>NC_141680.1:13625502-14825502 GCF_028749965.1 Puma concolor | reverse complement strand
CTGACATTCTCCAGGTGGAGAGAGTGGGGACTTTCTTTCTTTCGTGCACAGGCCTGGAAAGTGTTTAAGGCATATTCCTGACATTTGCCAGGATCTGATGGGAATTGGGAAGCTGAAGCTGCCGAGGCCGGCTAGGGCGGGTCCTAGGGCCTCGTAAAAATTGCAGAGAAAAGTGGACTTTGTCCTGGAGTACAGGTGCTGGGGAGAGGAGCTAGTGAAAGTCTTTAAGCATTTAAGCAGAAGGAAGGGAGGTGAGAAATGCTCTGGCTGATGTGTGGGGGATGAGGGGGCCCTGAACTAGACCAGGGGCAGATACATTTGAACCATTGCACAAGAAGCCTGGAAATAAAAGCAAGACCTGACTACTGGGTGTACAAGGAAGGCCAGCAGTCAGGAAGGTGTATGAACCTACTACTTGATTAGATTGGAAATCTGCCTCCTGCCACCTCTACCTTGTCCGTTTTTGTAACCTTGAGCATAGCACTTGACTTTCACCCCAGTAAATGAAGCTCAGGAGCTTCATTTGTCAAATAAAAACACCCATCTGTCTAGCCTCTCACCTAACTGTTGTGAGGAGATAGTGGTTATCAAAGCACTTTAGGTAGTGTAAAACCCTTGTGATTCACTCAGTCTTGCAAAAGCTCAGTGCTTCAGGAAGATCAGAAATGATCAGACCCAGGGGTGCCTGGATCGCTCAATCGGTTAAGCATCCGACCTCGGCTCAGATCATGATTTCATGGTTCATGAGTTCGAGCCCCTCCTGGGCTCTGTGCTGACAGCTCAGAGCCTAGATAGAGCCTGCTTTGGATTCTATGTCTCCCTCTCTCTCTCTGCCCCTCCCCCACTCACACTCTGTCTCTCTGTCTCTGTCTCTCTCTCAAAAATAAATAAACTTTTGGGGCACCTGGGTGGCTCAGTCGGTTAAGCGTCCAACTTAGGCTCAGGTCATGGTATTGCAGTTAGCTCGAGCCCCACGTTGGGCTCTGTGCTGACAGCTCAGAGCCTGGAGCCTGTTTCAGATCCTACCTCCCACTCTCTGCCCCTCCCCCCATTTGCAGTCTGTCTCTCTCTCTCTCTCCTCTCTCAAAAATAAATTTAAAAATT
Source organism: Puma concolor (assembly GCF_028749965.1). Classification (NCBI taxonomy): domain Eukaryota; kingdom Metazoa; phylum Chordata; class Mammalia; order Carnivora; family Felidae; genus Puma; species Puma concolor. The sequence continues at coordinate 14,824,398 of NC_141680.1, read as the reverse complement.
AAAAATAAATAAATATTAAAAAATTAAAAAGAAAGAAAAAATCAGAGCCAGTCACTGCCAGGAGAAATTTCAATTTGGTGGATGAAGTGAGATGCACACAGCAGCTTCATGTCCAAGATTGCAGAATAAAAGCCTTTAAAGAAGGTTGTTTTGACTGTGCAGGCAAGGCAGTCAGGGAGGGCTTCTGGAAAGAGGCTGCTTTGAACTGAGTTTCAAAGGGTAAGATGAATTTTAATAAGCAAGTCAGAGGAATCATATGGGCAGACACAGAAGGAAGGACTCTGGGAATTTATTCACTCAGTTATTTATTTTGTCCCCACTTTTATTTTATTTAGAATTGTAAATAGGTAACATATTCACATGGTTCAAATTTCAAGAAGTACAGAGGCACCAGGGTGGCTCAGTCAGTTGAGTGTCTGACTTTGGCTTGGGTTATGATCTCATGGTTTGTGAGTTTGATCCCCACATTGGGCTCGCTGCTGTCTGTGCAGAGCCCACTTCAGATCCTCTCTCTCTGTCCCTCCCCTGTTTGCACTCTCTCAAAAATAAATAAAACATTTTTTCGAAAAGTACGAAAGGTTATACAGTAAAAATCTCACCTGCCCCAGACCACCAAGGTTACCAGTTCTTTTATATTCTTTGTATATAGGAGTGTGAGTGTGTGTACATATTTTTTCACTTTAATTACACAAATGGTAACACTCTGTTCCTGCTATTTTTTTTAATGTGTATTTATTTTTGACAGAGAGAGAGAGAAAGCACGCACGCGCACATGAGCAGGGGAGGGGCAGAGAGAGAGGAAGACACAGAATCCGAAGCAGGCTCCAGGCTGTGAGCTGTCAGCACAGAGCCCGATGTGGGGCCTGAACTCACAAACTGTGAGATCGTGACCTGAACCGAAGTCGGACGCTCAACAGACTGAGCCACCCAGGCGCCCCCGTACCTGCTATTCTTTACACTGATTTTTTTTACTTAGCAATACATTCTGGAGATAGTTCTGTATCAGGACACAAAGAGCCTTCTCATTGCATTTTATGGCTCGATTATGTTCTTTTAACCAGTCTCCCAGCTGATGGGTACTTTGTTTGTATCCATGAAGTTCAAGGAATGTGGAGAACCGTACCTAGTCCAGTGTAGCTGAACGTGGAAGCCCCTTCCATGTTGGTGACGTTACTCATAACCAGAAACGTAGCTCAATTTTAATGCTGGGAGCAGTAAGCCTGATGAGAGGAAAACAGATACACACAAAAAAGCATCATCTGGCCATTTTCTCGGTAGTCTGCTGGTCTAACCTCCAATAACATATTAAGTAGTTTCTTGCTTTCGGGTTGCCTCCACCCATGTCTCTTCATCATGGTCTTTAAAAATATATATATTTACTCATTTTGAGGGAGGGAGGAGCAGAGCGAGAGGGAGAGAGAGAATTGCAAACCGCAAACGGGCTCCGTGCTGACGGCGCTGCAGGGCTCGACGCAGGGCTTGAGCTCAAGAACTGTGAGAACATTGGGACGCCTGGGTGGCTCAGTTGGTTAAGCGTCCAACTTCAGCTCAGGTCACGATCTCGCGGTCCGTGAGTTCAAGCCCCGCGTCGGGCTCTGCACTGATGGCTCAGAGCCTGGAGCGTGCTTCCGATTCTGTGTCTCCTTCTCTCCCTGCCCCTCCCCCATTCATGCTCTGTCTCTCTCTGTCTCAAAAATAAATAAAGGTTAAAAAAAAAAAAATTAAAAAAAAAAAAAAAAAAAAAAAGAGCTGTGAGAACATGACCTGAGCTGAAATCAAAAATCGGCTCCTTAACCAAGTGAACCAACCAGGCGCCCCTCTTCATCATGGTCTTTACAGCAACTACTCCTGCCACTTTCCACAACTGTTTCCACCAGTGCCTATACATTATGTTGTGGTTAAGGTGACCATGTAATTTATTCTCCAAACCAGGGCACTTTTGAGAGCGAAAGTGGACACTATTGATAATGGCATTGGGATAAGCAGCATAAACTGAGACTGTCTTGGCCAAGCTGGCATGTCTGGCTCTCAGGTGAGGCATCCAGCGGCTAGACTGGGGGACTTCTTAAATTTTTTTTTTTCAACGTTTATTTATTTTTGGGACAGAGAGAGACAGAGCATGAATGGGGGAGGAGCAGAGAGAGAGGGAGACACAGAATCGGAAACAGGCTCCAGGCTCTGAGCCATCAGCCCAGAGCCTGATGCGGGGCTCGAACTCACGGACCACGAGATCGTGACCTGGCTGAAGTCGGACGCTTAACCGACTGCGCCACCCAGGCGCCCCTGGGGGACTTCTTAAAAGCAAGACCATGCCTTATTTATCTAGGCATCTCCAGCATCTTCCCAAAGCCTGGTGCAGCGTAGGTGCTCAATGCACATTTGCTGGTTGAATGAATGAGTTGGGTGTAGAGAGCACTAAGCAGTCATTTGTGAGGCCTCCACAGGACGCTGAGGACAGAATGTCGCTAGCAACCCAGGGGCTCACCTTTGACGCCCGCCATCATTGTTAATAATATGTGGGTTTTCCTTGTAATGTCTGACATCCCTTTTGCAAACTGTATGCTTTGACTTTTTTATCCAGAGCTTCAGATCATTTCCACAATACCTGGCTGAGACCCAGGCTGAGCCTTGGAGATGTATCAGCCTGTACCATGCCCTAGCCTTCCTCTACCGTCCTCTCCATGGTCAGGAGCTGAGTGCCTACTGGTCAGCATGGGTGCTAGTGACCAACGTGTCCATGGGCCTAATCACTAACCAGTCTCAGCAGCCCTAGAATGTGCAACTTAGCTTCCACGGATCCCCTGCCCCTTTCCCTAGCAGGCTTCTGTTACATAGTCCCCATCCTCAGGGCTGCCTGGGTGACACTCCTGAGTAAAGATGCTAAGTATGAAGGGAGGTTTATCAAGACTGAGACCTAGACTGCATAATGAGCTTGCCTAAAGCCTCCCACCTCCCTAATTAGTGTGATGATGGATACACCCACTCGGCTGGGCATTCCTATTTCCCTTCTCCTTTTCAGAGTTCCCAGCAGGTTGGAGAGGTGAGCAGGAACCCAAACTCCTGGATTGCAGGAGAGAGTCCTCTACCTCACTGGCTTGACTCTAGTGACCCATAGGGAGGAAATGCTTCACCTTCTTCCACCCCAAATCTGTGTGGGCCGAACTGGCAGGAGGGAGGGGATGACAGTCATAGAGATGCCCTGGGCCTCAGTCCTCCATGTGTAAAATGAGGGGTTTGCATGCATAATCTCTGACTTATGTGGCACAAACATTGCACAGTCCATCTCTCTGGGCTAGGGTCAGCCGAGATTCCCTCAGAGGTTTGTGAGGGGACCCTAAGGCCAATTCCTTCTCTCTCTTCTCCTTCTCTCCTTTTTCTCGAATTGAACACGGGACCCCAGAGTCCTGGGTAAATGCTTATCTAGGGCTGGGCTTTCCTTCTCATAAAAGGCAATAGACCAGCAGACACCTGGGCCACACTTCTCAGAATGGGAATCGCTACAGGTCTGGTCCTAGCCCATCCTGAGTTCAAATCTGATCCCCCAGAGACTAGAGCAAGGAACTGTGATGGGGCAGCCCAGGCCCCATGCCTGCCTGCTCCATATGGACACACTGAGTAGGAATCAATACATGTGACTTCAAGTCTAGCTCCAGCCCCGACTCCTTCACTGCAACCTCCTTACTTACCTTGAGTAAGTCATTTATACTTTCTTTATGCCAACTTCCCTGGGAAGAGTGTCATAGGCCAGATGTGGAAGCCATCCCAGGTCTACAGTCAAGCTCAGATATCACTGTTTTTGTCAAACTCCTTTATGGTCTCAGCTGGAAATGGTTACCCCCTCCCTAGAGCTCTACAAATATTTTATTTGTGTAATTTATTGACTGTGGTCCACCTATCCCCCCACACTTATTATTTGTTCTTACTTTTGGGGCTAACAAGCCAGTAAAACCACACTCAAAATGGCTTTAAAAAGCATGCCACAGGGGCCCCTGGGTGGCTCAGTCGACTGAGTGTTGGACTTTGGCTCAAGTCATGATCTTGTGGTTTGTGAGTTCAAGCCCTGTGTGGGGCTCTGTGCTGACAGCTCAGAGCCCGGAGCCTGCTTTGGATTCTGTGTCTCCCCCTCTCTGCCTCTCCCCCACTGTGTTCACTCTTTCTCTCCAAAATAAATAAATAAACATTTAAAAATAAATAAACAAGGATAAAAGTATGTCACAGATTGAGGAGACTAAGGAAAGGCAACTAAATGCAATGGGATCCTGGATAGAACACCTGGAACAGGGGCTCCTGGATGGCTTAGTCTGTTAAGCATCTGACTCTAGATTTTGGCTCAGGTCATGATCTCTCAGTTTGTGAGTTCAAGCCCCTCATTGGGCTCTATGCTGGCAGTGTGGAGCCTGCTTGGAATTCTCTCCCTCTCTCTGCCCCTCCCCAGCGTGCTCACTTTCTCAAAGTAAATAAATAAACTTAAAAAAAAAAAAAAAAAGAAAAGAAAACTTGGAACTGGCACTGGTGAAAAAATTGGTGAAATTCAAATAAGGTCTGTGGTCTTTTTCTTTTTTCTTTTTTTTTAAATGTTTTTATTTATTTATTTTTGAGAGAGAGAGAGAGAGAGAGGGAGAGAGAGAGACAGAGTGCAAGTGGGGGAGGGGCAGAGGGAGAGAGAGAGAGAGAAGACACAGAATCTGAAGCAGGCTCCAGGCTCCGAGCTGTCAGCACAGAGCCCCACTGGGGGCTCTAACCCATGAGCCAGGAGACCATGACCCCAGCCAAAGTCAGACACTCGACCAACTGAGCCACCCAGGCACCCCTAAGGTCTGTGGTCTTACTAATCATGTACCAATGTCAATTTCTTGGTTTTAATTTTACTATGATAAAGTAAAATGTTAACATTAGGGGAAGCTGGATAAAGGGTATACAGGAACTCTGTATTATTTTTGCAACTTTTCTCTAAGTCTAAAACCAGCTCCAGGCACCTAGGTGGCTCAGTCGGTTGAAGGTCCAACTTAGGCTCAGGTCATGATCTCGGGTTTCATGAGTTTGAGCCCCATATAGGTTTTTCTGCTGTCAGCCTGTCAGCGCAGAGCCCTCTTAGGCTCCATTGTTCCCTTCTCTCTGCCCCTCCCCTGCTTGCGTTCTCCCCCAGAATAAATAAATATATTTTTTTTTAACTAGCTCAAAAAAATAAAGTTAAAAAAATGTACAAATTAATGCTGACCACTTAAAAACAAAAGTAGGGGAGGGGGAAAAAGTACGGGAGGAGGAGGGGTTTATTGGTCCATATAACTGACAAGGGGAGGGGTACGTGGGATCAAGGCATAGCTGGATCCAGCAGCTTAATTGTCGGGAATTGTCTCCATCTCTCCTGCTTCTGCTTCTGGTATGATAGCTTCATATTCAGGCACCCTTATCCCTTGCGATAGCAAACAACACGCCAGACCTCCAGGCTGATATTCCGCCATTTAGCCACTCGCGTGTCTATTTCCCTATAGTCCTGTTTTGTTCACTGATGGATCCCTAGCATCTAACTTGGTGTGTTGAATGAATGGCTTCAGCGGAAGTCCTGAGATTGAGTCTCATTGGCTCATACTGAGTCACGAGCCCATCTCCAAACCAATCAGTGTGCCTTACTTTACCTGGGTCACGTGGGTAGAGTCAGCACCCGCCCCCTCCCCAACACGGGGATCAGAGATGGCAGGAGAGCAGTTCCCCAAAAGGAAGCAATGGGTCCTATTATCAGAAGGGTTGCAGGCAAACCAGTATTTCTCCCAAATCCCCCGAATGTAGAGCTGCTGCTTTTTCTCCACAACATAGACCCATACGGAAAACGCACGGGCTTAAATCCTTGTGGGTGCTGGGTGTGCTGAGCTCCCGGAATGCAGTCTCAGGATAACCCTCATTAGTGGAAGATAAGAATAGGGCTCATCTCTGGATGCTGGGCTTCTTGCAGCCGGATCAGATGGGCGTGGGTGTCAGGAAAGGGGAACCAGCGTGGCCAAAGATGCCAGAACCGCAGGACTCTTCCCTGCCAAGACATTGGGCAATTCCAGGCCTGGAGTCCTTCTGGTCTCTCTCTCCCAAAGCTAGTCAGAAGCTTCAGATCTAAGGTCTCATTTGTTCATTCGGTTTGGGGTGCCATGGGGAGAGGGACAGGGCTAGCCTGAGCATTGGGACGCCTCAGATGAGTGCCTTATGCCTGTGAGGAATATCCAGTGAGAAGACTCAAAAGTCTCAGCTCCCAGACTTCACCTAACCCACAGGCGGCCTCCGAAACCACCATGTCCTCCACATCCTCTTCCACTCCTGCAGGAACAGAGGTTGGGTAGGGCAGAGTGCCCACAGAGAAGAGGTCTGACGTGTGTGTTTTTCAGATATTTTATTAAGAATAAGGCATATGACAGTCACCCCTAAAGCACAGGGCTCTATTTCTGTAGGTGAGTGAATACACTCTGAAAAGCATTGGATTAAAAAGCGCAGCCAACAGAGAATTTAGAGCAGGATCCCTCTGCCCCACCAATGGGGCTCCTGCCAGGTGGTGTGGAAGCCCTGCATGTCCCTATTCAAGGCTGGCACCTCAGGGAGAGGGTGCTTAGAGATCCCAGCTCTTTGCACTAAGGAGATGCTCTTCCACACCCTCCTGGCCTCCCTCTTCTCCATGGGGAGACCTCTACTCTGCTGCTGGCTTGGGGAAGGGCTACCCCATTTCAGCCCTGGAGTGGTCCCCCAATCTGCAGGCCACTGTGGGTGGGATATGGGGGGCAGGGGTATAGAGTCTCATGCTGCATTGGCCACTTGTCCCTGGCTGGCTTCCAGAACAGGGAGGGGTCCCCACTTGCAGCTCTCCTTCCTGGGTCTATCCATACTTGGTGTGTGGCTGGAACTCCACCTCGAGGCGGGGGCGGGGGGGGGGGGCCTGAGTGTTCTTGTCAGCATGCCCCTCCCCAATGGGGACTCATGGTGCTGCAGAGAAGAGTGGAGCGGGGAGGAGACACGATCCTTTCCCTTCTAGTCACCCACACATTCCAGGGGCTCATGGGAAGCGGTCTTTCCTTTGGCAGTGTGGGTCCCCCAGGCTAGGAGAGGGAGAGAGCTGGAGGCTAAAGAATTTGGGGCTCCTAGGCCAAGGGAAGGCTACTGACTCCCAGTCCCATTCTGCTGCACGTGGGGCAGGTGGATAGAGGGAAGTCCTCAGTCCGTTATTTCTAGAAGAATGGGGAAGAGGAATTGGTTAAAATTGGAACCCTCCATCTGCCTCAGCCCCTCCCCCCAGCTTGCTAAGTGGAGGAGGAGGGCTTATTTCCTTTCCCAGACCCTCAACACCTCAGGTGAGAGTCAGCAAGTCAGCCAGCACTCAGAACCTTTCATCTGGGGGATCTCCAAGCACCCCACAAATAATTGTCATTATCTCTGGTTGCTAGAAGAGGGACAGGAATTTGGAGGTGCTGATGGGGTTACTTGGGGAGAGGCAGACAAGCTGCCGGAAGCTCCCTGGGGGAGGGGTGTGGTGGAGGCCCCCTGGCTAGACACCCTGGGTACCCAGGAGGGAAGGGGAAGGGCTATTGCTATAGAGCTGGGGGAGGCCAGGCAGGCATAGCTATGGCTTTTAGTAGGGGGGGGGGGGGGAGAGGGTGGATAAAGTACTTCACCATCTCTGTAGAAGAATCAACATAACAAAGTCACCCTGTTTACCCCAAAAGTGTGATTGTGGAAGCTCAGGATCTAGGTGGGTTGCTCTAGAAAGACACCCTTTCCCTCCTTCCCACAGTCCTTTGGGTCCCTTCAGGAGAGTGCAGCCAAGAGAGGAGAGAGGCCTCCTCACACAGGCACCTCTGAAAGGGAGGCAACGGGACCAGGGGTACAGTGAGTCACACACACTTGAGGGGGGACACGGAGGACAGAGGCACAACCACGGGGCAGGAGAGAAGGGTAAGAGGCCAGGGCAGGGCAAGGACTCCAGGCCAACACTGTGGCCCAACGGAGACTGAGTGAGAGAGAGCACTGTCTGTCCTGTCTGTCCTAAGGGCATCCACACCTTGGGCATCTGCATTCCAGGGGCTGGACGCCCGGATGAGGCCCAGTTATTGCACAGTCTCAGCAGTCCTGAGTGCAATCAGCTGGGAAAGGACAGCATATTTGTGGGGACCCAGAGTGTGCTCACTGGTTATGATTCTTGGGGATTTCCCACTCCCTCCAACATAGTGAAAGAGGACAGGATTGGGGGTTCCCCCTGTTCATCACAGGGATGGTGATGGAAGAAGGGTTCACCACCCCTGGAGACTGGCTCTGCTCAACTCCCAGATCCTGGTGACACACAGAATGCTCAGCCTCAGTCAGGACAGGATCTGCCAGGACGCGCTACTTGTGACAGAGGTAAGGGCTTCTCCCTGCCCCCCACCCTCCCTCTGCAGCCCCTGGAAGACCTCACAGGCACTTAGGACCATCAGAGGAGGCATGGCATGGGGGAAGGGGCTCTAGGGGGTTGTCTTTCTAGGGGTTGGGCTTGGGGTGGGGGCCACACTAGACCAGAACTGCACTTCCTGCCTTTGGTCAGGAGAGGGGAGCTGGGGGCAAGTAGTTAGGATGTGGGGTGTCTCATTTGCCATTTCACTACTGGCTATCCTAGACAGATGCACCCGGCCACTGTCAGTTCTGGTAGGATCAGGGGCATCCCTAGAGGGGACCAGCCTGGGGACTAACCTGTGCTCCTACCTTCCCCCCACCCCAGCAAACTCAAACCTCTCTCAACTACATCCACTTCCAAGAACCCGGCCCTTCCTCCCGGCTCTGGGTGCAGCTGGGCAAAATTAGCACCAATAAACAGGACTAGGAAAGCTCCCAAGGCAGCCTTCAGGTTCCCAGCTGCATCCGGCAGGGGACGGCCTTTTGTGCCCTTCCACAGCCGTACGTATGTCCGTACGTCCGTAGGGGACTCAGGAGTGTCCCCCTCGCTTCCCTAGCGCAGCTCCGGGGTCTAAATATTAGATGAGCATCCTGGGAAAGGACTGAACTGGAGACAGCTCTAGACCAGGTTCTGTCACCAAACCCGTTCTGTACTCCTCTCCAAGGGTCTGTGGGTGCTACCTTCCAGAAGTTCAAACTTCCATCACGTCACAATTTCCCTACCAGGGCCTCTGGCAGGAAATGCCTCTAAAGCGTTGGGTGCTCACCGGTAAGGACCTATCAGCAGGGTAGGGGTAGGAGAAGCGGCATCAGAGGAAAAAGGTCCAGCCGCTAGCCCCTAGCTCGAGCCTCCCCTCGAAGGAAGGCTTGGCAGGCAGGGCAGCCGTGCGGGGCTGGGGGAGGCCCGAGGGGGGAGCTGGGAGGCCTAGGGGTGCTAAGTGCCACTGCGTTCCTTTTGTAGGCCAGCCCAGCCTTCCCCCTCCCGTCCAACGATTGTCAGCTTTCCCGGGGCAGGGCGTGACCTCCGCCCCCTCCCCTCCCTGCAACAGGGTGGAGAACTGATCAGCATCCGTACGTACACCCTCTCCACAAAAAAGGTGCACTCTCGCAGCCCCGCGGAGGAGCTCCCTCGGGGGAGGACAATACAAAAGGCGGGGGCGGTTGGGCGGGGTAGGGGAGCTGGGGCCGCCTCCGTCCGCTCCCAGGAGGAGCGCCGGCTCCCGCGGCCCCCGGAACGTGCGTGCGCGGCCCGAGCTGCCGGAGGCCGGGCCGGCCTTCCCCACTCCCCACCCCGCAGCCCCGCGCCTATTCCGGCTCCCCGGGCGCGCTGGGCGGGTTGGGCGCGGCCGGCGGGCCGGCTCGGTCCGGGGGCTCCTGGGGAGGCGGCTGGCGCGGGCTGCGGCCGCTGGGCCGCGGGGGCCTCCGGGCGTAGAGGAAGAGTGCGGGATCGGGCATGGGGTCGATGTCGTCCAGGGCGCGGGCCGCGCGGTCCCAGGCGGCCCAGTCCCGGCCCGGGCCCTTGGCGGCGGCCTCGGCGGCGGGCGGCCGGCGGGCCCGCTGTGCGCGCCGGCGGGGCCGGGGCTCGGTGGCGGCGGCGGCGGCGGCGGCGGCGGGGCCCGGGCGCGGAGTCTGCAGTCTCTGGCGCGCCGCGTGCAGCTGACAGGAGAGGTAGGCGGCCGCCTCGGTGTGCTTCTGCAGCTCGGTGCCCAGCACCGTGGCGCGGTGGCTGCGGCGCCGCAGCTCCTCCAGGAAGCGGCGCTCCTCCGTGCGCAGGCTGCAGCGCAGCGCAGACACCAGCGCCTCGCGCTGCGCCACCTCCCGCCGCAGCTCGGCGTTGGCGGCCGCTCGCGCCGCCAGCTGCGACTCCAGTGCGCGGCACTTGCTCTCCAGCTCCCGGGACGCCGCCTCTGGAGAGGGGAGATGGAGAGGAGAGGTGACGGTCTCCGCCTGGCCGACCCTGCACAGCTCGCCGAGCCACGTTACAGAGCCCGGCACCTCCCCGACCACCCGTCCGGCCGCGCTCTCCCTCACTCCCACTCGTTGGCTACACAGGCCTTTCGCTTCCTCGGGGCCCTGGCACCTATCCTACCGTCTGGTCTCTCCTCTAATTCTTCAGGTCTCAGCTGAAATGCAAAACCCTCCCCGACCAGTATTCACGCACACCCACAAATATTTGTTGAGCCCTTACTATATGCATTGTGCTAGGCACTGGGGATATGGTGGATAATAAAACATTCCTCACGAAGCTTACAGAAAGCATAGTGGGAGAGGTATAGTACATAATCACAAATGCATGTGAGGTTGCATCAGTGACATGTGCCAATGCCACAACTAACTGGATACTGTGACCTTCATGCTTTTCAGCAGAAGAACCATTTAGGCTTGGATGAGTTGGAAGAATGAGCTGGAGTTAAGCAGTGAAGAGGAGAGAGAAGGGTGCTGTGCAGAGAGGAACAACTTGTACAAAAGCCCCATCCGCGGTAGGAGGTAGGAGAGACATGCAAAAGTGAGGGACTGAAAGACTTGGGACCTGGGAATGTGGGTGAGAAAGGGCAATTAGTGTGCCCTGAACCTTGCTGTTTCTTTCATAGGGCATTTGTTACATTTTGTAATTTCTTTTGTGTTACTTCTTTATTGTTTGCCTTTGCCCAAGGCGCTGGGTTTCAACACTGTATATATATTGGAACAACCCAGACAGCTTTAAAACATAGTTTCCTGGGCCCTAACAAAGACCAATTGAATCAGGATCTCTGGGATTGGACCTGGGAACTGGTACTTCTTCAATGTTCCCAGGTGATTCTAATGTGCCCCCAGAGTTGAGGACCCTTGCCTCCTGGATCCTAATTCTTTCCATTTCAGCCGGCAACATATCCTGGGATTAACACATGTGAGCGATTGTAGAGACATAGATGGCTGAAAGGTGACACAAGGTAGCCAAAAAGGTGACTCAGGAAAGGATATGAAAACCAGCCAAATGGTAGGAGGACAAAGAAAGGGAGCTGTCCACCCCCCTGAGAGAGAGGACAAAAACCAGGATGCTGGGCAGTTCCTTGAGCTCAGATGACCCCAGAAACCCTTTCAGAGGAAGGAAACCCTTTCAGAGGTGGGGTGAAGGTTGCTGTTGTCACAGAACTGGTGTTTGGGATGTATGCCTCCTTCCTCCAAGCACTCAAGCATGAAGAGGTTGCCCGTGTTGCCACTTAAAGAAGTAGGTAGAATTCGTTCAAGTCTATACATGTTTAGAACTTTATGAACAAATACGGAAAGGATTTGTAGGGTTTTCAGTATTTTACTTAAAATTTCCAGCCTTCTCCATACCTAAGTCTTGGTCTCGTATGTAGCCTTTTTTTTTTTTTTTTTTTTTTTTTTTGACACAGAGTGCCCAAAAGGGAGAGGGGCACAGGGAGAGAGAGAATCTCAAGTAGGCTCCATGCTCACTGCAGAGCCCAACATGGGGCTCGGTCCTACACCCTGGGATCATGGCCTGAGCCAAAATCAAGAGGCGGATGCTCAACACTCAACCAACTGAGCCACGCAGGTGCTCTTGATCTATGAGCAGCACATCAGTATGGCAGGGAGTCCATTCCCAGCTAACTTCCTCTCTGCTAAGAAAGACTACATAGTGATTCATTTTAAATTAAGCATTCACTGAGTCCCTCTCCATGTCTTGCACTTGGAGATGATGGATAACATCCAGTCCCAGTTCTCAGAGATCATATAACTTTGGTGATTAAGATCTCAACAATGGAACCCCTCCCTTAAAAAAAAAAAGTTTCAATTGTAGCAAAAAAAAACAACATAAAGTTTACCTTCTTAACCATTTTTAAATGTACAGTTCAGTAAAGTAAACTCACATTGTTGTGAGTTTTGCAAAAGTGAAACTTCATCTCCATTGAACACCATCTCCCCCCCCACCTCCATTTTATGGGTGAAGTAATAATCTGTAAACAGATATTTTAGTGGAATTGCTACAATGGCAAGAAGTCACGCTTTTGGAAAATGAAGGATTTGCTGACGCGTTTCTTTTTTCTCCTCATCTAGACAATGTTCCTTGAAGCCATGGACTCCATTGCCATTGTATTGCATCTCAGCATTCAGCATCTTGGAGGGTGTGGACACTGACTGTAGAGATCAATTATGCAAGGATGGGAAGGATTAGGGAGGTGGGTCACAGAAAGGAATGAGGTTGATCAGGTGGACTTCCAAGATACCATCTCCTTCCTGCCTTCATTTTCCTACCTTGAACAGAGACATGGATACAAGGTATGGTGGTACAGGTTGTTCACTGCACAATGTCACCCAGATGAGTAGGTAAGTGGGGCTGACATCCTTCACTCTGCTGAAGAAGCTGAGGAGTGGCAGTCCCCCAAGTCTGGACTGGGGACAGAGAAGGCTTGGGTCTTACCAAGTGGTGGGGAAAAGGTAACCTGTTGGGCCCCCATGCTATTTCCCCACCAGTCATCCTTCTCTTACCTTGCTGGTGAGATTGGGCCTCTCTCATCTCCAGGTCATGAGTCAGTTCTGGGGGGAAAGAAAATAAAAGGTAGTGGTGTGTGTGTGTGTGTGTGTGTGTGTGTGTGTGTGTGTGTGTGTGAGAGAGAGAGAGAGAGAGAGAGAGAGAGAGAGAGAGAGAGAGAGAGAGAGATCAGGGAATCACAGCTCAGTAAAAGTGACAATATTAGCATCCTTAGAAACCATCTAAACCATCTCCCTTACCTATTTTACTGCAGTCCAGTGAGGGGAAGAAGTGAAGACAGGTGCAAGGCACAGCCTGAGCCTGATTGGCCTGATTCTAAGCCCAGAGATCTTTCCAGTGCAAGTGCAGTGGCCTGCGTTTGGAGGTTAGCTCATCCCTGTGGGACTGAGGAGCCTGGCTTGCTTTTGGGCCTGGGGGGGGGGGGGGGAGTACTAGCTCCTTCCCAGAGGTAACATAAATTATCTAACATGAGGACAAATCAGAGCCATTCTGGAAGACCCCTGCTGTGCAGGGCACAGCCCCTTTAGTGTTTAGTTGGTGCACGTGCGAAGTGTCTGGGCTGCTTGCAGGCACTGGAGGGGGACTCAGGACAGTGGCTATTTACCAATAGGGCACATGCGTTTCACTATTCACAGCCAATACTGTCGTGCCTGTGTTATTTTCTGAACATCAGTCCAGCTCGTTTTTCAGCCCTGTTTTCCGCCATATTCCACAGGGTAAGAAGAGGGGCTTCAAGGGGGACAGCGCCACCTGGTGACGGAAGTCCTGAATGGCACTTGGCTTATGCTGAGGGGGCGGGGTCAGTCCGCTAAGGGAACGGTGTAGGAGGTGTAGGAGAGGTTTCCTCCTGGGCTCTCACTGGCAGCCCAGCCACCACGGGGGGAGGGGGGGGAGGCGGGGGGGGGGGCACACCTCCCTGTCTGCCCAGTCCCCATTCCTCACAGCCCAGAATGTTCTGCTCCTCAGTCAGCTGAGTTTGATCATTTTTTCAGCCCCACCCCGGCGCCCTGGACTCCACCAAGGCTCAAAAACTGGGAAAAGGGCAGGATGGAGCCCAGCAGCAACTGGTGACAGAAAGCACCTGTCCTGGAGCACGTGTGTGTTCCTGCACGGGTGCAGTCAGATGCCTAAAGGAAGTGTGAAATTGGGAGTGGGATAAGGTAGCACATCTCTGGCATCAATGCCCACAGCACCTACACAGTCTAGTCTTGTGGGGCCCTCACCTGGCTCTTCCCTTGGGAGGCCAACTGTTGCTAGGGCTTTTTGCTGTGACCTGAGTCTGAACCTCCTTCCTGGAGCCCCAGGGAGGACCCTGATGCCTCCACCCTCCAGGGCTTCCTGGAGCCAATTTGGCCCCTCCTGCAAGGCCCTGGAGTAGCTCAAGGGATTTTGGCTCTGCCACTAACTCCCCGTGGGGCTGGTTTCACTCTTAACCAGGAAGTTGGGGGAGGGGAGATAGAATCCTAGTTGGGCTCCACTCCCCCATCCATCAAATCTCCCTGCCCATCTTCCCTTTAGAAGGGCATGCAGTGAGGTCAGATACCCTGTGTGACCTTGGGCCAGTGACAGCACCTCTCTGGGCTTCAGTTTTCTCATCTGTGAAATGGGGACAAAATTGCACCTGCCTCTCAAAGGGCTATTGCTAGGATTAAATTAGAGAAATAAACAGAGGGCCCAACCCAGGGCTGAGTCAGTGCTGAATACATGGGGCAGATCTTGTTATCATCCAGGCTGCCCCACCAACCAGAATATGCCCACCCACCTCTTAGAACCCCTTCATTTTGAGTGCCACCCCTTTTTGGCAGGCTCTTTCTGAAGCCCTGCCCACTTGGTTCCTATACTAGCTCATCCCCTCTCCCATCCACTTCCCAGCCCCTGAGTCCTTGTTTATTTTTGTATTTTTTAAAGTTTATTTATTATTTATTTAGAGAGAGAGTGTGATCATGAGCGGGGGAGGGGCACAGAGAGAGAGGGAGAGAGAATCCCAAGCAGGCTCCATGCTATCAGCTCAGAGCCTGATCTCACAAACCATAAGATCATGACCTGAACCAAAATCAAGAGTCAGACACTTAACTGACTGAGCTACCCAGGCACCCTCCCTGTTTACATATGTATATGCATGTACATATATACATACATATATGTGTATATATATATACACACAAACATATATATACATATATGTATATAAGTGTATATGTATAAATTAATTTTTTTATTAAAAAAGTTTTTTTAATGTTTACTTATTTTTGAGAGAGAGAGAGAGAGAGACAAAGCATGAGTGGGGGAGGGGCAGAGAGAGAGGGAGAGACAGAATCTGAAGCAGGCTCCAGGCTGTGAGCTGTCAGCACAGAGCCCGATACAGGGCCTGAACTCACAAACTGTGAGATCATGACCTGAGCCAAAGTTGCACACTTAACCAACTGAGACACCCAGGTGCCCCTTAATTTGTTTTATTTTTAAAACTAGGTTCCATGCTCAATATGGGGCTTGAACTCATGACCCTAAGATTAAGAGTCGTATGCTCTACTGACTGAGCCAACCAGGCATCCATCTAAGTCCCTGTTTAATCCCCTTGAAAAAAATTTTCTTTTTTCTGTTCCTTTCTCCTCTTTCTTCCACCCATTGGAAGAAGGGCCTTATTCAGGTATTTCAGCCCCTGTAGTGGCTGCTTCAGGCCAACCCAGTGTTATTTTTATCTCCTGAATCAATAACTGAGAGGCTGCAGTCCCATAGCAGGCTGAGGAGGGTGGTGGGGGCTGTTCCTGCCTATTACACTTTTTTGGGGTCCTGGCCTGTGTCCTGAGTGGAAGGACCCAGGTCTTCAGAATTCAGGCAAAGCAAAAAGAAATCAGGGCAAGAGCTATAGGGTCTTAGGGTCCACTCATCGTGATTTTCCTTTAATGTTGTTATTGCAATGAGAAAGTGGCATCAGGCAGGAGTGAGTCTGTATGGGCCATCCCTGACCCATGGACTGGCCCCTGATGCCATCCAGGCTTCCGGGGAGATTGCAGGGAGCCTGGCCTAGGAATGTAGCAGCTGAATCTGTATATGGAGCCAAGGACAGCGTGGGGGCCGAGAGTCAGGACGACCAGGCTCTGAAGCCAGAGTGAGAAGCCAGGCAGGTCACTGAGTTTCCCTCTGGAGAATGGGGAGCCTCCCATGAGCAGAGGCTGGGAGGGAGGTAGAAATCTGAGCATCTTGGGGAGAGAGTATGCAGAAAGCTGCAAGAGGCATGCACAGCTGGGAGTCTGCAGCTCTGGGGTCTAATCTTGGCTGTGTCACTGACATATTGTGTGGTGTGTGTGCTCTCTCTCCCTCTCTCTCTCTTTGGGTCTCAGTTTATCTAGTTGTATAAGAAAGAGGTTGGGCTGTTTCAGGTGACCCATTCTATGAGTCATTGCCTCTAACACCTGTACTTGGGGACTCGGCCTGGATGAGCACTTGGGCCAGAGCCTAGCCTCTGAGAGAGCCGGGCAGCTGAAGCCTGAAGTCCAAGAGCAGAGGTCAGGGCTGGCATTTGGCTTCATTATTGGTACCTCCTTCTGTCTTGTTTACAAATCCAGTTGGTTGTCAAGTCCTTCCCTTCACCCTGTCTCCCACTGGTCTTCCCCTTTCTGCCCCTTTCATCTCTCCCCTCGACCACTGCATCAGCCTCATCACTGGTATCCCTGCCTCCCTCCCCCTCCAATTCATACAACTGCTGAGTTTTTTAAAGAGCATGATGCTACTCAGAAACCTTCAGGGGCTCCCCACTACCCAGGAGGACAGGCCAAACTTCTTAGCTGTCCTGATACTTGTCAAGGTCTTCTGTTATCTGGCTCCAGCTGTATTTCTCACCAGCCTTAAGCACAGCTTTATCCAGTCAAATAGAACTTTCCCCGAGCTTTTGATTTCCTACCTTCTGGACTTTGCCATGCTATTTGCTTCATTTGGAATGCTTTCTCTACCCTCATTCCCCCGTAGTGTCTCAGCAGGTCTACATCTCAGCCTCAGGGAGTGGAAATGCTCCCTCCTCTGGGCAGCCTGGGGTGCCTGGTCTCCTTTATCACCCACACCTTAGGCTGAACATGATCCTACCCATGACCTCTCATTGGCCCTCTTCGTTTTCTTTTTTTTAATTTTTAATTTTATTTATTTTGAGAGAGAGAGAGTGAGAGAGTGTGAGAGCAAGCACGGGGGAGAGGCAGAGAGAGAGAGAAAGAGGGAGAGAGAGAGGATCCCAAGCAGGCTCCGTGCTGGCAGTGCGGAGCCCGGCATGGAGCTTGAACCCATGAACCGTGAGATCATGACCTGAGCCGAAACCAAGAATTGGGAGCTCAACTGACTGAGCCACCCAGGTGCCCCGGGCCTCTTCATTTTCTGTAAGTCTTAATGTTACCCCCCCCCCCCCGCCCCCAACTATCTGTGTGTGTATCTTCTAGCTTGAGGGCTTGCAAGGTTTTGGAAGTGCTTGATGAACACTTAGTGGCAAAGGACAGGAATCCCTAAGAATGGCTCCAGGTTTTCTTCTGCTACTGAACCAGAGCCCTTTGCTCTAAAACTCATGTCTCATCTCCCCAAGACAAGTTTCCTCATCAGAAAAAGGGGTGTGACCCTCACTTGGCAGGTCTGTTGTGAGGTTTAGGGAGGCTCATGGGGGGCACTCCATCAGAGACTGCTGATGGTGATGACTGCTGATGGCCCCCACTGCCCACCATCCCTCCGGCCTCACCTGAGCAGCGTTTCTGCAGCCTCAGGATCTCCAGGTGCAGGTCTCGAAGCAGGGCCATCTGCTCCTTTTTCAGGAAGCTGATGTGGCGTTGCACACTCTGGATCTGATGCTCCAGGGACACGGTATCCATGGCAACCCAGGCCTGGGCCCCACCTGGGGGAAAGACGAGAAGGTAAGTCCACATCTTGTGGGGCCATCTGCCCTGCCCCCCCTCAGATCCCTCATAATGTCCTGCAGTCTGGGCTCCTGTTGCCACCACGTAGACAATTCTACCCCTGTAGCTCTCTCCCCCGTTTACTCACCAAAGCTTCATGCATGTGTCATCAGGGGAGTATGATTATTCCCATTTAATAGATGAAGAACCAGAGGTCTTCAGGGAACCAGGAACATAAATGGCTTCACTCCCCTGCCTGCATGTAACTTTAGCCTTTCTGTTTCTCAGGGAGGAACACGAATGGAGCAACAAAGTCAATAAAGAGAGACAGAGGCAGGTTCTAGCCTGCTTCTTAACCAGGTGTGTGACTCTGGGCAAGCCCTCTCCCTCTCTGGGCTCTTTGTTTTCTCATGGCTAAAATGAGGGAGTTGTGGAGTGGAAAAACCCATCCCGCCAGCATCCCAGCTCACCCACCAGCTGGTAGACCAGCATAATGGTTAGAGCACACCCTCTCCCAGTTCAAATCCATTTTTCTGACTTAAACTTAACCCAGGGCCCTGGGCTCTTCCAGGTCACAGAGGAGGAAGATCTGATGTGTATTTTACTAAGACGAACTCTATAGGCTGAAGGCAGGTGGCAGAGTCCTTTTTTAAAAGAGGAGTTGGATGGGGCGCCGGCTAGCTCAGTGGGTAGGGCATGTGACCCTTAATCTCAGAGTTGTGAGTTCCAGCCCCACACTGGGTGTGGAGATTACTTAAAAACAAAATCTGGGGCACCTGGGTGCCTCAGCTGGTTAAGCACCAGACTCTTGATATCAGCTGAGGTCATGAGATCGAGCCCCTCTGTTGGGCTCTGTGCTGAGCATGGAGCCTGCTTGGGATTCTCCCTCTCCCTCTCTCTGCCCCTGCCCCACTCACACATATGCTCTTTCTCTCTCTCTCTCAAAATAAATGAACATTAAAAATTTTTATTTTATTTATTGTTTATAGATTTAAAAAAAGTGTTTATTCATTTTTTGAGAGAGAGACAGAGCACAAGCAGGGGAGGGGCAGAGAGAGAGGGAGACACAGAATCCAAAGCAGGCTCCAGGCTCTGAGCTGTCGGCACAGAGCCTGATGCAGGGCTTGAACTTTTAAACTGTGACATCATGACCTAAGCTGAAGTTGGACGCTTAACCAACTGAGCCACTCAGGCATCCCTACCAAGTTTTTTCCCTAGTTGAGCCTTCAGATGAGAATGCAGCAGCCTTAATTTCAGCCTTTTGAGGCTTCGAGCAGAGGACCCAGCTAAAATGTGCCAGACTCCAGATCCTTGGAAACTTGTGAGGTAACAAACTGATACTGTTTTAAGCCACTTAGTTTATGAAAATCTTTAATGCAGCAATAGAAAAGTAATACAGACTTGAAGTAGGGGTAGAAGTTAGAAGAATAAAGAGAAGAACATTTGAGACAGTGGATAGCATTTGTGAAACCCTGAGGTAGGATAATAATGATAGCTTACATTTACTGTGTGCCTATTATGTGCCAAGCCTTATGCTAAGTGCTTCACATGGTCTTTTCGGGGAACAGAGACTTCGTCAATGCCAGTGAGGACTGAAGTGTAAGGTATTCGGGGAGGGCTGCAGGAAGAGAGGTTAGCAAGAGAAGGATCGGGCCATAGTCTTGTAAACTATGCCAAGAATTTTGGATTAATACTGAATGAATTGGGAAGTTATTATTATTATTATTTTTAAAGTTTTTAAATTTATTCTGAGAGAGGGAGAAAGAGAGAGTGAGAGAGCTGGGGAGGGACAGAAAGAGAATCCCAAGCAGACTCTGCACTGACAGTGCAGAGCTCACTGCAGGGCTCAGTCCCACAAACCATGAGCTCATGACCTGAGCTGAGATCAGCAATCAGATGCTTAACCAACCGGGCCATCCAGGCACCCCTGAATTGGGAAGTTATTAAAGGATTTTAAGCAGAGGAGGGACATTATATGATTTACATTAAAAAAGTTTTTTAATGTTTTATTTATTTTTGAGAGAGAGAGAGAGAGAGAGAGAGAGAGAGAGAGAGAGAGAGAGAATGAGAAGGGGAGGGGCAGAGAGAGAGGGAGACACAGAATCCAAAGCAGGGTCCAGACTCTGAGCTGTCAGCACAGAGCCCAACACGTGGCTTGAACTGGTGAACTGCAAGATCATGACCTGAGTCGAAGTTGGATGCTTAATCAACTGGACCACCCAGGTACCCCCCTTTAAAAAAATATTTTTTTGATTTGCATTTTTAAAAGATCGTTCTGGCTGCTATGGGGAGGGCAGATTAGAGGGGGCAGAATGGATGTGGGAGGTCAGCTGGGAGAATGGAGCAGTGGTCAAGGTGAGAGATGATAGAGGCCTGGACCAGATGATGGAGATGAAGACCAAGAGAGGTTCCAGGTGTATTTTGGGGGTAGAATTGGCAGCACATGGGAATGGATTATATTAAGTCATGACGATGGGGAGGGTGAATGTTTGGGATGTCTCCTAGTTTTCCAGTTTGGGCAACTCAGATATGTTTGCTGGATCTTTCTACATTTCCTCACCTTTCACATTAGACCTCTTTCACAATGGACCTCTTCTCTAATCTATAATTTCTCCGTAGGTGATCTTGTTCAATCCCATGGCTGTAACTACCATTTATATGCTGACCCCTAAACTAACTCTCTCCTGTATGCTAGACTGACTGCTTAAGACCACCATTTGGATGTCTGATGGGTCCCTCAAATTTGCATGCCCCAATACTGAACTCTTGTGATCTGTCTTAAAAACATGTTCTTGCCCACTGTTTACCATCTTGATAAATGGCACTGATTTTTACCTATTCTCTCAGTTTCTCAGGCCAAGAACTTAGGAGTTATCTTTAATTCCTCTCTTTCTTCATATTCCACAGCCAATCCATCTGCAAATCCAGTTGTCTCCACCTTTGAAAATGTGCATCCTGAATCCAATCGGTTCTCACTATCTCCATTGTTGTCACCCTAGTCCCAGCTCCCACCATCCCTCTGATGTATCACTGTGGTAGCCTGTGACTGGCTTCTCTCTTCCACTCCTGCCTTGTTTCCCATGCAGCAGCTGGAGTTCCTTTAGCAAATCTGATCACGTCTCCCTGCTCCCCACTCAAAACCCCCCAACAGTTCCCCATCACACTTAATTCCTAGTCCAGAATTCTTACCAGATCCTATACAATTGTCCCTGGCCCTGTTTGCTCTCTTCTAGTACTGCTCTTCCATTGCTGGCTCCACCCAAGGCACTCTGGCTTCCTTACTGTTCCCTGAATATGCCACACACTCTTGCCTCAGGGACTTTGTGTGTGCTGTCCCATCTCCCAGGAATACCCTTCACCCAGATACCCCCATGGCCCATTCCTCCCCTTCATTGAGGACTCTGCTCAAATGTTACTTCCTCAGAGCCCTTCTCTGATTACCTGATTTAACATAGAACCCTCTGTCACTCTCCACTCCCTTAACCTGCATTGTTTTTCTCCCATGAATTTATCACCACATGAGTATATTACATTTTGTTTCTTGCCCATTTCCTCTGCCAGACTGTTGGCAACATAAGATGAAGGTCTCTGTTTTGTTTCCTCCCGTTCCCTAGTGCCTAGCACAGTATCTGGCAAATAGAATATACTCAGTAAATACTCGTGGAATGTACAAGTGAGTGAATTTGTGGAGCTGGGCAGACTGATGGAGGAGCAGACTTACAGAGGAGATAAGTTGAAGCCTGAGACATGTTAGATTTGACATGTTCAAGAGACCTAAACGGGGAGAAATAGATGTCCAGCAGGCAGTCAGATATACTGGTGCATAACCCAGAAGGAACAGAGAAGCTCCGTCTGTGCTGCTGTAAAACTACGTCGGCATGTGTGTGCCTGTGTGTCTGCACATGTCCCTGAGTCTGTGTGTGTGCCTCGAGGAGTGCACGTATGTGCACATGCATGTGGTGGGGGGGAGTTCTTGCTTCTCTTGCATCTATGTGTCTGGTCTGTGCGCACCTGGAGGACGAAGGCACGTGGGCCTCTGCTTATGATGAAGAGAGAAAATATCTGTTCCCAACCGCTGAAACGTAAGTGTCTCTGAAGAGTAAAAGCCTTTTCCACACAGCCCTGGAGACTGGACCCTGGCCATTGTGAGAGGCTGAGCCAACCAGCTGTTTCTGAGCCTTCCCAGAAGGACTTGAGGATTTGTTTCCAACTAGGCAGGCTGCTCTTCTCAGGGCGGAAATTTGGGTCACAGATGATCTTGGCAGATATTCTTTCTTACACGTTATTGTTTAGTTTGTTTGGGGGAGAGCGGGAAATGGAGTGGGGAAGGGGAACCACAATACACATCTCTTATTTGCGGCTGTCACACTTCAGAAGGCCCAAGCCAGGAAAATGTCAGATTTTCCCAGAGAAATGCAGCCCTGGGGGCACCTGGGTGGCTCAGTACGTCAAGCTTTGACTCTCGGTTTTGGCTCGGGTCTCACAGTTCATGGGTTCCAGCCCTGTGTTGGGGTCCACGCAGGCAGTATGAGGCCTGCTTGGGATTTTCTCCCTGCCCCTCCCCCACTCGCGTTCTCTCAAGAATCAATTAATAAACAGAAAGAAGAAACAAAGAAAGAAAGAAAGAAAGAAAGAAGGAAGGAAGGAAAGTAAGTCCTGGAAACCTCTGGCTTGAGAAGAAGCTTGTGCCTGAGAACTTGGTCCAGGCCAGTGGCAGCAGCTGAAGGGTTAGAGTTACCAGCTTTATCTTCTCCCCACATCCGGCCCAAGATGTCCTACCTCACAGATTAGAGTGAGAAGGGTCCCTCGCCTTTGTCCACTGTCCTGGCCACCTCAGGGTCTGTACTGTTTCCCTGCCCACCTTCTCCTGTGCTCCTAGTTCTTCTTTGTTTTAATTTTCTAGCTTGATGAAAAATGTTCATTTAACAAACTGTCTATTTAAAAATAAAAAAGGGGCCTGTAACACAGGGTTCAAGTTTATAGAGGTAATCCCGGGTACTTTTGCCATGCCTCTCATCTGTCTGCAAGTTACAAGTATTTTTCCCCTTGGGAAGTTGCTGGGAGAATGCTTCTGTGCTCATGTCTCCAACTACAGACAAAATGCCAGGCTCAGGAACCCTCTAACCCAACACAATTCTCACTCTCTAAGGCCTGGGCTCCTGGTCTCTAAAAATGACCTCATCTCCTGCTTGTCTTTTCGAAGCTTCTGGGTACGCACTTTTCTTGCCAGCTATCTGATTCCAACGGACATGGCAAATAGGAAACTGTAGTTCTCTCCCCTTTCCCTTGTTATAGTTCTTTGGGTTAGAAGAACCACAGAAAATGCAGAATCATAGCACTCAGGGCTCCAGGGGCAGTTGGGATCATCCTAATCATTGGTTTGCAAATTTTGCTACATAGAGCCCAGAGTTCCACAGAGGAGTCTCAGAAGTTGTCAAAATGGTTGGAGGCACAAGGCAGAGGTTTTGTTATTTTTACCCCTCATTTATATGATGGACAATTCATTGGAGAAAAGCCTTCTGCTAATCAAAAGTTTGAACATCACTCTTAAAGTCCAGTCTTTCCTTGGGTGGCTAACCACTCCCCCTCCCTCAATCTGCTCAATGTCCCCTGGCCTCTGCTGCCCCATCTCACCCTCAGGCAGACGAAGCGGCTGGGAGAGGAACCAGAACTGAAGACTCTTGCTTTCTGCTTATGTGGAGTTTGCATTTTCTGCCACCCCTCACCCCCTGACTGCTTCTCTTGTCCCAGTTTCAATTTCCTTCTTCGTGTTTCTTTTCTCTTCGGGACTGAAAGTATTTATTGAGTCAACAAATATCCTTGTACTGTTCTGAGCACTCAATATCCACGTTTTGTTAAAATTCTTTAAGAATGCCTTCTTGGGGCACCTGGGTGGCTCAGTCGGTTAAGTGTCTGACTTCGGGTCAGGTCATGATCTCACGGTCCGTGAGTTCGAGCCCCGTGTCGGGCTCTGTGCTGACAGCTCAGAGCCTGGAGCCTGTTTCAGATTCTGTGTCTCCCTCTCTCTCTGACCCTCCCCCGTTCATGCTCTGTCTCAATAAATAAACATTAAAAAAAAAAAAAAAAGAATGCCTTCTTGTTTCGGGGAGAATATTAAACTCATTTTTGTCATTTTTATAGTCAGGGTAGGTATATTAGACATGGCAAGCATGGTAATAAATGGATAAATAAATTACATCCTTTATTTTTCTTAGTCTTTATTCCTCTCTACTACCTGGCTCTGAGGCCTCGGGTAGTGGGAGAACAGAAACTCAAGAAGTGTTTCTCAGATATGGAGGCACAGGTAATAATACTTATAATAATCATCACTGCACAGGTAATACTTACATAACAATAATAAATGGCTGGCACTGTTCTTAGCATTTTACATATATTAACTCATATTAACTCATTTATGTTTATAACAACCCTACATTGAAGGTTCTATCAGTATATCCACTCCATAGATGAGGAAACAGAGGCTCAGACAGGTTAAGTACCTTGCTCAATAGACACAACTATAGTTTCTGGCAACTAGGAGCACCCCACTGGGTGCTCACCCTGCATTAAGGTCCTTCAAATCTAAACACAGTCCACATTTGCAGTCTGATCTCCTCTTCTTTGGGATTCTACCTTTTTTGCTTTCACAGCAAACTCACCCCATATCCATGGATGAACATCCCTCTCCCCTCTCTCTGCCTCCTGAAACCTGCCCCATCCTTCAAGGCCCTACTCAAAGGCTACCTTTCTTACTAACCTTTCCTTGACCCTCACCAAGCTGGAATGACTCCCTTCCATTGCTGTGTTTCCCAGGAATCATTCTACCATGTATCACACTTCCCTGCCCCCCCCCCCCCCCCCCGGCAACCTCTGTGTGAGTGCACAGGGGTGCCTGGCTTCTGCTCTAAGCCATAAAGTTACTGAGGGCAAGACCTTGTCTTTGGGAATCCTTTGCATGGAACAGGTGCACAATGAATGTTGGTAAAACAGGGAGAATGGGTTCAGTGTTATTGGGAATCACCTAGGCAAGTAAGTACATGTATTAGAAAGTAACCCCCCTCCCCCCAAGTCCTTGGCTCTCCTAGGGACTTGAGTTGGGAACAAGAAGTCAGGCTTTGACAAATGTCTGATACTCTGCAAGGTGGGCTCACCCGGCCAGTGGGTGGAGCCATCTTCCCCAGGGGTCTTGTGATCCTCTCCACTCCAGAACCTCTCCTCCTCGGTTACCCCTAGGCTATGGGTTCCCCCTCCCCTGAAGGGGAGAGATCTCAGGACACCCAGCCTCAGCAAAGCTGAGTGTCCAGGGACACGGGAGTGGGATGTATGAGGAAACTGGAGCCCCCATCCCCTTCAGTCTGGGTGTTCTGCCTGATTATGCCTCCAATATGACTCCCAGAGAAGGCAGAGAGGGATATGGAGACTAAGGAGGACGGAGAAGAGGGGTACCAGGAAGGACAGGGAAAGGAAGGCATAAAGACGTGTGTGATGGGAGGTGGCAGGGGGTGGCGGTGGCTCGACCTCAGGCCGCTCTGGACTCTTCGCCAGGGCCGGTAAGGACCTGAGTCCGGGTGGTGGAGGACAACTTCTGCCAGCAGCCCGCGGGTCCTGTCCGCCTCCCGCGCGCTGCGGTGCCCAGCCCAGCGCCAGCCCTCCCAGGGGAGCTGGAGCTCCGGCCCCGCTGCTCCCGCCGGTGGCCACCCCCACTGTCCACCCCCCATGCCCACCGGCCTCCTCACCTTCGGGACCTGAGGGAGCGACTGGCCAGCAGGGCCCTGGGTCCGGGCCAGGCTGGGTGGGGGGAGGCGCTCTTCTTCCCCGCGCTAGCTGCGCCTGGGGTTCCGCAGCACCCGCCCGGGCTGCGGCGCCATCAGCTGCTGCGAGGCTGCGGGGCTGTCGGGCCGGGTCTCCGGGGGGTTCCGGGGCGCCGAAGGGGGGTCCGGGGCGGGCTCCAGGCGTAAACACCCAGCAACGTGACCGGAACTGGCGAACGAGCCGTAGGGGGGAGCGGGGGGGGGGGGCGGGAGAGATAAGGGGGGAGGGGAGGGACCTGGGACTGGCGGGGAGGGGCCGTGGGCGGGGCGGGGGGAGGGGAGGCTGGCGGCGCGCAGTCGGGGGAGGGGAAACCCCAGGAGCCCCGGGAGCCAGGCCTGAGGACCCCGGCGGGCAGCCGAACTCAGGGAGCTGGCTTTGGCTGGGAGCTGGAAGGGAAACCCAGGGAACCCGCCGGCCACTTGGCGAGCAAGGGCGCGGCGGGCGGATCAGCACCGCGGACAGCGCCCAGGCCTGTAGGCCGCGATCCGCTCCGCCCCTCTGCCCACCCACTGGCGTAGGAACCAGGGCTATGCCCACTGGCCCAGGGAAGGGTTGAGGGGGCGACCTGACCAAAGGTCAAGAAACCTATTTTGTGCCTAATTGGCAGCGAAGTGAGACCTCTCACTAGCTGTGTGACCTTGGGTGAATCACATCACCTACCTCTCTGGGCCCCAATTGTTAAGACATCTTCTTTTCCTCTGGGAACCTCCCAAGAGCCAAGATAAAATCTTGTATAAACTCTGAAGTCCAGAACATTGGTACTGATACGTTTTCACTGCACAAGGGAGACTTCTGTAGTTGGACTACTTGGCTTCTAATTCTGGCTCTACCAATAGCTTTCTCTTCCCTGGACCTTGGTCTCCTTATTTGTAAAATGGGATATCGATGGTCTATGCAACCCATATGTCTCTGAGTTGTTGTGAGGATGAAATAAATTAACATTTGTAAAGTGCTTAAAACAGTGCTACATGCTCACTAAGCATTCGTATTCATAATGGCAAGGGACCAGGTGGTGTTGTATGAGTGGCAGGGGACTCAGCTCTGGGTAAGTCATTTCCATCCCTGCCTTTAGGGGCCAGAGGAAGGGTCTGAGGGGATTCAGGTTAAAGGGCTGATATGACTTTTCCCGCACCATTGCCAACCAAATATTCCATGCCCTGCCTTTTGGGGCCAAATATCCAGAGAAGTCCTCCACTTTTGTCTCCAGAACTGGAAGACTCTGACATGAGGGCTTTGGAGGGGGTTTTGGCAACTCATTGGCCTCAAAGGTACCCTGCCTTCTCTCTATGGATCTCTTTCCTCCCTGCTCTCCAGTCAACTTTTTTTTTTTTTAATTTTTTTTTCAACATTTATTTATTTTTGGGACAGAGAGAGACAGAGCATGAACGGGGGAGGGGCAGAGAGAGAGGGAGACACAGAATCGGAAACAGGCTCCAGGCTCCGAGCCATCAGCCCAGAGCCTGACGCAGGGCTCGAACTCACGGACCGCGAGATCGTGACCTGGCTGAAGTCGGACGCTTAACCGACTGCGCCACCCAGGCGCCCCCCCAGTCAACTTTTAAGCCTTCACTGGACTTGGGTGTCAATAAATAAAAGTTTTAGCTGCTCCTAGAAGATTCTAACCCTCAAAAAGTTGAAGAAATGGGACACCAGGGTGGCTCAGTCGGTTAAGCATTCAACTTCAACTCAGGTCATGATTTCGCAGTTTGTGAGTTTGAGCCCCGCATCGGGCTCTGTGCGGACAGCTCAGAGCCTGGAACCTGTTTCGGATTCTGTGTCTCTCTCTCTCTCTCTGCCCCCTCCCCCCCCCACTCACGCTGTCTCTCTCAAAAATAAATAAACATTAAAAAAATTTAAAAAGTTGAAGAAATGACTCTCTTTTAGGTCTCTTGGCAAGTAGAGTTCCTATTTTGTTCAAAGGTGTCTCAAATCCCACTCTGTAGGAACTCCAGATTCTAGCTGTGCTTTGAGTGGCCCCACTTCATCCTGTCTTCCCTGAAGAAACCCCTGAGAGAGGAGCAGAAAGGCCAACACTGTCCTGCTTCTTAGTGCCTCTCTGTCCCTCTAAGGGCAGTATTCCTGGATTGTGTACTGTGTCGGTCTCCGGCAGGCCCATGGGTTCTGATGAACCATCAACTCATCAATGATTTCGACTGTCAACTCTGAGGAAATAACCCCTCAACTTCATGATGTACTGGTAAGAAGGATGAAAGATATGTTTAGTATCCCCCCAAAATGTGTGGTATGAAGGAGCTTGAAAACTTGGGCTCTCATACTAGCTCTGTTACTTACCATTTGAGTAATTCTGGGCAAATCTCAACCTCTCTGAGCTCTAATTTCTCCTCAGTGAAATGTGAAAAGTAACATTTGCTTTGCCAACAGGATCATTGTGAGGTTGTCAGGAGGAGAGGGTGAACGTATTTTGTGAAGGGCATGCACGCGGCATTGTTATGATCACATCCCAATGTTTTTCTCCTTGATCTTATCAAGATAGATCCTGGGACTTTGGCTTTTCATCAGCCGAAGCAAACAGTCCCGCCCCAGATGTTTGTCTGAGGGGTGGCCCTGCCTCATGGGAACTTCCGGCTTTGCCCCAAGACGCACTTCTTATAGAGTCCTGCACTGGGCTCTGCACAAGCTCCCAGCTGGGCATGGAAGACCTGGCCTCTAGGGCTGTCCTCAGGACACTTGCAACATCTTTGGTTGGACAACTATCCACATGTGGAACAACAAAAGATGTGTACAAAGCACCCATAAAACAAATGAAAGGGATGGGCCAGCAGAGCTGAGAGAGCACCATGTGAAGACATAGCTAGGGCCTGGACTTGGGACAAGGGGACTTGGGGTGCCTCCTTGAGGAGGGTAACAATCATAAAGCCAGTATGCAGAGTAATACTGAGCAAAACTGACTGCGTGGCACTCTACCTTAGGTTGCAGGGAGACCCAGACATGTTACGAGATATGGAGATGACGACATTGGAATGATCATGTTGATAACAATGAACATTCATTAAGCACTTTCTATGTGCCAGGCAACCTACTAAATGCTGCTTAAAAATTGTTTTTATTGTTTTCAAAATTAAACTTTTTTTTTTTTCCAAAGTAAACTCTACCCCTGACGGGTCTCAAACTCATGACCCCAACATCAAGAGTTGCCTGCTTTATGGACTGAGCCATCCAGGCACCCCTCAAAGTTAAAGTTGTAATGAAGTCTAAGGAAACTCAAGTGTATTAAAAAAAGGAGCACCTGCCTATTATGGTTGGTAGAGTGAGTGACTCTTGATCTTGGAGCCGTGAGTTTGAGCCCCACACTGGGAGTAGAGCTTACTTTAAAAAACCCCAAATCTTAAAAGCCTAAAAAAATGTGTACATCTCACCTCAGAAGTAACCATCTCACCTCAGGGTTTTGAGCTGAGCACTTTACCCACATAAACTCATTTAAACTGTAGAGAAATCTTATTGGAAAGATTTATCCCCATTTGCAGGTGGAGAAAACAAAACTCAAGAGAGGTTAAATTTAACACCACCCATGTGGTAAGCAGTGGAATGAGGCGGGACTCAAACTCTAGCCCAGTCAAGCCGGAGGTGACTTCCTGAGGTCTCTCAGTGAAGGGGATGGAGTCAGCTCTGGAAGAAGACACCCATAGTGGTCACAAGTTTTAGAGGAAGCTGCTAACCAGTTCAAAGAGTGAGGTGTGGGTAGCAGAGAAGGCCTAGAAGCTCCCTTCATCTCTTCATGACACCTTGGGATTCTGACTTTCTGAGTTCTGTTTGGGTAACAGCTCTGTATATGGGTCAGTGTCCTGGCAGGGAACAGACGGCACATTTAAAATGGATCATTTGAAAAGAGTTAAGGGACTATTTACAAAGCTGTGGACAGAGGTTAGGAGGCAAGAGATAGAGCCGCTACCATCCCTAGCACTGGAGGGACAAGAGAAGGGGACCTCAGAAAGGATGGATTTGGGGGCACCTGGGTGGCTCAGTTGTTTAAGCATCTGACCCTTGATTTCAGCTCAGGTCATGATCTCATGGTCTGAGGGTCTGATATCGAGCCCCGCATCAGGCTCTGTGCTGACAGCCTGGGATTCTTTCTCTCCTTCTTCCCCTGCCCCTCCCCTGCTCACGCTCTCAATTCTCTCTGAAGAAGAAGAAGAAGAAGAAGAAGAAGAAGAAGAAGAAGAAGAAGGAGGAGGAGGAGGAGGAGGAGGAGGAGGAGGAGGAGGAGGAAGGGAAGGAGAAAGAGAAGAAGAAGAAAAGAACTGAAGGATATGGGGAGAGTGCCGCCTAGCAGGAGCTGTAGCTTTCCTTAAATGGAATCCACTGACCCCCAGTGACCTGGAAGGGAGGAAGCTGAGGAATAAGTAGACTGACTTCGCTCTCCTCCTGCCTCCCAATACCCTGCTGGTGACTTTTTCAGCCAATTCCAATCAGCAGCCAGGAGTTAAGGGAGGCCATTGACATTGCCTGTACAGGTTGACTCCCCGGTGCCCAAGCAGGATGGAGAAAGATGGGGAAAGGTTCTGGATGGATGAGATATCTGGCACAGCCTTCCTTATCAGCTTGGGTCTTATTTGCTGTTCTTTGCCAGGCCACTGCCCACTGAGTGCCCTAGCACTGGTAGGAACCAACACCGCCTCTCCATGCAACAAGGCTGCAGGGGCAGCTCTTTTCTTCAAAGACTCTGGTCATACTGTCCTTAGAATTCTGGGTCCCTTAGAATTCTGCAGCCACAGGGATGGTGTGTGGGGAGTTCTGACATAGGAAAGCCAGCCAAAGGTCATGTGGGTAAGCCTCTTAGCCCACCTTCTCAATGAAAGATCAAACTGGAGCGAGGCTCCATTCTCCTCAGTGGTGAAATGCCTGATTTTGATAAAATGGTCCCTAAAGTCTCAGCCCTGAATTTCAGTCTTCGATTATTCTTTTTTTTAAATGTTTATTTATTATTTTGAGAGAGAGAGAGGGGGGAGGGAGGGGCAGAGAGAGAGGGAGACACAGAAACTGAAGCGGGCTCCAGGCTCTGAGCTGTCAGCACAGAGCCCGACGCGGGGCTTGAACTCACAGACAGTGAGCTGAAGTTGGACATTTAACCAACTGAACCACCCAGGCGCCCCCTAAGTCTTCGATTATTCCTAAACCACTAGCATGGCAACAGGAATGAACCGTGTGTGTGTGTGTGTGTGTGTGTGTGTGTGTGTGTGTGTGTGTGTGTACCGGGCCACAATTTTGCCTCAGACACATCCCCTCTGCCTCAATCTTGCCTACATCTTCCTCCATCTAGGGCAGAGAGCTCAGGAGCTCACCCGATAGGTATCATTGAGGGGAACCCCAGGAATTCTCCTACCTGTATCTCAAACCCATCCATTTTAGATCACTTTCCATGATCTTGGGCTACTAGCTCCCAAACTCTTTGGTAATCTGGTGTAACTGTGGCTCCTTTTTTCCTTCATTTTTCCCTAGCTTTATATTACTTTTATCACACATGATGCTCCTCATTTTGCCTTATATGTACCACTTCCTACAGCCAGTTCTTTTCAATATGTTTTATTAGAGAAGTAGTAGAATTACACTTTAGAAAGATTGGGAAATAAGTACAGTAACAAAAAATGTGCCTGTAATCATATGGTCCTAATGCAACTACTGTCACTTTTGTGAATTATCTTCTAGTGTTTTCATACCCATGATGACTCACCTACTTGTTTTCATGCCATAACTGTCTGATATTTTCCACCACATTGGATCATAACTTTTCTTTCATGTCTCGAAAGGGTCTTTATTGTTTTGGAACCTCTTAAAGATAGTTGGCTATTTGTACTTAGTTTTTGCCTTTTATTTGTTAGAAATAAATTATTACTTTAAAATGACTTTTTAGAGGGGCTCCTGGGTGGCTCAGTCAGTTAAGCTTCCAACTCTTGACTTGGGCTCGGGTCTTGATCTCACAGTTCATGGGATGGAGCCCCGCGTCAGGTTCTGTGCTGACCATGCAGAGCCTACTTGGGATTCTCTCTCTCTCTCTTCTCTTTCTGCCCTTTCCCTGTGCATGCTCTCTCTCTCTCTCTCTCAAAATAGATACATAAACTTAAAAAAAATAGGACATGTTGATGCTTAAAAAACCAAAAACCTCCTCCTCAACTTCTCTGTCCAAAGTTTTCCATCATTAACAAGTTCTATGTGTACACACACACACACACACACACACACGGTTTGTTATTTTTAAGACACTGATATCATCATATAGCACCATATCCTGCTTTGCATTTTGCTGTTTTCACTTGGAAATATCCTAAAGGTCAGGAAATGTTTTCATTTGCTACTCAATGCCTATGTATTTAAAAAAATTATGTTTTCTCATCATTCACTGTAGAATAATTAGGAATTCTAGATAAGCAAATATGTGAAAACAAATTTGTCCATTTATATCTCCCAGTCATAACAACTTTTAACATTTGGCATTACAATTTTTTTTAATGTTCATTTATTTTTGAGACAGAGAGGGAGAGAGAGAGAGAGAGAGAGAGAGAGAGAGAGAGAGAGAGAGGAAAGGAGGGGCAGAGAGAGAGGGAGACACAGAATCTGAAGCAGGCTCCAGGCTCTGAGCTGTCAGCACAGAGCCCGACGTGGGGCTCGAACTCATGAACTGCGAGATCTACAGTACAGTGCATCCATTTTCTTATTGTTTGATAATCAGGTGGTTTCTACTTTTTAATGTTCTTTTTTTTTCTTTTTTTTTTCTTCAGGGGAAAGTGCGAACGCAGTCCCCCACTACCACAAATTATGCAGTCGAGTTTCTCACATTTGGGGAAATCTCAGGGGTCAGCACATCCCGAGTGCAATGGATAAGCCTCGCCCTGGGAAAACCACCTTCCTGATCATGGTATCTCCCCTGCCAGGTAAATATTAGTTTTTAATGTTCTTAAACAGTAATGTGATGAATGTCCTGGTAGCTTAATCATTTGAAAAGTGACTTTCATGGGCTCTGCACTGACAGCAGAGAGCCTGCTTGGGATTCTCTCTCCCCCTCTCTGTCCTTCCCCTGCTCATGTGCAGTCTCTCTCTTTCTCTCTCTCTTAAAATAAATAAATGAACTTAAATTGACTTTTATTGCATTTTTTCTTATTGTACCTATTTATTTAGAAAAATGAGAATAGATGGATAAGAAAAAGAATAAAATAAAAATCATTATGACTTCAGCTACCCATACATAAATCATCTTTTTTTCCATTGTAGTGACACAATTTATTCATTTTATTTTATTATATTTTTATTTACTTACTTTCTATAATTTATGTATTTTTTATAATTTACATCCAAGTTAGCACATGGTGCAACGATGATTTCAGGAGTAGATTCCTTATGCCCCTTACCCATTTAGCCTATCCCCCTTCCCACAACTTCTCCGGCAACCCTCTGTTTGTTCTCTATATTTAAGAGTCTCTTATGTTTTGTCCCCCTCCCTGTTTTTATATTATTTTTGCTTCCTTTCCCTTATATTCATCTGTTTTGTATCCATAAATCACATTTTTCTTTGTTCTTATAGTTCTTATACATGTTTCTAACAAATATATTAATATACTGGTTCTTTATGGTAACTTCTTTTTATCTTTAAAAAAATTTTTTTAAATGTTTTATTCATTTTTGAGACAGAAAGAGACAGAGCGTGAGCAGGGGAGGGACGGAGAGAGAGCGAGACACAGAATCCGAAGCAGGCTCCAGGCTCTGAGCTGTCAGCACAGAGCCCGACGTGGGGTTTGAACTCACAAACTGCGAGATCATGACTTGAGCTGAAGTCGGACGCTCAGCCGACTGAGCCACCCAGGCTCCCCTCTTTTATCTTTTTTTGAGAGAGAGAGAGGCAAAGGGGGAGAGAGGGAGAGAGAGAGAGAGAGAGAGAGAGAGAGAGAGAGAACGAGAGAGAATCTCAAGCATGGAGAATTTTAGCATGGAGCCTGACTCAGGGCTCGAACTCATGACACTGGGATCATGACCTGAGCTGAAATCAAGAGTCAGACGTTCAACCAACTGAGCCACTCAGGTGCCCTGATTTTTTTCCTTTTAAAATATACATTGATTTTTTTTTTTATGTCAGTAAAAGTTTTCCTTAGTAGCTATATAATATCCCATCATATGGACACGCTTCTTAATTAACCTCCTTTTGAACTTTTGTGTTGTTTCTAGTTTTTCTCTACTGTAAACAATGCTGCCATGGACAGTCTTCTACAGAGGATCTTTTTTCCCCACCCACATTTTTAATTATCTCCTTAGGATGGATTCCAAAAAGAGAAATTATTGAGTTAAGAGACATGTACACTTGATGGCTTTTGATCACGCCGTCAAGTTGTCATGTTCCATAGTTGGACCAACTTGTACTCCTACTTCAGTCATGATTAGGACTGCCCTTCTCCATACAAACCCTGAGTGGGATAATTAAAAACAACAACAACCAGCTGTTCCAAATCTGACAAGTAAAAATGGTATCGCATTTAAGTTTTTGAGTACGTAAGTTCTAGCAGGATTCAATTTTTATATGCGTCCACTAGCTATTTATATATCTTCCCTGAATTGTCTGTTCATGTCAACTTATTTTCCTACCAGAATGTTCATCATTCCTAATTGTTTTGTAATAAAAACTGTCAATATTTTAGTTTTCGATTGTAGTAAGGTACACATAATACAAAATCTGCTATCTTAACTGTTTTTGAATGTACAGTTCCGTGCTCAGTCACACTGTTGTGCAAACATCACCACTACCAATTTCCATAATTCTTTTCATCTTGCAAAACTGAATCTCTCTGTCCGTTAAACACTAACTTCCCACTCTTCTCCTCTTCAGCCCAAGACCCTAGCAACCACCACTCTACTCTCTGTCTCTATAAATGTGACTACTTTAGGTACCCCACATAAGTGGAATCATACAGTATTGTATTTTTGTGAGTGGTTGCTTTCACTTAGCATAATGTCCTCAAGCATCATCCCTGCTGTAGCACATGTCAGAATTTCCTTCCTTTTTAAGGCTGAACACTATTCCATTATATGTCTATACCACATTTTGCTTATCTATTCATCCATCCATGGAAACTTGGGTTGTTTCCATCCCTCCACTATTGTGAACAATGCTGCTAATTATGAACGTATACAGGCATTTATTATTTTATTTTATTTTATTCTATTTTATTAACGCTTATTTAGTTTTGAGAGAGAGAGAGAGAGATGGAGCGTGAGTGGAGGAGGGGCAGAGAGAGGGAGACACAGAATCCGAAGCAGGCTCCAGGCTCTGAGCTGTCAGCACAGAACCCGACGCGGGGCTTGAACTCACAAACCGTGAGATCATGACCTGAGCTGAAGTTGGACACTTAACTGACTGAGCCATCCTGGTACCCCTATAAGCATATATATTAAAAACACTTAAATTTGGGGGCGCCTGAGTGGCTCAGTCGGTTAAGCATCCGACTTCGGCTCAGGTCATGATCTCACGGTCCATGAGTTCAAGCCCCGCGTCGGGCTCTGTGCTGACAGCTCAGAGCCTGGAGCCTGTTTCAGATTCTGTGTCTCCCTCTCTCTCTCTGCTCCTCCCCCGTTCATGCTCTGTCTCTCTCTGTCATAAAAATAAATAAACATAAAAAAAAGAAAATATTAAAAAGAAAATATATAAAAAAACACTTAAATTTGACATTTTGCCTTTAAATTTTGCTTATCGTATTTTTGTGATTTGCTAAGGTTAAATATTTTTATTTTAGTCAAAACCATTGATCTCTTTCTTTATAGCATCTGACATTGATGTCAAGCTTAAAAAATCCATCCCTGGGGTGTGTGAGTGGCTCAGTCGGTTAAGCATCAGACTCTAGATCTTGGCTCAGGTCATGACCTCATGGGTTGGTGAGACTGAGCCTGCTCAGAGTCCATGCTGCCAGCGCAGAGCCTGCTTGGGATTCTCTCTCTCCATCTCTCTCTGCCTTTACCCTACTCTCTCTCTCTCTCAAAATAAATAAATAAACTGAAAAATTATCCAT
This sequence comes from Puma concolor, assembly GCF_028749965.1. Classification (NCBI taxonomy): domain Eukaryota; kingdom Metazoa; phylum Chordata; class Mammalia; order Carnivora; family Felidae; genus Puma; species Puma concolor. Next base: position 14,788,837 of record NC_141680.1, on the reverse strand, counting down.
CCCCACTTTAATACACAATGATGATACTATATATTTTTTCTGGTCCTTTATATATATTAATACACACATTTATAATTCATTTGAACTATATTTTATGATTTGAAATAGAGACTTTACCCCCCATAAATGGTTAACTAATTGTCCCATCACTATTTCCCCCACCACTTTGAAATACATATATCACACACACACCTTTGGGGATGTTTCTAGACCTTCTATTTGTTTCCTTGGTTTCTCTGTTAATTATGTTGGGGAAACTTAAAGAAGGAATGCTCAAAGGCAATTGCTAGGTTCATAGTACACTTGAAGGTCAAAGGCAAGCTGCCCACTTACCTTGTCTGTATTTCCTTCCCTGTTTTCTTTTACATGATGCTTCTGTGTCGGTTACATTCTTCATCCCCTGTTGCTTCCTGTCATTTCTTCAGACAAGGCTGACAGTCCCTAAGAGGTAGGCAAGCTCCCAGGATCTTCACACTGGAGGCCGGGTGTTTTCCTCTCTGCGTGTTTCCCTCCTACACAGGCTGTGCGTTGTCCTGGTATAGGAGGCAGATGAATTAGGACGTGACATGTGCAGACAACCTGTACATTTATAAACATTTCTGAAACTCAGCTCTTTCAAACTAGCTTGAGAAGCATGCTTTTACCATGTTGTGGGCCAGACTGGTCTCTGCTCAACTCCAGGAATGAAGATCTCCAGGGGCGGAAGTAGCTTGAAGCCTGCGTGGAGCTGGTCCTGGAGCGGGGCAGCCTGCCGGCCAATGCCTTACTGTTTTAACTACTGTCACTTTATTTTGTGTGTATGTGTGTGTGTGTGTGTGTGTGTGTGTGTGCGAACTACCGTCCCTTTAAAATTTTTTAGTAATCTGTAGGGCACACCAGTTTTATGTGTGCAGAGTAATTTAATTTTTTATGCATAACTTTCTGGGAAGGTAGAGCAGGTGTCATACACGAGAGAGGCCTCGTCACGGCGATCCCGGTTTCCCTCGCAGAACTCTGAGAACCTGACTCCTCGCGCAGTGCTCCAAAGAAACCCGGCTCTTGGGCACCGGCGGGCTGTGGCCTCGGCCGCTGCGGCGCAGGAGTGCGCAGCTCCAGCCCGAGTCGGCTCCAGGGGCGGGGCCGCGGGGCCGCACGGCCGGGGCTCCAGGCCGGGGCGCGTCTCGCCCCGCCCGCCGGGACCCGCGCCGCGCCCAGCGCCCCGCGCCCGAGAGCGCGCCCTCGGCACTGGCCTGCGGCAGCGGGAGTCGCCTCCGCCCAGCGGCCCGCGGCGGGCAGGGAGCGGGCGGCCGGCCGGGCGGCCGGACGAGGCATGGCGGGCCGCCGGGCGCCGGGGGAGAAGCGCTGGCAGCTGGTGCGCTGGTGAGTGGGCGCCGGGGGCGGAGAGGGGCGCGGGCCTGGTGCGGGCGGGAACCCGCGCGCCCTGCGCCCCGAGGTCCGGCTGGGCGCGGGAAGGAATGGGGCGCCGGCCCAAAGTTTCTTCTCGAGCTGAGGCGGCGGGGCCGGGTTTACGGAGCGGCGCAAGGATTGCCCGCTCGTAAGCATCCCGCGTCCCCGCGCGGGGTCTTTGCGGCTCTCCAGAGAGATGGGCGCTGGGACCGGGGACCCTGTCCCTGACGTCAGGCTTTGGAGGGACCCCGCTCCTCCTTCCACAGGCTCATAGGCAGGGTTTTCCTCCTTCCCTTTCCCCCACCTCTGCTTTCCGATTTGTGCAATGGGGGGTCCCCTGCCTGCCTCCATTTCCGCTGCTTTGGTCGGGTCGCGGAATTGGGCCCCAGGGGGCACAACGCACAGCCCTCAGCTCCCCTGTTCAAGGAGATGCCCCTGTCCACCTACACAGGGATCTCTGAGGGGGCGGCATTGGGGTTGGGGGCTTGGAGATGGGGGCGTCGGAGGTGAGGACCGAGATCCCTGTGTAGGTGGGTGGTTGCCCCTACCCTCACCGCAGTCCTGCCTAGGCCTTTGGGTATCAGGTTACCTGACTGCAGGCTGAGCGGGTTTCAGACGCATCACCGGGAGTCACCCGGGTTGGGCCTGTGTCCGAATGTTGACGGCTGCTGCTTCAGCCAGAGGCCCGACCTCTGCTTAGCGGGCGTTAGAATGCAAGGCAGCCTGCTCAGCCCACCCCTGCTCTGGGGAGGACTCGAGAAACAAAGGAGCGTGTCTGGCCGGGACCCTCCTCACCCCACATCATCCCACCCGCATCAGGACCAGGGCCATCTCTGAAGTAACGTTCTGACACATGGCACACGGTATGTTTTGTAGCAGGAACACAAATAGCAATAATGTCATCAGCAATAACAACCTGGGCGTCCTAAACGCTTCCTGCTGGCTCCAGGACCCAGGTGTTGCAGTGACTGTTCACAGTGATACTCAGAGGAAGGTACTAGCACCCTCATTTCACAGATGAGGAAACTGAAGCTTGGAGAAGGAAAGTGGTTAGTCAAGACCACCCAGCAAACAAGCCCACGAGTCAGGGTTTGTATGCAGTTCTTGCCCAGGGGGTTAACCGCTCCTCTGTTTTGCTTATTTTCTGGATCACCCGTCCCACCCAGCCTGGCCATACATCCAAGTTCACCTTGTCAGAAAATCCTAGCAGGTCCGGACGGGAGGGGGGCATTGGGTTTCCAGCCTGCTCAGGCCACCTCTGCTCGGGGAGGATTCTAAAAATCAAAGTCCAAATAGTCAAGATTATTATTTGGCAGGTTAATTTTCAAATGAAACCCCAATACATAAATCAAAGTAGAGTTAATCTGTTTGAAGAGTTGGTGGAGAGCTGGCAGTTACCCAGTGTCCTCTCCCTGGAAAAGAGGCACCACTCTAGAATTCCAGGGCCTCCCAGATCAGTTTGCTTAGTTTAATTCTTTCCCTGCTTCACCCAGGAGGAAATAGGAAGTTTAAAAGGGGCAGAGCTTGGGGGTGCCTGGGTGGCTCAGTCGGTTAAGCGGCCGACTTCGGCTCCGGTCATGATCTCACGGTCCGTGAGTTCAAGACCCGCGTCGGGCTCTGTGCTGACAGCTCAGAGCCTGGAGCCTGTTTCAGATTCTGTGTCTCCCTCTCTCTGACCCTCCCCCGTTCATGCTCTGTCTCTCTCTGTCTCAAAAATAAATAAACGTTAAAAAAAATTTAAAAAAAATAAATAAAAGGGGCAGAGCTTGGATTCCTGCTCTAAATCTCTTTGCTTCTCTGCCTTGGTACTGCTTGGTTGGGTTGGATCTTGGGCTGAACCTGATGATGCATTAATTATTGATTATTGTTAGTGCCCTAGTTAGGTTTTGGGTTGCCTTTCACCCCCAGGTAAAAGCTCATTGCCGTGAAAAGTTCCTGAAGATATGACTTGAATGGTCGGGCATCTTGGCAGGGAGCACTCTTAGGGGAAGACACACTCTGATCATCATGGCACGCTCCCAATATGGCCAGCCTTGGCCCCTGGTCCCAGGATTGAGTTAGTTTGCTCCACTCAAATAGGTTTAAGAGAAAAAGGGGATTTATTGGCTCACAGAACTGAGAAGTCCAGGGACTTTTCACGTTTCAGGCACAACTGCTCTTAGGTGCACAAATGTCACCAAATAATGCTCTATGCTCTTTGTTCCTCTGCTTTCCTCTGTTTTGCTTTTTTTCTCTTGTGGAGGCAAGTTGGCTATCAGCAGCTGTAGGCAGCTCTCAGGTTAGCAACCCTCATGGAAAAAGCTCTCCTTTCTCAGTAGTTCCAGCCAAAGTCTCAGGATGTCATCTCATTGGCCTGACTTTCCTTGCATGACCACCCCTGAGCCAATCACCGTCGGCAGGGAGATGGACTGCACACATTAGCCGGGCTGGGTCGTGTGCCCACTTAGGACACTGAGGGCTGGGGTCAGTTCTACCCCAACCACAGAATTTTGAGTGGTAGAGAGGGTGATGAATGGTAAATTATTGGGCAACAAAAACTCATGCAAACCCACAATAATGTTGAAAAGGCAAACTAGAAACTGGATAACAATATTTACACAAAACAGGCTAAATGTTAATATGTTAAATATAAGAAGTGCCCTTTTTTTTTTAATTTTTTTTCAACGTTTATTTATTTTTGGGACAGAGAGAGACAGAGCATGAACGGGGGAGGGGCAGAGAGAGAGAGAGACACAGAATCGGAAACAGGCTCCAGGCTCTGAGCCATCAGCCCAGAGCCTGACGCGGGGCTTGAACTCACGGACCGCGAGATCGTGACCTGGCTGAAGTCGGATGCTTAACCGACTGCGCCACCCAGGCGCCCCAGAAGTGCCCTTTTTAATTTATTTATAAATTCAACAAAAAAAAAAAAAAAAAAAAAAAAAAAGAAAAGAAGAGAGGGAGAGAGAGAAAACACCACAGACTGGGTGGCTTAAACAATAGACATTTATTTTCTCAGAAGTCCAAGATCAGGGTGCCAGCATGGTCAGGCTCTGGTGAGAGCCCTCTTCCTGGCTCACAGATGGCTGCCTTCTCACTGTGTCCTCAACATGATGAGAGAGCACACAAGCTCTCTGGTGTCTTTTCTTCTAAGGACTCGGATCCTATTGGATCAGGGCCCTACTCAACCTTAGTTCCACAAAATTCCTATCCTTCATATAGTTTATTGGGGGGAAGGGCCTCAATATATGAATTTGAGGCGGGGGTGAGGGGATGGGGATGGGGACACAAACACTCAGTCCATAATGCTTACCTAGAAAAACTTGGGAGTCTAAATAGTGAATGATTCAGGCTCAACACCTGGAAGCTGGTGGATGCTGCTCAAGGTCTCACTGGGGGAATAACGTCTGAACATGAGCCAAGGGAGCCAACTTTGGAGCCCAAGTGTGGGACACCACTGCAGAAACAGCAGATAACAGAACAAAGACCTTCCCGCTGCAGTTTACTTGTCCATGGGGCTGTGCAGGACTGGCATTCAACAGTGCCACCTTGTGGTGCAGGGAGGAAGAGCAATAGAGGGCTGCTGTCTACAGTTCTCTACATCTGGTATTTCAGAAGCAGAACTAAGTAAGGCTCTGGGGTTTTTGGAGCATTCAAAAGCAAGATATGAAACCTTATAATAATAGAGGTTAAGGAGGATTCAAACAACTAATTAGAAAAAAAAAAGAGATACAAACACATTCATATCCTAAGCTATTGGTATAGTCTTGTACCAGTTCCATAGGAAATAAATGCATCTGTAGAGCTATTGAACAACTTGGTAATAAAATTTTTCCTGCTGTTCAGATTGGTTAATCTTTTCATGTGTTCACGGGACATAAGAGTATAGACACACCTAAATAACCACAGAATATGGGGTGAGACTTTAGTGGTTCTTTAAAAAAATAAGATGCTTCAAATGCTTTTTAAAAATGAAAAGGTGGAATCATCGTTTAAGGTCTAACTGCGGTAAATTACCAAGTTCAGGTTTGTGGGAGAATTAGAATCTTTTGAGAATTAGGATATTTCAAAAACCATATCAATAATCTGTTGAAATGTATGCTTTAAAAAAAAATAGTGGCTTAAATTGATATTACTGCTCAGTTTTTTTTTTAATTTTAAAAATGTTTATTTACTTTTGAGAGAGAGACACACAGAGCACAAGCTAGGAGGGGCAGAGAGAGAGGGAGACACAGAATCCGGAGCAGGACCCAGGCTCTGAGCTGTCGGCACAGAGCCTGACGTGGGGCTCAAACTCACAAACCATGAGATCACGACCTGAGCTGAAGTCAGACGCTTAGCCCACTGAGCCACCCAGGCACCCTGTACTGCATACTTGTTAGGCTCACCAAATGCTGGAATATTTGTGACGCCAACCGCTGGTGAGGATGAGGAGTAACAGGGAACCTCAAAAATTGCTGGTGGGAATGCAAGATGGGTACTTTGGAAGATGGTTTGGTGGTTTGTTACAAAATTAAGCATACTCTTTTTTTTTTTTTTGCCTGAGAATCAACTTTTTATTTTTATTTTTTTCCTTTTCTTTTTTTTTAATTTTATTTTTATTTTTTTTTAAATTTACACCCAAATTAGTTAGCATATAGTGCAACAATGATTTCAGGAGTAGATTCCTTAGTGCCCCTTCCCCATTTAGCCCATCCTCCCTCCCACAACCCCTCCAGCAACCCCCTGTTTGTTCTCCACATTTATGAGTCTCTTCTGTTTTGTATCCCTCCCTGTTTTAAAATTATTTTTGCTTCCCTTCCCTTATGTTCATCTGTTTTTTTTTTTTTTTAACATTTTTTTTTTCAACGTTTATTTATTTCTGGGACAGAGAGAGACAGAGCATGAACGGGGGAGGGGCAGAGAGAGAGGGAGACACAGAATCGGAAACAGGCTCCAGGCTCTGAGCCATCAGCCCAGAGCCTGACGCGGGGCTCGAACTCACAGACCGCGAGATCGTGACCTGGCTGAAGTCGGACGCTTAACCGACTGCGCCACCCAGGCGCCCCTATGTTCATCTGTTTTGTCTCTTAAAGTCCTCATATGAGTGAACTCATATGATTTTGTCTTTCTCTAACTGACTAACTTCACTTAGCATAATATCCTCCAGTTCCATCCACGTAGTTGCAAATGGCAAGATTTCATTCTTTTTGATTGCCGAATAATACTCCACTGTATGTATGTATATATATATATATATATATATATATATATATATATATACCACATTTTCTTTATCCATTCATCCATCGATGGACATTTGGGCTCTTTCCATACTTTGGCTATTGTTGATAGTGCTGCTATAAACATGGGGGTGCATGTGTCCCTTCGAAACAGCACACCTGTATCCCTTGGATAAATGCCTAGTAGTGCAATTGCTGGGTCGTAGGGTAGTTCGATTTTTAGTTTTTTGAGGAACCTCCATACTGTTTTCCAGAGTGGCTGCACCAGCTTGCGTTCCCAAAGCATAGTCTTACCGTATGATCGAACAATCACACTCCTCAGTATTTACCCAGAGGAGCTGAAAACTTATGTCCACACAAATACCTGTACATGGATCTTTGTATCATCTTTATTCATAGTTGCTAAAACTTGGCTTCAACCAGGGTGTTCTTCAGTAGGTGAATGGATAAATGAACTGGTACAGCCAGACAATAGAACATCATTCTGCACTAAGGAGATATGAGCCATCAAGCCATGAAAAGACGTGGAGGGACCATAAATACATATAACTAAGGGAAAGCAGCTGCATGCTGTATGATTCCAACTCTGTGACATTCTTTTTTTTTTTTAATTTTATTTAATGTTTTTTATTTTAATGTTTATTTATTTTTGAGAGAGAGAGAGAGACAGAGCATGAACGGGGGAGGGGCAGAGAGAGAGGGAGACACAGAATCGGAAGCAGGCTCCAGGCTCTGAGCCATCAGCCCAGAGCCCGACGCGGGGCTCGAACTCACGGACCGCGAGATCGTGACCTGAGCTGAAGTCGGACGCTTAACCGACTGAGCCACCCAGGTGCCCCATCCAACTCTGTGACATTCTAAGGCAAAACTAAAGAGACAGTAAAAAGATAAGTGGTTGCCTGCGGTTTTGTGTGTGCAGTGTGGGTGGGGGGGGGGATGAGTAGGCAGAGCACAGAGGATTTTTAGGGCAGTGAAAATACTCTGCATGATATTATAATGATCGGTATATATAAAAAAATATCCTCATGTTCATTTACCTTTTCAGAATAGCCCTCTTCCATTGGACTTTCCTCCAAACTCTCCATAAAGCACCAAAATTGAAATGAGAATTTGCTTGGGTTTATCAGCACAGGTTGTTAAATATGTATGCTTTTCAGCATTCCCATTATGTCTGAGAGCCTGTGCTGGGCCCTGCCCAGTTTCTGATGGTGGGGCCTTAGAGTCGGGGAGGGAGCTAAGCTTTGAAGCTAAGGCTGTGTAAGTCATTGAGAGGTGGTGCCGTGCGCACTGACAATGTTCTTTGTACTGGCTACAGAGTATTCCACTATAAATTGGACCATAATTTCTCTACCCAGCTTCTGTTGATGACCTTTTATGGTATTTTGAACATTTTGATATTAGACACTTTAAACCTATTCCGTAAAAACATGTGCAGAGGTAATGGTTGCATATACTTTTCAAAGTAAAATTTCAGGGGCACCTGGGTGGCTCTGTGGGTTAAGCATCCAGCTTCAGCTGAGGTGATGATCTCACAGTTCAGGAGTCCAAGCCCCCCATCGGGCTCTGTGCTGACAGCTCAGAGCTTGGAGCCTGCTTCCGATTGTGTCTCCCTCTCTCTCTGCCCCTCCCCCAGTTGTGCTCTGTCTCGCTCTCTCTCAAAAGTAAACGGTAAAAAAAAAAATAAATAAATAAAGTGAAATTACAGAGTAGAAGCATGTGCACATTATGAAAGATCCTGCCAAGCTGACCTCCAAAGAAACTGCCATTTTATATTATCTGCAGTGATGTGTGAGATCCCACTTTCCGCACAACTTTGCTCACACTGGGAATTAACAGACTTTTAAGTCTTGGCTGGTCTCACCAGTGAAAGAATATTCTCTCTTGTTCTTGTACTTTTCATTGCTTTAAAATTCCTTTTTTTTCATGTTTATTGGCCTTTTGTGTTTCTACTTTTGTAAACTATTCATTCATTTCCTTGGCCTTTTTTTCCCCTTCTACTGGTTTGCTCATTAAATAATTTTTTTCATGTTGATCTGTAAAAGCTCTTTGTTTATCATGGGAATTAGTTTTTTTTTTTTTTTTGGCAAGTTTTATATTTTATTTATTTTTTATTTTTTATTAAAAAATTTTTTTTAACGTTTATTTATTTTTGAGACAGAGAGAGACAGAGCATGAACGGGGGAGGGTCAGAGAGAGGGAGACACAGAATCTGAAGCAGGCTCCAGGCTCTGAGCTGTCAGCACAGAGCCTGACACGGGGCTTGAACTCATGGACCGCGAGACCATGACCTGAGCCGAAGTTGGCCGCTTAACCGACTGAGCCACCCAGGCGCCCCTGCAAGTTTTATATTTTAGCACAATTTTAGATTTACAGAAAAATTGAAAAGATGTACAGAGAGTTCCCATACACCCTACACTCAGTTTCCCCTGAGCATCTTACATGAGTGTGATACATTGTTACACTAATGAACCAATATTGATAGTATTATGAACTAAAATCCCTAAATTATTCAGATTCCTTAGTTTTCCCTTAATGTCCTTTTTCTGTTCTAGGGCCCCATCTGGACACTGCATTACCTTTACTTGTCATGTCTCCTTAAGCTCCTGTTGGCTGGGACAGTTTCTCAGACTCTCCTTGTTTTTGATGACCTTGGCAATTTTGGGAAGTACTGATCTTTTTGCAGAACGTCCGTCAATTGGAATTTGACTGATAGTTTTCTCATGATTAGAGAAAAACCTTCATAATTAGGGGTTGTGAATTTCTGGGAGAAGGACCACAGGGATGGGGTGCCATTTCATCACATCATATTAAGGGTACATACAATCAACATGATTTATCACTGTGGACATTGACTTTGGTCACCTGGCTGAGCTAGTGTTTGCTGGGCTTCGCTGCTGGAAGGTTACAGTTTCCCCTCCCCCTTCCCATAGAGTAAGCTGGAAGGAAGTTACTATGTGAAGTTCACATTTAAGTAGAGTGGAGTTGTGGTCTGTTCCCTGGAGGGCTGAGTTTTTATGTATATTGTTTGGAATTCTTCTGCATGGAAGATTTGCCTCTTTCCCCCATTTATTTATTTATTTATTTTTTTATTAATCATTTATGTCAGTGCACTCATGGATTTTTTTTTTAATAAGATCTTTATTAAAATAGAATGCACATATCCTACAACTCACCCACTGAATGTGTAAAATTCAATGGTTTTTAGTATTTCACAGAATTGTGCAACCCTCACCATAGTCAATTTTAGAACATTTTCATCTCCCCGGAAAGAAACCCTCCAGCCATTAGCACTTCTCCATCATCTCCATCCCCTTCCAACTCCCGTCTCACCCCTTCTACCCACTCCCAGCCTTAAGCAACACGAATCTACTTTCTGTTTCTATGGATTTGCTTATTCTGGACATTTCACATAAATGGAATCATACAGTCTGTGGTCTTTTGTGACTGGCTTCTTTCGCTTAGCCTCACGTCGGCAAGGCTCAGATTTCAATAGCTGCCTGACCTACCCGGGTGTTGAACTGAAAAAATAGGCTTAACCTGTAAGGTGCCTGGCCTCTTTCTCTTTTGGTGATGGGTCACATCCTCTTGAAGGTGTCACCCCACCCCCACCACCTGGGGCCTGTTTCTCCCAGCCACTCTTACCCTTCCTCCACTCATTCCCTTCCACTTGTCCCTGACTGTGCCCAGGGCTCTTGACTCTTACTCTCCCAGGGATAATCTGAGAAGCTGGTTCAGAAGCTGCTCAGAAGTTTGAGCAGCGGTTGAAAGTGACTTACAGGGTTGAGCCTCTGCAGTATTTAATCTCCTCCAGGATTCAGTTCAACAGAATTTCAGGTACATGGCAGCTTAATAGGGGATACATGTGGGGATGGGAGTGTTCTGTTTTTGCTTCTATTTAGTCGGTGTGGTCCAATACAGCAAATATGCCAAGTTAACAAATTGGATTCGTTAATAGAGATGATCCGTGTCCGAGCATTCTGTGAAGGAAGCTCCCCAAGGATGTAATGCGTAGATCACTGTTGCTGTTGTGACTTTGCAGGCTTGGCTTTGGGGAGAGGATGTTACGGGAATTTCAGAGATGATCAGACACAGTCTTTACACTTAGCAGGAGACAGACAGGCACATAAATAATGCAGGTACAGGTGGGCAGAGCGCAGTGTTGTGATCGAGGTTAAGCAGGGCCTCCCTGGAGCCCTGGATCCTGCATTCTGGTTAGAGGACCGGGGACAGATCCTTAGAGGCAGTGTGGTGTGAGGAGTTGAGGCAAGGTGGGCAGGTCTGGGTTAGAGATGGAGGGAGGGCAGTTAAAGTCAGAGCACAGCCTGAGCCAAGGCTCTGAGGTAAGAACAGCCAGGACGGGGGCGCCTGTCGGTTAAGCGTCCGACTTTGGCTCAGGTCATGATCTCACAGTTCATGGGTTCGAGCCCCGCGTCGGGCTCTGTGCTGACAGCTCAGAGCCTGGAGCCTGCTTTGGATTCTGTGTCTCCCTCTCTCTCTGCCCCTCCCCTGCTCTCTCTCTCTCTCTCTCTCGAAAACAAATAAACATTAAAAAAAAAAAAAAGAACAGGCAGGACATGTTTGGAGAAGGACAAACAGATGAAGAACATGGAGGCCCATACATGTAAATGTGGGGGTGGTGGCATGATACAGTAGGAAAGACTGGAAGAGAACAAAGTGGGGGAGAGATTGGGCTCTTGGGTGAACAGTTTGGAAGATACCTGAATGCATTGGGGAGGCACTAACATTTTTGGGCAGGGAAAGAGCTAACAAGGTCTGTGTCGGGAAGTGGGGGCTGGTATGGGGGAGGGAGAGACCCTATGTACGTGGAAGGGACTGGTTAGGAGGACACTGGATGCCATGAGCTGACAAGGAAGGCCAGCCTCTGCTGTTTCCTGCATGTGTGACCTTGGGCAAGTTCACTTCTCTCCCCTGGCCTCTTCTTCCTTATCTCTAAAATGGGATCAACCCATTCCAAGGTTTTTTTTTTTTTATTTTAAAAATTAATTTATTTCTTTTGAGGGGGGAGAGAGAGAGAGAGAGAGAGAGAGAGAGAGAGAGAGAGAGAGAAATCCCACATGAACAGGGAAGGGACTGAGAGAGAGGGAGGACAGAATCCCAAGCAGGCTCCATGCTTTCAGTGCAGAGTCTGACACGGGGCTTGATCCCATGAACCTGAGATCATGACCTGAGCCCAGTTCAAGTTGGATGCTTAACCCACTGAGCCACCCAGCTGCCCCCATTCCAAGGGGTTTGATGTGAGGCTTAGAGGGTGTGGGTTTGTCTGTCGTACGTAAAGCATGTAAGACCTGTGACTTGGTGACGGCCGATGAGGATAGTGGGGAGGGAAGGTGATAAAGACGATCACGTGACGAGGACTTCCCGAACATTTTTCATTTAATCTTTGCAACAACCCTTTAAAGTGGGTGTTATTGTTACTCCCATTTTACAGACGAGGCATCTGGGACTCGTGGTAGCTGAGGTGGTTTGTATTCCACATAGAGGCTCAGGCGAGTGGTGGATGAGGAGAGAGCTTGGGTGGGGATGGGTCCTGAGTGGGTCTACTTCTCCCTCCGCCTGGGGACCTGTGTGTGCTTGGTGGGGTCAAGGACAGCCCTGTCATGGTCTATCAGCCTGGAAGTGAGGGGACGTCGCCGAGGAGCCCAAGGGTGGGGAAAGGCACAGAAACTTGTCATCGGAATAGGATGGGATTAATCAGGGTGGGCTTCCTGGAGGAACCAAGTTTTGAACAGGTTTTATAAGAGGGGAGTCATCTTGGGGCAGGAAGCGTATCACAAAGGAAGGTCATGTTCCAAACTGATGTCATGATCTTCCCTCCCAAATCTGTTCTTGTTTAGTGCCAACTGCCTTCACAAACCCGGAACTGGGAACAACTGTGCTGCCTGTCCCCCACTTCACCCTTGTCCAGCCCGCCACCAGGCCCAGCCAACACTGCCTCTTTAGCTCACTGAAGGGTCCTCCCTCCGTCTCCAACACTGTGTCCCTGTACAAGCCACCACGGTCCCATCTGGACCTGACAGCCCTGCCATTTTCCACCCACTAGCCTGGATGATCTTCCCCAAATGCCCAACAGATCGTGTTGAAGAGAGTGAAAGGAGACAGATGCTCTGATGTGGGAGGTCCAGGAGCAATACGAGCCCTCTGCTCTCCAGCACCCTGCCTTCTGGGGGCTCCGCTCCCCCAGCGAATAGCCTGTGTCCCATTCACTGGGCAGAATCACAGCAGCTGCACAATTGAGTTTTTTTTTTTTTTTTTTTTTTTTTTTTAGAGGTGGGGAGAGACAGAGAGAGAGGGAGTGGCTCCACCCAGTGTGGAGCCAGACCCGGAGCTCCATCCCACAATGGTGAGATCATCACCTGATCAGAAATCAAGAATTGGACCCTTAACTGACTGAGCCACCCAGGTGCCCCATGGTTGTTTTTTCATAGCACTTGGTGTAGTTTGTAGTTTCTCTCTCTCCCTCTCTCTCATACACACACACCCCATCTGGAATATGCCATACCTCTTCTGTATGAAAACATATGTTGTTAAAAGTCACTCTCCCATGCCTGCATTTACCAAGTTCTCCCTCCTCCCCACTGAGGTAACTATTCTTATTAGCTCTTGTGTTTTCAGAGTTTCTACATATAAAGATAAACAGGGGCGCCTGGGTGGCTCAGTCGGTTGAGCGTCCGACTTCAGCTCAGGTCACAATCTCGCGGTCCGTGAGTTCGAGCCCCGCGTCGGGCTCTGTGCTGACAGCTCAGAGCCTGGAGCCTGTTTCGGATTCTGTGTCTCCCTCTCTCTCTGACCCTCCCCCGTTCATGCTCTGTCTCTCTCTGTCTCAAAAATAAATAAACTTAAAAAAAAATTTTAAAGATAAACAAATATGAATTCATATTTTATTCCCTCCCCACTTTTAACATAAATTATACATACTGCTATTTCTTTTTTTTCAAGTTTATTTATTAGAGAGAGAGAGAGAGAGGGAGGGAGAGCAGGGCAGAAAGAGAGGGAGAGAGAGAATCTGAAGCAGGCTCTGCACTCAGCAAGGAGCCAGATGTGGGACTCAAACTCATGAACCGTGAGATCATGACCTGAGCAGAAGATGCTTAACCACCTGAGTCACCCAGGTGCCCCCATACTGCTATTTCCACACTTGATTTTTTTCTCTTCACCATATATCTTGGGGCTCATCTCATGATCTCACAGTTTGTGAGTTTGGGCCCTGCATTGGGCTCTGCCTGGACATCTCGGAGCCTGCTTGGTATTCTGTCTGTCTCTCTCTCTCTCTGCCCCTCCCCTCCTTATGTTCTCTCTCTCAAAATAAATACAAAAAAAAGTTAAAGAAAAGAAAAGAAAATGTGGCGTCTCTGTGCAGCAAAAGAATTAAAAAATGCAACCTATAGGGCGCCTGGGTGGCTCAGTCGGTTAAGCGTCTGATTTCAGCTCAGGTCATGGTCTTGTGATTCATCAGTTCGAGCCCCGCATCAGGCTCTCTGCTGAGAGCTTGGAGCCCGAAGCCTGCTTCAGATTCTGTGTCTCCCCCTCTCTCTTTCTTCCTCTCCCCCACTCATGCTCTCTCTCTCTCTTTTTATGCTTGAGGGAGAGAGAGAGAGAGAGAGAGAGAGAGAGAGGCAGAGCGTGAACAGGGGAAGAGCAGAGGGAGACAGAGACACAGAATCTGAAGCAGACTCCAGCCTCTGAGCTGTCAGCGCAGAGCCTGACGTGGGGCTCAAACTCATGAACTGTGAGATCATGGCCTGAGCTGAAGTCGGATGCTTAACCAACTGAGTCACCCAGGTGCCCTCCCCACCCAATTTTTTAAATGCAATCTATGGAATGAGAGAAAATATAAAAAGAAAAACAATGTACCTTGAAGATCTTTGCATGATAGTGCACAGAGGATGCCCTCATTTTTAATGACTGCACACTTTTTTTTTTAATTTTTAATTTTTGAGAGACAGAGAGAGACAGAGCATGAGCAGAGGAGGGGCAGATATATATATATATATATATATATATATATATATATATAGAGAGAGAGAGAGAGAGAGAGAGAGAGAGAGAGAGAGTTTATTTATTTATTTTGAGAAAGAGAGAGAGATGGAGAGAGGAGCAGAAACAGGGAGAGACAGAATCCCAAGCAGGCTCCTACTGTCAGCACAGAGCCGGATGGGGGCCTTGATCCCAGGAACTGTGAGATCACGATCTGAGCCAAGATCAAGAGTTGTACGCTTAACTGACTGAGCCACTCGGGCACCCCGAGACAGCTAACTTTTATAAAGCTTTTCCATCTCTTAAGTTGAAGCCCCATAGCTCCTTCCTCTTCAGGGTATTCTAACAGTGGCCTTCTGGAAATAGAGCTTTCTGGCAGATGAACAGGGGGGAGATTTGGGGACAGGTGCCCTTTATCTGTCTTTTTCCAGCAAGCAGAGTCAATTTCCCCAAGAAGCTCTGTGGAGCCCTGCCTGCCCATCTCCTCACTCTCTCCTGTCCTGCCTGCAGGTACGTGCAGGAAGGTCGGTTCCGAATCGAGGAGAGGACACTGACAGCCTTCCAGTGGCTCTACAGCCCTCAGCAGCATCGCATCCTCAGCCGCGCTGACCTTGAGTCTCCCTCCAGGTAAAGGGACCACAGCCCTTACCCTCACTCTGTGGCTGGGTCCAACCCCCCCATCCCCGCCCCCAAAGGTGATACTTAGTGCAGCCAGCTCTACACCGGTCCATAAATCTGCAGTGGGGAACCACTGTCCTCAGTGGTAGAGAAGCCTCCCAGGGTTCTGGAAGGAGTTTGTCAGTCTGGGTGCTTGTTCAGCCTAGAAGGCACTGAGTGATTTCAGGCAGCTCACTGCCTCTGCTTTCTCCTCTGTAAAATGGGTATGATCCTGCATTCCCTGTCTTCTATCAGGAAGATCATGAGTCTCAAGTGAAATGATGTCTGCAGAGATTCCTAAGGCCTGGGGTCAGTGGGTTCCTGAGAGTGGTGGGCAATTTGCTGGGCTGCCTCCCCACCCCATCTCTGACCTCGGTGGGTGGAACCAGCCCTGCCTCCCTTGTCTCTTCCTTCCCCTTGTCAGGGCATCCAGCCGGGAGCCTGACTCTCGGCCAATAGGGCTTTTCCTGGTCCAGATTCCTGCTCCCAGGCCCCTGCCCACTCTTCACCGCACTGTGGACAGGTGTGACCAGCATTAGCAGTCTCAGCAGAGATCCTGGGTAGCCCTGCTGCAGCCTCACCCCTACCCAAGGCCTCTGGGAGACCCGATCCTGAGCCTTTCTTCCACTTTCCCCCTCAAGACCTCTTTGCGCTAGCTCCTTACTTCGCAGGACCCTCACAGTCAAGGGTGAGCAGGCCTCACCTCCCAGGGGTGGTTTAAGTGAAAGAGGAGTGGAGGTGATGTCTTTGGGGGGGCCTGTCATGGGCTGGCTAACAAGAGAACGGGGGTGATGCTGTACGGCTGCTCTCCAGCCACCCCAGGAATAAGATTGAGTCCATGGAGACTTCGCCTCCCAGATATCTGCCAGGAATCCTATTCAGCTAAGTGCATCTGCTCCTTCTCGTCTCCTCGAGATTTCAGAAGGTTCAGGAAACAGTGAGGTGGCTGGGTACTCTGGATCTGGATCTGATACTCTGTAGGAAGAATTAATTGGATGATGATGTGAGAGTGACAGGAGCCCTGGGAAAGGGGAACTCTTGGTAGTCAGGGAACGGATAGTCAGACAAGTGCCCTGGACACCAGAGGGTGGATTTCAAATAATGTAGAGGAAAGACAGAACGTCCTCTAGAGCTTGAGGCAAGGCTGTTGGGAAGGGTGCCGAAATGAAATTCTGAGTGTGTAACTGTGAATGCTTGCAGGGAAAAAGAAAGAGGCTGGTGTGGCTGCCCTGGGAGTGTGCTAGTGACACGTGGACATGAAGGGCACATGGTCGGATTCACTTGTAGGCAACACGCAAAACCCTATCGCGTGCCATTCGCCATCTGACATGGGGTAGCTTCTCCCTCACCTTCTCACCTTTCCTTCAAAGCTCTTGCCGCCATCTGACATGATCTTCTTTGTCTATTTGTTCCTTGTCCATGACCCCATCCCCCGGAATGTAAGCTTTATGGGGGCAGGGCCTTTTTCGGCTTGTTCTCCACCCTATCCTGACGTCCTGTTTCAATCTTTTTCTTAATGCTTATTTATTTTTGAGAGAGAAAGAGAGACAGAGCATGAGCAGGGAAGGGGCAGAGAGAGAGGGAGACACAGAATCTGAAGCAGGCTCCAGGCTCTGAGCTGTCAGCACAGAGCCCCACGCGGGGCTCGAACCCACAAACCACGAGGTCATGACCTGAGCCGAAGGCGGACGCTTAACTGACTGAGCCGCCCAGGCGCCCCCTTGACGTCCTGTTTCAGAGAAGGAGTTCATTAAACAGGCACTGGGGGGATGACAAATGAGCGCTATGCAGGCTCTGAGCCTGCAGGAAGGCTGGGAGAGGCCAGCCCCATGGCAGGTGGGCCAGCTGCACCTGCCCAAGGTAATAGCAAGGGAGGAAGTGGAGGGTGGGAGCACCTGCCCATGCAGGTGGTCTGAGGCTGACAGAGCTGCTCCATCTGCTGAGCCAAAGAACAAGAATTCATTTGAGAGTCACAGGAGTAGAGCTGAGTCCTGGGAGGAGGGCAACAGTCATAAGACAGGATGAAGCCATTTGAAATAAATTCAGCTTTCATACTTGGGAAGCCTGCACCCCAGAGGCGTTGAAGAGGAGGCTGCCATACTCTGTGATTATACTAATTTTTGTGACAGAATATTAATAGTTAATTTTTTGAGTGCTTATTATGTGTCATGTTGTAAATGCTTTATAAGAATAAATTGGTTTCGTCTTCCTGACAATGCTAGGCTTTAAGTACCATTGTTCTCCCCATATCTCGGATGACGAAACTGAGGCACAGGGGTTAAATAACAGCAATTTGCAGTGCCTATAACCACTATGCACACTGCCTCTCAGAGAATAAGGCATGTGTCCCAAGGCAGGAGCTAGCTAAGATAATTTCTATCCTTGCCAAGAGGAATTAAATCCAGAAACCATAAATAAGGAACTCGGCATCTGTCCTGGTCACATGTCAGAGTCTGTTTTTATTATTTATTTGTTTTTATTTAAAAATTTTAAACGTTTATTTTGAGAGGAAGAAAAAGAGAACACATGCGCATGTGCACATGAGAGCACACAAGCAGGGGTGGGGGGGGGGGGGAGAGAGAGAGAGAGAGAGAGAGAGAGAGAGAGAGAGAGAGAAGCCCAAGCAGGCTCCGAGATGTCAGCACAGGACCTGATGTGGGGCTTGAACTCAAGAAAGGTGAGATGGCCTGAGTTGAAACCAAAACCAAAACTCAGACACTTAACTGACTGAGCCACCCAGGTGCCCCCCTCCCTGAGTCTGGTTTTAGAGAGATGGTTTGGGGGCAGCTGGGTCGCTCAGTTAGGTAAGCATCTGACTTCTGACTTCGGCTCAGGTCATGATCTCATGGTCCATGGGTTCGAGCTGCGTGTCGGGCTCTGTGCTGACCTACTTCGGATTCTGTGTCTCCCTCTCTCTCTGCCCTCACCCGCTTGCATTCTGTTTGTCTGTCTGTCTCTCTCTCAAAAATAAATAAACATTTACAAAAATTATTAGAGAGATGGTTTGGTGGCTCTTGGAAAAAGAAGAGCAAATGAATTCCCTGGGAACCCATCCTGCTGGGGAAAGCTTATTCACTTTTCTGATTAGTTTTCTAGACTAGAAAGTAGGTTGGGTGGTGGAGTAGAAGACTGTAGTTCTGAGTTTGATGAGTGGGTTGCCATTGGCTGAGTCCTGCTCCACGTGTTTATGAGTGGGTTGGTGAGGAAGGATATGGAGAGGTGGTGACATTGCTGATGGCACGAACCCCAGGCACCATCCCAACAGGCAAGATGGCAGAACTGGGACCCAAAATGCCCTGGAGGTTGGATTCTAGGTCCAAGGCTAGTAGGTACAGTTTAACAGGGATGAAGGAGAAATCCGTTTTGGCCTCCAATCCTGTCTATACTTGGGAGGGAGACATGGGAATCATGGTTCCAATTGACTAGAAGCTTGGATATGGCCCCATGATTTAGGTTTTAAGAAAATGCTTGCATCTGGGGGCTGCAAGAGCTCAGGGTAGAGTCCAGGGCAGGGGAGGGAATGTCCTGCTGTTCTGAGTCTCAGACGCTAGGAAGAAGATTTCCTTCATTTGTTCATTTGTTTGGTGGACAGCGACTGAGCATCTCCTCTGGTAACACTGTGCCCCATATTACCCTGGAATGGCCGAGCATGTTGCATTTCAGGGTGATGGATAAAACTGCTGAAGGGACTCAGCCCCTAGGCTGGCCACCTCTGCCTTCCTTTCTTCCTTTCACCTTGCTCTCGGTCAGGCGCTGGTGTTACAGGGCCTCATCCCAAGGCAGACAAGGATCCTGCCTCCATAGGGTACATGTTCTAGAGGGAAAAGCAGACCATAGACACACAGAGAGAATTTCTTAAGATGCTCAGTATACTGAAGGTGCTAAAACAGGGCATCGAGATAGGGTGACCAGTAGGTGTGTAGGGACTTTGGAAGAGGTGGAAGTGCTCTTTGAGAAGGGGACATTTGAGCTGAGTCCTGAAGGACACAAGGGGGCAGCCATATGGAGAAGCTGCTGGGGAATGGGGGAAGGGGACACAGGAGACGGGATGGAAGAGTATTGCAGGAGGAACAGCAAGGACAAGGCCCTAGGTATATTCTAGAAGCAGAAAGCCATTATGGCTACAGCAGAGTGATGCCATCCATGGTCAACAGACAGAAGGGAGGCATATTTCCATAAAACTGAAGAAATGGCTTTCTAGCCCTTAGATTCGCCTCAGGATGGCGTGGGCTGCCCCCTGAGGGAGTGAGCTTCTCATCAGTGAGGTGTACAAGCCATATTCCAGCCGCTTCCTGGTGTGGAGGTTACCCAGGAAAAGACTCAGGCATCCCAACCCCTTCAAGTTCAGGAGCATCCTTGGTTTGGCAAGAAGCTGGGAGGATGTCTGCGGAGTGAATGAAAGAAAGCTCCAGCCTGCGGATACAAAGCAGGGACATTTCAGGGGTTTGGCAGTCCTAGAGGCCTTCTACTTCGGGGGCCAGGTAACACCATACCTCCCCCCTACATCCACTCCACGCAGAGCTGGAGAGAGCCCCAGAGTGTCCACCTCCGTAGCCCAGGAACTCATGGTGGATCTTTCCACACCTCCCTTCGCCACCGCCCCGCGGCCCTATCCTCCAGAAACTTCTGCAGGCTGGTGGGCTGTTCCCTCTTCTCCCCCGGGTCCCTCGGGCGCGCGTGCCCCGCCTCGCGCCTTTGTTCCCGAGGAGCCGCCTGGGGCAGTTTCCTAGCGCCGGCGACGAGAGCTTCCCGGCCGCGGGCTCAGCGCTCGGGCCCCGGCGCGCTCCCCGTCCCCGCAGCGGGGCCGCGGCGTCGCAGGCGGCGGGAGGGCGGTGGGAGGGGGCGGGGGCGCGCGGCCCGGGCGCGGGGGGCGCGCCCGCCAGGTGCGCGGGCGGCGGCGGCGGCGGCGGGGCGGAGGGCACAGCTTTGTGCGTTCGCGGCCGCCGGCCGGCCGTGCGCGTGTGCGCGCCGCGGTGACGGCGCACGCGGCTGGGCGGGCTGCGAGGGAAGCCCGCCGCCGGGAGGGGGCCCGGGTCCGGATGGCGATGGGAGGACGCCGCCGTTGCGGGCGCACGGGCGGGGTGAGCCGCCGCCGCTGACTGTTGACATTCGGTCCACGTCGAGGAGTGAGCTCTGCGCCGTGCGTCGGAGAAGGTCAGTGGGTCCGGGGCTGGGTGGTGATTCTATGCATAAACAGCCTGGATCAGGGCGCGAGTCCCGGGTATGACTGAACGCGGAATCGGGGCGTATGTTGTGAGTGTAAATGCGTGTGTTCGCAAGGAGAAAGACAGCCCGTACGTGTGTGAGCTCTGTGCTGTGATCCCACAGGGTAATTAAGCGTAATGGGTTGTGTTTCGGAGATGGGGTGACTGTCCTCAGCAATCCATGCGGGTGGGGCATTGCGCACACACATCATGTATCAGGGTGTGTGTGTGTGCGTGAGTGAGATGTTGCTCAGACCCTGTCAAAGTCTCTGGCTAGAGAAGCTGACCGAGGTGGAGGTCAGAGGTGGGGTGTTTACAGGTGGTGGTAGAAGGAAACAGCCGGAACCCCAGGAGGACCTGTGACTAGGCTGGTTTTGTTTGTCTGTTTGTTTTGCCAAAAGGCCATAAACCCCACCCCATCCTCACTCCAACCTGTGCCTGTTGCAGAGAGGGGAGCTAGGATGACAGGGTGCTGGCAGAGAGGCCTTAATGGACCTCCTGGGCAGGGCCAGCCACCAGCCTGCTGCTCATTTCTGGAGGCCCTGGGTGAGTGAGTGAGGGGGGAGTCAGCCTTGGGTGGGGTTCCAGGGCAGGTGTGTGTTCAGGGGACCTCAGAACTGTGCAGAGTCCACTTGGCTTTGCCACCACCAGATACTGCGTGTCTGGACCTGGGAGCTGGCTGGGGGGACATCCTTCTTTCTCCTCATGTTTCCTGCAGCTCCCTCCACACCCTTAACAAACCAAAGGGCATTTACATGCAAGTGGGGTTTGGGCTCTGAATGCCTGGGATCTGCCTCTGTTGAGTGGCCCCCTTCAGAGCAGCCTCCTTAGGGAATAATAGGGTTGTCCTGGGCTGGGTGCCAGGGCTCTTGGGTTCTTTTCATGATTTGTGATCCTGTGGCTGTACCTTAAGCTCGACAGGCCTCAGTTTCCCATGGAGAGGGAAGAACCCCCTCCCCCCCCCCCACCGTTTTTGCTGCAGGGTAAGGAGAGCTCAAACAGCTGTGTGTGTGTGTGGGGGGGGGGGGGGTAGGGGTGGGTTGGGTAGGAAGGCTGGGAGTGACTCAGGGCGTGTGAGGTCCCAAGAGTGATTTCCCCCAGGAAAGTCCCATCATGTCTTTGTGACTTGGGTAGAAGTTGGGGGAGGCTCTGTCCTCACCTCCAAGGAGGTGTATGGGGTTTTCCGAGTCCAGGGTGGGGCAGGGTGGCTGTCTGCTAGATCTGGCTGCTCAGATTTCAAGAAACTACCTCAGGTCCCCTCTCCTTTCCAAGATGTTGAACAGTGGGGATGGGCTTGGGGACCTGCTTGGGGGCTGGGATGGGGGACTGGAGCTGACGAGCCACAGAAGTTTCTGGGTAGAGGCAGACGCTAAACGTGGGTAGGACCAGGGCACATCTGGCTGGGATTCCTGCTCAACCCAGGGTGTTGAGGCAATTTGGTAGAGGTGGCTTCAGTTCCAGAGAGGACGTACCTGCTGCAGGTGCCCTCATACCCTCTGCTCCCTGTTTCCCATACCTTGTCTGGATCAAGTGTGGCTGAGCCACTGTGGTTCAAAATGACTTCAGCCTTGAGGAAAAGGGCCCCCTGGTGTGGACGGGCCCCCTGGTGGTGGCAGCATCTGGTTAAGCATAAAGGCTCTGTTGTTACTCAGACCTGGGTTTGAGTCCCAGCACCACCACTCTCTGTCTCCACCTGTGTTCCCCCAAAGCAGAGGCTGAGAGAAAGGCTTGTGTGTGGTGGTTTATTTGAGAAGTGGTCTTGGGGAACAAGGGTGGGGCAAAGGGCATGAAGGGGAAACGACGAAAGATGGCTGGCTGGCTGATTCAGTGGAGCATGAAACTCTTGATCCCGGAGTCATGAATTCAAGACCCACGTTGGGCATGGTGCTTACTTTAAAAAAAAAAAAAAAAAAAAAAAAGACAAGGATACATTATTTTTATTACCACCACTCTGCCCTGGGCAGTCTCCTGAGGAGCCTTAGGGAATGCGTTCCAGAACTGCCCTGCTGGGGAGAGAAATAGGGAAGCGTTCATCCGTCAGCTCTGTTCCCCACTGGACAGAGTGGTTTGGTGGACATTAACTCCCACCTGCTTGCAGGCTGCCCACGCGTGAGGCCCCAGTGGGTTCTCGTGGGCGCCCCACACTGCACCTCAAAGAAGGCCCCACGCCGCCCTAGGTGAAGTTTTGCCGGGTGGACCCAATGCCGCTGCTCAAAGTCTGCGGGGAGCTGGTCGTTGCTGACGTGGCTGGAGTAAGAAGTGGGGCAGAGAGGGCTGAAGTGGCATACGTCCAGCATACCGCCTGACCTTGCGCAAATTACCTAACTTCTCAGAGCTTCAGTTTCCGTATCAGGGGTTGTAAATGTTAAATGAGACATTTATGAAAATTTTGAACATGGTGATGGGCCCTTAAACATTGTATTTCTGTATAATCGGGAAGACAGCACATTGTGGGTGGCTCGGATATTCATTCACTCAAGTGGGGGAGGAGGCAGGATTCAGTGACTTCTAACGACAGCCCCCCCTCACCTTTGGCCATAGGATCTGAGGCTCCAGGGCCAGACATTTGAGCTGGTCAGTTCCTCCTGGAGCTGTGGCCCAGTCTTCCACATCCCCTGAAACGTTCTGTTTCACGTTCTGTGAATTTGAGCCAGCAGTGCCTTGCCCCTGGGCCGGCTGCTCTTGCTTGTCTCTGGCAGTGAGGGGGGGGTGGGTGGTGAGGGGAGCGGTGCTTGAAAGAGTGGTGGCGGGAGGGCGGGTGCTGGCATTTGGAGTTGGCAGATGGTTGTGGGCATTGGTCTGGGCCCCTGTTGGTGGGGAGGGAGTTCAGCGCAGGAGGTGGAGGAGGGCGAGAGAAAACGGAGGGCAGGAAGGGAAGGGAGAGTGGCCAAGAATGAGGAGGAACCACGGGCAAGGTAGGGCAAGGTGGGCAGCCTGGGTGGCTGGGATGGCAGGGACAGGCTGGGCCTCTGGGAGAGTGATGGGGTGGCGTGAGAGAAGGGGACGACCGTGTTTGAGGATGAGGTGGGGATCCAAGGGCGTAGGCCCGGCTGGCTTCGTATATCAGAGTACAGCATCGAGACTCGGGATCCTCGTTCTCCCTTTCTCCGGAGTGGCTACCAGCCCCTCCCAGGCCACCACCTGCTTTGGAGGGGAGATGCTGACTGCAAACACTTGGTCCTGTCGAGGATGTGCCTCTGCCGAGGCCTGTACCATGGTGGCCCTGGCCTCCCTACCCTCTGCCATCTCCAAGCAATGTGCTACCCCCTCAGGAGAGGTCACACCGTGGGGAAGTTGTCTAGCCGCCTCCTGCTCATGCACAGCCAGCTCAGGCTGGCAATAAAAGGTCACTGTGCCCGTCTGTTGCCTGTAGGCAAGGTCACACCAGCCTAGGCTGGTGATGTTCAGCAGCCACTGTCTTCATTTACAACCATTTCAAGATTCCTCTGACCTCTGCAATTTGGGACTCTTTTTGTTTTTAATAATTTTAGTAAAAAAACAAACAGTGATGTCTATCCATCTCCTCCCTTTTTAAAGAGGAATTCTAAATGGAGTCAGATGACACTCTTCTGGTCCACACCTCTGTTTCAGTGCTTTGGTGCTTCTCCAGTGGGAAGTTCTGCTTCATGTCTGATCTTAGCCTGCCATGCTGCACTTAGTTTTTATTTTTATTTTTTTTCTTTTGCTCTGCCTGCCACAACCCTTCAGGGCTCCGTTCAACCTGCTCAAGATGTAAAGCAGCCATGGGGGCTCCCAAAGCAGATGGGACACTAAGGCAAGGCTTGTGCTTTTGGGGGACCTGGCGTGAAACCAGGCTGTGCTGAGTCCCTGGCCCTGCCCATGATAAGGTCTTGACTTGCAGCTTGCTCTGAGGGCCAGGTGGTTTCCCACCCCCTTCCCTAGGTCAGATCCAGGGCTGGCAGCCTCCTTCCTGGATTATGCTGTGTGTGCCGACTGGGCCCTGAAAGGTCTGGGCCAGCAGATGGCAGCAGGCATGGGCACCTGGGGGACCCTGCTGACTAGATGACTGGTAGTGAGCAAGAGCAGGAGGGGAGTGACAGGCCGCCAGGCACAGTGAGATGTGCCTGTACGTGTGTGCACATCTGTGGAGGGTGCACATCTGTGGAGGGTGTGGGTCCTCTGAGTATGTCCTGTGTGCATTGTTGTGTGCTGTTTGCTGGTGTTCTTTCCTCTGGGGATGTGTGTTGGCCACCCACTAGGTGCTTTCCAGAGTCCTAAAGGGTGTGCCTGTCTGATGGCAGGTGATACTTGACCCCACTGGGATTTCCTGGCCCTACCTGGGGCCCCTGAGTCTTCTGCCCTCCCCAGTTCTGCCTTCTCTCCAGGCTTCCTGTCCCTCCCTCCCTCTGTTTTGAGGAAGTTGCCTCTCCCCCACTGGCTGTGTGGGTGCCCACTGCCTTTGGGGCAGGGCCTGGGGAGAGATAACCAGGGCCCCATCCTTTGAACTCTGAGCTCAGGGTGGCAGGTGGGTAAGCCCTAGTTTGAGGATATGAGTTAGGAATGGCCACAGGGGGTGGGCAGAAGCTTGGCTCTATGTGTCAGTGTGCTTCAGGGAAGTATGTGTGCACCCCTTACACGTGACTACCCCCTCAGAGGCCTGGGTATCAGTGCAGCCATGGGAGGGGCCCCCAACCCCCACTGTCCATGCTCTCTTCCCCGGTAGCTGTGGCTAGCAGTTTCCAACAGGGAGCAGAGTGGTCTCTGGGGGCTCTGGGCATTCCGTTTGGGGACCTTGGCCTCAAGTAATTCCTGTCACCACAGTCACTTGTATATATGGAGTTCCTCCTGTGCCAGGCCCTGGACTGCACACTGTGCATGTATTAGCTCATGGGCTCCTCAGAGCAATTCTGTGAGGCGGGTTCTGGAAGCATCCCCATTTTATGAGGAAGTGGAGGCTCAGAGAGGCTGGGTCACTTCCACAAGATCACACAGCCAGTAAGTAGTGGAGCCAGGATGTAACCCAGGTCTGTTCTTGATAGTTGCTGCCATTCTGTTCACTCTTCACAAAGCTGGATTTTCACATCCTTGCTGTTTCCCCTGCAGGGAGGCTGTCCCAGATCACGCTCTCCAGACAGGGCTCCCCACCCACCTGGTCGCCTTTGGATCATATCAACCTGTCGTAAATACCTGTGTAAAGTTATCCCTCTTTTATCTTTCACCTCCTCCCTCCCAGGCCCCCAGGGCAGGGATCTGTCTTGTTCACCGATACATCCTCAGCATTAGCAGAGAGCTTGGAACACAGTATGGATGTAAATTGCTTTTCTGACACCAGTTCTATTGTGCGTGTGTGTTTTAAGGGGGGACGTGGTTTTTCCCACACGTGTAACCAAACAATTTTTGGACACCAATAGGGTGTCTGAGAATTCAACTCAATTCTGATGCGATTTACCTGGAGATCATATCAGATTCCACTGGTGAGGATTCAGTTGGACAAGGTACTAGTCCCAAGCCCAGGTTGTTACCAGCGCTTCTGACCGACTGGCTATAAATCAGAGGTTCCAAGGACCTCCTCCTCCTCCTCCCCCCGTTGGGGCAATTTGTTAGAGCGGCTCACAGCACTCAGAGAAACCTTTTACTTACCAGATCGCTGGTTTATCATGAAAGGATGTAACTCAGGAGCAGGCAGATGGAAGAGGTTTGTGGGGCAGCATGTGGGGAGAGGGCGCCACTGTCCCCATTCTTCCACCAGCCTGGAAGCACTCCCAACCCGGTCCTGTGTGTTTTTATGGAGGCTTCATTACATAGCCCCAATTGATTAAATCATTAGCCATTGGCGATTGAATCAAGCCCAGCCCCTCTTCCCTCTTTGGAGGTCTGAGAGAGAGGTCTGGCCTTCTAATCATGTGATTGGTTCTCTTGGCAACCGGCTTCCACCCCTAGGTGCTTCTAAAAGTCACCTCATTCACATAACAAGACACCTTTATCAGGCTCCGCACTTCTGAAACTACAAGGGTTTGGGGAGCTGTGAGCCAGGAACTGTAGACGAAGACCAAATGTGTATTTCCTATGAATCACAATATCCCAGGGTGCAATAAACAAGCACTGAGTGAATGAATGAATGAATGAATGAATGAATATATGAAGATATGTGTGACTCAAGTCCCAAGCTCCAAACCCCTCCTCTGTTGCTGTCTCTCACACAGCAGAGACCATGGCAGAGTGGCTAGGGGCACAGGCTCTGGAGCCAGCTCACTGGGTTCCAGTTCTGGCTCTATCACCAGCTATTCCGGTTATTTCTACTGCGTAATAAACTGCCCAGAAGCTTATGGCTTAAAACAGTGGTGACATTTATTTTGCTCAGGAATTTGCAGTTTGGGCGGGGCCTGGCAGGGATACTTCTGTCTGCTCTGCGGTCATCCTCTGGGGTGTTTCAAAGACTAGGGGATGGAATGGTCTGAAGGCTCGGTGGTTCATGTCTGGCATTTAAAGCTGGCTGTTGGCTTGAGGACTCAGTCCGTCACCACAGGGGCCTCTCCCTTTGCTCTGTCTTCTTGTGACCCAGGCCATCTCCCTGTGTGCTAGTTTGGGCTTCCTTACAGCATGGTGGTTGGGTTAAGGGGCAAGGACCCCAAGAGAGAGCCAGCAGAAGCTAGTTTACCTTTTCTTTTTAATTAAAAAAATTTTTTTTAAAAAATTTTTTATATTTGAGAGAGAGAGAGCGAGAGAGCGAGCATGAGCAGGGGAGGGGCAGAGAGATGGAGACAGAATCTGAAGCAGGCTTCAGGCTCTGAGCTGTCAGCACAGAGCCTGATGCGGGGCTCGATCTCACCGTGAGATCATGACCTGAGCCAAAGTCGGACACTTAACCCACTAAGCCACCCAGGAACCCGTTTTACCTTTTCTTATCCAGCCTTGGAAACGATGCGGCATTGCTTCTGCCTGACTCACAGATCCACACAGGTCCAGGAGGGCACGGAGATTCCATCTCTCAGTAGAGGGGTGTCTGTGTCACCTGGTAACAAGCACATGTGGGAACGCGGGATATATTATGGGATGGTGTGGCTGTCTTTGGAAAGTATAATAAATCTGCCACAGTTCCTTCCTAGGAGCGTGACCTTGAGCAAATTACTTAGTCTCTCTGTGCCCCGATTTTTCCATCTGTCAAATGGGACAACGTTAGTATGTACTTCACTGGGTTGTTTCTTTAGCAGTGACTGTAGTCCCACCTACAGATCTCCCGGCCTCAGGTGAGGCGTTGGTGCAGGCTTTCACCAAGCTACAGGATCCAGCTCCAATTTCCCACCACTTGCATGGAATATGGGAGGCACCTCACTGTTCAGAGCCCTTTTGAGGTGGGGCTAGTAATGGGGAGAGAAGAGGGGACCTTGATGGAGTGTCTCCATTATTATGTCATTGTAAGTTAGCCTTGCTCCCTTCAAAGGGGCAAGGGACAAGTTTTGATGGAGATGTAACAAGGCTGGGACCCCAGCAGGATTTCTCTGTGCCTGGGAGGGCAAACCCTGCTAGGGCCCCCATCTTCATTCAGGGGAGTCACGAGAGATGAATCATGAACATGTTGTGTTTGAGCTGCAGGGCTTTAAAAAAAAAAAGTGTTTGAGGGAGCTCCTTGCCTCTTCTCTGTCCTCCCAGCCTGCCTCCACCTGAGTCACTGTTCATCTGCCAGAAGGACCACTCTCTCGCCCAGCTTGCCAAGGTTTGCTCATCCTGGCCCAGCTTGGGGCTGCTCCTTGGCTGGGCATTGGTGGGGGCCCAGCCTGGTGGTAGCTCACATCTAGTGCTGCCCTCATTCTCTATAGGAATGGCAGACTTGTTAAAAGCAGGGCCTCTGGTTTGAATTCTGCCATTGTCACCTACCAGCCCTGTGACCTTGGGCAAGTTCCTTAACCTCTCTGTGACTCCATTTCCTCACCGGGATAGAGGACACGATTGAGGCCAGGATTAAATAAAGTAAAAAGTATGACATAACTGGTTTGTGGGAGATTCTTGAGAAATGGGTACAGTTATTTGTTACAGATGAAAAAAATGCAGAGGGCGTTAAAGTGGTTTCTCCATAGCTATTATTCAATGTCAGAACGAGGGCTGGAACCCACGGTTGTTGCTGATCTCCTGCAAGACATAGAAGTCCCCCACACGTGTCTCCCAATCCCTTATGCCAGGGGAAAGTATGGCTACCATTCTAGAAATACAAACAAGATGCTCTCTTTTCTTTTTCTTTTTTTAAAGTTTTATTTATTTATTTAGAGAGAGTGTGTATGTGAGCAGGAGAGCGACAGAGAGAGAGAAAGAGAGAGAATCCCAAGCAGGCCCCACACTGTCAGCGCAGAGCCTGATGTGGGGCTCGAACTCACAAACCGTGAGATCATGACCAGAGCCGAAATCAAAAGTTGGGACACAACTGACTGAGCCACCCAGGCGCCCCAACACGCTCCCTTTTCTTCTTTGTGGTACCCAAAGTTGCCTGCAGAGGGTGCTGATGCCCACATTCCAGCCCATTCAGGAGAGGCTCTGCAGTAGGGGAGGGTCGGGAGTGACCCAGCTGGATGAAGTGAGAGCTAAGAGAGCTGGCTCCGTGATCTCCTTTAGCGAGATCTCCTTCAGACAGCTCCTAGTGCCCAAGACTTCCACAGGAAGCTCCAGGGACACCAAAGGTAATGGGAGTGTTGTAGTGGATTTGCTACCAGTGTTTCTCACTGGGCCAGAGTCATCAGGGGAGTTTGTTAAACATGCAGGTTCCCTGGTCCCTCCCCAGAACAATGGAGTCAGAATTTGAGCAGTTGCATTGGCTAACACACCTATAGGTCTATGCCAGGCATTCCTCTGAAGGCTTCATGCATATTAGCTCATTTACCCCTCCCAACAGTCCTCTGAGGTAGATACTATTATTATCCCCATTTTATAGATGAGGGGTGTGGTCTGACGCACAGAGAAGTTGAGGGACTTGCCCAAGGTCACACTGCTGGTAAGCAGCAGGGCTGGGGTTTGAACCATGTTCTTTTATTTATTTATTTTTTAATTTTTTTTTTTTCAACGTTTATTTATTTTTGGGACAGAGAGAGACAGAGCATGAACGGGGGAGGGGCAGAGAGAGAGGGAGACACAGAATCGGAAACAGGCTCCAGGTTCTGAGCCATCAGCCCAGAGCCTGACGCGGGGCTCGAACTCACGGACCGCGAGATCGTGACCTGGCTGAAGTCGGACGCTTAACCGACTGCGCCACCCAGGCGCCCCGAACCCATGTTCTTTTAAACCGCAGGTAACTCTCACACCCAGTGCATTTGAAAACCACTAATATATAACCCTGGGCCTGTCCCCTTTTTTATCTCTTTTTGCTTCCTATTATTTGTTATTATTTTAAGTAGTGTTTATTGTGCTTTTCTAATTATAGAAGTAAGACTTGCTTATTTCAGAAAACAGAAAAGAAGAAAAGAAGAAAAAATCATGATCCTTAATCTCACGCCTTAATAATATGGCCCTGAACATAATATTTAGCCTATTTTATTCCATTCAGAAATATGCCGTAAGTGTCTTCCCTTGTCATTACATGTACTTCTATACCTACTTTATATTGGCGGGAACGTACTCTGTTGTTGGGAGATGCTATCTTTCTTGAACCTACCCTGTTGGTAATTTAGGTCATTTCCATTGTTCCGTAGTTATGGCAACAATGAGCTGGAGACTCTGGAAAGTACAACTTGTCGCATGGCTCTGATTTTTTTTCTTCTTGGGATGGTGTGGAATTGAGAACAGGGTTGCCAGGTCAAAAAGCATGCATATGAAAAAAACAAACCTCTGTATTGAAGGAAAATGTACATGTAGAGAAGTGCACAGATTTTAAGTGTAGGGGTGAATGTCCATAAACTTGACTCACCCGTCTAAAACCAACACCCAGTTCCAAAAACAGGCCTTGATGTGTACTTCGGAAGCCCCCTTGGCGTGCATGTAAGGATTCTGATTTGTGTTGTTAAATTTCCTCCAGCAAAGTTGTATGTTGGTCTCCTCTGAGGTGTCTCAAGATTAAAGCACAAACTCTTTGCCTAAAAGCAGAATGGATGGAAGAACCATCTGGAGTCAGACAGGGAGAGAGAGATCTTGGCCTGCCCTTTCTGGGGCAAGACCTACTTCCCTTCAGGGTAGAAGAGATGGTCCCAGGACTTGGATCAGTGTCAGTGTGAGCCCCAGATAGTTTAAGGTTTTAAAGAAATGAGGCTTTGTAGCTGCTACCATTTCTGCTCTTGTTTGTTTATTTTTTAATTTTTATTAAAAAAACCTTTTTTTTTTTAGTGTTTATTTATTTTTGAGAGAGACAGAGACAGAATGCGAGTGGGTTGGGGCAGAGAGAGAGGGAGGCACAGAATCTGAAGCAGGCTCCAGGCTCTGAGCTGTCAGCACAGAGCCTGATGCAGGGTTCGAACTCACGAGCTATGAGATCAAGACCTGAGCCGAAGTCGGACGCTCAACCGACTGTGCCACCCAGGTGCCCCTGTTCGTTTATTTTTAAGAGCAAACCATTTATAGATTTAACATTTTTTTCTTTAAATTATAACATGTTAATGGTTAAAAAAAATCAAGCAGCACACAGGATGTAAAGTGGGGGAGTGAAAGTCCCCTCCCCCAAATTTCTAGTTCTGGTCCCTTCCTCAGAGGTAAACAGTCTTGGACCATTGCTTATGTTCTATTCCAGAAATTGTCTAGGCATGCATAAGAATTTACGTATTTATTTAAACTAATGAGATCCTGTTAGATGAACTGTTCTTTTTTTTTTTTCCTTAAACTCTTTTTCTAGGTTATCTTTATATAGTAACACACATAAATTCTGCCTTCTTTTCAGCGGCTCCATTGTATCCCATTGTATGCTTTTTCTCCAGTATGGTGACGGTCATTCATGTTTTGTATTTGCTGTTTCAGACAGCGATAAAACTAACATCTGTATGCAAGGATCTTGTCAACTGGTGTGAGTTTATATGTGGACTAAGTCTCTGAAGACAAAATTGTTGGCCCGAAGGGTGTGTGCACTTGAAATTTTAATAGATACTGCCAAATCTCTACAGTAATGATGGGAGTGCCTGTTACCTTATATCCACATACCATTTTTTGGGTTTCTTTTAACCTTTACTATCTGATGGGCAAGAGTGATACCTTGTCGTTATTTAAGAGATTTAAAAAAAAACTTTGTTTTTTTACACTTACTTATTTTTGAGAGACAGAGAGAGACAGAGCACAAGTGGGGGAGGGGCAGACAGAGAAGGAGACACGGAATCTGAAGCAGGCTCCGAGCTGACAGCACAGAGCCCGACGCGGGGCTCGAACCCACAGACCGCGAGATCATGACCTGAGCTGAAGTCGGACGCCCAACCGACTGAGCCACCCAGGAGCCCCAAGACATTTTAAGCTGTGATACATTTGATAGCTTTTTAGTGTCCAGCCAGGTTCTGCTTGCAGTTCTCTTGGTAGGCCGGCAGCACTGAGCAGATCAGAATAAACCACATGGTCATGGCTCAGGGTCATGCTCTTGGAGTCTGCTTTTCACTAGCACTGCTCTTGCAATTTTTTTTGTCATCATCTTGCTTTTCAGAACTCATGCAATGGGAAATTCAGTCTGGCCCTAGAGATAGCGCACGCGGGGAAGTGATCAGTGCACCATAAATCAAAGGGCAGATGTTAGATGTCATTTTGTCTCGATCCCCAAGTGTGGATTCCTAACTGATGCATGTTTGCTGGCTCTGAATGCCATTGCACCCTGTTTTCTGGAGACCAGAATGCCCTTCTCTGCCGCTGTTCTTTGTCCTCACCTGGCTTATGAAGGAAGCAGGGGTGAATGTTGCCTCCCCTTTGAGGAAAGTTCCACCGAAGCCCCCAAAAAAGCCTGTGACCTGCTCAAGGTGGTTTAGTGGTGGAGGTGGGAGGAGAGCTGAGCCCCACCCCGTCGTGCTGGTAGTTCATGCTGCGTGTGGAGCGGGGGCGGATCTAGGCCAAATGATCTAGTGCCGGCTTCTCCAGGGGCATCTGTTTCCGGAGCTTCCTGTAACTGCTCGTCCCCAAGCCTGGGAAAGGAGCTTGTCTCCTCTTTCAGCTCCCACTAGCGGCTGTGAGGACAGAGCTGTCCAAGCAGAGGAAACCACATGGTCTCTCCCTTCCCTCCCGCCCCGGAGGGCCTGCAGATCGGGTGGAGGGGCAGGGGCTTGGGCTTCCTCCTCCTCCCACTCCAGCCGGCTTTCTCAACTCTACATTCCTCTAAAGCCCAGACAGCTGGGTGGGTTCCCTGGAGCTCTGTCCTGAGCTTGGGGCTCTGGCTGGGACTTGTTCCCCAGCTGGACCAGGAACACCCACAGGCCTCCCCCACAGAAGCCAGGGCCTTGTGATTTGGTGACCCAGAGTTGGCTCTGTGGACGGGGCAAGGAGCGACCTCAGGACAGAAGGAGCCGGTCTAGCCTGGTGTTGGAAAGACTTGGGCACTCGTCTTTCCGACTTCATTCTTGTCTTCTCTTAGCTGTTGAGCTGTACTTTTCTTTCGTGCTTAGGCTCCCTTGTCTGTAACATGGGCCCTGTGTGAATGGGGCATTTGTGCGGGTTCCAAAGGGGCAGTTTGATCTGGGGACTGGCACTTGCCGATGCAGACCATTTTATAGAACAGTGACTGTTAACTTGGTCTCTGGAATCAGACCTAGCTCTGCCACCATTGTGCCGGGCAAATTTTGTCAAGTTCCTTCACCTTTCTGTGTCTCAGCGTCCTCCTCTATAAAATGAGGATAGCGGTGTTACCATCTCAGAGGTGGTCGTGAGATCGAAAGGAGCTAAGCGGTGAGGTCGGCGCTGGCCCATAGTACGCTCACAGATACAGGCGCTGCCCTTGGCTCCTCTGTACCCATAGCTTGTCTCCACTCTGACTGCTCCGTAATCTGAGTCATCGGAGGTCAGGGAGGAAGCTGGGCTGTGCTTGGTGGGGGTAGAAGGGCTGGGCCTGGCTCACAGGGTGCTTCTCTTTTCTCTTGACTCACATTCCTTCCCAGAGAGCATTCAGACCCCTCGCTGCCCACCCCCACATGGAAGAGGAACTGAGGGGTCAGAGCAGGGGCGACAGGAAGCTGAGCGGGACCGGAGGAGGGGGCGGAATTGTAATAGATAATAATTATAATAGCTCCCATAATGGTGTGGGAGCCCTGTGCTAAGTGTTTACATTTATTTATAATCTTGTGAGCTTGGTGGCAGCCACCATATCATAGAGGAGTACACTGAGGCCTCGGAGGTTAGGTTATGTGTTGGCAGTCACATGGCTCCAAAGCTTGGGAGACTGGCGCTGAGGGAAAGAGAGTGGAAGCTTGCTCTAGAATACCTCTCACCTCCCTCTAGAGCTCAGAGAGTAAAACATAAGCCATCTGGGAACCTCCCTCTCTTCCTCCAGGCCCTCACTCTGAGGATTGAGGAAGGCATGGGTCCATCTGGACTCTCCAAGGTTCCCAGATCTTAGTGGCTTCAGGGACATCCGGGATGCTGTGAGTCCTGCACCCCTTCCTGCTGACACAGCCAGGCTATTGCCGCTCCTTGGCCAAGGATCTGAGTGTTGCATTACTCCTTGTCTTTTGTGTTAATATGCAAGAGACCAGAACTCCAGGTGGGAGATTTCAGCCTCTAGGTGGCAGCAGCTGGGACCTTGAAATGCTCCTCCCTGCCTGTTCCCCGGGGCGCCCTGCCGACCTCCAGATGCTGGCACCTGGGCCTGCATCCCTACTGGGTTGTGGCCTCCTACCTGGGTGTTCACCTGGGTATCTCTGTAGATTGAGAGGACCGGCATGAGAGCATCTCTCAGCGGCCTCTTCCCCTAGAATACGATGATGGACCACAGGAAAACAGGGTCACATGTGTGGACAGATAAGACTAGATGATGGGTACTCGGAAGTGCCCCAGCTTATTGGTATAACCCCACTTCATTGTCTCACACACTAAATCACGTGCTCCCATGATGGGTTCACTGTGAACTCCCTCTAATTGATGAAAAACTAAGTAATTTGCAACAGGAAATGTGTTGTTGGTTACCCGCATGACGGCCAGGCCCGTCTGCTTGGCCTGGAGTCAGGGTTGGTGAGGCAGCAGGCTGAGCAGCCACGGGTGTTTCTGACCTTCACTCTTACACACATCAGGCTCTCCCTCTTAGTTGGGACTTCCTCAGTGGAGAGTGAGAGAAATTCAATTCTATTTAAAAATTTTTTAAAAATATTAAAGAGAGAGAGAGAGAGAGAGAGCGCGTGCAAGCTAGCAAGCATGAGTGGGGGAGGGGCAGACAGAGAGGGAGACGCAGAATCTGTAACAGGCTCCAGGCTCTGAGCTGTCAGTGCAGAGCCTGACCCAGGGCTTGAACCCACGAATTGGGAGATCATGACCTGAGCCGAATCTGAGAGTCAGATGTCGAATGGACAGAGCTACCCAGGCACTCCGCCAGGAGATTTGATGATGTCCTGAAGACCTGACCTCTTCACTGGGTGGCAGTTCTTGCCCCTGCCCTCCTCTGTGTGGTGCTCCCATCCTGTGGTTTAGCAACCTAGGCAGGAGAAGGGGTGTGCTCTGGGAGTGAGTCTTGTTGGGTCCACTGACTTCTCCTGCCCCACTCCTGAGCTAGTTACTGTGGTTGCCCTGGTTGGTCAGGCTGGCCAGGTACTCCCTCTGGGGGTGGATGGAGCACAGAACTGTTTTACTCAGAGGGAGGCCAAGTGGATGCAGGGCGAGTAGGACCCAAGGTGTCCATGGTGCCTGTTGAGCATCTGTGGGGTGGGTGCAGTGTGGGGAGAGGTCTGGGCACGGAGTGGACATCCAGCGGGAAGCCAGTGGTCTGACGCAAGCCCAGAGGGTGAACCACAGCATCCTTCCTTTCCTGGTGAAGGTGGGGGCGGAGTATTCGGCCTGAACTGAGGACCACCAGGCTTCTGCCGAGAGGCCTGCTGCCTTAGAGGAAAGGATCCCACCCTTGCCACTCCCAGACCTGAGCTGAGCCTGCAGCCCATCCAGCGTGCCACCTGCCGCCCACGTAGCCTTCCCTGCTTCAGCGGAGTCAAGAAAATAGAAATGCCTGTGCCCTTTGTCCATGACCTGGGGGTGGCCCTCTGGTCCCACAACACAGATCCAGTGCCCAGAGTGGCAGTGGACCCCAACCAGGAAACTGTGGGGAGGGTGGGCCAGTGAGAGAGGCCAGTGGCAGCAGCCACGGTAGCTTTATTTCCCTTCCTCCACTGCTTGGGGGAGCAGGGCAGGGGCCTGGTCCCCACCTGTGTCCCCCCGACCTAGTCTGTGGTAGCATATGTGCCACACCCCTCCATGGGCTGTCATTAGTGAGCACCTACTGTATACCTGGCATGGTCGGCATTGGTGCATGCAGAGATGAGGGCTAGCTTTTTCTCCCCGCTAGAAAGAAACACACTTGCACACACGTGCCACCTTCCCACTGCTGACCTCTGCTTGGGCACTTGAGGGCGTCTGAGAAACACAGATCTGTGACTGTGCGTGTGTACATGTGAACGTACCTTGAGGGCGTGTGTGCAGTCTGAGTGTGTGCACGTGGGTCTGTGTCCACGTGTGAGCCTGTGTCACGGGGAGTTGTGTGTATATGAGATGTATGTGCAGGTGTCTCTGTTGAGTCTATATGAACCTGCATGTGGATGTGCGGTACCTGTGCGCGTGTGTGTGTGGGTGTGTAACGACACTTATGTGAGCATGCCTGTGCACCTGTGGGTCCTGTGCATCTATATGTGCACACGTGCGTGTGCCCCTGTGCTCATGGCAGTGCACGTGTACTCGTGTCCACAAGTGTGTGGGTGTCCTTACCTGTGTGGGGCTGATTTATCTGGTGTGTGCTGAGCCATGGTGGAGCAGGAAGGCAGAGGTCCCATCCTGGGCAGCTGCAGGGAGTGGGTGTGAGGAGCCATCTGAAGGGCTCCCCAGCCTTCCAGCGAGCTCTTTCCCTCACAGGTATGTCTGTGGGACTCCTCCGGCCTCTTTTGGGTTCTGAGAAGCCAGGGCTGTGTGGGACCGAGCTGCCAACTCGGGCTGTGGTGCAATCTGCCAGCCGAGCCCCTTCCGGAGCTGCGGGTTCCTCTGGGCATGGGGAAGCTGCCCTCTGCGACCTCCCCTGCCTCCTTGGTGCCTCCTGGAGGGCAGGACACACCTCCCAGCCCCGCGGCCTCGCCCACAGGAAGTGCTGGGGTTGGGGGCAGGCAGTGGGGGAGGTGCCACACCCAGTGTCCCGCCCTACGCCTGTGGCCCTGCTGACCCCACTGCACTGTCACCTTTTTGCCAACAGTCCTGAGGACGTCGCTGGGTTCCGGGGCCCCACGGCCACAGCCATGTTTCGCAGGAAGCGCAGTGTCTCCTTTGGGGGCTTTGGATGGTGGGTGACAGATGGGACGGCGGTTGAAGGGATGGGAGCGAACCTAGCTGCGACGTCTTGCATCTGCTGGGGCTGCCTGTGTGAGCAGAGGGCTCAGGTTGTGCCTGAGATCCGGGTGGGTAGGAGGGTGCATTGCAGATGCCGTGGCCGGATGGAGGTGGCCGGGGTATCAGACATTAAGCTTTCCCTCACTCACCCTGGAGTAGGATCTAGGGAGTCCGGAGGGTTGGAGCCAGAGCCAGTGTGAACGAGGCTGCGTGGCTGTGGCTGAATGTTGTGTCTGTGCCTGTTCCCATGTGTGTGTGGCATGTCTGCAGCTCCCAGTCTGTACAGCCAGGTATGAAGTGTGTGCCTGGCTGGGTGGGTGTGCTGTGTGTGTGACCACGTGTGCACTCGGCGCTTCTGAGCAGGTGTGTGTGCACGTCTGGGCTTCTCCCGCTTTGAGTGCCCTTGTCTGGGCAGGTGTGCCACACACTCCTCCTGTGTCCGCTTTGTACGTGATGTTGTGATGGGGCGTCTCCTGCACAGGGGACCTCTGGGCTCAGTCCTCTCCGTGGCAAAGGTGGAGAAGGCAGGGCACACCCATCTGCACAGGTCCCGCCCCCCGCCCGGCCAGCCAATCCTGGCTCTGTCCCAGCCGGAGCAGCTGGGTTCGCGCTTCTCCCCTGGACCTCTGGGCCACCTTTTGCCACTAAGCTTCTGTCTGGGACAAGGGAGAAGCTCTTTCCTCCCTAGGGGGCCAGAAAACGGGGAGACCAAGGTCAAAGACTTGTCTATGGTTACCAGCTGCTGGCAGCTTCTCCTCAGCTGGGGAACGGGGTCAAGTGGTTTTCATTATCGGTTTCCTTTCAGCTTGTGGACCTGGGGCCTTGTCAAAGATTCCTGCTGCTGCAGGGAGGGTGGCCAGGGGTGCCCTGGTGTGGAGGCTGGTGGGCTAATTGGGGGGACACAGAGGCGAGGGACAGAGGGAGGGGGCCCAGGGTCTGGGAGGAGGTGGGTTCTGCTCCTCTGGCTGTTTACGCTTCTGTGTGTGTGCGGCTTTTGACTTCCCTTTTCCTCCTCTTTGGAGGCTCTTTGCCATCCACCCTCTGGCAGGAGGGGTTGTGGGTGCTCCATGTTTGGCAGTTAGGGACAGCGAGGATGACATGATGCTACAGGTGGCACAGTGTGGCCTAGTGCCTGCTCACAGGCCCTCCCTGATGGCGGGGCCAAGGGGTTCCTGTCCCGAGGGTGTGGTCTGGGTCCAAATCACCTAGTGTGCTTCCCAGTCAGGCTGGCTGGGATCGCTACAGGACAGGGCCCAGGCCATGAGAGGGTACCTCTGAGACCCACCCTCCTCTGGAAGGTGTGGAGCAGAACGAGGAACTGTGTGTGGCACGTTGTACGTGCTCAGTACACGCTTATGGAACGACTAAGTGAAGTGTTTCTTGCCCACGACAGGCATTGGGTAGGGGCTCATTGAGTCTGAGGGGGTGCAGGGCTTTCTGGTGGGCTTGGAGGGTTAGAGCAGCCGTCCTCTGGAGATGGCTGCCAGCTGGGAGGCTTGGAGACTAAAGTGCAGATTCCTGGAGCCTTGGTCCACTCCACACTGCGAACAGAATCTCAGGGGCCGGTATTTTGGAAGCTCCTTTGGATGCCAGGGTGGATAGCCAGTGGCATCAGCAGCAGACAAGGTGAAGAGAGAGAATGGGGTGGGGAGGAGGGAGAAGGCGCCAGGGAGAACCTTGGGAGTTTGGCTTTCTGAAAGAGAAAACCTCGGTTTCACGGCTACTGCCCTATCTCCTGTCTTGGCCCTGCAAAGGCCACAGGCCCTGCCCTCCCAGGGCCACACCCTAGCGTGGGAACCCTGTGGATAGATTGCCGGGTAGGTGTGGATGTGGGTGCTGGGCCAGGGGTTGCTGTGACCCACTGGGTGCTGTGCTGGTTGGGTTGAGAGGGCACCACACCAGAAGTCTGGGTTCTACTGCTGGCTCCACCTTGGCCTGTTGAGGAACTCAGACGGGACACTTCCCCTCTCTGGGTCTCAGTTTCCCCATGTGTAAGTGGGGGATTTCCACCTTATGCACAGGATGTCGTAAGAACTAAAAAGGATTCCTTGAGAAAATATAAAATGTAAAGGCTTGCTGTTGGGGTCATAGTTAGGTAGCTCCGTAGCTCTGGGTTACAAATATTACAGCAGAATGGGAGGCTCTGCTTCCTGGATTCACCCTCCCCGCTCTGGTGGGCTGAATGGGAGAGGAGGCAAGTCTGCATGCTAGAGGGTTTGGGGGCCCCATGAGACCCTTCAGGACCAGTTGTGGAGGCTCCATGGAAGGGGCCCAGGATGCAGTGGGGAAGAAGCTGGGAGGGACCTGGGCCAGGAGCTTTGGGGTGTGGCTTGTTTTGCTGCCGGAAACTGAGATCCAAAGGTGCTGGGAGTTTACTCAGAGTGAAAGGATCCCACCTCCCAACTCAGGGGCTTGGTGCTGACTTATGACAGCTCCGTGTCCTCCCTGTGTGGCCCCTGACACTGCTCCCATCCCCGTGCTGCCCTGGGAGTCGTGTGCAAGGAAGCTTGTGGCAAAGCTGAACATACAGGATAGGGCGGCTGAAAGATCTTTCCAGGGTTTCGAGCATCCTGGACGTGGTAGTGATTTGGGTGGCACTGATGGTGATGGTGACACAGGGGATGGTGGTGACACTGAGGGTAATGGTGACCTTTACAGTGATGGTGACACTGATGGTGATGCTGACATGGGGGTGTGGCGACACCGATGGTGATGGTGACAGTGGTGGTGTTGATGACATGGGGGTGGTGGTGGTGACACCGGTGGTTGTGACCCCTAAACAAGAGGAGATGCTGACAGTGGGAATCTCGCCCACCTTTCTGTCTGGAGAGAGGAAGGGGCTTCTTTTACCAGCCACGAGGGCTGGCATATGCACGGGGTAAAAATAGAAGCTTAGCAGCACTGCCTTGTCTTCCAGCAAGGGTGGGCGCAGCCTGGGGTGGAGGAGCTGGCTGCCAGGACAGCCTGCTGTGCGTGTGATCTTCCCTGCTCTGAGCTCCGTGCCTGACAATTCCCACTTGTCCGTGCACCCTGGAGCCTGCTCTTGGGTTCTGTCTCAGGAGTGGGGTCTGCCTCCTTGCATGGACTGGCAGCTCCTAGAACAGGAGGGTCCTTGTTGCTGGGGTGCTGGGGTGCTGGTATCTTTCCAAAGCAGAAGCCTGGGAAAGGTCGATGTGTTGAAGGTCCAGCTGCGGTGACTGATGCAGCTGGCTTGCAAATGCCTCTTGTGGAGTGGGGGCAATGAAGGGAGATGCTATATACAAAGGGATCTCTGGGTTTGGAGTCGGAACCTGGATTCAGACTGGGCCAGTGATGTTATCCTCCCGAGCCTCTGTTTCCTCATTTCTAAAATGGGAAGAATAACAGTACCTGCCTTGTAGGGTTATATGTGGCTCCAGCCCTCCCAGAGCTCACAGTCCTCTCTTCCTGGGCTGGAGGAGAGCCTCCGGCAGGAGCGGCTGTCCCCTCCAGGGCCCTGCCGGTCTGGTGGTCTAGACTGGCTAAGGGACCTGCCCTTCAGATGCTAGTTGGCAGCCTTCAGCCTCGGCACTGACCAAAGCCCTTGCTTTTCTCTTGGCAGGATCGACAAGACCATGCTGGCGAGCCTGAAGGTCAAGTAAGTAGCCACTTCCTGTTATGTAGCGATCAGAGATGATGGCAGGCCAGAGCTCCTGTGGGCCCCTCGTTTCCCCTGCGTTGTGGGGAACCAGAGTGGGGCTGTAGCATTTGTCAGATTCTCCGTCTCAGTCTTACGGGCTTTGGACTGGAGAGGTTGGACAGGGCTCTTGATTCCTGGGGTGTCTGGAGAAAAGCATGCTGGGATGGAAGCAGCAGGTGCCAGGTTGATGGTAATGCATACAGTGGTGTCTTTTAGGCCATAACTTGGACGTGAGAAAGATAATTTTATTTCCTATCCCCTTGATTATTATGTGAAGTCCCCGATCCCTCAGTCTTTCTGACATTCCTACCTACCTGGAAAATTGTGCCACATAGTTCTAAAGCCTCATGAAACACCCCAGTGTGCATGTGGTCAGTTGGCCACTGAGTCATCTGTTACCAGACAAATGTCATCCTGATGAGCCCAGCCCTGCGGCTCTCTGAGGCTTCAACACCAGATTCGGGGGCTGGGAGTTGTCTGCCGCGGTTTGCCATATGTCTGCCCGTCTGTCTGGGAAGCCCTGCGCAGACACACCTCTCTCCCAGAACCTCCACCTGCTCCTCCCTCACCGTCGTTGCTCCTTTTCCATGTGTATTTCTCCCCAGCCATTGTGTTTGCATCCTGATTCCCCTCCCCGCTTCAGACTTTGAAAAAGTCATTCCATCTTCATCCCTCCCTGGGCCATGAGTACTGACCAACCACCTGCTCCAATTGAGTGAATTGAAAAGGAGGGGAATTCTAGGAGGAAAAAATAGCATTGGTCACTAGCCCAAAATATTATCCTGCCATATGTGAGTTTGCTGGTGCATGAGAAATTCCTCCAATGAGTGTCCTCCTTCAGAGGCAGCTCCTCCCGCCTGTGACACCCCATCTCAGCTGAAAGGTTTTCCAGGCCGGCCTCCCTCTGCCATGCCATCTAGTTGCTAGCACTGGCTGTGTATGCCCTGGGTACAGGTCCCCGGGCAAAGCACAGCCGGTCTTGAGCGTCGGCAGATAGGGGTGAGAATAAGAAACTTCCCACTTTGGTCTGTTTTGCTCAGAACGGTGAGGGTAAGCAATTAGCAGGGCCGGGATGAGTGGCAGACAGTCCCTGCCTTCTGAGAGCTTTCTGCCGTGGGAGTAGTCTTGGAAGACTGCCAGGAGGAGGCAGCTTCTCTAGCGGCTCTTAAAGATGGGGCGGGACAATAGGTGCACCCGGGCCTATGCCGGTTGGCGTGGGGTGTGCATCAGTGTGGCTCAGTGTTCAGGGCAAATCGTCACTCATGGGCAAGGCATTTAACTTCTCCAGACTTCAGTTTTTGCATCCTTTGTCTGAAGTCTAATTTTCCGAGAGCTTCTTATCTGCGTATTGAATGAGAATTAGGCACGAAGCAGGGTTACTAAGCGGGGGTGGAGTGGTGGGAATGTTTCTTTTGGTGTTGTTTTGGGATGTTTAGTTCAATTTCACAGGCATTTATTGAGAGGCTGTTTAACGGGTAAAGATGATGTGTCTAACCTGGAAGGGAACTAGTTTCAAGGTGTAGTGAAGGGTTGGGGGCACTGGCCAGTGTTGGGATTGAGTATCTGGGGGGCAGTTTGAGGGCTTTGGTCCTAGGGAG
The DNA here is from genome assembly GCF_028749965.1 of Puma concolor. NCBI lineage: Eukaryota > Metazoa > Chordata > Mammalia > Carnivora > Felidae > Puma > Puma concolor. The sequence continues at coordinate 14,746,737 of NC_141680.1, read as the reverse complement.
GTAGTGCTGAGATGGCTGTTTGGGATGGTGTGTAGCACTGTGTTCTTACTGGTGCTTGGTTAATATTCTTCTGATTGCAAGAAAGAAAAACTCAGTGTAATATGGTTAAGCAGAAGAGAATACAGAAAAGATCCCAGGGTGTCTCAGGGAACCCAGGGGAGAAAGTGGAGCTAGAGTTCAGGAGGGGTTGAGCTGGAACTGGAGAGCCTCCCCAACAAGATTCCTGCTGGCTTCCTTGCAGTAACTGCTAAACTGATCCTAAAATTCATACAGAAATTTAAGGGTTGTTTTTTCTTTCTTTTTTTAAAAGATTATTTACTTATTTTGAGAGAGAGAAAAAGTCGGGGGGAAAGCGTACGAGCGGGGGAGGCGCAGAGAGAGAGAGAGAGAGAGAGAGAGGGAGGGAGAGAGAATCCCAAGCAAGCTCCGTGTTGTCAGCACAGAGCCTGACGTGGGGCTTGATCCCAAGAAATGTGAGACCTTGACCTGAACTGAGATCAAGAGTCAGACGCTGAACTGGCTGAGCCACCCAGGCACCCCTAAACTTATGGGTAGTCTTGAAAAAGAAGAACAAATTTCGAGGACTATACTTCCTGATTTTGAAATTTACTACAAGGCTACAGTAATCAAGACCATTTGGTACTGGTGTAAGGATAGCCATATAGATCAGTGAAACAGAATTCAGAGTCCAGAAATAAATCCCTCACTTTTTTTTTAAATCCCTCACTTTTGTGGTCAGTTGATTTTTCAACAAGTGTGCCAAGACAATTCAATAGAGAAAAATAGTCTTTCAACAAATGGTGCTGGTACAGCTATATCTACATCCAAAAGAATGAAATGGAACCCCTCTCTCACACCATATGTAAAAATTAACTTCAAATGGATCAAAGACCTAAATGTAAGAGCTAAACCTATAAAACTCTTAGAAGAAAACATAGGAGTAAATCTTTGTGACTTCGAATAAGGCAGTGGTTTCTTAGATATGACACCAAAAGCATAAGCAACAACAACAAATTGATAAATTGAACTTCATCCAAATCAAAAACTTCTGTGTTACAAAGGACACCATCAAGAAAGTGAACTGTCAATCCACAGAGTGGGAGAAAATATTTGCAAATCATATCTGATAAGGGACTTTTATCTAAAATACATAAAGAGCTCTCAACAATACAAAGACAACACAATTAGAAAATGTGCAAAGGATCTGAATAGACATTTCTCCAAAGAGGATACATAAATGGACAATAAGCACGTGAAAAGATGTTCAGCATCATTAGCCATCAGGGAAATATACACAAAAGCCACAGTGAGATACTACCTCACACCCATTAGAATGACTATAATCAGAAAGAAGATAATGGCAGGTATTGGTGTGGATGGGGAGAAACTGGAACCCTTGTTCACCGCTGGCTGCTGGGAATGTAAAATGGTGCAGCTGCTTTGGAAAACAATCTGGCAGTTTCTCAAAAGGTTAAACACAGAGTTACCATATGACCAGCAATTCCTCTCTTAAGTACATACCCAAGAGAAATGAAAATATATGTTGTTCATGTAGAAACTTGTAACACGAATGTTCATAGCGGCATGATTAATAATAGCCCAAAGTGGAGACAACCCAAATGTTTATCAACAGATGGATGGGTAAACAAAACGTGACACATCGATACAATGGCATACCATTTGGCCATCAAAAGAAACCAAGTACTGACACATATTACAACATAGATGAACTTTGGAAACATTATGCTAAGTGAAAGTCACAACCACATATTGTGTGATTCCATTTATATGAGAAGTCTAGAGTAAGCAAATCCACAGAGACAGAAAATAGATTCGTGGTTTCCTAGGGCTGGGGAGGTTGTTAGGGGGAGTGAGTGCTAAAGGATGCAGGTGTCTTTGTGGGGTGATGTAAATGTCCGAGGACCAGATAGTGGTGATGGTGGCACAACCTTGCGAATATACTAAAGCCATTGCATCGTGTACTTTAAAATGATGAATTGTATCATGTGTAAATTACATCTCAATAAAACTGTTGAAAAAGAGAGAGAATCTTACTGGCCCAGCTTGGGTCAGTTGTGTACCCCTGGTCCAATCAGTTTAGCTGGAGACATGAAGTTTTATGATAAAATATGGCTGCTGTGGTCACCTCTCTATGTGGGAGGGGTTAGTTCCCACGAAGAAAGGTGGTTTGTGGGCTGGACGGACACCATATGAGCTTTAAGCTAGCCACCCCCGCCACCCTGGGGACTAAAAGGGAGTTCAGTCCTTGTTTTTTCATTTGTCTTCCTCCCCTCCATTGATAGTCCCTAATGTGGAGATCTGCCTAGATGCCCAGGATATGGCTCTGCTCGCTGATATGTCCATTAGATTAACATTTTTAAAGTTTATTGATTTATTTTGAGAGTGAGAGCAAGCAGGGTACGGGCATTGAGAGAGGGAGAGAGAGAATCCCAAGTAGAATCTGCACTGTCAGCACAGAGCCTGATGTGGGGCTCGAACTCGAAAGTGAGACCATGACCTGACCCGAAATCAAGAGTCAGACGCTTAACCGACTGAGCCACCCAGGCGCCCCGCTGGTATGTCCCTTGGGAAGCCAACTACATGGGCTACAGCTCTCCTAGGCACCAGGGTGCCACCCTCCGTCTGCCTCCGCTGGGCGAGACCTCTTTCTCTCTACTAGTGTAGTCCGTTGACTTTGCTGAGCAGCAGACACCCCTGCGCTGTGGCCTGCGCTCTCAGTTGCGCTCTTTCTCCGGGGACCTAGCGCTCTCCACACAAAGACAGTCAGCGCGTATCTCCTGGAGGTGTCCCTGAGCCACCCAGCTCTGAAGGTGGGGGTTCTGGCCTCGCCACTGCTGAGCACTTACGGTGTGCTAAGTTGAAATGGCACAGTTTCCCTGAAGTTTCACAACCGCCTCCTGAAGCAGCTGCCGTCGCTCTCGGCGTGGTACAGCTGAGAAGATGGAGGCAGGACACTTGGTTAAGGTCATCGGTGAAGAAATCACGGGGCTGGGGTTTGAATCCCGGTCTGTACTTCGTGGCTGGTTTCATCCAGGCTGGAGCTGAGTCGTTCTCAGCACCTCCCTTGGCCACTCTGCTTTCTCACTCTTTTTACCCCTGCTCTGCTCGGGGGCCGTGCACCTAATCTGGGTGGCACAGAATATGCACCTCTGCCTTCACACCACATGCCCTTGCTGCAGGCCCAGGTCGAGTGGCATCTCTGGTGCCTGAATGATGAGGAGCCTCACCGGCAAGGTGCAGGGGGCACGGAGCCACACGGGAACAGCGGAGAGGGAGGTGGTGGCCGTGCACACGGGAGGAGTTGGGAGGGCCAGGTTATAGCCCCAGGCTAACAGATGGGCAAATGGTTAACTTCTCCAAGACTCAGCTTCCCCATCTGTAAGACAGGATGGTTGGGCTACTGTCTAACCTGCTCTCTTGTAGCTTTGACATTCTAGGAGTTTACCTTCATGACCTTTGTCCTTTTGTGTTTCTCTGAGGACCTCAATGATGGGAGGTACTCGCTGTTGAAAAAGTGAATGCATACATGCATGAACGAATGTCTTTGAAAACAGGGGCTCTGCACACTTCGTCTCTGGCACCCTAGAATCTAACATCGTGTTTGGCACATAGCAGGTTCTCAATCTAGATTTGGTGAATGATTCAGTTATGGGTCATTATGGTTAGCCTATCATGTGCAGGTGGAGGGAAGGAGAGAAAGAGGCAGAATCAGCAGATGGGTCCGAGGCCAGCTTAGGATAAGGTTATAAGAATCCTTCAGTACCACCAAGATGTTCTAGAACCTTCTGGGGGCTGACCCTTCATCAACTGCAGTAGTTGAGCCATAGACTAGATTCCCCCAGAGGAGAGCCCAGGCTGGCAAATCTAGGATTTGCTCATGGAGGTTCTTGAAGCAGCATCCAGGAGGTGAGGACCTGAGCTGGGAGCCTCAGATAACCTTCCTCCATTCCTTTTTGCTGCCCCTGCCCTCCCTCACAGACCCCTGTTTCTTTGCTAAAGAAAGAGATGGGCACGCACACATGTGTGGGTACGTGTGTGTGTGTGTGTGTGTGTGTGTGTGTGTGTGTGTTTCTGCTGCACAGGCTGGTAAGCCATGCTCCAGCCATCTGAGATGACTGTCATACACAGCAACTGGCCATAATGGGACTGGGTGAGCATAGGGATGATTCAGTGCAGCCTGTCTCCACTGCTGGGGGCACAGAAGCAAGCACATTCCTGATGGTGGGGAAATCTAGAACCCATTGCCTTGTAGGAAACAGAATCCAACTTTCTTTTTTTTATACAATTTTTTATGTTTATTTATTTTTGAGAGAGAGAGAGAGAGAGAGAGAGAGGTGGGGGGGGGAGAGGGAGCAGGGAAGGGGCAGAGAGAGAGGGAGACACAGGATCCAAAGCAGGCTTCAGGCTCTGAGCTGTCAGCACAGAGCCCGACGGGGGGCTCGACCCCACAAACTGTGAAATCATGACTGATGCTTAACTGACTGAGCCACCCAGGTGCCCCCCAAAGCCTCCTTTCTAACTGATGGTCCCAGTTCTTGGTCACTAGAAATGGCTTCTCTGAATAGAGAGAAAGCACGTGATGAAGCCTGGAGGTGACTGTGTCCTCTTGTTTCTTCCTCAAGAGAGGGAGGGAGAGGGCCTGGAGGAACATCTTCCCAGCAGCCCGGCAAAGAGCAGCATTTCAGCTGTCCTGTGGTTTGGCCAGAAGATACCACACGGCCATCCCTACTCTAGGTTCAGATTTCACCAGCTAAGAATTCAACATTTTATTAGAAGCAGGGTGACCACACAGGCAGGAGCAGACGCAGCGTATCTTCTCTTGGCCCCTAGGGTCCTCGATGGCAGCTGCTGGAGCCATGGCTCATGCAGGATGGGGGCTGTAAACTCAGGGCTTCGATCTCCAGTCAGTGAGAATTACACACAAAATCTAGATGGTTACCTTTACAGACATCTGCTTCTCCTGGTTCTTGTGGTAGTGTTGGCAAGGCCACATGCTCATGTTGGGGAGAGAGCAGAGTCAGGGCCCAGGTATCAGTGCATCAAGTCTCTGCCTCCAGCTTTCCAGCCTTCCTTCCAGAAAGCCTATGGCTCCGCAGTCCACCCTTGATTCCAATTTCGTGGCTTTTTTCATGCATTGGCCGAAGGCCATGATCACCAGTTAATTTCCCCATTTTCCACCAGGACTTTGCTTACAGTGGATTACAAGAATCCTTCAGGTAGCACTAAGATGTTCTAGAACCTTCTGGGGCTGCCCCCTTAGTCACTTCCTCTTACACACCCAGGGAATGTGCTGAGAGTATGCTGGGTTGTTAAGGGCAGGGGAGCTTGCTGTTCTGGGGGTTAGAATGCTGCATCAGTTCAGCTCATAATTACTGGGCACCCCCATTCCAAGCCCGGTGCCAGGCCCTGGGGTTGGTGGGAAAACAGAGATGAAAAAGACATGGTCTCTGCTCGTGAAAGCTTACAGCCCTGGAGGCAGGCAGATGTATAGTCAGACAACTGCAGGGGAGTGTGAGGAGGGCTGGCAGAGATGTCCTCTGAGAGGATGGAAGGGGTTTCCTGCAGACTTGGTGATGCCTGAGCCCTATCCGAGGGTGAGTAAGGTCAGTCCACAGAAGAGAGAGGCAGCAACAGTGCACAGACAGTGAGGTGAGAAACGCAGCGGGTGGGAGGGATCTGGGGGCGGTTACTACCACCAGATGGAATACTGGGGTGGGAGTATGGGGGCAGGCTGGGCAGCCTCTGGCAGTATGGGACAGCTGTGCGGAGGGCTGAGCTGGCTTCTCTGGGTGACCGGAGCCACTGCAGGGTTTTAAGGGGAGTAGGACCCAGATTTGAGTCAGAGGGTCCTCTGGCTGTCCTCTGCTGACTCACTGGAGAGGTTGGAGGCTGGGGCGGGGACAGTGGGTTGGAGAGAGTGGACAGATTGGAGAGTTATCGAAGAGGTGGTCTTCCCAGCCTGGATTGGTTTCGATGTGGAAGGTGAGAGCAAGGGAGGGGTCAAGGTGAAGACTTTCAAGTTTCTGGGTGAGCCCTTGGGTGGATGTTGGCCCCATTTATGGAGATGGGGGAGTAAGGCTCTGAATACATGATCCCTACTCTCCCCTCCCCCCTCTCCCCTCTCCACGTGGCCAGTGTAGATCCTGACCGTCATACCTACCCTCCCCCCCGCCCCCGACCATAGAGGGGACAGAGGAGAGGAGCAACATGTGAAGGGTTGCAAGAGATGGTCTGTGGTCAGGAAACAGGCCAGGAAGTGCCCTCTCCCTGACCTTGCAGGCAGGCCTGGCAGTGACCTGGGCCGTGACCCCCAACCCTGCTCAGCTCCTAGGGTGCCTTTGGCAGGTGAGCTCTGGGTAAGCACCGGCTGGCGCCACTGCCCTTGTAATCAGCAGCTGGCTGGACCACGCATGCAGGGCACCCACTTCCCGACACCCTGTGGCCCTGAGCCTGAGCACAGTGTAGGCGTGTGTGGGTGTGTGTAGGCGTGTGTGTGCGCTTGCCTGTGCAGGTGGACATGAGCTTTGAGGGCCCATGTGGGTGACTGTGTGGTGCCTTTTTTGGCTTTAGCGAGTTCCTATGGTAACCACGAACATGTCTCTTTTGGGATCTGGAGTCTCAGGGCGTGAGTGGCTACAGGGAGAAGCAAGGCGGGCGGGTGTTCAGCTGGCAATTGGGCTGTGGCCTGATTTCATTGCCAGACACTGAGGATGCACCTGGAGGTGCCATTTGCCAGGCAGCAAGGTCTGCAAACTCCAGGGATTTGTGTGTTCCTGGCCCTCATCCCGGCTGGTCCCCGCCATGCCTAGGAAGCCCTGGTGAGTCCCTGTTCTGGATTCTTGGTGGACAAGCAGCTTCCTGGGTCTTGACCAGGTCCGGTGGGTGTCTCCTGATGGGCAAACAGGGAGCTAGCTGGAAGCTCTGGCCAGTGGGCACTGGGCATCGGGCCCTTCTGAGATGGGTATGAGACTATGGGCAGGAGGGGTTCTGCTTATTCCTGGGGCCCTGTGGGGGTGTTTGCCAAGTGGCTGGGGAGCTGAGTGGTCCTTATTGATCCCATGGGACAGGGCTAAGTGTGTTACTGTGGGGGACCAGGGCAGGGAAACAGGAGAGTGGAATGCAGATGGGCAGCCTGGGGCCCACCAGCCTGGGCCCAGCTCTTCTTGGGGGAGCCTCCTCACCCCATTCAGCTCCCTGAAAGGGTCCTTCAGTCCTCAGGTCCCTGGCCATGTACTTGAGCTTCTTCACAGGTCTCCCCAGACTTAGAGGCCTGCTGGCCTGACTCGATGAGAAGACTCAGAATCCCATGGGGAGGAGGCCCTAGGGCTTTACTTGGCTCACCAAGGGCTGGATTTGGCCAGGGCTGGGGAAGAATTGCTCTTATGGGCTTTGAAGAGAGGCTCTGATTCCCCACATTGTCCTTCCCACGTGCTTCCTGTCCATACATTGTGGACCCCGGGGTGTGTCAGGACCCCCGCTGCCCACAGAGAGGCTCCTGCTGGACAGGGTGCCTGGGAATGTGGGGGTGCTTGCTTCTATTTCCTTCCTTCTGCTGTCCCCTGTGGGGCTGGGAGCAGGGAGTGGGGATGGGAGTGTGGGGAGAGGATGTAGAGGGCCCTCTCCCAGGAGCTAGCTGTTCCCTCTCCCTCTGAGGGGGCCTGGTGAGGCTCTGCTGGGATGGGGGCTGTGCAGCAGGGGTTGCTAGGTCTGGCTGTGTGGTTGTGGGGTTTCTGAAGGGCAAGGGGAGCAAGGAAGTGGACGTTCTGTGCTTTTTCCAGACCATCTAGGCCCTTCTTTTCTGGAAGGCAGAGTCCAGAGCCTGATCCCCAACAGCTTGCCCTGGGAGCATTGGGAGGTGTGGGAGCCTTTAAGGGAGATCTCCAGATCTCTGGAGCCCTTGAATCTCAGAACTTGAAATAAAAAAGTCAAATGAGCCACTACATAAATTCATTGTGCCCCTGAAACTAGTCACTGAACCTGAGCTTGGTTACCTCCAGCAACAGGGAGCTCATTACTTTGTAAGGATGCCTATTCTATTACAATACAGTTCTGATTGTTCAAAGATGACCATTCTTTTAATCTGGAATCTCTGTAGCTGCCATTCCTTGGTTTCTCATCCCTCCCCAAACAAGGCTAATCCCTTGTTTTCCTGACATTCCTTTAGATTTTGGAAGGTGGTTCTTGTTCCCAGTGTTCTTCCCCCCCCCCCCCCCCCCGGCTGGTCATCCCTGGCCCCTTCAGCTGTAGTTGGGATTTCTCACTGCCTGGGGTAATCTGTGTTGGAAAGAATCAGGTTTTCTCTAGGCTTCATCTCAAAGCCTGGTCAGAAGGGTTGACCTGGGCAGCCTGCAGAAGCCCAGTGGACATGAGGGTGGGCAACTAGAGGTCATGGGCATCAGCCTCCTTATTTACAGATCAGTATGTGAGGTCGCAAGTGGGCATGTTCCTAGCTTGAGGTGGGGGGTGGGGGACCAGGACAGAGCTGTCTGGCTCTGTGCAGCACCTGGCTCCTTTCCTCCTCCCCCTAGCAGCCCCTCCATCATCACCGCTTTCTGGCTTAGCACGTTGTCTTGTCTCTTCTTTCTGAAGATAGGCCTGATGGCTGCAGGGATCTGGCAGGGCCGAAGACAACCACAGGAAGGGGTCTGGGGGCACATATCAGCGTCTGTGGGGGTGCTTGCCTGTCTTGCCAGATCTTCCACTGTCCAAGAGAAGCTGGAAATCTGGAATTTTAGGAAAAGTCTTGAGAGCTAACTCAAGCCATGTGTGGCCTGCCCTGTAGGCCAGGTTCAGCGCAGAGGGTCACCAGTGGGCCAGTTGTGATGATCTGGGGCTGTCATCCCTCTCGGGTTCCAGCTCCCTGTCTCCCCATGGCCGACTCCCTAGTCCCTGTCCCAGGTCACCCCCTCCCAGGTGCTCTCATCTCCGCCTTCAGCCGCTGACTGATCACTTCCTGCTCTGTCCCCAGACCACACTCACTCTCAATTAACCTTTTCTGTCTTCCAATCCAGTTCTTTCTCTGTCACCGGGTTGTGAAGTCCCTGAGTCACGAGGCCCTCTCCCGCCCTCCTCCTGGTTCAGGCCCATTATCTCCTGTCCAGACAGTTGACAAAGGCTCTCTAATTAACCTCCTCCTCAGGCCTCTGCCAGCTCTGACTAATCCGTCATGCCAAAGTCGTCTCTAGCTCTGCCCTCTGTGTGCCCGTGGCAGGCTTTGTTAGTGCTGACTGCACATAGTCTAGTTCCTGGGAGCCTGGTGTGGGGACCGTCCCCGCCCCAAGCTGGTGGGGGGCTGGGCGTGTTTTGGTTGTGTTGACTTTCCAGTGTCCTCTCTTTCTGGCATTAGCATCCACTAACGGTCTCTGGTCCATAGCAGATAATTTGATCCTCCTCTCCCTCAAGGCAGTGGTTCCCAGATGTTTTGCACTTTGCTATCACCTGGGAGGCTTTAAAAGATTCTCATGCCCAGGTCACACCCAGTTCCAGAGTTGGAAATCAGAATGTCTGGGGTGGGTGGGTCCCATCATCAGTATTTTTTTTTTTTTTTTAAAGATTTCCAGTGTTTTTTTTTTTCATTCTTTTTTTTTAGTGTTTATTTATTTTTGAGAGAGAGAAAGAGAGAGACAGTGTGAGCAGGGGAGGGGCAGAGAGAGAGGGAGACACAGAATCTGAAGCAGGCTCTGGGCTCTGAGCTGTCAGCACCGAGCCTGATGCGGGGCTGGAACTCACGAACTGTGAGATCATGACCTGAGCCAAAGTCGGACGCTCAACCGACTGAGCCACCTAGGTGCCCTGATTTCCAGGTAATTCTAATGTGCAATAGTTTCTGGGAACCCCAGTCCCAAGGGATGAGCAGTGTGCTGATTGTCAATGGTTCAGGTCAGGTTGGATGTTAAAATGGGCTCCAGGTGGGTGGGTCACTCTAGGTTAAGGTTTCTGTTGACATTTGGGGCTGGATAAATCTTTGTTTCGGGGGCTGTCCTGTGCGTTGTAGATGTTGAGCAGCGTCTCTGGCCTTTGCTTACGAGACACTAGCAACCTGCCCCCTAGGAGTGACAGTCAAAAATGTGTCCGGGCATTGCTGAGTTTTCAGAGGGGAGGGAGTAGAAGCTTCCCCTCCCCAAAGAGGACTACTGCTCCAGGCCAAGCTGGGCTCACTTCACAGCATTGCAAGGTGTGCACGGAGGAAAAGGCTGCCAACCAGTGAACCCCGTCTTAGTGGTTATTCCGTGTGCTTCAGAGTCAGGCAGCCTATGTTTTATTTTTTTTTTTTTTAAATTTTTTTTTTTTTCTTTTCAACGTTTATTTATTTTTGGGACAGAGAGGGACAGAGCATGAACAGGGGAGGGGCAGAGAGAGGGAGACACAGAATCGGAAACAGGCTCCAGGCTCTGAGCCATCAGCCCAGAGCCTGACGCGGGGCTCGAACTCACGGACCGTGAGATCGTGACCTGGCTGAAGCCGGACGCTTAACCGACTGCGCCACCCAGGCGCCCCAGGCAGCCTATGTTTTAAATCCGGACTCCACCATCTGGATGAACTTGGGCAAGTTATTTAACTTCTCTGTGTCTCAGCACATTTCTAGGGTTTGGTGGGTTCCTCCCCCCCCTCCCACTTTTCTTACAACCGTGCCTCCTCTTGATCTTCAGCTCCAAGCCAGACGGTGTGACTTGCTGTTTTCTGGCACTTTTTCGCCTTGATGCCTTTACTTCTTTGCTTATGTTGTTCCCTTAGCAGGAAATGCCTTTACTTCTTCCTGCTCTGCGGTGGTCCAGTGGTTTCTGCCCGCGTCCCTCTCCCCTTGAAATCTGAGGCTGTGGGAGCCTCTGGGGTGCCCAGCCCAGCTCCGTCACAGTTTGTTGTTTAGGTGAGGTGGTTGACCCCTCCCTGCCTCGGGCTGGGCTGTGAACCAGCAGGGTACCACAGTGTCATCTTCCGTCCCACGCCCTCCTCATTCTTCGAGGGTGGAGTGGGCGGAAATCCGTGCCTGGCAGGCCGCAAAGCCACATTACTGACTTCTAGAGCCCTGCCCTGAGGGTGTGTGTGTGTGCGCGTGTGTGTGTGTGTGTGTGTGTGTGTGTGCGCGCGCGCGCGCATGCAACGCAGCCATTGCCACTTTCCTGGTTGCCTTGCTGCCGGTAGACACATCTGGAATTGAGGATCTCTGGGCTACAGGCTTTTCCAGGTGCATTTCTGGGCCCAGAAAGAGGACTTGAAGGGACCTCACCCTGCCATGCCCTGTCCAGACCCTCCTGCCAGCTCAGCATAGGCTGGATCAGGGGTGCCCACCCCTGGCTGCTGTGCAGACCCACCCTGGGGAATCTGCTTCCTTAGGCCTGAGTGGGGCCTGGGACACCTGGGCCTCATCAGGGCCAGAGGTGCTCCTTCTGGTGCAGCTGTGTTTGTGGCTCTTTGGGAGCCAGTGACATTTAAAGCTCTTCTCCCCGTAATCTAGATTCAGTGGTTAGGTTCATGTGCTCTGGGTGACCTTGGGCAAGCCATACAACCTCTCTGTGCCTCATTTATGTGGGGATCACAAATGTGGGTCCTATTGTGCGGTTACAAGGAGATGATCCAGGCACCCTGGAGCACCCTGCCCGGTACATAGCGGTTGGTACATGTTACCTGCCACAGTATTTCCGATATTAGTAACAATAGTCCTGGGCTGTGTGGACACAGGTGCCCATGTGATATGCCCGCGTGCATGCAGGCATACCCACAGGGGCAAACTGGACCCATATGCACCCAGACCCAGGCCTGCTGCTGACAGGTATGGGCAAGTGGTATCAGTGCAGGCACATGGATGGACACACCTTCAGTAGGAAATCCACCAGGAGTGCAGACGTGTGTGTGTGTGTGTGAGTGTGTGTGTGTGTGTGTGTGTGTGTGTGTGTGTGTGTATACGAGGCCTGGATGGTCGGGCTTTTGTTTTATTCATACTCTGACATTATTCCTGGAGTCAGTAGCACCTAGGCTGAGCTCTGGGAGCCCAAGGGGCCCTGTTTCCGTAGCAACCATGATACAGTAAAAGTAGGAGGGGGAGGGAAGAGATGGAAGGCCTTGGGCCAGCTGGGAGGGGTGTCCTGCCTGCAAGGGCCTTGCCTTCCACACCCTCTGCCGTCCGGAGGTTCTGGTTGTGTTGGTTTGATTTTTTTTAAGTTTATTTCTTCATTCTGAGAGAGAGAGAATGCGTGCACATGCACCAGGGAGGGGCAGAGAGAGAGACAGAGAGAGTCCCAAGCAGGTTCCATGCTCTCAGTGCGGAGCCTGATGCAGGGCTTGATCTCATGAACCGTGAGATCATGACCTGAGCCGAAATCAAGAGTCAGATGCTTAACTGACTGAGACAATTCAGGCGCCCCGTGCTTGTTTGATTTTTTACAATAATGACATGGCCACCTCAGAGTACTGATGACCCGAACCTGACAGCTGTTAACATTTTGTTGCATTTTCACCAAACCTTATTAGACGTTGTGGTAAAATAGGGGTGCCTGCAAGGCTCAGTCTGTTGAGTGGCTGACTCTTGATTTCGGCTCAGGTCATGATCTGGCGGTTCGTGGGATTGAGCCCCGCCTCGGGCTCTGTGCTGACAGTGTGGAGCCTGCTTGGGATTCTCTTCTCTCTCTCTCTCTCTCTTCCCCTCCTCCCACTTGTGTTCTCTCTCTCAAAATAAATAAATAAACCTTTAAAAAATTGTGGTAAAATATACATAATATGAGATTTATTATTGTAACCATTTTTTTTTTTTTTTTTATTTTTGGGACAGAGAGAGACAGAGCATGAATGGGGGAGGGGCAGAGAGAGAGGGAGACACGGAATCGGAAACAGGCTCCAGGCTCTGAGCCATCAGCCCAGGGCCTGACGCGGGGCTCGAACTCACGGACCGTGAGATCGTGACCTGGCTGAAGTCGGATGCTTAACCGACTGCGCCACCCAGGCGCCCCTATTGTAACCATTTTTAAGGATAGCACTAAGTGGCATTGAGTATATTTATAATGTACAACCCCCACCACTCACCATTTCTAGAACTTTTTCCTTGTCCCAAACTGAAACTCTGCACCCGTTGAACACTAACTCCCCACTCCTCCTGCCCTCCCTCCAGCCCATGGCAACCACAGCCATCTACTTTCTGACTTTATGAATGTGGTCACTCTAAGTGGCCCCAGGCGAGTGTATCTGTACAGCATTGGCCCTTTTGTGTATGGCTTCTTTCGCTAGTGAAACGTCTTCAAGATTCATCCATGTTGTAGCGTGTCAGAATTTCCTTCCTCTTTAAGATTGAAGACTATCGTATGTATATTTTGTTTAGCCACATTTTGTTTATCCATTCATCTATGGATGAACACGTGGACCTTTTGGCCGATACGCTGCCATGAACAGGAGTCTCCAAATACCTGTTTCAGTCCCTGCTTTCAGTTCTTTCGGGTATATACCCGGAAGCTGAGTTGTTGGATCATATGGTAATTCTATTTTAAACTTTTTGAGCTTTTTTTTTTTTTCTTTTTAAAGAAAAGAAAGGACATCATAAAGTCAAATTCCTGTAATCATTCCTTCTTGGCCCCATTGCCCTGTCCCCCCCATCCATAGAGGCGAGTACTACCAGGAACGTGGTGTGTTTTTTCTCAGTCAGTGTTTTTAGCACCGTCACATCCATGGATAGGCATCTAGAGACATTATATACTTTTTCCTGTGTATTAAGAATCCACATGCATGATGTCCTTTCAAGCTTACGTGAATGTATCCTGGCCATGTTCTGGCCTCGGGCTGTTGGGGTACAGGTCTTGGCTCTGCCACTTACCAGCTTGTGAGACTCCAGGCAGGTGACTTAATTTCTCTGTGCCTACTTTAGTCGTCTGTAAAATGGGAATAATAGTAAAACCGAAACCTCGTAGATTATTTTGCAGATTCCGTAAGCTTACGTATGCCAAGGGCTTAGAACGGCGTTCGTTGTTACCACTGCAGTTCTGCATTCATGCCTCACTGCCATGTGGCATTTTTTGGTACACACATGTCACATCTTTTGTTTCCCCCTTTTATGTCCTGTTGGTGGGCTCTTGGGTCATTTCCATTTTCTTATATTGCAGACAGTACTGTAATAACTGTCCTCTCGTGTGACCCTCTGTGCATTTGGGTGAGGCTGGGTGTGTGTGTGGGGGGTTACCAGGAGGCAGGGCTGTTGGGTTGCAGCTCTTCCAGAGGTAGACATACTGCCCTCAAGAGAGGTTTTATGTTCATTTCTTCTGCCCATTAATCAGATTATTTGTTTTTTGGGTGTTGGGTTGTATAAATTATTTTTGTATGTTTTTAATTTTATTTTTATTTTTTATTTTAAGTAGGCTGCATGCCCAGTGTGGGGCTTGAACTCACGACTCCGAGATTAAGAGTTGTGTACTCTACCGACTGAGCCAGCTAGTCACCCGTATCTATAAGTTCTTTCTATATTCTGGATTCTGACCCTTTATTGGAAATATCATTTGCAAATATCTTCTCCCATTCAGTAGGTTCCCTTTTAGTTTTGTTGATTGTTTCCTTCACTGTGCAGAAGCCTTTTATTTTGATATAACACTTGTAGGTTAACTATACTAGAATTTAAAGCAAAAAGAAAGACAGGTTTTATGATTTTACTTATGTGTGGAATCTACAAAACAAGGCAAACAAATAAACAAAAAGCAGAAACAGACCATAAATACAGAGAACAAACTGTCAGAGGGGCGGAGAGTGGGATGTATGGGCTTGCAGTTACGGAATGAGTGAGTCAGGGATAAAAGGTACAGCATAAGGAATATAGTCAGTTAGTAGTGTTGTGTGGTTTCAGATGGCAGCTGCACTTGTGAGCATATAGCATAATGTATACACTCGATCAATCACTATTGTACAGCTGAAGGTAATGTACATTGTATTCAGTTATACTGCGATACCTTCCCTCCCCTCCCTTCCCCTCCCCTTACTTCCCTTCCCTCCCCTTCCCTTCCCTTCCCTTCCCTTCCCTTCCCTCCCCTCCCCTCCCCTCCCCTCCCCTCCCCTCCCCTTCCCAAGGAGGTTTTACCATTAACACTCCTGTCAGGGGTATATGTGGATTCAGTCCCCAAGTCCTCATTGATATTTAACTTTTGCATTTATTTGATTGACAGAGTACATTTTATTTTATTCTCTATTACATCAGCACTACCGTAACTCTGAGTAAGTGAACAAAAGCCCCCATGGCCTCCTTGGGTCTTCTTTTCTCTGCATAGTGTAACAAGCATTTCCCCATATCAGTACAGTCTTTTTTTCCTTAAAAATTTTTTTTAATGTTTTTATTTATTTTTGAGACAGAGACAGAGCATGAGCAGGGGAGGGGTGGAGAGAGAGGGAGACAGAATCTGAAGCAGGCTCCAGGCTCTGAGCTGTCAGCACAGAGCCCGACGCGGGGCTCGAACTCAGGGACTGTGAGATTATGACCTGAGCTGAAGTCGGATGCTCAACCGACTGAGCCACCCAGGCGTCCCTTTTTTAAAAATAGCCTTTTTCTTGATTATAAAAATAGTACATGCTCACTGTAGAAGATTTATAAATGCATACAAATATTGGGATGGAAAAATAAAAACCCATGCCCTGCCACCTGAAATGTTACTAGTTTGATGTTTCTTTTTAGTCTTTTTGTGCTTTTTAGCTTCCTTTTAAAAGTTATTATGTAATTACATTTTTGACACAATTAAATACTCTTTAAAAACATGGTTAAAAATATTGCATAACAATCCTATTATGATGTTTCATAATTTATTTAATCATTGCTTTACATTTTAGATATTAAGGTTGTCTTATACATTTTTAACTATTAATAAATAATGCTGCAAAAACATCCTTGAATATAAATCTTTGTGTCTTTGATTACTTTTTGGACTACCACTAAAGGTAACATATTTTCACAGATTGTTTCAAATTTTATTTTTTGGGAAAATATTTCTTTTTTTAAATTTTTTTTATTAAAAACTTTTTTTTTTAACGTTTATTTATTTTTGAGACAGAGAGAGACAGAGCATGAACAGGGGAGGGGCAGAGAGAGAGGGAGACACAGAATTGGAAACAGGCTCCAGGCTCTGAGCCATCAGCCCAGAGCCTGACGCGGGGCTCGAACTCACAGACTGCGAGATCGTGACCTGGCTGAAGTCAGACGCTTAACCGACTGCGCCACCCAGGCGCCCCGGGAAAATATTTCTTAATGACTCTTGCCTGTTTTTCTATTGGGATATTCATATATTTCCTGCTGACTAATTAGAACTCTTTGGTAATTAAAGTTGTGAACGCTTTGTCATTCATATTTTTATTTCCAAATAATCTTTCTCAGTTTACCCTTTGCCCTTAAATTTTATTTTTGTTTTTTAGTACGAAAGTTTAAAATTTTAAGATAGTAAAATCTGTCAAACTTTTCATTTGTGACTTCTTTGTTACTTTTATGCTTAGAAAGACCTTCTCCATCCAGAAAGTTGATGGTGCTATTTATTTATTTATTTATTTATTTATTTATTTACTTCCTTTTCACATTAACTCTTTTCTTTTCACATTAATTCTTTAATCCATTTGGAATTTAGTTGGGATAAGATGAGAGATTAAATTATAATTTTATTTTCCCAAATAATCGGATATGTCATACCAGCTCTAGACTTCAATTTTTCACTTTCATTACTAAATTCTTATGTATCCAAAATTATCTTTCTGGGTTTCTGTGTGATTCCTACGGCCTGTCTGTTGAATCTTATACTAGCTCAGAGGTGAAAAAGAGCGAGGTTTGCTCAAGTGAACGAGTGAGGCTGGAGCATTGGAAGAGGAATCAGGTTGAAAGGGTGGAGGGCCTGGGTGGTCAGGCTTCAGGGTGTGCATTCAATTAGTTTAGCTACAGGGAGATAGTTGGAGGCTTTAAGTGGAGGCCTGGAGCTTTATAGGAAGGTCACTGTGACCGCCTGGGGAGACCCTGAGGGACTCCTTTGGAGCTGATGGACGCGAACCCACAATGGGTCAAGAGAACGATGAAGGCGGGGGCGCCCGGGTGGCTCTGTTGGTTAAGTGTCTGACTTCAGCTCAGGTCATGATCTCACGGTTCTTGAGTTCAAGCCCTGCGTCGGGCTCTGTGCTGACAGCTCAGAGCCTGGAGCCTGCTTTGGGTTCTGTGTCTCCCTCCCTCTCTGCTCCTCCCCTACTCACACTCTGCCTCTCTCTCAAAAATAAATAAACATTAAAAAAATAAAAAAAAGAAAGATGAAGGCAGCTTCAGGTGTGTTCTCGAAATGGATGGCTAGCTGCAAGGTGCTACAGGGTGGGATCTGCAAGATGTGGAGGCTGGCTGGACTTGGTTGGAAGGAAAGGGGGGAGCCATGGAGCATGTCCTGGCGTGGCATCTGGATGACCCAGATAATTGTTCTGTTAGTCAGGGATTGGTTTTTTTTTTTTTCAGTTTATAAAAACTTACATGATGATGGCTTAATATAAAGCTATATAGAATGAATAATAATTTAGCAAACATTGTGTGCTTATTCTGCGCAGCTGCACTGTAGGAGATGCTTTTATATGCATTATCTTGATCTTTACCCAGTCCTTAGGAGATTTGTACTCTGATTCCTATTTCACAGGCGAGGAAAATTAGCCTCAGAGAGGCTGTCACTTGCCTAAGGTCACACAACTGGCGATCTGAGAACAGAACCAGGTTTATGTGTCTCTAAGTCCAAGCTTCTCTTTGCTCTTTGGGGGCTCTTCAGTCACGTGGGGCCCTAACTCTTCCAGGATTGGGATGTGCAGCATCCTAGAAGCATGGCGCACTGGCAACCCCGGGGACCCACTAGCAAGCCCAGGGGCCTGGTTCCTCTTGTCTTTCAGTAGCAGGTGTCCTTGCTTCCTGCTGCCTTCTTTGAGTGCCTCATGTATTCATATGCCCTAGGAGAGGAGATCCAATTGGTCAGTTGGTCATCATCTGATTGGTTAGGACTCTTTGGACATGGCCAGAGTCAAACCAGCCTTTGTGAAAAGGACTGCCTTGGTTCTTGTGGCTGGGAGGTCCAGGGAGTTGGTCTGTCTGGTTTGGGCATAGCTGGATACCAGGGCTCAGACAGTCCTTCAGACTAGTGTTGTCCTGTGTGTGGCAGTTTAAAGTTAAATTAATTAAGAGGCGCCTGGGTGGCTCAGTCGGTTGAGTGTCCGACCTTGGCTCAGGTCATAATCTCAAGGTTTGTGGTTCGGGCCCCAAGTGGGGCTCTGTGCCGACGGCTCAGAGCCTGGAGCCTGCTTTGGGTTCTGTGTCTCCCTCTCTTGCTCTGCCTCTCCCCCATCCATGGTCTGTCTCTGTCTCTCAAGAATAAATAAAAGTTAAAAAAATAAAAAAAAATAATTAAAATAAGCACAATTAAAAATTCAGTTCCGTATTTGCACTAGCCACATTTCCAGTGCTCAATAAGCACATGTGGCTGTTGGCTGCTGTACTGGATAGCACAGGTACGGAACATTTCCATCGTTACAGAAAGTTCTGTTAGGCAGCTCTGGTTGAGACAGAAGGCTAGACTTCCCGTGGAGGTTTTCCAAGGGTTGAACAAGCCCAGAGGTTGTATAGTCTGTGACTTGTCACCTGCTGCAGATATGGTCCTGGACTCCCAGGC
Organism: Puma concolor; assembly: GCF_028749965.1. Lineage (NCBI taxonomy): Eukaryota > Metazoa > Chordata > Mammalia > Carnivora > Felidae > Puma > Puma concolor. Next base: position 14,728,093 of record NC_141680.1, on the reverse strand, counting down.
CAGGTGTCTGAGCTTCACAAATCCAGTGCCACTAGGTGGCGCCAAGGAGGTGGCCAGGAGCAGTTTTCTTTGGCAGGAGGGAGTTGGCACACAGCTCCTGTCTCCTTGGGCCCGGGGACAGGAGCAGAGAGAATCAGTTGATGTCCAGTTCATTAAGTCCACTGCAATAAGTCACGGGCTCCTGCATTCACACTCAGACACGCACACACAGGTACATGCATTTAGACAGGACCTCGCATGGAGTCCTACACACAGTCCCATCCACTCTCGGAAACACAATCCCTGAAAAGCACAGCATGTATGATGCCACATTTCATTATAACAGCAATAAAAATAGCTACCGGTTCCAGAGCACTGGCTTCCTTCCTCATTTCGTCCTCACAACCGTCCCATGAAGTGGTTCTTCCCGTTCTTTCCTTTTTAAAATGGAAGAAGCCAAGGCTCAGGTGGTAAAGTGACCTGCCCCAGTCATATAGGTGGCACAGGATGGAGCGGGATTCAACCAGGGTTGTCTGCCTCCGTAGGCTTTGTCATCCTCTTCTCTTGATCATGCTTAGTTCTGAGCGCAGGCCCGAAGGCAGACCCAGTGTCATACTCAGACACAGGTTCAGGCATGGAAGGACGGAACTGTGCTCTGCACTCACACAGACACACATCGATGCTGCTGGTCCCACCGAGGGCACATGGAGTAATGGAGGGAGTTCATACTGGGAGGGAATGATGGTTGCTGCCTTCCAGGAGTATCAGGCACAGGTTCTAGAGTGTGCAGTAGACAGGGGTGGTTGTGCCTGGTTCCAGAGTATTTGAATGTTGTGGGGATGGAGGATGGGGGTAGGGCTGGCTTCCTGATACCTGGCCCCTGGCACTTTCTCTGTTCACGCTTGAACCCGGACTTCGAGGTACTGTTGTGGAAGCCGCATCAGCCAGGGGCTTGGATGTACTTCCTCTTTCCCCTTCTGACCAAGTTGATTTCTGGGCTTATGGGTATAAGAGGGCTCTGTCCTAAGACAGCTCTGCCTTTCGCGTTTTGGTCTCCTGCTCTGGGAGAGTTCCTTGGAGTGAACTGGGACCCAGGCTTTGTCAGAGACGACAGCAGGTCCTGCCTCCCGAATGATGTGGGTTCAGGAATTTGTAAGTGTCTGAGAAAGAAAAGCTGTTGGGATGCTAATCCAGTCAAAAACCTGTGTTTTGCCTTTATCTTTTTCTTGATGCTTCACAGTCTGCTCTTAGTCAACTGCAAGTCCTGAGCAGGTGCTATTGTACCTGCTGTGGTGGGTCTTGAGCATAGAGAATAATGTGGGCTGGCTGTCCACCACGCGCTTCCCCTTGGGTTAGCTGTCCAGAACTCACAGCTCACCTACCCATTGAGTCAAGGTCAGAAGAGGCAGCCATGTCCCTGAGTGGCTGTGTAATAAATAAGGCAGTTGGAAAGAGTACAAAACAATACTAGAACAATTATTGATTAGACAGAGTGGGGAAACCACACAATTGAAATGGGAAATAGTGCACTGCAAATTCTGTATACAGTGCAGACGTAAGGAGGGTCAGCTACGGAAGAGGAAGAGGAGGTAGGTGTAGATGCCTGTGGCGATTCTGAAAGGTACACCTGGAAGCTTTGAGGCATGCCTCTGTACAGTGTCTAGTTTCTTTTTTATTATTTTTTAACTTTTTAATGTTTGTTTACTTTTGAGAGAGAGGGAGAGAACGTGCGTGCACGCAAGCAGGGGAGGGGCAGAGAGAGAGACAGAATCCTAGCAGGCTCCAGGCTCTGAGCTGTCAACACAGAGCCCGATGCGGGGTTCGAACTCATGGACTCCGAGATCATGACCTGAGCTGAAGTCAGACGCTTAACTGACTGAGCCACCCAGGCACCCCATGTACAATGTCTAATTTAACCTACATGCCCTTTAAACGTAGACTTGTCAGTAGTCTTTCCCTCACCTGACATGGCAGGGTCCTTTGGCTCACAAGAGGGGGAAGAAGGAGGGGAGAAGAGGAGAAACTTGGCTCATATAACTGGGTCAGAATTGGCACAGAGAAAGCAGGAACGCGGGGTGTTCATGCCTTAGGGCTGTAAACAGCACTGAGGTCTGATGCAGGAGAGAGAGAGGTGTTTGTTCAGCTCATGAATATTCACTGGGGACCTGCTTTGTGCTAGGCATTGATTTGGGTGATGGGGATCCTGGTTCTGTCCCTCCCTGATGAGGTTCCTTGGATAAACCCCCAAATCCTCTCTGAGCTTCTGTTTTCCCATCTGGAAAGTGAAGATAATGAGAGTCCCTACCTCATAGGGATATTTGAGGACTGAATGAATTCACATGGAAAGTGCCAGCACAGCCTTTAGTGCTCATGTCCGTAGCCATTACTGAAGACACTGAGAGTGGTTAGGTGATCCTGGTCCCTGTGCCCAAGGAGCTTCCATGTATGGGTGGAGACAGACATTTAATAGCCAACTGCAAAGTGTGAGGCAATGCCAGTAAAGATGTGGGAGGAGCAGTGAATTCTTCCTTGTGGAATGAGGGAAGGCTTCCTAAAGGAGGCAACATTTGAAAGTTGAAAAGGAATCCCCCAGGAGGGGGATTATAGGGGGTGTTTCCGACTGAGGGCACAACAAGGCAAAGAGCCCGGGGTGGGCGAGTATATGGAGCTGTTTGAGAAACAGTGAGTCAGGTACTGAGGCAGGAGTGGGGTATGCTCAGGGAGGGTCTCCAGTGTGATGCTGAGGAGGTGGTGGGTGCCTGGGTGAGTGGCAGAGAGAGCCTCTGGGAAGGCAGCTTTGGCAGTCCTGGGAAGGGATCTGGTTCCTGAGGAACCTGGAGGTGGGGGTGGGGGCTGGAGGGGAGGGGCCCGGCCATGGCCATGTGTAGGGGATCTTCAGATGAGGTGTGTGGTCCATGTGAGCAGTGTGACAGGAGAGCCCCATAGAAATGGGGGTTTCACGCCTAGAGAATTTGCAGACGAGGGTCACTGTGCTGGGCGTGCAGGAGGGAAACCCAGTTTGCAGGGGAAGATAATGACTTTGGGCTTGAATGGGGAAGAGCTCGTGGGGCATCCCTGTGGAGTTTGAAGCTGGGTTCTGGAGCTCAGCGTAGCTCAGCTGAGTGAATATTCAACCATTCATTCAAAAATGCTTGTTGCCAAGGCCTGTTCTGAGTACAGGTCATGCAAAAGTGGACTGTTAAGATCCAGACAGGCCTCGTGGTACTTTCTAATGAGGGAGGAAGACAAGAACCCAGGTAGTTTCAGATAATTCCCAGTCCTGGGAAGGAAACACGGTAGTGAGGTGATTAGAGGGCATGACAGGGGGCTACTTTAGGTGAGTAGTCAGGAATAGCCCCTCCATAGAAGTGACATTTAAGTGGAGACCCAAAGGAAGAGAAGGAGCCAGCCACGGGGATATCTGGGGGAAGAACATTCCAGGCAGTGGGAACAGAACGCGTGTGTTGAGGACGGACAGGCTCAGCAGGTGCAAAGATGCTGAAGGACGGTCAGGAGTGGGATGAGACTTGTCCGGCTTGTCTGGGCGGTGGCAAATTGGAAACACACAGTTCTCCCCTGTGCCAGCAGATGGTGCTGTTGGCACAGGCTGCCTGCTCTCTGGGTGGCAGGCCAGGCAGATGGGGAACAGGTGCCTTGACCTCAGGTTTATAACCTGGGATGTGTGCTTTTGCTGTCTGGGGAGATGAGGTTCATGTGAGAGGGAGCCCTGGCCAGGGCCAGAAGAGCAGGTGACGGTTTCCTGACTGCTGTGCTCCCTCTGCCGTGCTCTTTTCAGTGTTTCTTTGCTCATCTCCTCTGTTGGGGATTGTTCCGTCCCTGTTTCTTGGTATCTGTGTCTTTCCCATCTCTCTTGGCTTCTCTGGTTTGCTCTCTCCCAGTCTCTTCTCCTCCCCTGTCCCATTGCTCCCTGGTGAAGCTGGTTCCTGTCTCAGAGATTAATTACTTGCTTTCCTGATGTAGCTCAGATAGAGGGAGTGGTGAATTAGGGTCAGGAAGGCACTGTGTTTTATCTCTGTGCCTACCCCTGTTCTTGGGGCTTCAGTTCTCCATGAAAGGAAAGGCCAGAGCTTGGTTAGTGACCCCCATCAACAGAGAATATTTCTGGGGACCCTTTACTCCAGGACCCCTTGGGCCCACCTCCTGGTACTTTGCCTAGTGCACCTGTATCACCTCCTTTGAGCAGCAACCTTACGTCATCCCTGACGGTGGAAACGTGGGCTAAGAAGGGAGAACTGGACAGCAGAACAGTTGGCATGAAACAGAAAGAGAGCTCAATATAGACTGTTAGGAAAAGGTCATTTTAGTCGACAGAGATAAAGCATCTACCCCACCTCACATTTAGGACATGCCCTTTGAGTGATTTCTCCGTGGAGACTGAACGGTCCCCAACCTGGTGTTGCCCTCCTGGCTGTCATCTGTCAGGATTAAAGCTGTTGGGTGAGCACAGGGCCGAAGAGCTTGGTTTCTTAAAGCCTCCTGCCCAGTGGGAAGTCCAGCTCTGTGCCTTAGGGCGAGACCCTGGGCACATTGCTTAACCTTTCTGTCTCTCAGCTTCTACATCTGTAAAATGGGAGTAATACCATAAAGGTGGTCCTGAGGGTTGAGTCAACAAGTGTAAAGTGCCTCCAACAGCACGCATAGCAAATGCAGTGAAATTGCTTGTTATAATAACATTTATTAATAATAATGTGTATATACTTACAGTACATTAGTGAATAATTGAGGTTAATATAATAACAGCAATAAATCGGTAATGTGTCATTAGTATAATATATAGAGCTTTCTGGTCTGTCTGGAAAATAGGACTGAGACATTTGCTTCCAGAAAACCTCACCTTCCCATCTTGTGCTTATATACAAAAATCATTATCCATGCGTGCCGGTCTGTGTATTTACTGGAAAGGTAACATGACATAACGTTAAAGAAAACATGAGAAGGAGCGCCTGGGTGGCTCAGTCGGTGGAGCATGCGACTCTTAATCTCAGGATCGTGAGTTCAAGCCCCACGTTGGGTGTGGAGCCTACTTAAAAAAATAATAAAAAAAATAAAAGAACTGAAAGAAAACACAGAGAAGTGAAGCAGAAGGCTCCTGTAGTTAATCTTCTCTCCCTAACAGAAATTTTTTCCAGGTTTGCATTGACATAGGCCAGTGGTTATCAAAGCGGACCCCTGGGATATTTGTTAAAAATCGGATTCCTCGCCTTTGCCTCAGACTCGTTGAATTGGGATTTGGGGGGACCTGCAGCTCTCACGAGGCCAGTGACTTAGGCACACAGGGTGTGGGGCTCCCCCTGGGAACCCTGAGTGTCAGTGCTTTCACCTGGTCACCGGAAGGCTGGTCACCAGCCCTCAATTGTCATTGTCCTGAGACCCATTTTTGGGACGGGTGTGGAGGAGCGTCCCGAGGGAGGCAGCCCATGGACTGCCCAGCAGCCTGGTCTCCAGGGCATCAATACATAAACTGATCGCCTATTAGTGAGCATTTAGGTTGCTTCAAATTCTCTGTCCCCAGAAATGCCCATGGCACAACCATTTTGGTGCATGTAGTTTCTTGCTGAGTGTTTGGTGCATGTAGACTGTTGCTGAGTGTTTCCACGATGCTGTCTAGAGTATCGTGGTTATCCTGGCTGGTGCTACGTAGTTAGTCGTAAATATCTTTCGAATGGGAGATATATTTACATGTATTTGGTTTAAAAACCAAATTGAGGGGCGCCTGGGTGGCGCAGTCGGTTAAGCGTCCGACTTCAGCCAGGTCACGATCTCACGGTCCGTGAGTTCGAGCCCCGCGTCAGGCTCTGGGCTGATGGCTCGGAGCCTGGAGCCTGTTTCCGATTCTGTGTCTCCCTCTCTCTCTGCCCCTCCCCCGTTCATGCTCTGTCTCTCTCTGTCCCAAAAATAAATAAACGTTGAAAAAAAAATTAAAAAAAAAAAATAAAAACCAAATTGACACAAGAATATATATGGTGAGAAGTTTTGCTCTTACTCCAGGTGCACCTAGTCACCTCCTTCCTGAATCCACTTAAGAGGTTCTTTCCCACGCTTCTGTTTATATTTTCTATATAATATGAACGTATATTCTTTGTACCCCTATTTTGTACATAAAAAGTAGTATCTGACACAACACTGGTTTACAGTCTTGCTTTTTTTTTCTTTTTTAAAGTTTATTGATTTATTTTGAGAGAGAGAGTACCCACAAATAGGGGAGGGGCAGAGAGAGAGAGAGAGAATCCCAAGTGCGCTGTTAGCATGGAGCCCGATGTGGGGCTCCATCTCATGAACCGTAAGATTGTGACCTGAGCTGAAAACAAGAGTCAGACACTTAAGCATCTGAGCCACCCAGGTGTTCCTGCGTCTTGCTTTTCTCACTGCAGCATATATCTTGCAGGTCTTTCCATAGCCTTCCATTGAAAGCTTCTTATCCCTCCTCCTCCTCCTCCTCCTCCTCCTCCTCCTCCTCCTCCTCCTCCTCCTTTTCTTATAACTGTGTGGTATTTCACTGTGTGGATTTACTTTTAGAAATTGGTGATTCTCTTTAGAAGCTTAATTTTATATTACACAAGTAATATAAGAACACATTAAAGAAAAGCCCAGACCATTACTCTGCTGTCCGGATCCTGTCTCACCTCTCTGCCCCTCTCCTGCTCATATGCAACCACATGCTCTCTCTCTTGAAAATAATAAAAACAAAATCAAAAACAACCCCAGATAAATTAAACGTAAAATCTCCTGTTGCCAGCAATGCCACTCTCTTCCTCTCTTCCCCAGAGTAGCCGCTTTTCAGAATTTGGTACATGTTTTTTTACATATTAAATATTTTTATGTGCGTCTTTTTAAAAAAATTATTTATTTTTTAGAGAGAGAGAGAGAGAGAGAGAGAGAGAGAGAAAGTGTGAGTGGAGGAGGGGCAGAGAGCGAGGGAGACACAGAATTTGAAGCAGGCTCAGGCTCCCAGCTGTCAGCACAGAGCTCAATGTGGGGCTCAACTCATGAACTGTGAGGTCATGACCTGAGCCGAAGTCGGACGCTCAACCGACTGAGCCACCCAGGTGCCCCTATGTGCATCTTAAGTAACCATAGATGTTCGTACATATAGACTTAGCTCTTTCTTGTATTTCGTCGTATAGTAGCTAGTTTGTGACTATATCACATCCTACTTACCTGTTTTGTCTCTAAATGAGAGAAATGTTTCTACTATTTTTTTTACTCTTACAGAAGGTGCTCCAGTGAACATTCTTGTACTTGTCTCTGGACACACCTGGAAATGTTTCTCTAGACCTGACCAAATCTTAGCGGTGATACTGCTGGGGGTAGGGCAGGTGACTTATTTTAAGCATACTGCTAGATTGCTGCCAGCTTCTACACCCACCATTGGTAGGTTTTACTTGTCGCCAGTTTGTTGGGTTAGGCATCTTTGTTATGACTGCATGTCTCTGGCTCACCCTCCAGTGTCTCTCCAGATGTTGGTTGCCCTCCATACCCGCCGCGCAGAGCAGCACAGTCCTGTCTCAGTCAGCGGACTGTTGCCTTCTGCAGTTCCTGCACCTGCCTGAGATCTTTGCAGGAAGGTCTTTTGCTGAGAACGTCCTCCACCTCTCCCTGTTCAGAAGCCCCAGGAATCCAGAAAGCTTTAGTGACGAGAGATGGCTAGCAAGTTGATGTGAGCCTGAATGCAGTGACCTCCCAGCCAAGTTCAGGGGCGCTGGCCTTCGCTTTTCATTCCTTCACAGTTAGAAGGCACCAGTCCTGCCCTGTGGGTTCTTCGGGGAAGCTGAAGCCATAGCTTGGAGCCCGGATGCATTTCCTTTGCTGATTAAGCTGGGAGGCCAGTTCTCATTGGGCTAGTCCAGGGGTGTTGTCTGCCTATCTTAAGGTCACGTTCTAAGCACTGGGTCCCCTGAGAGGCCTAGAATCGTGCAACTGGGGAGAAAGGGGGTGACCTAGGAGACAGTTCCTGTCATCTCTGCCTTAGAAGAAGGACCTTCTCATCTTGGCCCTGTCTTCAGTTCTTAACCCCTTCACTATACTGTCCCATCCATCCAAATGCTCCTGCAGCATCTTGTGGGTGTATGTAGAAGCTTCAGTCCTCATCTTACCCCTGAGAAAACAGACTAGGGAAGGGACCTACAGATAATGAGAGGACAGATCTGGTCCGGAAGCTGCTTCTGCTGACTCTGGCCCAGTGCTCTTTGCACACCAGTCTGCTGTGCTGTAGAACGCATGCATGCATGTGTGTATACACGTGGTTGCTGCACATGCACACATATGTATGTGAAGATTTTTTTAAGCTTATTTTTTATTGAGAGAGAGAGAGAGATTGAGGATCCCAAGCAGGCTCCACCCTGCCAGTGCAGAGCCCGACGCGGGGCTCGATCCCACCAAATGTGAGATCATGACCTGAGCCCAAATCAAAAATCGGACACTCCGAGGTGCTTGGGTGGCTCAGTTGGCTAAGCGGCCGACTTCGGCTCAGGTCATGATCTCACGGTCCGTGAGTTCGAGCCCCGCGTCGGGCTCTGTGCTGACAGCTCAGAGCCTGGAGCCTGTTTCAGATTCTGTGTCTCCCTCTCTCTGACCCCCCCCGTTGATGCTTTGTCTCTCTCTGTCTCAAAAATAAATAAATGTTAAAAAAAAGAATTAAAAAAAAAATCAGACGCTCAACCCACTGAGCCACCCAGGCGCCCCTGTGTGTGCAGATTTGAGGGCAGGGATAGGCAAGGGTGATGTGGGTTTTTTTTTTTTCAACATTTTGTTTAGAAGATTACCAGTCTATGCAAAGATCAGAAGAATAGTACAGTGAGCACCTGTATTCACCCCAGTTCTCCAGTTATTTACATTTGACAGTTGTTGCCTTTCTCTCTTTCTCTGTGTAATGAGGGTGAGAGGCAGAGACAAGTTGCAGACGTCATGACACCTTACATCTAAATACTCACCTAAAAACTCCCTGAAATAATACCATTCTCTGACATAAGCACAATACTATCATCACATGTAAACAAATTAATTTAACTTAATATATAGTCCATATCTAAATGTTTCCAGTTCTGAGTTTGAATATGGACTGCATATTAGGTTATATTATTGACCACTTCTTTTTCTTATTTTTTTATTCTTAGAGAGACAGCACAGATGGAAGAGAGGGGCAGAGAGAGAGAGAGAGAGAGAGAGAGAGGGAATCTCAAGCAAGCTGTGTGTTCAATGCAGAGCCCAACATGGGGCTCGATCCCATGACCTTGGGAGCATGACCTGAGCTGAAATGCAGAATTGGACGCTCCACTGACTGAGCCACCCAGGCACCCCATCATTGACTTATTATTAATGGTCACTGTACTTCGTTGTGACATCTTTTTAGTCTCTTTAAATATAGAACAGCAGACTTGGCAAAGTTGTTTTATAGAATGTCCCACATTTTAGATTTGTCTGAATGTCCCCCACTCCCCTATTTTTTTTTCTTTTTACATTTTCCTTGAATAGTCCTTGATTTTATTGAAAAAAGATGACATGAATGAACTGCGTGCTGACAGCAGAGGGAAGGGAGATAGTTCTGTTTTATCTGCAGGGTCAGAATTGTGCCCATCTGCTTTCCCCTTGGTAGGGTCAAGAGGACTCTGCACAGACTGTCCCCAAGACTGTCACTCATTGGGTGGGTTGGTGCATCCAGGTGTGTCTGTGTTAGAGAAGCAGCTCCAGGGGTTCCTCCTGGGAAGGCTTCTCCATGGCCCACCTTGCGGATACTCCCCTGGGGTGAGGGAGTGATGTGGCCTTCTTACTTTGCCCCCTCATGTGTTTCCTTACCTGTTGAGTACAGATCTACGTTAATTAACTAGGTTATGAATTTCAAAAATCTAACTCAGATTGGCTTAAGAAAAAAAAAGACACAAAAAGGAAAAGCAAATAAGAAAACCATCTTGTAATGGATACCTTTACGAAAACTTGGCTTCAGGAATGGCTGTATCCAGGTGGGTCAGAAAATAGACAATCTGCTTGTCCCCATCTCTTGGCTCTGGTTTCCTCTACATTCACTTCATTCCTAGGCAACTTTCCTCTCATAAGACAGCCACCGACTTTGGAAACCCCAGGGGTTGGTAAGCTTCTTCTTCCTATGGAGCCAGCAAAAAAAATCAGGTGTTCACTCTGGACCAACTAGGTTTACGTGTCCATGCCTGAAGCAATCACTGTGGCCTAGGGAGTGGAATCCATGGATTGGTCAGGCCTGGCCCACATACCCACCTCAGAGTTCGGGATGGGTAGGTTGAGGGAGATAATCCCACCTGAATCAAAAAAGCAACAGTGGTGTCAAAGTGTTTCCCAAGGGAAAATCAACGTCTGTCAACCAGAAGAAGGGCCTGGGTACTGAGCAGGCAGAAGGCTGGTGATAGGCATGGGGAGCCTCTGCCCTGTCATCTCATCTCCTGGGCTTTCCAGTACTCTTCATTTTGGATTTTGTGGGAGTCAGCGTCTATAGGGGGTGGGTCAGTATCCATTCGTGGCTAGGTCCCAGCTCTGCTTCTCAGTAGCCATGTAATCCTGGACAGAAGTAGTAGCCTCTCTGGTCTTAGTTTACCCATCTAGCAAATGGGGAGGATATTAATATCCTTTCCGTGTAGAGCTGCGGGTATCCAGGGGAATAACAGGTGTGAAAATGCCTGCACCCAAGGGAATGGTGTTCATTACCCTCTGAGGTGGTTCTCCTGCTCGGAGTGGGCAACGCCTGCCATCAAAACTTTCCCGGACAGCTGAGATGGTGGCCAGCACCAGGCCATGGGCCCCTCAGGATGGGTGGGGTGATTTTCTCCACAGAGGACCATGGCGCTGTCCCACAAGGGGACCATCCAAGCCCTTTGCTCATTCTCCGAGTTCCAGATGAAATAAGGAGGAAGGTGGGCATACGTGGAATGGCGCAGCTGTTCCAAAATTGGAACTGGGAAGGGTGACATTGGGTGGTACAAGGATACAGCATTGCCTGACACTGGTCACCAGAGAGAAAGCCGTTCTCTTTTCAGTTCTCTTTCAGTGTTCCTTACAACCTCAAGGAGATAATCTAAGCTACGTGCTAAAATTTTTTTAATTAAAAAAAATTTTTTTTTTGAAAGGGAGAGAGAGAGCGAGGTCATGAGCGGGGGAGGGGCGGAGAGACAGGGGACAGAGGATCAGAGGCAGGCTCCATGCTGACAGCAGTAAGCCCGATGTGGGGTTCAACCCAAGAACCACGAGATTATGACCTGAGCCGAAGTCAGATGCTCAACTGACTGAGCCGCCCAGGTGCCTTTGTTGAAATATTTTCCTTTGTAGTTCTTTTTTTTTTTTTTTTTAATGTTTGTTTATTTTGAGAGAGAGAGAGCGAGCTAGAGTGAGCAAGTGGGAGATGGGCAGAGAAAGAGGGAGAGAAAATTTCAAGCAGGTTCCGAGCCGTCAGCACGGAGCCTGCCACAGGGCCTGAACTCCTGAACCGTGAGATTATGACCTGAGCCGAAATCAAGAGTCGGATGTTTAACGGACTGAACCACCCAGGCGCTCCTCCTTTTGTGGTTCTTAACTAGCGGGGCATTCCACTGCACCGCTGTTGATGTCATCTATGATGTCATGAGGGTGGCGGCCATCAACATTACAGCCCACAGATTGGGCAGTCCCCAGGCTCGCCCTAATGGTTCCAGAGCGTTCTCTGGCTGAAGATTGATGCCACGTCTGTTGGGCGATGTTGACAGCCTCATCAAAAGTGATATTCCCACTGTGCTTAATGTTTTTCTGCTTCTTTCTGTCTCTTGGCGGATCCTTGGGGGCTTTGATCATCAGGGCAGAGGCAGAACGTATCACTTCAGTCTGGGCCTGTCTGTTCTGAATCATTTCACTGCACTTCTCAGACCCTTCCAATCATTGGTTGCCTTGGTGATGTCATCACCAACCCTTTTTGGAGACAGATCCAGGAGGCCGATTTTGGGGGCCACGGCAGATGGACATGGCACCGACTTCCCCACTGGTGCGTTACAGCTATACGGCTTTGATCCCATTGGGGTCGAACTTAGGCGGCAAAGTGGAGGCGGCTGGTGTTGCATGAACCTGGATTCAGGACAACCAGAGACACTTGCACCTTCGCCACCTCTGAGCTGAAAGCCAAAAACCATCGTATTTACTTTTTTAAAAATAGACTTTGGGACAGTTTCCGATTTACCAGAAAATTGAGAGTTCTCATTTACCCCGTAATACCATTTCCCCTATTATTAATATCTTGGGTTAGTGTGGTACATTTGTTATAATTAATGAACCAATATTGATATATTATTAATTTAAAATTTGAGAGAGATAAAGAGACAGCGTGTTGGGGGGAGGGGCAGAGGGAGAGAGAGAGAGAGAGAGAGAGAGAATCTTAAGCAGACTCTTTGCTCAGTGTGGAGTCTGAAGTGGGACTGCCTCCCACGACCTTGGGATCATGACCTGAGCTGAAATCAAGATTCGGACCTCAATGCACTGAGCCACTCAGGCGCCCCTATATATTATTATTAACTAAAGTCCATAGGTTATTCAGATTTATCTTAGTTTTCCCTAATGTCCTTTTTCCTGTTCTAGCATCCCTTCCGGATACTATATTACATTTAGTCGTCATGTCTCCTTAGGTTCCTCTTGGTTATAGTAGTTTCTCAGACTTTGCTTGATTTTTGAGAGTTTTCAGGAATACAGGTTGGGTAGATTCTAGGGTGTCCCTAGGAAAAAAAATTGGGATTTGCTGGATGTTTTTCTCACGATTAAACTGTGGTTACAAGTTTTGGGGAGGTAGACTGCCATTTTCATCACATCATATCAAAGACACATGCTGTCAACGTGATTTATCACTGTTTTTCTTTTTTAAAAATTTTAATTCCGGTATAATCAACATACAGTGTTATATTAGTTTCAGGTATACAATATAGTGATTCAACAGTTCTATATGTTACTCAGTGCTCATCATGATAAGTGTACTCTTAATCCCCTTTATCTACTTCACTCATCTCCTTGCCCACCTCCCCTCTGGTAACCAATTTGTTCTGTATAATTAGGAGTCTGTTTCTTGGTTTCTCTCTCTGTCTCTTTTTCTCATTTGTTTTGTTTCTTAAATTCCATTTATGAGTGAAATCATATGGATTTGTCTTTCTCTGATTTATTTCACTTAGCATTTTACCCTCTGGATCGACCTGTGTTGTTGCAAATGGCAAGATTTCATTCTTTTTTATGGCTGAATGTTATTCCATTGTATCTACCACATCTTTTTTATCCATTCATCTCTGTGGACACTTAGGTAGCTTCCATATCTTGGCTGTTGTAGATAATGCTGTAGTAAACACAGGGGTGCATATATCCCTTTGAATTAGTGTTTTCATACTGTTTGGGTAAATACCCAGTAGTAGAATTACTGGATCGTATGATAATTCTATTTTGAATTAAAAAAAAAATTTTTTTTTTTTAACGTTTATTTATTTTGAGACAGAGACAGAGCATGAACGGGGGAGGGGCAGAGAGAGAGGGAGACACAGAACCGGAAGCAGGCTCCAGGCTCCGAGCCATCAGCCCAGAGCCCGACGCGGGGCTCGAACTCACGGAACGTGAGATCGTGACCTGAGCTGAAGTTGGACGCTTAACCGACTGAGCCACCCAGGCGCCCCTATTTTGAATTTTTTGAGGAACCTCCATACTCTTTTTCCACAGTGGCTGCACCAGTTTGGAGTTCCAGCAATAGTGCATGAGGATTCCTTTTTCTCCACATCCTCACCAACACTTGTGGTTTCTTGTGTTTTTTGGTTTTAGCTGTTCTGTTCTGACAGGTGTGAGGTGGTATCTCATTGTGGTTTTGATTTTCATTTCCCTGATGATGGTTGATGTTGAGCATCTTTTTGTGTGTCTATTGGCTATCTGGATGTCTTCTTTGGAGAAATGTCTGTTCATGTCTTCTGCCTATTTCCTAATTGGATTATTTGTCTTTATGGTGTTGAGTTGTATAAGTTCTTTATATGTTTTGGATACTAACCCCTAATTGAGTATGTCATTTGTAATACCTTTTCCCTTTCCATAGGTTATCTTTTTATTTTGTTGATGGCTTCCTTTGCTGTGTAGAAGCTTTTTAAAAAAATTTTCTTTAGGGGCGCCTGGGTGGCGCAGTCGGTTAAGCGTCCGACTTCAGCCAGGTCACGATCTCGCGGTCCGCGAGTTCGAGCCCCCCGTCGGGCTCTGGGCTGATGGCTCGGAGCCTGGAGCCTGTTTCCGATTCTGTGTCTCCCTCTCTCTCTGCCCCTCCCCCGTTCATGCTCTGTCTCTCTCTGTCCCCAAAATAAATAAACGTTCAAAAAAAAAATTAAAAAAAAATTTTTCTTTAATGTTTATTTTATTTTTGAGAGAGAGAGAGAGAGAGAGACAGAGCGTGAGCAGGGGAGGGGCAAAGAACGAGGGAGACACAGAATCCGAAGCAGGCTCCAGGCTCTGAGCTGTCAGCACAGAGCCTGACATGGGGCTCCAGCCCACGAGCCATGAGATCATGACCTGAGCTGAAGTCGGATGCTTAACTGGCTGAGCCACCCAGGCGCCCTGCTGTGTAGAAGCTTTTAATTTTGACATGGTCCCAATAGTTTGTTTTTGCTTTTGTTTCACTTGCCTTAGGAGATAGATCTAGAAAAGTGTTGCTGTGGCCTATGTCAGAGAAATTATTGCCTGTGTTCTCTTCTAGGATTGTTATAGTTTCTTGTCCCACATTTAGGTCTTTAATCCATTTTGAATGTATTTTTGTGTATGGTGTAAGAGTCCAGTTTCATTCTTTTGCATGTTGCTGTCCAGTTTCCCAACACCATTTGTTGAAGAGACTGTCTTTTGCCATTGCATATTCTTGCCTCCTTTATTGGAGATTAATTGACCATATAATCATGGGCTTATTTTGGGGCTCTCTGTTCCATTGATCTGTGTTTATTTTTGTGCCGGTACCATACTGTTTTGATGACTACTGCTTTGTAGTATATCTTGAAATCTGGGATTGTGATACTTCCGGTTTTGCTCTTCTTTTTCAAGATTGCTTTGGCTATTTGGGGTCATTTGTGTTTCCATAGAAATTTTAGGATTCCTTTTTCTAGTTCTATGAAAAGTGCTATTGGTATTTAAAAAGATTTTGGGGGGTGTCTGGGTGGCACAGTTCATGAAGCATCTAACTTCGGCTCAGGTCACGATCTCGAGTTTTTTTAATGTTTTTACTTTTTGAGAGAGAGAGAGAGAGAGAGCGAGCAAGCATGAGTGGGGGAGGGGCAGAGAGAGAGAGGGAGAATCTGAAGCAGGCTCCAGGCTCTGAGCTGTCAGCACAGGTCCCTACGTGGGGCTCGAACTCACCAAGGGTGAGATCATGATCTGAAGTCGGACGCTTAACCCACTGAGCCACCCAGGCACCCTTGCTGTTGGTATTTTTGATAGGGATTGCATTAAAATCTGTAGATTGCTTTGAGTCGTTGGGACATTTTAACAATTTTTGTTCTCCAATCCTTGAGCATGGAATACCTTTCTATTTGTTTGTGTCGTCAGTTAACATTACTTATCACTGTTGATGCTGGCCATGATCACCTGGCAGAAGTAGTATTTGTCAAGGTTCTCCTCTGTAAAGTCACTCTTTACCCTCCCCGCCCCCATCCACAGTGTACTTTTTGGAAGGAAGTCACTATGCACAGCTCACACCTAAGCAGTAGGGTATTATATGTCCTTTATAGTTACTTCTGCTTCCGGGAAACAGTTATATCCAATTATGGTATTAGTATAAAGTCTTTTACAAATACTAATTTAAAAAGTAAGTTGGTTTCAAGAAAAGTATTAAGTAGATAAAAGTAATGAGAGGTATGTGAACGTTTCCAAAATCAGAAGAGCCATCCTTGAATGATGTTAGAGAAACTCTGGAGGTAGGAAGATATTGAGAGTATGGTCTGGTAAGATACACAGGCCTCCTCATCTGTTCCCAAAGTCTCCTTAAGACAGAACAGGAAGCAGGTGTATGTTCATGGGCAGTGACAGATGTGACTTCTGAGAAGTCCCAGCCCCAGCCCAGAAGAGCTACAGCTTCCCCAGGGCATGGGCTCGGTGACTCCTTGGGGCGCGACCTTTCCCGTCTCCCTTCTCTCCTGGCCCTCCTGCCCCCACCACATTTCTTAAAGCCCCCAGAGACTTGGGGGAGGGGCGGGGGGCCTGTGGCAGCACAGTACAGTTGGGCTCTGAACAGGTGTGACTGTCAAACCTCTCCTCAGCCTGAGGTCAGGAAGGCCCTGCTGTGAACATTCACTCCACAACCGGGTGGGGTGGTGGTGGTATTCGGTGGTGGTGGTATTCGTATCCTTCCCGTTTTCACAGTTGGGGGAGGGACCTGTCTAGGTCGGCAGCTGGTCAGGGCCAACACTGAACAAACTCAGTCTGAATTTGGGGCCCACGTTTGGGTAACAGGTAGGGATTTGACTTCCCACGCTTGGGTGTGAAAGAAGTTACACGCTTATTTTTCTAAAAATACTTAAAAAAAAAATCCCTCTGGGGTTGGCAGGAAATACAGTGTTTTTGGAGCCCTCCCCTCCCTAGGGTTGTCTAAAAGCTGGGGTGGCTTTCAGGTGCTGTGAAAGAGACCTTGGAGTTGGAGCCACTGCTTTGCAGTTGCTAGACTCACAAGGTAGCACTCAGTTGGGGCAGGGCCCTAAGGAGACATCCTTTTAGCCACCCCTCCTGAGTTTTTGCACCTCATCTGAGTTTGTGAGGGGGGGAAGGGTGGGTTTCCATCCCTGGGACCTCAGGGCTCTGCCTTCCCCTATAGCCAAACCAGCTTTGTCAAGTCAAAATCCTAACTAAAGGTCTTCTGGGGCCAAGGAAGCTCAGACTCCAGGATGCAGGATCCTCCTGGCGGGGAACCTTTCCTTACTTCCTTCAAACCCCTTCTTTTCCCCTTCCTCCCCTCCTTCCTCTGTTCCAATAATGTTTCCTGAGTGTTAGAGTGTGTCAGATGCCATTCTGGGTGCAGGGTGGGGTGAGGGGAAATGGTGGCGATGTCTGAGACATACACAGTGTCTGCCTCCCCAGGGTTTACATGCCGCTGGGACAAAAAGACCAAAAAACAAGTAAACAGACAAATCAATTAAAAAAAAAACAAACCCAGCCAGATGCACAGTAACCGAGGGATGTGCTCTAGGTGAGTGCTCAAGGACGGCCTCTCTGGGGAGGGGGCATTCTTTTGGGGCAGATCAGCAGCTGAGAAAGCAGCTCTGTTAATTTCCCCATTGGATCCTTCGGTTACATTACACTCTCAATTAATTGTCGTGCCTGCACTTACACTGGTGCATCTCCCTGCCTTGCGGGGGCCGAGTGGGTTGCAACTGTTTCTGCTCCAGACCTCTGTTCTCCCAGCATCATGAAGGGAGTCATTCTCATATCTGACATGGGGCCACACGAAGGTCACTGACGGCTTTGCCTGAAGACTATCCTAGGACATGCTTCCCTACATGTTCCCTGCCATGACAGGCTTGATGGATGGTGTTCACACAAAGCTGGCTCTTGAGCTCGGGTCCCCATAACCTTGAAACTGCTCTAATCTATTAAGAAGAAGGGAATAATTGGGAAACTTTGGTCCTTCAGTTATTAGCTGCAACCCATCATTTGTGACCCATGCAGCCCCTGATCCTGCCTTGTGACTGACTGAGTGAAGGGGGCTGGGGCAGGGTGGGGGGAAATGGATGGAAGCAAAGAATTTAGAGCCTCGGCTAAAAGGAACACGGCCGGTGCCCTGTTTTGAAAGCTGCTCTGGGACTTGGGGGGGTGAGGGTGAAGAGGGTGGGAACTAAGTGAGGTTCTCCTTAAGGGTGAAGGGGTGTTGAGTATCAAAAGAGCTTAGATGACAACAGGAGTAACAGGCTAGGCAGCTGGAAGGACTTTCCCAACGGAAAGAGTGGAAGGGCCCCAGAAAGCTGGCCTGGTAGAAAGTGTGCCAAGTGCAGACACAGCTGCTCAGCGGGACCCTCAGGGCTGGGCCCCAGTGGGGAGTGGGGGCGAAGCTCAGAGAATCTGTTTCGACAAGGAAGATCAGCTTGGTGTTTGTCTTTGAGGCTAAGAGGACTTAATGTCAGAGTGGGAAAGAGCTGTTAACACGTCAGTGAGTTCCAGTCCTGGGTCCATTGTGAGGGAGCCGCCTTTCAGCTGAGCAGAAAAGCTTTGATTACACCCACCAATGGGGGCAATTTCCTCTAGAAAGGAGTATCCATCCCAGAGAAGCAAGAGATTAGTTCAGACAACAGAAACAAAAAATGAAGATTTATCAGGAATCATGTAGACGGGGCCATAACCTGTGAATTTTCTGGTTGACCGGGCGCGTGAGCTGTCTGCAGTCTGCGCAGGGATCCTCCTATTGTTGACCCAGAGGTGAAGTTGGTGCCCCTGCCTGGTCTGATACCAGCTTGCACACTGTGCTTGGGATGTCATCCCTGTACACGCACACGTGCACACACACACACACCCTGGTGGAGCGTGCAGGGAATGCAGACTGCGTGGGCACCTAAATTCTAGCATGAACCGAGGGTGTCTGTGTGTGTATCAGGTAAACAGTTGCCTGCTTGTACATAGCAGTGCCTCAGTCTTCTTAAAGACTCTTGCATCTGGCAAATGAGTGCAAGTCAGAAGCAAAAAGGGAGCCAAAGAGAGGTTCTAGAGTAAGTGTCAAAACATTAAAAAAAATTAAAAAAAAAAAATGGGGCGCCTGGATGGCTCAGTCGATTAAGTGTCTGACTTCAGCTCCGGTCTTGATCTCACAGTCGTGAGTTCGAGCTCTGTGTTGGGCTCTGTGCTGACAGCTCAGAGCCCAGAGCCTGCTTTGGATTCTGTGTCTCCCTCTCTCTCCTCCTGTCCCCTGTTCGTTCTCTGTCTCTCTCCCCCTCTCTCTCAAAAATAAGTAAACATTAAAAAAAATTAAAGTAAGGGTCAGAAAGAACACTCCTCAGGTGCTCACTGTTAGAAATAAGCCCATGGACCAATCAAAGGAGGGGTGCAGAGACTCGGAGCACAGTGAAGGGAGGCTTTAATCAATGTTCTTGCAGAAGCGGGTATCTGATGGACAGGCACACTCAGGGCAGTTACAGCAGACAGTTTATCTCCCAGCATGCAAATCCCTCCCCCGGTTCTTCATTGACTGAGTACTATGCCCACGTCAGGCAAAAAGTAGTCTGATTGGAACAAAGGTACATTTCCTGAGGTGATGCAGAGACTTTCAGTCCCTCCTTCCTTTGTTCTTTGGTGCATGCTCATTGCAAAGCCGCAAAAATAAGCCTGCAAAAATATGTCCTTGAAGCGGAAAGGGGAAGAAGAACCAGAAAGGAAGTGTCTAAGGGTTTGGGACTCCATTGTGTGTGTGTCGGGGGGTGATTTGTACCTATTTCCAATAGGTTGTAAACCTATTGTTAATTAGACAGCACAGCTTTTATTTGGTATTTCTCAGAATGAATCATCTCCCTTACTTCTCACACTCACACTCATCCTAATTTTTGTCAAGCATAGTTATTTGCTTTCCCTGTGAACAGTCTCCAAGCGAGGACTCAAAGCAGTACAGTGCAGGGCACCGGGGTGTCTCTGTTGGTTGAGCGTCAGACTTTCGGTTTTGGCTCAGGTCATGATCCCAGAGGTGTGGGATTGAGCCCCATGTCGGGCTCGGTGCTGGGCATGGAACCTGCTTAAGATTGGTTCTCCCTTTCTCTCTGTCTCTGTCTCCCCTGCCTCTCTCCCCCACTTACAAGCTCTCTTTCTCTCTTGAAAATAAAATAAAAAATTGGAGCACCTACGTGGCCCTGTTGGTTAAGCATCTGACTTGGGCTCAGGTCATGATCTCACGGTTTGTGAGTTCAAGCCCCACATGTGGCTGTCTGTTGTCAGCACCGAGCCAGCTTTGGATCCTCTGTCCCACTCTCTCTCTGCCCTTCCCACACTCACATGTACTCTCGCTCTCAAAAAAAGAAAAAATAAA
Source organism: Puma concolor (assembly GCF_028749965.1). NCBI lineage: Eukaryota > Metazoa > Chordata > Mammalia > Carnivora > Felidae > Puma > Puma concolor. The sequence goes on along the minus strand of NC_141680.1, from coordinate 14,708,124 downwards.
AAAATAAAATTAATGCATAGTCCTTATAAATTTGTAAATAGAAAAATACAAACACAATAATAAAAACCATCATACTGGGGCGCTTGAGTGGTTCAGTTGGTTAAGTGTCGACTCTTGATTTTGGCTCAGGTCATGACCTCATGGTTCATGAGCTTGAACTCCGCCTCGGGCACTGTGCTAGTGATGTGGAGCCTGCTTGAGATTCTCTCTCTCCCTCTCTCTCCCGCCCCCCACTCCCTGCACTCAATAAATAAACATTAAAAAAACCCCATCATACTCCCAGAGATAATCAATTAATCTTTATTTCCCGCCCACTATGAACATTTTCTTTTACTATTTTGTTACGGACAATGTCAAGCACATACAAAGTAAATAGAATAGTACCCCCAGCAGTTATCAACATTTTGCCCTCTTCTTGGTCATTGAGACCTCTCTATATTTTTGCTGTTCTCTCTGTATTTTACCACTCTATTATTATTGCTGTTACTATTTTTTTTAATATTTATTTTTGAGAGAGAGTGAGAGCATGTGCGTGCTCGTGGACACAGGGGGAAAAGCAAAGACAGAGGGAGACAGAGAATCCCAAGCAGACTCCATCCATGCTGCCAGTGCAGAGCCCAACACGGGGCTCAACCCCACAAACCATGCGATCATGACCTGAGCTGAAATGGAGTCAGACCCTTAACCGACTGAGCCACCCAGGCGCCCCTATTGCTGTTACTATTAATTTCAGTTTTTGGGGGGTAAAATTTACACATGTTGAAATGCACAAATTTCAATTATGCATTTCGGACAAATGGATTCCACCACCCTATCCTGATATAGAACATTTCTGTCTCCAGAAAATCTCTTACCCCCAGAGGCAACTACTGTCCTAATTTTGGCACCTTAGATTGTTTGAGAGCTTCATATAAATGGAATCATACATTTTTTTTGGTATCTAGCTTTTTTAACTCAGCATGATGTTTTAGAAATTCATCCATGTTGTTGTATGTATTGGTATTCTGTTCCTTTTTATTACTAAGTGGTATTCCATGGTGTGAATATTTCACAGTTTGTAGATGGACTGTCCATTTTGAAGTTTATGTCTTTATCTTTTAAAAAAAACTTTTAATGCTTTTTTTAAAAATTTATTTTTTGAAGGAGAGAGAGAGAGACAGAGCATGAGCGGGGGAGGTGCAGAGAGACAGGGAGACACAGAATTTGAAGCAGGCTCCAGGCTCTATGCTGTCAGCACAGAGCCTGACACGGGGCTCGGACCCACGGACCGTGAGATCATGATCTGAGCCGAAGTCAGACGCTCAACCGACTGAGCCACCCAGGTGCCCCTAAAAAAAACTTTTAAAAGTTTATTCATTTATTTTGAGAGAGACAGAGACAACACAAGTTGGGGAGGGGCAGCGAGAGAGGGAGAGAGAGAGAATCCCAAGCAGGCTCTGTGCTGCCAGCACAGAGCCGAACTCGGGACTCAGACTCCCGAAACCGTGAGATCATGACCTGAGCTGAAACCAAGAGTCGGACGCTTAACTGACTGAGCCACCCAGGCACACCAGTGTTTATTTATTTTTGAGAGAGAGAATGAGAGAGAGAGAAAGGGAGGGAGGCAGGTAGAGAGAGAGGGAGACAGAGAATCTGAAGCAGGCTCTGTGCCGCCAGCCTGACATGGGGCTGGAACCCACGAACTGTGAGATCATGACCTGAGTGGAAGTCAGATGCTCAACCGATTGAGTCACCCAGGCACCCTGAAGTTTATGTATTTACTTCTAAGTAATCTCTACACCCAAGGTAGGGCTCGAACTCACAACCCAGAGATCAAGAGTCGCATGCTCTTCAGATTGAGCCAGCCAGGCACCCCGGACTGTCCATTTTGAATAAAGCTACTATGAACATTTTCATACAGGTCTTTGTGAGAACTATGTACGCTCTTTAATTCTTGCAGGAACCCTAAGAGGGTGGCACTGTTGTTATTCCCATTTTATAGATGACAGAACTGAGGCTCAGGTTAAATTTCTGGCCCACGGCCACACAGATCATAAAAGGTGTAGATTTTTCTGACTACGAGGACTTTGAGTTTTTATTCCTGCACTGTGGTATCTTTGTGCCACAGCTGTTTGGGGTCATTAATTATAGGGACAGATGAGCCCTCACCTTAGTGGGCTGTTCAAAACTGAGTTTTAGCACAATACAGTGGTTACTATTGATAATAATGGCTCTGAGTCACCAAGAAAAGGTTATATTAAACCTGTTTTTTTTTTTTAATTTTTTTTTTTTTTTTTTTTTCAACGTTTTTTTTATATTTATTTTTGGGACAGAGAGAGACAGCGCATGAATGGGGGAGGGGCAGAGAGAGAGGGAGACACAGAATCGGAAACAGGCTCCAGGCTCTGAGCCATCAGCCCAGAGCCCGACGCGGGGCTCGAACTCGCGGACCGCGAGATCGTGACCTGGCTGAAGCCGGACGCTTAACCGACTGCGCCACCCAGGCGCCCCTAAACCTGTTTTTAAAAAGGACAAAAGTCTTAAGACTTTTAGAGAAATTTCCGGTCAAGGTTATTACAATAAAAGCAAACCAGCAAACAACAAGTTTTGCTACTCAAAGCTATAGTTGTCTGGAAGTCTCAGTTAGGTGTAATACGTCATTTCCCAAGGAAGCCAGAGACAGAAGGCGTGACTGGGTATATAAAATAGTATATAAATAATACATGTATAAGAAACCACTCTGTTCTTTGTGGATTCAAACAGAATAGGTTTTTGGAGCGTCTGCCGGTTCTTGCTTGGAAAGATGTTGCTAAGCAGTGTTGCTAATATTATGGAAGGACAGCTTTCCTCCTTCTTTTCCACTCAGCCCCAGAAAACCCTAGAGCGGAAGTGGCTTCAGTGGTGGCCACAGCTGGGGAGGCTTGGTAATCGGTGAGGTGGGGACCAGGGGACCCCGGGTGTGAGAGGAGTGTGCCGCAGGCTACCCACTCCTCGGCCTGGTCCGCTCCTGATTCTCTGGAGTGACCCTTGGGCAGCCTCCATGAAAAATTTGCTTCTTCATGTTCATCAGAAGTATCACACACAGAAGAATCCTTTGAATGTTTCTACTGTGGGAAAAATTACCGTCATGCCACTTCGGTTCATGGGTTCAAATTCCATAAATGAACCCAAAAGAAGTATTTTAAATACCGTTGGTAACCCAAAGAATAAAGAACTTTCCTCATCCTTCTACCTGCCTTTTACCCCCCTTTCTGTAACCCCTGAACAGAAAAATCAGCAAAGGTCTGATTGACATCACGCGTGGCAGGCTCTAGGCACCAAATGATGTGCAGCCTGAGGGCTGGATCCCCGCCACTGAGTGGGATCTGTGGGTTTCCTCAGGCATGGTTTCCTTTCCCCGAAGCTCGGAAATGCCACACAAGTCACCAAGATCCGTTTCCAAAATCTGAGCCAGTTTCTAGGCAGATCCTCTGTTTTGTATGAAATGTGTGGCTCCAGGAAAGTGTGGCTGCGCCAGGGCTCCCACGGCTGGTCTTTGAGGCCTCCCTGCCTGGCCAGAGGATTGCCTGTTGCTGTCACTGAAGGACCCTGTAGGGGTGACATGGGCCCTTTTAAGGGGCTGCTAGTGGGCTCTGAGAAGGGATGTGAGTAGTTGGGAGGAGAGTGTGTGTTAGGTGTTGGCCAAGACCCCTATTGCATCTCTTTTCCAAGTAGAAATGGCTTCCACACCTCAAATGACCTTCCCAGTCTTTCCCTCCTCCCCTTCCTCTCTCTTTCCCTCTGTCGCTTTCCCTCTTGCCCCCCACCCCCCCCAAATCCCCTTTCCTCTTCTGTTTTTGTCCTGTGGTGGTATCCCAGAGACGCAACTGTAACAAGGCCCAGCAGGGGGCGCTGGTGTACCTGCTAAGGATGAATGGCATCCCTTTGCCTGAAGAGCACAGGTGTGAGTGCTCTCTCTGCAGAAGTGAGACTTGAGAGGGGCTTCGGAGCGATGTCTCCAAGCTGCTGTATATATGGGTGCGCCCCAAAGGCATAAGAGAGTGGGGGTGCTGGCCTGTCCTGAGCAGGTCTAAGGTTGTGTGATCCGTAGGGAGGAAGGGGACGCTGTCCCCTGCAGAAGGGGAGGGGCAAGTCATCTGAAACAAGTCTGGTTTTCATGAAAGGCCCCACCCTGCTGGCTCCAAAGCCGCCTATCTGCTCCCGGTTCTAGCCAAGAAAGGTTGCAGTCATTTTGCAGAGCCCTGGAGGCACCAGAGCCGGAGGTGGAGTGTGGCACTGGCTGATCAGCGGGGCTGATTCCCAGGTTCACACGGATGTGTCTCCTGGAGCGGGTTCCCAGGCACAGAAGGCCCTTTTCTTCAGGACCAAGCATGCGTGTCTGTCTGTCTCACCCCACTGGCCCCTTAGGAACGGGCTGTGCAGCTGTCTGCCCTCTGTTCATGATTAACTTCTCTGTCGTGTCCTCCCCCTACTCCCACCCAGGCCTCCTCAGCCTTTGGGTTTCCCCAGATTGGGGCAGAGACCCAGGTTGGCAGCTGCCTGGCACTTTGTTCCCAGGGGCTGCAGGCTTGGGGGTGAGGTGGGGGTGGGCTGGAACAGACCTTTGAGGTCCTGTGAGCTGGGACACTGCTGGGAATAAACTGCTGAGTGGTGGAGATCGGGGAGGCTCCTTCTGTGCCCTGACTTCCAGGGCTGCGATCTGGGTGTCCATCCTCCTCTGCTCACCCCAGAGTGCCCCAAGGATGTGGCCTTAGAAGACCTCTGAGTCACTAATGTGAAGATTGTTTCCTTTCGATTCTCTTTGAAACTTTGTGATTTCTTCAAGGACCACGTCTTTGTTCGGAGCAAGCATGTGGCCAACACCTGACACTTGCCTATTTTTCTCTTTTAACGAAGGTGCTTCAAGCTCAGAGCCTTTGTCAGGCAATGGTATTGAGCTAGAATTTAATAAGTTTGTATTTATTTTCATGGCATGAATGACAAGTGATAATAGATTTTCATTTAGGGTGGTAATGTTTTCTTTTAAAATTGATCAGGTAAAAAAGCGAGTTGATCTAATTAAAGCAAAATAATAACTAAATAGCAGGGTATATGTATGCTATTGAGTCAAAAAAATTGTGAAGGTGGTATGTGAATGGCCTAATCTGTGGTTTCATGTGTGTTAGCCCTGTTTGTTTTGGGCAAGGATGGTCTTCTATTTCTCACCTACCCTAGTCTCTCTGTACAAAGTATTTAATGAATGTTGGTGGAATGGGGAAGTCTAGCATAAATGGCCACTGCATTGTCTGCCATGGATGGGTTTCCGTATGCTTTGCTGTTTTGGTGTGGGGTATGGGCCGAAGGAAGGGCTCCCTCGCCCTCGGGGAACTTCTGCCTCTAGGGCCTCAGAAATCAGATCAAGGTTTGGTCTTTTAGGGACAACCTTGCGTTTTCAGCCACGTCGGGGCTGGAAACATTGTGGTTGCAGAGGACCTGAGAATGCCTGGAACCCTAGAACAAGAGGGACAACTTGGTGCAAAGATTTTTTTTGCCTTCATCGCATCCCAGTGGCCCTGTTGCCCACTGATGCACTTGACCTGAAATAGCTCCCAGGCAGTGGCGGATGGGCTGGAGCCACCCACACTCACCTGCCTGGGAAGGGGTCAGGCCTTGCACTGAGATGCAGCTTTCTTCTGTGTGTGGGTGGATAGAGCACACACCCTATGCTGGGCTGGACCTATGGCTGGTGCCCCCAGCGCCCGCAGTGCCCTCTAGCTGAAATAGTCCATCAGCTAACGTGTCAGCTTGGTGTTCTGCCAGAGCCGAAGCCCTGAGCTGCGTGTGCTTGTGCTCTGCCCTCTTCCCCACTGAGGACACTCATCTCCCCATTCTTCCAGACTGATTCTCAGGTCCCCTCTGGTGTTCTCCTAGCAGCAGGCCTAGCTTCGGTCCCAGGGGTGGGGCCTGGGTCACTCACTCTCTGGCTATAAATAGATGTCCAGGGCTATCTCTGTGATGCCCCACCAGCCAGGCAGGCCCAGGAGGGCCGAGGCCATCGCTAATGGATGCTTCATAAATAAAACAGGCACATTTTGGCATCACCCTGGTGCTTCTTCCTGTCCACTCCAACTCCGATGCCAGCAAGATACTGTGCCCACTGGAGAGGCAGAGTTGAGGCCTCACGCCCAGGAATTCATTTGTAGCCCTGTCTCTCTCCAGCCAAGTCCCCTTCCCTGCCTGATTCTCTGTGCTTGCGTGAACACCAGACTATATTAAAAATAAAAACAAAACAACAAAACCCGCAACAAGGCAACTTGCCTCAGGGACCTTTCTGGCCCCAACAGGGCTGTGTCCCAAGAAGGACTAATGGCTTATTTTAATTCCCTCCAGCCCTCTGCCCGAAGTGAGAAGGGGCTAGGCTTCCAGGCAGTGCTTGGAAGTGAGTGAGTGGGGCTTTGGAGCCGCTCCGGCCTGCCCATATAAGGGACTCGGCCATGGCCCTTTCCCTGCGGCTGGCCAGTGACCTTCTGTCTTTCGGTTCGGAAGCGAAGATGAAGCTTGCATGGGGTGTGCAGGAGACAGGGAAGAACTGTCGCGGGGTGTGCGGGGGGGGGCCAGGTGCTGGTGGGGTGTGGGCGCCCCTGGCAACCTGGGAGGCGAGGCAGAGTGTAGCGGCTTTGACATTGATCATTGACCCCGTTTTGTGTCAAACTTCCAGGGCCGGGGAAACAAAGGTTAACCGAGGGACAGACCCCAGCCCAGGTAGGCGCCGATGCTGGATAGACCCCTCCAGCCTCCCGCGACAGTCCTTTCCCGGACTTGGGGAAAGGCAGGAGGTAGCATCCCGCTGGGTCAGACCGCCCGGGGGCCTCTCTCAGGCCGGGAGGGCGGGCACGGGGTGCGGGATGCCCTCTCTAACCGGTCCTGGGCCGCGGGAGGCCCGCGGCGGTCCCCGCGTACGGAGGCGGTTTCGAACGGACTGAGGACGCGCGTTTGGTCTCGGTGCATGTTTTTTCTCCCTGTGTTTTAAAGACAGTGACAGCATTGGAGAAGTATCCCGGCGGGCCGGGCTGGGAGAGCGCGTCAGCCGCCTTTGCCTGGGGAGGGAGCCCGGGGCCCCGCCAGCGGGGGCGGGGACGGGGGAGCGCAGAGGAGGGGACGGAGAGGGAGCGGCGAGAGAAGGGCGGGGGGCCCGGCTGCCCGCCCGGAGGGGAGGGGAGGGGAGGGAGCCGGGGCGCGGAGCGGAGGGCGATCGCGGCGCCGAGCCCCCGGGGGCGCTGAGCGCGAGCGGGCCGCCTGAACCACCCGCAGCCCGGGCGCCCGGGCCGGGGCACGGGAGGCGGGACCGGGGCGGGGTCCCGGCGCGGGCGGCGCGTCGGAGCCGGAGCCGGAGCCCCGGAGCCGCCCGTCCGGGCCGCGCCCGGAGCGAGCCTTGGAAATGCCTGCGCTGGGGGAGCGGGTGCCGGCTGCCCGGCGGGCTCCGAGGAGACGCTGAAGGTCGCCGGGAAGTGAGCGCCCGGTCACCTGACCCCCGGGGCGCACCTAGGCGGGGCGGGGCCCATGAGAGGCGGGCGGCCGGGGGCCGGGGCGCGGGCGCAGGGGCTGGGAGCGGGCGGCGCGGAGCGCGCGGAGCCGGGCCGACGGGGGCGCGCGGCGGGCGGGCGAGGGCGCGGCCGGGCACCGCCGGCGGCCTCGCCATGTCCCAGCCTGCGGGGAGGATGCATTGCCGAAAGGCAGGGATCCGCGCCGCCGTGGTGCTCATCGGACTCCTGCACAAATCCAGAAAACAGAATAAAGAGAAAAGGTAAAGCCTGGCAGTGCCGCCTTCCCTTTCCTCCACTCTCATGCTAAATCCCCGTTTTCTTTGGGGTGGACTTTTACAAAAGGGCTTTTGGCCCTGAGTTGGTTGGGAAAAACCTCTGCTCCGTGCGCCGTCGGGGGAGCGACTCAGGAGCGTCGCCCTGGACACTGGCTGTTGGGGGAAAGCCCAAGCAGGACATTGGCTGGGTCGGAGGGCGTCTGGGAGGGCCCCTCGGGCTCCATCATCCACAGAGGGGCGCCCAGTATTTCGTCCCCATTCCCGGCATTGGGCGCCCTTCCGGAAGCCTGCAGTGAGTAGCACTGATCCGACCCGGGCGACAGCCCCTGGCTGAGCCCAAGTATCTCACCGCGCCATTTGGTTCTCTTGCAACTTGGCTGAGCCCACGAGGTGCCCGCCAGGCCAGGATCTGCTTGCCTTTTGCGCACAGTGCCGGCAGGCCAGGAGCAAGTTTGGAGGTTGCTTGACAGCCTCCTCCCCCCTTCTTTGGATTTTTCTCTTTGACTCTTCACCTTTCTTGAGTTTACTAATTGTTTGCTCCTGGATGTTGAAAATAGTTCTCTCGAGCTATTTCAGAGATATTCTGGATGACCTATGGGTTAAGAGGTGGCGTTTGGGGCAAAGGAGCTTCTGGGTCAGCTTCCTGGGCTCCAGTCCCTTGCTGCAGGCTTGATGCCCGCAAGACCTCAGGGAGGTGCTTACACAGTCTGGCACAGACTCCCTCCACTGTCCAAAGCTTCCCAGCAACTGGGGGTCATCAGAACTGACTGTCCATAGAAGTGTTGTGAGAATTTGGGGTGGCTCCCGTGGCTCTGCTGGATCTGGATTTGCAGAGGAGTTTGGAGGGGTTAGTGCTGTACTCTGCCGTTAGCCAAGGGGTGAGACAAGGGCAGTGGAGCCAGAGACACCTGGGTGGTGACGGGTGACCCTTGGGCTTGCCCAGAAGCCGGGTGTGCCTTGGGGTGGTGGTGGTGGGGGGGCAATGGATTGGAGCACTCCCAGGAGCTGGCATTGGTTGCCCCCGTGATGTGGTTGACTCCTGTCCCTCTTGCCCCCCTTCCTACGATTCAGTCTAATTGGATGTTTCCCACAGGATAAGGTAGCTCTCCAGTGAGATGACTTTAGGTGGGCAGGCATGAGATAACATTGAGTCACCTAGTGAGAAGGATCTTCCCTTTTCAGTTCTCTACTAATCCGTGTGATTTCTTTAAGGGGAAACTTTCAGGTTGGTGCTAGTCTGGCTTTAACACCTTTTTAACACTTGCTAATCTCTGTTTCATAACAAAGGGAAAGCAGACCTCTGGCTCTGGGCCTCTAAGTGGGGAACAGTGCCTGCCTACAATTTAGGTTGTTTCTGTGCTATTTATTTTTAGGCTTCGCTCCCAGTTATGGTCAGTGGTACTGATTTTCTTCTTTGTGGTGGTGATATAAGGCATCACTTTAAATTAAATGTGTTAAGTCATAAGAACGAGTCCGTTTAATAGAAACAGCTATAGTACAAAGGGTATAGAATGTGGCAGAAATCCTGCAAGCGATGTAGGGAATGGCTGGTGTCTGGGATAAACCTGTCTAGCAGAAAAAGCTACCAGTGGGACTCTGGAGCCCAGTGCTCTAGGTCTGGGCCCCATTTCCCCCTACTTTGGTTCTCTTCCATTCCCTGTCTTTCAGCATTTTATATGTAATGGGGGGATGAATAAGCCAGCCTTCTAAAGTCAGAGGGATGCAGGATGGCTGTTCTGAGACAAGGGAGTCTGTTTGGAGGAATGAGAAGGATGATGTGCTTGATAGACAGGCAGCTGCATCAGACCATCAGGCCAGTTCCCATTTCTGAGTATGGAGCATGTGGTAGGGTGGAAAAGTGACTGCACGGTCCCCGCTTATCCACTGACTGTGACGTGATAGTATAGATGTAATCTCCCTGAGCCTGTTTCTGTGTCCATGCAAAAGGCTTAAGTGAGATAATGTGGGTGAAGGTGCATCTCAAAGGTATGAAGTGCTCCATGAGGATGAAGGGCTTTGAGCAGAACCGTTCCCATTTGCTTCTCTCTGGGCTTGTGCTCCTGGAAACCAAGGTAAGATGTCTGGTGGTGACAGCCCCACCAGTAGTCAAGGCCATCCATGCATGGGCCCGGGGGGGCGGGGGGCAGCCAGGTGCAGTGAGGCACAGGGAAGGACTGGCCAGGGGTGAGGATGCCTTAGGCTCATGATATCTTGTCCTTGCTCTTGGATGCACTGTGCCCTTCCCTGCAATGCAGCAGACGTTGAGGCCCTCCCAGCCCTTGCCTTCGTCCTATTCTGCTGTTGCTTCTGTCATCCTGATTGCTTTGGCCACAGACTTAACTTACCCAAGGAGAGAGAGGGATTGATTTCGTGTTGGTGCTAAATGACCTTTGTTCCCCTTGCTGTAATCTGGAGTTTCTTTGTCTTTAAGCATCTGAAATCAGTGCAGTGCTCGCTATTGAACCTTGCTCTGTGGGCACCAGCCATGGGGGTGGGGGTGGGGGTGGGGTGGACAGGGGGTGCGCTGGAACAGGCTGCAGCTGCCAACCTTTTATGTGCTCCCCAGACTCCAGGCTGGGTGTTTAATTGCTGAGTCCCTGATTCCTCTCTGCTGTCATCTAAGACCCCTTCTTCATCCTTCCCAGAAGGCTTGATCCATCCATCCATCGATCTTCCTAGCACCTTTAATTGACAGACTCATGCAGATAACACTCCTGGCTGTTGGCCTTAAGGGGTAGAGTGGTCCTGTGTGGCCTTGCAGTGATGGCCCCATCGTCTTTGCCATCTTCCTGCCCTCTGCAGGCTACCTGGAAATGTATTGCATATTGGGGGCAGCAGGTGCACCAGGGAAGATGGTAATGACACAGGTATCCCAAATGGGCCCAGAACCAGGAGACTCCAGGTTACTCTTGGTAGGTCCCGAGAACTAAGTGGAAAGCCCAGCCTCAGTTTGCCTCCTGGAGAAGTGGCTGTGGTGTTCATCAACCTTGACTTGACAACTCTCTATGGGGGTTGTGGGATAACCTGGAGGTTCTGCCTTTCTGACCATCTTCCAGGGACTCCATCCCCTGGGATCCTGCAAAGGCAATGGTGTGTTTTCGAGGGGGACTGATTTGAGCATGGTTCCAACGAGGCACCTGAATGAAGCCTTTCTTGCAGATGGTGTTTTTGGAGATCACTGTAGTGGAGAGCACCTTTAAAGTGCTTTGATTTTCAGATCCTGCTTTCTTGTGGTTGTGGCAGATCAGGGTAAGGTCCAGAGCACTGCCTTGGTCATAGAAGTGGATGGGCGGGGGGAATGCTTTCCTCTGAGGGGGAAAACAGGTATCTCTGATGGGAAGGATTAAGGTAGAAAAATAGAATCAAAATATACATGTTCCAAATGGTATGGATAAAGTTGTGTGGACTTGGGAGTGATAATCTGAACTGGAGAGAGGTCAGTTAGCATAAATGAAAAGTCATCTACTTCTTAAATTTTTTTTTTCAACGTTTATTTATTTTTGGGACAGAGAGAGACAGAGCATGAATGGGGGAGGGGCAGAGAGAGAGGGAGACACAGAATCCGAAACAGGCTCCAGGCTCCGAGCCATCAGCCCAGAGCCCGACGCGGGGCTCGAACTCACGGACCGCGAGATCGTGACCTGGCTGAAGTCGGACGCTTAACCGACTGCGCCACCCAGGCGCCCCAAGGCATCTACTTCTGATGGGGGGGTAGTTATTTTGAGACAACTCCCACCATGGGGCTTGTGAGGAGGAAAACAGAATTCCCTCATTATTCAGCAGACCACTCATGGCAGGCTCTGGGAAGCATAACAGGGAATCTAATGAATTTGATCCCTCTGTTGTGGGGTGTAATGTCTAGTGGGTTATTCCTGCTTAGGTTAGTAGAGAAAAAGTTCTTCCCGAGCTTGCTTTGGTACCACATATACTAAGACTGGACCGATACAGAGAAGATTAGCATGGCCTCCGCACAAGAAGTTCATCCCTAGCTTTTTTTTGTTTGTTTGTTTTTTTTAACTTTTTATTGTGGGAATTTTCATGCATACACAAAAGTAGAGAGAAAAGTAATACGATACCCATTTTGAGCCATCATGAACTCATGGCCAATCTTGTTTCATTTATTTGCCCCCCCCCCAGTTCCCCACAAGATTATTTTGAAATAAATCCCATCATGGTATCATTTCGTTCTTAATTATTTCAGTATACATCTTAAAGATAAGAATTCTTGTAAGGAAATAGGGGTGCCTGGGTGGCTCAGTCGGTTGAGCATCTGACTTTGGCTCAGGTCATGATCTCGTGGTCTGTGAGTTCAAACCCCGTGTTGGTCTCTGTGCTGACAGCTAGGAGCCTGGAGCCTGCTTCAGATTCTTTGTCTCCCTCTCTCTCTCTCTGCCTCTCCCCTGCTCATGCTCTCTCTCTCTCAAAAATAAATAAACATTAAAAAAATTAAAAATTCTTGCAAGAAAACAAACACTACTATTGTTGTATTCCCTAAGTTAACAGTAATTTCTTAAAAAAAATTTTTTTTTAATGTTTATTTTTGAGAGAGAGAGGGCGTGCATGCAAGTGGGGAGGGGCAGAGAGAGAGGGAGACACAGAATCCGAAGCAGGCTCCAGGCTCTGAGCTGTCAGCATGGAGCCCTACGTGGGGCTTGAACCCATGCACTGGCCAGATCATGACCTGAGCTGAAGCTTAACCAACTGAGCCACCCAGATGCCCCATCCAACAGTGATTCCTTAGTATCATATTGAATTAGTGCTCAGATTCCCCTATTTGTCTCATAAAAGTTTTTCAAAATTTTTTTGAGTCAGGATTGAAAAAATCCAGTGTAATTGGTGATATATCACTTTATAAGTTTTCTCTTCCAACTTTTTTTTCTTTATAATTTCTTTTTCTGGGGGGGGGTTAAAATGTATTTATTTTTATTTTTGAGAGAGAGAGAGAGAGAGAGAGAGAGAGAGAGAGAGAGAGAAAGAGAGAAAGAGAAAGCAGAGAGAGAGGGAGACAGAGGATCTGAAGTGGGCTCCAAACAGTCAGTGCAGAGCCTGATGTGGGGCTCTTACTCTTGAACCATGAGATCATGACCTGAGCTGAAGTTGGACGCTTAACCAACTGAGCCACCCAGGCACCACATCTTTATAATTTCTTTATTGGAGAAACTTAATTATTTTGGGGAGTCAGGATTTTGTGGGTGGTATCTCCTGGTGTCATTTAACATGTTCTGCTGTTCCCTATGATACTGTAAGTCGATATTGAGTTTTAGAGGTTCTATCACATTTGTTTGTTTGTTTTTTGGGCAAGACCGCGCTTTGGAGTTTGTCTAATTGTCTGTTTTAGTGATGTTGGCAGCTGTTAATTGATTTTGTCCTTGGAGTTTGAAGGCTGGTGTGGAGGATACTGTGTCTGCCATGGGAGAGCGTGTGACAGACCCACGAGCTGGCTGGATTTGGGGTCTGAGCCTGTGGAGTGTGCAGGAGTCCTGGCCTTGGAGTCCCAAAGTCCCAGGGCTGGAAGGGGCACAGGCGGGAGCCGATCTGCTCCCTGGCCCCAGAACAGATGGCTGCTTGTTCTCTTCTCAGGAGGTGGCTGGGTCCTGCCCTTTGTGGAAGGGCCTGTTACTTGCCCTCTCTTGTCTGATGTTTGAATGCCACTTGGTTGGCTGTTATTGCTTTAAAGAACAAACATCTCCCTTTACCAGCTTCCCATTTTAAGACTCACTGAGTGTGTGAGAAGTTAGACTCGTAGAGTTAAGGGAGAGAATTTGAGGCAGAAATGAGGTTTTTTTTTTTTTTTTTTTTTTAATGTTTAATTTTGAGAGAGAGAGCAAGTGTGGGAGGGGCAGAGAGAGGGAGACAGAGAATCTGAAACAGGCTGTCAGTGCAAAGCCCAACATGGGGCTCAAACTCAGGAACGGTGAGATCATGACCTGAGTCGAATTTGGATGCTCAACTGTTTGAGCCATCCAGACGTCCCAAGGTTTTTAATTCCTTTGGAGCCACTGTTTTAATCTCCCATTTGGTGTCCCTGCTTCTTGTCCTCCTTATCCATTCTTATGGTGGCCAGAGTGGAGTTAAAACTTCAAGTAAAATCAAGTCTCTCCAAAGTAGAAATCTGTCCATAGGCTTCTCATTATAATTTAAATGAAGTCCAAACTCTGAAGCTGGGCCTGCATCCCCTGCCTGGTTCTCTGATCTCACTACCAGTTTCCCTCTCACTCACGGCGGTCACTGTATTTCTGCTGCAAAGGCCTTTCTGTTTCTGGAACATGCCATGCTTGTTCCTACCCCAGGCCCTTTACACATGCTGTTTATGGTGACTTAATTGAGTGGTGCTTCCTCATTGTTGGGTGTCAGCTCAAATGTCATCTCTCTTTTTTTTATATTTATTTTTGGGAGAGCACAAGTGGGGGAGGGGCAGAAAGAGGGGGACAGAGGATCCAAAGTGGGCTCTGTGCTGTCAGCAGCGAGCCCAATGTGGGGCTTGAACTCACGAACTGTGAGATCATGATCTGAGCCAAAGTTGGATGCTCAACTGACTGAGCCACCCAGGTGCCCCAAATGTCATCTCTTCTAAAAGGACTCCCCTGACCATCCAATCTAAGCAGCTTACTCCAGCCATTATTGCTTTACTCTGACTTATTGCCTCCATGGCACTTATCATTAACTGATATTATGTAATAAACAATTTATTGACTATTCCCACTCCTAGAATATGAGCTCTCTAACAGCAGGGACTTTGCCTTTTTCGCCCCGGGGCCCCCATTGCCCCAATAGGAGGTGCTTAGTAAGTATTTGCTGAATGAATGAATGGGTGCTTACGAGATTCACTGACTCCCCAGAAGAAATATGCCCATTGCCTATTCCCCGGGGTCCTCGTAGGCTTGCAGTGTGCCCTTTGACACAGATTTCAAGATGCCTTCTCTTGGCTGAGATTGGGGAATGTCCTCTTCCCTCTCCTTCATTTCCCTTGGGAAGAGCGTTTGAACATAAATGTAACAGATTATGTGCACAGGAGGAGTGTTGTTATTACTCTTCTCTTTTCCTGCCCCTGTGTGGTTTGGGGACCCACAGATGTGAGGGTCCAGGCTCAGTCCTGAAGCTGGGGCCGGGCCCCGGGCCTGTCCTGACACTGAGTTCCTAGATCTCGGGTGCTGGAGCTGCTGTGTGGTAGGCAGAGGAGGGCTCCCTTCATTCATGCCAGAGAGGGGCCAGTGGGTGTCTGAATTAGTGAACACCCGCCATTAGTGAATATATATTTTTTCTAAATGCAGCTTTATCTCTTTGGAGCCCGTGTGGTACACAGATGGCTGGTTACCAGGATGTTGCCAAATACAGGGCCTGCCAAGCCCGTTTGGTTACACCAACGAAAATCACTTCTGTGCAGACGGGGGCTGCTGAAGGGCTCAGGAAATGTCTCAGTCGTTTTAAGCAGATGAGGCCCTCTTGCCCTCCCTACCCCACGTCCGCCCCACAAACTGAGTTTCCTTCCCTCTTGAATCCATAAAAAGTAAATGAGGTAGGCAAGATGATCTCAGGTGGACAAATGCTTTTTATTTTAATTGCTATTTTTAAAAAAAGTGAGTTCTGGCAAGTGATACTGGTTTTCCATGTATGATGGTTACATAACATTTTTAAAAAGTAAATTTGTTTAAGTAAAAAATTGCGATCAATTTGAAGAAAAGTGTTAAGAAAAGTAACAGTCAGGTGGTACATGGATCTGGGAGAAAATTGAGAAGATGCTGTGGAAATGACTGCCGTTTGGGGAGCGCTGTTGGAAGGAAGCGGGCACATTTCTCAAATGTTCAAGTGGGCCCAAAACACCAGGGTCCTGGGGTGGTTGAAGGTTGAATGGTTGTAGCAAGCCAACATCTTTTGAGGCTTACTGTAGGCTAGGCTTACCTACCTGTCTTAATTGTACGAGTTATTCTCTTTATTTTCCGGTAGAGGGACAGAGGCTCAGAGTTTGAGGAGCATGCTGGGGCCAGAATCAGAGGTGGAGGAACAGGGATTTTAACCCTGGTCTGTTGAGGTCCAGAGGCGGTGGTCTTCACTGCTGTGTTATTTGGAACCCGGGATGAGCACTACCGCAGTGCCTGGCTTCGGAGAGGTGCCTAACACGCACTGCCACGGCTGTTACTGTGAATGCATGCAAGGGTAACACACATACAGTGAGTGTACAGATCTCAGGGCACGGCTCAGTTAATTTCCACGTATGTATTCACCTGTAGAGATACCACCCACGTGAGGTCGCCGAACTTCCCTGCACCCCAGCAGGCTCCTTCTTGCGTCCCCAGAGTCCGCTTGTAATTAATGTGGAGTCAGGTCCATTGCCTTGTATGTGGGGTACCTGGGTAGCCTGGACACCCAGAATAAAGGGAAGAGCATATTTACGATTTCCTGAGTTGGGATTTCTAAGTGGGGCGTCCTAGTTCAGCCCCGAAGAAGAAGGTGTCAGAGAATCCACTCTGATTTCTAGGGATGAGTAAGCTTGGTTTCACCTTCTCCTCCCCTTCTAGACACACTCAGTGGGAACCTGGAGCCGATGCTGTGTTTATTCACTGCCCTTGGAGCAAGGGTGGGTTGAAAAATTGTCACTTGCTTTTAAGCTTATCAGTTATGAACACACTGTTTCATGAAGGCTGGAACTCTAGCCAAGTCCTTCCCGGAGCCCTCCGGTGGGGGGGTGGGGGCGGTGCTGACCCTGCCAGGCCTCAGGGTTAGTCCACTTCTCCAAAGGCAGAAGGGAGCCCCTCTGTTGATTAGAGCCCCCCTCCCCTGCTTTTCTCTTTCTTTACTGTGAGGATCTTGACCAGCCACACTGAATGAGTGTGGTGGAGTCGGGGGGCTGGCTGTTGTCGTAAGTGTTTACTCTCAGGGTATGACGACTTGAAACGGCCCCCACACAAGGTATGACTCTCACCTGGTTTATAGGACAGATCCCTCCGAGGGGTGGAGTCAGGACCTCCCCTCATTTCTCACCGTCACGTGCTCTAAAACCACACTGTCTTGTCTACAGATAGCGGGACTGCACCCGTCAGGGACTCCACCCTGACGCCTGGAAGTTTGCCAGGTGCCTGAGGTAGAGGTTGGAAATGGCCCCTGCAGATTCCTTGAATCCTCATGAAGCCTCTACTGTGTGCCAGACACTGTTCTCGATGCTGGGGATACAGCAGGGCACAGCGCGGGTGCAAAGCCCCGCCCATTCTCCAGGGGCTCTGTTAGGCCCACATGTGTTTTTCCCTTTGAAGCTGATATTTTAAAATTGGAAGCTTCCATGTTGCACTTTTTTTTTTTTTTTTCAGTCTTCTCTGGAGAAATCAGAAGCTTTGGCAACATTGGTGGGCCTGCCTTCCTGCATCACAGCTAAACTGGCAGCAGCCTGCTCGGTATAGGGCTGGTCCCTTTCTGCTCACCTTTGTACCCGTCCCTGGCTACACCTGTGCTACCTCCTCCACAGCTGAGGGATTCGATGTAGAGTGGGGGAGGCAGGAGGCTCAGGGGTGGGGGGCGGCTGGGGGCCACGTCCCAGCCTTGCATGCCCTTTGGGCTTCCTTTGGTTTTGGGCAGGTCCAGTGTGATTGGAAATGAGGGTCCCTGCAGGAGATGGGCTGCAGAAAGGCCACTGTTCACTGTCTTAAATGTTCCTCCCCACCTTTCCCTCCCTAATTACCCCCAAATAAAGTGACAGCAATTATGGGAGGCTATGTATTACAGTGTAAAAACTCAGGAATCCTAAGAGAAGGGACTGGACCGGGAGCTCATGTTGCCTCTGCTCTGGGCATGGCACTAGGCTGGCACTGTGGGCCCACTTGTCGCATTTCGTTCTCTGCAACACCCTTACTATCATCATCTCCGTTTTTCATAGAGAAGAAAGCTGAGGTTCCAAAGGGGTGACATTTCCAGTGTCACTCAGCTTGTACAGCAGAGCTGGGACTCCAGTCCAGAACTGCCTGATGCCAAATTCTATGCCTCTTCTCCTGTCACCAGTTTCACGGTGACCGTGGCTGAGTTACTTGACCCCTCCGCCCTTGACTTTCGCGGTGTATGAAGTGGACGGTGATGCAGCTCAGGTACACGAAATGCATTCCAGGTGTATGAAAGTGCTTCAAAACGTGAAGAACTGTAGCACCTTCACACATTCTCATTAGTTTTTAAGGAAGAGACTGGATTGGTCTCTTGGGCAGCTGGGTGCCTTTTGAATACTGGGCCTGAGCTGGGGCAAGGGAGGGGGCAGTGGAGCCTAGAAGGGGGGAACTGATTTACCAGGCTTCACATAAGCTGAAAGGGCTCCTGGCTGCTGTCCCCACTAATTAGAACAGAGATTTCTGCTTCTCTATGAGAACGGGAAGGTCTGGGCTGGAGCCCGGGTTACCTGTTCCATCTGTATTTTAATAGAACATTTATTTTAATAGGATTTAATCTTGAGATGCAAAGATGGAAACAGAAACAGCGTGTAAATCAAGAGGTAACCAAAACAGGCTGTCTGAAAACTAGATCTTCAAAGGTGCCAGGAAGAGCTTTTGAGTGTGACATCAACAAAGGCCAGTTACTGACAGCTGAGAAGGTGCCTCAAGGGCATGGCCGTGGACAGGCAGGACACAGCCCGTGGTGCAAGTGATGGGAGCAGGGACACCTGGCTTCCACATTGCAGTTCCTCTGACCTCCCTTCCCCTTTTCTGGAAAGTGCCCCCACTTCCCCCCCCCCCCCCCCCACCGCAGCATTCACCCTGTCTTTCTCCTCCATGAGTACACAAACACAGGCAGCAGTCCTGATTATAAATGGATTGTGTTCCAAGCATTCATTTGTGCTGTTTCAAGTCACTTCCATCAATGTTTGTGGAAGGCCAGGTGTGTGCCAGGCATGGGACAACAGGATCCTGGAGGAGAATAAGATACTGTCCTTGCCTTAAGCTGCCTGTGCTCCAAGTAGAGACCAGACGTGTAATGTGAACCCCATACAGAAGATGGTGGGTGCTGGAGGAGATGGTGGCCTCCATCCTGGAGGTCAAAAGAAGGAGGGACCACCCCAAGGAAGGCTTCATGGAGTTGGTGGCGTTTGAGGTGGGCCAGGGAGACTGGACAAAATTTCTGAAGGGAGAGATGGAGTAGGGAAGTACATTCTAGTTAAATGGGACAGGGTACACAAAGGAATGGAGGTAAGGAGAGCGGCGGACACGTTCAGAACTCAGTTGGACTGTGGTGTGGATTTCACATTGGGCAGTAGTGGGAAATGAGGCTGTCAGGGTCACCTCAGGCCATTTTTGTTGGTGTTAAATGCCAAGGAGTGAAGGGCAGGTTAGGCTTCTCTGTTCCCTGCCTCCCCCAAACTCACATGGCAGTTTGGTGCCCTAGTTAGCTCAGAAACATAATTAGTATTACAGTTGAAATGGAGCTCTGTAACCTTTGTTTTATTGTAATGCTATTTATTGGGGTTTGGGGCTAGAGGGTCTTCATATTGGAGGAGTGGTAGGTGGTACCTCCCAAATGACTCTTGATTGGCAGTTTAGCTAAGTGACTCAGGAATCTTTTGGTTGCAGGTGACAGACCCCAATTCTAATGAACTTAAAGGGAAAGAGAAATGTATTGGTTTAGGTAATTGGAAAGTTCAAGGGGGACAGATTCAGGTATGGCCTGATCCAGGGCTAGAATAGTATTCTGGACACTGGTTCTCTCTCCCCGTGTCTAAGCTATGCTTTCTTTTGGGTTGGCTGCATCCTCAGGTTGTCCACAAAGAAAGATGATGGCTATTCCAGGCTTACATTCTGCCAGTGTAGCAATACCACCCAACAGGAAGAGCAAGTCTGTTTTCTGATAATTTTCGAGGGAGTCCCAGGGACCACTCATACTGGACATGGTGGGTCACGTGCCCATCTCTGAACTTTGGCCAGAGGGATGAGCTATGCTGATGATCCAAGTCTAGGTGCCCTCTCCTGGTTCTAGGGGTGGAGTCACCTGGACTGAGAAAATAGGAGGGTGGGTCACCTAAGGAAATTTGGTATGTTGCTGTCAGTAGACCAGGGAATGGAAGCTGGAGAGGAGAAAACAGCAGCTGTCTGCTCTCCTGGCCCCGGTGGTTTAGTTGGTGTTGGTCTCTGTTCAATCTTGTCTACTTTGCTGGTGGCTGCAGAGGCTGGTACTCTCCTAGATGCAGGGATGCCCCTTCTGCCTCTGCTGGGTGAGGTGTTCTCTCTTCTTCCCTGATGCAGCATATTGGACCCCCCAGCCTTACTAAGCACGCTCCTTGGGCACCCCCTTCCCAGAGTCTATCCTGGACGTTGGGGCAGTCCAGTGCGTGACTGTGTCAGACCTTGCTTGGGGTCGGCCCTCAACTCTGGGGTTCAGTGATATTTCCCCATCCTCTTTTGCTGGTGCTCTGTGGGGCTTATTTGCCTCTCCACCCAGAAAGTCTGGATTCCTTTCATTTAGATTGCTCCTTCCTCTGACCATCTAGCCATGGATGCTCTTGGTCACAAGGTCCTGTCTGAGAGTGGGGCAGGCTCTGTATGATCCATCCCCCTGCGGGAAGCTCAGGCCCAGCGGAGATCTCAGGGCTATGAGAGGTGGGGACCCCTAGACAGCAAGGAAGTAACTGCAGCAGGGCAGAGGGGCAGCCTGAAGCCCCACAGAAAAACCCAGGGAAAGTAGCACCATGTGTGATCCTGAATGTACATGGTGTTCAAACAGTGGCCCTCAGTTTCCCTATCTGTGAAATGGGACTAGTTCTAATGAATGACTGATTTTTACTTGTTCTTTAACTGGAGTTATTTGTGTAAGCAAAGCTCTTATTCAGCAATTCCACTCCTAGGTACATATGCCCAAAAGAACTGAAAGCAGGGACTCAAACGGATATCTGCACACCCATGTTCATAGCAACATTATTCAGAACAGCCAAAAGTGGAAGCAACTCAGGTGTCCTTCAGCAGGTGACTAGATAAACAAAATGTGGTATATCCATACAAGATATTATTCAGTCATAAAATGGAATGGAATTCCGATACAACGTGGATGAACCTGAACACATTATGCTAAGTCACTAAGCCAGACACACAGAAGGACAGAAATTTGCTTGACCTCACTTATGTGAGGTACTGAGAATAGGTAAAAGCAGAGAGCCAGAAAGTAGAATAGAGTTAACAGGGTTTGGGGTGGTGGTGGGGAAGAGTTATTGTTCAGTGGATCAGAATTTCTGTTTGGGATGATAGAAAAGATTCTGGAAATGGACAGCTGTGATGCTTGCATAATACTGAAAGCCTCTGGATTGCACACTTGAAAATGGCTAGAGGGGTAAGAGAACAAACATCTTATTCAGACCCTCATATGTAAAGAAAAGATAAAAGAGAGTGTTTCTCTGCTTGAAGATGGGGTGACCAGGTTGGGGGAGCTCTAGTACTGTCTCCATGAGCACTGAAATACATTTGGGGCCAGAGTGCCTTGGGGAAGCCACAGCCCACCCTTCTCTACAGGTTCTGAAGTTGAGGGTCCCCAAGACCTCTCTCTTGTCCAAGCCCATCCCCCTCCTCCAATGGTCATGTGTTGATGGGAAGGTCAGCTCAGGGAGAGGGCTCTGGAGAGACTGGGCCACCTTGTGTGAGCTCTCTTTTTATCCCAGCATTTTCCTTTCCTGTAGCTGTGGGCTCCTGGACAGGCATTTGTCAGTGTCTTGTGGGGTTCTCCTTGGAGGCCAAGGGGACTGGTAGTGGGTGGGTGGGGACTTCTGGGGGCTCAGCATGGATTCCGGTAGGAGTGTGGAGAGAAGAGTATTGACTCTGAGCTGACCTTTGGGCACAGATCAGAGCCTGTGGCCACACGACAGAAGGCTTGGGTTTGGTGCCCACAACATGGATGCCTTCGGTGACTGCCAGCCAGACGCGAGCTGGGCAGCAGCCATTCCAGGGGGTGCTGTCCATGGAGAGCAGGCTTCAGGGTGGACATCTCTGCTGTTCCTGACCACCACACAGGCTTAGAACCTTCTTCTGAGCGTTTTCTGGGCTGCTTCTTGCCAATCTGATTTTTTTAAAAGAAATGTTTATTATATTTTTAAAATCCATGTTCCTTGCAGAAAATTTGGAAAACACAGAAAAGTACAAAGACTAAAATAAAAATCATCTGCAATCCCAGATGGGGGATTGCAGAGATAACCACTATTAACATTTAATATATTTTTTTCTGGTCTTTTTTCCCTCTAAACACATACCCTCCCACACAGTGTATTTACATCTGCATCTACATCTGTTTCTATATATTATAACAAACTAGGGATTATACTTTAGATATAATGTATTAGGACTCTTGGGGGCAAATGTCAGAAGCCCAGGTTGAATTAAACAAACAAAGTAGGGGGATGTATTGGCTGTCATAACCCATTTGTAGAAAGGGCTGGGCCTCAGGGACAGCTGGATCCAGGACCTTGAGCAATCTCTCTTCCTCGCTGTCTCTTGTGTCTGTGTCTCTTTTTGTGTTGGCTTCATTCTCTTGGGCCATCTCTACCTCTGATGTTGAAACCATGGTTACAGACCACTGTGGGTTTAACATTTTAACGCTTTTTCCTCCAGAGAGGGGAAAAAAAATCTCCTTTCCACCAGCTCCATTTAGACAAACCCTAAGGAGTTCCAATTGGTTTGGATCACACACCCATCTGTGCATTAATCTCTACATGGGGGTTGGGTGGGGATTTATGCTTGGCCCAGCCTGAGTCAGGGCTCATCCCTGTGGCTGGTGTGGGTATTGTGAGCATAAGAGTCCTTTCCATTGGGAGAAGAGCAGATCCCTAAAGTAAAGGTGGGGAGTTTCATTATCAGATGAAGGGGTAAAAGTGACTTGGGCCAGGCAGAAACCATAGACAAAAGTTGCTTTGGCATTGGTTCCAGCCCTGGGCGGGGGGGGGGGGGGGGGGGGGGTAGCACAGTGTTTTGAGTGGGCACGTGGGCCCTCATTCACATACCCATTTAATGAAAGATCAATTGATAGCATCCCATGAGCAGTACAGTTTGGCCACACCCATCACATTATGCATATGTATAGTCCGTTCGACCCAGGGAACCCCCTTTGAGAATTTATCCCGCATCTATATTTGCACATGCGTGGAACGATATAGTACAAGGTCATTCACTGCAATATTGTTTGAAACAGCAAAACGCTGGAAACAAGCAAATGCCTATCAGTAGAGAACTGGGCACCTGGATTCATGCCCTGGAATGCCATGTGACTTAAAAAGGAATAGGGAAGCTTTCTAGGGTCCAATGTAAAGTTCTCCCAAGATATACTGGGTAAAGAAAAGCAAGGTGCAGGATGGAGTGTACAATATATGCTGTTTTTTTTTTTTTTTTTTTGTATAAAAAAGGGTGAAAATAGGACTCCATCTTTGTGTTGGCTTATGTTTGCATAAAGAAACTGCAGAAGGATGTGTAGAAACCATTCCATGAGGTGGCTGGGGAGCTGCACGGGGACAAGGATAAGACAATGCCTTTCACCATATGTATATGTGTATATATATATGTGTGTATGTATATACATATATATGTATATATAAACATTTTAACTGTTTATTTATTTATTTTGAGAGAGAGAGATAGTGAGCAGGGGAGGGTCAGAGACACACACACACACACACACACACACACACACACACACACACACAGAATCCCAAACAGGCTCCACACTGTCAGCGTGGAGCCTGATGGTGGGGCTTGAACTCACAAACTGTGAGATCATGGCCTGAGCTGAAATCAAGAATCTGATGCTTAACCAACCAAGCCACCCAGGCGCCCCTCACCGTATACCTTCTAATACATTTGGCTTTTGAACTACATTAATGTATTATTAAAAAATCAACAGATCATTTCCTTTTGGAGTGATCAACAAGTTTGGGAGTCAGAAATCCTGTGTCAGTGTCTGTTGCACACAGTGCAAATGTACCTAAAGCTGCTGAATTGTAGTGTTTAAAAAAAAAATTTTTTTTTAGTGTTTATTTATTTATTTCTTTGAGAGAGAGAGAGAGACAGAGAGAGAGAGAGAGTGCAAGTGGGGGAGGGGAAGAGAGAGAGGGAGACACAGAATCCAAAACAGGCTCCAGGCTCTGAGCTATCAGCACAGAACCTGATGTGGGGCTTGAACCTATGAACTGTGAGATCATGATCTGAGCCTAAGTCGGACGCTTAACTGACTGAGCTGCCCAGGCGCCCCTGAACTGTATTCTTTAAAATGGTCAAAATAGTAAATTTTGTGTATGTTTTACCACCATTTTAGGAGTGAAAAAAAGTCAGCAGACCGAAAAAAAAAGTGGAAAAACCCAAAAAATAACCAACCAGAAAAACTCCATGGAATGTGAGCTCTGAAGTCAAGTGGCCTGGGTTCAAATCCTGCCTTTGCGATTTTGAAGCCCTGGGACTGTGCATAAATTGTTTAATTTCTCAGAGATTCAGGATAGTCATTTGTGAAGTGTGGATAATAAAAGAATCTGTATTCTGAGGGTGAATGAGAGGTTGGGATGAAGTGTGGTGCCCAGGAAACATGGGCCTCCCTGTGAGTTTAGCTCTGCGGGAAAGGAGGATGGCCACAGGAGCCTTACCACCTCCCCTCTCGCTAGGTGGGACCTTTGCATTTTAATGAAGACTCTTGAAGACTGAAAACATCCTAGACTCAAAGGGAGGAATGGTCGGAATTTCAGAAAAATTTATAGCTCCTTTCTGGGGACAATGAGTTCTTATCATTTTCCAGGGAGAGTTTAACTTTCACCTTGGCCTCGCCCTTTGGCCCCCAGGTGGTTGAGCTGGAAGCTGGAGAACAAATGACCTGCCCGTGGAAAGGGGGTGAGCCAGGAGAAGGGAGAAAGGACAGCCCGAGGTTCAGACCTGAGATGGACGGAGCCTGAGCTAGCTGAGAGGTCCAAGCGGGAAGGTTTGAAGCTGGAGAAAATGAGGCAGTCATTGCAGACAAATGAGCCCCGACCTCCCTCAGCCCCTTATCTGCCTCTAGCTATTGCTCTCTCCGCTCTCCTTTACAGCAGAACTTCCAGAAGACCACCTCTGGCTTTGCTCCCCACGACGCCACATGGCTGCCTTTCTGCCCTCAGCTCAGAGTCATTTGACACAGCTCAGTGGTCCCTCCTTCTTAGAATGCTTTCTCCGTTTTGCTGGTGAAAGCTCCCGCTCCCCGCTTCCCCTCTGTCTCCCGGCAAGTTCACCGCCTCCTCCTTCCCTGACTTCCAATGCATTGTGGAATTCTCTGTCTCCCTCCTGGTGTTCACCTGGGTGTCTGAAAGTCATTCCAGATGTAGCAGGTCCACAGTGACATTCCTGTGCTCTCTCTAGCCCCCTACTCATCCCTTAGGTAGCCTTCACCATCTCACTTGTTTAGCCCAAATTCTTGGACTCACCCTTGACTTCTCTGTATTCTTATTGCCCACATTCAATCTCGCCCTGGGTTACTGAGGTGACTTTGTATTTTTTGATTTGTATTTATTTATTTTTAAAGTTTATTTACTTATTTTGAGAGAGAGAGAGAGAGAGAGAGAGCGAGAGTGAGAGCGAGAATGCAAGCAGGGGAGGGGGCAGAGAGAGAGAGAGAGAGAGAGAATCCCAGGCAGACTCCATGCTGCCAGCACAGAGCCCGATGTGGGGCCCAAACTCACGAACCGTGAGATCATGACCTGAGCCGAAATCAAGAGTCAGATGCTCAGCTGACTGAGCCACCCAGATGCCTCAAGGTGACTTTTTCACTGGCCTCCCTGCTCCCTGCCACTCTTTGCCCCCTTACGGTTCTTCAACACTGCAGTCTGAATGATCCTTTGAATCTGTCAGATCACATCTGTTCTGCTTACAACTGTGCCTTCTATGGCTCCGTTTCCTCATAGTAGAAGCCAAAGTTCTTACCATGGCCATGGGCCCTACCTGATCTGTTCCCTGTGATTTCTTTCTTCCTTCCGTTCCTTCCTTCCTTCCTTCCTTCCTTCCTTCCTTCCTTCCTTCCTTCCTTCCTTCCTTCCTTCCTTCCTTCCCTTCCTTCCTTCCTTCCTTCCTTCCTTCCTTCCTTCCTTCCTTCCTTCCTCTTTCTTTCTTTCTTTCTTTCTTTCTTTCTTTCTTTCTTTCTTTCTTTCTTTCCTTCTCCCCATGATTTCTCTGCCCTCAGCCCCTGTTCTTTATTCTGGGCTCTGTCTGCACTGGCCACACTGGCCTCTTTGTGACTTCTTGACTAATTAAGGTATGCTTCTACTTAAGGACCGTTGCCCTTGCTGTTCTGTCTACGTGGAATGCTTTTCCCTAGACACCCTCACCACTTGCTTCCTCACTCCCTTCAGGTCTTCTCTCAGATGTCATCTTCTCATCGAGGTCTTCTCTGATGACCCTGTTTAAATTTGCAAACTGTTCTCTGCTTTATTTTTCTTCGTGGCATTTGCCGTCACTTGATATACCTCATACTTAAACTTTTTATGTTATTAGGTGTTGATTATCTCTTTCCTGCACTAGAATATGAGCTCCAAGAGGGCAGAGGTTTTTGTCTGTTTTGTTCACTGTTCTCTCTCCGTGGCCTGGAACGGTGCCTGGCACATAGAAGATGCTCAGCAGGAATGAACGGATCACATTTGGTTTTCATAGGGAGGGTAATAGGATGACATTTCAAGGCTTTATGTGGTTCATATGATCAGATTTACATTTTGAAGGGTCGCTGGAGCTCCTGGGGAGAAATTATTGGAGTGGGACAAGAATGGGATTGTGGAGATTGGTTAGGAAGATATCAGTGGCTTCGGGATGCTGGTGGAGGGGGATGGAAGGACATCGACGGACCCGGGAAAAATGTAGCAGGTAGAATGAAGGGATCATTGATTGTTGGAGCTGCGCTTCTCAAACTTTACTGTCTGTGCACGTCACCTGGGCATCTTGTCAAATTGCAGATTCCCATTGGCAGGTCTGGGGTAGGCCTGAGAAACTGCATTTAGACCAGCTTCCAGGGGACGTCCTGCTGCTGGTCCACGACACAGCTTGAGTAGTAGGGGTTGGATGTCAGGCATAAGGCAGGAGGAAGAGTCAGGGTGCTCAGTGCCTTTATTTGGGAGACAGAACTTGGGAGGAGGAACAGGTTGGGGGAAATGGGGTCACTTCTGGGCATGTTGATTTTGAGGTGCTGTGATATCCCAAGTGTAGATGTTCAGTTGGCAGTGGGGTCTGTAGCTGACAGGAGAGGCCTGAGCAGGAGACGGACAATTGGGGGTCCTCATAGGGACAGCAAACGCAGCCCCAGTGTGGGTGAGACTGAGTAGGGAGAGGGTGCATTGAAGGTGATCAGGGCTGTGGGGACCCCTACTCTCTGGAAGTTGTATTATTGCCATGAAAGATGGATTGCCAAGGCAAGGGCATTGGGTTAAGATACCTGATTGGATGTGGGGCAGATGTTTTTCTTCACTAGGCTCATTCAATACTGTCCTGACCTTGGGGGGTTAATAGCCTCACAAAGAAAATGTGCAGGAGCCTTTTTCCTGAAGGCAGTGGCCAGTCCAGGGCACATGGAGGAAGCCAGACAGCTCTGGTTCTCAAGAAGGCAGGACATCCTCCAGTTTTGGTGCAGCTGTCCTGATGGGCCTGTCCTGGAACATTTGGCGGTTCTGCTGCCTTGGACCCCCAGCGTGGACTTCGGCGAACCTAGTCTCAGATCCCACTTAGCCAGGCGAACTGGAGCAAAGCACCACACCTCTCTGGACCTGCATGATGGGGTAATAATAGCCGTGGTTGTGAGGGTCAGTGAGATGTTGTGTATAACATGCCGAACCCAGAGGCTATAGAGTTGTAATAGTTCTCTCCAGAGGGTGTGTACAGTCAGGATGGGCACTGGACTTGCCCACTCCCTCCCTCCCAGCTCCCCTGCACGCGCCTGGCTTGGCCCCACTTCCAAACACTTCTCACGTTCATGGTCCTGCTTCCTCCTCCAGCCCTCTCCTTGGCTTGAGCCCTCTCCTGCCATTTAGATCAGTCCCCATGATCTCTCTTGCTCTGAATCACACCCCCACTGGTGCCCATACGTTCAAGCCGGTCTCTCATCCATTCACTTTTCCATTCTGAGCCTGGCTGTGAACCCCCTGGGGGTGTTGTCCATCTGTTCATCCATGTCCCCCATTGCACTTTGGTCCTTGAGGCTGGGTAGGTGCTGAGGACCCAGTGGGGATGAGGCAGGCCTGATCCCTCCCCTTACGGAGCGCTCAGTTGGGTGGGGAAGACAGGGATCCAGCGGGTGGTTGCGGTGGAGGGGCTGGGTGCTGTGACACGGGAGGCTGTGCTGTGGCAGCAGACAGCAGAGGGGGCCTGACCCAGGGTGGGCATGCCATCTCCAGGAAGGGAGATTTTGGCAAGTCTGGAGAGGGGGTGTGGGCAAGGAGAAAGGTCTGGACGGAGGGCTGTGGTGGGAGTGACAGGCGGCTCAGTAGAGGAACGGACAGGTTTTGTGGGCTGGGGGGGCAGGTGAGGAGGGGACGTGAGAGGGATGAGATGAGGTTGGGTGGGTCCAAGACAAGGGGCTCTTGAGGGCATGTTAAAGAGTCGGGTTTGGTCCTAATGGTGGAGGGGAGCCATTGAAAGGAGGGTGCCGCCATTTACTTTGCACTAATTTTCCACTTTCATTTCTGTTCATTGTGGTGGATACACATAAAACTTACATTTTAGCCATTTTGATGTGTACAGTTTGGTGGCATTATTTTTTATCACCAAACAGAAAGTCTGTCCCCAGTAGCAGTCTCTCCCTTTCCCCTCTACACCCCTAACCACCCACCGATCTGCCCTCTGTCTCCAGATTTGCTTATTCTGGACATTTCACTTAGATGGAATCCTATAATATGTGGTCTTCTGTGATGGGCTTCTCTCACCTGGCATCGTGTTTTCTCTGTCTTTTAGCCTATGTTAGTACATTGTTCCTTTAAAAACATTTTTTTTAAGTTTATGCATTTTGAGAGAGAGAGAGAGAGTGTGCATGTGAGCGTGGGAGAGGCAGAGAGAGAGGGAGAGAAAGAATCCCAAGCAGGCCGTGCACTGTCAGTGCAGACCCCAAAGTGGGGCTCGATCTCACGACCACGAGATCATGACCTGAGCTGACATCAAGAATCGGACGCTTAACCAACTGAGGCACCCAGGCGCCCCAGTACATCATTCCTTTTAAAGGCTTATTATACTAATGTCCTTTTAAAGGACATAGCGTATTTTATTTATCCATTCATCTGTGGTTGCTCGTTTGGGTCATTTGCACATTTTGGCTATTGTGAGTAGTGTTACTGAGAGCATTTGTGCACAAGTTTTTGTTTGAACCTGTGTTTTCACTTCTTCGGGGTATGTTCCTAGGAGTGGAATTGCTGGCTCGTGTGCTGACTCCGTGTTTAACTCTCGGAGGATATGCTCTCCGTTGTTTCCCAAAGAGGCTGCGCGGTTACACATTCCCACCGGCATTGTATAGGGTTCCAGTTTTTTCACGTCCTTGCCAACACTTGTTATTTAGTATTATTTTTTAAAATTATGGTTATCCTAGTGGGTGTGATCAGCTTTTCACTTTAGAAAGATCCTTGTGTCTGGAGCATAGATTGAGGGGTGTGGTGGACGGAGATGGGTTAGGATGGGGTGGCCGTTGTCCAGGTGAGAGATTGATAGGTGACCAGGTGACAGTGGGGTGGAGAGAAGAGATCAATTTGGGAGGTGGTGAGGACTTAGTGAGATGCACTGAGGCCTTGGGTGGGGAAGAGGGGGTCAGGCGTGACTTATTCACATCATATCCCTGCAGGCTAGCTCTGCGCCAGCACATGATGGGTGCTTTATAAATACTCACTGAACACTAGATTCCCGAGGAGGAGAAATGGGACCTTTGGAGCTCTTTGTGCTCTTATGGATGGCCCTTCCCATGGCTGTGCCTGATATAATCCTCGGGCTTGGAGGGGAGGGTGAAGAGAGGTCTCAGGTAGCCCCTCTTCTGAGGGAGGCACAGGGTTACGGAGCCCCCTGATCTGGATCACCTCCGTCCTTCTTCATTTCCAGGTCTCCAGGAGACCACGTGGGTGGGCCTGGGGAGCTGGAGAGAATGGCTTTTTGGGGGAGGGTGTGAACCTGTGGGGACCAGTCCAGGACTGGACTGGCAGCTCTGAGGACGTGGAGCCTTTTCTGGGGTCCCCAGCCTCAGGGTAAAAGCACTTCCTGTGTATAGGTCACGCCACGCGAAATTCCCCGCTGCTCCTCCAGGGACACCCAGGGAGAGCTCACAGGTTTCCTCCATTCTTGACGCTTCCGTCAGGGTTCCGGAGGACCCAGAAAGACCTGGCCCAGCCCTTTGTGCGGTTCTCATTGACGTTCTTGCCATAGGCCCCGCCTCTGGGTGTACCTGACCTACTGGGGTTTCTCCAGCTCTGCAGCCTTTTAATGATGGATTTTGGCCTAGATAGGGAGGGAAGTGTCTTTCGATCTAAAAGCTTGCAGCAGCTTCCCTTTTCTTTCTCCTCTCCTCCCTTTTCTCTCTTTTCTCTCTCCCTTTTCATCCTCTGCCCCTCTGCTGGGTTCCCCTGCCCCCAACCCCCTTCTGTAAATCTGTAAAACAAACACCTTAAAAAAAATCCCATTCATCTGTTCCGTGTGCAGCTCCAAGCAGGATAAAGCCTCTGCCTCCCTTGGGAGCTGGCTTTTGAGCTTTGGGCATTAGCTCTGTTTATGTGGCTTGGGACAACTGGAGGAGAATCCCAGGGCACTGCCGTGTGGCCCGGGGCCTTGTCAGGCCTCAGAGGCTCTGACCCAGATACGTGGGTGGGTGGCCCTCTGCTCACCTTCCGGTCCAGAGAGAGACCGAGAAAGGACAGGCAGGGGGCCAGAGATCACTAACCTTTGAGCGGTGGCAAAGCCAGACGGGCTGCTGCAGTCACCCCTGGCCTGTGGGCTTCTTGGCCGACTGGACCTCTGCCTGCTCTCCTCTCTCCAGGGAGAGTGTGGGGACTGGAGGTCAGATTTGCTGTGGGGGGGGGGGGGGGACACCTCCGCCCAATGATGGCTCATTGTGTTCCCAGCTACCCAGGTGAACCTTGCAGCAGCAGCAGGTGCTACCCTGACAAGCACACGGCCATGTCCTTGGCCATGTCCTTTGCTCTGCCGAGGGAATTTATTGTTCAGCACCGTGGGAGGTGTGGGGGGATGCAAGGAGCACACTAGGTGTCCTCCGCAGGAGCTTGGAGTTTGCACTGCAAGTGAGAACCCTGCTCACAGGGCTGGACCCTGATAGAACAGGGAAGGTGAAGTTCAGCCAGTCCATGCTTTGTTGCCCAAAGGCGGAGGGGGCAGGGGGTGGTGGTGGTGCAGAGGGGCTGCAGCTGTCTTCGCTTTTATTCTTTGCTTCGGTGGCCTGTTCATTCACTCGGTGCATGAACGGGATAGCTCGGACCGCAGATTGTGGAGTCAGACTTCTTGAGTTTAGAGTTCTGGGTTCCCTCCAAGAACTGGCTGTGTTTCCCAAGCCTCAGCTGACTCATTTATGTAGATGAAAACATCTCCTTGTCCTGATCATCCTCACAGAATTGTGCTTGGCAGAGAAGGTGATAAGAAACCTCATCAGTGTAATTATTATGCAAATGTAAGGTCTTAGTTTTTGAGGGCCTGCAGTGAAGGAATGTGGCCCTGGGCCCCGTGGGCGTGGGCGGGCTGACGAAGTGGCCCCTGCCTTCAGAGCGCGTATAGCCAGCCATGCCGGCCTGCAACTAGACACATTTCATGGAGGATCTGGCTGGAAGGTTCTCATCATGTTTTCTCATGGGGCACTGGCCCAGCATGGCCCTCAAGCTCTTCAATTCATTCAACAAATAGTGACTGAGTGGCCACGGGAGCCAGGCAATGTTTAGGCACACGCTGGAGGCCAGCAAAGGGCCCGGGTGCCCCCCAAGTCTTGAAGCTGTGCCCGGCTCCTCCAGCAGAAGGAGGCTCTGTGTCCTCTACATCCTGCCACACGCTCTCAGGCTCTGAGTCCACGGGCTTCAGTGGCGCTCATTGGCTGGATGATTTTTGTGGCTGGCCTCGGTGTGGCCTCTTCCTGTCACTCTTTGGTCTGGCCAGCTGGGGCAGAGAGTAGATCTGGGAGGGGGTGACAGAGTCCCTGGGCAGGGGCCTTTAATTCTCAGTGGCCCCAGCTGCCTGTGGAGGCCGACCTCGTGCCTCCTGGGGAGAATAATGCCATTTCCGTGGACAGACCCTTCCAGTGTTACTGACGTTGATGCATCAGCTTGTCACTTAAGTGACTGGGGCAGCTGGAAATGATGCAGCAGGGGGGCCAAAGCAGCAGCCTCTCCTCAGCCCCGATTCCCTGTGGCAGGTGCCGGGCCTGCTCCCTGAGGCCTCGCGTGCTCTGACTTGATGGGTTGCAGGAAGCAGATGTGGCAAGACCCTTCCCCACACCCAGACTTCTTCATTAGATGCCTCTGGATTCTTTGAATTTTTTTCCCCCAATGAGTATGTAATGATATTTATAATAAAAATGTACAATTCAGAAATAGAGTGATGGCCTCTCACGCAGTGATGTCCTTTTTTAAAAAAATATTTATTTTTGAGACAGCACAAGTGGGGAAGGGGCAGAGAGAGGGGGACAGAGGATCTGAAGCCGGCTCCATGCTGACAGGTGAACCCTGATGTGGGGTTCGAACCCACGAACTGCAGGATCTTAACCCGAGCTGAAGTTAGATGCTCAACCGACTGAGCCTCCCAGGTGCCCCTCAGTAATGTCCTTTGAAATAATCCAGGATAGGTTATTTGTATTTAAAAGATATTTCTGTAGGGAGTTAGCAAATGAAAAGCAGCTTTCTCTTGAAAAAAACCCAAGAACCAAAATAACTCATGTCAGGCTCTCTTCCCAAGCAGCATATCTTTTGGGCATCACGTTGGTCTAGCAGGAAACCCTCAAGGCTCTTGAACTACCCTTTTCCCAACAGAGTTTAGCCAATGATTCCAGTGTCTGAGCCGCCAGCTCTCAGAGACCAGGGCTACTGCGGTGGGGAGCCATTTAGAACTTGCCACCCAGCGTCCCTTAGAATCCTAGCTTTGCCACTTACTTGCTGTAGGACCTTCCACTTAACCTCTCTAAGCCTCAGTTTTTTTATGTGTAAAATGGGAGCATGGTTCTGTACCTCCCTCATAGGGTTGTAGAAAAGATTAAATGAAATAATGCTTGTCAAGAGCTTTACATTGTACTACATGAATATTAGCTAGGATTATGATGAGGATGAGGAAATACAGATATTTTTATTATCTTTACCATCCATGTCCAGAGGAGTAATCCAAGATCAAGGGAGTGACATGAGCTTAGACCAAACTATCGGGGAATGGGTTTACTCTGCCTCTGCCTCTTGAGCAGGAAGTTGAGGTTAAAGTAACAATCTGGCCTACTCAGCCAAATTGCAGTGGAGGTAACACTGGCCTGTCCCATGCTGCTCTTTTAGCCCTCCAGCTCTGAGGGTCTGTGAGCTCCTCATTTTGTTTATCCACCTTTTAGTTCATTCAGTACCGGTCACTATGCTGGGGGCTGGCCTGGCAGGCAGGGTTCAAGACCAGGGAAGCGGCCTGGACAGAGGCAGCCCATCAAGAACAGAGGCAGCCCTCTGTTCTCACTGAGTCAGGAGGTGAGCCTGGCCAGGGGAGTGAGTTTCTGTTCATTACTTGGAGATCTTGGTTATCCAGGGTGTTCTGGGTTGCCAAGTTCTTTTTCTGAACCTTCCAGTCATACCACACTGCAAGGGTCATGCCTGTTTTCCAGTGTGTTCCTGGAGGCATGCATAGTTATCTTGTCCTTCCTTTCCTAATGTCCCGGGGAAAGAAGCTAATGCTAGGAGGAGGCAAGAGGGTTGATATCACAGGTTTGGTTCATCGGCATTAGGTTCTGGAGGTTGGATTGGAGCATGTTGGTAAGGTGAGATCGCAGCCCTGACCCCCTGGGCTGAGTCAGCTATGCTTGGTTGCTTGGCTGCAGGTGGACCCCTTGCCCTGGCCATTCATCTCCCAGTGATGTACCATGGTCACACACAGGAAAGGGCGAGAATGAAAAGGGGCCACGTGCTCTGTCTCAGTGTTGGAAAACGGCTCCAAGCATTTGTCTTTCTAATGAACGAAGCTTTCAGAGATTGGGAATAGCATTATTAATTGAAAAGACTACATATTTACCCTGAAATTCTATGGTCTGTCTCCACCGAGACTCAGTTGTTTTGAGCCAGTGATGAGACTCTATAACTGGCATGTTCCTGAGTAATAACATATTCAGAAGAGTTAAGAGTTAAGAGGCAGCGTCTGGGAGTGTGGTGGAGTGATAGCTTAGCGAGGTGAGCCCAAGTCCGGCAGATAGTTGGGTGGTTCCTTAACATGGATGGTTTAACACACACCTATGCTGGGCATGTGGACGTGGGGCTTTTTCTCTCCTGGGGTCTACTAGGAATTCTGCCAAGACTTGGGATCATGTAGTAAGCAGTGTATCCTTATGTTAGCCTCATTTTTTGGTTCAATAGTCGAGCTTTACTTACTATGATTGTGTAAGAATTGCTTATTGTTGAGCCAAGGAGGGCACTATAATTATGTTTCCTTTCTTGTAGAGGCTTTTATTTTTCCCGGAGTTAGTGATTAATGCGTTTCTTCCATTAGCATAGTTTTCTGTGTACTTATTTTTGTTTTTTCTGTTTTACTATTTTTATTTATTGTCATAATTCCTTGAGTAGTCTTTTTTTTTCCTACCAAGAGTTTGCACCTATTAGATATCCTGTCTGTCAGTTCCATTCTTTTCATCAGGAGGCTTCACTTCCAGAGCCCTCTATCCTCTACTGCTCCTGTTATGGTAAAAGGATAGCCATTTTATTAGGCACAAAATCTGTAGGTTAGAATTTCAGGTAGGGCACATCAAAGGTGGATGGCTCATCTCTGCTTCACAATGCCTGAGACCTCATCCTGGATGGCTCAGATGGCTGGAGATGGCTGGGATGCTCAGCTGGGGCCATACGTCTGGGGCCTCAGTTCTGGCTTGGTTCCTAGGTTTCTCTTGTCGCATCTGCTGTGGCTGAAATGTCCAAAATGGTTTCTTCACGTATGTGGTGTGGACTGGATGTCTGGAACATCTGGAATTTGGCTGGTATCTGTATCTCCATGTGGCTGGCCATAGGACGATAGTCTCAGGATAGTTGGACTTCTTACATGCTGGCTGTTTTCCCTAGAGTAAATGTTCCTAGAGATCGAGGTGGAAGCTTCAAGGGTTCCTGTGACTCAGCCTTGGAAGAAGTTAAGTAATGTTATTTCTGTCCCGTTCTGTTGGTCCAAACTGAGTTACAGGGCCAGCACAGGTTCAAGGCAAGGGGAGGTACACGGGCATCCGCATCAAGAGATATGCTCATCAGGAAGCCAACTTTGGAGACTAGCTACCACAACTCTCTTTCTTATCCGTTACTTCTTCCCGGAACCATTTTTGGTCAGGTATTGGATCCTCTCATGTTTTTATCTTTATCTTTTCTTTTTCATTTTCCACATCTTTGTCTTCTTGTTCTTTTTTGGGAACTTTGACTTAGTCTTCACATCATGTTTTTATTTTCTAAGCTCTCTTTCTCTCCTGATCATTCCATTTTTTTTATAGCATTCTCTCCTTGTGTCATGCATACAAAATCTTGTCTTATCTCTCTGGGGATATTACTTTATAGTAGTGTTTTGGGGTCCCCATTGGTTCCTTGCATTGTCTGTTACCTTCGGGTTCCTCTTGATTATTTTGACATCTCTCCCTGATGCTGGAGTCTTTCCTCAAATGTCTGGCCATCCTTGGCTGTCTCTCTGTACCCAAGAGTGAGGCACTAGGAACTGGATTGGGAACTGTGTGCTGGGGCTGGCGTGCCACCTGGGAGCTTCCATGCAGGGTGATGATTAGGTAGCAAACTGCCTTTTCCATTGGAGTCCAGATGTCTTTTCTCAAGGATTGTTGCTCAGTTTCTTATGGTGGTGAGGGTTGGGAAGGTCATCTGGCTGCTGAGGAAGTGACAGGTTGGGAGGCTGTCCAAAGGCTCTGTGTCTTAAGTATCAAACACTCTGCTGGGGTGATTCCAGCCCATCTTCCAGGCACAAGCCATCTTTTGTAGGCTGGATTTTCCTCTTCTGTTACATTTGCTCTTGTCATTTCACACTTAAAAAAAAAAAAACTGTTATTTTAAGGGGCTTCAGAAGAAGCAAAATAAATGCAGGTAATCAGTCTGATATGTTCATCATGGAAGTTTCAACAGAGACAGATATAGTCTGTCTCTACTTCTATGTTCGTATCCATATCCATATTTATATCTATCTCTCCTAAAAGAAGTGAGAGAGAACTACTTAAAAATTATTTTTTGTTAGGGCACCTGGATGGCTCAGTCAGTTAAGCATCCAACTTTGGCTCAGGTCATGATCTCATGATTCGTGGGTTCGAGCCCTGTGTCAGGCTCTGTGCTGACAGCTCAGAGCCTGGAGCCTGCTTCAGATTATGTATCTCCCTCTGTCTCTCTGTGCCTCCCCTGCTCACGCTCTGTCTCTCTGTGTCTTTCAAGAATAAAAAAACATTAAAAAAATATTTTTTGTTGTGACGCATGCCATACATTTAAACTGAATTATGCAGTAAGCACCCACGTACTTGGCATCCAGGTCATGAAATACTAACAGGCTGGGAAAATGCTGATATTCTGTGCTTTTGTGGCTCCATGGTTTGTGATTGTGGTTCTGAAGCTATCTGAGGCCGTGACCCTGTGAGCTGGCCATCTTTGCCCTGAGCATGATGTGGTTCCTTCAACTGAGGCCAGACGGTGCCAAGCAGAGTGGCTGAGTGCTGAGGCTGAGCATGTGAGGGAAGCTGTTTCCAGGTGATACGGCGCGTTTAGGCTGGATGACACGCGTACCTGCACCTCTCTTCTCCTCACTCCTGACTCTCTGCTAAGGCTTCTGTACTTTCCTGATCCCTCCTGGGTTTCCCAGGACCCCCTGACTTGTGGTGTGTCCAGAATGAACACTTTATCATCTGCCTTTCACAAACCTAGTTCTTCTCCTCAGATGTGTCATGTACGAAGCACCCACTTGGTGCTTGGTTTTCTGACACCCAGCCTTTTAGCTTCTCTTCTTCCTACTGTATCACTAAGTGACCTTTTTTTTTTTTAAAGTTTATTTATTTTTGAGAGAGAGAGCGAGCGAGCATGGGGGGAGGGGCAAAAAGAGAGGGGGGCTGAGGATCTGTGCTGACATCAGACAGCCCAATGTGGGGCTCGAATTCACAAACCGTGAAATCATGACCTGAGCTGAAGTCAGAAGCTTAACTGACTGAGCCACCCAGGTGTCCCCCAACACCCAAATTTCTGACTCCGTGACTCTTGGGCCCACACCACACCCCTCAGGGTCTGCGCTTACTCATGTGTGAGCCGTACGGCGTCAGTCAGTCCTAAAAGTTGTCTGTTGGGTAAGGCTTTTCCCAGGAGTGTGGAGATGTGCCTGTGTGTGTAGGCTGGTCCATCAGCTCTGAGATGTAATACAGGAGGCTCACTTGTCCCTAACCAGGGGCCATAGCCGGGTCTCCAGGGCGGGGTCACCCTCCTGTCCTGTTCCTCCTGGTGCCTGTCCTTTCTCTTACCCCTGGCCCAGTCGAGAGATTCAGGGCCCTCCGTGCCATCCTCACCCAACACATCTGGAGAGAAGCCAGCGTGTTCTTTGAAGCTACAGGCACCAAGTATCACCCAGAACTCCCCTTGGTCCCATGTGTAGCCCACTTTCATTGCCCAGGGTATGGCCTATTCACCTCCTGTGCTGCCCTGGGTTCTGCTGTCAGTGCATTCCTTATGGGGGACCCACAGACCCCGTGGATGGACCCCTGATGCTCATGCCTTTTTTTTTTTCTTTTAATAAGCTCTATGCCCAACATGGGGTTTGAACTCATGACTCCGAGATCAAGAGTCGCATGCTCTGGGACACCTGGCTGGCCCGGTTGGTAGACCGTGCAACTCTTGGTCTTGGGGTCTTGGGGTCATGCGTTCAAGCCCCACGTTGGCTGTGGAGATTTGTTTTAAATATCTTAAAAAAATAAAAAGAGTTGCATGCTCTACCAACTGAGCCAGCCAGGCACCCCGACATTCATGCTTTATAAATATGTGTCTCTGAACCAGCTGTGCCTCCTGATAGGTTCTTCCTGAGACGTGACCTGCTCACTTTTTGCACACTCGTGCTGAGGTGATTTGGGAACTGCGCTCTCTGGAGAACAGGAGAGAGGCTGCCTGTGGGATTTGGGCACCTCCCCTTGCCTCTCCAGGCCTCGATGTCCTTGTCTGTGTGATTAGGCGGTTGAATGGTTTCTAATGGTTTCTCCCAGGGCTGCTGGTCTGTGTCCATGAACCCCAGGATTGGGTGTGCATGGCAGGGGCGGGGGCTTGCCATTTTGCATCCTTGGGGAATTTTGAGTCACCAAAGGTCCAGAGTTGGGGTCCGAATC
The DNA here is from genome assembly GCF_028749965.1 of Puma concolor. Lineage (NCBI taxonomy): Eukaryota > Metazoa > Chordata > Mammalia > Carnivora > Felidae > Puma > Puma concolor. Next base: position 14,669,903 of record NC_141680.1, on the reverse strand, counting down.
TCCAGGAACCAATTAGAGTGTGCACGGGGATGGGACATGACACCAGAGACAACCATGCCAGATGCTTCCAGGTGAGCAGTGCCTGCTCTTCTCAGGGGGAACCGGTGGGGCACTGGGACTCACTCCCTTCGCCTGCTGGCACCTCTCACTCCCAAATCCTGTGCCCCCTTGTGGCCCCTCACCTCCCCGCCAGCCCCATGGGGCTCTGTTCTTCTCCGCTTTCACATCGGCCCCAGCACAGGACAGACATTAACCCCCTCACCTCTCCGTCTGTCCCTTTGGGGCTTGGAATCAAGCCATGCGCATGTGCCAAGAGCCTGGTGGCCCCCACACAGTGGCTGGGCTCTCCTGTCCCTGCCTCCTAAGCTTAGGGTCCAAAGTACGTGGGCATCCGAGTTCCCCCAGGTTTGAAGCTGTCCCTGCCTCCTCTCTGTGCTCGGATTCACTTTCTGCCTTGATCCCCCTCCCCTGCGCCCACTCCCTCCCCCCTCATTTGATGGCCGCCTTGGCAACAACGACAGTGGCCAGGTATTATGTTTTTGCTGTGTACCAGGCACTGTGCTAAGTGCTTTACAGGCTTATTCAGGCCACTGGTGAGGTGGGTATAGTTACACCATTTTACAGATGTGGAAACTGAGGGGCATGGAGATGAAGTGACCTGACCAGGGTCACATAGCTAATCGGTAGGGCTGGAATTCAAATCCAGGCTTGTTGGGCCATAAAGCCGGTGCTTTTGATCTTACTGTACACACTGCCCACCTGCCTTGCTTGAGGACAGAGCCTGGTTCTCTCTACTCCATCCAGTCTGCTGCCCGGGTGACTGGCCATGCCTGCACGGAGCCTCTCAAGGTGCTTTCAACCATGGGGATGCCCCAGCACTGCTTGCTGCTAGAATGAGGGTTATGCGATTGTGTGCTGGGTCTGGGGTCTCCGTAGCCGGCAAGGCAGACTCCTCTGGGTATCACCCAGGCTGAGGTCCCCTGCTCATCCATCCCCCTGGCCCGCCTTACCCAGGGACCACAGAAGTATCTGCCACCATAAAAACTGTCAAGACACTAGCCCTCGAGACGTTGAACACAATTTTCTGAGTCCTGTTCAGGGAACGGGCGTTGGGAGTTAGCCCGCCCATTCTGCAGATGAGAAAGCAGAGAGACTGAGACTTTGAGGTTCAGCTCGTCAGGCTTCTAATTCTTCTTTCCTCTCATTGTGTCTGATTCTTTTTTTTAAATTTTTTTTTTCAACGTTTATTTATTTTTGGGACAGAGAGAGACAGAGCATGAACGGGGGAGGGGCAGAGAGAGAGGGAGACACAGAATCGGAAGCAGGCTCCAGGCTCCGAGCCGTCAGCCCAGAGCCCGACGCGGGGCTCGAACTCACGGACCGCGAGATCGTGACCTGGCTGAAGTCGGACGCTTAACCGACTGCGCCGCCCAGGCGCCCCATCATTGTGTCTGATTCTTACGATGATTTCTCACGAATCTTTTATATTATGTTATTTCCTATTGTTTATGGTTTAGTTGGTTGTATAGGATGGGGAAATGGGATCAGCTAGAACTCAGAAGATCTCTCCAAATCAGTGACAGTGCAGGTACTCCTGAGGGCTGGGAGTGGGGACGAAGGGCGTGGCTGGGATCCCAGTCAGTGTCTGAAGCATTGCCGCACAGCCAGAGCTTGCACAGCCCGGGGCCCTGCGGGCACCAAAGGGCAGCCGGAGAGGAGAGTAAGCAGAAGTGACAGAACTAGAGTCCAGTTAGCCCCTTGTCTCTTGTTCGTTTTTAAAAATTCAGTTTTAATTTGCATGCCATAACATTCACCCTTTTATACCCAATGCTTTTTAGTGTATTGACAAAGTTGTGCAACTATCACCACCATGTAGTTCCAGAACATATTTATCACTTTGGAAAGAAACTCCCCATTCCCCTCCATTCTCTGTCTGCCCCTGGTGACCGCTAGTCTACTTTCTGTCTCTGGATTTGCCTGTTTTGGACATTTCACGTAAATGGAATCATATAACATGTGGCCTCTTGTGTCTGGCGTCTTTTCACGTGGCGTTAATGTTTCCGAAGTTCATCCACGCTGTGGCATAGGTCAGTACTTTGTTCCTTTTTATGGCTGAATAATACTCCATCCACAGACCATATTTTGTGTATTCATTCATTGCGTGCGGACACTGGGTTCTTTCCACCTTTTGGCTGTTGTGAATGGTATGCCTCCTTCCTTTTTGGTTGCGTTTTCCCGGGAAGCTTCTTATAGTGGCCAACTGTCTGCATTCCTCTAGCTTGGCTATTTGGAAAATGGGAGAAAACCCAGCCAAGCATGGCTGGGTGGCTGGGGACCTGGTGGGGTGAGGGATGCAGAGGGGGTTTGTGGGTTTGGGAGAACTCTCTTCCAGAGGAAGGCTTAAACCTGGCCCCAGAGCCATCTGCTGATAGGTGAAACATTTTCCTGTTGTTGATTATTAACCAGTAGTTATGGTCCTGAGAGTAGTTCCCTGGGGCTAGCATGGGTGCTTATTTGAGATGCCAGAAATGTTTTCAGAGACATTAAACAGTCCTGGACCCTCACTTCTCTCTCTCTACCCGGAGACCAGATCACCATTTTCTGGGTTATAGTAACAACAAATATGATGAAAATAACAATAGTCTACGTTTGTATAGGATTTTATGTTTTATTTCACGGCCATTACATTTAATTCCTCAAAACATCATCACCCCCATGTTTGCAGATGTGGAGAAGTGAGGTAACCTACCCAAGGTCATGCAGTGGGGTGGTGGGTGGAGCCAGACTGGAACCTGGGAGTCCCTTGATCCCTAGTATAGGGCACTTTCATAGAAGTGTGGGGGACATGGCGGCTGCGGTGGCCTCAAATGGTCTAGGGTAGAGAAATTGAAGCTGGATAGGGAGGAGCTGGAGGCCAGGGTACTGTAAGTAGGGCCCCCACCTGGGGTGTGTCCAGTGCCCTGTGAACAGTCCCATCTGGTGACCCATCTCCTGGCTTTCTCAGCTTCTCCCAAAGGCTCTCTGATCACTTCCTCCAGAGGTTTGCATTTGGCTGAAGCCAGCCAGGCCCTCTCCCAGCTGCCCCAGGATCGCCCATGCTTCTGGGGAAGGAATCCCAGAGCAGAGACCCTCAGTGGCAGATGGTTTTGGGGCAGAGGGATGCTGAGTGGGTAGCACCTCCAGGACCCCCGGAGGCTGGAGGAGGCCCCTGACCCTCCCATTCATGCGTGTTTTACCACCTCTCTCTTTTAGCTGTCTGTATGATCTTCTTCCTCCCTTGTCTGCCGCCTCTCTGTTCTCCCCGGCGCCCCCCCGCCCCATGGGTCCCATGTCATCAGAGCTGTGTATGAGCATTCAGCTGGCTTGGCCAGTGAGGCAGTTTCAGACTCAGTGCCGTGATAATGTCAGGATCGCCGTGGGTCACAAGAAAGTTGTTATAAGTAATAGTAAGGATACCACCTCTGCTAATAATTTGCCTTATGCTTCTAATAAATGAGAGCAGACTGAAGGTTATCTCTTGGTGTAATCGTGTCACTTTCACCGGCTTATGTATGATTTGTTTGCCAGTTCTCTCGGCTGGAATGGTGCTGAGCACCGAAGTTCTTGTCTTATCTCAGTACCAGCTGGTGACTGGGCTGGGCCTGGCTGTCCCTGGGAGGGTGGCTCCCAAACGAATGTCCTTGGTTGTGAGGGCGGGGGCAGGACGAGGTTGAGCCCAGCTGACCATGGCCGGGGTGATGACGCTGAAGCAGGGATTTCATCGTCTTTGTTTTTGGTCCTCCGATTACAAGGCCGAGGCTAGCACCTGGGACTTGGGTAGCACATTTGTCTCCCGGGGCTGCTGTAACCAAGTGCCACGGAGCTGCACCTTAAGACAACAAACCTTTGTTGTCTCTATTCTGGAGGCTAGAGGTCCAAAATCAAGGTGTCAGAGGGGCCTGCTCCTTCTGCAGCCTCTGGGGTAGACTCCTTCCTTGCCTCCTACAGCTTCTGGCGGTGGCTGGCAACCCTCGGTGTTCCCGCCGCCTCTTTCCAGTCTCTGCCTCTATTGTCATGTGGCGTTCTCCCTGTGTCTGTGTCTTCACATGGCCGCCTTCTCCTCTCGTAAGGACACCAGCCAGATTGAATTAAGGGACGGCCCTGATGATCTCTTGATTACATCTCCAAATAGGGACACATTCATGGGGCCTGGAGGTTAGGACTTCAGCATATTGTTTGGGGGGGGGACGTGATTCAACCCGTAAGAGGCGGTTGGCTCTTGATTAAGTACCTTTGGCTCCTCGGAGTTGAGCGTGGGGGAGGGGACACACGTCCCCTCCCCTCCCATAGGCCACTTGAGCCGCCTATATATACCAATCAGTGAAGGGTCGATTTGCAGCCAAGGTCCTGGGTGTACTCTGAGTTCGGATCTTTCTGAGAGCAGCAGTCTTGCCTTCTACCTACCCAGGCATTGCATCTGGTATCTCGGAAGAGCCCAGAACTGGTGCGAAGCTGCTAGCCCCTGGTGCCCATTCCTGCTCCAGCACTTTCCAGGCTCCAGACATCATTCAGTAAATCCTTCTGGCTGGAAGACGCCCTGTGTTCCCCACAAATTGTCCTCACCACTCCCTGGAAACTGGTCCCAGGGGCTTATTCCAGCATCCAGGGAAAACTGGCTGGTGCAGGGAAGGGGGGCTCAGCCCAGGGAGCGTTGGGGGCAGTGGTCCTTTGCCTGAGACTCAGGGACCTTGAGTAATAATCACATCTGCTCTGGTCCCATGGGAGGGGACGTTGCATACCTTAGGGAGAGAAGCAGACAGTGTGACTGTGTATCTGAGCGTCCTTTGACCAGCTGACCTGCCAGCGTTGCCCTCCTCTGGGATTAGTGTGCTTGGAGAGCCAGGACTGCTGTCAGGCAAGTTTGCCACAGCTCCCTCCAGGGGACTAGTCCAGAGGTCCTCAGCTAACCTCCACACAGCCCTGTAGACTTTGGGTAGGGGGCTTGCCTCCTCTGCCCTCTCTGCATGCTTCTAACTCCTTGGCTGCCAGCCCCCAAGGGGAGCAGCCCTTGTCCATTCTCACCTGAGGGGACCCGAGGGTGGCGCCCCCATCCTTGATCATCTCCCCCCCGCCACTCCCTTTCCCCCACCGTGGCTCTCAGAGGCTGGGCCCATTGAGGATGAGCAGAGGCTGCAGGGGAAAAGGCAGAGTGACCGGAGGGGGTGAGTCTGTGCTGGGACGCAGCTCTGTGGGGTCCACAGGCAGGTGAGGGCCAGAGCAGCTGGGCTGGACCCCACACCGGTTCCAGGCCATAACGGGGAGGCGGTGGCTCTGAGAGGTGGAAGGAGCCTCATGCATTCCTCGTGTGTGTGTGTGTGCGTGTGCATGCACACACGCACACGTGCTGAGTCGTGGCCCTGCTGGTTCTTGGGCCGGTTATAGTCTGGACTCGGAGGGAGGGGGTCCCCCACCTTTCCTGCCCTCAGAGTGAGACTGGGTTCAGGAAGACAGGAGGGGCAAGGCAGACGGAGGATCAGAAAGGGGGATTGGCAGGCTGAGGTCAATGGGGTCACATGGATCCTCTGCCAAGACGTTCACGCGGTCTCCTTCCCTGGTTGCCTAGATGAGAATGAGGCATGGCCAGCTGCGGGGGCAGGCAGGGGTCGTGCCGGCGAGACAGGGCCCCGTGGCACCTGGCCTGTCTTCCTTTAGGTTGGGCCTGCCCTGTGGGCTGAGGGGAGCCAGGCTGGGGTGGTGTGTGGGTCTCAGGGCAAGGGCTGCCTCTGGAAAGGCAGGTAGGCCAGGCTCTGTGGGGAGGCCGGGCCTCTCTCATGAAGGAGGCTTGGGGTTGGGGCTGTCGTCCCCGTTGGCGACATGTGGGCTGCAAAGTACAAGAAGCATTCTGTCAAGGTGGCAGTGGGGGTCCTTTGGTCATTTAAGTGTGACCCAGGTGTCAGGCTCACTCTCTTGGCTGCTTCAGGGTGGAGCTCTGGAGAAGGAGACGGCAGCAGGGTTGGGAGCTTTGATGGCTCAGCCTGGTCTTCTTGGGCTTGTCATATCTTCACCTCTCGCTGCTGTCCCGGGAGATAGCCAGGGCACGTCCAGGACACCATAGTCCCTCGTCTGGGGCTCCCCCAGGTTCTGCCCAGCTGGCCCTGTTGCATAATCAATCATTGCTCTGGAGACTTATCTCACTGCAAACATCGTGCCTGGTGATGAGACTGCGAACTAGCACTCCCTGGTCACCGGCTAGGGCCAGATGGCAAGTGGGGAGTGTGTGAGAGCAGTGAACTTGTCACAGTCATGTTGTCATGGTGACATAACTCTGTTTAGCTGCTTCTCCATGGTCCTAGCCCACGTGAACTAAAATAAGTTCTACCTGCAGCTTACACAGCAGGCAGCCCCGTCCTCCTGAGGTCAGCTCTCTGGCTGCGGTGTGTGTGTGTGTGTGGGGGGGGGGGCGGGGGGAAGGGGCAAAGGGTACCCAGGAGCCAGGAAGGATGAATCACAAATGTTTATGCTCCTCTTCTGTCTCTGTCTTTTTGCTGGTCCTTAGTTAAAATGTATTTTGAAATACATCTACTAAACGTATACGTGAAGACTATTTTACTAACCCCTATAATTTTGACAAATGAAAAAACTTGAAGATAAACGGTAATTGCTACAGTTTCAGGGCCTAGTTATTTTCCACCGTGTCAAACTTTGCTGTTGTGGTAAAACAGTTAGTTTATTTTGATGCCTTGAAGCATTTGTTGGTGCCTTGGAGGCCCTTAGGTGTTGTGGGTCCCGTAAGTCTTAAGAGTGGTGGCCCCGGTACATCAGTGGACATCATAGTCGCCTGGAGGGATTGTAAGACCCAGCTTCCTAGCCCCGTCGCTGGAGACTCTGGCGTGCACCTGGGCATTTACATTTCTAACAAGTTCCCAGGTGATGCCCATGTGGCTGGTGCAGGAACCACACGTGGAATAGCCCCACTGGAGGGTTTAGGACATCCCAGCAGAGGATGCATTCCACTCTGGTTTCACGCAGTGTGTGTTAGACCGGGTCCCCATGCCCAGCTGCTCTTGGCAGAGAGGGAATGGCTCAGGCCCTGACTCATGTCTTCTGTGTTCTGTGGCCTCTTCACAGGAAGCAGGAGCTGGCCAACAGCTCGGATGTGACCTTCCCAGACCGGCCGCTGTCCCCTCCTCTCACTGCGCCTCCCACCATGAAGGTAAGAGGCTTAGAGTTGGTGAGTGGGAAGGGGAGGTGGCTGTCCCTTCAGTCCCAGGCCCGGCTACTTCCATCCAGTGGGAGCCAGAGAGTGCCCTGACACCTCAGGAGGCAGTGTCCGCTTCAGCTCACCAGTGTGGGAGGAAAGTGTGACTGAGACTTGGGGGTGTCAGGGGCAGTGAGGAAATGGACTGGGGCTGAATGGGGTTGCGAGAGGCCTTGCGGAGCTGTGGGGTCCAGCACAAGGGACTCAGGCAGGAGTAAGCGAGGAGACTTGGAATGCAGCCTGGTGCCTTAAGGGACCACTTCCCAGGAGGGCTGCCTTGCTCTGGGGCTGGGGGAGGCGGGGGTCCTGTGGGGTGGGACCCTCCTGGGACTTGAATGGCACTTGCATGCTGGTCTGCCTGCCTCTGACTGGCCCTCCTGGGCTGGCCCTGTTATCCCCATGTGGGAGAGTTGCCCTGGAGCTTCTTGGGGTCACTAATTCTTTTCCTATTCGCACTTCATTCACAAGTCTCTTTCCCGGGAGGCTGTCTCCCAGAAGCCCAGGCCATGACTACTCATTCCTGGAGAGGGCCTGAGGCAACGTACCCTTCCCCCACCGTGCCCTTCCCCCTTCATCTTTCAGCACCCCCCCTCCCGCCCCCCCAGAATGGTTGCAGGGCTGAGCTGGCTCTCAGGGAGGACTTAGGCTCAGCCAGTATTCCTGCCTAGGCAGCAATGCACCCCCTTTCTTCCCTCCCTCCCTCGCACAGTTTGCCAGGTGAGGACTAGCTCTGAAGAGGTCACCTGCCTCCTGAGTCATCTGAAGGGACATCTATGCCAGCCTCTATCTCTGTCCAGGGGGCTCTGCTGTGAAATGACTCACAAGGAAATGATTAAGCATCTCTCCCCTGTTGCTTTCTGCTGTCCCCCCTCTCCCCTGACCGATCTGTTGCACAGTGATTACCCGCGCCCCCCGCCCCCCCCCCCCCCCGCCAAGTGGATGAGAGCCACCGCTCCATTATCATCCCATACAGAATGCCCACCGCGTGGAGAGCTGTAGGGTGTGCAACAAGGGGGAATATCCTGGAATGACAGCCAGAGCCTGCCCTGGTTGGAGTGGGTGGGGCGCAGGGCTGAGTGAGGACACCCCTGCTTTCCACCTGGAGGAGGACCCAGGGGCATTGACAGCCAGACAGCCTCTGTCAGCCAGTTTGCACGGAGTGATGCCGAGAAGCGTTCTGAGTGTCAGCCCCTTGGTCTGCAAGTTTGGATGTGGGATGCTTGTCACTGTGCTCATGGGTGGTAGGAGTTTGTGGGGAGAACCCTGAAAGTCTCCGAGGAGGAATCCCTGAGTTCTGTTGGCAGGCTTTACTTACTCACATGCTTATTTAATTCATTCAGCACCCAGTATTTGCTCAAATGTTGTATTAGTCAGGACTCTTGGGTACCAGTGACAGAAACATAAACTCACTTTGGATTAAGCATGAAAGGGAATTTCCTGCTTTCTAATGGCAACTATAGACTCCAGGCATGGCTGCATCTGAGATCTGTCTCTTTCCATCTCTCTTCTCTGTTGGTTTTATTCTTTGTCGGGCTCTGTCGCTGTGGTGGCAGGATGGTGACAGTAGCTCCTACCTGCTAAGTAACTTCAGTAGAAAGAAGAGTGTCTTTCCCCCAGCAGTCCCAGCAGAAGTCTCAGGGAGGAAGCTTGAGGGCCTGGCTTAGGTTACCTGTCTGTCTCTGAACCAATCACTGCGGCCAGAATGACGGAGGCTCTGATTGGCCAGACCCAGGTTGCAGGCCCACTCTCTAAGCCCAAAGAACTAAGAGTGGGGGAAGGGTGGTTCCTCAAAGAAAAATTAGGGTGTCATGAGGAGAAGATGGGGAGGTGGATGCAGGGAAGGCAAGACCAAACAGCTTTCTACCGCAAGTGCTGACCATGTGCCAGCAAGGCCCGTTGCTGAGTGCTGGGGACCTGGTGGCGAACGAGGCATCGAAGTGCCCGCCCTCCTGGAGCTTGTAGTCTAGCTAGGGAGACAAAAGTTGAAAAACTAACTTTAAGATGCAGGATGGACTGTGAGGTGTGATCAGTGTTCCAAAGGAGAAGCCCGGCATAGCTTGGGGACAATACAAGGGACGTGTGTGAGGGAATCCAACCTAACCTTGGAGAGGGTCAGGGAGGACTTCCTAGGAAAGGATGTTGAAGTTGAGCCCTGGGAGTTGAGTAGGACTTCGTTGGGCAAAGATGCAGACAGAGTGGAGGAGAGTGTTCCAGATGCTTGCTACTCAAAGTGAGGCCAAGGGACCGGCAAGGCCCGCCTCATTTGGGAGCTCCTTAGGAGTGCAGACTCTCAGAATCAGCATTCCAGACTGTTACGCATAAGCACTGCTGCCAGCTCTGTAGGCCCTGGGACAGGAGGGACAGGGCCTGAGGTGGGAAGGACGGGGCCTGAGGCAGGAGGGAGGGCAGAATGGTCAGAGCATCCAGTTAGGGATGGAGAGGCAGACCCTTGCAAGTTTTATTTATTTTATTATTATTTTTTTAATTTGGTCTGAGAACATTTTTGTATGTTGAAGTATAGTCGACACACAATGTTACACGAGTTTCAGGTGTACAGCATAGCAATTTGACAAGTCTCCGTGTCACACGGTGCCCCCCACGAGTGTAGCTGCCGCCTGTCACCACACGCTGTTACAGCACCATTGACTATCTTCCCTATACTGTGCCTTTCTTTTTTTTAACGTTTATTTTTGAGAGAAAGAGAGAGTGTGGGAGGGGTAGAGAAAGAGAGAGAGAGAGAGAGAGAGAGAGAGAGAGACAGAGGATCTGAAGCAGGCTTCAGGCTGAGAGCACAGAGCCTGTTGTGGGGCTTGAACTCATGAACCTCAAGGTCACAACCTGAGCCAAAGTCAGATGCTTAACTGACTGAGCCACTGAGGCGCTCCTATGCTGTGCCTTTTATCCCGGTTTTATTTATTCTATAACTGGGAGCCTGTATCTTCTATCCCCTTCACTCAGTCTGCCCATCCTGCCCACCTCAACCCTTAGAAGTTTCGTTAGAGATTTTGGGCTTTATCCTAACTAAGGGCACTGATGTCATTGAAGATTTTAGTTAGAGCACTACCTAGACGATGCAACTTTTGGAAAATCACCCTGGCCCTTGGGTGGAGAATTTGTAGGAGGAGCAGAGTGGAAAGTGGGGTAGGGTTGGGAGGCCACCAAAGGAGTCCAGTGCAGAGGGGGTTAGGGAATGATGGTGGCCTGTCTCTGAGGGGTCTGTGGAGTTATTTGGAAGTGATCAGATCTTCGATTTCCTAGGAGGTAGATTGATGAGACAGGAGGATTTGCGGACAGGTAGGAGGCAAGGGCGGCCCCAGGTTGGGAACAACTGATGCATGGTACAGCCATTCTCTGAGATGGTGGGCTCAAGAGGGAGGATGAGGGCTTAAGTTCTAAGTGCTGTGTTGCACATGCTTGAGACACAAATGGGGGTGTCAGTGAGCCGCTGAGTATTTGGAGGCCAGACTCAGAAGAAGGGTCTGGATTGGAGGCAGGAATCTAGACCCGTTCTTCTAGAGGCGGGAGTTAAAAGTTGGGGTGGAAGGTCAGGCAAGGGGCAGTGGGCGCTCCAGGGAGAGGGTGCGGTGAGAAGAGGAGAGATTCCTGGGGCGGCCCCTTGAGGGGCTCCCCCAGGCAAAGGCTGTTGTGGAGGAGGCTGGAGACCGGGTGGGAGGAGCATTTAACAAAGGAGGAATGGGCAGCTGTGTGAGCTGCAGCAGAGGCCAGGTGTGATGTGGAGCGTGCAGTGGCCTGGTGGCGTTGCTGCTGTAACTCAGAACAGTTCCGGGGAGGGAGGACTGGACAGCAGGCAGGGGTGTGTTGAGGAGTGAGTGGAAATGTTGAAAGAGGGGAACCAGGAGGACGCGTGGATATAGGAGGGAAGGGGCTGATCACGAATCTGGAGCACAAGGAAGAGTTTATTAGTGAATGTAGTGATTCATTCAAAAAATTACTTGTAACTGTACTCTGGGTACCTGACCCTGCTCTGTTCTGGCCAGCACAGGGCCCAGCAGGCTGGCAGGGGGTAAAGGAGGGCTGGCCTGATCGGGACCTCGGACAGCCTCAGAGCAGAGCAGCAACCTATGGGGCGACTGTACTGTCCAAAGCCCCAAGGCCAAGGTTAGAGCTGAGGACTCAGAGGAAGATGTCGGGGGTCACCCCGAGGACTCACAGTGGTGTCAATGCCCTTCTGTGGCTGGTGTCAGTGTGTGTGTGTGTGTGTGTGTGTGTGTGTGTGTGTGTGTGGTGTACCTGGACTTAAAGGTCTCTTTATGACTGTTACTTGGATTTATTCTGTGGCAAGGACTTAGCCTGTGGCCGCGGGTAGGAGGCTGGCTGTGGCAAGGATATTTTTTGTCCTTTGGCAAAGCAGACTGACTCATGTGGTCACAACCACAAGCCTCACGCCAGCCTGCTCATTGCGAAGGGAGCATCCCTTTTGTGACTGCACTTACCAAGTCATGTTGCTGGTCATCCTGACACCTCCCTGCATGGAACTCCTTGAGGGCTGCGACTACCCTGTTCTCTGAGTCCCCTGGCTGGGGTGGTGCCTGGTGGATGTTTATGCCTTGTGGGCTGTACGGGACATCCAGGTCGGAAGAGCCTGTGTTTCATCTGCTGCTTCTCTGGTTTCGCTTGAATGTTACATCCCAGCAGACTCTTTGTCTCTAGGTAATGCTTTTCTAAATTAAGCCCTTGCACATGTGTTCTTAAAGATGCAGCCCGAGGCTCCCTCCTTCCTCGTCAGTCTTAGGTGGGGTCTCACCTGCGCGGATTGGGTTGGTGCTTGTGATGTCCATGTCCAGGGGGGGATCGGGCCTCTGCTTTGCTGATACCTTCCGACATCCCTAGGTTATTTATTGCACACTGAGCTCTGAGACATTCAGGGTGGGGCCGGATTCTCTCCAGGGTCTCCGGCCCTGGGGGCTCTGCGGCACTGCCCCTGCCCCACTCCCGGCATCTGGGCAGCGGGGGCGGGTCTCCCCTGGTTCCCTTGGCCCCACAGGCCTGGGGCAGGGGTGGCAGGCACACCCTTTTGGTGGATTAGCTTGGGAGTCACAGAATGTCAGGGATGGATGATGATTCATTTCTTTTGTAGGTAAATTGGGTGGGAAATTAGACTCCCCCTGAAGATAGTTGTGTTTCTCCTGTGGTCCAAATTCCAGGACCCAAACCAGTTTTGGGAAAGCGCTCCCCGAGTCTGGCTCCTCACAGCCAGGACAGCCGCTGGTCTGGTCTGTCCTCCCACCAGGAGGGGACTTCCGGGACAGAGGAAGCCTCCAGCCTCCCCAGGCCAGGCCTCTGCCCCCGCTGGGTGCCTGATGCAACTGGTCTTCACTCCCCCTCCCCCGCCCCTTTGCTGTTTGTGTTTTTCAGGGTTTTTTTTCTTTTTCTTTTTTTTCTAATATGAAACTGAGAAAAAGCAACCAAAGAGATGCTAAGCAGATGGGCTGAACGAGAGCCCAGTTCCAGCCCGAACTCACACTGTGGATGGTGCAGGGTGGGCTGGGAGAGGGGTTTGGGGCTGTCTCCCTGGGAATGCTGTGGATTGCTTCCAGGTCCCCAGTTTTTTGATCTGATTTCCGTGCCCAATGGATCAATAGGCGTTTGGAGACGGCCCACTGTGTGTGCCCAGCGCTACGCTGGGCTCTGTGGGGTCAAACCGAGGCCACAGTCCTCACCCCTCAAAGAACCTGCTGTCTACAGGGGGCCTTAACTGAGCAGAAGAAACCATATGGCTCAGCATGTGACAAGCTCAAATGTGTCGTGTGGCTCCTCAGTGGGGTGGAGAGGAGTGAGCGTGGCTTCTTGGGGAGGCGGGGTGGGGGAGGCGGAAGGGCCCTGATGGCAAGTGTGGGGTTGGGCTAACCCCCTGGGACTGACCGGAGACGACAACCTTTCTGGGCTTCGTGAAGTGAAGGGTTGGGGTTGACCCTCCCGATTCTCTCCCAGCTCACAGTAAATGTGCTGGGCGTTTCGTTGAAGGTGACATTGCTGGGACTTCTTCTGACCTTGATCTGAACTGTTGTACTTGTCTCTGGGTCTCCACTAGGCCTGGAGTGGCCTGGGAAGCTGGGAGGTGACCTTTGCTCAGTCTCCTCCATCCTCCCTTGAGTGAGTCTGAGGGCAGCCCCTTCCCCACCTTCTCCAGCCCCCTTTGTGCGAATATCAGGGCAGCCCCCCACCTCCCTCACACCTTCTCCAGTCCCGTTTGTGCGAGTCTGAGGGCAGCCCCCTCTCACACTTTCTCCAGCCCCCTTTGTGCCAGTCTGAGGGCAGTCCCTCTCAGACCTTCTCTCTTCTAGGAGATGACAATGGGGGCCTGGGGTTCCTCCTGTGGAGATGAACAGGAAGTCTCGTTCCTACATTGCTCCTGTGGTACTCTGCTCTCTATGACTCATTAATGCTCTCAAAACCCTCAAGGGTAGGTCAGGAGGGTATTAGTTTCCAGATGCCAGGGAAGAAAATGGAGTCCTAGGAGCCTTCTTCTCTGTACCCTCTTCATTCCCTTTGGGCAGAGCTGTGCAGGTTCCTCCTCACACCCTCCCAGGCTCATGCTTTAAGGTGTGAGAGGGACTGCCCTCAGACTGGCACAAAGGGGGCTGGAGAAGGTGTGAGAGGAACTGCCCTCAGACTGGCACAAAGGCTCCCATCAACCATTCACTCCCCACGGGGGCAGGGCTGAGCTTTCCTCTTGGACTTGTAGCTGGCTCGTAGCTGGTCCCAGGCCCCAGGCCCAACACCAGCCCTTTAGTTTGTTCCTGGTTCCTGCCTCCTCTCTTCTGTCCATGCTTGGAAGGGAGACTGCTCCCCACCTCCATTTGGGTTGGGTGAGGGGGTGTCAGCCCCCCGCTGAGATCTACCAATTTTGTATGGATGAGGTACAGAAGCATTTGTGGGAAGGATATTGGGGACCTTCTTGGGGCACAAGGGCTCAAGGACATAGCAGGAAGGTTTGGTTTCTCCCTTTCAAGCCCTGGAGGGGCATGTGAGAATTAGGAGACATATTTGTTCTCTCATTACTACTGCGGCAGAGGTTCTCGGTGATGCTCTGGGCCCTGGGAGGGCTGTCTCTGGTCCCCACACAGACCCCATTTATGTCACCTGTTCAGATATCATCCCCTTGGGAGCTACTTCCCAGGAGCCCAAGGACAGTGTGGCCATGAGAAAGGGCTTGCCTGCATCTGTGTCTGCGGGGATGCACCTCGGAGGCTTTAAGAACGTGGAGGTGTCTCTGTGTGCACCACCTGCAGAGAGCCATGCCTCATGCGTGCATATGTGCACACACGCATGTTGTCCTGCTTTTGTTCATGCTTTAAGGCCAACTAACTTACACTTCTTGCACATCACTTTAGGTGTAACTGCTTTTTAAAAAATTTACTTACGTTGAAATGCATAAATCTTAACTTTACACTTTTATTAATATGTTCATGTGACCTATACCAGATTCAGAGATAGGAAATTTCTGTGTCCCCAGAATGTTCTACTGTGTCCCTTTCTAGTCATCTTCCTCCCCACCCCGCGACTTGCCCCTGCCACAGAAGCAACCAGGTCTCTGATTTTTTCCACTATCAGTTTATTTTGCCTGTTCTAGAGCTCATTTGAAAGGAATCCTGTATTATGTATTCCTTTGTGTTCAGCTCCGCCTAAGGTCTGTGAGGTCTGCTCGAGCTGCCAGTGTGTTGGTAGTTTGTTCCTTTTTATTGCTGTTGTATGAATGTGCCACAATTTGTTCATTCTCCTGTTGAGGGACATTTGGGTTATTTCTAAGTTTTGGCGGTAATGAATAGCCAAATGCTATGCACATTCTGATTTGCTTTGTTTTGTTTTGTTGTTTTTGTTTTTCGGAGATGTGTTTTCATTTCTCTCAGGTAAATATCTAGAGTGAAATTGCTGGGTCAACAGGTAGGTGAATGGTTAACCTTATACGTGCCTGCCAATTGCCAACTGGTTGTACCGTTTTACATTCCCACTGGCGACGTTATGAGAATTTCGATTGCTCCACATCCTCGTCAACATTTGCCATTGTCAGTCTATTTAATTTTAGCCACTTGAGTGGACATATAGGGGCATCTCATTGTGGTTTTAGTTTGCGTTTTCCTGATGACTAGTGATGCTGAACATTTTTTCACATGGTTGTGGACTGTCTCATAGTTCCTTTTGCCCTGTGTTCCCCCTTAAAGTCGGGTTGTCTTCTTGTAGCCATTCTTTACTTAGTATGGATGCAAGTTCATTCCTTTTTTTTTTTTTAAAGATTTTGTTTTTAAGTAATCTCTACACCCAGTATGGGTCTCAAACTCACAATGCTGAGATCAGGAGTCACACACTCCACTTACTGAGCCAGGCACGCGCCCTAGCTCGTACCTGTTCTTAACAGTGCCTTTGATGAGCAGAAGTTTTAATTTTGGTGATGTCTGATTTTTCATTTTATATCTGTTGCTTTCAGTGTCCTAAGAAGTGCATGCTCAGTGCATATCACAAAGATTCCTTCTAGAAGCTTTATGGTTTTAGCTGTAGGTCTCAGACCCATCGCAATTTAATTGTGTATGGCATGATATGGAGTCTAGGTCCATGTATTCCCATATATACATGGAAAGGCTTTTCAGTTGCTCTGGTGCTTTAATCAAAGGTCCGCTGGTCATATAAGTGTATTTGTATGGTTGTTTCTCCAAGCCGTGGTGCTTCTCTAGACGTGGAATGGCAAATCCCTGACACTGGTGCTGTCACTCCACCCTCCTGGCCCACAGTGGATGTTAGTAATAGATCACAGTACTCTTTCCCATGAGTTTGGATGCCGTCTCAGAATCCTCTCCATCAAAGCACTGCAGGCAGCTGCCACAAGTCATTGGAGTTGACATTTGAGATGAATTACTTCTGGCATCTCTGATTGAAATTGTCAGAGGAGGTTAAGTTATTTGCTCAAGGTCCCATAGCTGGTGAGTGCAGAGCCAGGATATGGACTCAGGTCTGTCTGTGTGACTCTGGAGCCGGTGCTGTCTTAAACGCTATTCCAGACTCCTTTGTGTGAATCATTTGAGTGTGTTACTTAATCTCCCTAACCTGTAATTTCTTCTCCTGTAGTGGAGGGACAATGGCCATCTGACCTGGAGGAGAGGGTGTGAGAAGTAATGAGGTAATCCATGAGGTAGCTAGTAGAGTGCCTAACACATAGTAGATGGTCAATAATTGGTTGTGATGATAATGATGGTAATTTTTAAAAAGATCTTCAGTAATTTCTATACTCACCATGGGGCTTGAACCCACAACCCTGAGATGAAGAGTCATATGCTCCATGAACTGAGCCAGTCAGGCACTGATGATGGTGATGGTGATGGTGATGATGATAACAACTACGATGGCAATGATGTGGTTCTTGCCTTTGAGAAACATATAGTCAGGGCTTCTCTCTAGGGAACTGGGGGCCACCAGCACATGAGAGTCCGTGGCCTGTTCCCCTGTAGCCTTGGGATCCTGGCCTTTGAACTGGAGGCATCAGAGAGGAACCCTGCTTCCTAGACATTGCTAATTGGAGTCTAGACCACAGGACTTGGACTAGCCACGTGGGCCACTTGGGCCTTGTTCCTTCTCTCCCTTATGTGGGGGGAATGGCTAGTCTTCCAGAATCCTTTCTCTGGGAACCCTCTTCCCCTGTCCTTTGAGTCTCTAGCCCATCCCCCTTTCCTTCTGACAGGCCACATGGTCTCCCCCACCGTGAAGGCTAATCTCATTCCTTTGACCTGGACTTGGGCCCCTTTGAGGTTCTTTCTCAAAGATGTGAAGCAATATTGAGTAGTAGTTAAGAACACAGTTTCTGGAGCCAGTCTGCCTGGGCTTAGGGTTTTACCACTTCCTAGCTGTGTAACTTCTCTGTGCCTCAGTTTCCTCATTGGTAGAATAGAGACATAAGAGAACCTGCTTCGTGTGGTTGTGGTGGAGATGAATTGACATCATGTATGCTTATCACTTAGAACAGAGGCACTTAGCATGTTCTCCAGAAATGTTAGTCATTATGATTCCTCCAGAGAACAGCAATGCTTAGAGGGAAAGTCTAGAAGGAAGTATACTGATTTTTCTGTTAATATAGTTTCTTCTCAGTTTCTCCTGATTTCTTGCTCTACCTGGCGAGCATGGTTGAGGTGCCTCTCCCTGTCCAATGAACAAAACTGAAATTGCATTTTGTGTGATTGGCCCCACCTGAGCCCTGTGTATTAGACCCCAAACCCTTCCTGATAAATGTGGGTGACAGTGAGGGTCTTGGAAAAAGACCCAAACAAAGGGTCCTGCCCAGCAAACTCAGACTTGGGGAAGGGGTCTTCGGGGAGGGATTATTCTCTGGATCATGTTTCCATCCCTTTTGGTTGGGCTGCCCAGAGCCAGTCAGGGGTTACAGGCAAGGCTGGTCCCCATGGTGACAGAAAGGACCTGCAAGGCCAGCATCTGCATAAAGGATTTTGGGATTGGACTGAGTGTAGACCCGGGCAGTTCAGGGCCTTGGAGAGTCCATGGTTGGCCTTGGAATGCATTTCACGATCTGTTTATCCCCGTTAGGAGTGTCCTTCCTAATTCCTATTGCCTGCGGCTAATACTAAAACGAGTCTATGCTTCTAGACAGGTCTTGTGCCCTAATAGAGCAGTTGGCATTTTGGGAGTCTCCCAAGGGATGCTTCCTTCACTGCTCCAGCACTAGTCATGCCACCTGCCTTTGAAGGCTTGACCAGCTGTCCTAACCCCAACTCTGACATCCCTGCTTATTTTGGGTCCTGCCTCTTGTGATGAATGTGTGGGACAGAGCCTGGGGCCTGGAATTTAGTAAGTATGTGACATTGTGCAGTTCAGTGATCCATGAATCTCAGTCCCTTCATTTGTAGACTGAGCCCACCCCACAGGGTTGCTGCAAGGATTACACAAGGCAGTGGGTGAATGAGGGCTTCTCAAAGCACATGCTCGTGTTACGTGTTGGTATGTAATGGATGCCAGTGGTTATTATTGTGGGCAGTGAGCTGAATGCTTGTGAGGTGGTTTCATTGATGATCCCACTCTTCTTCTCTTCCAGCTGCCATAGACACTTCCTCGAAGAGAGTGGCTCGGGAGGGGGCCCTCCCAGATTCCATGCCTTGCCTTTCTCCCCCACTCCCATGCATGTGTGTCATTTACCTGACACTTGCCTAGTGTGTCTGGTACTTTGGGAGTCAGTGGATGGTGGGTTCTTTTTTTGTTCCTGAAGAGGTAGCACCCCCACAGTTATGAGCCCAAGTAAGTACCTCCTGTGTGTGTCTCTCCCATTGGCTCCCCCACCCCGGCCCCTGGCAGATTTTCTGCTCCTAGATGAGTGTGGAAATGGAGTTTCAGGTCTTGGAGTATATATTCCTTACCTGGGGCTGCTGTAACAAAAAGCCACAAGCTTGGTGGCTTAAAATGACAGAAATTTATTCTTTCGCAGTTCTGGAGGCCAGGAGTCTGAAACCAAGGCGTCGGTAGGATTGTGCTCCCTCCAGAGGCGCTAGGGGAAGAGAATCCTTGGCTTGCTTTTTCCAGTTTCTGGTAGTTCCACACGTTCCTTCGGCCTGGGGCTACATGACAGGCAAGAGCATCTGACTCTGGCCCAGGTCATGATCTTGCGGTTGGTGGGTTTGAGCCCCGTGTTGGGCTCTGTGCTGATAGCCCAGAGCCTGGAACGCGCTTCGGATTCTGTATCTCCCTCTCTCTGCCCCACCCTGGCTCATGCTCTGTCTCTCTGTCTCTCTCTCAAGAATAAATAAACATTAAAAAAATATTCATAACAGATAGTTATGAGTCTTCATTGACCGATCCAGCCTCAAGAATGTGGCATTGAGGGGCGCCTGGGTGGCGCAGTCGGTTAAGCGTCCGACTTCAGCCAGGTCACGATCTCGCGCTCTGTGAGTTCGAGCCCCGCATCGGGCTCTGGGCTGATGGCTCAGAGCCTGGAGCCTGTTTCCGATTCTGTGTCTCCCTCTCTCTCTGCCCCTCCTCCGTTCATGCTCTGTCTCTCTCTGTCCCCAAAATAAATAAACGTTGAAAAAAAAAAATTAAAAAAAAAAAAAAAAGAATGTGGCATTGAACAAAAAAGCTTAGTATTTTCTTGGAGGAGAATTTTCATAAGACTTTTTTGCAAGTGAAAAACCCAACAAAAACCAAACTATTTTTGATAAAATGATACATGTCTCTTATTTAAAAAATTGAGCGATTGTAAAGTACAAAGAAAGTAGGAAAAAAGTCCTAATAATAATCCTACCATCCAGACAAGTTCCTTCCTACCATTTGCTAAGGGTACAGACATCTCGGCATTGTACACCCAGACAGAGGCATAAATAAATGGGATCTCACCGTTTGTGCTCCTTTGTAATAAAAAGAGTTAAATTTGATTTTGTTTGCATTTAACCACTGAGGAAAAAAACAGAAGCAGCTCAGAAGGATTTGCTGAAGTTTAGGTAAATGTTTCCTCTCTGTAGGAGATCCTAATTTCTGGAAGAGTCCTCTAAAGATGAAATAAAAGATTAAAACAAACAAGCAAACAAACAATGACAGATCTTTGTGGGTAGAGACATTATTATTATTTTGCTAAATTATTTCAACTTTATAACATAGAGGTTGGCTCTTTGGAGGGGAGGAGGCGACTCAAGTCTGTGAACTTGGCCCCTCAGCGGGCATGACACACTCTTTGGATGGGAGCAGCCCTGCTAAGGAGCAGGAGGCTGGCCTGGCAGGGTGTCTGTGGAGGGAGCCCTTGGACCCCCCCGGCTTAGTTACACGCGGAAATGGAGCCCGTTTTGGGAGTGAATTGGGTTTGTTAGCAAATGATGTAGGCTGAGCTGATTTGATTTTTTTTTCAATTTTTTTTTTTAACATTTATTCATTATTGAGAGACAGAGAGAGACAGAGCACGGGCATGGGAGGGGCAGAGAAGAGGGGGAGACACAGAATCTGAAGCAGGCTCCAGGCTCGGAGCTGTCAGCACAGAGCCCGACGCGGGCTCAAACCCACGAGCAGTGAGATCATGACCTGAGCTGAAGTCGGACGCCCAACCGACTGAGCTACCCAGGTGCCCCTGAGCTGATTTGATTTGGCAGCAGGATAGAGAAGTTTCTGAAATGTCAGATGTTAATATGATGGCTGGTTAGCTCTAAATGGAAAGCCAGGAGTGAGGGGTGGATGACCGGGTGGCGTCATGTGCAGCAGAAGAGGAAAGGGAGACTGGCGAGAAGGGAAAGGGGGTGGGGAGGGGAGAAGAGGCAAGGAGGGGGTGGAGGGTGAGAAAGTGGGAGGAAGTGGAAGGGGATGGGAGAGGTGAGGTGGAGGGCTGGTGGGCTTGGCCCCACCCAGTTAGTCCTCACATAGGCTTCCTTTGACCAACATGATGTTGAAAGATTCCTTTCAGTATTATTGGGAGGGACATGCTCTTCATATCCTCCCCAGCTCCTGAAAGTGGCTGGGTTTAAGACCTCTGCCAGATGTTCACCTGTTTTTTCTAGGATTCTCCCTCTCAGAGGCTAGTCCTGGTGGGTGGCCCGGGCTCAGGAGACCCGAATTGCATCTCACCCCAGAGATGTATTGGGGATCAGGATGATTCTGAGAATCCAGTTGGATCCCCACCACTCCCTGCCCCCCTCCTAACCTCCCCTTGGATGTCCAGATAGAGTTTGGGACAGCATCTGAGTGTCCTTTTGGGGTGGTCATTCTGTGGTCAGGAGAGTCAGGCCATGTGAAGCAGGAGGCAGGAGCTGTGACTTATTTTTCTCTGTCCCCTCATACTTGGTGACCTTTTGTTGAACTAGGAAGATATGATCTCTGGTCTTTGAGGGTGTGATGGCTGCAAGGACGCAAAAGCCCCAGAAACTACCCCTGAGAGTGACTCAAGATGAGACATGACCTCCACTAAGGGGTCCAGTGGTCCCTGCTTGGGTGTGAAGACAAGGGCAGCCTGGGTAAACTCACAAAGGCAGGAAATCCTTGCATGATGCTCTCTCTGTAACTTCCCCATGAGGGGATGGATCCTGGGGGTCTGAGAGCCCCAGAGCAAATCCTTCAAACACCAGAATAGTAAAGCAGAAAGTAGCTTAGGAACCACGGTCAGATCTGGGGAGCAGGAAGGTGGGTCTTCCAGCGCTGGAAGGGTCTAGTAAGTGTCAGGGTTGGGCCAGAGAGCAGGGCTGATGCCCAAGGACCCAGAGCCCAAGGCCCCCGAGGTTAGTGCTGGCAGCATAGGTGGGAGCCAGGAGGCCCAGGCATCCCGGCTCATCAGACCAGCCTGAGTTGCCGTAGACAGGCAGGGCCCCAAGTCTTCTTTGCATGTCTGGGTTCTCTGCCACCTGCTCGGGCAGCCTTTCTTCTTGCTGCATGAGTCCCAGGCCCAGTGGCGGTCAGGAGTCCACACCTGGTTTCTTGGAAGGTCGGCAAAGGGCTTCAAGGCGGATATCAAAATACCAAAGTAAAAGTTCACCCCAGGCCGCAGAGCATTTCAGTTTTGAGGAGCGAGGAGAGGTTACCCAGTGAGAGGCATGGTGCTCCTCCCTTCCATAAAATCTTCTTGGATGGTTCCTGTCAAGAGGTCAGTACTGGCTTCTTGTGGCTGCTGAAACTAACGACCACAAACTTAGCGGCTTAAGATAACACAGGTTTTTCATCATGTTTGGAGGTGAGAAGTCTGAGGTGGGTCTCACTGAGCTAAACAAGGTGTTGACGGGGCTCCTCCCTTCCATTCGGAGCAGCGACGTTGGGCTAAGTCCTCCCATTTTGCCGTCTCCCTGCTTCTCTCCGTCTGGCCTCCTGATTATCAGGACTCTTGATTACATCGGGCACACCTGTATGGTCTAGGACCTCTAAACATCTTAGGGTCAGCCGACTTAGCGGCCTTAATTCCATCTGTAACCCAATTCCCCTTATATTCGCCTCATATATTCACAGGTTCTGAGGGTCAGGACAAGAGCATCTTTTGGAGGGTCTTATTATTCAGCTGTGGCAAGGTCAGGCCACCTCCACGGTTCAGTGGGAGACACTGGGCTTTGTTAGACTTGAGCTTCTCATCTGTAAGATGGAGGACTTTTCCCTACTTTCTAAGGAAATCCGAGAAGCCAACACAGTAGGTCTTCCTCTTTTGGGGTTCCATGCTCGGTGGCTGATTGTCTGTCTGCCTGACTTCATTGCTTTGTGAGCCCATGACCAGTTATATGAGTTCTAATGTCCTTCCTCACTCTTGGGTTTTGAGGGTAAGCACGTCATTTGTCCCTAAGCTTTTCCACAGAGCAAAGGGCACACAGCACTCATACTGTTGAGAGCTGAGATGTGACCTCAATTCTGTTACCTCGGGTCAGCAATTTGCTGATTCCCCCCTCCAGGTGGAAATATATTACCCTGCCTTGAGGGCAGAAAAGTGACTTATGTGAGCTTCACTCAGCCCTGATTTGGAGCTGTCCAATCTTTTCTTGAAAGGAGGTGCCGTTGCCTGGCCTCTTACCACACACTGTCCTCTTCCTCCCATTTACTTTACTTCTTCTCATCAGAGTGGTCTGCTGTGGACCTGTGGGCCTGTGGCCCGGGATCATCTGAGGGTGAGGAAGGCAAGGTGTGGGAGCAGAGACAGGAGCTTCATTATGCTGAGACTGGCTGCACTTAGATAACCCTCCCCAGGTGACCTGCCTGGCACAGAAAGTCCCCCTCACGGTCCCCCAGGTCAGATAGTGTTGCCTGGCTACGGGGCGGACAGCAAAGCCCTGGCAGGGAGAGTAAACAGACACACATGTTTAAAACGCAATATCACAGGGCGTGCAAACACCCCGGCAGGGCCTTCCAGCTCACTGATAATCTCTAAATCTCCTTGATGCACGAGCGTGGGGGGTGCTGTGCACCAAGACCCAGATGGTCTCTTCTGGGAATTGGCTATCAGCTGTTGTCAGGGACACGGAGGGGGCGGGGGACTTTCGGCCTCAGCCCCAGGAGGACGATCACCCGGTCACCTGGGCTAGACTCTTGAGAGACCCTGGGGCTAGCCTGGACTCCTCAGCTGGATGGGGCTTCGAAGGCAGGAGCTGGTCGCCCGGCCTGGTTCAGGGCTCTGGGGCTGTGCATCCAGATTGTGCCTTCAACTTCACAGAGAGCTCTGTGGTGGGCATGGGCCCCATGGACTGTAGATCAGCAAAAGTGGAAGGAGGGAGATCAGATTGGGGTCTGCTGCTTTAGTCTGGGCAAAAAGTTGGAGGGGGCTTGAGACTGGGGGTGGGTTCGTGGTGCAGATGAGGAGAAATGGATGGATTTGACTTATATTGAAGAGGTTGAGTGAAGAGGGGTGCTGTTGGGCTGGACAGGGGCGGGAGCTAGATGTCTAGTTGTCCTAGATGGGACTTGAGCGATGGGTGTTTTGGACCCATTTTTTTGAGATGGAAAGGCTTGGAAAGGTTCTGGGGGGAATATCAGGGGCCCAATTTTGGAGGTTCTGTGTTTGGATATTCATGAGGCAACGAAGTGGGAAAACAAATACGTATTTGGAAATGCTAATTTGGAAGCGGGAGTGGTGCTGAGAGATGATGATAAGGGCAAAAGTTCTTGGATTTGGCAACATGGAGGTCATTGGTGACCTTGAAAAGAGCAGTTTCAGGGGAGCTATGGGGCCAGATTGATTAGCCATGGGGACAGGAAGATTGTGTCACCTAAGGTGTACAGAATTCCCCAGAACGGACCAGATTGGCCAAGCATAGCTGAGCTGGAGGTGGGGTCTCTTATGCATGGCCAGACTATCCTGGTAGCTAAGACCCCATGACTGCCCTGCCCTGAGAAGGCAGTGGGCTCCTTTTGCATTCAGGGCACACTGTTTCCCAGGGCGGGACAAATCCAGGCTGCTTGGTGGTGCTAGGAGAGGTCATATGGGTGAGTGCAAGCCTTCCAGCCCAAGCCTCGTGGCCAAAAGGAACTCCCAATTTAGTGAAAGTGGGGCTGTGCCTTGGGGCTAGGGCACATCACCTGCGCGTTGGGGACCTGAAGAGGTCCTGGAAGTGTGTCCGAATCTGTAAAAGATCAGCCCTCTCTTTAAATAGACCTCTGGCATCACCTGCCTCCACTTCATCCCCTTCATCACAGGGAGTGACTTGGAGCCCAGCTGTGGGTCTGGACTCCCCATATGGCTCACCAGGCCCCCTTGTGGCCAGTACCATCAACACTAGCGAGTGGCCTGGGGCTGGGGCTACTGGGGGCTGGGGAGCAGTGACAAGCCACCGGCTGCAAAATCAGCTGGGCAGACCCAGGGGGTCAGGCTGCCAGGCGCTAGGGCCCCACCACCGTGTCCACTGCCTACCTCCCCAACTCAGGTGCTCCTGGAGACATCCTTAGGGAGACCGTGCCTAAGTGGGGACGGCGGCGGCCTCCTCAGTCAGAATGGGTGCATCTGCTACCGCGTCCCACGTTCCCTGCGTGGCCCGCTCATCTGCTGTGTCAGTCCTGCCCTGCGTGCAGCCTCAGTGTGAGGTCTGGAAGGTGGCACTAGCCCTCTGAGCCAGGCGCCCACACTGCTTCCAGCGTATCCACTGGATACACAGATCTTTTGGTAGAAAAGGAATTGGATTGCGAGAAGAAGGCTGAGGTCTTCGACTTGGTCCTCCTTCACTCTGCGTGCCTCCTTTGTTGTCTGCTTTTGAGGAGGGGACCACTGGGCAGGCAAATTAGAAACAGCAACAGATACAACTGTTTATTGCAGGAGGGTGTGTGCAGCTGGCTAATGGTCCTCACCTTGGGGGCCCACAAACCCCAGAGGACCAAGCCTGTGTGTGTTTGCATGAGTGAGTGTGTACCGTGTGTGTGTGTGTGTGTGTGTGTGTGTGTGTGTGTGTGTGTGTGTTGGGGGGTGGGTGTATGGCGGATGTGAACATTTGGGCTGTTCTTTGTTGTAGTTCCTTTGTTTGGGGCGTCTGTGTGGGAGGTGGATGCTGCAGGACCCCATGTGGGTGTGGTGTCTTTGTAGCCCGCTGCTGCCCCCCAGCCGGGACAGCTGGGCCTGAGGTGGGCAGCCCAACGGCCCCGCCCCGATCTTACAAGGGCCTGCATTTGCCCCAGTACCCGTTCATCAGCCTCAGCTGGCAAAAGCAGGCGGGACAATCGTGTAACTTGACATATGGTTTATGGGAAAGAGCTGTTCAGTGTCAACGTCCCCACGTGGCTGTGTGTGTATAATTAGGCTGTTGGAGCTCGGGGGCTGTTCGAGTCGCTCGGGACCGAAGCATTTATTTAGGTAATCATTAATTGGAAGATGGGGAAGGGAAAGAACATGCAATTTGCAGATGTCCCCTTCCTGCAGGTTAGCCTGAAACGAAACCCTCAGCAAGGAGGGGGGTGGAGCCCCCCAGACTTCCTTCTGCCTTCTCCCTCCAGGGAGGAGACAGTTGGGCCTTTTAGGGGCCACCAGGGCTGAGGTGAGATGACTCAGATGGCATCTCTCAGGCATACTGGGAACACGAGCCCCCAGAGTTACCCATCTCCTATGACTTCTTTTCTGATACTGCCCTTCGCTTAGCCAAACCCAGCGGCACAAACACACGTATTGATTTATTCCGTTTTCAGTCCAGTGCATCTGATGAGAACCTGCTCTGTGCTAGGCAAGGGACTGACTTCAGCCAAATCCCAGGGATCTGTTGCCCTGGATGGAGGGCAGTGTTAACAGGAAGAGCCTGGATAATTGCAATTCTGACTTAGATAATCTCTAAACCTCGCTCCTGCCACTTAGTAACAGTGCTGGTGTGGGCATGGGGGGTGGAGAGCTTCTTTTTTCTTCTTGGTCTCAGAGCAGCGGTTGTACAGCTGGAAGCACCTCCCAGGGATGAGGGCTCTGGGAGCAGCCAGGTGCCTCTGGGGTGACCGCTTGGCCCCAGTGGCGGGGAGGGCGGCTCCTGTACACTCTGAGTGAGAGTGGAAACTGAGGCACAGAGCTAGGAGAGGCCTGTTGAGAAGGCTGGTTGATGTGTGGCATATGTCGTGGTGGACGGTGCCTCCTACTTTAGAAATGGTGTGAAGTTGGTGTCCCTCAACTCGGTCTTGCCTCAAGCTTCAGAGTGACTTAGGGAGTGAGACCAGGAGGAGTCTTTATTTTGGAGATAAGTGAGCTGAGCTCTGGTCACAGCCAAGAGACCGGCAGGATGAGGACACTCTCCCTGGTGGTAGCTGGGTGTGTTCATGGTTCCCCGAGGTAGTGCTGGCCTGCCAGGAGGGCAGGGACACTCTCATGGGAGGGCAGGGGACAGCTCCTGAGATAAGCGAAGGGGAGCAGGGTCTGCTGGGGAGGGCGCAGGTCCCGTGTCGGGGCTGGGCTGGCTTCTCTCTGAATGGGTGAGCCCAGTGGCAGCCTCTGCAGCCTCTCCTTTCTCGCAGGTACAGGTCAAGGCCAGGACCGGGGGAGGCTGCCCGTTGGCACCGGGTCAGGAGTGCCTGGTTCTTAAAACTTACTCAGTGGAGGGCGAGGGGGAGAGGCAGGGTACAGAAGGCTTCCGCCGTCCTCTCTACAAACCCAGAGTCCAGGTGTGCTGGGCAGCACGGCTGCAGTTTCTGCTCTCAGAGAGCCAGCAGGAAAGTGGGCAGGAGGGAGAGGGGAGAGAGGGAGAGGGGAGAGAGGGAGAGGGGAAGGAAGCGTACGGGGAGAGGGTGAGCTGGAAGGTGCCCTGGTTTGTGCAGGTACCTTGCCTGGGGAACAAAGACCACCAAAGAGTGATGGAGGGGGGAGCCACGTCTCCGACACCCAGCCAGACACCCACCCACCAGTGGCAATTAGGAGAGAGAAATGCCACGGAGCTCAGGGCACTTTGCATTTCCAGGGACAAGAAGACTTGGGGGAAAGCAGAGGTTTTCCTGGAGGCCAACGCTGCCCTTTGCTCCCACCCTCTCAGCCTCAGGGCTGCTATATTGCTTATTCCTCAGGATAGACAGAAACAGAGGGCCACAGTGTGGCCACCGGTGAGACCACAGCCAGGCTTACTCCCTCACTTTCCTGCGTGTAGGCTGCTGCCTGACAGCCCGGCTCACCCTTTGCAGGCCTATAACTTGATAACCCGATGAGATTTACACAGCTGTTTGCCCAGTCCCCCACTGGGAGCCTTGGACCTGAACCTGAGCCCACCTTTGTTCGGAAGCCTCAGAGTTCCAGGCCGCAGACTAGACCGACACCCCAAAGGCTGGCTTGGAGAGCCTCTACTGTGTAGACTTCACAATTCCTTAACCAGTGCAGGCCTGGGAACAAGTGCCATGCCCTTGTTCCAAGGTAGGGACATCTTGGAAGCAGGAGCCTCAGTTGTTTCCTGGAAAATGGGCCTGGATTGCCCCAAGGCAGTGCCCCTTGCAAACACCCACAGGGCCTCCCCGCCTTGGTTGTAACCACTGATGGTGTTCATCATCCACTGTACATCCTGCTTATACTTTAGCTGGGACAGTGCTTTACAGTTTATGAAGCATTTTCTTGAACGCTTCTGGTTCTCACAACTACCCTGGAAGGGAA
Organism: Puma concolor; assembly: GCF_028749965.1. Lineage (NCBI taxonomy): Eukaryota > Metazoa > Chordata > Mammalia > Carnivora > Felidae > Puma > Puma concolor. The sequence continues at coordinate 14,642,184 of NC_141680.1, read as the reverse complement.
GAATTCTTTCCCCGACTTCATAGATGAGAAAATTGAGTTTTAGAGAGGTACATGTAGCACTCCCCTTAGCCAGCTGGTAAGACACTAACTTGAGGCTTGTGATTTCAAGTTTAGTATTCTTTCTGCTACCCCAAGAAATAATTACTGAGTACAAATAATTACTGTGCAGCTACTACTGTATTTCATCGCTTCTAAGATACACTCCCCCACAAACCCCCCATTTCACGTCTGTGAAACCAGGCTGCATCTCACTACCAATGCATGCCAGAGTTTGTGGCCGGTGGTGTTTTTGCTTTGTTAGTGATACATAAAATAATGTGTATCTTACAATGGAGGTCATTTTTGGGTTTGATGAAATCTGGTGTATATAGACATAGCTTCTGCCTGCCAGGAGTTTTTAATTGAGAGGAAAGATCAGCCAGTCACCTAGCCATTAGGAGGAAACAGGATATGGTATGTACCCAAATCAAGTCAAGTGCTATGGGAATTCTGGCCGAGGGCTTTCAGAAAGATTTTAGGGAAGGACAGGTGGGATTGGACCCCGAGCCTTCTGCTGCGTGTATACCCACCAGCTGATCCCAACAATGCCCCCGGGCCCTGTTAGAGTGCTGGTTCAGAACTTGGACTCTGGAGGCTGACTGTATTTGTCTCGCCGATGCTGGCTGTTGACCTAGTTATTTCTTCTCTCAGACTCAGTTTCCACACATGTAGAGTGGGGATAATAATAGTGACGGCCTCCGAGGTGGTCATGAGGATTGGAGTCCAGGACCTGGCACATAAAACAAGAGCCCCGTAAATGTCACCTGCTCCCATCACGAAGGTAGTCTATAAACTCGACAGATTCAGAGTTGGCAGATGTTGTTGATCAGTTGCTGTCCTTGTGTTAGGCGCATGTACGTTTGTCATCTCATTTCATCAGAAGCACCCGGGAAGGTGGGGATCATCATTCCAGTTTTACAAATGAAGAAAATGGGGCTCAAGGTCACATAGCTGGCCAGTGGCTATGCTAGGATTTGGATGCTGGTCTGTCTGACTCCCACTCTGGTGCTCTTTCTCTGGGACCACAGCTGCTATTGAAAAATTCCAGGTAGGGAAGGAAAGTGTGCTGGTCCAGGTGAACTTGCTACAGGCAGGATATTTCGTAATCAAATTATTACCATTGGACATCCTTTAAAAAGTTTTTAAAAATGTTTATTTATTTTGAGAGAGAGAGAGAGAGAGAGAGAGAGAGAGAGAGAGAGAGACAGAGAGAATGAGTGGGGGAGTTGCACAGAGAGAGGGGGAGACAAAGAATCCGAAGCAGGCTCCAGGCTCTGAGCTTTCAGCACAGAGCCCGATGTGGGCTTGAACCCACGAACCATGAGATCATGACCTGAACTGAAGTTGGAAGCTTAACTGACTGAGCCACCTAGGTGCCCCCGTTGGGCATCCTTAATAGTGGATTTTCTGGTGTAGAAGGAAGAGAGGTCCCATTTCAAAGATACAGGAGGCTAATATGACAGAGGGGAGTTTTGCTCAGACCTTAATCTCCACCCCCCACCCCCCCCGCAGACCTCCCCGTGGTCAGTGGGTAGTTTTATTCCACCAGCATGGCTGTTTGTCTCCCTGGCCCTCGTTCCTTCTTCTGTGCTTTGCTGTCCTCAGGACTCATTGTCTCGGCCCTGCCTGTCCCTCTGGAGAGGCCACCAGGGTGTGGTCCTGTTGCCACCGCTGCTCATGATCCTGCCAGGCGCTGTGGGCCTCCTTGCCCACAGCCTCTTTCCTGCCCTCTCGAGTTTAGCAAAGGCAGACACCTTTCCCCCCACCCTTTCCCCTTCTTCCTCTCCATTCTCTCCCACCTTATCCCCTCTTTCACCTGGTACACTTGGCTCTGCTCCTCACAGGCTGTGTGACCCTAAGCAGGTCAGTTAACCTCTCTGAGCTTCATTTTCCACCTCCTCCCCAACTAGATTATCGTAAGGGAAGATTATCAAATGGGAGGTAGTGGGAACGAATCCTAGGCCTGGATCTTGACTCCTGCTCTACCACTGTGCATCCTTAGGTTCAGGACTTGATTTTCTTGTATTGCTGTGGTCTTACTGCGAAATGGGGAGAGTAACTCCTTTCTGGAAAGTCCTTCCTTTGTAGCATAGCTGTTGCCCACTCCTCTGTGCATCCATGCAGGCATTGGCTTATCCCCATTACTGCCCCTCTTTTATTGGGTTGTGATTATTTACTTAGGTGATTCTCTTAGTCACTAGATGGAACTCAGTTCTTTTATTTGATTATTCATTCAGCAAGTATTTGTTGAGCACCTGTGTGCCAGGTGCTGAGATTACAGATGAATTCGGTGGGTGGGGGGGTGATGGCGACAAACAAATTAAAATACAGAGCAAGAAGTGATTCCATAGGGCATATGCAGGATGCTGTGGGTGTACCATCTGGGGGAGGGGTAGAAGCCAGGAAGGCTTCCTAGAAGAGGTGATTTGCAAGCTAAGGCTTCAAGGGCAAGTAGGAGTCAACCAAATAGAGGGGAGCAGGTAAGAGAAGGGACTGAGGCTGATCTTCACTGGGTGCCCTGCCTGAAGCCAGTGCTTGGCTCAGAGGGGATCAGTTAGTTCCCTGTCTCCTTCCTCACTGCTGCTGCCTCTGAATGCATTCCTGTGCAGAGGCAGGGGATTGGACCACGAGGCTCCCTGGGCGCTGGGGTGCTGTGGCAGGGGGGTTGCAGAAGTATTCTGGGGAGGGTGTCCTGGGGAGCTGGCCTGCAGGAGTGGGTGTGGCAGGGCGGGGTGAGGGCTCAGCTAAATGACTCATTGGCTCCGAGCAGGAATGCAGATGAGCCGGAAGCAGGTGCAGGAGGGAGCAGGGAGGATGTTGAAGAGGCAGGAGCCTTACTCTGGGTACCTTTCCCCAGGGGCAGGGAGACTGGTTATCTATCAAAGTCTTAAGAGTTGGAAGGGACATTGGCAGCCTTCTCTGCAGCCAGGGCTCTCCCTAGCTCGTGCCTCCTACAACTGTGTGCACATCCTAGAACTCTGCCCTTCTCCCCCCACCCCTTACGACTTCCAGTGTCACTTCAAGCCCCCAGGGATGGACCCATGCCAAGACCTTCTCTGACCTCAACTGAGCTGTGCCCTCCTCCAACCCCTGGGGACATTTCCTGAAGCTCAAGCAGGAGCATGGTGGGGCTGGGCTGGGGAAAGGAGATGGGTCTTGTGCCTGGTGGTGGGCTGGGTCAGGGGAGGGAAGGCAGGGACCAGATCAGCTTCTTGGGTGGGGCTGAGCAGGTGCTGGGGTACTTTTCATGCTATCAACTAAAAGGCTGAAGGTCTTTGTGTTTCGTCCTCCATGGGACACAGTATATACACCCCAATCCTGTTCTAAAACACCTTGCCAAGTGGGTCAGATCTGTCCATTTTACAGATATGGACACTAAGGCTCAGAAGGTGAGTGACAGCTTATAGCAGCAGAGCCACGAGTTAGGACCTTGTCTGCCACACACCAAGTCCGGAGCTACCCCACACCACACCGCCTTTTTTGGAGGGATTAAAAAAATTCATTCTTCTCCTTCTGAGCCAGGGACATTGCTTTCTGCCCAAAGCTGGAATGGGACCGGGGGTTGTGGGTGGATATAAATGTAATATGTTTATTAGTATTAGAAAGAGACTCTGAGACCCAGGTGAGCCCTGGGCTGAGCTCCGGGGCCTGGCTCCTCGCTCCCCACACTTGCGTTCTTATTAATGGCACAGCACTCTGGCGCCTCTGGGCCCTGAGCTGTGGAGGCCAAGTGTATCTGTCTAAGCCATTTGCTTTATTTGTTTTTAATTTTTCTTATGGGATAACTGTAGGTCATGAGGACTGCTCTCTTTTTGAAAGCACATTAAAATTTTTGTTTTTTAACCGAAGAAATGCATGTAATGATTCTAAAAAAAAAAAAAACAAACAAACCCCTCAGGCTCTTTTTGAAAGAAAGCAGTTTGCTGTACCTCTGCCGTCCTCATACAAGCCCCATCTGGAAAGGAGCCACTTACTTTTTCAGGTGTGGCTTCAAACCTTTGAGTAGGATGACGTTTCAGGGTCTGTGGGGTTCACGAGAATGCCTTTAAAGTCGCAGACACCTGCTGTCTTTCTTTTACTTTGTTCTTACTCTCCTTATATATAGGGCTTCCCAGTTCACAGATGAGAACATTGAGGCCCCGTGCATGGGGAGTCCTGCCTTCCATCCCCCAGGCCCCCAAGTGGGCCTTCTCTTACAACCTGCTGGCAGGATGCATCCCTTGGGAGGCACCCCTTGCTCTTATGACACATGACCATCAGCCCTGGGTTCCCAGGAAAACGGCACTGGCAGAGGAGGGGTCAAAGGTCAGGGCTAGCCAATGTGGAATAACAGCTCCGGGCGGACGCCCAAATCCTGCAGTTCCTTGTTTGATCTTAAGGAAGTTGTCCAACGTCAGCAGCCCAGCTGCTGGGGTTGTGGCAGCAACAGCTACAGTGGTGCTCAGGCAGACAGACAGGGCCCCTCCAAATTGCAGGGGAAGGCACGGGTAGAAGATGATGGATTTCTTGAAGAATCTTTTGGTGAGTGTCCCAGGCTGTGGAGGAGTGCCTGGCCAGGCCCTGCTGCCCGAGCAGCCAGACCCCCTTCTCTTTTTGCCTGGCAGGGAGCCCCTGGTGGCTCTTGGCCTACCATGGGGCATGGAAGCCACCTGTCACTCAGGGGAAGGAGGGACAAAGATCAGGGACAGTGGGGACTATGTGTGTGGAGGGGGTTGTGGGAGGCCGCGGGACAGAGTTGGGGATAAGAGCCTTTCCTCCCTGGCCTGGAGATCTGAGATGGGGTCCCGGCAGGGGACCGGGCGGGACTCATCTCTGTGCAAGTCTGACAAGGCTTGTAGGCGCTGTGCCGGAGCCTGAGGGGCCCCATGGCCGGCTGCAGGTCGGGTGCCCAGGTGAGGGAGGGAGGAGGGACTCTCTTGCTGGGCTTCTGCCTGGCTGTGCACACTCGGAGCTGGCCAGGCCTGCCCTGTAGGTCCAGCCCCCTCTCCCCTTCATGCTGTGGCGCCCCGGATGGCCCTGGCAGGGGCTCTGCGTCCTGTCACGGAGCCCCTGAGCCGTGCAGTCAGTGTGCACTAGGTAGTGGCGTGTGTGCAATGTTCCTGGCTGGCGTGAGGAGTCAAGGTCCTCTCCTGCCAAAGCCAGATTGTCCTTGAAGGCTCCGTGGATCCCTTGTTTCTGCTGTGCCAGGACCTTTGTACCGTCCTAGGGAACATGGGGGTCCTAGATTGACTGGGTGAGAGCAGGACTGCTGGGCTCCTCCTCACTCACAGATCTGTCTGCTGTGGGCTGGAGTGGGCCGTGTTACCCTCCTTTCTCTAGGAGAGCTGAGGGTGACAGTTTAGGGATGAGTGTGGGCAGTGACAGGACGCTTGTTTGGGGGTAGGGCTAAGGCGTCCCCCAAGTCTGAGGCCGTGCCACTGCTAGCTCCAGGACAGGGGGTGAGCCTGGTGACCCTGTTACTAAACAGAAATGGCCTGAACCCCCTGCACCTTGGCAGGGGTGTGGAGTGGTATGTTGGAGTTTTTAAGTTTACTTATTTATTTTGAGAGAGAGAGAGAGAGAGAATCCCAAGCAGGCTTCACTCTGTCAGCACAGAGCGGAATGTGGGGCTTGGTCTCATGAACCGTGAGATCATGACCTGAGCCCAGACCAAGAGTTGACAATTGACTGAGCCACCCAGGCACCCCTATTGGAGGGTTTTAAGCTGGGGACCAGTGTCGTCTGCTTTATCTTTCAGAAAGACCATGTGGCTATCACATGGGGAGCTGATTAGGGAGGCTCTGGTGTGGAGGCTGCTGCATGGTCCTGCTGAGGGACAGTGAGACCTGGTGGAGGCAGGGTGGATGCGGAGAAGTGCTCAGACTTGGGATGTATTTTGACAGTGGACTTGCAGTCAGATTGGGGGTGAGGGATGAGGGATAAAGAATCCAGTGATGACCCTGGAGATTTGTCCTGAGCTTCAGGATGGGTGGAGGAAGGCTTTCGAAGAAGAACATTAACAGGAGTTTCGTTGGGGCTTGTGAAGTCTGAGATGCCCATCGGACATGTGCGTGAGATGTGGAGTTGGCAAACCCAGATAGATCTGGACTTGAATCTGGGTTCTGCCTTTACTGGGTGTTTACTCTGGGCAGGTCACTTAACCGCTCTGACCCTCCCACCCTCTCACCCACTCCCTGGGCACTTGTGAGGCTTCTGTCGTGGCATTTGTGAAGTGCTTGGTTCAGTGCCTGGTGCATCATGGGTGCCCAACAGAGGACACCTTGGGGCTTGCTAAAATTTTGCCTACATCATCCCATTTTCCAGCTCAGGGACATTCCTATTGGCTTCCTATTGTACAAGGCAGAGCTTGGAACTTATGTCTTGTGGGCTGATTTGGCCAAATCAGAGTTAATACCTGTATTCCTCCAACTATTCCAAAGAGTAGAAGAGGAAGGAAAGCTTCCAAATACATTGTACAAGGCCAGCATTATCCTGATGCCAAAACCAGCCAGAGACACCACAAGAAATCCATAGGCCAGTACCCCTGGTAAACATAGATTCAAAAATCCTCAGCAAAATATTAGCAAACTGCATACAGCAATACATTAAAAAGATCATTCGCCGCAATCAAGTGGGATTCATTCTGGAGATGCAAGGATAGTTCAATAATCGCAAATCAGTCAGTGTGATAAACCACATCAACAAAAAGAAGGATAAAAATCCCTCAATATAATAGAGAAATATGAAAACCCACAGCTGACATCATGCTCAGTAGTGGAAAACTGAGAGGTTTTCCTTTACAACCAGGAATAAGACAAGGATGTCCTATATTGACACTTTTATTTGACATAGTACTGAAATTCTAGCCATAGCAATCAGACAAAAAAAAAAAAAAAAAGTATACAAAGTGGTAAAGAGGTTAAATTGTCATTATTTGCAGATGACATATTATACAAAGAAAATTCTAAAGACTCCACCAAAAAACTACTAGAAGTAATAAATGAATTCAGTAAAGTCACAGGATACAAAATTAATACCCAGAAATTGATAGCGTTTCTATACTCTAATAACAAAGTAGCAGAGAATTTAAGTAAACAATCCCATTTACAATTGAACCAAAAGAATGAAATACCTAGGAATAAACTTAACCAAGGAGGTGAAAGTCCTCCAAAAACTATAAAACATTGGTGAAAGAAATTAAAGATGACACAAACAAATGGAAAGATATTCCATGCTTATGGATTGGAAGAATTAATATTGTTAAGATGTCCTTATTACCCAAAGGAATCTGCAGATTAAATTCAATCCCTACCAAAATACCAACGACATTCTTCACAAAGCTAGAACAAATAATTCTAAAATTTGTATGCAACCACAAAAGACTCCAAATAGCCAAAGCAATCTTGAAAAAGAAGAACATAACTAGAGGTATCACAATTCCAGATTTCAAGATATACTACAGAGCTGTAGTAATCAAAACAGTATGGTACTGGCACAAAAAATAGACACATAGATCAATGGAACAGAAGAGAGTCCAGAAATAAACCCACACTTACATGGTCAATTAATCTATGATAAAGGAGGCAAGAATACACAATGGAGAAAAGACCGTCTCTTTAATAGTGTTGGGAAAATTGGACAGCTATATGTAAAAGAATGAAACTGGACCACTTTCTTACAGAATACACAAAAATAAACTCAAAATGGATTAAAGACCTACTGTGAGACCTGCAACCATAAAAAGCCTAGAAGAGTACACGGGCAGTAATTTCTCTGACGTTGACCATAGCAACATTTTTCTAGACATGTCTCCTATGGCAAGGGAAACAAAAGCAAAAATAAGCTATTGGGATGACATCAAAATAAAAAATCTTTTGCACAGCAAAGGAAACCATCAACAAAACAGAAAGACAATTTAGTGAATGAGAGAAGATAATTTTCAAATGATATATCTGATAAGGGGTTAATATCCAAAAGAACTTACACAACTCAACACCAAAAATTAAAAAAACCCACCCAGTGGTTCAGTCAGTTGAGTGTCTGGCCCTTGATTTCAGTTCAGGTCATGATCCCAGGGTTGTGGGATCGAACCCCATGTCTGGCCTGTGCTGAGCGTGGAGCTTGCTCGGGATTCTCTCTCCCTGTCCCTCTCCCCTAGTCATGCTTCCCCCACCCCAGCCTCTCAAATAAAAAAACAAACAGACAAACAAACAAACCACTCATATCCAACAGTCTGGTTAAAAAACAGGCAGAGAACCTGAACAGATATTTCTCCAAAGAACATATACAGATGGTCAGCAGACACATGAAAAGATGTTCAACTTCACTCATCATCAGGAAGATGCAAATTAAAACTACAATGAGATGTCACTTTACACATGCCAGAATGGCTACAAATATTAAGTGTTGGCAAGGATGTGGGGAAAGATGAATCCTCATATACTGGTAGTGTGAATGTAAATTGGTGAGGCCACTGTGGAAAACAGTGAAAGTTCCTCAAAAAATTAAAAATAGAATTACCATATGATCCAGTAAATCCACTATGAAGAAGAATATGAAAACACTAATTTGAAAAGATACATGCACCCCGTGTTTATTGCCACATTAGTTACAATATAGCCAAGATGTGAAAACGGCATATCTGTTAACACATGGATAAGGAAGATGTGGTATATATGTATTCAGTGGAATATCATATAGCCATAAGGATGAGATTGTGCCATTTGAGACAACATGGATGGACCTAGAGGGTATTGTGCTAAGTGAAATGTCAGACTGAGAAAGACAAATACAGATGATTTTACTCATAAGCGGAATCTGAAAAATCCCAAATGAGTAAACAAAGGGCAGAATCGGACTAATGAATACATAGAGCAAACTAATGGTTGCCATCAGTTTTGGGAGGGGTTTGGAGGATTGGGCAAAATGGGTGAAGGGGAGTGGGAGATACAGGCTTCTAGTTGTGGAATGAGTAACTCATGGGGATAAAGGACAACAGCATAAAGAATACAGTCAGTGACATTGTAGTAATAGTGAGGTATCAGGACAGGTGGTAGCTACTCTTGTTGGTGAACATAGCAAAGTGTGTAAACTAGTCAAATCGCTGTGGTACACCTGAAACTAATGTAACTCAATTGTACTGCAAAAAAAAATGTTTTGGCAGAATGTTTTCCCTTCAGTTTCCAGATCAGCTGTAGGATCAGCTTTTCAATTTCTACAAAGAATCCAAGTGGGATTCTAATAGAGGTTGCATTCTAGATTGCTTTGGGTAGTATTGCTATTTTAAGAATATTGTCTTCCAACCCATGAGCAAGGGATGTCGTACCATTTATTTATGTCTTTTTAAATTTCTTTCGTCACTGTTTTGTAGTTTTCAGGGTACAAATATTTCACCCCCTTGGTAAAATTATAGTAGATTTTTTTTTAAACGTTTATTTATTTTTGAGACAGAGAGAGACAGAGCATGAACAGGGGAGGGGCAGAGAGAGAGGGAGACACAGAATCTGAAACAGGCCCCAGGCTCTGAGAGATCAGCACAGAGCCCGACGCGGGGCTCGAACTCATGGACCGCGAGATCATGACCTGAGCCGAAGTCGGACGCTTAACCGACTGAGCCACTCAGGCGCCCCTATAGTAGATTTTTAAAAATGCTATTGTAAATGGAATGGTTTTCTTAATTTTCTTTTCAGATTTCTCATTGCTCATATATAAAAACAACTGAATATTGTTTGTTGAGCTTGTAACAAATGGTTTTAAGTGTCCTTTATTAGCTTTAGTAACGTGTGCGTGTGTGTGTGTGTGTGTGTGTATTCTTTGGATTTTTCCATATTGGTTCATGTCATCTATAAATGGAGATTGTTTTATTTCTTCCTTTCCAATTTGGATGCCTTTTATTTCTTTCTCTTACCTAATTGCTTTGGCTAGAATTTTTAGTACACTGAATAGTAGTGGTGAGAGTGGGTATCCTTATTTGGTTCCTGGTCTTATGGATAAGTTTTCAGTATGCTTTCAGTGTCATTGAGCATGACTTGGGTTTATAAAAAAAAAAGTCCTTTATCATATTGAGGAAGTTTCTTTCTATTTTTAGTTTTCTGAGTATTTTTATTATTGGGTTTTGTCAAGTGCTCTTTCTGTATTTGTTGAGATGATCATGTGTCCCTCCCCCCCCTCCCCCCATTCTATTAATATGATGTATTACATTGATTTTCTTATGTTGGACCAACCTTGCATTCCTGGGATAAATCCCATGTGGTCATGGCATATGGCACGCTGTTCAATTTGGTTTGCTACTGTTTTGTTGAGGATTTTTGCGTCTGTATCCAGCAGGGATACTGGTCTGTAGTTTCCTACCCTTGTAGTTTCTTTGTATGGTTTTGATAATGAGTTAGGAAGTGTTCCCTCCTCTTATATATTCTGGAAGAGTTTATGAAGGATTGGTGGTAATTCTTCTACTTCCTCCTCCTCCCCTTCCTCCCCACTTCTTCTCCCCCATCCTCCCCCTCCCCCTCCTTTTTTTTTTTTTTTTTTTTTTTTTTTTTTTTAAAGTAGGCTCTAAGCCCAGCATGGAGCCCAGGTGGTAATTCTTCTTGAAATGTTTGTTAGAATTTACCATGTTGCTATCTGATCCTGGACTTTTCTTTTTGGGAAGTTTTTTGATTATTGAATGAATCTTTTCACTTAGCCCTTCACTCTTAGGCTACTTGCTTGGTACCTGTAGTCGTTTGCATTTTTGAATCCTTGGAGATTTAAATAGAATTCTGCCTGATTTTTAAGATGTTCCATAAGAACCCAGCCATCTTCCCATTCTTCCTGATGCTGTTCCACCTCTGCTCTGGCCAGGTTGGTCCCTGTCACACATCACCTTCATTAAGTACAATGAATTCCACAAGTTAGTGGTTCTCAGTGTGGTCTCTAGACCAGGAGTGTCAGTATCACCTGGCAACTTGTTATAAATGGAGCTTTTCTGGCCAGGAATTAGAAGCTTGCGGGGGGGGGGGGGGGGGGGGGGGAGGGGGGGGGAGGTGGCTCGAAACCTGTTTTTCAACGAGCCCTTCAGGCAATTCTGTTGCATCACGGTTGTCATAGTAAATAAAGACCCCTGGAGGCTCCTGGCCCAAGATGACACAGCTGAAGTAGTGTCTCCAGGCGCCAGCAGCCGAGGAGCTGTGCTCAATGTGAATTGGTGGGATTGGAGCCCAAAGAAGGGAAAGAGGAGCAAGAAGGTAGGATAAGAGAAGGGGAGGGAGGCTTGCATGGAGCACTCCCTGTGCCTGGATGCAACTTACTGGAGGTGCCAGTTGGGGGTAGGGTTGGCTGTCCAGGACGAGGGGTACAGTCTGTGGCCAAAGAGCAGACAGTACTTACTGGCATCAGCACTGGCCTCTTTAGCCCAGACTCCTAAGCCGAAGACTCAGCCTCCACCGCCTGCTTCATTCTTGGCTTGCTTGGCAGAGTAATCAGTCTCTCATTCAGCACGTGTTCCTGGAGCATCTCCTATGTGCCAGGCAATTCTAGGCCCAAGGACATAGCAGTGAACGAAATCAAGGGCCTGCCTATGAGGATCTCCTATTCTAGCGAACCTACCCTTTGTCTTCTTGTGGGGAACATCCCCAGCGTTTTCCGCAGGCTTTGGCAGCTAGGCTGGTGGCCAGCTGGCCCCCTCACTCTGCCCGCGCTGTGGAGGGGGACCTCTAGGCCAGCAGCAGAGTTAGAGCAGTGAGACTTGCGCTCTGGCTAGGCAGCCATGGGACATATCCCGTCTGGCTCCCTGTGGGGGGTGTGCTCTGTGTTCCTTAGCTCTCCCAACCTTCCAAAAATCTCTTTACAAAACTCTCCAGAAATCCTTTTCTTTTGCAGTGTCTTCCTTGCCTATGGGGACAAGAAGCTTGCTCTGTTTCCCTCTTCCCCCAGCACCACCCAGCCCATGTCTCTCCATCCCATTTCCCTGGGAGCACCTTCTCCTCCATCCTTGTCTTGTTTCCATGTCTCTTGTTGCCGTCGACACACCTTTGCCTCTTTGGTGTGTCCTAGATTCAGATAGGCAGGGACAAGGAGACAGTTGCTACCGTGCACGAGCATGCTGTGTTGGGTGCTCTGCCAGGCTCTGCAGACTGGCTCACGTTACCCCACCACAGCCCCACTCCCAGGCGCAGGTGCTCAGACGACACCGTCCTGTGCTGTGAGCAGCGGGCGTGTGGTACCTCCTGGGCAGGGGTTGTAGAAAGGCCGTTCACATGTAAACACATCCTGTCTCCAGGAGGGGAAGAAAGGAGCTCAGAGCTAGGGCAGGTTGCCTAGCAGGGACCCTATGGGCAGCAGGTGGGTGGCAGTGAGTGTCCCTTCTCCAAGTAGGGTCGGGGGGAGGATGAGGGAGAGGGGGCAGTGCTGGTGGAGACCTCCCCAGCTGAGATATAGCAAGAAGGAAAGAACAGGTGGCTGCTTGTCTGCAGGGAAAGGCCGCATCCAGATGTAGGGCTGCTGTGGACCAGATGGAGGTAGGGCGCAGGGCAGCGAGATGGAGGTCTGTGGCCTCCCACACTGTGCTCCTTCATGGCTGCTTCTCCGTTGCCTGGGCAGGGGCTGACACCCAAGTGAACAAGGAGGGGCGTCTGGAGGATTTCTTGAGGCTGACCTTGCAGGTTCTGTTCTCTTCTGCTCCTGCTGCCTTAGACCTCCTCCTGCGTTCACCCCCAAGGACTCGCTTTGCCCTTCTAGAGGAAGGCCTGATGTTTTCTATATTGGGAGGTGGAGAGGACAGGGGTGGAATCCAAACAAAAGCCTGGGGCCCAATCTGTGACTTCCTTGGTTGAGCGCTGGCTCTCTGTGATTATCTCATGGCTTACTTGACTGGCTGTTAAAGGGGAGCCCAAGGGGACACGCTGGCTGTGGCTGGGATTTGGGTGGCAACCGTTGTTGCTAATAATAAATGGGACAGCTGAGCGGATGCTATTGATGAGGAGGCTGAATTACATTTCTCTGTGACAATCCAATGCTGGCTTCCTGATGGAGGGGGAATTCCCTTCCTGAGGATGCCTTGGGCGGGACTTCATTCTGTCTTGAAGGGCCTACGGGACAGTGCTAGTGAGTCAGTAAGCATTTATTGAGTGCGTTCTGTGTGCTCTTGGCTGTGTGACGCAATCTCGGGGGTGTGGACGGCGGTAGGTGTGAGTGGCCTGAGTCACCCTGCTTCTGGGTGGAAAAAGAGACTTGCTCTTTGCCATGGCTGGACTGTCCCATAGGAAAGTTCAATGAGTCACCGAGAAGTGGGGCCGGCACAGCTGAGGCCAAGTTGCCACTGTTCTCTGCTCTTGGGCGCTGTCCACGCAGGAGTCGCTGCCCAGTGCATTACTCAGGCCCGAGGCCGGATCTCAGCCCTCAGCCGCCCATCTGTGCCAGCCCCAGCATCCTCACTTGGGAAACGCAAACCCGTTTTTAACAGTAATCTAAACACACTGCCTCTGGGAAGACTGATAAAGCTGTGTTCTAAATCCGGAACTGTCCTAAAGCTTCCAGACCATCTCTCAAAAGGACACAGCTCACTTCCAGAGCAAGCTTTCTTTTTTAATTTTTTTTCTATGTTTGTTTATTTTTGAGAGACACAGAGAGACTGTGAGCGGGGGAGGGTAGAGAGAGAGAGGGAGACACAGAATCCGAAGCAGGCTCCAGGCTCTGAGCCGTCAGCCCAGAGCCCGATGTGGGGCTTGAACCTACAAACTGTGAGATCATGACCTGGGCCGAAGTTGGATACTTAAACAAGGCTTAACCGACTGAGCCACCAGGCGCCCCCCAGAGCAAGCTTTCTAAGTAGTAAATAGCAACTACCAGCAGGAACTGCGTGCTCGCCTTGGACCAGGCCCTGTCTGGTACTTCCTGTCCACGTTCTCACTTCGCCCTCACGTGAGCCTTGAAAGGCCTGTCTGCCTTGTTGATCCACTCACTGTTCATTGAGCACACATCATGCTTCTTCATCTATCCACCTCTGTCCACACAGTAACCACTGCCTGTAATGGCCTCTTCCCCCTCCCTAGCAAAGTGATTTCAAAGTGATTTCTGTTTATCTTTTAAGGTCTAGTGGGATCCCGCTTCTCGCCAGAAGCCTTCCTTGATGGGGTGGTGTTAAAATGTGTCCACACATTTTTTGATACTTTCCTCCTCAAGAGGTGGAAGCTAATTCCCCCCCCCCACCCCCGCCCTGAGTGTGAGCTGGTTGTGTGGTTGTGGGCACTCGCATCCAATGAATAGGACAAGGGGGAAGGGATGGTGTGCAGTTTCACAGACGAGGTCGTAAGAGGTGCTGTAGCTTTGCCTCTCAGATCACTCACTCTGGGGGGAGTCAGCTGCAGTATTTTGAGGACATTCAAGCAGCCTCTGGAGAGGTGTGTGTGATGGAGGATGGGGCCTCCTGGCAGCAGCTTTGTGAGCAGATCCCTCAGCCCCAACCAGGTCTTCAGGTGATGCAGCCCCCGTTCATGTCCTGACTGTAGCCACCTGAGGAACTCCAAGCTGGAACCGTACAATGAAACCACTGCTGCATTCCTGAGCCAAAGAAATTTAGAGTCACTAAGTTTTGGAGTCATTTGTCACACAGGAGTAGAGAACTCATACACTTGACCTTCCAGCCAGAAGTGCCTCATGCCTCCTCTGAACCGCTGTGACACTGGTCATCTGTAACAATGCTGAGCAGCTTTGTCTAATAATTGAGATGAAATACCCTGGAGTCCTCGCCTGGCACTTGCAGTATCTAGTCCGTGCCTTGCAGGTGCTTAATCATTTGGGGTTAACAGATCAGACAATACAAGGGCATTGTCTAAGAACACACAAATACGTATTTTTCCCCCACAAAAGATCTTTTGATTGCCACTTTTCATGGATAACAGAGTAAACTGGATAGGAGGGTCATTTGGGAGAGCCTCAGTCTGTAATCCACAGAGCCACGGTCAGAGCTGGGAATGAATTGGCCCGAATCCAGGGGCTTTCTGTGGACACCAAAGGCAGTGTACTTGTGTCCCTGGATACCCGGTAATGAAGACGAGAGAAGGGCCTGGGGCAGGGGCTGAGGGGAGCAAAGAAAGGAATGCCAGAGCTTCTGCTGTGTGTCGAAGCCTTAAAAACTATTGCTGGGTAACAAGTTACTCCAAAAATAATTTATAGTTGTTACAGATAATTTAAAAAATACTGAAAAGAAAAAAGGAAAAAAAATATCCTTAACCTATAACTTATTTTGACATTTATCCTTCAAGTTAGTATTTTTTGTCTGGATGAGTGATGTGTGTATGCACGTCAGACCTATCTATCTGTATCGATACCTACATACCTATGCATATCTATGTATTTTATACCTGTATATTGATATCTTTATGTGTATATCATATAGGGGATACACACACACAAATAGGTTTTTTATATCTAATTGAAAAAAAATGGGATCACCTAAATTCCATTTGTCTCACTTAGCAGTGCATCTTGAATCTTTTATTAAAATTTTCTTTTATTTTGGAGACTGCGAGTGGAGGAGAGGGGCAGATATATGACTTGCAAATATTTCTCCTATTTTGTGAGGTTGTCTTTTCACTTGAGAGTGTCTGTTGAAGTACAAAAGTTTTTAATTTCGGTGAAATTAAATCCAAATTATTGTTTTTTGTTTTTGCTGCTTATGCTTTGGGTGTCATATCTAAGAATCCATTCCATATGCAGTGTCACAAAGACTTCTATGTTTTATTCTAAGAGTTTTATTTATTTTATTTAAACATTTTTTTAAATGTTTACTTTTGAGACAGAGAGAGACAGAGAACATGAGTGGGGGAGGGGCAGAGAGAGAGAGAGGGAGACACAGAATCTGAAGCAGGCTCCAGGCTCTGAGCTGTTAGCACAGAGCCAGACGCGGGGCTTGAACTCATGCACTGTGAGATCATGACATGAGCCAAAGTTAGACACTCAACTGACTGAGCCAACCCATATGTTCCTTCTTCTAAGAGTTTTATAATTTTAGCTCTTATATCTAGGTTGTTGATTCATTTTCAGTTCATTTCAGTAGATGGTCCAACCTCATTCTTTTGCACATGGCTGTCTAGTTTTCTAGTTGATTTGTTGAAAAGACCCCGTTGAATAGTCTTGGCACCCTTGTTGAAGACCCATTGCCATAGATCTATGGATTTGTTTCTGAACTGTAACTTTCATTCCATGGACCTATAGGCCTATCCTGTGCCACTACCACACTGTCTTGATTGTTTTGCTTTGCAGTAAGTTTGAAATTGGGAAGTATGAGTCCTCCAACTTTGTTCTTTTGGCCGTTCTGGGCCCCTTGAATTTCAGTGTCAATTTTAGGATTACTTTTTAATTTCTACAAAGGATTCAGCTAGGATTTTGATAGAGATTACGTTGAATCTGTAGATCAGTTTGGAGGGTGTAGATCTCCTAATCATACCAACCCTTCTAGTTGTGATCATGCGATTTATCTCCATTTGTTTATAACTTCTTTAATTTCTGTCATCAATGTCTTGTGCTTTTCAGAGTATAAGTTTTTCATTTATTTTGTTAAATCTACATGTAAGTATTTTATTCTCTTTGATGCTATTAAAATTGGAATTCTTAATTTTATTTTCATTGTCCATCGATAGTATATAGCAAAACAATTTTTTTTTGTAGGTTGATCTTGTGTCTTGCGTCCTGAACTCATTTATTGTATTATTTTTAGTAAGTTTTGCTTAGTGAATTCCTTATTTCTCTATATAAGATTATGTGAATAGAGAGAGTTTCAGTTCTTCCTTTCCAGTTCGGATGCCTTTTATATAGTTTTTTTGTGTTTTTGTTTTTTTTTCTTTTGCTCAACTGTTCGGGCTAGAACATCTAACACAATGATAAACAGAAATGATGACAGTGGATATTCTGGTCTTATACCTTCTTTTATGGACAAAGTATCTAGTTTCCCATTATTAAGAATATTATTACCTGTGATTTTTTTTTTTTTTTTTTTTTTTTGGTAAATGCCCTTTATCATGTTGAGGAATTTCCCTTCTATCTAGTTTGGGGTGTGTGTGTGTGTGTGTGTGTGTGTGTGTATGTGTGTGTTTCATTTTACTCAAGAAAGGGTTTTGAATTTTGTCAAATGCTTTCTTTAGTCTTTGAGTTGATAATACGGTTTTTGTCTTTATTCCTCTGGTTTTTATATTCATTGATTTTTGGATGTTAAACCAACTTTGCATGACTGTAATAAGTCCCACCCAGTCATGATGTATAATTCTTTTTAGAAGGTGCCGGATTCAGTTTGCTAATATTTTTGAGAATTTTTGTGTCTATATCCATGAACTATATTGGTCTGTAGTTTTCTTGTGATGACTTTGGTTTTGGTGTCGGGGTAATACTAGTCTTCTAGAATAAGTTGGGAAGTGTTCCCTCTCCTATTTTAAGAGTTTCTGAGGAATTAGTATTACTTCTTCTCTAATGGCAGGATTTATAGCTGAAGCCATCTGGACCTGGGCTTTTCTTTGTGTAGCTTTTTGATTACTAATTCAATTTCTTTATTTATGAAATATATATATATATTTCATAAATAAATATATATTTATTTCATAATAAAAATTTACAAAAAAATTTATAATATTTCATAAATAAATATATATATTTATATATATATAAATAAATATATATATATATTTAGATTTGCTGTTTCTTTGAGTCAGTTTCAGTAGTTTGTGTATTGCTTGGAATGGTCCATTTCATCCAAGTTATTTAACATATCGACACCTATTTGTGGTATTTGAACGTAGCTCATTCTAACCCAAACAGTGGTGCGGTGAACATTCATCCTCGTGTTCCCATGGAAGCGTGTTCACAGCCCAGATTCTTAGAAGAGGAATTGCTGGGTCAGAAGTCTGTGTGTGCAAATGTTGATGGTTTCTGCCCTTTCGTCCTCTTCCTGCTCATCTTTCTCCCCTTGTTGATTTATATAAATTCTTTCTGTCCAGGAATCTTGGTCTCCTGGAGGTTGGAGCTAAGAAGGATGCACAGAATCAGTGGGGAGGATAGGTTTGGGAGTTGTGTGTTTGACAGCTTCTTCTGGTCAGGGGTGCTGATGTGCTGAAACTTGTCATCCACTCTGTATATTCACAGGTGGGGTTTCCAGACCCTTAAGCCCAAACTGCTGGTGGGTCAGAGACTCTTGCCTCTGACAGGCCAGCTTTGGTCTGGGACAGGTCATTTGAAGCCAGGTGACTCCTCAAGCGTTCTTCCCCGCGGTGGTTCTCTCTGGGAATTCTGAGGGCTGGGAGGCTCCTGGTGATTCTGGCCCATTGGTGCCTGTGGAGGAAGGGAGGGATGCCCTACCTCTGCGTAAAGGAGTGACAAGATATCCTCATTTTTCATTATCACTGCTTTTCTTTTCTTTTGTTTTCTTTTCTTTTCGTCTTCTCTTCTCTTCTCTTCTCTTCTCTTCTCTTCTCTTCTCTTCTCTTCTCTTCTCTTCTCTTCTCTTCTCTTTTCTTTTCTTTCCCGTTCATCTGAGGACTATGTTCTGGGTGCTCATTAACTCACGGCTTGCCAGTGCCCCGATGTGGGCAGTGATGTTGTGACCAGACAGTGTAGCTGTTTCTATGGAGGGGAAGCTGCTGAGAGCTCTCTGCATGCATTTTGTTAGGGCAGAGGTTTTAGCCACTCACCACCCCCCCCCCGCCCCCCTTTTCCACTTCCTGTTTCTCCTTTTTGCCTTTACCTGGAATTTACAAAGGCTGGCACCAAAGTGGGTTAAAGATTTGGATTTACATAGTTCGAGATTTAAAAAAAAATCTCTCCAGGTCCCTGGAGGCTGCAGTTCGGTCGTTTTCAGGCTTTGCTCACAAGCTCCAGGGTCCCAAAGAGGTGCTCTGGGGGCAGGGGACAGGGGCAGGCACATTTGGAGCTCAAGCCCCCATGGCTGCCCTGGCCAGGGTCCCTGGAGGGCTGTGTTGCTACTAAAGTTGGAAAGCTACTTGTGTTGGACTCCTTGGCCTCACTGTTGGGTTGAAAATATTCCAAACATGACTCCTTCTGGAGGCTTCATCCTGGGGCTGACAGGTGCTTTAGGGAACTTGGCTTTTCCCAGGGGCCCTATAGACTCCTCTCTCTTGACAGAGACTGAGCGGCTGCTCTCCCCAGGGCCATTCACCAGCCTGCGCATGTTTCGTTTTTTCTTTTGTTGTATGGGGCATTCTGGCCCTCCAGCCCTGCAAAGGCAAAATCAAATTACCTTCTCTCTTGATCCAAATGACTCTCCTCCCCCGGGAAGCCCTGGGCTAAGTTTGCAGACAGTTGGTAAGGAGGCTTTCTCAGCAGACCTCCTGACTGATGTATCTTCTTTGTGTCTTTCAGTCTGCGGAGTTCTTTGAGATGCTGGAGAAAATGCAGGTGAGCCTCGCCAAAGTGGGGTAGCTGAGCCATGGGTGGCGGGCGTGCTGTAGTGACCTTGGGGGATACGACACCAGGCAGAACTTGGGAGCCTTGGAGGGAAGGGAAGAGAAGAGAGAACTCATAGCCTGAACTACCTAAGGCCATTTTCATGCTGAGCAGCAGGAGGATTCTGGGAAGCTCCTGCCTGAAGGGAAAAACCAGAAAAATCTCCTCCGGTAGAACAGATGCAATACACAACCTCACAGATGTGGAGAGGGCTTGAAAGGGTCCGTTGTTCCTGGGATGGGTTGGGAAGAAAGTCGGAAAAAGAAAGCCCTTTCCTAGGGGCGCATCTTGAGTCTGGGAGGCAGAGCTACGGGTGAGAGACCCACCCGAGGTCAAACCCTGCACCTAACACTTGCTAGCACAAGTTCCTTCCTTTTTCTGAGCCTTCCGGCTCCTGTTTTCTATCTGTTCACAGCACTGTTATCACCTCCCTCTGACACCAAATGTGTGGTTGTTTTCCCCCCACCGAACAATTCTGTGACACCAGCTTGGTGTCCTGCAGTTCAGCTCCATTCTGACACTGTCTCCCAGAGAGAGCGTCAGATCCCACAGGGTATGGGCTCTGCCCTGCAAGCCTGCCCCCTGCCTGCTTCAGATGCCGGCCACGAGTCTGTTGTCACCTATGCTTCTGACCAACAGGCTATGAATTTGAGGGTCCCATGATTCCCTGCTCAGGTTCTATTCATTTGCTAGAGTGGCTCAGAGAACTCAGAACAGTTTACTTACTAGATTATCAATTGATTATAAAGGGATATAAATCAGGAACAGCCCGATGGAAGAGTTGTGGAGGGCAAGGTATGCGGGAAGGCCGGGAAGAGCTTCTGTGTCCTCTGGATGTATCACTCTCCCAGCGCGGCCATGTACTCACCAACCCGGAAGCTCCCCGAACCCATCATTTGGATTTTTTATAGAGGCTTTATTACTTAGGCATGATCGATTAAACCATTGGCCACTGGAGATTGATTCAGCCTCCAGCCCCTCTCCCCTCCCGCGAGGTTGGGGAGGTGGGACTGAAGGTTTGGAGCCTCTAGTGGTGGTTGGTTCCCCTGGCAACCAGCTCCATCCTTAGGGGTGTCCCAAAAGTCAACCTTATTAACAAACTTATAAATAACCTTCTTGCTTTCACCTTTATGGCTCTGGAGCTGTTTCAGCAACCAAGGACAAAAGACCAAATATTGTAACAAAAGATGCTTCTGAATGCTCCCATTGCTCTCGTCACTTACGAGACTCAACAGGCTGTAGGAGTTCTGTACCAGGAATGGGTGAAGACCAGAATATTTGTTGTTATAAATCATACCGCAGCCCTTATAAATAATAACAGAAATACCCACTCACACGGTTGTTGAGATGAAATGAAATAATGTATGTAAATACTTGATAAGCATTGCATAAAAATCAGTGTTCAAAATGGATTTGGGGGGGCACTTTATAATTATTCCTCACCAAGGGGCCAGGGCTCACAGGTAAGAACTGGTGCCCTGGGGGATTTGGGGGGACGTCCAGAAGGCTTAACTGATATGGGTGGGAAGAAGATGCTGACAATAGCACATGTATTTAAAAATTAAAAAAAAATTTTTTTTTAATGTTTATTTTTGAGAGACAGAGAGACAGAGCATGAACAGAGCATGAACAGGGAAGGGGCAGAGAGAGAGGGAGACACAGAATCAGAAACAGGATCCAGGCTCTGAGCTATCAGCACAGAGCCCGATGTGGGGCTCGAACCCATGAACCACAAGATCATGACCTGAGCCTAAGTAGGTCGCTTAACCGACTGAGTCACTCTGGGGCCCCTAAAATAAAAAAAAAGTTTATTTTTGAGAGCCGGCACTAGTGGGGGAGGGGCAGGGAGGGCAACAGAGAACCTAAAGAGGGCTCTGTGCTGACAGCAAAGCGTCCGATGTGGGGCGTAGAACTCACAAATGAGCCATGAGATCATGACCTGAGCCGCAGTCAGATGCTTAACCAACTGAGCCACCCAAGCGCCCCGGTAGCACATGTGTTTTAAGCACTTTTCTCGGCTCAGACAGTAACAAGTCTTAGCTCATGTCTTCCTGAAAAGTCCGCAAGAAGCAGCTGTATTATTATCATTATCTTCTTTTCACAGGTGGGAAAACTGAGGCACAGAGATCTTACTTAAAGCACTCAAGGGTTGTGGGTAGTAAGTAGCTTCAGAGTCAGAAGGCTTAGCCATTATGTTATGATGCTTTCTACCCTGAGTAGATGCTACAGGTTCAGGGAAAGAAGATTCCATGGTAATGGTGTGGAAGCTCTGGAGGAGAGGCAGTTAGGGTGCCACTGCGGTCCTGCGATGCAGGTGGAGACACTGAGGTGCTCACAGGAAAGCCAGGTCTCCCTAATGATGGGGAAGGGGAGGGACCGTTTGAGGGAGAAGTATTGTAGTGGTTGTGTCATTATCACCCAGAAGTTACTAAGATCCTCCAGCAGTGTGTGGACTGCAGACCAATTTTACATACATTTAGGGACTTACAGTCGGGTTGTGGAAACAGGGGTGGCGTGTGTCATGGCAGCGAGGGGTGGGAGACCGTGTGCAGCTACGTGCTCTGCTGCCTAGCGTAAAGCTGGGATTTTCACCGGAGCCCATGAGATCCTGGCACTCTGGGAAGCTGGCAGGGGATTTGCAGCTCCCCCTGCCTTCTCTTCATTTGGTCCCACAATCCACCCATCCATCCCTCACCCCCAGCTGGAGACCCCCGCCTCCCCTGCAAAGGGCTCTCCCAGTACATAATTCAGCCCTACTTAACTGGCCTCCTGCTGGTCTGCCTTCTCTGTGTCCAGGCTGCGGGGCTTGACTTCTCAACTAGATTGGGACCCTCCTGAGGGCAGGGGTTTGGTTTTTATGCTCTGTACGTTTGTGGCAGCAGACACCCGAGGGCTTGCCTGTTCCATCTCCGTTGAGACGGCCAGGGGCTGAAATCCAACTGCCTGGGGTTTAGGTTCCTGCCCACTGGGCCCCGGCCTCCAAGGGGCCCACACTTTCCAGCTCTTCTGTATGTACAACACTCATATATGGGGAAATAGTGGGAGCGAAGCAGGTGGCGTGGTGTGGCCAGATCCTGTCCTTGGGCGTGGGCCACCTCTTCTCACGCTGTGGTTGTGGAGACTGACTTTCAGAGCAGTCAGTGCCCAGGGCACTCTGCGAGTCATGGAGAGCTGGAACTCAGATCTGGGACTCCTGACCTCCCCTCCATCCCCCGCCATCCCCCGACAGTGGAGGAATTGGAAGAAGGGCACGATCCCTATGAAGCAACCAAGACTGAGGTCCATTTTGTCCTGGGTTCAAGTTTTAACCCTGGCACTGTGTAGCTGAGTGTCCTTGGTCAAGTCACTCTATCTGTCTGATCTTTGATTTCTTCATGGTGAGGAAAAAGGGGGGTTAATGATAATACTGATTGCAAAGGCAGATCCATGGAAAGGAGAGGAGAGGGCCCAGAGCTGGGTGATGGCTCTGTGTCATCGGGGAGGGGAGGAGTGGGGAGGAGGTTTGCTTTCCTGCCCAGGGGCTGTTCCCAGGTAGGGGTGACTAATGCAGGACAAACAAAACAAACTTCTGACATCACCCCCCTCCCCATCTGCCCAGTTTGCCTCCCTGGACAGGGTCTGCAGGGCCACCCAGGTGGTTTTCTCCCTGTGTGGGGAGAGGAGCACCTGTCCGGTGGGAGGGGTCCTCCCACACCCTCCTGAGCAATGCTGCAGGGTGACTCAGCCCAGAGAAGTCCGGAGAAGCCGAAGTCTAAATCCAGCCAGTGAGCAGGAGCCCTGGGCTCCACAGCCTATGGGATATGATTGTGCGCTTAGACAGACAGCCTGGCTTCAAATCCAGGCCCTGCCACTCAGTAGCTGTGCAACAGCAGAAGCAGCCGCCTCTCTGTGCCTCAATTTCCCTTTGGTATAAAGATGCTGAGGGCTTCAAAGGAGACAACTGTGGGAGGGCGCTGAGGAAGCTTAAAATCCCCATGCATTATGTTATGATTAGGATGGTCTTCTCTCCAGAGGGGACCTGTTTGTCCTAGTTATCCCACCTTCTCATTCCCTTACTCAATTTATTCAAACAGTCTAATTTAACTATGTGCTCCTGTCTTGAAAAAACCCAGTGAAGTCAGACCTGGACCACAGGACCACAGGACAAGGCACTGCTTCCCAGAAATGAATGAGCGCCAGGCCCCCTGCCTGTCACCTGTGGGTCTGCCCCCCAAGGAGGGAGGGCAGCTGTGGGGGCACCAGGTCCAGAGTGCTGGCTTTGACACCATTCGGACGTGGGTTCCCATCCTTGCCCCGTACCTACTGGTTCTGAGAGCCTGGCAGAGAGATTTCAGTGCCGGCATGATATTGCTCCCTGGGAATGATGGTAATAATTATCTGTAGCCAAACCAGTCACTCTTTCAAGGGCTTAACCAACATCATCAACATTTAACCTTTACCACACTGGTAGCTGCTATTACCGTTTGGGTTCTACAGAAGGGAGCACTGTGCCACAGAGGTTTTGTGACTTGCCCAAGGTCCTAAGTGGCAGTGTTGGGATTTGAACCCTGGTGATCTAGCTCGAGCCTGGGCTCTTAGTTGCCTGCCCTACTGCCTTACTTGGAGCTGCTGTGGGGACTGAGTGTGACAAGGTGTGTGATGTGTAAGGACCGGGCACAATCAGCTGTAGCTATTATTACCAACCCCATCAAGGCAGGGGCTTGCGAATCTCAAGCGAACCCTCCATTTGGCCCCTTTTATGTGACCTTTGCTTTTTCATGAATCCTCTTTTCCGTGTTGCCATAGGGGATCAAGCTTGAAGAGCAGAAGCCGGGACCCCAGAAGAACAAGGTGGGCTGTGTGGATGAGGCGGCAGCCCTGTGGGCCCGACGAGGGGACAGCCGGCGTGCTGGGGTCTGCCATCGTCCACCTGACTTCCACCAAGAGCTACTTAAGTGGCTGCGCCTGTGTTGACTGGGCGAGGTGGATAGTAAGGGGGCCTTAGCTTGATGCCTATAAGGCAGCTTTAGGGGGTGGGGATGGAGGCCTTCAGCGAGACCTACGGCTTGTGGCTCAGCCTTGATCTTCTGTACCTGCTCCTGCAAAAGAACCGCACACGGCATTTAGGGGTATCAGGCTCTGGGCTCTAGGCTCTGCTCCTCCGCTGCAGTTTCCTTTCCCAAGGCCCAGGGAAGCTCGTCACTTGGAAGTCAGCTCCCTTGCCCGAAGGCGGGGCTGGGTGAAATCAGGAGCCATCCTCCTGTTTTTGCCCTCATTCCTAAGGGGTGAAAGGCGCGAAGTTTAGAGCCTTTGTGCAGTGCACCTTCAGTTAGCCAGGTTTGCGTTCAGGGTCTGTCACTTTGGGGAAACACTCAAGGGAAGCCGGATTGCCACAGCTCCCTCTCTGCCGTTCTGCATCTGGTGTTCCCTTTGATGCTCTTAAAGCTCTCGTGCAGCCTGCCAGGCAACCCCCACCCCTGACCCGGGAGAGGGGAATGGAAACAGCCATCACACTTCACGGGCACTGCTGGGGCTAACGGTCGCCTTGTCTGGTTTGTCTTGTAGGATGACTATATCCCATATCCCAGCATTGATGAGGTAGGAGCCCCCTGGTCACACTGCAGCCTGCGCTGGGTCTCAGCTCTGGGATGGGACTGGTGGGGGGGGGGGGGGGGTGGCTGATGGCCCCTGCTCCGTCCCACGTGGGAGAGAACCTCAGGCCTGGAACTTCACCTTTGTGACCTCCATTTTGCCACGTTGAGACTGGGGTGCTGATCACAGCCTTGCAACTTCGGTGCTCCAGGGTCGGCAAAGCTGAGAGGTTGTTGGGCTTAAATTTGGGGTTTGTGTTACTGTAAACACAGGCCTCAAATACCGGAGTCTCCACCGTGGAACAGTTCAGAGGTGGGGGGGGGGTGCCACCACTGGCACCCCACTCCTTTGCTCCCCCTGTAGAGCCAGGGCGGGCCACAGTGCAAGACTTTCTCTCTGCTTCCAGGTTGTGGAGAAGGGAGGCCCGTACCCCCTGATTGTCCTGCCCCAGTTTGGGGGCTATTGGATCGAAGACCCGGAGAACGTGGGGACACCGACCTCCCTTGGCAGCAGCATCTGTGAGGAGGAGGAAGAGGACAGTCTCAGCCCCAGCACATTTGGCTATAAGCTCGAGTGCAAGGGCGAAGCCAGGGCCTACCGCAGGCACTTCCTAGGGAAGGTGAGGATGAGGGCCCCTGGGAGAAATAGCTGCTGGTGCAGGCAGGGAAATGCACCTAGACCAGCCTCGTCCAGCGCCCCTTTCTCCCTGTCTCTTCTCCTTCCTGGGCCTGCCCCCTTCCTAGGGCCTGCCACTGTCCTGCTGTCCTGGCTGGGGAGGTCCGACTGGCTCTGCTCCTGGGCGAGGGTACAGGGGGTGTGCAGAAGTCAGGAAGGCTCAGTGTGATGGGTCCTTGGGGGCACCACCCCCACCAAATGTTCACGGAGGTGACCGGATGGGGAGCGCTTGGGGGTGAAGGAGAAAATATGTTCTCACACCTTGGAAGTCTTTGTTTCCGTGTACATAGTACAAATCTCTCCTGTCCTCACTCCAGCAGGTCCCCAGGGTGATGTGCTGTGAGCCTCTGATTGTTTAAAAGTGACAAAGTTACATTTCTTTAAATATATTCTGCTCTTCAGACTTGATTGGTTCGGAAGTCCCAAGGGCAGATTCCGGAAGTTTCCAGTCTAAGGCAGTTTTGCAGAGTTTCACAGGGAGGAGGGAGCTGCATCAGAACCCCCATCCTAACTTGTTCAAATGCAGATTCCAGGGCCCCACCCTGATATGGCAGATCTAGGGTGGGCTCCCTGAGCCTGAGAGAGGCCCGCTGTCCAGAGCAGCTCCCAGCTTCCCATGGGCGGAGGAGCCAGAGTTCCTCCTAGTTTTATTCCCACAAATAGTCGGAATCAGCAGGAGCTTCCTCCTGGGAGCAAGAAAGTGGTTGTGGGGTCCTGTGGAGGGGAACTTGAGCTCCAGCGTTCAAGGTGGGCTTGAACACTGGATCTGTCCCTTACTAGTTGTGTGACCCTGGGCAGTTTCTTAGCCTCTCTGGACACCAGTTTACATATCTATGAAATGGGCATGATGATGTCATCTTCCCATAAGGTTGTGGTCAGGATTTAAGGAGT
Source organism: Puma concolor (assembly GCF_028749965.1). Classification (NCBI taxonomy): domain Eukaryota; kingdom Metazoa; phylum Chordata; class Mammalia; order Carnivora; family Felidae; genus Puma; species Puma concolor. The sequence goes on along the minus strand of NC_141680.1, from coordinate 14,615,604 downwards.
CGGTGGGTGTTAAGTACTTAGTCTAGTGCCTGGCACATCCCGATGTCTGCGCAGTTGGAATCCCCTCCTGTGATCTTTCTCTTTCTCCTCCTCCTCCTCCTCCCCCTCCTCCTCCTCATCAACAGCAGCCACAACATCCTTGCCTTTCTTCCTCATTGCTGTGGGCGAAAAAGGTGATTTGGGAGGGGCCGTGTCTGGAAGGTCTCCTACTCTGTTAATACCTGATTTCTCTTTCTAGGATCACCTAAACTTTTACTGTACTGGCAGCAGCTTGGGGAACTTGCTCCTGTCCGTCAAGTATGAGGAGGCAGAGGGCATTGAGTACCTTCGGATCATTCTCAGGTGGGGCTGCTGCACCTTTGGAGGCCACGCCTCTAGTGGCAGGGACCCAGAAATACCAGTCTGACCAGTCTGGTCTGGGTGTGTGTGTGTGTGGGGGGGGTGGGGAACAGACTGGCTGGAATCCTGGGGCTCTGTTGAGTTGCTAAGCAAGGAGACCAGGTGTTTATGCCAGCCGGCCAACTGTGGGAGTCAGAGTGGTATCCTAGTCTCAAGGTCACGTAGACCATACCCCCGCCTGCCTTTCTGTCTGGCTGGGACCGTGGCTCTGAAGAATTTTGGAAGGGAAAATAGAGATGGCTCTTTCTGCTGAGATACAACTCCAAATCGCCTGGGAGAGGGTTTGCCAGAGCACCGCTTGTGGCGTGCATCCGGTCGGGAAGATAGATCCCAAAGCATCTGTGTGTGTGTGCAGGGTTCCCTGAGATGGAAAGTGGTCACAGCGGGAGCACTGATTTACAGCTAAGCCATGGTACCTCTCTCCTCAGGGGCAGGATCTGGGACTGGTTTCTGTTTTGTTGAACTAACATGTTTTGTAAAACCCCCTCTGTACCGGGGAGTGTGATAGGTGCCGGGATGCAATGATGGCTGAGTTGTGGTCTGTTTTCTGAAGGCTTATGGTCTAGTAGAAAAAAGCAGAGGATTTTACTATGTGTCACAGGTATTATGCACAGGATGCTGTGGGAGCACAGAGAGTCTATATCTTATTTATCTCTGCCCCTGGTGGGCTGGTGGAGAAGCCTAGAAGGCCAAGTGTTAGTGCTTAGCAGAGTGCTGTGAACCTGTCAAGCTCCCAGTCCATATTCGTTGAATCTAATTGGAAGTCCTTGATGGCATTTGAAAGAAGCAGTAACATTTTTTTTTTCTGCCCAAATTTTGAGATAAATATGGGAGGGAGCAGGGGCACACAGTCGTGCTGCGGGAGAGGGGTGTGTGTGGGGGTGGTACAAGGGAGTTGTCAGCACCCATCCAGTCTTGGTTTTTTATTAAGGAAGGAAGCAGTTTTCTTTACGGAGGTTCACTTGGCTAGAAATCACATTTGCAAGGCAGGGAGAAGTTAACTAAATTGCTAGAGCAAATTTTTTGAGGGAGTAATATGTGGATCCCCAACTCCAAATAGGATTTTGAACTAGGTGACTCTCTATAAAGAAAATTATTTTCTTTCTTAATAAAAATCAGACCTTGGGGTGGCTGCCTGGCTCAGTTGCTTAAGTGTCCGACTTCAGCTCAGGTTGTGATCTCGTGGTTTGTGAGTTTGAGCCATCAGGTTCTGTGCTGATAGCTTGGAGCCTGGAGCCTGGAGCCTGCTTCGGATTATGTGTCTCCTCCTCTCTCTGCCCCTCCCCTGCTCATGCTCTGTCTGTCAATAATAAATAAATGTTAAAAAAAACTTTAATAAAAAAAAAATAGAAATCAGACCTAAACTGGATAGGATTTCTGAGTAAGATGACAATTGAACACAAGGATCTAACACCCTTTTTCCAGTACTCCAATACTGTATCTTATTTGAAATGTTGCTTCAGAACTGAAAACATGAGAAAGATGTCAGGAACACACCACACACATTGAATATTTTTTTTTACATTGACTATTTTTAAAATAATCTATGGGGCAGTTAGGACTATAATGTGGATGGTATTGAGAGTTGAGCCCCAGCTCACCTTCCTTACAGAGCAGTGTAGCATTGGGATATATGAAATTAGGAATTCTGGGGGAGTCCTGTACTCTTTAAATGTTTATTTATTGATTTTGAGAGCAAGAGAGAGAGAGTATGAGCAGAGGGAGGGCAGAGGAAGAGAGAGAGAGAATCCCAAGTAGGCTCTGTGCTGTCAGTGCAGGGCCTGACTCAGGGCTCAATCCCACAAACTGTGATCATGACCTGAGGTGAAATCAAGAGTCAGGCGCTTAACCACCTGAGCTACCCAGGCATCCCGAGTCCTATACTCTTTAGAAGTGAGCAGGAGCCTTGGAACAGTCAGGGGTCTTTCCACATGGAACCACTTTTGTTGTTGTAGGTCAGCAGCGTTTGAAATCAATCCCCTGGGGAGCCCATCAGCAATCTCAAATGTGGCTTTCCCAAATAGAAAACCCTGGGGTGGCAGGGAGAAGCCATACACCAGCTAGGAAGTTGGACAATCATTAATCTCACTTGGAGTGATGGCCAGGCCAAATTGAAAACCAGACATAAGAAAATTGGCCCTACAGCTTTAGAAGCTTTACCAGACACAAAGAAGAAATTATGCAGAGGTGACATTCCCCTGCTGGCAGTGACTCCTGTCCCAGCTTCTTCCTCATTCTTTGTAGGATTCTGGATTATTTAATTGATGTCTTAAAACAACTAGCTCTCCAGCCTAAAATCTGAGAAGTGTATTCTGACAGCTTCTGTATGTGCTATGAAGGTAGCCAAGAAGAATCTATCCACAATTGGAAATGAATAACAGGTCTGAGTCAATTTCTTCTTTTTTAAGTTTGGATGTAAAGAAGTAGGGGAGGAAAAAAACGCCTCACAGGTTGGTGAAAGGAAAGATTCTGCATCTAAAAAGGCATACTCTAGCATTTAGAAGGTAGGGACTAACTAAATTTTAGAAAGGATTATTTACTACAGAAAGCCAACCAGATTTAGATATCTGTTAACTTTGTATTTACAGCAAACTTCCAGAAAAAATAAACCATATGAAAAAAATACAAAAGATAAAGTAAGGCGACAGAATGAGATGAAAAAGTTGTTGGTAAATTAAAGAAAGAACATAAGAAAACTAAAAATGGCCAAAAAATTTTTTAATTTATTTTCTACATGTGTTTATTTTTGATAGAGAGAGATAGAGCATAAGTGAGGGAGGGGCAGAGAGAGAAGGAGACACAGAATCCAAAGCAGGCTCCAGGCTCTGAGCTGTCAGCACAGAGCCTGACGTGGGGCTTGAATTCACAAACCGTGAAATCATGACCTGAGCCGAAGTTGGACGCTTAACCGACTGAGCCACCCAGGCACCCCTGCCAAAAAGAATTTTAAATGAGGGGCACCTGGGTGGCTCAGCTGGTTGAGCATCTGACTTCAGCTCAGGTCATGATCTCATGGTTCATAAGTTCAAGCCCCGCATTGGGCTCTGCGCTGACAGTGCAGAGCCTGCTTGGGATTCTCTCTCTCTTTCTCTCTTTCTCTCCTCCCTACCCCGCTTGCTCTGTCTCTCTTTCTCTCTCTCAAGATAAATAAACTTAACAAAAATTAAAAAGAATTTTAAATGATATTAGAAGCAGTAAAGAGAAGAATCTACTTTGTGGAAAACCCAGTTACTAATAGAGCAAACTTTCACATAATTCAGAGGAAAACACAGAAACTCTAAAATGATGAGCAAATTATAATAAATGTGGGGAATAGTGAGCAGGAATTAAGTTTGTGGATAATTGATGTTCTTAAGCTAATTGAAGATTTAAATCTGCAGATTAAAATGGCTCACCCAATATCAGATGAAGTCAATGAAAGGAAACTAATAGCTGGACATATTTTGATGAAAATGTAATATTCCATGGATATAAAATCACTATTAGAATGAAAACATTCCAAAATAAAGGAAGATAAAACATTAACATCTAGCAAAAGATAGAACATAAAGGAATATGAATAAATATAATAGAAGTCTGAATACATGTAATATATAATAAATATAAATGAGTTAAATTTCACTATTAAACAGCAAAGATTCTCAGTGTGAGTCATGCCTCCACTGCCCCCCCCCACTAATGGATCAATCTATGTATCTTTATTTTATTAAAGAAAGTAATTCAGTATATTTAAAAAGAAAAGTGTTGAGAAAAAGTTATAACAAATACAAAAGGGTAGAGTTGCAATATTAATATGAAAAAGTAGAATTTGAGGCAAAAAAGCAGTCAGTATGACAAAAAGGGCTATTGCCTATTCATAAAAAATAAAGCCTTGTTTAATCAAGGCTTAATATGTGCCGGACATTCTCCAGGGGTAGGGCTAATGTAAGGAATAAGCTCATCTCTTATTACCTGGCTACAGAAAACATTCACTACATGTTAGGTATTCTTATTCTTGTTTTTATTCTCACTCATCTTCTTATGGACCTGGATTGTTTTAGATCCAAAGATAGATGGTATGGCAGAACTGAAAAAAGTTTACAAGAGCTTGAATGTGGAGTGTGTGTCTGAATGTATATATGTGTGTGAGGGTGTGTAAGGTTGAGGGCTTATGCTAGAGAGGTAAGAAAAAGCTAAATCATGTATGGACTATGTCTAGGAACTTAGATTTTATTCTGTGAGCCAAAGGAGAGCTCCTGAAAGGAGAGTATCATGATATGATGTGCATTGTAGAGTGGTCACTGGCTAGATTAAGGGAATGTCTTGGAGGGAAGGCAAGGCTAGAAGCAGGAAGATGAATCAAGAGGGTGCTGTGATGAGTCAGGTGATTATCATGTGACTATACAGGCCACCTGGTTGCAGAATGTGAATGCTGCCTCCAGTACTGTGCAAACCAACAACCTGATGGAGCTGAACCAGGGTGACTTGCACTGAGGATAGAGGAAAACGGGTGGAAAGTTCCAAAACACCCAGAGAAATTGACATTAAGAAAGACAGCTGAACACATCAACAAATGAAAGCTGGATTTACTGCTGATGAAATGCAAGTAATGGTACACTTTCAAAATGACTTATATCTGAAAAAGGTAAAGAATGAATAGCATCTATAAACAGGATAATAAATTATGATACAGTCCATGAGTGGATACACATGGGTACAAAAAGAAAACAATTGGAATTATTAGAAAAAAAAATAGTTGAAATAAAAAAATACAGGAGAGCCTGGGTGGCTAAGTTGGTTAAGCATCTGACTCTTTTTTTTTTTTTTAATGTTTATTTATTTCGGAGACAGAGAGAGACAGAGCATGAGTGGGGGAGGGGCAGAGAGAGAGGGGGACACAGAATCCGAAGCAGGTTCCAGGCTCTGAGCTGTCAGCACAGAGTCTGACGCGGGGCTCGAACTTACAGACTGTGAGATCATGACCTGAGCTGAAGTCGGACGCTCAACCAACTGAGCCACCCAGGCGCCCCAGCACCTGACTCTTGGTTTTGGCTCAGGTCATGATCTCGCAATTTGTGAGATTGAGCCCTGTGTCAGGTTCTGTGCTAACAGCTTGGGATTCTCTCTCTCCCTCTCTCTGCCCCTCCCCTGCTCGCTCTCATGTTCCCTCCCCCTCTCTCTCTCAAAATGAACCCTGAGAAACAAACAAAAAGTAAACCCCCAAAACAAAAAACTCAACACATGGGATAAAATCTGGTCTAATATAATGTGTTCAGAATCAAAGAGTGAATCCATGAATTGGAAAATAGTCTTGAAGAATTCGTCCAGAGCGCAGCACAGCTCTAGGATAGAATATATAAAAAAGAAGGAAGCTATGTGGATAATAGACTGATAGGTCCCAGCATTTGTCTTAGAGTTTCAGAGGAAGGAATAGAGAAGCCAGTGGAGAAGAGATATGCAAAGAAATAATGGCTGAGAATATTTCAGAATTGAAGAAAGCACACACTGTGGTGCTGAGTATGATTTTAAAACAAAACAGTACTACTAGACACATTGAAGTGGAACATTGGAACATCAGAGAGAAAGAAAAAAAAATTAAGCTGCCTAAGGATAAAGACACTCATCTATGAAGTAGTGACAACCAGGTTGTGAGCAGACTTCCTATCAGCTATGGGACTCTAGGACAGTATCTTTAAAACGTTGGAGGAAAGAAAGAAAGGAAAGAAAGAATCCTTTAATCTAAAGTTCTATATCGAGAAAAGCTATCTGCAAAGATAAAATAAAACTGTTTTCAGATTCCCCCGAAAGAATGACTAAAGGATGTCCTTCAGCCAGAAGAAAAGAGAAACTGAAAGAAAAGATGCAACTAAAAAGTGGCAAGAAATAGGTAAACTGTGTCGATACATTTAATTACCGATGGGGAAAAAAGAGGCTTGAACTAAATTAATAAACAAAAGTAGGAAAGACGATGGGGAGGGAAGAGTTCAATAGTTGCTGTTTCCTTTTCCCTCCTCAGGAGAGAGATAGTGAGGAAGTGCAGAGTTTGTTGGGAAAATGTATACATGTCTGTATTGGAAGTTATAGAAATACAATCTATAGCTCAAATTAGCAGAGGGATAAAAAGAGAATTAAAAATTTTAAAATTAAACTCAAGGCAGGAAAGGAGGAATTTTAAAAAGGAAAGAAAGCACAGAGTAATAGAAAACACAAAATAATAGAAATCATTCCAAGTACACTAGTGATCACAATAAATATAAATAGACTAAATTAGCATATGAATGTACTAGACTATCAGATTGGATGAAAAATACAGCTATATTTCTTTTTTTCCTCTGTGCCATCTTTTTTTAAATTCAGTTTTTAATTTTAATTCCAATACTGTTAACATACAGTGTTCTATTAGTTTCAGGTGTATGATGCAGTGGTTCAATAATGCTATACATTACTCGGTACTCATCATGATAAATGTACTTTTAATCCCCATCACCTATTTCACTCATCCCTGTACCCACCTTCCCTCTGGTAATCATCAGTTTGTTCTCTATAGTTAAGAGTCTCTTTCTTGGTTTCTCTCTCGTGCTCTCTCTTTTCCTCTTTGCTCAATTGTTTTATTTCTTAAATTCCATATGTGAGTGAAATCATATGGTATTTGTCTTCCTCTGACTTATTTCACTTAGCGTTATACTCTCCAGCTCCATCCATATTAACTACAAATGGCAAGAATCCATTTTTTTTATAGTTGAATAATATTCCTCTGTGTGCGTGTGTGCGCGCGCGCGCGCGCGCGCGCGTGCGTGTGTGCGCGCGCGCCACATCTTCTTTATCCATTCATCTATGGATGGATACTTGGGCTGCTTCCATAATTTGGCTGTTGTAAATACTGCTGCAGTAAAATAAGGGTGCATCCCTTTGAATTAGCGTTTTTGTATTTTTTGGGTAAAAACCCAGTAATGCAATTGATTACTGGATTGTAGGGTAGTGGGTATATTTTCCTTTAAAAAATTTTTATTATTATTATTTTTAGAGGGAGAGAGAGTAGGGAAGGGCAGAGGGAGGGAGAGAGAGAGAATCTTAAGCAAGCTCCGCTCCAGGTATGGAGCCTGACATGGGGCTCAGTCTCACGATGGTGAGATCATGACCTAAGCCAAAATCAATAGTTGGTTGCCAACCAGCTGAGCCATCCAAGTGCATCCCCCCCTTTTTTTTTTTAAAAAAGTTTATGTATTTATTTTTGAGGGAGAGGGAGAGAGTATGTGCAAATGGGGAAGGGGTAAAGTGAGAGGGAGAGAGAGAGAGTCCGAAGCAGGCTCTGTGCTGTCATCGCAGAGCTGGACATGGGGTCACCCTCACAAACTGTGAGTTCATGATCTGAGCCAATACCAAGAGTTGGGCGCTTAACCAACTGAGCCACCCAGGTGCCCCAAGCTATATTTTTCTTATAAGAGACATACCTAAAGAAAAGCAATATTGAAAGATTTAAAATAAAGAAATGGAAAAAGATATGCTGGAAAAATACTAACCAAGAAAAGTGATGTAGCAACATTAAAATCAGACAAAATAGGGTTTCAGAAAAAAAAGCATTGGTAGGGATAAAGAGAGTGTACTCCTTTGTAACTAGTCCTGATGTTTCCTGCTGTGTGGAGGGAACATTTCTGTGTAACATCCCTGGCTCTCTCTGCCTTCTCTGATAGATGAGTTTGGGAACAAGAACTTGAAGTATGTAGCCCTGGTTTTTCCTTTTTCTCCTGCTCAGAGCTAGTTGCCCTCAGGGTGCTCCCTCTGCCCCTCTGTGCTGAAAGGCCCACCTGGGCAGGCCCCTACAGAGGAGGCTTGCCTCTTGCCCAGCACTGCCTGTGACCTGGTGGATAATCCTGGGGGTCATTTAGGAGACTCATTTCATCTTTACACTAAGCCGGGTGGCCTTTATCAGGAACAAAGGAGTTATTTTGACTTCCAGCTGCCTTACCCTTAATTTTTTTGTTTCTGAATCTGTTCATTACTTGGGCAGAGAAATATGCCCGTTCCTGGACCCATGGAGGGCTCAGCTCCCATGATGATAAAGAGAACAGTCCACCCAGAAGATCTAACAGTCATGAAGTTGTACTTAGCAATATAGTCTTGAATTTAGAAAGGCAAAAACTGATGGGAATATAAGGAATCAACAAATGTTCAGCTCTAGTGGGAAATTTCAGTAAAACATCTTCCACACTTCCATGGACCAAGCAGACAACAATTGTAAGGATATAGAAGATTTGAACAATGCAGTTAACAAATCTGATTTTGTAACATACATTCCCTAATTCAACCACAACAGCAAAAACAACACTGTTTTTAAGCCCAATGTAGAACCTGGAAAATGTCTGTGTATCAAGTTAACGAATTTAAAATAACATACAGATTATGTTCCGTGAATATAAGAAAATTAAGTTAGAAATCAGCAATTAAAATACTGAAGGAAAATATCATACATTTAGAAAGTTAAAAAAAAAGAAGAAAATCCTTTAAATAACTCATGGGCTAAAGAGGAAATCACAACAGAACTGACAAAATATTTAGAACTGAATGACAATGAAAATACTACCTATCAATGTGCGGGATGCAGTTCAAGTGGTACTTAGAGAAAGATGTATAGTTTTAACTGCATTTGTGAAAAAAGAAGAAAGATTAACTGTAGGCATGCAAATCAGGAAGTTAGAAAAAGAATAGTAGGGAAAAAAAAAACCCAAGAAAATAGGAGGCAGAAAATAAGAAAGACAAGAACAAGTTCAGCGAAGTAGAAAGCAACAATAAAAAGGAATAGAGACAACAAACCCCAAAGTTGTCTCTTTGAAAAGATTAATAAAATCGGTTAACCCCATCAAGGACTGATTAAGGGTGAAAAGATACAAACAATGTTACGGCAGTGAAGGAAGGGATGCAGTTTTCAGTACAGATAAAGTTCTCTTTAAATTTTTTTTTCTTTTTTTTCAACGTTTTTTATTTATTTTTGGGACAGAGAGAGACAGAGCATGAACGGGGGAGGGGCAGAGAGAGAGGGAGACACAGAATCGGAAACAGGCTCCAGGCTCTGAGCCATCAGCCCAGAGCCCGACGCGGGGCTCGAACTCATGGACCGCGAGATCGTGACCTGGCTGAAGTCGGACGCCCAACCGACTGCGCCACCCAGGCGCCCCAATACAGATAAAGTTCTAAGAGAATGCCAAAACCCCCTGTATATCAATGCATTGGATGGATAATTTATTTTTTAAGTGTTTATTTTGGAGAGAGCATGGGCAAGGGGAGGGGCACAGAGAGAGAGAGAGAGAGGGAGAGCGAGGGAGAGGGGCTGAGGATCCGAAGCAGGTTCTGCACTGACAGCAGAGAGCCTGATGTGGGGCTTGAGCTCACGAACCACAAGATCATGACCTGAGCCGAAGTTGGATGCTTAACCAACTGAGTCACCCAGTACCCCACATTGGATGGGTAATTATATAGAAAAACACAAATTGTCAAAATCGACTCAATCAGGAATGGAAAACCTAAATATTCACTGTTAAATAACGGAATGGTAGCCAAAAGTATCCTCCTACCAAAACCCAGCAAGCCCAGAGATTTCACAGATGAGTTTTAGCAAAACTTTAAGGAACAGAAAATCCCTATGGTATACAAACTATTTCCAAGGATCAGAAACTCCTCAGCAATTTATGAGGCTGGGATAACCCCTTGATATCAAAACCTGAGAAGGGAAGTAAAAAAAACAAAAAAACCAAAAACCAGTGTTGCTATTGATGTGAAACTCTCAATAAAATATTAGCAAATTAAAGTCAGCAGGATATGAAAAAAACAATGCATCATAAGCAAGTGAGTTTTACCCATGGAAGGAAAAGATGGCTCAACAGAAATATAATCTACCGGGTTAACAGATTAAAAACCATATGACTGTCTCAGCAGATGCAGAAAAGCATTCAGTAAAATTCAACACTTTCTTAATGTGCTAAATGAATCAGGGAACAGGCTAAATTTAGAGTCTTACGGTAAATCCCTTTATAAAGCAACTTTCATCCCATTTATATTTTGAGTAAATCCAGATTTTCAAATCTTAGATTTTCTTTTCATAAGAGGCTTTATCACATGTGAGAGCACACGTGTATCCAGAAGCTGTGCCCGGTTCTTTGGGAGAACACAAGCCCCACAACAACCCCCAAAATCATGGTGAATTTGAAGGCGACTATTTGCATTTCCCGTATCTCAGGCAGGTTCTTTAAGTGTCCTCCTCCTCCAGGATAATGACAAGATTCCATTTCCCCACCATTTGGGTGTAGCACCCAACTCGTGGGTTGGGTGAAATGCAGCAGGTCTGACTGTAGGGAGACACCGAGCGAGTGTACCTTGTGGCCTGGTGTGATCTCAGGCACCATCTCAAGCCCCTTTCCTAATGGACTCCCTTTCTTGTGGAGACATTTTTCTCACCCTCATTCACATGTGCAGGTCCAAAGTGAAGACTGTGCATGAGCGGATCCCCTTGGCTGGCCTGAGCAAGTTGCCCAGCGTCCCTCAGATTGCAAAGGTAAAAACGAACCCCTGTGAGAAGGTGGCTTCCTCTTTTAGCCCAGGGCTGGGGTGGGGGTTCAGGCTTGTCCTGAGAGGGCTCTGCCCTTAGAGAGGGGAAGGCCACTACACTCTTTGGCCCTTGACTGCATGGATGGCGTGGGGAAGGCTGTTGGCAGATGCCCTCATCTTCCCTGCAACCTCCCCATCTCATCCTCTCAGCTGATGCTGCTCATGGTCTCTGCCCCCAAGTTCACAGCCAGTTCAGGGGACCAGAGAAGTGGGAAGACAGGACTGGCTATGGAGAGTGCTGTAGGACTTGAGAGGAGGAAGGGGTGGGGTGGCCAGGTAGCCCTCCCAGAAGAGGAGAGATGGGCTGGAGGATAGCCAGGCTATTGGTGCAGATAGAGGACACCCTCAAGGAAGGAGCTGTTAATCAGCTGGTGGCGGGGCCCATGTCACTATTCTGGAATACTGGGAACTTGAGAACTGAGTCAGCGAAGTGGAGTGAGGAGGATGGCCAATTGGGTTGGGTTGGGTTGGACCCACCCGATGAGAGTGGGAATGCCAGGCAGAATTGTGCCGAATGCCTTCTGTGGCCTCACTTCCCCGGGAAACCTCAGGAAGGCTAGTCAAGTTTCCTGGCCACACGTTAGGGAGCAGAACCAGGACTCAACTCCAGGCCTTCTGACCCTGCAGGTCCTGCCCTCTTGTGCCCTTCCTCTTGGTGGGCGGAGGAACCCACATGTTTTCAGTGGAAGCGGCCCCTGAACTGTGTGTCTCTCTCTTCCTGCTTAGGCTTTCTGTGATGACGCAGTGGGGCTGAAATTCAACGCTGTCCTGTACCCCAAGGTGAGGATCTTCACCTCCTCCCCCTACCCAGGGCTCTAGAGCTTGGAACAGACTTTCACACCTGTGGCTCTGTGGGATGTTCTCTGCGTGTTGGTGGGGTTTTGTTGGGGGTTTTCCAATAAACCTCCATGTCTCCCTCTCTCCCTGCTCACTGCTTTGCAAACTGGTCCACTGGGAACCAGTCCTCAGGCATGCCCGGGTAAAGACCCACCTGAATTGGTCCCCGTCTATTGTGGAGTGATAGGCCTCTCCACATTACTCTGGTCCTATTTCCTTGGGACCAGTACTGAGGTGGGAAGTGATTCTACCTATAGCTAGAGGGCTAGCACAGGTCTGGTCTGCCATCATGGAGGTTGAGGGTGGCAGATGGCAGAACCCCACTGAGAAATAAAAGGCCAGATCATGGCTCCCCATTGCCAGTGTTACTGCAGCTCTGAGGCCTTACAAGCTCCTGCCCGGCCCTAGTTAATAGACTGGCTGGTTCTCTGTTATCAGTTTCCTTAGGATTGGCCCGATCTTGACCCCAGTTATGATGTGGGGGTGGGAGTGGGCAGAGGAGCAATAATAACTTAACAAACCAACAAATCCACTCAAGAACAATTATGGCATGACAGGACTTAAATCACTCACGCACAGTGAATTGCTTTAAATTGGCCACAGGAAGAGAGCCAGTGTACTGAGCGCCTCCTCACGAGCCTGCAGGGCCCGGGAGTGGAAACAGAGCTGTGCAGTGAGTGCTGACACCGGGGCAGCTGAGGCTTGCTGAGGCTGGTTCAGTCCATTCCCCGAGTCCCACTTCTGATAGCTAGGGACCATGAGGTGAGATGTTTGGCGGGGAAGAGAGGCCCTGTCCTGGCTGAGACCTCCAGAACGCCCTGGAACAAACGCCTTGAATGTTCACGGTTGGGCTTGACACCATTTATCCCTGTGCAGTGGCTGAGTTAATGACAGGGTCCTCTCCTGCCCAGAGAATGTGCCAGAGCCCTTCTCTCAGACACCTCTTGTTAGCCTGAGCATCTGCAGGCACTTAACAGTGCCCTCCACTGAACTCTGTCGCTCCGAGTGCCCTCCCTCTCGTAATTAAAGCTGAATTAGTGAGGTTTAACCACACATTAAAGCCCCATCCTAAAGGCCTAGCTTAACCACAAGTTTGGCAATTTTTGTCATCAAATCCTATCCACTGAGAGAACCCAGCGACGCTCATGTGCACGGGTCTCTCTGTAACTTGGAAAGCCTCCAGCTCTGGTGATCATGGAAGAGCCGCTGTATTTTCGTGTTTTCTATATTTGAAGCGCTGCTTGGTCCAGCTGCGGTGTTCATCTGGCCGAGATGTGTGCAAGGTTTTAAAATCCACAGGGTTGAGAATGTTCCTTGGAAGGTCTCCATGGCTGGATGCCTCTTCCCTGGCAGGACAGCTGCTCTTCACCTTTGACTCATTCCATGTGGGAGTGGGGTCCCCCTCTGGGCTTGGGCAGCAGCAGTGCTATTCCACGGGGAGCTGTGAAGTGTCCATTTCCTCAGGCAGCTGAGAGCCTCAGTGGCTCACATATGCTAGCCGACAGTCACGCCTTGTTCTTCCTGTTGTATAACACACGGTCAGTTCCCTCCTTTTTACTGCAGGGACTGTCCCAGTAACTATCCCAGTAACACCCAGATCTCCCCTTTCCTAAGAAGCTGGTTCAGCTCTAATCTTTCTGGAGGATTACGTTGATGGTGATGATGATAGCTGCTCTGTGCTCAGCACTTTATGTGCTCGGTCTGATTGAATCTTAACAACCACACGTCTCCATTTAATGGATGAGGAAACTGAGGCCCAGAGAAGTAAAGTGGCATGCTCAGGGCTATACAGGTAAAAGCAGCGGGTTCAAGATCTAGAGTTTCGTGCTTCTGAGCCCTGGATACCAACTCTGAAGCAAAACAGAAAATTAAATAGAACCAATGCTTGGGGTTCTTTTTTAAAAATTTTTCCCCACTCTTTGCAGATTGTAATAGGGCTGTATGTTCCTCCTTAGAGGCCTTTCATTTGATGGGTAACAGGGATTGAAGTCTAGGCATAAGCAGGGCCTTGCTCAAAATCATACTGCTGATCAGAGGTGTAATTAGAGCCAGCGTCTTCCTCACTGACCACTTTTGGGGTCCTGGCTTCCCTTTTTATACCACAGCTAAGGCACTGGAGTAAGTCCCGTTCCTTGAGTCCTGCTGGGTTCCCCGTGTGCCCAGATCTTGGCCTGCAGATCTGGATGGGAATGGAATGGTGATCCAGAAGTTTGGCCGCGCTGGGGGAAGCCTGGGTCTGGGAACTAGGTGTAACTTCTGGCTTCACCCTTTGTCTCCCTCCATATTCACGGATGTCTCACACTGGGGGGCGTATTCTCCACCAAAATGGGTGTTTCCCCATCTGTTTGCGTCCAAGTTAATAAACAATCTGATTTTTTTCTCCCCACATTTTCCCAGGCCTCCCAAATGATTGTGTCCTATGATGAGCACGATGTCAACAACACATTCAAATTTGGGGTCATTTATCAAAAAGCCAGGCAGGTAAGCACCACACATCTGTACTGGTCGCCATATGGCGTCGATTCTCCCTGGGGACGCTTCGCCTCCCCCAGGCACAGGAGCCCTGCGGCAGGGTCTTACACGTGCCGGATACAGCAGCCACCTTTCACATAGGAATTAGGCTGGAGGTGACAGAATCGCCAAGGCGGGCTGCTTCTCACAAGGAGGCCTGCAGATCCTTTAAACGGTAATATAGTTTTCCATACAGTAAATTTGACTTCTTCCTGGCGGCTCCTCTCAACTGGGGGCTGTGTTGTCACAAGAAAAATCAGACTGGGTCGGGGGGTACGGATCAACACAAGCTGCTTTCTCCTTGCTTGTCCTTCTCCCAGCTGGGAGTTAGCTTTTTCTCCCGGAACTTCCTTAGATTGCTGGGGCATGGCGTGCCTCTCTTCCCGCTCTGAGTTCAGCCATGTCAGGCTGGTTGCTGGAGATCAACCGCAGTGGAAGTATTTACGCCGTGGAAATCGGCAAACCAGGGCTTCCGTTTTCCCTCGCTGGAAAAGTGGTGATTGAAAAATATATCAGTACACCACTGCTCATGCCCCTCGGTCTCTTGTAGCATTTATATGCTGCCTTGGGGTTAGTTGATCAGAGCGATTCTCAAAGTATGTTCCGTGAGACACTAGCCTGGTGAGGTACTCTGTGAACAAATGACTCGTGGGGGTGGGGCAGTTGTGTGGGAACATTTTACAGGCTCTAAGAACCCCCAAGGTAAAGAGCTTTTATAAATTTGTTGAACTCAGTGTTTCCCATACTTATCTGACCACAAGACCACAAACTTCCCATCTTGTCTACCGTGAACATTTATTAACATCCTGAGCAGTGGTCTTTGAACACACCCGTGTTTCCTCACCTAGGTTGTATGAAAGAAGGTTCCACAGGTTCCAAGGTTCATCTTGGTATCATCTAAGGGCCTAGCATGGTGATTTTATAGAAATACTCATAACTTTTTTGCTGTGTGAAATAATGGACAAAAGTTTTGATGCTCTTATGGTACATTGATTGTATCTTTCAGTATTATCTGTGGGGTTTTTTTGTTGTGTGTGTGTGTGTGTGTGTGTGTGTGTGTGTGTGTGATGATGTCTTTCTGGCCTAGATGATAGCTGACTTCCTTGTGTGAGGCTATTAGACCACGAGAGACATGTGTTTGCTTAAAAACATTCTAATTAAGTAAAGAGTTTAGGAGCTGAAAGGCCAACACAGATGAATCTTATAATTGGAAGGAGATTATTCAGGTAGCTGCTCTAATTATTTTTCCATATTGCATATTTATTTTGTACAGCTCTGCTAATACACCCCCCCCCCCCAATTAAAGTTCTTCACTTGTGAAATTTACCATAGCAGATCTCATCGGGTGATTACAATCCAGTGTTCCAGCAAAATTATAATTACTGAACATTAACCATCCACCTCTGAGAAGGAGTCTGTATATTGTTTATTTACCTGATGCTGCTGAGCCAAGGTGGAGGCATGTGGGGAGATAAAAGTCTTTTTTTTTTTTTTAAGACTTTTTAAAAAGTTGTTTTGCAAACCTATATTTGCAGGGCAGTTAGTACAAACATTTGTTGCACGATAGCTCTGTGCTGTTCTTAGGATATAAGTAAGTCCCATCTGATTCTCCCGTCTGTCTGGCACTGTGCTAAGTGCATTGGGGGATATGGTGATGACTAACACCCCCTCCCTGAGTGCATGGTCAAACTCACAGCCAGGGTAAAAATGAAGACAATGCTAATACCAGGCTACCTGTAAATCCTAGAGAGAGGTGCATCCCCCAAGTACATAAGCTGGATTGTTTTCCAGTACGAGATGTCTATTGCCTGGAAGCGGCTCTTCTCCCACATTCTGGCCTCAGGATGAGGGGTAAACAGCATGCTGAGTCA
Organism: Puma concolor; assembly: GCF_028749965.1. Classification (NCBI taxonomy): domain Eukaryota; kingdom Metazoa; phylum Chordata; class Mammalia; order Carnivora; family Felidae; genus Puma; species Puma concolor. The sequence goes on along the minus strand of NC_141680.1, from coordinate 14,599,408 downwards.
GAGTTTGATGCCTTGGCGGCATGCTGTATAGATCAGGGGTCAGCACACTTTCTGTAAAGGGCCGGATAGTTAATGTTTTAGACTTCATGAGCCATACTATCTCTGTTGCAACTACCCAGTCCTGCCTTTGTAGTGCAAAAGCAACCATCGACAAAACTAAATGAATTGTCCTGGCTGTGTTCCAGTAAAACTTTATTTATAAAAACAGGCAGCAAGCTGGACATGGCCCAGAGGCCGTAGTTTGCTGACCCCTGCTAGAGAGCGGTATTTCCCCAGCTTCAGACATTCATAAATGACATTCAAGATCGTATTGTCTACCATATGCCTCGGTTATCCTTTTTTCACGCCTATACTATTAACTACTTAACATTTTCTTTAAAAAGTTTTTTTTTTCACCTTAAATGTCTTTCTTGTTTAAAGGAAACTACTCTAATTAGAAAATCGGTATCCCTTGCATGAAATGAAGGTAGTTCTAAAAAGAAATACAGAATTGTTAAAACAGAGTTATTAAAATCTAGCTAGATTCTGTTGCTTATTGAGGGCATAGAACCTGAGGTCTGCTCTTTTTTGTTATAAAGCAGGTGTTGAGGAGGTGCGGAAGGATCACCTATTAGAGACTTTCTCCTTGAAGTGGTTGTGTGTACTAGAGTTTCCTCGTATCCTCTGCAGCTGTTCATTGCTGTCCGTGGACGTTTGCAGAACGTCAGCTGTTTGCCGATCCCGCCACGGTGGGCAGAGCCTGTCTGTCAGGCAGGGCCATGTGGTGTCTTATGCCTGTCATAAGTACAGGGCTTTACTACTGTTTGTAGCTTTGCTTTCTATTTTTTAAAAATCATTAAACTTTTAATTTCTAGCTATATGTAGATTGACGTGCAGTTCTAAGAAATAATACAGAGAGCTCTTGTGTATCTCTGCTCAGTTTTCCCCAAAGGTAATGTCTCATAAAACTGTAGTGTAATATTACAGCCAGGATACTGACATTGATACAGTCCTCAGACCTTGTCTAGACTTCCACAGTTTTACGTGTGACCATCTGTGGGGTGTGTGTGTGTGTGTGTGTGTGTGTGTGTGTGTGTATTTTGTTGTGTATAATTTTTTTAATGTTTATTTATTTTTGAGAGAGAGAGAGAGAGAGATAGAGGAAGGGAGAGAGAGAGAGACCATGCGAGTGGGGAAGGGGCAGAGAGAGGGAGACACAGAATCTGAAGCAGGCTCCAGGCTCTGAGTTGTCAGCATAGAGCCTGGCACGGGATTCAAACTCACAGAAGGTGAGATCATGACCTGAGCCCAAGTTGAATGCTTAACCACCTGAGCCACCCAGGCGCCCCTGTTGTATATAATTTTATCATGTGTGTAGGCTTCACGGTCAAGGTACAGGAGAAGTCCACCAACACAGGATTCCTGTGTGACCCCTTCATAACCCTGCCAGCCCCCCTTTCGCCTCCATGATCCCTTCCAACCTCCAGTCCTCAACCCCTGGCAACCACTAATCTATTCTCCAATTTCTAAAACTTTGTCATTTCACAAATGTTATATAAATGGAATCATATAATATATAACCTTTGGGGATTGGCTTTTTTTCCCTCAGTGAGATTCATCCAAATCCTTAAGTGTATCAATAGTGTTTATTTCTTTTCATGGCCGAATAGTATTCCATGGTATAAATATACCACAGTCTGTTTAACTGTTCACCCTTTGAGGGATAGCTGGGTGCTTTCCAGTTTGAGGCTATTATGGATAAAGCTGCTATGAACATTTGTATACAGGTTTTTGTGTGAACATAAATTTTTCATTTCTCTGGGGTAATGCTTAGGAGCATATGCTGGGTTATATGGTGATTACACATTCAGTTTTGTAAGAAGCTGCCAAACTGTTTTCTAGAGTGGTGGTTCCAGTCTGCATTCCTACCAGCAATGTATGAGTCACCCCTTTCCTCTACCTCCTTACCAGCATTTGGTGTTGTTACTATTTTTTAATTTTAGCCATTCTGATAGATGTGTAGTGATATCTCATAATGGTTTTAATTTGCATTTCCCTAATGGCGGCTAATGGTGTTGAACATCTTTTCATGTGCTTATTTGCCATCTGTGTATATCTCTTTGGGCGAAATGACTGTTTACGTCTTTTCACCATTTTCTTTTTCTTTTTCTTTTTTTTCATAAAGGTTTTATTTAAAAAAATTTTTTTAATGTTTATTTTTGAGAGAGAGAGACAGAGCACATGCGAGGGAAGAGCAGAGAGAGAGGGAGACACAGAATCCGAAGCAGGTTCCAGGCTCTGAGCTGTCGGCACAGAGCCCAACGCGGGGCTTGAACCCATGAACCACAAGATCGTGTCCTGAGCTGAAGTTGGAGGCTTAACTGACTGAGCCACCCAAGCGCCCCTATAAAGGTTTTATTTTTGAGTAATCTTTACACCTAACATGGGACTCAAACTCACAACCCTGAGATCAAGAGTCTCATGCTCTACCAACTGAGCCAGCTAGGCATCCCTCTTTTGACCATTTCCTGATTGGATTATTATTGTTATTACTATTATTAATTATTTTACTGTTCAAAAACTTTTTATAACAGCTTTACTGAGGTATAACTCACAATACCGTTCACAGTGGTTTGAGAATTCTCAATAAAGTGGTTTCGAGTATATTCACGTGCTTGTGAAACCATCACCACTATCTAACTCCAGAAAATTTTCATTAATCCCCAGAGAAACTCCATGCCCATTAGCAGTCACTCTTTCCCCATTCTCTCCAGCTCCTCTCACCACGAAGCTCCTTTCTGCCTCGAGGGATTTGCCTGTTCTGGACACTTCATGTAAATGGAATCATAACATGAGGCCTTTTATGTCTAGTTTCTTTTGCTTAACATGTTTTCAGAGTTCATCCATGTTTTGCATCCAGTACTGCACTCCTTTGACAAAATTATGTGTTATTGTATGGACATACCACATTTCGTATATCCGTTTGTCCGCCGATGGACATTTTGGTTGTTCCCACTTTTGGGCTATTACGAAGAATGCTGCTATTAACATCCATGTACAAGTTTTTGTGTGGACTTATGTTTTCATTTTTCTTGGATATATTCTTAGGAGTAGAATTGCTGGGCCATATGGTAACTCTATGCTTAGCTTTTTGAAGAACTGCCCGACTGTTTTCCAGAGAGACAGCACCATGTTACATTCCCACCAGCAGTGTATGAGGCTTCTGATTTTTCTATGTCCTCGCCAACATTTCTTGTCTTTCTTTTTGATGAGAGCCATCCAGTGGGTGTGAAGTGGTATCCCACTATAACTTTGATTACTGCTGAGTTTTGAGAGTTCTTTGTATATTCTAGATACTAGTCCTCTGTTAGAAGTCCAACCATTAATTTTTAACTTACGGATTGGCTTTTGGTATCAACTCTAAGAATTCTTTGCTTCAGCGTTGCCTTTTATACTGACCAGCAGCATTTGTTGAAATAGAGAGACGTCAACCACCAGCCCCGAGAATCCAGCTCTGTTGATTGAGCCTTTATTTGTCCTTCCTCCAGTCAAGCAGACCCACTTGTTGGCGAATGTGGGGGGATGGGGAGGAAGGAAGAAAAGGACCAGGTAGCTGGACAGCCACATTCTGTCCTTTGGCATCAAGAAGCATCAGAGGTATCAAGAAGGCCTTTTCTAAACTCTTACAGCTGATTCTGTTTCTCTTTCAGACCCTGGAGGAGGAGCTATTTGGGAACAATGAGGAGAGCCCAGCTTTCAAGGAGTTCTTGGACCTGCTGGGGGACACGATCACACTGCAGGACTTCAAAGGGTGGGTTTTGGCCAAGTGATGGCTCTGCCTCCACTGATGACACCTTAGAGGAAGGGAGAGGGGAGACCGCTGAGTCTCAGAGGGTATGTGAGAGGTAAAAACATACACTAGAGACGTGGGATTATTTTTCAGCGAGTGATCAATGATCATCTGCATTCCTGAGGAAACGGATGATGTGGGGGATAATCCAGAAAGGCATGTTGTCTGAGAGGCACTGACATTGGCCTTCTGATAAATGATGAAACAGCTCCAGCCTCAGATTTGTCCTCCTAATTACATTTGGCTCTGACCAAGAGGGAAATGAATCCACCTACCCTGTCACTCACCTGCCAGGTCTTCTGGAGGCCTGATGAGCCTCAGGAAAGAGGGCCCTGTGTAATTTGGGGAGAAGTGGCCCATTTCAGATAATGTTTAAAAAGGTTGGATAATTAAGAGTTGGTAGAAATACGGTAATCTCCCTGGCAAGACTCCATGCAACCGTCTCTGGTTCTGCAAGTGGACAGAAAGAATACTGGGGCTATTGCTTGGAAAACTCTGGCCCTTGATCTTCCTTGACAAAGGCAACGTTTGAGAAGGGTCTTCAGGCCTGGCCCTCCTGTTCTATGCTTCGTGGCTGGCACATGGCTGAGCCCCAAGAATTCCCCACGTCAGCAGCCAAATTAACAGGATCTCCTCTAACATGTGTGAAAGCACACAGCTCTGGGCCCGGTGTGTAGCAGGTGTTCAGTAATCACTTTTTTCCTCCGCCCCCTTCTCTCCTCCTCTTCCATCTTCTTCTCGCCCCTCTTCCTCTGTCTTACTCCCCCTGCAAGGTCATCACTGCCATCTGGAGTCAATCACACATGAGTTAAAATCCCACCTCCGCCACTTATTGGCTCTGTGACTTTGAATAAGCTAATAACCTCCAGAAGCCTCGGTTTCCTCATCTGTAAAAGGGAGATAAAGATAGTACTGACCCCACCAGGTTGTTAAGGGATTAAAATGGATAACAGTGTGTGAAGCACTTTTTATGCCACCTTCCATTGACTCTGAGATGCCATCATTGCAAGATGCATCCTGATTTTCAGAGATGTTAAGATATGAAAAAATGTGTGCTTTAGAATAGACGAAATAGGGGTGCCTGGGTGGTTCAGTCGATTAAGCGTCCGACTTCGGCTCAGGTCATGATCCTGTGCTTTGTGGGTTCAAGCCCCGCGTCAGGCTCTGCGCTAACAGCTTGGAGCCTGGAGCCTGCTTTGCGTTCCGTGTCTCCCTCTCTGTCTCTGCCCCTCCCCCGCTCATGCTCTGTCTCACTCTGTCTCAAAAGTAAACAAGCATTACAAAAATATTTTAGAATAGATGAAATAAAGTGTATTAAAGCCAGAAAGGACCCTAGAGATCATGTACTTCTGTCCCCTTATTGTATAGAGAAAGGAAACTGAGACCTAGCCAGATTAAGTGGTGTGCCCAAGATCATGTGCTGACTTGGTGGCCGAAGAAGGTTTAGAACCTGGAGAGCCGGACTCCTGGCCTGGTGAGCTTTCCTCCATGCCAGGCTGAGCACATTTTCTGGTTTGTATTACAGCGCTTGTGGGGACTGACATCCAGGGTCTGTTTTATTTCATTTTCTTAAAGGAACCTACATCTTCCTCTCCTTGCTGAAGAATATGATCCATGGCTAGAAGCCACATGTCTGTAAAGGAAGAAGGGGCAGTTCCTGGAAGCTGTTATATAAATGGAATCATACAATATATGGTGATATAAGTTCCTTAGTATTTTTCATCCCTGCCTTGAGGAGATAAGCAGAGAGGGGCTCCTCGGACACCTCTAGGTTGGGTGCTGCTTCTCTGGGTCCCCACATCAGGCGCTGGCTAGTTAGGAATCCAGCATCTGTCATCTCTTCAGGCTCACTCTGGATGCTTCCAATAGGATGGCTGGTTGCCCTGGCTCTGTGCTGAAGACTTTGGACATGCCTTGCAGGGAAGAAAGGCTTATGCACAGCCTTGAGGGCCACTGGCACCTGGATGACATTTGTCTTGGGATTGTGGATGGGCAGCCTCCCTTCCTATGTGACCATATGGATGTTCTGCCTTTGTTTTCAATAATAGACTGACCTACGGTTAAAACTTTAGGACTCGTCTGCCCAGAAGCACAGAGCTCCCTGCGATGCCCATATCATTCTCTCTGTGCCCTCACTCTCACATGTCTTCTCATTCATTCTCCTACCCCCCATATCCTCAGGGGAGGTTGTACCAAGAAGCCCACTTGTCCTCACCCTGTGCTCTTGCCCTGTTTTCCTGACAGTTTCCGAGGCGGCCTGGATGTGACCCACGGACAGACGGGGGTGGAATCGGTATACACGATATTCCGGGACAGGGAGATCATGTTTCACGTCTCCACAAAGCTGCCGTTTACTGAGGGAGACGCCCAGCAGGTAACCTGGTTCCAGAGGGCTTCGGGAGCATGGGGCATGTGAGGTGAAAGCCTGCTTCTGGTCTTAGATACTTGAGGGACTGCGGTCCCCTCCCCATTTTCTTAATCCAGAGGCTTGTTTAGCTGTTCTCATGGAAGTCTGTTCCATCGTGTTATCTCCCCACCACTTTGACCGCTGGGGCACCTGCAGCTCCGCGTGGTTAAAAGACCATGTCCTGCTTGATGAGGGGCGGAGCTGGGAGCAGAGCCCAAGTGCCCTGCTCGCGTAGGGTGCTCGCGAACAGTACCCGATGGAGTTTGCAGATAGCAGCTTGACGCCAGCCCTGCCACTTAGGGGTGTGTGATTCCAGGCAAGCTGGGTAACCTGGTGACCTCGTGGTCCTCAGCTGTAAAACGGGGATGATACCACCTAAATCAGGGGCTTGTTGCGGGCATCACAGAAGGTTCGGAGCATAGCGCTTAGTATGCTGCCTGGCTTGTGGCAGGCTACCTTCCTGACAGCTGTCCAGTCTGCAGGCCACTGGGCTGTTTGTCCTTCTTCCTGCCCCAGTGATGGATGGCAAGGTGCTCATTGCCTGAGACACCCCCCCGCCTTCCAGCCTTTCTAGTCTCACGGCCTCGTCTCCTGCCTGTGGGCAGGAATTCGGCCTTTACCTGAACCGGGGTGAGACTTCTGCCTCCAGTGTCTTCCCGTCTTCTCTCTCATTTGTGGCTTCTGATGGGCCCTGAGACCAGCAGCCGAGGCCTGGCCGTTGCGCCATCTGCCCCTTTCCACTCTTTATGCCTTTTCAGTCTCCAGGAAAATCAGAAAGGGAGGTAGGCTCTTCACCAGACTCTGACCCATTCCTTTCTGAGCAGGGAGCTGAGGAGGGAGCACAGATGTAGTACTGTAAACATAGTGCCTGGCTTCTTAGGAAAAAGGGAAATTGGCAAACGAGACTGTGATTTGGCTCTAAAATAACCACTGAATGTTCCAGAAACAAATGGGAGCAGGATTCCTTTTGAATCCAAAGTAGGTTTTCTCTCCACATTTTTACCTTAGTCTCTGTTCCCTCATGGCCTCCTCATGCCCTGCCCCAGCCTGGGGCTCTCTTTCAGTCTCACCTGTATTCAGTGGGAAGTACACAGAGCCTTCTGCAAGGACTAAATAAGTATTAATTTTCTCTTCCCAAGAAATGGGAGGCAGTGGGTGGAATACGTGAGGCAATTTGTGTAAAAGTACCCAGCACGGGTTCAGTTTATAGTAAATGAGAAATTCAATGTGGAACATAGGGCCTGCATTCAGTAAGTGCTTAATAAAGGAACAAATGTGTAGGTAAGCGCCTAGCCAGAACTTAGCGTACAGGAGGGCCCTAACTGTTGAAATCGTGTGTGAACAGCCCAGCATGGTCCTCACACACAGGTGCTCAGTGATTGAGATCACCTGTGAAAGCACCTGGCACAGTTTGGGACTCTGAATCAGGGTTGTTTGCCCATGACCTCTGCCGAGCCAGGTTGCCCTCCTTCTCTGAGCATGGCTCTCCTTCCCTCTGCTATAGAATGATCCGTCCGCTAATCCCTGCTCATCCACATTTCTGTCAAGCACTGTCTTCCCCCCACCTCCTCTTCCAGGAAGCCTTCTCAGATTAGCATAAGGCCTCTGATTTTATTCTCCTCTCTGCCTCCATAATGCTGGACACTTCGTGTGTGGCAGCTGATTTAGCACATGCTGGCTGGTGCCTTTGTTACTGTCCTCAGGTAGCTTCATCTGAGTTTGTGTGTCTTCTGGATCAGTTACAGGCTTTACCAGCAAAACTCATCCCTCACCTTTTTTTTTTCTTTTTGATTTATTTTTTATTTTTTAAAATTTATATCCAAATTAGTATATAGTGAAGCAATGATTTCAGTAGATTCCTTAATGCCCCTTACCCATTTAGTCCATCCCCCCTCCCACAACCCCTCCAGCAACCCTCAGTTTGTTCTCCATATTTATGAGTCTCTTTTGTTTTGTCCCTCTCCCTGTTTTTATATTATTTTTGTTTCCCTTCCCTTGTGTTCATTTGTTTTGTCTCTTAAAGTCCTCATATGAGTGAAGTCATATGATTTTTGTCTTTCTCTGACTAATTTTACTGAGCATAATACCCTCCAGTTCCATCCACATAGTTGCAAATGGCAAGATTTCATTCTTTTTGATTGCTGAGTAATACTTCATTGTGTGTGTGTATGTGTGTGTGTGTGTGTGTGTGTGTGTGTGTGTGTGTGTGTATATATATATATATATATATATATATATATATATATACCACATTTTCTTTATCCATTCATCCATCAATGGACATTTGCGCTTTCCATACTTTGGCTATTATTAATAGTGCTGCTATAAACATGGGAGTGCATGTGTCCCTTCAAAACAGCACACCTGTATCCCTTTGATAAATACCTAGTGGTGCAATTGCTGGGTCTAGGGTAGTTCTATTTTTAATTTTTTGAGGAACCTCCAAACTGTTTTCCAGAGTGGTTGCACCAGTTCGCATTCCCACCAACAATGCAAAAGTATTGCCCTTTCTCCACATCTTCTCCAACGTCTGTTGTTGCCTGAGTTGTTAATGTTAGCCATTCTGACAGGTGTAAGGTGGTATCTCATTGTGGTTTTGATTTGTATTTCCCTGATGATGAGTGATATTGAGCATTTTTTCATGTGTCTGTTGGCCATCTGGATGTCTTCTTTGGAGAACTGTCTAATTCATGTCTTTTGCCCATTTCTTCACTGGATTATTTGTTTTTTTGGCTGTTGAGTTTGATAAGTTCTTTGTAGATTTTGGATATAACCCTTTATCTGATATGTCATTTGCAAATATCTTCTCCCATTCTATCGGTTGCCTTTTAGTTTTGCTGATTGTTTCCTTTGCTGTGCAGAAGCTTTTTATTTTGATGAGGTCCCAGTAGTTCATTTTTGCTTTTGTTTCCCTTGTCTCTGGAGACGTGTTGAGTAAGAAATTGCTGCAGACAAGATCAAAGAGGTTTTTGCCTGCTTTCTCCTTGAGGATTTTGATGGCTTCCTGTCTTACATTGAGGTCTTTCATCCACTTTGAGTTTATTTTTGTGTATGGTGTAAGAAAGTGGTCCAGGTTCATTCTTCTGCATGTTGCTGTCCAGTTTTCCCAGCACCACTTGCTGAAGAGACTGTCTTTATTCCATTGGATATTCTTTCCTGCTTTGTCAAAGATGAGTTGGCCATACGTTTGTGGGTCCATTTCTGGGTTCTCTATTCTGTTCCATTGATCTGAGTGTCTGTTCTTGTGCCAGTACCATACTGTCTTGATGATTACAGCTTTTTAGTATAGCTTGAAGTCTGGGATTGTGATGCCTCCTGCTTTGGTTTTCTTTTTCAAGATTGCTTTGGCTATTCGGGGTCTTTTCTGGTTCCATACAAATTTTGGGATTGTTTGTTCTAGCTCTATGAAGAATGCTGGTGTTACTTTGATAGGATCGCATTGAATATGTAGATTGCTTTGGGTAGTATAGACATTTTATTATTATTTTTTTCAACGTTTATTTATTTATTTTTGGGACAGAGAGAGACAGAGCATGAACGGGGGAGGGGCAGAGAGAGAGGGAGACACAGAATCGGAAACAGGCTCCAGGCTCTGAGCCATCAGCCCAGAGCCTGACGCGGGGCTTGAACTCACGGACCGCGAGATCGTGACCTGGCTGAAGTCGGACGCTTAACCGACTGCGCCACCCAGGCGCCCCCATTGACATTTTAGTAAAATTTGTTCTTCCCATCCAGGAGCATGGAATCTTCTTCCATTTCTTTGTATCTTCTTCAATTTCTTTCATCAGCTTTCTATAGTTTTCAGTGTATAGATTTTTTACCTCTTTGGTTAGATTTATTCCTAGGTATTTTGTGGTTTTTGGTGCAACTGTAAATCGGATCGATTCCTTGATTTCTCGTTCTGTCGCTTCATGGTTGGTGTATAGAAATGCAGCCGATATCTGTGCACTGATTTTATATCCTGCAACTTTCCTGAATTTATGAATCAGTTCCAGCAGTTTTTTGGTGGAATCTTTTGGGTTTTCCATGTAGAGTATCATGTCATCTGTGAAGAGTGAAAGTTTGACCTCCTCCTGGCCGATTTGGATGCCTTTTATTTCTTTGTGTTGTCTGATTGCAGAGGCTAAGACTTCCAATACCATGCTGAATAACAGTGGCGAGAGTAGACATCCCTGCCTTGTTCCTGACCTTAGGGGGAGTTGCCCCTCACCTTTTAACCATCCTCCACGAGCCCCAAGTCAGGGCTCTGCATGCTTTGGAGCTCAGTAAGATATGCTTGCTAGCCTCTACCTAATATCTTAGGTGTCTCCCCCAGTTTTTCTTTTTGGTGGCTTCTAAAGATTGAAAAAAAAGCCCCTGGAGAGGTAGGTCTCAGAGTTTCAGGATTTATATATAAAGATAGAATAATGAGGAATTTCCTAGATAGATCTATCCTGTTTTCAGGATATTCCTTGCTGGCTTATAACAATGGAACACTTTTCTGTTTAGCTCCAGAGAAAGAGACACATTGGGAATGACATTGTGGCCATCATCTTCCAAGAAGAAAACACACCGTTTGTCCCAGATATGATTGCCTCCAACTTCTTACATGCCTACATTGTTGTGCAGGTCGAGAATCCGGGCACAGAGACCCCATCCTACAAGGTGAGGAGAACGTTGGAGGAAGTGGTGGGCCCAGGCACTTCACCACATCTTACGGATTTAGTGAAATCAAGGACCGTTAGTTCTCAGTGGCTCCATTCCACTCCAAAATGGTACTCCTAGTGTTGGTATGATCAGTTTTCTAGAAATCCTAGGTTTCTGTGATTTGGGAGCCAAGAGGCCTTCCTTATGAGGTCATATCCTCCATCTGGCTGCTTCCAGGTTCAATAGCATCCAACTCAAGGGTTGAGAAGCCCCCAGTGCCTCTGTTTGGAATCTGGTAATGCCATTGGCTGGACTAAGGCAGAGCCAGGGGAGAGGAACAAAAGAGAGGAGGGTGGGGAGGACTATCAGGAAAGGGAAGGGAAGAGGTGTGGTAACAAGGGGAAGAAAGGAAAGGAGAAATGTTTATGGTGACAGCGGTGGAGAGCAGGGGGTCCGGCAGACCCTGGCCATGGGGTGGGCTCTTCTTGTTTAGCTGTTCTAGAATAAACCATTGGTCTTAATTTGAAGACTCCCAGGGAGGGGGGGTTGCAAGCACCTGAGTCTAAGTCTGAATCTAAGCCTCCAGATCGATAAGTGGTCTTCCAGGTTGGCTCAGTGTCCTCCCCGATGCAGGGAGGCCCTGGCAGCCCTCACCCTGCCCGTTGCCGATGGCTGTGCCGCCAGCCCTCCGCTCCCCTCCCCTTCTCCGTGAGAAACAATTCTAACCTCTTGGGCAACAGTTTCTATCTCACCGGTGCTGGGGACTGTGGGCTCCAAGGGAGATAGACTGAGGCAGGGTCTTTAAGGTGGATGTTAGTCTTTGAACCTCTTGTGGATATACGCAGAACGCTTATGTGCAAGATGTTGCGTTCATGTGCTTCTTTGCATATTAGGGGGAGAGAGATCAAAGGTCAGATTCTCAGAGGGCTCCCTGTTCCCCAGAAGTGTTAGGAACCACGGTTCTAAGGGAGAGGGAAATGAGCCTGTCGTTGCCAATGGGAACTTGGAATGATCTGAAAATGGAGTAACCGTGTAATAGCTTAGGCCAGTGCTGGTTCCTAGGGCTTACAAAGCCCAAGTGTTTCATGGCCATCTTCATGAAGTATCAACTTTGCTTGAAGATTCTGGAAAGGAAAATGATGTCGTATAATTATTACATCAGTAGAAACCCACATATTTGAGTGCAAAATGCACATCAACTTTAAAAGCAGATATGAGACTACAAACAAAACCCCACACTGTCTCCTACGAGGAAAGCTGACTCTTTTGTCCCCATGTTCATGTTGATGTCCATGCTTCTCCGTCATTGAGCATTTTCAGCTTTTCGGCTGAAAAGTTGCAGAAGCCATGTTTTGGGCATTTCCTTGGAGGATCACCTTCTTAACACCAAAATGGGCATTCCCTTCAAACAGCTGTTTGATTTGTTGATGGAAGCAAGTTTATTCTTTCAGTGCCCCCTGTGTGCTGGGGGTGGGACACGTGGAAGTGACCTACAGGGAAGGGGGAGAGGGCCAGTGAGTGCAGTTCAGCCACCGGGCCACTCAGACAGCCAACTGACTCTCTTCACAGCCAGTGGAGGCAGAGAGCCGTTGGGTAGGATCCTCGAGGTAAAGCTGTGTGGTAGGAGGGCTCCCAGACGCTGCCAGGCAGTCATGTGCGAACGTGTGGCTTGTCTGCTGGGCCTCTGCTGGCAGAAGAGGCCTCTCGTGGAGGTTTAGTATTTGTTTTTAGCTCCTGATAGGAAATGGAACTCAGCTAACTGGCTTCTCCACTTTCTCAAGAGCTTAGTGGGGTGGGAAAATGCAGAGATCCAAAAAAACACCACTCCCCTCCCCTCCACCTCCAGCTTTGATGCCTGAAGTCTTTACCAAGGCTTCTCAGCCAAAGCCCACAGTCCAGGGAGAAGCAGTGTCCTCAGAGAGGGTGGCAATAAACAGAGAAGCAGGACCCACAGGGAGAGCCGTGCTCTGTCCCCAGGCTTTGGGACTGTGTGGTCCACCTGCCGGGCAAACATCCAGGCTTGAAGGCAGACCTGTGAATGGGGCTGGGGATGCAGGGCGTGGGGAGGGAGGCCAGCCTTCCAACATCCTCCCCAGAGCTCTGTCCATTCATATTCCCAGCAGCACCCCAGGTGATGAGAAGACCCGGGAGGACCTGGTCAGATTCCTCAGAGGGTCCAGGGTGAAATGGGACTTTCACTGACCTCTGCAGACTTAGGGGCTATGGCAAAGGAGGGTGAGATATCCCCAGGGGCTGAACAGTGTCCCAGGAGGCCTCCACTGGGGAGGATGAACAGGAAAGAAAAGGAAATAGAGGGAAGGACAGGGGTGGGAAGGTGCAGGAAAGCCCCCCAGACTGAGAGGCTCAGGAGCTGATGGTTCTGGTCCCGGCCCTGCCTCTGACTGCTGCATGACCTTGAGCCGGTTCCTTCCCTCTCTGGACCTCAGCTTCCATCTGTGTGAAATGAGGAAGTTGGACTAGACCAGCTCTGAGTTCCTTCCAGCCCTGACATGCTGCGGGAGGGGAAGCGGAGTCAGGGGTCGGGGGACTTGAGGAAGAGGGGTGTGTGTGTGTGTGTGTGTGTGTGTGTGAGAGAGACAGAGAGAGAGAGAGAGAGAGGGAGGGAGGGAGAAGAAAATGGTTGAGGCGAACTCTGTAGTATTTCAAGTGTCTTTTCTTAGGTGCAGGTCAGCAGGGGAAGTAAAAAAACAAAGCCCCAGGTAACAGGTTACCCCATACTGGGTGCTTGCTCTGCACCAGGCACTGTGCTAGGCCCTTAGAAGCACAGCCTCCTTGAACCTTCACGAGCCCCTGGTCAGGCAGGGTCTCTTGTTAGCCCTATTTTACAGGAAGGAAATTGAGGCTGAGAGCCTAAGCCACTTAAGGCTGGAGGCCACAGAGCCCGGAGGTGGGGAGCTGGAGTGCGTCCAGGTCTGCCAGTGGTCTTCACCACTGAGCCGTCAGAGCAGGTGGGAACTTGGCTCCAAAACTCAGGGGTGCATGAAAGGTGATGTCAAATGATTTTTCAGACGGGAATTTTGTCCCTGTCCTGCCCGGATGGAAGGGAACTCCGGCTGAACCGTTACTAGAACTCCCTCCTCTTCCTGTCTCAGGTCACCCTGCCCCTGATTCCTGAAGCCCGGCAGAGGTCTCAGGAATCCTATGGGAAGCACCCCACTGGGGAGGGGTGCTGCCTGTGTACCCCCTTCCCCTCACTGCTGATCTGGTGCCTGGGCAGCCTTCCATGGTTCCCCAAGGCTTCCAGGCCACACTTGGCCATGCATGTCAAGGTGGGAGCCCTTGGAGGCTCCCCGCCTCCCTGGTGTATCCTTGAACTCACATGCTCCAAGCCTCCTTCTCTTCCCAGCCTCGAAAATTCTCTTCCCCACAGTACCTGCACCTCTTTCTCAGCCCTGCCCTGCCCCCTGCTGGGAGGCCCACACTGAATTTAGAAACTGAGAAGGTGGGGCCGTGTTCTGGCAGCTTCTGCTTTCGGCCCAGCAACCCACCTGTCCTCAAGAAGAGGGAACAGCAAAGCCCCGGGCACTTTGTTGGAAAAGGGGTCAGGAGAGGGAACACAGTGGGGATAGAAGATGCATCACCCGGAAGGATCCTGTCCCCTGCTTTTCTGACATGGCTGCTGTGGTGGGCTTATCTGACCAAGAGACTCGGCAGGTTGAAGAGCATGTCTGAAGCGCCTTACCCAGTCAGCACAGACCACTCTAGAGCAAGCCTGAGAAGGAGGGCCATAGGGGTGGGAAGAGGGCGGAGGGCCTGACCTCTGGCCTACCCTCCCCCACCTCAGTTCCTGTGCACAGTGGGTGGTGGTGGGGGACTGTGTTTGGCAGCTGGAACCAGCCAGGGATCATGTCAGCTGAACACACACCATTTCCTAATTCTGGGCACGCAGACAGCCTTGAGCTTGGGGAGAGAAAGCAGTACTGACCAGCTCTCTCCCGCTGTTTCCTTCCAGACCCTGGCAGGGCCTTCCCTTGGCCTGGCTCTGAGCTGCCTGCTCACCCGGTCTGGCAGACTCTCTGCATCTGCCCTGCTTCATAGGCCAGGGAGGCTGGCAGCACGCCAGGGCCAGGCTCACACCAGCGGCAGTCTGGGAAAGGGAGAGGGCAGAGTCTCTAGAGAGGCCTGCAGCCTTCGGGCTGAGAGCAGGTGAAACCAGGGCACGTCCACGCAGGGAGGGCATCTGGATGTGCTGGGCCTGTCCCGAGGCTGGGACACCCCTAGGCAGAGCGCCTGGGTGCTTTCACTCCTAGTTCCTGCCTTCCCAGGCTGGCCGGAAGTGGACACCACACCCAGAGCCTGGGGCACCCTGTGCGAGAGCACCGGGATGTCCCCCCTACCCACAATTCCCAGCCTGGGCCCTGGCGCTCTGTTGGTTCAGGGCTCACCCAGACAGACTTCTAACCCTGTGGTGGGGCCAGGGCTCCCAAACACTAGTCCACCAACCGCACGAAAGCTTTGTGGAGTGTTTAACAGTTGCGGATTCCTGGCTCCGCCCCAGTGCTTGTGATTCAGTAAGTTTGGGGTGGAGCCCATGCAATCGGTATTTATTTTTTAAACACTTGAAGTGATTCAGGTTTGGGAGTCAGTGTTGTGGGAAAAGGACCACAGAGCAGGACCAGGAGGTCTGGATTCCCTGGTCATCTGTGTGGCTAATCACCTGTGTGCCTGAGGGGAGATGGCTCCCAGTCTCTGGGCATCTGTGTCCCCATCAGTAAGACAGGGTTAACGGTTCTCACTTTGTCTTCTCCGTGGGATTAATATCCATTCAAATGAGGCAACGAGATAAGTCCTCCTGGGCACTTGTACTGCGTTAGAAGCGGAGTCCCAGGCTACTCCTCAGTCCTGTCTGGTCATCTTGCCAAACTTGTTTCTGGCCTCCAGGAATGTAGATGAGAGCATGTGGATGGCTCTGTGCAGCCGGCCCCACTTCTAGGAATAACGACTTGGGCCATGCTGGTGATGGCTCATGGGAGTGTTGGATTTGAGTTCTGGGGAGGGGAGGGCAGAGGACTGCTCTGGGTGGTGGGCTTTCCTAGGGCCAGGGCTTGGAATGCATTATCCTCCTCAGCTTGGATCTCTTCCCTCCTGGCCCACACCGAGACTCTGTTTCAGGTGTCAGTCACTGCACGGGAAGATGTGCCCGCCTTTGGCCCACCTCTGCCCAGCCCTCCTGTTTTCCAGAAGGTAAGAAACCCCTTTCTGCTCTTCTCTTATCTCAGGCTCTAGGTTTCAACATCTGAGTGGCCGTGGCTGGAGTGGGGCCGGATCTGGGCTGGGGACGTTAGAAGCACCTTAGGCAGGCTTGGGAGAAACTCCTTACTTGGGGTCTCTCCCCTCCTCTCCTGGTGCCGCCAGCCTGGCCTAGTACAGTGCCTCTTCTCACAGTGTTTGACGCTGGCTTTGCTTTTCTGCTAGAAGAAACATTTTTGTACCTATGCCTCAGTCCCAGAAGCCTTGGACAAGAATTGCTTTCAGTCATGGAAACGCTGGGGCAAGGGGTTGATTTCCTGGGACCAGGAGAGCCGGTTTCCACATTGGCATCGTAGGTGGGCCTGGCCTGGGCTAGAAAATGACTGAATGTCAGAAGGAGGCCTTTTAGGGACTCTCCTCGGACCCTCTGTTCTGCTTACCTGTTGCTGTGGCTGAAAGCTCTTTCAGCAACAGCTGAGGCTGAGAGAATCCCAGAGCTTCATGTCTGTTCCAGGGCCCGGAGTTCAGGGAATTTCTGCTCACCAAGCTCACCAACGCAGAGAACGCTTGCTGCAAGTCGGACAAGTTTGCAAAGCTGGAGGTGAGAGCACTGTTTCTGGAAGTCTTCCTCCTGCCTTCTTGGCTGCTTTCAGCCGGCCCGTCCCGGGGGTCTTCTCCTGGGGGCTGCTCAAGGTGCGGGGCACTGTGTTTGCCCCTCTAAGCCTTCAGTCCTGCGTTGATTTAGGAACTATTTCCTCTTGTGGAAACTTCATGCGAACTTCAGGTCTAACCAACCATGCACCAGTCATTTATTGAGCACCTACTGTGTGGCAGGCTCTGTTCTATTCCCCGTGATACCGGGGTGAGACATAGTTTCTGCCTTATGGAGCTTTTGGGCTGGTGGGAAGGGGCCATTGCTTAAGAGACAGGTATGATATAGTGTCCACACTGGGCCGTGATGGAGGCCAGCACAGGGGCTGTGACTGCTTCTGCCCATGCACAACTGGGACGTGTTCAGGGAAGGCTTCTTGGAGGAGGTGGCCCTTGACCTGCTGAATCTGGGTATCTGACAAGGCTTCTGCCAGGAGGAAAGTTTGAGGAGGGTTATTCTAGGCATGGGAAATAGCATGAGCAAAGGCCGGGCAGATCAGAGCATGACTTTTGAGGGAGCCCCAGAGTGTTTGACATGGCCTGAGAGAAGGACTCGTGTGGGGGTGGATACTCAGCTGGAGAGGTTGGTTGGGTCAGGTCAGGAAGGGCTTTGCACTTTAGAGGTGATGAGGTACTAATACAATACTTAGGAGAGTGATGGTTTGCTTTGCATATTAGAAGATGACCCTGATGTGACAAGAAGGGCAGGTTGCCAGGGAGGAGGGCAGGAAGGGTGGCAAGTCAGCTATTACAGGAGTCCAGGACACATGGTGACAGCTTGCTTGCACTGGCCACAGGAGGAAATGGTTTGGGGGCAGGGTTGGGAGGACTTGATGGAGTCCTGTATTTGGGTGGGACGAAGTGGAATTCCAAGGCGGCTCTTGGGCCTTTGGCCTGGGCTCTTCACCTACCTGGGGATCATTGGAATGAGGTCTTTTAGGACCTGCTGACCTGGAAGTGCCTGCAAGGGTTGCTGCAAGGGCTAGTCCTGGTACGCGTGCACGGCGCCCCCTGGAGGTTGTATCCACGGCCCTGGTGCACTGTCCGGATGGAGAAGGGCAGTTGGGTACGCGGCTGTGGAGCTGGAGGTAGAGATCTGAGCTGGGACTCGGCAGGGTAGAGCTGTGGGATGGCTCGAGGAGAAGGGGCAGGGGAAGAGAGCAGAGGCCAGCCACAGAGCTTTGGTATTGACTGCAGTACTTGTGAGCACGGAGCCTAGCCAGGCCTGAGGTCCACACTGTTAACTGGGATGCTGACGGTCAGGTGTCTGGAGCCCTGGGGAGAGGGCGCATCTCTGTCCTCGGTGCCAGCTCCATCGTCCCCACCCTCTTTTCTTCTAGGACCGGACGAGGGCCGCCCTTCTGGACAACCTTCATGATGAGCTTCACACCCACACACAGGCCATGCTGGGACTGGGCCCAGAAGAGGACAAGTTTGAGAATGGGGGCCATGGGGGATTCTTGGAGTCTTTTAAGGTACAGGCACAGGAATGGCTGGGGATTGTGTATGGTGGAGGTGAGGGTGGGGCAAACAAAGGAAGGGGTCCAAGGTCTTTGGGGTCCTGACCCCGGAGCCCAAGTGCCAGGATTGCAGTGTTGGTAGAGGGCAGGGGCATCGGGAAGTGTGAGCGGGCAGAGCAGCCAGCAGTGTCTCTGGCGTCTTCTGCATCCGTCCTTGATTCGGATTTTGTCTCCTCCTGGCCCAGGAGTCTGAGAAACAGGGACAGGGAAAGAGTTGTCAGCAGGCAGCAGGAGAGGAGCCAGCACAAACCAGGAACATTACTGCCTTCAACTTCCTCCTTCTGTGGCGGGATGAGGAGTCCAGGAAAGGATGATAAGAGCCAGGACAAGCCTTAGGGGTCTGTAACAGCCAGCGTGTGGTACTGTGATGGTCCACCTGGCAGGGCGTTGGAGGACCCGGCCAGGGCCGGTGGGACGGAGTTACAGGCAAGTAAATCTCTGTGGACTTTGCAAAAGGAAGAACTTTCTAACGAGAACGAGCTGCTAAAAGAAGTAGTGAGCTCGCTGTCCCTGGAAGTATTCAAGTAGAGCTCGGGCAGCCACTGAGCTAGTGTGAGATACAGGAGGCTTATCATCACATGTTTACTGAGCGTTTTTGGTCCACACAGCTCTTACGTCCAGCATCTAGCTTGACCCTGGCTGTATTCGTGTGTAGTCAACAGAACGAGTCTTGTTATTCCTACTCACGCGTGAGGGCACAGGCGAGAGGGGCCGCAGGACTGCTCAAAACCTTACACCTACTTAGAGGTAGAGAAACAAACTCAGCCTTTCTGGTTCTTAGGTTAACAACATTCTGCCGGATTGCCCGTTGCAGAATGACTTGTCGAGCTGCCGTTTTGGGGGCAGTATGTGTGGGGTCAGGGTGAGCCCTGCCTGCGTTAGAATCCCAGCTCGGTGTGATCGTGGGCACAGTCTTTAAAGTCCCTGAGCTGCAGTGTTCTCAATGACACACGGATGATCAATCGGACCTCTGGAGTTGCTGGAGGAATTCACTGAAATAATACGTGGAGAGTGCGCGTTGCCTGGAACACGGTAAATGCTTGGTGAAAGCGTTAGCTATTATTGCTGCGTAAGGTGAAAACTTACTGTGCGCCAACCCATCTAAAGCCTCACAAGTGCCCTCTGTGCCCTGTGAGGAAGGCTGTTATGATGGGGATAATAACTCATTTCCAGTTTTATTAATTGTGGGTGTAATTTTTCGTGTGAGGAAATTAAGGCTCAAAGAGACAAAGTAATTCGAATCCGAGTGTTGAGTTGAGTCTGCTGGATCGCAGAGCCCGTGTTCTACATGATGCTGCCTCTGGTCCCAGACTCGGTTAGGATTCCACCCACGCCAGCCTGGCCTGGGCAAGCCTGGGGTCTGTCCCTGGCGGCCCGGCGGGACCGCAGAGAACAGGGCATGGCTCCGCTGGCCCTAGTCGAGGCAGCTGCTGAGATTCCTCTCAGGGGCGGGGGCGGGGGCGGGGGCGGGGGTGGGGGGTGGGAGCCGAGCTGCTTGTCCAGGCTGGTGGGAGATTCCTGGGGCATCTGTTTCAGGCCTGATGGACAGCAGCAGCCAGGGTGAAATAGGAGAAATTGCAGATCAAGAGCAGAGGGGCATGAGGGAGAAGGGGGGCAGGGGAGCAAAGAGGGAGCTAGGTCGGCTAGCCCGGCAAGAGAAGGGGGAATGTGAAACCCAGGAAATAGGAAAACTTTTGTAGCACTGCCCCTTCATCATATCGAGCACATCACAATGCTCCCACATCCCGCAGTAAAATGTAATTTGTGTATGGCTTAAGCTGCAGGTGACTAGCTAACATAATGTGATATTTTGTAGACTTTAATGAAGCGTTTGTTTTGCAAGTTTCTTTCTGTATTTTGAAGCTCACAGTCGGGTTTTTCAAGTTTCAACTGTTTTTATAACCTGGAAAAGCTCGTAGACTGTGCACACTGCCCATGGTGCCTTTGGATAAAATGGTCCAGCAGCTACATGCAGGTTGTGGGTCTAAAGGAGGGTGGCTCCAGGCCACTTGCCCAGTCACCTGCCTCT
Organism: Puma concolor; assembly: GCF_028749965.1. NCBI lineage: Eukaryota > Metazoa > Chordata > Mammalia > Carnivora > Felidae > Puma > Puma concolor. The sequence goes on along the minus strand of NC_141680.1, from coordinate 14,579,135 downwards.
GGAGGAGTAGCAGTTGATCTGTGTTCGACTCTAGTGGGACTGACTGAAGAGGTTTCCCACAGAGAGGAGGCTTCAAGATTTTAACAACTACTCATCTTTGATCGAGTAGTCCAGGATCTTTTTCTTTTCAACCCTTAATCCTTCCACCTGTGGGCTGGAGACATCTGCTTGTGCATTCTGCTTCCATGCCCGTCCCGGAGGCAGCGCTTATGGGGTATGGGAGGGGTTGTCACGATCGGTCACACAGAGTGAGCCTTCAGAGCTCTGACCATTATGATGAACTTTTTTAAAACCCTGAGTTGGGAACAGGAGCTCTTTTACTCTGTTCCTGCCACCATTATCCTCTTATCTCCCAGGCTGTGGAGGCTGGAGCTGGGGGCCAGCCAGGAGCAGCACGGAGCCCAGCGGCCTGGAGGTTTGTGATGTCTGGGCCAGGCCCACGGTCTGACCCAGCTCGGGAAACCACCTCTCGTCGTTGTGCTGTTTCTTCATGCACTCCTGGGGTGGTGCTGTGGCATCAGAATTATTGGCATTCCTCATGGAGTTCCTCACCTGCGCCTCTGGAAAGAAGTGGTGCACAAAATGATCCCAGAAAGAAAAGTTGTGTGTTTTATCTCCTTCTGGTCAAAGGTCTCATCTCGTGTGGAGACAGTTGAGAATTCTCAGGGCTAAAAGCAATCTCAACCATCCATCCCCTTGCCTCTCGGGACCATTCTCCCTTCCACCCCCCTACAGAGCAGTGGCCCTCTGTCCCTCTGCAGAGAAGCAGACCCATCGCTGCCCTAGGTCATGCTGCCTGGCACCTCACACCACGTAGAATAGTTCTCTCTTCTTAACCTCGGTCCCACTGGCTGTACTTCAGGCTTTTCTTCCATGAGAAACAGAACAGTTGGTTTATGGATGTCCAGACCTGCTTCTCAAACTGAGTGCTGAGAGATAGTCTCAGGAATCTGCCAGTTCTACAAACACTGAAAAATTTTGCATTTTCACTTAGATGATAACCTAAAAATATACAGATTTCCAATTATAGAGACCAAACTTTTGCAGCGAAACTCTCAATTAAAAGACATTTCTGTGGAATAAGAAAGCATATTGTATATGCGGTCCGTGGAACCACTGCTGTGGGGGTCTGTGGATGTATTCTGGGTCTTGCAAGAATATTTTTCTTTATAAAAGAGCTGTGGGACGCCTGGGGGTTAAGTGTCCAATTCTTGATTTCGGCTCAGGTCATGATCTCATGGTTCCTTAGATCAAGCCCCATGTTAGGCTCTGTGCTGACCATGCAGAGCCTGCTTCGGATTCTCTCTCTCCCTCTCTCTCTGCTCCTTCCCAGCTCATGTGTGCGCTCTCTCTCTCAAAATGAATTTTAAATGAATAAAAATGAAAGAGCTGTACATTACTCAGCTTCCAAAAATATTGATCTCTGGACCATTGTTTCCAAATGCCATTCTCAGCCACTGCCAGCTGTTGATGAAGCTATTATTGGTCTGTAATGAAATGAAAAGAAAAAGTAACGCTCCTCGGAGGCACCTGGGTGGCTCAGTTGGTTAAGCATCCAACTCTTGATTTTGGCTCGGGTCACGGTGTCGCGGTTCGTGAGAGCGAGCCCCGCCTGGGGGCCCTCTGTGCCCCTCTCAAAATAAATAAAACTTAAAAAAAGAAAAAAAAAGTAGCACTCCTTGATGTAGCTACGTGACATGTACACAAAATACACGTAAGCCACATTTTGAGAAACATTGAGCTGGCCCAACCACCCATTAACCTTGTCGTGCAGAAGGGAGAATGGAGGACCAGAGAGGAGAGGGTCCAGTGGCAGAATGGAGACCACCCAAGCAGGGACAGCTGCTTTCTCCAGCCTTTGAGAGGTGGTGATAGTTAATGCACTGGTGTGATACGTATGACCCCTAGTGGCAGGAGAAGGGCAGGAGGCTGCAATTTCCCAGGCAGAGCACCCGCAAGCAAGCAGGGGCAGCCCGGGTGTTCGTGGATTGGAGCTCCGGTCTATGGAGGGGGGAGGGGTATTTCCTTCTCTTGTCAACCTGCATCCTTTATTTGCCCTGCTAGAAGGACAGAACACCCCATTCCAGTCCTCAGTGTACCTCCTGATGAGGAGTGTCTCAGGAGGCAAGCGGTTAGCATCTTTCTCTCCAAGCACCCCTCCCTTTGTTGCTTGCCTTGTGCAGCTAGGCACGTCCGCCTTAGCGCTCATGTCTCTGCCTCGTGTCCCCTAAGTTTGTTGAAGCGAAACAACTCGCAAATCCCATTTAGAATCATGAGGAAGCACAAACCCCTAAGGAAGCAAGGCTTGTGGTTGGCCCAGAAGAGACTTGCTCCGTGTATAACACTAACTGGTAGCTCAGTCCCCTGCCTAAATGAAGCGACATAAGTAGATAGAGAGAAAGTGCCACCACCTCCCCTCCCCCACGAAGGGAGAGCTTGTTCAAAAGTAAGCCGTGAGGTGAGCTGAGGGCTGGGAGACCGTGAGGAGGGACCCTGGAACCGGCAGTGGTTAGCCGGGGGGAGAGCACTCTCTGAGGGCACTCGTGTCCTCAGACAGTTGAGGGACGGTTGTGTGAAATATGGAACAGCCTGGTCTGAGATTGAAGAACGAGTAAGATGCCAGCTCGGTGCACAGAAGGCCTTTCCAAGGGTCGGGCTGTCCGCCACTGGAGTAGGCAGTGCTGAAAGCAGCGAGCAGCCTGTCCCTGGGAGGATGCAGGCGGAGGGGAAGACTGTCTTTTCTCTACCCTTTCCTCGCTCTCCTTCCTCCCCGGTTTGGGAAGGCTGTGCTTCCAGCTCCACATCAGATTGAAACGTAAAACACTTCAGACCACGTCACTGGATGATTTTGTCCAAATCCAGCTTTGTTTTAAGGCTTTAGGGCAACCGTCATGTCTCTGACCTTCCGTCCCCAAGAGCGGGGAAGGAGAGCTGGGCCTGAGAGAGCAGGTTGCACACCGGGTATTGGGCACCCACGGTCTGACGTCCTCCCCACGCAGGACCGTCACCACGTTGTGCGAACGAGGAGGCCATGTGTCAGAGAGATTCATACACTGTGTTGGGAAGACCAGGATTCAGACCTCTTTCTGTTAGCTTCAAGCAGCAGATGGCCACCCTGCACATCCCTGGGGTTCCCTGTCAGCCCATTGTCTCCTCAGATTTATCTTGCGGACTCAGACAGCGGCACCAAGGGCATTTGAGGAGAAAACGTCTTTCCCGACATCGACCTTGGAGACTTTTTTTGAAGAGAGTCGAAAGCCCTTGGTTTCTGATCACCGTTAGTCCATCAACCAGTTCCATTATATGTTCAATCTCGACAGCTCTTTGGGAGACCGGGACCCTTTCATCTGGAGCCCAGGGTCCTGGATTTGGGTTCCCACTCCATCTCCCACCTGCAGCGACCTTGGGTGATCGTTTGCCTTTTGGGACCTTTCCTATCAGTGCCTGTCCTGTCTGCATCTCAGAGTTGTAGGGATCCAGCGAGTTCATGTACACGAAGCCCAGTAGACCAGATCCCATCAAACCACATCAAATCTTTCTTGGGAAGAGACCCGTGAGGAGGGCATCAGAACATACACGATTAGCTGACACATCGTCGTTGATGACGGTGGCGGTGGCGGCAGACCCACAGGGGCCCCAGCGGGATGTCATGATGCTGAGATTTATGGAGCACTTGACTCACTTAGGGAGGTTTGCTGTTTATCCAGAGACACCTCAGTGTGGTGCCACACCATTCCTGGCCTCGGTTTTCCAGAGGGCGTGTGACTTAATGTTGTCTTTGGGCGATGGAATGAATAGAATGTACTGGCTGGAAACAGTTGCTAGGCGATTCTGTTCTGTGGTCTAGAAAGGGAGAGAGAGATGATGTGCCTCAGGCAGTGTCTTTGACTCACACAGGAGAGGCTAGATGACATCAGGGGTAAGAGTCTGGTGGGCTCTGTGCCTCATTTGCAGAAATGGTTCGTCTCCAGAGCATTCGTGTTTGCCAATGGCTGTCTTTCCTGAATCGGCTTCCTGCATCCATGCCTTTGTCCTTCTAAGTCAGTTTTCTGAAGCTAAGTTTCTGAGGACCTCAGCCTGCTCTCACAGTAGGGAAAACCCACGAGCCCACTTAGCAAGGGCTCTTGCGGGGACTCATGGCTCAGTGTGGTCCTTGGCATCTGTTATCCCGGCTTGTTGGCTTCGTCCCGCAGGCTTGGTCTCTCATGGCCCCAAGGTGGCTATGGCAGTTTCAGGTGCAGAATGTCACATCTCTTTTGGAAATCCTTTAAAAAAATTTTTTTTTCAATGTTTATTTATTTTTGAGAGACAGAGAAACGCAGAGCACGAGCAGGGGAGGGGCAGAGAGAGAGGGAGACACAGGATTCAAAGCAGGCTCCAGTCTCTGGGCTGTCAGCACAGACGCGGGGCTTGGACTCACAAACTGTGAGATCATGACCTGAGCCGAAGTCAGACGCTTAACCGATGGAGCCGCCCAGGTGCCACTGAGAGTCCTTGAGGAGACCTTTCCCCACAGCTCCCATCAGACACCCCTCATGCCCCACCGGCAAGGGGATAGGTTATGTGACCACCTTAGACTGATCATGATACGCCCTTGTCCCGTGGAGGAAGAGGGGAAGTTGGACCAGACAGTGGCTCTGCACTGAGGAATATGCCAGGGATGGCATTTTTATGTGCATAACTCATCATATCTCCATTTGTGTATCTTGGCGTATGTTGGGGTTTATATCTAGGCCCTCTGTCCTACTACCTATTAGCTGGGTGCTCCTGGTCGGGTCACTGAGCCTCTCTGAGCCTTACCTGTGAAATGGAATGGAGGGCATCCGCACGGTGGGCTTGTCGGGAGGATACATCTAAAGCTCTTAGAGAGCCTGGCGCGTCATAAGTCCCCAATAAACATGGCAGCTCTTCTGTTTGTGTGCTTCCTGTGTGCCTGTCCCTGTGCCAGAACCAGGAGAATTACAGGAGAGGAGTCAGAGAAGTGTCAGACCTGACCTCTGCCTCTAAGAAGTGTCCAAGTCGGCTAGGGAAACAAGACGTGTTCCTAAAATTAGGGCAACACTAAAAGACCCAGGGCCTGTGGGAGTGCTCCCTCTGTGTTAACCAGCTGTCCTCACTATGGCCACTTCTCTTGGTTCCGGTTCCAGAACAGCATAGACCTGCCAAGTGGTCTGAGGGAGCATTGTCACCTCCCAGGCCCGTCCCTGTCAAAGGCTTAACGGCCTTGATTTTACCTGTTCCTGTCTGTGCCACGCTGTGACAAGCCCCTGATCATCCTGGGTGTCCCCTCCTGGACCCTTCACTGTTTGCCAATGTGCCCTTTGCTCTTTGGTGGCCCTGAGTGGCCTGAGTGTGCACAAGTGTGCACAAGCTGAGGGCTCTGTCCACAGACCCCACCAGGAGGGCAGGGGCATCCGGTGGGCAGGGCTCCAACTCTCAGGTCTCTGTCTCTTCTCCCCATAGAGAGCCATCCGTGTGCGTAGCCACTCCATGGAGACCATGGTGAGCAGCCAGAAGAAGCAGCACAGTGGAGGCATCCCTGGCAGCCTCAGTGGGGGCATCTCCCACAACAGCATGGATGTCACCAAGACCACCTTCTCGGTGAGTGCCACAGGCCCCTGGGGCAGCATGCGGTTCCTGGGGAGGGCCCCCCACCCCAGGCCTGTGAAGGATGATGTATTCACCCAGGCTTGGGCCAGGTGGCCTGAGCAGGGACGGGGCAGATTGAGGCTGTTTGGGGGTGACCCTAGGCCCTGCCTGTGAAATGGAGCCTCCATTTCAGTTTCAGTTTTGGGGCACTTTTCTCTGCCCAGAGGCTGGGGACCCAGGAGGGGTGTCCTTGCTTTTGTTATTAATGATGACGGTAGTCACCCTTGGCTTGCTGTGCACCAGGGGCTGAACTAAGTGATTCATAGACCTTATCTCATCTGATCCCTCTAACAGCTCTTAGAGGTAGACATTGATGTGTTCTCCATTTCGAATTTGAGGAAGGGAGGCCCAGAGGGGTTTAGTAACCTGCCACAGGTCACCTAGTTAAGCTGAAAAGCTGGGGTTTGAATGCATGTCTCCCTGATCCAAAGTCTTGGCTGTTAGTCACTGTGTATGCAGTTCCCAAGGAAAGAGCCTGGTGTGTCTGTGGGTTTGGGTCTGGTCTGTTTGCACCAGGGACTGGCCAGGCGAAAGAACCACATAGTTGGTCCTTTTAAAAAGCAAAGGGACTTTGCATTCGGATAGAGTAGGGTTTTCTTTTCTTTCCTTTTCTTTTTCTTTATTTTTTTTCCCCAGATAGTTACCCACCATGATACTAAGGACCAGTATTGTAAGTGGTCTTACATAATTCATTTAACTTACCAAACATTTCATACTATTGTCTTGTCCCACCCAGAAGGTCTGTGAAATGAGCAGGGCAGGACAATTATCCCCATTCTGTGGGTGAGGAGACTGGGGCCCAGAGAGTTTGGCTACTCACCCAACGTTGCATAGGACACAAATGGCAGAAGTCGGGGCCTGGATTAGAGGTCTGGAGGGCTCTAAAGGATGACTGCAGTCCCTGCTCCTCAGTCTCCCACCCCTTGCTCCTCCCCCCTGCATGTAGCTGAAGCAGAGTCACATTCTCGGCAGTTCCCTTGGCCTGTGGATCTGGGTCTGCCGCTCTCATTCTGTCTTGTTACTGAGACACTCAGCTTGGACCCCGTTATTGTGAGGAATGGATGGAGAGTCAGAGCCGTGGGTTCTTGTCCTTGTCCTTATGGTGATTTGCTGTGTGACCCTAGCCCAGTCCCCTCACCCCTAGGCTCCTCAGCTTCCTCACTGGTAAAGCTAGCGGTTGGACCAGGTCATTCCCCGGGCTCTCTCAGCTTCCTGGTTCTCAGTCTGTGACCCCATGAATCATCCTGACCTTCTCAATGTGCTGGGCTCTCCTTATCATGGCCCTGACCCCTTGTTCCTCCAAGAATTGTGGTCTTTGGTGATTATTACCTGGGGCCACAAGGTCTGGCTTAAGAACACAGGAAAATGGGCTGCAAATGGCTTGAGTCTTGGGGTCTCAGCTCCTGTTACATAGATCCTCGCCTTCCCAGCTGTCTTGCTGTTTTGTGGGATCCCCTCCAGACTGGTTGGGGGTTGCACAAGCTATTTGTAGACCAGAGATGGGTGGGGGGTGAAGGGAAGGAGACTGGGGTCTGGGGTGGGCCATGAACACTCATTTTGGTGGTTTCATCGGCAGCCTCCAGTGGCGGCGGCAGCAGCCGTGAAAAACCAGTCGCGGAGCCCCATCAAGCGGCGGTCGGGACTCTTCCCCCGTCTACACACGGGCGCTGAAGGCCAAGGCGACGGGCGGACACGATGGTAACTGTCCAGTGAGGGGTTTGTGGATCCTTCCACCGCTGCAGCTGCCAGATGGCCAACCTCAGGGAGGGCTTTGCGCTGCTTCGGGAGACGGCTTCCTTCTAACCTTGGTCCCCACTTCAGGCACCTGTCTCACTCTGCTGTGTCCACTGAGGCAGATTTGGCCAGTCTCTGTGTGGGACCTTCCAGAATTGTCCGTGTCGCATTTGGATCCAAACTAGAAATGTTGCTTGGATTCTTTCTTTGCCTCCTTTTCCAAAGCTCACTCAAATGTTCCCTCTTATGGAAGGCTTCCCTGCCAAGACAGTTAATTAACTTTCCTTAGGCTTCTAGAATGTTTTCTGTCTTTTTAAAAGCAGCTCTTATACTGCATGGTATTAACCTGTTCTTGCTCATTGTCTTTCTGATCCTTTAATGGTGAGACCATTTGCCCTTTAATTCAGCAAGTAACATGTCTTGAGTGCTTGCTACATGCTGGGGTCAGTGCTCCAGCAAGAGCTACAGGAGGCACAAACCTGCCTTCCAGAAGCTTACAGTCTTGTGAGGGAAAAGGAGGCATTTAGGTTGTCTGCCTGTCACCCCGAATGGTGACCCCAGGACCCGAGCTTGGGCATGCAGGATGAGGGGTGGGTTTACAGAGGGGGATGAAAAACTCTGTTTGGAACCAGTACGTGTGAGAGTCCTTGTGGCCTGCCCAGCAGAGAAGTGCAGAATTCTGAGTGGTCAGGATGAAAGTCTTAAGCTTGGGAGAGAGGCCTTGACCGCAGAAGGGAGTCAAAGATGCATCAATGAATATGGCCACTCAGGGGGGTGTATAGAATGCCTGGGGGACACCAGCATTTAAGGGCAAGGGGAGAAAGGGAGGGAAGATGAGGGAGAGAAAGCCCGGAGGGGAGGGATTCCAGGAGGGAGAGTCCACAGTGTCAATGTGCAGAGAAGCCCTGCACTGTGACCCGAACCCTTGCTTGGGTGGACAATTAGGAGGTCATTAGCAACCTCATTAAAAGGGCATTGAGACATTCATGCTTCTTGGGTGGCTATAATTAAAGAGACACATAATAAGAAGTATTGGAGAGGATATGGAGAAACTAGAATCCCCAGGCATTGCTGGTAGGGGTGTAAACTAGTGCACCTGCTTTGTAAAATAGCTTGGCATTTCTTCAGAGAGTTAAACTTGGGGTTATCATCTGACTCGGCCGTTCCACTCCTAGGTAGAGACTCCAGAGAAAGAATACACATATCCACATAAAAACCAGCACACAGATGTTCCTGGCTATTCGTAATAGCTCAAGGTGGATAAATAAAATGTGGTATATCCATCAATGGGATACTTTTTTTTGCAATGAAAAGGAGTTGAACCACTGATACGTGCTACAACTTAGTTAACCTCGAAAAGACTATGCTAAGGGAAAGAAGCCAGTCACAAAACACAACACGTTGTGTGATTCCGTCTCTATGACACGTCTGGAAGAGGCAAATCCATAGAAACAGAAAGTAGATTAGTTGGTCGCCAGGGGCTGGGGGGAGGAGGGGATGGGGAGTGATTAGGAGTGGGTCTGGAGTTGCTTTATGGGGGTCTCAAGTGTTCTAAACTTAGATCGTGGTGATGGTTGTACAACTCTGTGAATATGCTAAAAACCACTGAATTACACACTTTAAGTGGGTGAATTGTACGTGGATGGTATCTCAGTAAGGTTGCTGTAAAAATAAAAGTGCATTGAGGACGAGGCCAGCTTGTCCCCAACAGGGGGCGCAGTAGAAATCGTGGGTGTCAGTACATGGTCTTTGTTAAACTACAGGAGAAGGAAGCCCTCGGGCTCTTGGCCGAGAGTAGCCATTTACCAAGGTGCCATTCCCAGCATAAAAGGCCACCTTGTCACACGGATCCAGGGAGCTCATATTGTGGTCTGTGTGAAGGGTGTCCCCTGGACTTATGCACGGTGACCCTGCCCACACTGCCAAGGAGTCCACGTGCACTGGGTTATTTGCCTGCTGTGGGAGTGGATGTTGTAGACCTCACTCCACCCCCCCTGTGGCATTGTTCTTGACTTAGAGCTCTGCCAGGTGGGATGGCCGGCAAAAGTGGGGAGTGGACTTGGGCTCAGGAGCATCAGCGCGTTCTCTTGCTTGATAGCGCTTGGCTCATCCAAGAGCCTAGAATAGCCTGATGCAGCAGAAAACCCCACTCTCCGTTGCTGTCTGAGTGGGGCTCAGGGAAGTGGTGGCTGTGCGCTGGTAGGCGTGCTGTGACCCCTCAGGCCCTATGGGGCTGAGAGCCTGTTGGCTGTCCTAGGCCTGGGGGTGGGGTGGAGGCTCAGGGGCCAGTCCCATGGCCTCACCCCTCTTCATTCCTGTTTCCTTAGTGACAGTGCATCCAGCAACCCCAAGACCCCGGATGGTGCACACTCTTCTCAAGAGATAAAGTCTGAGGCCTCTTCCAATCCCAGCTCTCCGGAAATCTGCCCCAACAAGGAGAAGTAAGAGAGTGAGGGTGGGGGAAGGGCTGACTTTAGCCACTCGGAGCCCTGGAATATGCTCTCTGCTGACAGCCAGCATTTTTGCCTTGAGAATTCTCTGGAAATGTGAAAGGCAACAGGCAGGGGCATGGGGAGGCACTGGCGGGCCAGCTCAGTCTCTGCCAGGTCTGCCCTGCCGGTGAAGGGGGTCTCGCTGAGTGACCGGGGCCTGCCCTACTCCTGTTCCCACAGGCCCTTCATAAAGTTGAAGGAGAATGGCCGAGCCAACATCTCCCGTTCCTCCTCCAGCACCAGCAGCTTCAGCAGCACGGCGGGGGAGGGCGAGGCTATGGAGGAGTGTGACAGCGGGGTAGGTGTACCTCCATCCCGCCCTGGGCCCAGCCAGACCCCCGCTGTATGCATCAAACTAACTGCTGTGGGAAGAGCCCCACCCAGGCCCTGTGGGTAAAAGGGAAGGTAGGGAAGCAAGAGGTGGGCCAGTCAGCCGTCTCTGCTCTCTGGGAGCAGTGGCTCGGGGGGTCTCCGCAGAGGGGCACCGGAGCGGCAGCAGGGGGCCGGAGGCTGCACTGAATGGTGTGTGTCCGTGCAATGGGGCTCCTGGCTGGAGAGGAGAGGGCCGGTGCTCTGTGTGGCCAGGCCATGGGCACTTTGGGGGCAGGGTTAGGGGCGGCAGAAAGAGCAGGTCCAAGTGTGCCAGTGGGAGGCAGTGACCGCCCTGAGCTTGCTGGGGACCTGTGGCAGGCCTGCCATGGCGCGGGTCACCCTGTGGTGCCGCTGAGGACGGAGCTGGCCCTGCTCACCCAGCCTCTCTCCCCAGAGCAGCCAGCCGTCCACAACCTCACCCTTCAAGCAGGAGGTGTTTGTGTACAGCCCGTCCCCGAGCAGCGAAAGCCCCAGCCTGGGGGCGGCCGCCACCCCCATCATCATGAGCCGGAGTCCTACAGGTCAGTGACGTCTGGGCATGTGCACCATGAGGCTGGCGGGGGGAGGGGGCAGGGGCTGTGTCCTGACCACTGTTTGTGGGCGTGAGCCCCAGCCACGCTCAGTCAGGCGGTTTCTGCTTCGGCCCCAAAGGGTGAGGCCCTTGAGCTCTGCTAACCCGCTTCATCTGTTCATCAGCCTTAAGACACCTGTGTTCTTATTGTCTCCTTACTTGTGGGGAAACTGAGGCTCTGAAAGTGCAGTGATTTTTTTTAGTAGAGAAGTTGGGATTTGAAAGCCGAGGCTCTCTTGCCCCACCCCCGTTACTGATGCTGGGTGCCCCTGCCACGCTGTGACCTTGACAGTGCAAGGTTACGGAGCGGGAGGAGTGTGACAGGCGGAGGGGACCGCACATGGTTCCTTGGGCTGCGGTTCATCTAGGGGACAGGTGTGAGAGGAGACAGCACATAGGGTGCCAGGCTGCGGCTTCCATGGAGACCCTGGCAAGGAGCTGGGTGTCATCCTGCTGGCGAGGGGAGCCTTGGAGGGTCTTAAGTGGAGCAGTGTCTTCTGGACTAGCGAAAGACTGTTTTGGTGGCCGCAGCTGGCCGAGCAGACAGGATTGATGGGGAGTGGGCTCAGAGAGAGAGATCAGCAAGGGGTCACAGTGGGCAGTGAGGGGTGGCTGGGCTGTGGATCAGGGGTGTCTGGAGAAATGGGAGAAGGATGTGGGTTCAAGATGCTGACGGCAGAGTCTGCTTGGGATTCTATCTCTCCCTCTCTGCCCCTGCCCCCCTTGTGTTTGCTCTCTTGCTGTCTCGAAATAAATAAATAAACTTAAAAAACAAAAAAAAACATTAAAAAGAAAAGAACTGCTAACCTCAATGTTTGTTAAATAACAGGAATAAAACAATGGTAAGAGGTTCTCAACCGGGGGGCACTCTTGCCTCCCCAGAGCATATTTAACGATATTGAGACATTTCTGATTTTCAGGATTGTGGGAGGAGGGTGTGCTGCTAGCGTCCAGTGGGTAGAGGTCAGGGATACTGCTAAACATCCTACAAAGTACAGGGGCAGTACCTCCGCCCCCCCCGCAAAGAATTATCTGGCCCCAAATGTCAATGAGCTGAGGCTGAGAAACGCTAGTCAAGTGATAGAAACACAGAAAGAGCTGGTTCATGCGCTTGCTCTAGTCCTGCCCCCTGTGCCGGGCCACTGCAGAGCCCGGTTCTTATCCTGGTTGTGGCATGGATAGGTCCATCTCTCTGAGCCTCAGTTTCCTCATCTGTAAAGTGGGTAGTAATACAGATACTCTGATTTTTTAAAAAAATGACGCTTAATGAAATATTGAAGGAATGAATGAAACAATCTGTAACCAAGCCTGGCTCCTACTTGGTATTAGGTACATATCAAAATAAAGTTTTGAGTAATGGGAGGGTTAGAGAGTGTCTGCCACTTGCTGAAGGTCACCCAGGGCAGAAGGGGACCTCGAATGGGCCTGGTAACTCCATCTCCTCTTATCGTACCACACGGTATGTTGCTCTCAACCCCCTTCCCTGGCGCATTATGTAACCCCAGGGCTACTTCCTACTCCCAGCCTCGCAGAAGTTGTGCTGGGTACCTGCAGGACCAGGGTCAGTTTGCAGAGATCTGGAAACTGTTTTGAACTGTTTGGCTGCGCCTGGGGAGAGACGGGGCCGGGGGAGGGAGGTGCCCTCGGAGGACCTGACTTCCAGGCTTCTGTAGTCTCACATGCCCCGACCGTTGGTCATGTCACACCTGGGCTCCCTGGGACCCTGAGAGGGGACTGGCAGGTCACAGTGACAGGTACTCACGGTGCTGGGTGGGACCCCTTGATTCGAAGCACCAGAAATAAGTCAGCAGCCTCTGAGTGGAGGGTACTGACTTGCCGATTCCCTGGGCCAGAGGAAAACCACAAAGCCAAGTGGCCCTCCTGCCAGCAGCGTGCTGGGAAATGTTTAACAACTGGCTCTCCTGCTGTACACACACACACACACACACACACACACACATTTACTATAAACTTTACTGATACAGAGGATCTGAAGTACACAATTTATAAATAATAATCTTTATTATAAATCCCATATTCATACTGATATTTCTCTAACCTTGGTATCTGTAGGCAACTAAAAGTTGCTGATGACATGAATGATGATTGATATTTTGTCAGTGACATGTGCAACCTCTTTGCTGAATCAGATACCGGTTTTCAGATACTGGAAGGGTACGGACTCAGTTTTTGGCCCTGCTTATAATGTAATGGCTACAGACACAATGCATTTTCACATTTAATTGACATTTTTCGTGTTTTCTCAGGGGAAGCCTAGACAACAAAACAATAAGTCAAGCCCTGGTTTTGTAGCATTTGCTGATTTCTGTGGTGTAAATGCTCCTGCCGTGGCTGATCTCAGGCTAGCGGTGAGCTGCGGAGTCGGGAAGGAGCACCAGACAGGCGCCATGGACATAAATAGCCCGAGGAGAGTAGATCGTAATAAAATGCAGAGAAATAATTGGGAAGCGATGACTTCTGAGTGTTTATTACCTTTTGTAAAAAAATGTTTATTTATTTTGGGGGGGGAGGGGCAGAGAGAGAGGGACACAGAATCCCAAGCAGGCCCCGTGCTGTCAGCGCAGAGCCCCACATGAGGCTCGAGCTCACGAACAGTGAGATCATGACCTGAGCCGAGACCGAGAGTCTGATGCTTAATTGACTGAGTCACCCAGGTGCCCCTATTTAGTACCTTTGACGAATATAATTTATGGAATTGTAAGCTTATATAGTTTGATTTTTTAAAAAATGACTGGGTTTACCAACTAGCTCGCATTTCTGAAAACTTAAAGAGTTGGCTTTGACAAATTGCTGCAAGTCAGCCGGAGTGCTCGCTCGGGGGAGGGAGGAGGCCCTGCTCCTCCCCCCACCCCCACCCCCCCGGGCGGCACCCCCCCCCCCCCCCCCCCCCCCCGCCCCAGACACATAGCCCCAGTGACCTCTACAGCCTCACGGTCTTTTCACGGACGCTTCTGTTTTTCCTAGATACCAAAAGCAGAAACTCCCCGAGGTCAAACCTGAAATTCCGCTTTGATAAGCTCAGCCATGCCAGCTCTAGTGCGGTAAGAATCCAGGGGGTTGAGGGTAGTGGGCGGAGCCTCCCGCATCCCGCATTCCAACCTCCTCCAAAACTCAGCTGTCCTTTCTGGGGGTCTGGGGAAGGGGGTGCCTCACACATCACAGGGGGTGGAGGAGGAAAACTCTGGTCAGGTCTAGGGGTGACGCTGCGGTCCCCGCATGGTGCAGGCATCAGCCTGGGGGGGGGTGCCAGCCACCTCTGCCACACCTCCTGTGTTAGAGTCACACCCTTGGACACACACCAGGTGTGAGCTGGGAAATGCTGGCTCCTGGGGCCTCATGCCCCTTCCTGAGCTCACCAGGGAGTTGAAAGCTGGGTGCACAGAAGCTGGAGATTATGTTGTCTAGTTATTTAAAACTCTTACATGGGTTTCTCTTGAAACAGGGTCACTAATGTGAAAGAGGATTCCTTCGCTTGTCAAAGGTGGGTCGAGTGTTTGTCCTGCTTTGGCCACGTGGCAAAGTGTGTCCACTCTAAGACCAGGGAACTAGTGGCCTGATAACCTGAGAATGGCCAAAGAGATCCTGACAGCTGGAGAGGGCCGGTGGATTGCAGGTGGCCTCCGGTGTGGCTGGGGAGAGTTTCCTGATAGGATTGGGCCAGGCTTACCCAGTTGGTCTCCCTGCCCTGGGAGGAGCCTGGTTCCAGCAGGCAGGGGGCCCCGTAGCCCAGAGCGGGCCTCCCTGCCCTGGACGGGGGATTCCGCAATTTGCCCCCCTTGCCTCCCTGTTCTTGGCAGCCTTTCCCTCCTTGTGTCTTTGGCCAGGGCTCTGGGCTGAAATGTGTCCCCCCATCATGTTCAGAGGTGCCCTAGCCCCCTAAACACTGTACTAGATGACCCCGGGGAGGACTTCCGTTCCAGCTGTGTGGTTTTCAGCAGAGCGGGGCATGGGTCCAGTTTGACAACACTGAGGCCTGACCTCCTGCTGGTAAAGTTACTGGAGACCCATTTGAATGCCCATTCCTCTTCCTGCCTTGGGGCTCCCGGGGACAGGGGGTGTGAGTCACAGCTGGAACCAAGGCGGGGTGGGGGCACAGCTCCTCTCACTTTATATAAACCTGATCTATGAAAAGGCAGAAGGGACCGTGGGAATTCTGAGGCTCACCTTTACCCCCCCTTCGTGTACAGCTGATGCCTCCGTTCATCAAGTCCGTGTTTATGCCCAACTTTTCAGGCTGCGTAACCTCCGGTCCTCTTGTGTTTGGCCCATCCTGTCACAAGCACATCGGTGGGCTATAGCCTTGGGCGCACGCTCTCCTCTTCCTTACCCACCGTTTGGTCACCATCTCCCTCCTTCTCTCCTCCAGGGAAGCCCCGATTCTGCCTTGGAGAAGGCTCCCGTTCCAGCAGTTTGGGGGTGCCATCCACTACTCTGACCGTCACAGTCCTGCTGCCCCACTGGCCACCTGCCCACCAGACCAGTTATCTGTCCCAGTGTCCCGATCTGGCCACCGTCCTGCCTGTCCCCTTGCCGAGGCACCCTGCAAGCACTTCCCCTTCTCCGGACAAGGCGTCGTTCCTCCGGGCTCCCCCTGCGCCTGACTGCCCCATGTGATGTGTGTCTGGGTCCTTCGTCATCTTGTTTTGTCCGTAGAGGAAAGAGTCGGGCAAGGGAGGGAATGTGGGGCCTAGGGACTTGGTCACAGACAGGAGAGGCAGAGAGGGTGGTGAGGTGGGGGGCGGAGGCCACCGGTGGGAAGCCGCACCCGGAGACGGGCAGCACTGGATGTGACAGGTGCGGTGAATACACGTAGTCGTGGCGGAGGGACCACTTTCCCGGGAACAGAGATGTGTAGCAGCCCTCCAAGGTGTCCTGATGGAAACCAGCTGTGTTGCCCCCACAACCGTGTGCTTCTGTGCTAGAAACTTCTTCCGTGCCCACTTGCTGGCATCAGGCCCGGCGCCGCCTCTGTCCCTGCTGCTGTCAGCTGACCGAGACTGAGCTGGGCGTGTGTGAGGTGGCGCCGTGCTCTTCCTCAGCGGCAGCCCGGTGGCCGTTGCTGTGGGAGAAGCCCCGTGCCTACGTCTCCGCTCGGGGCAGGTGTTTTCCCCAAGAAGGGGCAGGCAGCCCGGAGCGGGAAGGAATTCGGGGAGAGCAAGCTGGCAAGTCGCGCTCTGGGGCCTCGGCTGCGGGGAACCATGGGGCCGCGGGCTGGGCTGGGTCTCTGCTGGCTGCGGAGGCTCGTGGAAGAGTTACTTCAGCCCACCGCCTGGGGCAGAGCCAGGGAGGCGACATGGGGCACGAGCTGTTAGGCTTGGCCAGGCCCGGGTGTGGGCACAGAACGTAGGTGTGAGGAAGGGGCGACGTCCTTCTGCAGCTTGTCCTTCTGGCATCTGCGGGGGGCCCAGGGCTACCTTGGGGGCTCTTCCCAGCTGCTGTGCCCTCTGGCCATGTTGGCGCTTGGTCCCCCAATCTTCTTCTTCAGTCACGACTCTGCAGGCAGTGGTCCCGTTGGTGAGACTTGTGCCACCTGGGCCCCCCGGGAGGTGCACTTCAGACGCTGCCTGCCCCCTGCCCTCTCGGGCGGAGCCAGCCCACTCTCAGGAGCGGCCCCATATTCGTGCTTCTTGCCCTTCCCTGTCTGCGGTGCGAAAGGTCGTTTCCGCTCACTGGCCCTGCTGGGGGTTAAGGCGGGTGTGAAGTAAAACAAGTAAAACACGGAGTCTGAGGAGCAGAGCCTCGGAGGTGCTACGGCTTCAAGTGCACGTTGGGACACAGGACAGCCAGGGCGACTCAGGCTGGCTTCCTACTTCAATGAGCGGATGACAAGGATTTCTACCAGATGTTTTCTTTGCGGTGGGATCTGGGCCTGTTCCCAAGTCAAAGCAGCCCCAAGTCAATGTTCTACTTGTTTTTGAACGATGCCACAATTCCCCTGTTGCTTTTGCCATCAGAGCACAACCTTGACCCTTCGTCTCTCACTCATGTGGACGTTGTCGGGTCCTGTTTGCAAGCTGGGCGGGCCTCTCCCCTCACACTCTGGGAAACGTGTTTACTTAAAGTACTAGTCCGGTAAAATTTCTTCTAGTGAGAAGGTCAACAAATGTCTGTGTGGCTTTTATTAAAAGTCACTGTAGCGGCACCCGCTGCTGGCACGAGGTCTGCGGATTCCGGCAGCATTTTGTTGGCTGAGTTTCTGAAGGATCTTGGAAGGTCAAGCTGCATTTAAAAAAAAAAACAATTCCAGGTTCTGGTTTGCTTCTCTGGATAGCTGGTATTTACAGCTGCTTGGTGGTTATGCTGTGTTGTGTTGTGGTCTGGGGGTCCTTTGGAGTTTCCAGGTTGTCCCCACCCTGTCCTACTTGGGAACCTCATACCCGCCTTCCTCCACTGCTCTGGCTGCTGCTCCCGCAGCCCCCACTGCCTGGGAGGGCTTTGTCCCTGCCTCTGAGCCAGTGGCCAGGAAGGTGGGGCGTGTCCAGGGAAGCAGAGGCCTAGGCGTGCTCCCTACGAAGCAGGCCTGAGAAGTGGTTCTCTGCCTTCTTATGTTACTAGGGGTACGTTGGACTGGATCCAAAATGTCCTTCCTCTGGGTCCTGTCTTACCTTCTCTAGAAAGCCCATCCTGTGGCTTCTAGAGTATACATGACCAGCCCCGCTGAGGTCCTAGAGCTGAGGGGGAGGAGGAGCGGAGGGGATGGGCAGTCTTAACCTCACCCCTGTAGACCGTGGGGCAGGCAGCGCGGGTTCCTGGAGGCTCCTTCCCCCATATTCTCCTGCATCTGCTTGGCCCAAAACTTCCTTTCGTTGCTGCGCCCAGTCTTGGGGCTCAAAGATTTGCTCAAGTCTCATTGGTCCCTGTGACCAGACTAATTCTGACGGTGCTCGTGCTGGTATTCGAGGTGCTCTGCTTGTGATCTGGACACAGGAGAGGTGTTTCCTGGACACCTCTCTGCTTCTGGGAACTGCCTGACTCACGGGAGAAATGATATTTGTCAGGCTTTGTAGGGTATCCATTTGCCTCCGCTCAGTTGATGCTTAAAAGCAGAGACAGAAAGAGCTTGAGAGAGAAGATCTTAGCTAGAGTTTCTAATGAATGGAAAATGATGAATGAGTGAAAGATGACTAAAAAACATTCTGTGGTTCAGCCTCGTTGGCATCATCTCCGTGTCCCAGCCTTCTGGGTCCCTTTTGACATCTAATCCATCCAGATCATCATCCAGCCGAGAAACCTCAGCCCCCGTGGGGAAGTAACTCGGTGGAGATCACACAACCAGCGAGTGGCAAAGCTGGGATTAGAACCCACGACCCAGGGCCCTTTCGTCTGCTCCACCTACATGGTCCCGTCAACAAGCGGCTGCATTTGCCGGGGCCCTGAGTTTTGGAGGAGCCTTGCTGATGCCTGGGCATTGGTTGGGAGCTGTCAGCAGTCAGGGTGGGGCCTCAGTCTCTGTTCTTTTCATCAGGAGGGATAGTCTCTCAGTTTTTCAGTGAGGGCCCTGGGGTTTTGGATGCAACTTGAGCAGAGAAAACCTGGAGGGCAAGAGATTTTCAGTGGACTTTTCCGGGTAACGTCCATTCTTCAACTGCCCTGTAGGGGTGGGGGCCAGGGCAGAGATGGAGTTAACTAACACTCAGTTCCCCCCCCTTAACTTAAGGAAAATGGTAGAAGAAAACTCTCCTATTCTCCCCGACCCTTGAACAAAGGTGGTTAATAAAAATGTAGGCTCGTGTGACAAGGTGGGATGAGAGCCACCGTCACTTCTTACCCTGGCTGTTTAAAGTGCCAATGCAAACACTACCTTCTTCGTTTGATTCTGAGTCAACAGAGACAGGTCGTCGTGGGGGAGAGTCAGGGGTCAAGTAGGTGGCTGGCAGGGGCCCAGCCGTACAGCCATGCTTGGGACCCCACGGCTTCTCCCCAGATCTCTGGCTCCCTTTCTCAAAAGTGAGGGTGGGTCAGTGGAGTTTGCCAAGGCTGTGAAGGAGCATTCTATAAGCCCTGATATCTGTTTTTACCACTAGCCCCTTGCCCACCCCAACCCCACATCTTCTTCCTTTCAGCTGGCCCATCTGCCCCTTTGGGAGGAAGGAGACCACCCGCACTAGGGCCAAGGACAGTGGAGCCCTGCCTAGTGAGAGGCTGTTGGGGCAGTGGCTCTGTCCTGTGCCTTACCAGCCCTGGAGAGAGGGTGTTTGTCTGAAAGACTGGAATTTAAATGCCATCATCTTTGATTTTGTGATATTTCCACTTGGAACGGTCAGTTCCTCCTTCCCACTCCTTAGCATGTATGCCAACTCTCCCCTGTCATGGGCGTTCCCCTTCTACGCTCCAGCCCGGGGATTGCTGGTGTTCTAGTGTGAAGAGATTCCTTTGTGTAATAGAACCTCAGAAGTGTAGCTTGGAAATGATGATCCATGTGATGATGACTTTTCTTTCTTTCCTCTTCTTGAGGAGGTGATTCGTAGACCCCGACTGCCTATGTAATGTAAATAATGTACATTTAATTTATTGCTATGGTAGCACATTGTATTTGTTAATGTATAAAACAAATTCTAAAAAAGGTTGACAAATGTATATTTTGTTGCTTAAATGTGTCTTTGCAGAAATTGACAATAAATAACATATTTTGTGTCCATCATTGTTCAGACTTCTTTGGTTGGGGCCCCGAGCCCTGAGCATCGTCATTCATCAGAGCTTGAATACTGGCAGCCCGCGGGGCACATCTGGCCTGTAGATGTATTAGTTTGGCCTGAAACGTGTTTTTAAAATACTTGAATTCGTTGCCAATGTTTAGAAAACAGTTGATGTTTAGACCACAATTAAAATGAAAAAACAAAAAACCCAACCTAGAAATTTCATATAAAATGTAAATTTTCTGCTTCTCATAAAAACCAGTTGTTGGATCTTCCTAGGAGTGCCACAAAATTGGTCAGCACTCCTTAGTGGCTACCCCTTTGGTGAGACCTGAGGCCCTGCAGTCCCCACCATTCTCTATTGTTTACACCTGGAACGTTCCATTCATCCCTGTTGTTTGCTCGGCCCCTGTAGGCATCTGAGTTTGAGACCCCTGCTATCCACTGATTTGTCTCCATTCTGCAGTTTTCTTCCTTCTGCTCACTATTTTTCTACAGTTCCAATTTACCTCTTCAAGGATTCTTTTATGATTAAATGCCCTCTCTCCTCTCCACCTTTTGACTCCCAAAGGGCCATGCTCTTATGTACGTTTTGCTCTCAGTGTTTGGATATAGGTTTAGAAGTAATATCTGTATCTTTTGTATCTTAAGAAATTTGAAGGCAGGGATCAGGCCTTTTATCTGCTGGGCCTTGGTTGTGTGATCTTGGGCAAGTGACTTCTCTGCGTTTGCATTTTCTTTTGTGTATAATCAGAAAAATAATCCACAAGCAAAGCATGAGGATGAAGTCAATTCATAATGGGGAAAGAACCTTGAAAAAAATGGCAAGTGTTATTCAAGCACGAGGTTCAATAATAATTGTTATTATAATAGCAGTAGATGACTCACTGGAGGCTTACCGTGAGCTGAGTGTTTTGCGTGTGCACTCAGTCCTATAACATGACTGCTAGTTCCTAAAAATCACAGTGCTGGGGCACCTGGGTGGCTCAGGTTGATTAAGTGTCCGACTTTGGCCCAGGTTGTGATCTCGCAGTTCACGGGTTTGAGCCCTGTGTTGGGCCTGGAGCCTGCTTCAGATTCTGTCTCCCTCTCTCTGCTCCTTCCCAGCTTGTGCTCCGTCTCTTCAAAAATAAACATTAAAAAAATAAAAATCACAAGGCTAAGCAAAAACTATTGCAAGCACAAGGCTTATGGAAAATGGGGCTAGGGACCCAACACTCAAACACTTTGTCAGTGATACATAAAAAGGAGGTTGATGAAAATGGTAGCAAAGTTCTACATATGTTAAATGATTAAGAAATCAATACTACAATAAATACAGCTTTTTACTTTGAAACAGACCTGAAGTAGTTTGATTGTGGAGTCAGGCACTGGAAGGACCGCCGCGTGTGGGTTATTGTGGAGGCGGAGAGAGAGTTTTCTGCAGTCGGGCCGACAGTGGGAACACCAGATGTGTCTGGGTGTGGCTCCCAACACATGGTTCGCCAGGGTAGCTGGCAGCTGTGAGGTGGGTGCTGAGTGATTTGTGCGTTCCCATGCAGCTTGATTCAGCTGGGCGTGGTTTTCTCGGTTCACCTAGTATTTCTCATGGATGAGTTAGTTGTGTAATCAAATCTGAAGTTTGTGTTACACTCGAATTTTCCCCATGATATATCTATCAATTGCATTGGACCAAATTTCCATTTGCAAAACAAGTGTCAGCAGCAGAATGGACTGTATGATCTCATTTAGACATCCAGGCAACCCGTTCAGGCAGGCATATTATTATTATCCCCATTTCACTTACAGAATCAGAATCAAATTTCAGTTTGGAATCTAAATTTGATGCAGATTTAATGGATGTGCTGACGTCAACCTGAAGGCAAGTTTTGGACTGTGGGGTTCTAGACGCACAGGGATGCACCCGGGAGAGCATGTTCCAGCTCTCTGGTGTCCCTGCCCAGCTTGGAGTCCGCATCTGCTGTCCTGGAATCCGCATCTGCCGCTTCCCGGGCTGCTGTTGTCACGCCCTTGCCGTGTGGTGCCTCATCCGAGCCCTGGGTCTCAGAGTTTAGCTTCTGTGGAGACCCTATGGCTGCAGGTGAAGACATCTTTCACACAGACACCCCATTGCCGTCTCCACCGCAGGATTTGGCTGCTACCTGGGTTCAAGCCTTCTTCCTGGAAGTTGGGGGATCCCTGATTCCCCAGAGCCTTTGTGGAGGTTGAACATCTTGTGCCTGTGTGGAAAAGTGCTGTAGGGGGCACAACATTCAGGTGGGCCAGTTACCGTCCCTCCAAACCTAGGGTCCTCCTAGGGCCCTGCAAGCTCACCTTTCATCTGGGTTCTGTGTTTACGTGTTCCCTCCACTAGATGGGGCACACCTCCAGGTGAAGGCTCATTCTTAGGACTCCAGAAACCTGTTCTCCCCACCTCAGTGTCCGGCAGCTCATAGCAGCCCCTGAACATCTTGGGGGCCGTTATTCTTCCTGCTGCATGGGGAAAGGCTTTCCTGAGGAGCCTGCTCAGGCCACACTCAGGTTTTCCTTCAATCTCTCTCTCTCTCTCTTTCTTTTTTTTTATTTTTTTTCAACGTTTTTATTTATTTTTGGGACAGAGAGAGACAGAGCATGAACGGGGGAGGGGCAGAGAGAGAGGGAGACACAGAATCGGAAACAGGCTCCAGGCTCTGAGCCATCAGCCCAGAGCCTGATGCGGGGCTCGAACTCATGGACCGCGAGATCGTGACCTGGCTGAAGTCGGACGCTTAACCGACTGTGCCACCCAGGCGCCCCATCTCTCTCTTTCTTTTTTAATTTATTTATTTTAAGAGAGAGGGTGAGGAGCAGAGAGAGGGAGAGACAGACTTCTAAGCAGGCTCTGTGCTGTCAGCTCAGAGCCCCATGCAGGAATTGAACTCATAAACTGTGAGATCATGACCTGAGCTGAAATCAAGAGTCAGATGCTTAACCGCCTGGGCCGCCCAGGCGCCCCTCAATCTCCCTTTTTGAGTGCCTGTGGTGTCCAGTGGTGCCACCAGCTGTGCTCTGACCAGCCCTTCTTTCTTCTTCGGGGCAAAGAGCTGGCTCCGGTAACCATCACAGTCCGGTTCTGTAACTCTGCAGCAGCTATCAGTTATGCAAACTGTTTCATTTCGGTTCAGACTCAGTCCTGTTTGTTTGAAACTTTGACTCACATTCACTCCAAAGCCCCCTCCCATGCCAGCCCTCCAGAATAGACTGGCTGGGTGGGCCAGGGGTGTTGGCTCAGAGTGTGGCTCCTCTGAGCCCTGTTTTCAATGAGATGCCATCCTTGGCCTGTTCTAGGCCTGCCCAGCTCAGTTTTAGCAAAGAATCCTGTTAAATTGGTTTATTGAGAACCACCCCCCCCACCCCGCTCTTGATATCCAATCATGTTGCTGTCGCCTGATCCTTGCTACCTAACAAAGTTCTTCTTAGTAATTTTCCATCCAATTCTTTCCCCCTGCCCATTGGCTAGAAATCCCCACATGTCCCTGTTTGAAGGGGAGTTCAATCTCTCTCCCCTATTGCAATAGTCTTGGATAAAGCCATCCTTGCCTGTTGAACTCTGGTGCAGTTCTTCTTTGACAGGTGGCTTATCTGTACCACATGCATGCCCCTGCCTCTGCTCTTTGACACCAGTGCTGGGGTGGGGAAGAGACCTCTTATTTTGGGACTGCTCCTGGAAGAGCTAACTCATGGTGTTAGCATGGGCACTCGGCAAAGCAGACACCAGGACGGGAAGAAGCAATGTATCAGGGGAAAGCCCTGTGAGAGGAAACACAGAGCACTGGAGAAGACTGGAAGAGCCATCAGACTTCAGTGTGGTCTGACCCGAGGGGAGGAGGGATGGGAGGGAGCGAGGTGGGGTGGAGGCATCTTTGGCGTCAGTCCAGTCCTAAGAGAAGTTCAGTAAGGCCACTGAGAGCCCTCTGGCCAAGGTCGCCCACCAGGGGAGTCCCACCTATCATAAGAATGAGCCCCAAATTGCTATCCTTGTTGTACCCAGTCACAGGTGGCAGTGGCCTGTCGGAAACCTGGCCTTAGTGTGAGCCATGGAACAGAGAGAGATTTCAGAATGTTGCACTTTTGGAGCCATCAGTCAGTTACGCCTCTGTAGGTGGAGACCTGCCGTATGCACGTGTCCCTATTTTGCTTGGCTACAGTTTACCCCTCATTTGTGGGTAGGCCCACATTAGTGGAGAGGGAGGGTGAACCCCCTCTCTTGGTTTTCTCTGCCTCTCTACTACCAACCTTCCATTGGTTCCTTTGCTCAGGAGGCTTGCAAATGCTGCTGTTTTGTCACAAGTGCCCTGCCATGGGAAACGGGGCAGAGGCTGGATCCATTTCTGCCCTTCTTCAGCGCCTGCTCCAAGACATCTATCTTGCAGCCTTCAGTTAATGATATAAGAGCTTCAAGCCCCACTACCAACTTGGTGTCTGCTCAGTTCTCGAGATGTTCCCTTATCCCTATGCCAGCAGGTAGCAGTGTCTGCTGCTCGGGGTCATATCCACTATAACGCTGTACCTCTTCACTCTGTGTCCACCTTCTCCTTTCTCCAGACCCAGACAGTGACAGGTGGTCTTGGCAATGTTGACAATCGCCTTACCATGACCATTGGGGGCTGTGGTTGGAGGCCCCTCAGTGTTGGAGGGATACAGATGGACAAGTCAAATGCTCTCCCTCCTTCATGGAGCCAGTCCTCTTATATTTCGTAGGGAATGAGGTGGGATGTTGGTTTCATTGCTAGTTCTGATGACATGGTGCCTTTTTGCAAGGCTGGTGGGGTCCCTTGGCTGGCTCCAGTGACTCCAGTGGGTCTTTGAATTTGAAATGTGAACTTGGTAGGCCATGGCTATGGCCCACTCAAACATCTGCCCTCAAACTTTCAATGTTGTACCTGTATTCCCATGGTGGAGGAGGGGCTGAGGGCAGGCTGCCCCAAGATGGGCTGCATTGGCATGAAGATTATTCTGAGCTCAAGGCAATCAAGACCCTACGGGCTCAAGAGAAACTTTTGTCCCTCCCTTAACTACATAGAAGCTTCTAAATTGGGGGTCTT
The DNA here is from genome assembly GCF_028749965.1 of Puma concolor. NCBI lineage: Eukaryota > Metazoa > Chordata > Mammalia > Carnivora > Felidae > Puma > Puma concolor. The sequence continues at coordinate 14,554,597 of NC_141680.1, read as the reverse complement.
TCCCAGAATAAGGGTTATTGGCACTTTTATCTGAGTGACCCATCTCTACAGCAGGGCAAACATCTAATTACCAAACATCAGCTCCTCTTCTTATCACACTTGTGAAGATCGTTCATTCCTCCCCTCTGAAGTCCCAGACGCCAACCCCTTATCCTTAGTTCAGGATGAGACATATACCTCATTTTGCCTGATCATCTTTGGGGTTTCCATGCGTGTGTGGATTCCCGTCATGTGTGGTATTAAATTTGATTTTGTCCTGTTAATGTGTCTCATGTCGGTTTGATTCTTAGTCCAGCTAGAAAGACCTTTGAAGAGGACAGGAATTCTTGTTCCCCAACAGTGGACACTATTTATGGGAACCAGGGTTAAGTTCCAGAGATGAACTCTGAAACATGGTTATGATGCCTGAGGGCAGGGGTCCTTGGAAGGGGACTTTTGATCTTTATTTCTGCAGGCACAGATAACACCTGCTGGAAGCATCCGGGTCTGGAGTAACTTGGTGGAAAGTCATCCCTAACTTCAGACCAGCCCCTTCCACTCTCAGAACAGGATACTGCTCATATCTGTTCAACTTTAAGGGTACAGAAAAATCACCTGGAGAGATTGTTAAGATGCAGATTGTAAACTCCATTCCAGAGATTAGACTAACTGGGTTGGGCAGGACCCAGGAATCTGCACTTTTAACAAGCACAGGAGAATTCTGATGTAGTCTTTCACTTGGGGAACCACTGATCCAGTCTATAGTCTCTGTATACATCTCTCTCCTATTACAGTGGTCTCAGGCCCAGTGAGAAAGAGGCAGGGAACAGTGAGGGTGTGTGTGAGGGGGTTGAGTGATGCCTGTCCTGCAACTAAGGGGATTATCATTATCATTCTCACAAATGTGGAAGGAAGGTCTGTCCCAACAAGACACAGGATCTTGCTCGGACAATGAAAAGGGATCCTCAGCCAGAACAGAATAGAGGGACATAAATGAACCATGAAGCTTGTAAGGAGTACTTTAAGATGGAAATGGATTATGACCATGTGAACGACAAGAGTGTCCTGTAATGAGAAACACCGGGAGAAGAGATGAGCATTGTGCCTGAGACAGAAGGAATTTGGTGAAAAGAAAAATCAGATGCTGAGAAAATTGAAAGTTCAGTTAAAATCACACATTGAAACACAGCTAGAGTACCTTTCTCCAAACCCAAACAAATGATCAGATGAGAGATGTGACACGAGAGAATGGAAACCACCTACCAGCAACCTGGGAACAAAACAGAGCTGTTGAAGGAGCTGAAGAAAACACCCATGGGTGGAATGTTCCCTACCACCGAGGAGGTTAAAGGCAAAATAACCTGGTAACTACACTGGGGGAAGAATGGGGCTGACAAGCTGACTCAGTCAAGTGGAAGACTAACGCGAAGCAGCCCATGTATAAGAACCAATAAAACAAGCTGCAGCATAAATGGCCCCACATCAAAGCGTCATACAAATGATTAGGCAGGAAAAAGTGAGAATGTGTTACGGCATTGTGCAGACGCTTTCTGAGAAAGATGGCAGAAATCTTGTCCGAATTATTGCTTCAGATGGATCTTACTTATCCCCTGCATGACAGTACTTAAAAAAAATTAGAGGTGTCTGGGTGGCGCAGTCGGTTAAGCGTCTGACTCTCGTTTTCCACTCAGGTCATGATCTCATAGTTTGTGGGGTCGAGCCCTGCATCAGGCTCTGTGCTGACAGCGTGGAGCCTGCTTGGGATTCTCTCTCTCCCTCTCTCCCTGCCCCTCCCCCCCACCTAAAAAAAAGTAAAGACTAACAAGGAAGTCTTTATAGTCTTGCTCTAAAATATCAATTGGCAGGTTTTACAAGAATTTAACAGTATAAAGAATCTGAGGGAAAGTCCAGGGAAAATGGACAATGAGGCCCAGATGAAATCCAGCTGTACCACTCAGAGTGCAGCAGTGAATAGAATGGGAAAGGATTTCAACTTTTTTTAATTACAGAAATTTTTGGCCAAGGAAGAGTGCTTCCCCAAACCCGATGGGACAAAATTACAACAGGTACAAACAACTGTAACCTCTTCCAAGGACTTGGAAATGATAAAATTAATTCAGTGACTTCTTATTGACTAGGAGGACTTTGTCGCAGGGCTGGAAGCCAGCCCAAGCAAGTGTAACCTGACAAAAAAGGAGGCGTTCATTAGAAAGAGACAGAGCAGTCTCCTACCATCAAAGGACAGGGATGTAACAGGGCTATGGGAAGAACAGCCAAGGTCATCAGACCTCTTGTCTGTCTCTCGCTTTTTGCTTTCTGCTTTTCTCTGTGCGCCTCTGTATTTTTTTTTTCCTTTCTAGAATTGTAGGTCTTTTCCTTACAGATTTGTAATGGCTTTTTGTTTAGCTTTATTCTCTCCCTGAAGACCAGCTGAGCTGGTCTCAGCACCAAGGTTTCCCTTCACTGCCTAGACTGTGAAATGGATCTGGGTCCTTTAAATGTTTCCTTTGCCAGCTGGCACAATGCTAAACTTTGTCAGCAGAGGGTGCCAGAGAGACACCGTAGGAGGAAAGAGGTTTTGCTTCTGGTTCTCTAGTGCTTGCTTGGCAAGCTCTCAAGTCTCCCTTGGCAACCTGTTGTTGCACCGGTGCTTGCGTGGGTTTCAGGTCTGGCTTCTGCAGCCTGAGCAGCACTTCCTGCACCCAGATTCCTTCACTGCACACAGCTCCCCCCCCCCCCCCCCCCCCCGCCCCCGTGTCCACCTCCTGCAGTGCATGACCACCTGCAGCGCCCAGTGGCCTGTGGCTTCTCCTGGCAACAACCTCTTCTTGCAACTTGTTGATTTGTAACCTTGGGTTACAGTTTCCTGGGTGAAATCTGAAATTGGTCCCTGTGTGTGTGTGGGGGGGGGGGGGGCAAGGGCAGACTGAAAAAGAGACAGACCCCTCCAGATTGGTAGGTGGCAGTTTTAATAAGCAAGGGAACTTGCTTTTATGACGGTTGGCTTAGTCAGCTGCAAAGTGAGCAGATCTTTACACCCACCTGTCAGAACCTTAAAAGTTTATATAGACGCCCTAACTGGGTTCAGTCATGTCTACCAGATGGCACATCCAGTCATTATACCCAGATGGTCTCAACAGCACATTACTATCTCAAGTCTGTGTCCTTGAGGCAGCTTTTAGGGCAGGAAGGCAGGCAGAATGCATATTTCACCGACAGGGAGGGCAGGGAAGAGCCTCAATTGCCTGGGTCCAGCTCATGGGTCAAATGGCATCCGTATCCTCTCGATGACCTTCTCCAGTGTTTCCCCTCTTATGACTGGCTCTTATAATTCTATATGTACTGCTCTTTTGCAATGTTCCCTGAGCAGTCAGCAAGGTTTTACTGGCATAGAGGTGGCTTGTTTGGTGACTATCTGGCCGCACTGGAGGCAGATGCCACAGCAACAGTTTAGGCACATGCAAGAAAAAGCAGATTAAAATCACGATTTCCAAAATAAGTAATTTTCAAAATTAAGAGCCCAGTGATCTGAATCATTGATTTATTAAGTCCTCTAGGTTGGAGGTCAGATAACTCAGGATATTTACTTGTTTCTTTATGTGATTTAATAAAGATGGTAATGAGCAGATTTATCAGGTATAAACACAAGCCTTCTGTTTAGATAATGGCATAGATGCCTCCTTGAGAGGCAGTGATAATGTTCAGGTGATCCTGGAGGACAACTTGTTTCTTTTTCTTTTTCAAGTTTATTTATTTTGAGAGAGAGAGAGAGAGAGAGAGATTGAGAGAGAGAATCCCAAGCAGGTTCCACACTGTCAGCACAGAGCCCAAAATGGGGCTTGATCCCAGGAACTGTGAGATCGAGACCTGAGTAGAGATCGAGAGCTGGATGCTTAGCCGAATGAACCGCCCAGATGCCCCCAGCTTTTCTCATTAGAGATATTTTAGTGTTCAGTAAGGGTAGGCTTTTTCCTTATTGGCTATCATTTAAGGCTTGCTAGGTGGACTTAGTAAGTGCTTCTTTGTGTGCCACAGTGGCTTCCAGGCCAATGGAAGGAAAATGGTGGCCAGATGAGCATACCAGTGGAAAACATAACATGCTCATCTGGCCTTGAGGAGGAGGAGGTTGGCAGTTGCTATTACTATGGGGCGGATTCTCCTTTGTGCCCAGGGAAAAGCCAGGGTGCAGTGGCCCAATCGCCCAGGTGGGAGCCACGGCCAAATGTCTGTGCTACATAACCACCGGGTTCCATTCAGGGCTTCCCAATAAGTGGGTGTTGTGACCTGTCACTGTCAAACTAGCTGCTATCCTTTAGTGTGACAGAATGACTGCATAGTTCCAGTGACTTCCATCCCACATTTCTGGTACAGCTGGGTTGGTTGTGTTCACAGTGATTTTTCTGTTCCCAACATAGGGGTGCCTGGCAATCCAGTGCTCAAATGTCCATCACCCAGGGTGAACCATGTGAATACATCCCAGGTCTGTGCATAGTCACCCGTGGCTCAGATGGTATTATTTTTTAGGACCCTTTTGGTCATCAGTTTGATGGGCTGCCTGTGTAGTTTGATTGACAGAAAAAGAATACCTGTGTCCAGTGTTACTGATAGTGTGTGCCAGAGACCAGTTTTCTAGAGTAGTATTGTGTAATATCAGATGAATTAAGAATGCCAGTCCTAGCTTGTTCTTTTTTAATATACTGCTTTAGGACTTTTTAAAAAATGTTTATTTTTGAGACAGAGAGAAAGAGAGAGAGTGAGCAAGGGAAGGGGCAGAGAGAGAGGGAGACACAGAATCCGAAGCAGGCTCCAGGCTCTGAGCTGTCTGCACCGAGCCCGACGCGGGGCTCGAACTCACGAATGGTAAGATCATGACCTGAGCGGAAGTTGGACGCTTAACTGACTGAGCCACCCAGGAGCCTTGAGAACTTTTTAATCCACTCCCCAGAGTGGTGATAATCCTGATGAGCTAGAAAGGGGCATCTGCTCATATACCCAAGGTCAGCTTAAATCTTTTGTTGGGCATACAAGTGGGCCCACTGTGGAGAGGTATTTATATTAGGAGTCTGTGTCATGACTGGGCACCATAGGGGCAGCAGATGTCTAAGGCTGACAAGACAGTTATTTAATAGGAACTCGTATGGGAAAGTCTCCCCCTTCTGTAAGAATTACACTTGGAACCTGATCATTAGATGTCAATGTAGCTGTACCTTTAGAAATTTGACCTGGTTGTGCATGCCATGCATGTTGGCTGGGGAAGGCAGCAGGCAGGACTGGGGGTGGGATATGCCAGATCAGGACCCTCACCTTCTCCCCTCCTTCAGTGGTGCATGTTCTGTTCCAGGTATAGTGTGTTTCAACAGGTCTGGCTCGCAGCAGGATAATAGAATCCCATTAGAGACTGAGTAGTTCCCTGGGATGTCTTATTGAGAATCCCAGTACACAATGCCTTCGCCAGGCCCGATGGAGCTTGATGTTCTCAGCATCGTAGCACATTGATCCCCGGTGGGACTCAGGGCAATGGCTGTCTCCCTCAACTTTTGTACCTTTACGGTACTGGATGCCTTGGCAGGGGTTTCTAGTTTGGCATATTGGGCAATAGGCCCTACTGATTGATCATTTAAATGTATTAAAGCCTTTAAGCATCTGACTTTGGCTCAGGTCATGATCTCGCTGCTTTGGGCCCTGACAGTTCAGAGTCTGGAGCCTGTTACAGATTCTGTGTCTCCTTCTCTCTCTGCCCCTCCCCTGCTCATTCTCTCTCTCTCTCAAAACTAAATAAAAAACATTACAAAAAATGAAATGTATTGAAGCCTGGGATAGTACCTTAGTCTGCTTGGCCAGGTGGTTTTAGTTGTTAGTAATTTATTCTGCTGCTTTAATGTCTCTTTTTTTCTGATCAGTCCTGTGGCTTGCAGGTTACAGGGGAGGTGGGGCTTCTACTTAATGTCATTATCTTTTGTCCACTCTTAGATATCATGACCTTTGAAACGTGATCCCTGATCATTGAGGGCATCCGCACATGGTGCTCAGCTTCCATAATCCCCTGTTGGTGGACACCTGGTTTTCACAGCCATAGAGGCAAACTTGGATGAGGCCAGACATAGTGTCCACATGAACCAAGGCATATTTAGAATCCTCACTCAGACAGAGGGGGCAAACATAACCAGTTTGCCAATCCTTCACCATCTGGGGACTCCGATGGATGGTCCCAGACTCCTTTGGCAGGTGCCTTGAGTGTTGTTGAGGACATACAGGATTTATTACTGCATTAACCAAGCCACTGTATTTTAAGGGCAATCTGGCATCCTTGGTAATATTCCATTCAATCTGGGTGTTATGGTGGCCTCTCTTTCTATTTGCCCACTGTGTTGTATCTACTGAAGAGTTAGTTGCTAGGGCTTTTACCCAAGCTAGGGCATCGGTTTCCTGATTGCCCTATGAACTGGGACGTGGAAGACAGTGAGGACTACCTCAGGCTCTTGCAGGTAAACTTTCTTGACCTCATAAGGACTTATCTATGATCATCTACACCTTTGCTTTTCATTGTCTAAGCCACAGGGTTAATCTCTTTGGTGTGAAGGGTTAACGGCCAGGGTTCATCAGTCAGTGATCCCCAGCTAAATAGCTGAGTTCAGCCCACTAGCTGCTGTGGTTCATTTCTGTTTCCATCCAGATGATGTCAGTGTTGGGCTGAATAGCCATTGCAGTCCATGTGGGAGATCTATCAGGCATCAGCAGGATTTTTCCTCATTCCCTCTGCAGGGGTTGCCACAGGAATAGGGGTGGGGGCATTTGGAGGATCTATATGTTCTATAGGGTCTAGTAGCACCCACATTTCTACAGACAGTGGGCTGGTGGGCAGGGTACCCCTTTGTTGTCTGTAGGCATATGCCGTAGGCACTTAGTCAAAGTGGGAGTCTGGCCCATGGCAGAAGTGGGTCAATGGAACATGTTCTCTATCCATCCCTTGATAGAAAGGGAAGCTCTTAACATGCTATGCTTTTTCTTCACGAGACAGTCTGCCTGGAGGAGTACTGTGTACATTGCTAGGAACTGTTGCTTTACGGAGGTATATCAGGTTTTTGCCTCTTTCCAGAACCAAGACCAATATCCTAGAGGTATTTTCTCTTTCTGTTGTCTCTTCTATAGTGCCCAACCCATACATTCTAGATACATCTGATTCAAATGATAGCCCTGCTTGAGGGATGTCCAGAGCTTTAATGTGTTTCACTAGTATTTTTGCCTTCTCAAAGGTGGCTTGCTGCTCTGCCCACCTGTTACCCACCCCCCCTTATTTTGTTTTATTTCTTAAAATTATTTATTTATTTTTAAATTTCCATCCAAGTTAGTTAGCATATAGTGCAACAATGATTTCAGGAGTAGATTCCTTAATGCCCCTTCCCCATTTAGCCTATCCCCCTCCCACACCCCCTCCAGTAACCCTCTGTTTGTTCCTCATATTTAAGAGTCTCTTATGTTTTGTCCCCCCCCCCCCGTTTTTATATATTTTTGCTTCCCTTCCCTTATGTTCATCTGTTCTGTGTCTTAAAGTCCTCATAGGAGTGAAGTCATATGATTTTGTCTTTCTCTGACTAATTTAGCTTAGCATAATACCCTCTAGTTCCATACACATAGTTGCAAATGGCAAGATTTCATTCTTTTTGATTGCCGAACGATCCTCCATTATATATATATATATATATATATATATATATATATACACTGCATTTTCTTTATCCATTCATCCATCGATGGGCATTTGGGCTCTTTCCACACTTTGGCTATTGTTGATAGTGCTGCTATAAACATTGGGGTGCATGTGCCCCTTCGAAACAGCATACCCGTATCCCTTGGATAAATACCTAGTAGTTCAATTCTGGATCATAAGGTAGTTCTATTTTTAATTTTTTGAGGAACTTCCAAACTGTTTTCCAGAGTGGCTGCACCAGTTCGCATTCCCACCAACAATGCAAAAGTATTGCCCTTTCTCCACATCCTTGCCAACATCTGTTGTTTCTTGAGTTGTTCATTTTAGCCATTCTGACATGTGTGAGGTGGTATCTCATTGTGGGTTTGATTTGTATTTCCCCAATGATGAGTGATGTTGAGCATCTTTTCATGTGTCTGTTAGTCATCTGGATGTCTTCTTTTGAAAACTGTCTATTTATGTCTTTTGCCCATTTCTTCACTGCATTATTTGTTTTTTTTTTTTTTTTGGCTGTTGAGTTTGATAAGTTCTTTATAGATTTTGGATACTAACCCTTTATTTGATATGTTGTTTGCAAATATCTTCTCCCCTTCTGTCGGTTGCCTTTTAGTTTTGTTGGTTGTTTCCTTTGCTCTTCAGAAGTTTTTACCTTAATGAGGTCCCAATAGTTCATTTTTTGCTTTTGTTTCCCTTGCCTCTGGAGACATGTCAAGTAAGAAGCTGCTGCAGCCAAGGTCAAAGAGGTTGTTGCTTATTTTCTCCTCTAGGATTTTGATGGCTTCCTGTCTTATGTTTAGGTCTTTTATCCACTTTATTTTGTGTATGGTGTAAGAAAGTGGTCCAGGTTCAACCTTCTGCATGTCACTGTCCAGTGAAATTACATTGATTTCCCCTAGAAGTCAAACTATGAAGCACTTTATAGTTCAAAACTAAGCAGGCGGAGGGATTTGTGGTATTCCTGAAGAGCAAGGTTGGCCCAGTTGGGCAGGGCTTAGTGTAATGGCTCCATTCTCCACTAGATGGCACTGCTAACCTACTGGGGTGGATTGTTATGGTGCTCGTAGGTGTGTATGCGCATGTGCGGGAGGGTTAAAAATGGCGTCACCCAGGTGCCCAGTCTCTAGTATTGGAACTCTGTGCTCTCCCTGACCAGCAATCGCGCACTTGTCCTTTGTCTCCAGCTTCTGTCCACTCCCGGCTACTACACTGTCTGCGACCAAGCTGTCGCAGGCGGCAGGCGGCCAGGTGGCAGGCACCTCCTTCCTGAGTTTTATCTCCGATGCGGCTGTGTTTCCCGACCCGTCACTTCTGAGGGACTGTGGCTTTGACCCACTCAGATCCTGTGGGAGAGGGTCTCACTGAGCAATGGCTGGCTGCCGGCCGCACCCAGGAACATTCGCAGGACTGTGCTGCTGCCGATGCCCAGAGACTGTCACTGGGCGCTAGCACACCCCATAAAAAGTTCACGCGATCGTATAGCAGCAGCGTTTCAGGGATTATGGCAAATCACAACACACATCTGGCACCAGCCTTCACCCCCAACGACCTTGTTCCAACACCAGCGAATGTGGTTGTACTCTGGGGTCTGCTGGCACCGGGTGGCCACAGAGCCTCTACCAGATGTCCTTCCAGCAGTGGAACCGCTTTTTCCCGTGTGGCCGAGAACCTCCCGGACCCCACTCTGCTCCTGGGGATTCGCCCTTCCCACCAGAGCACCAGAGCCAGGTATCGAGCTGCGGAGTGGCAGACTCTGCGCTTTCCCTGTTTATAGAGTCTTAATGGAATTTAAACCCTCTCCTTTCTCCTTTCTCCCTTTTTAGTTCAGTCCCTGCGGCTGTTTCCACTTTCCCAATTTCTCTCCAGCTGCTTTGGGAGGGTGCTTTTCCCGAACTCCCCCCCCCCCCAATCTCTGTACTCTCTTCGCAAGCAAAAACAGTTCCCTGCCCTCTGCAACTTTTCTCTCCCCTAGTTCACCTGTCTGCGCCGCATACCTGCTTAGTTCTGTGGTTCAGATTGTGCAAATTGTTGCGTTAATCCTCAAATCAGTTTTCTAGGTGTGCAGGATTGTTTAGTGTTAATCTGGTTGTATTTCGAGGAGGAGAGATGCAAAAAAAACCTTCCATGCTGTTCCTCCATCTTGGCTTCTCCCCCTCCCACCCCCCTTTTTTTTAAAGGGATAGAAGCACTGTGTCAGGTAGGGAATAGAAGTCCTCCAAAACTCCCAAATCCCTACAAAGGCTTGCGTTTCTTTTATCTTCTTAGGGGTTGGATAGGCTTGTATGTTAGTAATCAAAGCTTCTGGAACAACATTTCCTGACCAAATAATTCCTCAAAACTTTATGGCATTATCTGCACCTTGAATGTTTTGTGAATTCATCTTTTCCCTTGCAGATGTTCCAACAAATCTGCAGAGGGTCCTGCAGCGGAGGTGAATCTTCACATGTTAACATTATAACATCAATGTAATGGACCCATTTTACTGTTGTGGGGAAAGAGAACAGGGACAAGTCTCATGTTGCCATCCCATGGCATATTGGAGGGCTCTGCAGGTAGCCTTGGAGAAGTACTTGGAAGATCCATTGTTGCCTCTTCTCATGTGAAGGCAAGTTGATCTTGTGACTCTGTAGCAAGGGATATATGGAAAAAAGCATTTGCTAAGTCCAGTACAGCATGGCACACTCCTAGGACCATGGCCAAAGTATCTAAAGCAGTGGCAATGTTGGGCACAGCCACATGCATGGGTGACATTGTCTCATTCATTTCTTGGTAGGTCACGGTCATCTGCCATGGGCCTTTGGCTTTTTTATTGGTCATACTGGGCTGCTGAAAGCACTATGGGCAAAGCATGTAATACCCATTTGGTGCAGCTTTTAGAGTTTCTCCTATTTCCTTATGCTCCTAGGTAATCTATACTGTTTGACGATTACCATTTTTCTCAGGGGTAGTAGACTTATTAGTTTCCAGCTGGCATTTCTGCTTAGTACTGGTTTGATTACTCTAGCCCAGAGGTGGAATTCACTGATGTAGGTTTGTAGAGTTTGACCTTGTGGGATAAGCCCAATATATTCTTTGGTATTGAAGAGACACCGGTTCTCCTGGACCGTTTTGACCATAATTATTTGCACTCCCTAACCATTGATGACACTGAGGGGGCCACAAAACTTCTAAGGGTTACCATGTATGAGAGTACCTTTGGCTTCAGTATCAGCCCGAACTGTCATCTTTTGTTTATTTCTGGGGGACTAGTAAATAGTGAATCCAACATGAGACCTCTGATCGCCTCTAATGGTTCTCACCTAGAGGCAGTCTTGGCTTGTATTTTATATGTGGGGCATGGGAGGCACCCACTCTGAATAGGATTGTATCCCTGGAGCCTCTGTTGGAACAGGTAGGGCATCAGGGATCGTAGGACCAGGTAGGGCAGGCCTGAACTGTTGTTCAGATTTTAAGATTTTCCATAGGTCAAACCAACATAACATTGGGTTGCTGGTTTCTCTCTCTAGGTGGGGTCTTGGCAACAAGGAGAGCAAACCATATTTTTTCTTGGTTACTTTTATCACACTTTTTTTTTTAACGTTTATTTATTTTGAGAGAGAGAGAGAGAGCACATGCATGCACATGAGTGGCGGGGAGGGGGGCAAAGAGAGAGAGAGGAGAGAGAGAATCTGCTCTAACAGAGCAGAGTCTGATGCAGGACTCTATCCCATGAACCATGAGATCATGACCTGAGCCAATATCAAGAGTCAGACTCTCAACCAACTGAGCCACCCAGGCACCCCTTTTATCACACTCTGTACAGCTGATTGGGATAGCCTTTTGGTGTTCTGAGCTCTCTCTGTCTCGGGTCTTTCCCTTTCCCACAGCCCATACCAGTTTCTGGGATTTGCCAGTTTCCCCCAGATCAGCAAAAGATTGCCCAACATCACAAATGACTTGTCCCTCAACTGGGTTCAGCATGGATATTAGTGTCCCCTAGCAGGTGCCGGGGACAAACTGGAGTATCTTGGTTTTCATTTCTGCAGTGAATGTGGCCCAATCAGGGTTTTCAAAGACAGGGGCATAGATTGCCTGTCTCATTTCCAACTCCCTAAGAATTTGTTGTACCGCCACTATAGATGTGCAGGGTCCCACGTGCCAGGGGGATCCTCTCCCTGGACCAACCCTAGAATAATCCAAACTATAAGGGAGGATATCCCCTGGATCCCTCGAGCACCATGCAGATGCTGCTGGAGGGCAGGGTGCATGGTGATGTTGCTTTGCCTCCTGTCCAGAGAAATGCATCGTCCCCCATATCCCACAGCTGCACTAACCATGCCTGGATATTTTCTCCTGCCTCTTGTGGAACTTGGTAGCCATATCAATAAGCTCAGCGGGAGTATTTTCTCTCATCATGGACATTTCCTGAACTGGGGGCTGCCCTGCTGGCCGGGGTTGCTATTGTGGTGCTTTTGTTTCCTTTGTTTTGGGAGTCAGTCAGCACTGGGTGTTTCATCCACTTCAGTGTCAGTCACCACAACATCCTCCTCTTGGCTCTCCTCACTTTCTAGGAGATTCCACGCCTTAGTGTCCTACTCAGGCTTTGTCCACAGCACTTGAACCTTGATCCGAGGCAGCTTGTGCCCACCCAGCTTTGCAAAAAGGAAGGTTGAGGTCTCCAGCTTATGCCCCTTTCCTGTCAGCCCTGAAGGTAGAAGGCATCCTTCCCTCACCTACGCTCTCCTTCCAACCTTCTAACTTGAGCATCAGTCTCTGGTCAGGCTTGGGTGGCCAGCCCTCCACGCAGCCTCATGCTTCCCTTCTCTGCGGCCGTGCACTCTTCCCAGTTCCTCCAACAGGCGCACCAGACCAGCCGGCCTTCTCTGGGCGGCCCTGTACAAAGGCGGCCATCCACAAGCCAGTTGCCCACAAGCTGGCATTTCCCCACAGGTGCCCCTCTGCCAAGGCCCCTTTCTTTTGTCTCCTGGCTGACTCGCCAGTGTTAGTTTGTACCCTCAGGAGCCCCCCGGGTGAAATCTGAAGCTGACTCCCCTACAGGGATAGCAGGGAGGGACCAAATAAAGAGGTAGACTGCTCCAGATCGATAGGTGGCAGGTTTAATAAGCAAAGGAACTTAATTATGAGGCTTGTCTTGGATGGCTGTGAGACCAGCAGATCTCCACATCTACCAGACAGAATCTTAAAAGTTTATACAGAGGCCTTAACTGGGTGCAGTCACGTAAGCTGTCCAGACGGTCTCAACAACATGCTGCTCTCTCAAGAGCTCCCTGTAGCTCCCGGTGGGGCAGGCAGGTGGAACGCACATGTCAAGGACAAGGGAGTGGGGGAGGAGCCTCTGATTGCCTGGGTCCAGCTTGGGGGTCCACTTACGAGACAGAGGGGTGTATGGAAACATGGGGTATGCTGATAGCCTAAAAATACCTGACCACTTCATGAACATAGAAAAATTAATAATGATGCTGGAGTGATATTGATATTGCAGAGGTTCTTACTGACCTTTTTCCTACGGAGTGCTTCCCCCCCTCCCCAAAAGCTTTATTAAGGTACAGTGGACAAATAAACATTGTATATATTTAAGGTGTACAATTTGATGTTTTAATATATGTATATGTTATGAAATGATCACCACAATCAAGCTAATTAACATTCCCATCACCTCAGGTAGTTACCATTTCCCCTTCTTCCTCTTCCTGTTCCTCCTCCTCCTCCTTCTCCTCCCTTGTCTTTTTGGTGTGTAGGGGCTGAAAATTTTTCCCTTCTTCCTTTCTAGGTTCTTTTGCTGGTCTGATAACTAAGTTGGCAGAAGACAGATTAACAGGAGAAAATCAGATATAATTTCATATGTCCGGGGGCCTCAAATTATAAGATTTAAGGGCAAGTCAGCAGTTGAGGCTTATATGCCATCCTGAGCTAAGGAATTGGATGGGCCTGCAGCTTCAGAGGAAAGGAGGGTCATTCACAGGATGATAAGAAGGGCTGATGTTTGATAGTCTCATTGTGCTTCTACACAGCTAGGCCCTTCAGGTAAAACGTTATCTCAGGTAATAGCTCTCTTTCAGAGCCAGGCCTCCAAATCTAAAATCTTCTAGGTAGTTAAGGGAGAGGTGAAAGTTTTTCTTGAGGGTGCTTGGTCTTGATGGCCTTCAGCTCAAAGTAATCCATATGCTGAGTGGTATATTTTGGAGTCTTGTATTCTGCACTCCCTCGGATGAGAGTACTTAAGATCCACTCCTTAGCAAATTTCACACATACAATACAGTATTGTTAACTCCATTACTCCATTACATTAGATCTCCAGGATTTATTCATCCTGCATAACTGAAACTTTGCGCCCTTTGACCCATAGCACCCCATTAACCCTCTCCCCACCCCCTGGCAACCACCATTCTATCTCTGCTTCTATGGGCTTGACTATTTTAGATTACACATCTAAGTGAGATCACGCAGCATTTGTCTTTCTGTGTCTGGCTTATTACCCTTAGCATATCTTCTAGGTTCATCCATGTTGTTGCGAATGGCAGGATTTCCTTCTTTTGTAAGGCTTAATAATATTCCATTGTATATATACCATATTCTCTTCATCCATTCATCTGTTGGTGGGCATTTAGGTTGTTTCCACATCTTGGCTACTGTGAATAATGCTTCAGTGAACCTAGGAGTGTAGATACAGTGCCAAGGTGTTCTTCACATGGGCTATATGAATTTACCCCTCTACAAGAATATATGAAAATACCTTATTTCCCTCACCCTCAATAAACTTTTACATTCTTGCCTGTATGATAGGTGAAATATAGTATTCCATTATAGTTTTAGTATATGTGTGTGTGTGTGTGTGTGTGTGTGTGTGTGTGTGTGTGTTAGGAGAGAGAGTAAGCACAAATGTGGAAGAGGGGCAGAAGGAGAGAGAGAGACTCTTCAGCAGGCTCCACACTCAACATGGAGCCTGATGCAGGGCTCATTCTTACGACCCTGCGATCATGACCTGAGCTGAAATCAAAGCTGAGCCACCACCCAGGTGCCCCTTCATTTCCGTTTTAAAAAAGTTATGAGTGCGATTGAACATCTTTTTATGTTTACAATTATTTGCCTTTTATTTTCTGTGAACTGTTAATGCCTCTTGCCATTTTCTATTGGGTTGTTAATCTTTTTCTTACTGGTTTGATTTTTAGATATTCAGGAAATTAGTTCTTTGTCATTCACATGGGAAATATTCCCTCAGTTTGTTGTCTTTGGGCTCTTTTTATGCTATTCTATGCTGTGTAAAATTTTAGGGTTTTTTATGTAGTCAGATTTATCAGTTGTATCAGCTAGGACTGTATTCAACTACAGGAAATAAAAAACCAACTAACAATGGCTTGAATAGATGGGAGAATATTTGTTTCATGCAACACGCAGGGAAAAATTTGTGCTTCAGTGGAAAACTGCATTGTCTAGAGCACACTTTTCTGGGTTATCCGATTCTAATAGCTAAGTTTTAGATAACTGACAGCAAAGACAAATAATTATAGTCTATAGATATGCAAATAGACACGGCCAGAAGAGGAACAACTCTCTCCCACTGTCCCAACCCAATGGAAAAACCAGTTTGCTTCTGTTTTATTATGTATTATGAAATAAATGCCTACATTTATTTCAATATTCCTGACCTAAAAATGTGTTCTTTGGATCCCTCTTTGTTTCCTCTTTGGTGCATTAAATAAAATCTTTAAAATGTATTCATTTTTATAGTGTATGGGAGTCATGGTTTCACCTTATTTAAAAAATTCTTTTTTAACAAGCATGAAGTCTGGAGGTAGGCAGTTCGGGGACTCAATGATGCCATCAGGGAGCCAGCCTTTCTCCATTTTGCTGCTTTGCTCTCCTTTGTACACAGTCTTCACCACCCTGTTGGAAAGCACCTGGTTGCTGGATGGCATGCCTTCAGCGCTCCCATCTCCACTCCAGAGTGAAAAGGGCAAAGAATAAAGAGGGTGGGCTTATATCAGGAAAGAAAAGCTTTCCCAGAAATCACTGTTTCTGCTTATATCTCATTGGTCAGAATCGTTGTCACATGGCTCCCCTGAGGACAAGGGAATCTAGAAAGAAGACTATGATTTCTGGGCACATTGTTCATTCCTTTCCACTATAAAAATCAAGGCTTGCTAGTAAGGAAGAAGAGGATTGTGGAAATGAAGGAAATAATTAACAACATCTACCAAGTCAATCTTTTCTCAGTTGTTTCGTGATTTAGTGGCTAATCTACAAAGGCTTTCCTCAATCTAAAGTTATAAAATGTTCTTTTTTTTCCATGTGTTTTTAAACTTTCATGATTTTTAAAAATTTTTATTATTTTTATTTATATATTTTTCAAGTAGGCTCCACGCCCAGTGTGGAGCCCAGTGCAGGGTTTAAACTCAACAACCCCAAGAACAAGATCTGAGCTGAGATCAAGAGTCAGAGGGGCGTGGGGCGCCTGGGTGGCGCAGTCGGTTAAGCGGCCGACTTCAGCCAGGTCACGATCTCGCGGTCCGTGAGTTCGAGCCCCGTGTCGCGCTCTGGGCTGATGGCTCAGAGCCTGGAGCCTGTTTCCGATTCTGTGTCTCCCTCTCTCTCTGCCCCTCCCCCGTTCATGCTCTGTCTCTCTCTGTCCCAAAAAAATAAATAAACGTTAAAAAAAAAAAAATTAAAAAAAAAAAAAAAGAGTCAGAGGGGCGCCTGGGTGGCGCAGTAGGTTAAGCGTCCGACTTCAGCCAGGTCACGATCTCGCGGTCTGTGAGTTCGAGCCCCGCGTCAGGCTCTGGGCTGATGGCTCAGAGCCTGGAGCCTGTTTCCGATTCTGTGTCTCCCTCTCTCTCTGCCCCTCCCCCGTTCATGCTCTGTCTCTCTCTGTCCCAAAAATAAATAAAAACGTTGAAAAAAAAAAAAAGAGAGGCCTAATCAACTGAGCCAGCTAGGCACCCCTTATTTTATTATTTAAAGAAAATTAAACTTTTGTTACTTACTTTGTTTTATTTTGAATTTGATATAAAGAATAAAGTGAGATAGTCACTTGTTTTTCTCTAGATGGCTAATGAGCTCTTCCCCCACTATTTATTGAATATCCCGATGTTTCCTCATTGATTAGAAACGTCACCTTTGTCACTTATTAATTTCCATAGATAGGTCCATCTCTGTATTCTGACATTATTCTATTCTAGTCCCAATATTTAACTTATTGTAACCTGATACTATTTTAAAATATCTGGTCGAGCTGGACTCTCCTTCTCCATTTCTCTGATTTCCCAGTTATATAATTGTTTAAATTAAAATAAATTAATCATAGTTAAAGAATTTAGATACTAATAGGTTTTAAATGAAAAATAGTCACCTGATTTTACCCTTCCCCACTCTCAGTCTTGTGTCCCAGAGACAGTCACTTTTAACTCCATAAGCATTGACCCCCTTCCCCCTCCACTGTAAGTGCCATATTGTTTGGTAATATGCTTATACTGCTATTTACTATCAATTTTAGTCATATTTATCATGTTCCTCTTGGAACAGATATGGAGTTAGTTCTTTTAACCCTCCTCCCCTCCCTCATCTTCCCAAAACAAAACAGTATTTTTAGTTATGTGAGCAATCAAAGTGTTTAGTCATTATAATTAACTAGTTACTATAATAATATAAAATTTGCTGTATTTATATACAAAGTTATAGAACTTTATAAAGTTAAGTAGAATTATATTTTCTTTCTTGTACAGCCTTATGTTTTACCCAGAGAGAATAGTTTCCTCAACTTTACCTTGCTTAGTTTGTCATATGTGTAGTCTCATTGCTTTCCTGAACTCTTGTTGAATCTATTTTTTCCAGGCACTGAACCCTTTGTCTTTTCTCCATCTGAACTGATTGCTTTCTAAGCCTACTGCGCAGCAACTATCCTGGGACTTCTGTTTTACTGCTTTCCTGGGCTAAATCTGTGATTTTCTGAATTCCATGAACTCTTTGTTTTTGATTTGCTCCTTGATTTCGCTGAAGCTGTTCCCCAGTAGCTGCTGCTGCTGCTTTTTAAAAAATGTTTATTTATTTATTTTGAGAGAGAGGGAGAGAGAGCACGCGCGCCTGTGCATGAGCAAGCGAGTGGTGGTGGTCGTGGTTGTGGTGGTGCGGGGAGGTAAAGAGAGAGGGAGAGAGAATCCCAAGCAGGTGGCTCAATCCCAAGAACTATGAGATCATGAACTGAGCTGAAATCAAGAGTTGGATGCCTGACTGAGCCACCCAGGCGCCCAACCCAGTAACTTCTGAAAAAAGAATGGGAGGGGTGCCTGGGTGGCTCAGTCGGTTAAATGCCGGACTTTGGCTCAGGTCATGATCTCAGAGTTCGTGAGTTCGAGCCCCGTGTCAGGCTCTGTGCTGACAGCTCAGAGCCTGGGGCCTGCTTTGGATTCTGTGTGTCTCTCTTTCTCTGTCTCTCCCCCACTCGTGCTCTGTCTCTCTCTCTCAAAAATAAATAAATGTTAAAAAATTAAAAAGAATGGGAGACAAACTTTTTGAATCCTTTCATATCTGAAAATCTCTCCATTCTGCCTGTATGCTAGATTACTAGCTTGGCTGGTAATTCTATATTGAAAATATTTATTTTCAGAGAATTTTTAAGGCATAGCTCCACTGTCTTTTCAGCAACCACAATAGCCATTCTGATTCTTGAGCTTTTATAGTTGATTACATTTCTTTTCTGGAAGCATTTATGATCTGCATATGCAGTTGATTTGAAATTTCTTGATGATATATCTTGGTGTGAGTTTTTAAGTAGATGGCTTTCATTATTTTGGACTTGGTGAGCTCTACAACCTTGATATCTGGGACCACAAGGTTAGGAAATTTTTAAGTTATTTCTTTGATGTTTATTACAAGTATATAATACCACATAACTTTAAAATTAACTTTTCTAGATCTCAAATGCCCTTTTTGGAATTTTTATTAGGATTACATTAAAGTTATAATTTAAACTAGGGCGATTTGACATCTTTATTATACTGAGTCTTACTATCCACAAATAGGGATTTATTTTAAGTTTTCTTTTATGTACCCCAGTGGCCTATAAAAGAAACTGAACATTTCTCGTTAAATTTATTCCTAGTTATTATTCTTTTTTACTGCTATTATATATGGGATATTTTTATTTCTATTATATTTTCTACCTGATTCTTTGTATATGGAAACACTATTAATTTTTGCATATTGATTTTGTACCTGGCCAAATTATACTATTTTCTTATTGTTACTAATAGTTTTCAATAGAGTCTCTTTGTATTTCCAAGTATACAAATCATATAATCTCCACATAACAAATTTTTGCTTACCCTCTTCCAGTGAATGGGATCTTTTCTTCCTTAGAGCACAAGTAAGTCTTTTATATTAGCATACAGGAAAGTTGTAGCCTTCTTTCCTTTCTTCCCTTCTTTCTCTACACACACACACACACACACACACACACCATACTGCACACATAAATATATCTTTCTTCCAGACACCATTCTGAATTCTCCAATTTTTAGGGGATTTTTCTGGATTTTCAGGTATAAATAATTTCACTTGAAATAATGATATTTTGTCTTTTTTTTCCCTTTCCAATTTTAACTGCTCCACTCCCTCAGTCAGCCTCTCCAAAACATTAAATGAAATTGATGACACTAGGACTACAATAGTCCCCCTGGCTGGGGCTTCTGCTTTTCTGTAATTTAGCTTCTGGAGGTCAGCTTTGGTCCACAAGCAGATGATCCACCTTGTGACCTATGGTCAGGAGGTCAGTGGAAACCTAATGCTGTGTCTTAATGCTTGCATCATTCACCTCCCCTCATTTCATCACCTAGGCATTTTATGACCTCATAACACCACAAAAATAAGAAGGGCGAGTACAGTACAATTGGTATCTTGGAGGAGAGAGAGGGACAGTGAGCGAGTGCGTGCACGCGTGAGTGAGCAGGAGTGTGCGCGCCCTCATTCACGTAACTTTTACTACAGTATATTGTTACAATTGTGCTATTTACTTGTTTATAATTTTTTAAATGTTTATTTATTTTGAGAGAGAGTGAGCAAGTGGGGGGAGGGGCAGAGAGAGAATCCCAAGCAGGCTCCGGGCTGCCAGCGCAGAGTCTGATGCCAGGTTCCATCTCAGGAGTGGTGAGATCATGACCTGATGCTTAACGGACTGAGCCACCCAGGCACCCCTAACTATTTTATTTATTACTTGTTGTTAATCTCTTACTGTGCCTAATTTACAAATTAAACTTTATCACAGGAAGGTATAGGAAAAAACCTAGTATATACAGGGTTCCATACTGTCCCTGGTTTCAGCCATCCACTAGGTGTCCTGGAAGGCACCTCCTCGGTAAGAGGGGAGGACTGTGAATGTATTTACGTTTATCTTGACTTTCATAGGAATGCTTCTGGTATTTCACGCAGTGTGAAAATCTCTGGTTTTCTGAGTCTCTTAAATTAAGGGTTCCTTGAATCCCTAGTGTACTGAGAATTTCATTTTTGTTTTTAAACTCAGTAATCGATGTTATTTTTTTTTTTTTAATTTTTTTTTTCAGCGTTTATTTTTATTTTTGGGACAGAGAGAGACAGAGCATGAACGGGGGAGGGGCAGAGAGAGAGGGAGACACAGAGTCGGAAACAGGCTCCAGGCTCCGAGCCATCAGCCCAGAGCCTGACGCGGGGCTCGAACTCACGGACCGCGAGATCGTGACCTGGCTGAAGTCGGACGCTTAACCGACTGCGCCACCCAGGCGCCCCAATAATCGATGTTAAATTGTAATAAATGCTAAAATTTTTTTTATCAAATGCTATTGCTCTTCTAATGATCTGATTGATCACTGTAATTGTGCATTATTCTTTTCTTTTTCTTTCTTTTTTTTTGACGTTTATTTATTTATTTATTTATTTTAATTTTTTTTTTTCAACGTTTATTTATTTTTGGGACAGAGAGAGACAGAGCATGAACGGGGGAGGGGCAGAGAGAGAGGGAGACACAGAATCGGAAACAGGCTCCAGGCTCTGAGCCATCAGCCCAGAGCCCGATGCGGGGCTCGAACTCACGGACCGCGAGATCGTGACCTGGTTGAAGTCGGACACTCAACCGACTGCGCCACCCAGGCGCCCCCGTGTATTTATTATTGAGAGACAGAGAGGGACAGAGCATGAGCATGGGAGGGGCAGAGAGAGGGGGAGACACAGAACCTGAAGCAGGCTCCAGGCTCTGAGCTGTCAGCACAGACATTATTCTTTTAATGTAATCCTGGACTTAATTTTCTAGTATTTGACTTAGAATCCTGCAGCTAATGCTTTCACATCGGAGAGAGCCTGCGGCCGTGGGAGCAGGGGCCTGGTGGTCCTGGGTAAGAATGATTTAGTTTTAAGGAGGGCCAGGACTATTTTGCTCCCAGGTGGGAGGGGCGGGTGGGCAGGCTCATCTTTTCTTCTAAACTTGGGAAACAGCCTACTTTTGTTTCTAATAACGACGCTTGCCATCTCCGCCAGGCGGCCACTGAGGGGCGCGCGCAGCCTGTGGAGCCAGAGGGCGAAGCTCTGTGGCTGTCATCGAAGGGTTGTTAGAGCGGTGATTTCTCCGTGCTGTTAGTGTCCGTGCTATTAGTCTGTTCTGCAGAAGTCCCGCCTTTCCCAACTCCCCATTGGCTGTTGTTCCAGAATGGGTGTGCCTCTTTGGCTAGCCCCTCCACTCCCATCGGTCCGTTCCACCCCTCCAGGACTTCCCATTGGCTGCAGGCATCTTTAGTTGGAGCCGGCAGAGAGGTTCTTCGTGAGTCTCAAGGCGGCAGTGCACGGAGTTGGTGGCAGTTCCGGTGCACGGAGTTCTGCACCGCTGACTGGGATCCGCGGCGGCAAGCAGGGCTAGATGAGCGTCAGGAGACAGCTAGTCCTGGGGTGGAGTCGGGGGCGCTCGCCAGTGTCGCCCTCAGAAGAAGATGGCAGGGAGTGTGGAAGCGGAGCCTTCTTGGAGTTGAGATCTGGACGCTCTGTCTGGGGAGGAGTACTGAATGGGGGCCGGGGGTGGTGGTGGTGGTGGTAGAGGAGATCACTGTGGATACCCCTGCCCTCCCCCGTAGAGCTGGGCGCTGTTGTAGGTCGCGATCGCTTATGAACTCCGGACACCAAAAACAAGATCAAAACAAATTTATTACCGCCGGGCCAGACAGGAAAATAACAACAGGTCCCGAAAGTCTGGCCCCGAACCAGCTTTGGGAATGTCTTATATAGGTTGTATTGACCACTCGAGTTGCAAAGGGTGGCAATTTGAAAGGGCGAGCACCAATTACACAATCCTGAAGAATCTTTTTTTTTTTTTTTTTTTTTTTTTAAATTTTTTTTTTCAACGTTTATTTATTTTTGGGACAGAGAGAGACAGAGCATGAACGGGGGAGGGGCAGAGAGAGAGGGAGACACAGAATCGGAAACAGGCTCCAGGCTCTGAGCCATCAGCCCAGAGCCTGACGCGGGGCTCGAACTCACGGACCGCGAGATCGTGACCTGGCTGAAGTCGGACGCTTAACCGACTGCGCCACCCAGGCGCCCCAGGGAATGTCTTATATAGGTTGTATTGACCACTCGAGTTGCAAAGGGTGGCAATTTGAAAGGGCGAGCACCAATTACACAATCCTGAAGAATCTTAAAATATAACTTGTTGACTCTAGCTAGTTAAGAGCTGAATCATTAGTCTTCTATCTAGTTTGAACAGAATGCAGTGCCCGAGAACGGGGAGGGGTGATTACGCCAAGCAGGTTTAGAGAAGCTCAAACAAGCAGTTAAGAGGAAGTTCTCTTTTTTTTTAGTAACTTAGCAAATGTGGCTTAAAGCAGAACTAATATCTAGGGAACAGAAACTGCACTCCTAGGAAAGCCCAAACTAAACACTAGTTCAGCATCTTATACTCTGGGGTCCTAGGTCATAGTGTACTCCTGGGCTACAGGAGACTAGCTATGTTTGCCCTTTACAGGTGCGGGGGGGAGTCAGCTCCAGCCAGAATCGCCCAAGGGCCTTGTCGGCGCTCAGTTCTGGAGGCCTAATCCCACGTAAAATCAAACACATTAAAATGCACCGCGCTCCGCAGTGAACATAAGTAGTGGGTGACTCTGGAAGACTTGAGTTGCTATTGATTAAGTTGATGTGTTAGATTTTGTAGACCTTGGGATAAATATTTAGCAATTTTAATATTGTAGTTTTTGTTCTTTGGTGCCAATAATAGATTTTTTTTCCCCAGCACTCACTATTTTATCAATCCTTGGAAAGGTAGTAGGACCAAGGCAGGGCACCTGTATAAGGCCTAGCACCTATAGTGTGGTTCGTGGATAAAACTGTAGCACTCCCCTGTCCCGGTTCAACACATTCCAGGTTTTGCTGGGTCCTGATTCAAGGAGAAGCAGGCAGTGGTTACTTTGGCACCAGGAGAAGCTGGCCCAGCCTCTGTGCGGACGCCCAGTGCTGGGTGCTGTAGTACACATATATAGATAAAAGACTGAAGGAACACACACTAGAACAGGAACGGTGGGGATCCTTGGTAAACAATAAAATCGAATATAGAAAATGCTCTATAAATCAGCCTGGGACTGGGACTGGATACGGAGGCAGTGGTCTAGACACATGGCTTGTGTGGGGAGGCAGGGTGTTAGTTGCAGTGGGCACTGCCACATTGGCAACCTGGCCACAACTGTTCTGGCAGCATCACTGACTACCTGTCTGGGTCACTGTTCTGTCACTCTGACCTCTGGACAACAAAGAACACAGAGCCTTAGTGCAACGGCCAGGTAATTTTAAGTAGTTTATTCCATAATCTCATGTAGACAGACACACCCTTGGGCGGGTCAATCTGTGGAGGAAAGGATGGACCCTGAAAGGGTATCTGAAAGGATACACATCAAAACTGTTAACAATGGGTTGCTCTTAGGATATCAAAGCAGATATGGGGGGAGGTTGGAAGAGTGAAGACTTATTTTTTATTTTGACAATGTTTTTTTTTAAAAAAGTGATGTGTATATATATATATGTATATATACATATATATATATGGAAAAATATAAGCTGCATAAGGGAGTAATCAATGAAAAGTATGTCTCTTTCCTAGTCTGATGTCCATGCTCACATATCCAGAGGGAACTTCTAAGTTTCTTGAATATCCTTCACAGCAGTTTACGCAAATAGGCATTTATATATACATACTCCTTACTTTTAACTTTATGCATATTTGCATTGTTTTTGCAAGCAAACCAATTAAAAATGAGTCAATGGGGAGTTCACACATAATATGGATTAATTAGGATAGCGTTATGCTTTTTAATTTCCAATCAAATGGCATCTTAGATATTTGGCTTAGGGTGCTTAGAATATGCACTTCTAGGGGCCACTGGGTGGCTCAGCTGGTTAAGTGTCTGACTTCCACTTAGGTCATGATCTCATGGATCGTGAGATTTAACCCTGCGTCAGGCTCTCTGCTGTCGGCTTCAGATCCTCTGTCCCCCTCTCTCTCTGCTCCTCCCCAACTTGTGCTCTCTCTCTCTCTCTTTCTCTCAAAATAAACTTAAAAAAAAAAACCCCAATATGCATTTCTAGTCATTCTCTTGAGAGTTGATGTCTGAAATTGTGTGTGTGTGTGTGTGTGTGTGTGTGTGTGTGTGTGTGTGAGAGAGAGAGAGAGAGAGAGAGAGAGAGAGAGAGAGAGAGAGAGATTCTTAGGTTGAAAAGATGCTTTTGGCTCAGAGGTAAGGGGGTAGCATGTCTGAATGTCTGATGGTGGAGGTTGTTTATTCCAGTGGATCTGCTGCATGAGAGGGTTCATGTCCATTCGTTTTTCAGCTGCTGTTAACCCAAAGCTAGGTTGTGAGACTGTGTCAGCCCTCCCATTGTTTTGAATTCCACCTTGGATGGTTGTGTGAATGTATAGACTCCAATTTGATAAGGTTTCTGAAGACTCACATGATCGGGAAGTAGCAGCCACATCCTGTGTCAGTTGACTGAGGTCTTGGTCCTCTCACACATCTACCCATTCGTTCAATAAATATTTATCAAGCGTCTGCTATGTAGGAGGCAGTGCTCTAGATACTGGGGAAACTGGTGAACAGAAGTAGATGGATGCCCTTAATCAGCTGAATGCAGGCTGGCAAGGAGCGAGGGGAGGATACCAAGAGGTTCTGTTTCTGAATATTTGACACCCTGACTTATCTTCCAAAAGTATATAGTCTTGGCTTGGCTCCCTGCAAGTTTTATGTTTTAAATTCTCCTTTGATCCATCTACTCCTTATACTTCTTTTAGTGCCCTGTGCAGGTCCTTCCCTTCACCTGGGACAATTTGGTAGCCTCCTAACTGGCTTTGTTTTAACTCTTCACCTCCGATTTTGCATCGGTTATTTAGATTGTGACTTAACGCAAAGCTGAGCATGTCATTCCATGCTTGACACTTTTCATGGGCTCTTCCTTGCCCACGGAATAATATTTGAGCTCTCTAGTGATAAGGGGACCATGGATGACATTGCCTGTACGTGTCTATGAAAAAATGGGGATGCACTGTCCAGATCCCCTTTAAGGGCAACTTGCTGTCCAGCTGTGGGGACCGCAGCAGTCAGCAGAGAGCCTCCAGCTGTCAGCTCCTTGAAGCTTTGCCTCAGCTGCACAGAGCTTCCTGGACTGAGGGCATATCTTTCCCAGGGTAGTCCACCCTGGTGACCAAGACAGGTGGGGATATAGAGAGTGTCCATTTTGGAGTGATGTGGGACAACTCTGATGGTCAGTATTCACTCTAGGTCTCCCTGCTGGGTTGGCTAATGCTTTGTTGGACTTGCTTGCAAATTTGACATCATCTACCCAATCAAGTTTCCTCCCTTGTTCGTTCATAGGTGTTGATCCCTAGTAAACACTTTCCACTCCAGACTCCATGTCAGCACCTGGAGAACCCAACATAAGACATTGCCTTAATAGCTTCATCACCCAATGCTCTAATTATTCCAAACTGCCTACAACTGTATATGCCCTGCTATTTAAGGAGCCTGTGATTTTATTGATGCCATTTCCTTTGCCTAATTTTCCCTTTTACTTCCTTTTTTATGACCATAGCTCCTTTTTCCTGTCTTCCCAGACCCACCTCAGGGGATGTCTCCTCCCTGGCCCCTGACCCTTGGCTTGGTTTGATTCTCTGTGCTCTCCCACCTCCCTGTGTTTGAGAATACTGATGTACTTTGTGGGTGCATTGTGCAGTGTGTTTTTCACTTAAGCGATAGACTATAGTGTGAGAAGGCATCCAAGACTCCTGACACAATGATCAATTGTGTTTCTGCAGTGGGAGCAGCAAAAGCATAACTCCCTTGGGTGAGGCAACAGTGATGGGGCTATTTGACTGCAGGTGGGAGGGAGAGAATATAGAAGATTGGGTTGGAGATAGAGAGGTGCCCTGAGTAGCTAGTGAAATCTGGGGAAAACAGGGAACACTCATGCCCAGAAGACCAGCTGCTGAGGTTCCTTATCCCAGCTAAATTCTCATTTATTTTTTAAATATTTTATGTATTTTAACAGAGAGGGAGAGAGAGAGAGAGAGAGAGAGGGAGAGAGGGAGAGCGAGCATACGTGTGTGTGCATGCAAGTGGGGAGGGGCAGAGAGAGAGGAAGAGAATCCCAAGCAGGCTCCACGCTGTCATCACAGAGCCCAAAGAGAGGCACAAATTCACAAACCATGAAATCATGACCTGAGCTGACCCAGGCGCCCCTAAATTCTTATTTGATCCAACTCTTAGTGAAAATGATGCAGAATGCAAGCCTCCATTTTGACCTCCACCCCCACTCAAGTTGGTGATATACAAGGAGACAAAGCACAGGTAAATAGGGAATCTCAGGCTATAAGCACAAGTTCATACATCAAGTATCACCAACCATTTCAAAAACACAAAATTCATGAAAATGTAATGATAAACAAAAAGAACTTACACCCAATGAAATAGACCTAATTAAGCACAAGAATGGAACTTTTGTATAAATATAATAATATCTTCAGAGAAATACAGCTGGTAGGCCATCCCTTGTCCAGTGTTTTTGCTGTAAGCCTCTTTGCTGTAGACATCTGCCACAAGCATTTTTGTTGCAAACATTTTTGCAATATAACTAATTGACTGTATGGCAGTTTTGCTATGGAAGATAAAAAATAACTGGTGGATAGCTGGGTTTCATTTTTCCATTGATGCAGTTCTCTCAATTTTTTTTTTTAGTATTTATTAAAACATTTTTTTAATTTTATTTAAATCCAAGTTAGTTAACATATAATAATGATTTCAGGAGTAGACTTTAGTGATTCATTGCTTACATATAATGCCCAGTGCTCATCCCAACAAGTGCCCTCCTTAATGCCCATCACCCATTTAGCCCATCCCCCCACCTCTCCAGCAGCCCTCAGTTTGTTCTCTGTATTTAAGAGTTTCTTACAGTTTGCCTCCCTCTCTCTTTTTATCTTATTTTTCCTTCACTTTCCGTATGTTCATCTGTTTCATTTCTTAAATTCCACATATGAGTGAAATCATATTTGTCTTTCTCCGACTAACTTATTTCTCTTAGCATAATACACTCTAGTTCCATCAACGTTATTGCAAATGGCAAGATTTCATTCTTTTTGATCGCTGAGTCATATTCTCTCATTTTTATATTATGTAAGTCTTAGTTCTCATAATGGTCTACACAACGATGAAGAGTTTTGAATTCACTTTTTCCATAGAGCTTTGCAGTGTCTACCAATGGATGTATGACAGCATACCAAGAACAACAGTGTAGAAGGTTTTCAAAATGCAATGCAAATATGCATCTTAATATTTGGAAACTGATCCCTATCTTAATGAAGGAAGAAATTTTAGTGAAAAAATAAAAGTGTGGTGCCAAATGAGGCGAATGAACAAGCAATAAACAAACAAAAAGTAGAATACTGGGGCGCTTGGGTGGCTAAGTTAGTTGAGTGACTCTTGATTTCAGCTCAGGTCATGATCAGAGTTGTGGGATTGAGCTCTGCATTTGAATTGGAAAATGTTCATTAATTCTTTTAAAAAATAATGTGCCCATTGTCCATTCGCAAGTACGTGGATGGAACTAGAAGGCATTATGCTAAGCAAAATTAGTCAGTCAGAGAAAGACAAATATCATATGACCTTACTCATATGAGGACTTTAAGATACAAAATAGTTGAACATATGGGAAGTGAAGCAAAAAATAAAAATAAAAACAGGGAGGGGGACAAAAACATAAGAGACTCTTAAATATTGAGAACAAACAGAGGGGGTGTGGGAGGGAGAATGGACTAAATGGGTAAGGAGAATTAAGGAATCTACTCCTGAAAGCACGGTTGCATTAAATGCTAACTAACTTGGTTGTAAATTAAAATAGTAACTTAAATAAAAATAAAAAAGTAATGTGCCCATTACATGTTATCGTAAGTAGGATTTTATTTTTATTTTTATTTTTTTTTCAACTTTTTTTTTTTTTTTTTATATTTATTTTTGGGACAGAGAGAGACAGAGCATGAACGGGCGAGGGGCAGAGAGAGAGGGAGACACAGAATCGGAAACAGGCTCCAGGCTCTGAGCCATCAGCCCAGAGCCCGACGCGGGGCTCGAACTCACGGACCGTGAGATCGTGACCTGGTTGAAGTCGGACGCTTAACCGACTGTGCCACCCAGGCGCCCCAAATTTTAAATGAAAAGTAATATATTTTTCAAAATAAAAAATTAGTGAGAAGAATGGCATTGTTTTACATTTTTTTCTAAGTTTTTTCATACCTGGCTTAATAGAGGATAGCTCATATCTGCTTCTGCATTCATTGTGCGCTGATAAGTAATTTTGGTTGAAGTATATGAAGATGATCCATCAGCCTTATACAAATATGTAATTGTAAAAGGAGGAGTATTT
Organism: Puma concolor; assembly: GCF_028749965.1. Classification (NCBI taxonomy): domain Eukaryota; kingdom Metazoa; phylum Chordata; class Mammalia; order Carnivora; family Felidae; genus Puma; species Puma concolor. The sequence continues at coordinate 14,526,012 of NC_141680.1, read as the reverse complement.
TAATCATATTTCTAGTTAATTGTGGATATTCCTCTTTGATACTGTAGCAAAACTTGATAAATGGTGGGTTCTTAAAGATCCGTGGCACTGTGGAATCTGTTACCATATAATGAACTTTTTATCCTCTATGACATTGATTTTATCTTGCAGTTTGAAATTATCTTTTACTTACGTGTGACTTTGTCACATAATGCATTGGTTATTTGGAAAATATTAGCTCAATAAGTTATCTGAGTTATGTATATTTAACAATGAAGTTCAGGCACTTCATTATATGTTGTTGACACATTCTCATTATGTCTGTCTGTCTGTCTGTCTCTGTCTCATCACTGGTCTCATCATAAAAGGCTTAACATATTGGAAAGCTGTTGAGCTCACCATAACAGACACAAATTTTCCAAAATTCTTACATTTGCTTGAAAGCTCAAATATTAGTACTGGTAATGAGCTCCATCAGTTGTTTTCCTTATAGGGAGTGGCTCACTTCATCTGTTTTTGAGACAATAATGCCAAATACCCAAGTCTGAATAACCAGTTTCAGTTTATTCTTTCAAATTAAAATGGTGTTCCATGAAATGGCTAGTTCAGCTCAGATTCAAAACAATCACACAAATACTTCCTCTCAAGATAACCATTGTACTTTGGGATGCAGGAGTGCTTCATCTTGTGCTTCCCATTTCATCACACAGAGATGTGTGATGTGTGATGTGTGATGTGTTAAGATACATACTTAAAGCTTGAGATTTAATAAAATAATTTTACTACTTTATCAGGGATATTCTTTTATCTAGAATTTTATCTAAAATAAAATTTGTCTAGAGTTTTACCGAAAACTTTCTCTGCATATCTTAAGATGGACATATTTAAAAAAATTTCTTTAATGTTTATTTTTTGAGAGAGAGAGAGAGACAGAAAGAGTGTGAGTGAGTCAGACAGGGGCAGAGAGAGAGGGAGACACAGAATCTGAAGCAGGCTCCAGGCTCTGAGCTGTCAGCACAGAGCCTGATGCGGGGCTCAAACTCACGAACCGTGAGATCATGACCTGAGCCGAAGTCAGACGCTTAACCAACTGAGCCACCCAGGTGCCCCATTGGGTTTTGTTTTCTTATCCATTCTGATACCCTATGTCTTTTGATTGGAGTGTTTAGTCCATTGATATTTAGGATGAGTACTGAAAGATGAATTTAGTGCCATTGTGTTGCCTGTTGAGTTGGTGTTTCTAGTGACGTTCTCTGGTACTTTCTAGTTTTTGTTGCTTTTGGTCTTTTTGGTTTTGTTTTGTCTTTTCTCCACTCAAAGGGTCCCCATTAAAATTTCTTTCAGGACTGGTTTAGTGGTCATGAACTCCTTTATTTTTTGTTTGTCTGGGAAAGTCTTTGTCTCTCCTTCTATTTTGAATGGCAGCCTTACTAGATAAAGAATTCTTGGCTGCATATTTTTCCAATTCAGCATGTTGTATATATCCTACCACCCCTTTCTGGCCTGCCAAGTTCCTGTGGATAGGTCTGCTGCAAATCTGATCTGTCTTCCTTTATAGGTTAAGGACTTTTTTTCCCCTGCCGCTTTCATAATTCTTTCCTTGTCTGTGTATTTTGTGAATTTGACTATGATATGCTTTGGTGATGGTTGTTTTTTGTTGAATCTAATGAGAGTTCTCTGTGCTTCTTGGATTTTGATGTCTGTGTCGTTCCCCAGATTAAAAAAGTTTTCCACTATAATTTGCTGATAAAAACCTTCTGCCCCTTTTTCTCTTTCTTCATCTTCCGGGACTCCTATGATTCTGAATGTATTCCTTTTTAATAAGTCCCTCAGTTCTCTAAGTCTTGTATCGATATCTTTTGCTTTTGTGTCCCTCTCTTTTTTCCTGCTTCATTATTCTTCATAATTTTATCTTCTAAATTTCTTATTTGCTACTTTGCTTCATCCATACTTGCCGTTGTGGCTCCATTCAAGATCGCATCTCAGTTTTAGCATTTTTAGTTTCGTTCTGAGTAGATTTTATTTCTTTTATCTCTGCAGAAAGGGATTCTATGCTTTTTTTCAACCCCAGCTAGTATTCTTATTATCGTGGTTCTAAATTCTAGTTCAGATATCTTGTTTATATCTGTGTTGATTAAGCCTCTGGCTGTCATTTCTTCCTGTTCTTTGTTTTGGCATGAATTCCTTCATTTTGTCATTTTGGAGGAAGAAAAAATTAATAAAGTAAAAAATACAAAGTTAAATATTAAAAACCAAACAAAAAGTAAAATAAAGGAAGGTAGATCCTAGGTGTGTTTTGGTATTCTTGTTGAAAGAAGCTTGCTATAATAGAGAAAAAAGGGAAAGAAAAGAAAAAAAAAAAGAAAAAAATTAAAAAAATTATATACTAGAATAAAATGAAATAAAGTGAAATAGAATAAAAAAATTTAAAAAATAAGTAAAAAAATAAATAAAACAATAAAATTTTCTCTTTCTGTATCCAAGAATGAAGAAGAAAAGAAAGAAAGTGAAAAAACAGAAAACAACTTAAGCAAAAACAGAAGCAAAGAAAATGAGTAAATGAACCAACAAACAGAATGAAACTGGAATGAAGTTACAACCAGTTTCCCCTAGAATTGAAACTATGAAGCCTTCTATAGTTGTTATAGTACTAAGCAGTTGTATTGACTTGTGCTTGTTTTCTAGAGGAATGTGCTTGGAGGGCACAGTTGGGCGGGGCTTGGTGTAATGGCTCTGTTCTCCACTAAGTGGTGCTTAGCTTACTGAGGTGGATCACTGTGGCATGCATGTGTGTGTGTGAGAGAGGTGGAAATGGCTTCACCTAGTCTCTTGCACAGGAACTTTGAGCTCTCACTGACCTGCAATCATCACCCCTCCTTTGTCTCTGGACTCTGTCCACCTTGCCTCTACCCTGTCCATTTCCAAGCTGTCCACCTGCCAGGCAGCACCTCTGTCCAGAGTTTTGTCTCAGATGGGGTTGTGTTTCAAAACCCCAGGCTTCACAGTTTCCCACAGCTTGGCCCAGTGCCAACTCTATGGGGGAGGGTCTCACTGAGCAAAGGCTGGGTGCTAGTTTGCACCCAGAAAACTTTTGTGCGATGGAGCAGAGGCAGAGGTTCAGAGATTACAGCAAATTGCAACATACAGCCAGTGTCAGGTTTCACCACACTCTGGCATCTTTGTGCCAGTAGCAGCAAACGTGGCTGCTCTCCAGGGTCTGCTGGGAACTTTGCCTGCGGGGAGGCTGTATGGCCTCTACCAAATGCACTGGAAGCATGGGAACTGCTTCTCCCCATGTGGCACACAGACCCCTCAGACCCTGCTGCCTGCTCCTGGGGATTTGCCCTGATTCCTCAGTAGAGCACTGCCAGGCACTGAGCTCTGAAACTTCAGACTCTGGACTCCACTGTTTATACGATCCTGGTGGTATTGAAACCTTCTCCTTTCTTCCTGTCAATGGTTTTGGCGATAGATTTCTTGTTCAGTACCTGCAAGTGTTTTCACTCTTTCTCTCCTGCTACTTTTGGGGGAGTGCTTTTCTTGCACGATCCCAGTGTGCCTCATTGTCCCCCCTCTCTTTTTCTGTCCTCTCTTCATACAGCTCCCTACCCTCCATGACTTTTCTCTCCCCCAGTTCACCTCTCCGCACCTTGTATCTGCCGAGTTCTGTGGCTCAAATTATGCAGATTGTTGTGTTAATCCTCGGATCACTTTCCTAGGTGTTCAAAATGGGTTGATGCTAATCTGGCTGTTTCAGGGACAATCAAGCTCAGGGTCTCCATGCTGCTCTGCCATTTTAATTCCTCCCCCTTAGCCATTCTAATCTCAATTTTATCTTTAGTTTTATCCCTCTTTTTTTCCTCCCAGTATAGTGTTTATTTGTGTTTCCTCTCTTCTTCCCTTGTCCACTTCATTTTTTTAAAGAACAAAACTTTTTGGATCCTATTATATTTTGTATTATTGTTTCTATTCTCAATTTCTTTATCTTCTGTTTTCCCTGCATTTATTACATTGTTCATTTGTTCCAGAATCCTAAGAGGACACATAGTTCAACAAACATGGAGCTTTCCTTTTTTCTAATATAATCACTTGAGACTGTAATAATCCCTCAAAGCTTCATGCTTGCCATGTCCTACAAGTTTTGACATGCAATGTCTCTATTACTATTCAATAATAGATATTTTCAAATTTCCATTTTAATTTCATTTTTAACCTTGATTTAGCCAGCATTTTGCCTCCCAATGTCAAAAATTTGGGATTCTCTATTTACCTTTCTGTCATTAACATCCAAACCAGCTGAGTTACGATAAGATTGTATTCCTTTATATTTGTTGAGGCTGTGTGTGCCTGTGTGTGTGTGTCTGCGTGTGGCCTAGTACCTAATAATTCCTGCCACATATTCCATATGTGCCTAAGAAAAATACTCTATTTCTAATCATTGAATGTAAATGCCACATAAGTCCATATCAAGAACATCAACCACGCTGTTAAGATCCTCCATATTTTCATCATTCTTCTGTTCACCTAACCCACCTGTAATCAAGAAAGGTCTGCCAAGATTTTCTTCATGATGTTGATCATACAAAATTATCCCTGCAATTAGATCAGATTTAATTTATATATTTAGAGATTTTTTTTTTAAGAAATACACTTAAAATTGCTTTATCTTAGTGACCTAAGTAGAGGTGAGGTAAATACAAGATTTGGGGGCCTAAAGTTATACAGTGTCCCCTTCATTGCCCCAAAGTACCTCATGTCAACTTCTGGAAGGCTTTCCCTAGGAGCAGTCTTCCCAGAGCCCCATGCATGTCCTTGTTCCTCAGGCTGTAGATGAAAGGGTTCATCATGGGGGTCACCACAGCATACATCACTGTGGCTACTGAATCCTTCATGGAGTAAGGTTGGAGGGGCTGCAGATATACCATACCAAGTGTCCCATAGAAGAGGGAGACCACAGCCAAATGAGAGGCACAGGTGGAGAAGGCTTTGTACTTGCTAGAAGCTGAGGGTATTCGGAAGATGGCTCTGACAATCCAGACATAAGACATGATCATGATCCCTAGGGGGGTGAAGAAAATGAAGCAGCCTGTAGTAATCTGCACTGTGTGAATGATCTGGGTGTTGGAGCATGCAAGCCTCAGCAGGACATACATCTCACAGAAGATGTAGTGGATTTTCCGGGAACCACAGAATGTCACTTTGGTCATGAAGAGGGTGAGGAAGAGGCCATAGAGGACAGAAAGTCCCCAACACAGGGTGAGGAGCAAAATACAGAGCCCAGGGTTCATGGCTGTGACATAGTAGAGGGGGCGGCAGATGGCCACATAGCGGTCATATGCCATTGTGGCCAGGATGAAGTTGTCCAGAGTCACCAAGGAGACCAGGAAGTACAGCTGTGTCAGACACCCTGCATAGGAGATGGCTTTGTTCTGAGACTGAAGGTTCACTAATGTGTTGGGGATTGTGTTGGTGACAAAGAAGAGGTCAGTGAGGGAGAGGTTGGCCAAGAGTAAATACATGGGAGTGTGCAAGTGGGGATCAATGCTTATGGCCAGGATGATGAGCACATTTCCCCCCACTGTGACCAGGTACATGGACAGGAACATCCAGAACAAGATCCGCTGCTCTTTAGGACTCTCCGAGAGCCCCAGGAGTAGGAACTCTGAGGTCTCACTCTGGTTGCCTCCATGCATTTCCCCAATTGTCTGCAATATTAGCACCAACAAACATTTACTAATTGAGTATTGAGTAAGGACATTCAGACATTCAAAAGCAATTATTCTCTTGGCATTAAAAATAGACTAAATTTTATAATTTTTAAAAATGTGAGCAATGAAGTAACAACAAAGAAAGCGTAACATGGAAAATCTTTATGCAGCTTAGTCTTCCCAGGGACTTTTAATTTGACATACTCAATATTATAGAAGTAATGTAAATATCTTATTTTAAATCCTATCAGCTTACAATATTCTCAAAGTACTTAAAGATTACTATGTTATAGTTTTGATATTTCGTAGATTTAGAGTGATATTGAAAATAGGTGTATGCATTATAGGAAGTGGATATTGTACAATTGGACAAAAGAGGGAGATAAGGACAAAATTTGTAAGGGAAAAGAAAAATTATCATTTTTGCTGAGAGAATGATCTAGCTGGCAAACCAAAGACAATCAACTGAAGTGCCATTAGAAATAGAAAGTGGCCAATCACACAATGAATAGACCCAAAGCTAATGGTGCTCACATAAGCATACACTGCAGTGATTAAGATTGTTGTCAGACATTGGAATTGAAGGGTAAGTGCTGCCTCTTACTAAGTGTGAAACCTCAGGCCACTTATCTGAGCGCCTTAAGACTCCAATTTCTTATTTGAAAAATGGATCAGGAATGAAGAAAATTAAGTAATAAATTGCTTAACACAGAGAGCTTGCATGCAGTGAGCTCTCAGCAAATATTGTCTATTATTATTATATGTAAACAATATAATATAATAATATAATAATAAGGAATAATAAGGCTAAAATCTAATGTGAAATAATACCAGCTACATTATCAGCAAGTAGATCTGTGCATTAAAATGCTTACAAGAAACAGGCATGATCTTAAAATTCTCCAGAGAGGTATAAAGTAAAAACTTAATAAATGGATGGATATACCAGATTCCAAATGGAAAATTGAAATATTGCAAGGGAACAAAGTCTGCTATTAACCTATTCAAAGTCAAAGCTCGGAGTTTTTAAAAGCTGTTTATTTATTTTTGAGAGCGGAAACGTGAGTGGGGAAGGGGTAGGAAGAGAGGGGGATGGGGGTCTGAAGCAGGCTCTGTGCTGACAACAGAGAGCCTGATGCAGGACTTGAACTCAAGAACTAGGAGATCATGACCTGCGCTGAAGTCAGACACTTAACCTGAGCCTCCCAGGTGCCCCTAACTGGGTTTTTAAGAAATAAAAATGAATCTAAATTTCATCTAAAAATAGGCATGAAAATAAGCTAGGGAAAAGTTGAAAAAGAGACTAAGTTCCTCTACCAACTATAAAGGATTCTGGTACTGATGCTGGGCTGACAGATCAATAGCATGGGACAGAAACTTTAGAAACTGCTGAGTACATGTGGGATTAAATGAGTTATTATCACAGGTCAAAGTTGCATTATTCCATAAATGGCATTGGGATGACTGTCTAATTATTTTGGGGGAGAGTTAAATCAGTCAGTAAGATTTTGTGTGTCAATTACACTTCAATTAAAAAAAAGAAATGAAGGTTGAACTGAACTCCATAGAATAGTAGGCATTTCGTGCATTTGAGATGAAGGAATGGGGAAGAGTCATAAGCCCAAGAGACTAAGTGAATAAATGAAGGTACAGATAAAAAGGCAGTTGTGTTGAAAATCAGTCAGTGTGTCAAAGAAAGTAGAGCTGTTTTGCAAATTCAGCCTGGAACATGATGATTCTGAAGTAGTAGCAGGACAAACAAATGTAGGTGTGGGGACAGTGCATAATCTATGAGATAAAAGTAATTTGGAGCTCTAGGTTTTAGGGGAGAGGCCAACCTGGCCTTTAGCAAATGAGTGGATGTGTTATCTCAATTAACAGAGTTGAATTCCCAGATACCCACTGTCACTGGTACAGTGGGAGGAGATTTTGAGTCACAAGTTTGAGTCCGTGTCCCAGGTTAACATATACAATTGTTTTTATTTTAAGTTTATTTATTTGAGAGAGAAAGAGCAGAACATTGGCAGAGAGAGAGGGAGGGAGAGAGGGAATCCCAAGCAGGCTCCATGCTGTCAGCGCAGAGCCCACTGTGGGGCTCGAACCCACAAACTGTGAGATCATGACCTGAGCTGAAATCGAGTCTGACGCGTAACTGACTGAGCCATCCAGGCACCCCCATATAACTGTTTTGTGAGCAAACAACTCCCCTATACTGCATGGTTGGTTAAACAAGCGTTGAAAGTTGTATATATATATATTAAGATCTTATATTTATTCCATGAACAGCACTGTTTGTTTCTATTTCTCCATCTTATAGATGAGATGACCAAGACTTAGAAGTTTAATGAGTTTCCCAATGTTGCTCAAGAAGTAACTCATGGAGCTGGAATTTGATGACGCTTTTCTGTCTCTAAATCCCATGCCTTAACTGCTCTGCCAGGCATTAAGCAAGAGTAATGATTCTTACCTCACTATGGGTTTAGAGAAGAACTCAAATGCTGGAGGAGAAAGAATGTTTCCAACCTCAAATCCATATGTAAATGGAGGAGCTGTTATGGGGTCACAAAGGGAGTCTTATTCTTAACCAGTTTTCAAGCTTCTTTCTATCTCTTAATCCCCTAAAGTAGGAAATCCTGCTCTCAGGACAAAGAGGTATCAGGGCCCTAGTTGGTCTTCCATTCTGTGCCTGGCTCTGCCTACCACATAGATGGGAGCAGAGAATGACCATGCCTGCAGGGAATGACCCAGGATGTCCTAGGGAAGATTCATTTGTTGCTGGCCCCTTGGTGTAGTGTACATGGGGGAGAGAGAGAGAGAGAGAGAGAGGGAGAGGGGGAGAGAGAGAGAGAGAGAGAGAGAGAGAGAGAGAGAGAATGTATCATTATGGAATTCCCATACTTGGTCAGGTCAGGATCTAGAAAACAAAAGAGAGACAGAAAGATAACCAGGCTATTTCCCGGAAGACTTGAGTGCTGTGCCAATGAAGGGAGCTAGCAGGGGAAGTGATTCCTCAACCCAGGAGGTATTTGAACAGGCTGCACAATACACTAGGCTCAGTGATCATTTCGGAGCTGATGCAAACATTTAGTGGAAGTAGGTGATGGTTAAGCTCTCTCTTAACTCTAAGATTCCAAACTGTAGAGTAATCATGTAGTGGTCCTTTGGCAGTTGAGTGAAAATGGGAGTAACTCTTAGCACAGGCTCTAGAGACTTTTTGTATATACAGCTTCCCGTATTTGTTGTTTATTACCATAAAATTCACCTATGGTCCAGCATCATGAATGAGATCATTTATTCTCCCAGTACTTAAGGGAGGGTTTTAGCTAAGAGATCTGTCTAAGGTCATGGAATGGTTTGGTGACAGGATGAGGCTTTGACTAGGAATTTTAAGCCACATGTTTGCTTTGTTAGCCTAGAACTGGGAGGAAGTAGAAAACCTGGAAACAAGAAGTCAGCACGGGGTGGGCTCCTTGCCTCTTAGGAAAGCAGAGTTTCGGTGAGAATGAGAACTGATGGACTCATTCCAGCGATCACTTCAAGTCAACCCCCACCCCCCATTCCCAAATGGCCTAAGAATAGAAAAGAACATCATGGTGACTCTGAGTGACCCCAACCCTGAGCACATTAGCTATCACCTCTGTTTCTGCCATGGAGACAAAGGCCTCCCATCTCCTTAGACCTCATCAGAAACAACGTCCCTCCACAGCCTATTTGCCTGGATTCGGGGCCCTCTGGGATATCTGCCCCACAGGGGGGAAGGAAGGAAGCAGGGAGGAGCTCAGGGGACAGGCAGAGGACACCCAGAGGGAATACTGTCTTTGCTTTCTAGCGCTGAAGGAAAGTTCCCCCGGACACTTCAGTCTGCATCAGAATCTCCTGTGATACTTTAAAACAAACAGCTGCTTTTCTGGTCCCCTTCCTGGAAAGACTGGTTCTGGTTTGAGAACCAAGTCCTTTTTAGCAATCACCTGGTGATTCTGATTGTATAGAAATGCTGTTCTGAGTCTGTAAGACTCAATGGGTTCTGAACACTTGTGTGGTCAGATGGCCTCAGAGACACAAACCCCTCTACAGTGTAGCTCTGCAGGGAGGGGGGTGGGGAATGTAGGCGTGGTATGGAAAAGTAGTCCAACTTGATGTTGGAAAACTTCCCTCTGTTGCTCCCCAGCTGCAGGACCTTGAGGAGGGCATGCAACCTCCCTGAGCCTCTCCGTCCCACCTGTGAAGCCTTTCTTGCAGGCTTGGGAACCACGTGCGACAGAGCATGTGACAACACTTTGTAGAGCACTGAAAAGATTGGAGGGATTGCTAATTACCTTCAAATATGAAAGGATTAGATTATATGAAGACTGTCAAAGGTTGTGGGTATATTTGTGAGATAAAAGGTAGAGAAAGGAGAAAAGGGAGAAAGAATGTGAGCCTGTGGTGGGTAGACCTTACCCGCTGTTCTGTGCTGCTCTGAGTTGCCTGGTTCTGCTGTCTCCAGATTCTTCCCACATAGGATGAAAATTCAAGCAGAGCATAAAGGACCCTAAGACATTGCTTTCTGGATGGGACTTGATTTCTCCTTTTGGCTAAAGGTGGGAAGCAGAAGAATTGGCCTCTGGATAAGCAGTCCATGCAAAAGAGGAGACAGAATGGCAGGCTGTGGATGCCGTGATGTGGATGGGGGATCTGAAAACTGATGGTTGGATCCTAAGATCAAATAAGGAGGGACTGAACTGGGACCACATCAGGGCTATTTATCAGTTTTGGAAAGACACAGGGGAGGCGGTCCCAAGACAGTTTGTTGAGACGAACCTGGATAATTGCTCCAATGTTTATATGCAAAGATCTTGGGAAATGAATCTTGTTGACAAGGAATAAACCAACTCCACTTTAGGCAGCAATCCTAAAAGGTGCCCTAGGAGTTAGATTCATCCAGAAATAAAGAACTACACACACATGCTACAGCCTGGCTTTGAGTCATCAGAGCTCCAGAAAATCTCAAGCACTGAACTTGGATGATCCCAGATTGCTAGCGACTCTGAGTACTAAGTCAAAAAAAATTTAAAAAGTCTTATTTGTAGGAAAACAACGTCAAGTAAACTTCCAACTGTTTTTGTCAATCACATTTTCAGGTACAATTTTGAGCACAAAGCCAAGGATAAGCAGACACGCAAGGAAATAAGATACTGAAAGCAAGAACCAACAGCTGAAAGGCATATAGGGACTTCAGATAATAGACCAATTGGACACAGAAAGAAAAACAAAGATGTTTGTGGTGTTTTGGGATATAGAACCAATTGTGAAATGTTGGCAGGACTTTTTACAAACTGAACCAACATGAGTAACCAGCAGTCAGATAAAAAACACTTTACTAGCCCTGCAGAAATCCTGTCGTGTTTTCTTTTAGTCACTCTTCTAGTTCCTGTGAGTCAGGCAACAGACCCTGACTCCAAATAGCATGAATTAGTTTACCCATTTTTGTACTTTACTGAAGTGGAAGTACATCTTTTACACTCTCTTTTGTGTCTGTTTCTTTCACTCAACATTGTTGTATATGGTTGTAGATTGTTCATTTGCATTGCTGTGTAGAGTTCTATTGTGTGACTGTGACATTAAAATCCATTTCACCATTGATGGGCACTTGTGGTTTCCAGTGTTTGGCTGTTAAGAATAGTGCAGCTACACATTCCTTTTAGGCATTTATTTATGTAAGGGCAATTTCTGGATGATAGGGCAGGTGCTAATTAAGTTTAGAAGACAGTGCTATACAGCTTCCTCTGGTGTTTGTAACATAGTGTTTCTATGTTCCCTCTAGCAGTGAGTTCCAGTTACTCCACATTCTTTTTTTTTCCTAATATTTATTTATTTTGATAGAGAGAGGGCATGTGAGCAGGGGAGGGGCAGAGAGAGATAGAGAGAGAGAGAGAGAGGGAGGGAGAGATAGAATCCCAAGCAGACTCTGTGTTGTCAAGTGCAGAGCCCAACTTGAGCTTGAATTCACAAACCGTGAGATCATGACCTGAGCTGGAATCAAGAGTTTGGAGCATAACCCACTAAGACGCCCCTGCTCCATGTTCTTCCTCCCTTTCTCCCTTTCTTTCTTTCTTTCTTTCTTTCTTTCTTTCTTTCTTTCTTTCATGCATGCTCAAGCAAGCATGGCCTCCCCTGCAGAGAGAGAAGGAGAGAGAGAATCCCAAGCAGGCTCCGTACTGTCAGCACAGAGCCCTATACAGGGCTTGATCCCATGAATCATGAGATCATGATCTGAGCCCAAATCAAGAGTCAGAATCTCAACCAACTGAACCATGCAGGCACCCCTGCTCTGCATTCTTTTTTTTTTAAATATATTTTTTTAACATTTTATTTATTTTTGGGACAGAGAGAGACAGAGCATGAACGGGGGAGGGGCAGAGAGAGAGGGAGACACAGAATCGGAAGCAGGCTCCAGGCTCTGAGCCATCAGCCCAGAGCCCGACGCGGGGCTCGAACTCACGGACCGCGAGATCGTGACCTGAGCTGAAGTTGGATGCTTAACCGACTGAGCCACCCAGGCGCCCCCCTGCTCTGCATTCTTAACTTGACTTGGTGTTTTCCATCCTTCTCATTGGAGGTTTTGGGTGGGTGTGTGGTGGTATTTTATTGTGGTTTTAACTTGCATGTTCCTGCTGACTGAGGAGGTTAGACTCCTTTTCATGTAGTTATTCTCCACAGGTATATTCTCTTGTGTAGATTATCTGTTCAAGTCTTGTGCCCATTTTTCTATTGGGTTGCCTGTCTCTTTTATGTTGATTGTAGGAGTTATGTATTCTGTTTAGGAGTCCTTTGTCAGGTGTATGCAATAATATCTTTAACTTTGTGGTTGTCTTTCATTCAAATGATGGTGGGTACTGAGAAATAGGAGATTTTAATTTTAAAATACTCTACCAATTTTTATATTATAGGTAGTGTTGTTTGTATCTTACTTAAGAATCTTTGCTGATCTTTGCCACTATTCTCTTATATTTTCCTCAGCAGTGGGCAGTTGCCTGGCACCCTCTGGGGCTCAGATCTCCCCTCTCAAGGGGGGCAGCTTTCACCTTTCACATTTAAATGTGCTGTCAATGTGGACTTGATTTTCATATCAGGTGAGGGAGAGATCAAGATGTGTTTTCTTCCAAAAGTTGGATATACAATTGGATATCCAATTTGTCTGGTACCACTTATTGAAATGTTGATCTTCTCCCTGCTACAATGCAGTGCAAATATCCAGGGGAACCAGCCATGTGTGATTGGAGTGTTGAAACTTTCAGTCTCATCACTGCTGTTCCCCACGCCCTACCTCTGGAGAGGGGCAGTGGGCTGGAGATTGAATCACCAGTGACCAATGATTTGATCAACCATGCCTATGTAATGAGGCTTCAATAACAACCCAAAAGGATGGAGTTCAAGAACTTCCGGGTTGGTGACACATGGAGATTTGGGGAGAGTGTGATATGCAGTGAGGGCATAGAAGCTCCATGTTCCTTCCCACATATCTTGTCCTATTCATCTGTTTCATCTGATTGCTCCTGAATAAATAACCAGTAATCTAATCAGTAAAATATTTCTCTGAGTTAAAGATACTTTAGGAAATTAACGGATCCCAAGGAGGGGATTGTTGGAACCTCCGATTTAAGCTGGTCTGTCAGAAGCATGGGTGGCAAACTTGTGATTGGTGTCTGAAGTCGGGGGAAGGAAGTCTTATAGGACTGAGCCCTTAACCTGTGAGATTTGAGGTTATCTCCATGTAGATAGTGTCAAAAATGAGTTGAATTAAAGGATACCCATCCAGCTAGTATCAAAGAATTGCTTGATGGTGTTGAAAAAAAAATTGCTGTCAGAATCATAGGTCTTACAATTACCTCCTCCCTTCTGCTGCCATCACTACCACTCCTGTTCATGAACATGTGTTAATATGCTTGAGGCTTTTGTTGTGAGAGAATGAAGAAGAGATGAGAGGTAAGGAACCACAGGGACAAAGGACAGGATGGAGTTTTCCAAAGATAGAGTCTGACTTCTTGCACAGAAAAGAAATGCAGGGAAAAGGCAAGAGAGGTAGTTTTGTTTGATGCCCCCAAATCAAAAATCTCCCCAGAGCAACAGAGAGGAATCTCTTGTCATTTCTGTGTGCACATCGGTGGTTATGTCCAGAGGAAATGTGAGTCGGAACTGAAGTAGTGGGAGCTGTGCACAGCAGAGCATCAGGTATGGGGTGGCCTCAGCCAGGACACCAGCAGCGGGAGTGGTGCCAGTTGTTTTCTGTAAATGGTTTGCAGGCAGCAGGCTCTTTAGAGAAGTTCAGAGTTCAGAGACAATGTCTGGGTGTTTCTAGAGAACATAAGAGTCTCCACTGGGCCATAACTAGCTATATGTGGATAAGGCTGGGACTGTGGTCCTGTGTCAGGCAAGTTGAAGGATCTGATTTTGCAAACTTCCAGTATTAGTATCACTGACCTTATTTGTTGCCAAGGCTTCAGTGGTTTGGTGAACATTGGGTTACATATACAATTCTTTTCTTCATCGTAGATACATGAGCTCATTCTGAGCTGGATCTATGTACTAAACACTCCTGTATCCCCCATAGGATAATGTCTTGCACATGGTGAAGGAAAGTCCCAGTTTCTATTTTTTTTAATGTTTATTTATCTATTTATTCAGAGAGAGAGAGAGACTGAGAGAGTGCACATTGTGTGCATGTGTGTAAGATTTAGGGAGGGGAAGAGAGAGAGAGAATCCCAAGAAGGTGCCATGCTGTCAGCGCGAAAGCCAACATGGGGCACTACCTGAGTCTAAATCAAGGATCAGCCACTTAATCGGCTGGGCCACCCAGGCCCCCCCCTCCCAATTTCTACTTTAATGCCCTTTCCAAAATTACCTCATGTCAACCTCTGGAAGGCTTTCCCTAGGAGCAGTCTTCCCAGAGCCCCATGCATGTCCTTGTTCCTCAGGCTGTAGATGAAAGGGTTCATCATGGGGGTCACCACAGCATACATCACTGTGGCTACTGAGTCCTTCATGGAGTAGGATTGGAGAGGCTGCAGATATACCATACAAAGCGTCCCATAGAAGAGGGAGACCACAGCCAAATGTGAAGCACAGGTGGAGAAGGCTTTGTATTTACTAGAGGCTGAGGGTATTCGGAGGATGGCTCTGACAATGCAGACATAGGACATGATCATGAATCCTAGTGGGGCAAGGAAGATGAAGGATCCTGTGGCAATCAGCACCGTGTGATTGACTTGGGTGTTAGAACACGCGAGCCTCAGCAGGACATACATCTCACAGAAGATGTAGTGGATCTTCCGGGAGCCACAGAAGGTCACCCTAGTCATGAGGAGGGTGTGGGTGAGGCCATAGAGGACAGAAAGTGCCCAACACAAGGTGAGGAGCAAAATGCAGAGTCCAGGGCTCATGGCCGTGGTGTAATGGAGGGGGCGGCAGATGGCCACATAGCGGTCATATGCCATTGTGGCCAGGATGAGGTTGTCCAGGGCCACCAAGGAGACGAGGAAGTAGAGCTGCGTCAGACACCCTGCATGGGAGATGGCTTTGTTCTGAGACTGAAGGCTCACCAGCATCTTGGGGATTGTGTTGGTGACGAAGAAGAGGTCGGTGAAGGAGAGGTTGGCCAGGAAGAAGTACATGGGAGTGTGCAAGCGGGGATCAAAGCTGATGGCCAGGATGATGAGCACATTTCCCACCACTGTGACCAGGTACATGGACAGGAACATCCAGAATAGGATCCGCTGCTGCTCAGGACTCTCCGAGATCCCCAGGAGCAGGAACTCGGAGACTCCACTCTGGTTGCTTCCATGCATTTTCCCAACTGTGTGCAACATAGGCACCAACAAATGTTTACTTAATGTCCTCAGTTGAATAAGGACATTTAAATAAGCAAAATAAACTGTTTTCTTAGCATCAAAAATACCTTAGGTTAAATTTTATAACTTTTTTTTTGGATTAAGAGAGAATGCAGTGGCATACGAAAGCTGTTAATAACATGGAAAATTTTCATGCAACTTAGTCATTCCAGCAACTTCTAATCTAGCATACTCCATACTGTAGGAATAATGTCCATGTCTTATTTTAAATCATATCATCTTACAACTTTCTTGAAGTGCTTAAGATTAGTATGGTACATTATGATATTGTATAGACTTACATGATATTTAAAACAGATGTATGCAGTAGAAGAAATTGCTGTTATACAATTGGACTAGGGAAAAAAGTAAAAATATTGGAAAGGAAATGGAAAAATTATCATTATTTGCTGATAGGATGATGTACTTGGGAAACCTAAAACAATTGACTAAAATATTAAAATGCCTCAGAAATAAAAACGAATTTGAAAACACTTCAAATCTGAGCTCTAACACTTTTATCTGTGAAACTTCCAGCAAGTTACTTGAGCTTTTTAAGTCTCCATTTCTTTATGTGAAAAGTGGGTGAGAAGAAAATGAACCAATAAAGAGCTGGCTTGCAGTAAGCACTCAACAAATATTTATTATTATTATTATTATTATTATTATTATTATTGTTATTGGTAAGCAATAATCAGGAATAATAAGTTTAAAATATGGTGTGAAAGGGTTGCCTGGCTGGCTCAGATTGAAGAGCATGAAGCTCTTTTTTTTTTTTTTTTTTAAGTTTATTTACTTTGGGAAGGGAGGGGGCAGAGAGAGGGAGGAAGAGAGAATCTCAAGCAAGCTCTGTACTGATGTGGGGTTTGATCCCATGAACTGCGAGATCATGACCTGAGCCCAAATCAAGAATTGCCACTTAATTGGCTGAGCCACCCAGATGCCCTGAGCATGTGACTCTTGATCTTGGGGTTGTGAGTTTGAGCTGCATGTTGGGTGTATAGATTACTTAAATTAAAAAAAAAAAAACCCAAAAAACAAAAAACAAAAAATGGGCACCTGGGTGCCTCAGTTGGTTGAGTGGCTCTGGATTTCAGTTCAGGTCATGATCCCAGGGTCATGGGATTGGGCCCTGTGTTGGGCTCTGCTCAGCATGGAGCCTGCTTAAGATTCTCTCTCTCTCTCTCTCTCTCTCTCTCTCTCTCTCTCTCTCAAATAAAAAAATAAAATTATATATATATATATATATATATATATATATATATATATATATAATGTGAAACAACCCAATCACATTATCAACAAACAAATCTATGCATTAAAATGTTAATATTCAGGTAGGATATTTAAATTCTTCACAGATGCATACAGTGAAAACTTAGTAAATGGCAAAACATACCAAGATTCTAATTCTACTGGATTAATCAAAATTTAAACTATTCGAAGTAAAACTTTGAACAGGGTTTTAAAGAAAACATCTATGTTTAACCTCAAAATAATTGTGAAAGCCAGCTAGAGAAACGTTGAAAAAGAGAGAACAAGGGGACAGTTTTGCTGCCATATTTATTTATTTATTTATTTATTTATTTAAATTTTTTTTTCAACGTTTTTTATTTATTTTTGGGACAGAGAGAAACAGAGCATGAACGGGGGAGGGGCAGAGAGAGAGGGAGACACAGCATCGGAAACAGGCTCCAGGCTCCAGGCTCCGAGCCATCAGCCCAGAGCCTGACGCGGGGCTCGAACTCACGGACCGCGAGATCGTGACCTGGCTGAAGTCGGACGCTTAACCGACTGCGCCACCCAGGCGCCCCAGTTGCTGCCATATTTAAAGGGCTATAAAACTGTGTGGTATTGGTGCTGGAATGAACAGATCAATGGAAATGGAGAGAAACTTCAGGTACAGACCAAAGAACATGTAGGATTTAGGTGATAATTACAGTAGCACTTTTATTGGGCAAAAACTTTTGTATTTATTCAGTAAGAGGCATTGAGACCACTAATCACTTTGGGGGCAATATGAGATCAATATTTTCTTTCTTACCAAACACATTTCAAGCACACCAAAGATTAAAGTAACTTAATGTGTCTTTTTTCCTTTTGAAAACCTAAAATATAAGGAATAAACATCTTCAAAATAAAAAAAAGAATAAAAAGGAAGACATATAAATAAGTTACACTGAATTCCACTGTGTAGACATAAATAACAATGGGGCACATTTTAATGATTGTATTATTTGAGATATGAAGGATGAAAAAGGCCAGGCTATGAAGTCTGGATCAAACAGCGCTCTAGGGAGCTGCATGTGCAAAGCACCTGAGGGGGCCTTTGTTGTATGTAAGGAGTTAAACATGGGTCAGTATGGCCCAACTGAAGATCAGAGTAGTAGGATGTGGGATTATGCAGGCAAGCAGGTGTCAGGTCCTGCAGAGACTTGTTAAGGTTAAAAAAAATTTTTTTAATGTTTATTTTTGAGAGAGAGAGAGAGAGAGTGAGTGAATGGGCAAGGGGCAGAGAGAGAGGGAGACACAGAATCCGAAGTAGGCTCCAGACTCTGAGCTGTCAGCACAGAGCCTGACGGGGGCTCTGAGTTTGTGAGTTTGAACTCACAAATTGCGAGATCATGAGCCGAGCTGAAGTTGGACGCTTAACTGACTGAGCCACCCAGGTGCCCTTAGACTTATTAAGGTTTTAAAATTTTATTCTAAATACAGTAAAAAGCCTTAAAAAATTAAGCAGAAGAGGGTATATTTATTTAGCAACTCTTCTGTTTGTATTTTACCAACAGTGTTTTAATAATTAGCTATGGATTTTCATTTTTAATCAAATGCTTTTCAGTGCCCATTACACTGTTAGCTTTATTAATATTGAACCACATATGCATTCCCAGTATAAAATACTGAAATTGATTTGCAATTATTTTATTTAGGCTTTTATAGTCATTTTTATGAATGAAGTTTATCTATAGTTTCTTTTTTTACGTGCCATTCACTTTTTAAATTTTTTATTTTTAAAGTTTATTTAATTTGAGAGAGAGAGAGAGAGAGCAAGCATGAGTGGAAGAGGGGCAGAGAGAGATAGAGAGAGAGAGAATCACAAGCAGGCTCTGCCCTGTTAGCATAGAGCCCAACGCGGGGCTCAAACTCATGAACAATGGAATCATGACCCGAGCCGAAATCAAGAGTTGGATGCCTAACCTGCTGAGCCACCAGGCACCCCCTTAAGATGTAAATTTTTAAATAAACCCCATGGAATTCATTTCCCCCAAATAGCTTTTAATACATTACAATCTATTGATTATTTTTCAAAGTTTCCAGTATTAGTAATTCAAGCAATACAGAAAATTTTAAATTGAAAGAAAGCAAGCATCATCCCCACTTCTGCCTTGCAACCACTGTAACATTTTGGTGAATGTATTTTCAGCTTTTTTGTTTCCCTCATCTTTAGTCTGTCAACAACCTGATGGGTGGCTTTCTCCAAGTCAACATTGTCATTTCTTATATATTTTTCTTGTTGAAAAACTTTATATTGCTGCCTGCATGATTTTCTTTGATCTTAAAATTAAAATTTACCAACTTCTATTCAGTAATTACACTGAATTCCACTGTTTGGAGATAGATAACTGTTCACATTTTGATGTTCTTATTATTTGAGATGTGAGGGATGTTTTTCCTTCACTGATTTATCTGACTTAGAATGTCCTTTCCAATCTTAAAATTATGTCTCCCTTCATTTTATGAGAATCTTCTTTAATGCTCTCCTTATTTTTTTGTGACATTTCTTGGAACTCATAACTATGCATTAATCATAAATTAATATTTCATTTTGGTCACACTACTCCATCGACTCTAAAAATACCTGTAGCAAACCCCAACCTGCCTCTTTGAAAATGAATAGACAGATTAAAATAGTGCTTTGTGTCATTCCAAGTATTCAGGTGAATAATCCTTTTATGCAAAAGACTTATTAAGAAAAGTTAAAAAAACTAATTCATGGTACCAATTGCAGGTGGATATTGCATCTGTAAAGAGAGTGACCCTCTTTCAAGAGATTCTCCTTTTGGGTGAAAAATAAGATCATGAAATTTAAAAATATAGTGGTGGGCAATTGACTTTTGGCATGACAATATGAGGAGGTCCACTGACCCACTTCTAAATGACACATGTGAGAATATTAAATAGAAGGATTTAAAACCAATGGAAATCATCCTAAGGGCAAACAGCAAATGAAGAAACATTCAGGAACATCTTTGAAAACTCAGTAAGAAATGTGGAAAATAAAAAGATGGGAAAGCAGCAACCACTGAAAAACTATAGACTGGCTATACGTTAATCTTTAAATATAAAAGTAGATTTTAGAGATTAAAAGTAGGCTTTAATTTAAAAAGGTAATTAGAGGGGCACCTGGGTGGCTCAGTCGGTTAAGCGTCCAACTTCGGCTCAGGTCACGATCTCACGGTTTGTGAGTTCGAGCTCCAAGTCGGGCTCTGTGCTGACATTTCAGAGCCTGGACGTCTGCTTCAGATTCTGTGTCTCCTTCTCTCTCTTCCCCTCTCCTGCTCGCACTCTGTCTCTCTCTCTCTCTTCCAAAGATAAATAAACATTAAAAAAATTTTTTTTAAAGTTTATTAGAGACAAAGGGGGATACTTTATAAGGTTAACAGGTTAAATTGATCAGTAAGAAAACAACGATAAACACATATGCACTGAAATATATACTAGAAAACAAACACATGAAAGGAGAAATAAATAATTCAAAAAGAGTAAGTGGAGATTTCAGCATTACACTTTCAGTAGTGGATTGAGCAACTAAGCAGAATTTCAACAAGGAAGTAGAAGACTTGAACAATACTCTGCATCAACTATACCTAACAATAAACGTAGAACACAGTGCCCAACAACAACAGAACAAGGTTCATTTCAAGTGCCATTGGGACACTCTCCAGGATAGACCATATGCTAGGCCATACAACAAACCTCAATAATTTTAAAAGGATAAAAATGACACCAAGTATGTCCTCTAAGTGCAATGGAATGAAATTAGAAATGAATAAATTGAAAAAAGTTGAGAAAATTCACATATGTATGGAAATTAAAGAACACGCTCCAAAACAGCCAATAGGTCAAAGAAAAAATAACAAAATCAGAAAATACTTCGAGATGAATGAAAATGAAGATACAACATACCAAAATTTATGGGATGCCATTAAAGCAGTGCTTAGAAGGAATACTTTTGTTGTAAATACCTATATTAAGAAAGAACGAAGATCTCAAAGCAATAACCTACCCTTATATGGTTAACATGGTGATAGTCCCCCAATAGATCTACAGATTCAATGCAATTCCTGTTGGAATCCCAGCTGACTTCTTTGCAGAAATTGTACAAATTGATTCAAAATTCAGATGGAATTTCAAGGGACTCGGGATAGCCAAAACAATCTTGAAAACCAAGAGCAAATTTGGAGAATTCACACTCCCCAGTTTCAAGACTTACTACAAAGCAACAGTAATGAAGACAATGGGGTACTGGCATAAGGATAGAAATATAGATCAATGGAAGAGAATTGAGATTCCAGAAATAAAACCACGTATCCATGGTCAACTGATTTTTGACAAAGGAATGCAGATTACACAGAGGGGAAAAGATATTTTTAACAAATAGTGCTGGGCCACCGGCCACATGCCAAAGTTGTATTCTTCTCACACACCATATATAAAAATTACTTTGAAATGGATCAATTTGAAATTGAACGTAAGAGTTAAAACTATAAAACTCTTAGGAGAAAACCTAGAGAAATTTTGTGATCTTGGATTTAGGGAAGGGTTCTAAGACATGACATCAAAAGCATGAGCAACAAGAGAAAAACCACACTCATCAGAATGGCATTGATAGCAGAAAACAATGAAAAATTGTGAAAATTATGAAACAAAAATTATGAAAAATTATGCCATATTTTACTTTCATAAGAGTAAAATACTTTCCGCATCACCATAATAGAGCAATAAAATACAAATAAACAAAAAATGCCAAAAGGGAAAAATGCTTGCCACGTATGTGATAGACAAAGGCTTAATAGGCTTTATAGAGAAATAATTTTTTTTTTCAGTAGGCTTCACACCCAGTGCGGAGTCCAAAGTGGAGTCCGACCTGGGGCTTGAACTCTCTACCCTGAAATCCAGACCTGAGCTGAAATCGAGAGTTGGATGCTAAACCAACTGAGCCACCCAGGCATCCTGAGGAAGAACTGTTTTAAGTCAATAATAAAATTACCAACCCTCATTGGAAAATAGCAACAGACATGAACAAAAGAAGACTCACAAAAGAAAAAGGTCAGAGTCAATAAACATAGGAACAAACATATAGCTTTGCTACTTATCAAAAGATGGGATGAACAGGCAGTTTTATATCTGATGAAATGAATGATTATAACTTTCTAGAGGGAAACCTGACATTCCATGTCTTAAACTCTTAAAAGGGAGATTCCTCTGAGCAATCTCAGTTTTAGGAATGTATCTTAAAATATAATCCGATAGGGGCGCCTGGGTGGCACAGTCGGTTAGGCGTCCGACTTCAGCCAGGTCATGGTCTCGCGGTCCGTGAGTTCGAGCCCCGCGTCAGGCTCTGGGCTGATGGCTCAGAGCCTGGAGCCTGTTTCTGATTCTGTGTCTCCCTCTCTCTCTGCCCCTCCCCCGTTCATGCTCTGTCTCTCTCTGTCCCAAAAATAAATAAACGTTGAAAAAATATATATATATAATCTGATAGAAACATAGACATGTATGTATAAAATGTTTATCAGGACCTTGTTAAAAATAATAAAAAAAGGGCAGCTCAGTCGGTAAAGTGACCAACTTTTGATTTCGACTCAGGTCATGATCGGGCCTCACATCGGGCTCTGCACTAATAGCACAGAGCCTGCTTGGGATTCTCTCTCTCCCTCTCTTTCTGCCCCTATCCCCACCCCCAAGTGCGTGTGATCTCCCTCTCAAAATAAACACTAAAAATTTTTAAGTAGTAAAAAAGAAAAAAGAAGCAATTGAAACTCTCATCATTAGAGACACATTTAAAGAAACTGCACGATCCATACATTTAAAGGCACACAATTAAGCCTTCATAGATAGGTGTGTATTCCACATATATGTATGTTTATGATAATTGTTAAATTAAAATATAATTTATTCCTACTTGGTAATACAGAAAAATGATCAATTATGCTTAGGTGATATTGGTTGTATCTAGTCCTAAGTGTCCATGGGAGGAGGAAACAAGGAAATGCAGGTAAAGTACATTGCACTGGCTGAGCACCCTCCCTGCTGTACAATGTGCACTTTCTAAATTACAGATCTTACCATGTGGCTTCTCTACAGTAGCAGAGCTCCCTATTTCCTCTGGAATAGCCCATGATTATGGCCAGGTGGTCAAAGTGCCAGGATCCCTCCTCCCTCGTGGATCTCCGGCTTTCCCTACTCCAGTGATGGCTCATGGCTTGTATTTTCTAAGTACTCACAATGCTTTGCTTTTGTCCTTCGCACCAGCTGTTCTTTTGTTTTACTGAATTTTAAGTGAATGTTTTCTCTATTCTGTGATTCCATTGCTCTTCTGGCAAGATCCATTATAGCTCTCACTCAAGCATCTCCTGCTGGTGGCATCTTCTCCTGCCACAGAGATACCATTCTAAACTTCTCTATCATTTCCTGGTCTTTACATTTTTTTTAGGACATCCTATCCCACATTTTGCTTAGTTGTCTGTTCTCCTGGGAGACTTATGAGAGCTGTCAGAGGAGGGGCAGTATTGTTTTCTTTCCTGTATCTAAAGGACCTCTCACAGGCTCAGGTATGGCATAAGGATTAGGAAGTGAGGGTTGAGCTGGACTCTATAGAATATGAGGCATTCTGTGCATTTGAGCTTAACGAATAGGGAAGAGTCATAAGCCCAAGAGCCTCAATGAATAAGCAACACTATGGATAAAAATGTAGTCATTTGGATAATGAGCCAGTGTGCCATGGCGTGTCGGGTCTGTTTTGCAGGTTCAGGCTGAACATGATAAGTTTGTAGTAGCAGTAGAAGGAGCAAATGTAGATGTGGGAACTGAGTGACCTAGGAGAGTAAGGTAATTTGGAGTGCCAGGATGCAGGTGAGGCCAGCCCAGAGAGGCCCAGCATTTTAGCATGTGAGTAGATTTGTTATCTCAGTGAAAACATTTGAATTCCCAGATGTTTAGCACCCACGGTGCAGTGGAAGGACATTCTGGGTCATATATTTAGGTCCAAAGCTCAATTTAACACCCACAAGTGGTTTTTTAACAAACGTTTACTGAGTATCTGGCCAGACATTATGTTGAATGACACCTCTCTCCCCTGACCTCCCCCACCCACCCCTGCATTTAGTCCACACAGCAAATAGCACTGTTTGTTTCCATTATCCCATTTTCTGGATGAGATGACTGAGATTCAGTTGATTAATGAATGTCCCCAATTTCCTCGACTAGTAACCGATGGAATTGGGATTTGACTCTCCTTTTGTGTTTCTAAAGTCCACATCCTAAATGCTGTGCTGCAGACATGCCTACCTCACTGTGGGTTTAGAGACTACCCCACAAATACTGGATGTGGAAGCACTTCCCCAACTTAAAGCCCTGTGTAGACGGGAAGTGCTGTAATGAGGTTCTCAAAAGGAGTCCCCTTACCATTTCCCTATGTTCTGACTGCCTCCCATCTCTGCTCCAGTAGCAAATCCTGCTCTTAGAACCAAGAGGGATAGGTGGCCCCATTCTTGTCTCCATCCTGGACGTGGCTCTTCACCCCACTCACATAGGAGCAACTTCAGCACACCTGTGTCTGCAGGGAGTGACCCAGGTTGTTGAGGGGGGACTTATTTGTGGCTGGCCCCTTGGTGTTGTGTACACAGAGGAGAGAACAGTGAGGAACTGTATTATTATGGCCTTCACATGCGAAGGGGTGTGGATTGGTCAAGTCAGTAGCTAGCAAATAAAAGAGAGACAGAAGGACAAGTCAGGCCGTCTGCCAGATGACTTAAGTGCCATACCTGCAAAGGGGGCTGGTGGGGGGAAGTCATTCCCCGCCATGGAAGACATTCAAACAAGCTCACAATACAGCGGGTTGAGTTGTGATTTCACAGTCTACTCAAGTACTTAGTGGAGGTAGACGATGGTTAATTCTCTTTTAACCCTAGGATTCCAAATTACAGAGCAATCATGAGCTGGTCCTTGGGCATTTGAGTTAAAATAGGAGTGATCCTTAGGACATGCTTTTTTGTGTGTCCACATCTGTTCATTACTCATACAGTTCTGTTAAGTCTCTACACTATGACTGAGCTCATTTGTTTCTCAGAGTGTGTAAGTGAGGCTTCAAGTCGAAGGGACTGCTTGCCTCTCAGGAAAGCAAAGAGTTCCAGTGGAAATGGGAACTGATGGGCTCATCCCAGAGACCACTCCAAGACCCCCAAAGTGACCTCAGGATGAAAACGAGCACCATGGCAATGGCCTGAGTGTCTCCGTTCTGAGCACTGGCTACCATCTCTGTTTCTGTCATGGAGACCAAGGTTTTCCACCTCCCGAGACCTCATCAGAACCTACTGCCTCCCAAAGTCAGAGGACACCCAGAGGCCATGATGGCTCTGCTTTCGAGCCCTCAAGGCAAGTGTCCCCCGCATATTAGTGTGCATCAGAATCACCTGTGATACTTTAAAACAAAAAGCTGCTTTTCTGTCCCTCTTCCTGGAAACTCGTTATGTTTTGAGAACCAAGCCATTTTTAACAATCACCTGGTGATTCTGATCGTGCACTTTGGGGAATCCTGTTCTGAGTCTGTAAGAGTCCGTGGTTTCTGAACGCTTGTGTGGTCAGTTGGCCTTAGAACATAAGGCTCTCTGCAGTGTGGCTGGGTGGAGAGGGGAGAGAATGGGTGGTGGGAGGCTGTACCGGCAAGGGCTCCAGACTCAGCATTAGAAAACTGTCTTCTCGGGTCGCTTGGGTGGCTCAGTCGGTTAAGGGTCTGACTTCGGCTCAGGTCATGATCTCACGGTCCGTGCGTTCGAGCCCCGCGTCGGGCTCTGTGCTGACAGCTCAGAGCCTGGAGCCTGTTTCAGATTCTGTGTCTCTCTCTTTCTCTGACCCTCCCCTGTTCATGCTCTCTCTGTCTCAAAAATAAATAAATGTTTAAAAACAAAAAAAGAAAACTGTCTTCTCTTACCTCCTGGGTTGCTCCCTAGCTGCTTGAGCTGTGAACCTCCTCATCCCACCCCTTAAGCCCTTTTTGCAGGCTTGAGGATTACATGTGACAGCATGTGATAGCACTTTGAAAACTGTGGAGTGCTAAGAGGTTGGAGGGATTGTTGTATTACCTTTAAATACTAAGGGGTTAGATTATATGAAGACTTTTAAAGTATGTGGGTATGGTCATGAGAGGTAAATGGAGAAGAGAAGAAAGGTGTGTGTGTGTGTGTGTGTGTGTGTGTGTGTGTGTGTGTGAGAGAGAGAGAGAGAGAGAGAGAGAGAGAGACAGGGAAATAGAGAGAGAGGGAATGTTTGAGATAGCCAGACCTTACCCACTGTTCTGTGCTGGTCTCAGAGTTATGTCGTACGTTGCCTCCAGTTTCCTTCTACAGGATGAAAATTCTGTCAGGACACAAAGGACAGTAAGGCATTATTTCTGAATAGGGTGGGAATTGGTGCCTGGATTTTCAGTGCCTGCACAAAAGGAGAAGAAAGTGAGGTTGTAAACCCTCTGAGAACTGAACCCTGGATACAAGGTTTGTGAAAAAAGGGGCTGAACTGGAGCTATATCAGGGCTATTTATCAGTTTTGGAAAGACACAGGGGAGGCAGTCCCAAGACAGTTTGTTGAGATGAACCTGGATAATCGCTCCAATGTTTATATGCAAGGATCTTGGGAAACAAATCTGGTTTACAAGGAAGAAACCAACTCAGCTGGGCTGACAGCTCAGAGCCTGGAACCTGCTTTGGATTCTGTGTCTCCCCCTCTCTCTGCCCCTCCTGCACTCACGCTCTGTCTCTGTCTGTCAAAAATGAATAAATGTTAAAAAATTTTTTTAAAAAGGATCTTTGCCAATATACTTCTATATTTTCCTTTAAAGGATATATGGTTTTCCATTTCACATTTAGATCTCCTATCAATCTAGACTTGTTTTTTTTTTTTTTTTTTTTTTTTTTTGTCAGGTGAGGGAGAGATCAAGGTATATTTTTCTCTCCAAAGTATGGGTATCCAACGGGTTCAGTGCCATTTATTGAAAATGGGTTTTCCAGTACAATGATGAATAAATGTGGTGATAGGGGACTTTTGTTTCATCACTGAACTTTGAGGAAAGCTTTAAAAATCTTGTGTATGTTTGCTTTGCATTAGGGGTCAACAGACCATAGCTCATGAGTCAAATCTACCTGCCACTTGTTTTTGTAAATAAATTTTATTGAAGCATAGTCAGGTGTATTCATTTACATATTGCCTATGATCGCTTTCATGCTAGAATGGAATGATTGTGCATGTGTTTATTTAACATTTTTAATGTATCTTTTATTAATTTTAACTTTAGTTCTACCATTTTTTTTTTTGCTTCCTATATTCTGAAGCTATCCTTTTAGGCATATACAGATTTAGAATAGTGATACCGTCTTGCTAGGTTAACCTATTTTTAATTATAAAATATCACTCTTTATCTCTAGTAATACTTCTTGCCTTAAAAATATCTCCACTGTATATATTTTCTTTTGATTATTGTGTGCAGGGTATAAATAGCATATGGCTGTGTTTTGATTTTTTTATTCTGTTTGAAAAATTTAATTGTCATTTGAAGTATTTAACCGCATAGGTTTTATGTAATTACTGATATATTTGAATTTATATCCACCATCTTCCTTCAGAAATTTGTTTGACCCATCTGTTTTATTTTTTATTTTTTAAAAATTTATTTATTTAAGTTAGTTAACATACTGTGTGCTATTGGTTTCAGGAGTGGAACCAAGTGATTCATCACTTGCACATAATACCCAGTGCTCATCTCAACAAATGCCCTTCTTAATGCCCATCACCCATTTAGCCCAACCTCCTCCTACCTCCCCTTTATCAACCCTCAGCCTGTTGTCGGTATTTAAGAGTCTCTTATGGTTTGCCTCTCTCTTTGTTTTTATCTTATTTTTCCTTCCCTCCCACTATGTTCATCTGTTGTGTTTCTAAAATTCATATATGGGTGAAATCATAGGACATTTGTGTTTCTCTGCCTGACTTATTTCGCTTAAAAACAGTACACTCTAATTCTATCCACATTGTTGCAAATGGCAAGATTTCATTCTTTTTGATTGCCGAGTAGTATACCATTGTACGTGTGTGTGTGTGAGTGTGTGTATGTATGTGTGTGTATTTTGGTTATTGTTGATAGCACTGCTATAAATGTTGGGGTACATGTGCGCCTTCGAATCAGCTCTTTGTATCCTTTGGATAAATACCTAGTAGTGCAATTGCTGGGTCATAGGGTAGTTTTATTTTTAATTTTTTGAGGAAGCTCCATACTGTTTTCCAGAGTGGCTGCACCAGTTTGCATTCACGCCAACAGGGCAAGAGGGTTCCCCTTTCTCCACATCCTTGCCAACATTTGTTGTTTCCTGAGTTGTTAATTTTAGACATTCTGACAGGTATGAGGTGGTATCTCATTGTAGTTTTGATTTGTATGTCTCTGATGATGAGTGATGTTGAGCATCTTTTCATGTGTCTGTTAGCCATCTGGATGTTTTCTTTGGAGAAGTGTCTATTCATGTCTTTTGCCCATTTCTTCACTGGACTATTTGGTTTTTGGCTGTTGAGTTTGGTAAGTTCTTATAGATTTTGAACACTGACACTTAATCCGATATGCTATTTGCAAATATCTTCTCCCATTCTGTCCATTGCTCTTTAGTTTTGTGGATTGTTTCCTTTGCTGTGCAGAAGCTTTTTATCTTGATGAGGTCCCAATAGTTCATTTTTGCTTTTATTTCCCTTGCCGCTGGAGACATGTCTCATAAGAGGTTGCTGTGGCCAAGGTCAAAGAGGTTGCTGCCTGTTTTTTTTCTCCTGTAGGATTTTGATGGTTTCCTGTCTCACATTTAGGTCTGTCATCCATTTTGAATTTATTTTGTGAATGGTGTAAGAAAATGGTCCAGTTTCATTCTTCTGCATGTCGCTGTCCAGTTTTTCCAGCACCATTTGCTGAAGAGACCACTTTTTTTCCACTGGATATTCTTTCCAGCTTTATCAAAGATTAGTTGGCCAAACGTTTGTGTTGACCATCTGTTTTATATTCTTTTTTTCCCTTTCTTGTCTTCTTTTGAAATTCACAAGTCTAATATTTAAATCTATTTATCCTTATATAAACCTCTTACTTATATATTGTTTTATTTTTCTTTTTACTCTAGAGATTACAACATGCATCCTTGACTTATTACAACTGACTTATTACAACGTAGCATTTCTAAGTTTTTGTCTGTGATTATTTCCATCTTGTCTGCAAGCACCTCATTTAGTATTTAAAAATTTTCTTTGTGGAGGCTGTAGTGACAGATTCCTGCAATTTTGTTTGTCAGAAAATGCCACTCATTTTTGAAGAATGTTTGTGCTGTATATAGTCTCTATTATTGCAACAATTCTAAGACGGTGTGGCACTTGTTCTTCATGATTTCTGTTAGGAAATTAGGTGCCATTCTAATTGTTACTCCTATGAAGGAAATGTGCCCTTGTTCTCAACCCCAATTGCTTTAAGGTTTTCCTTTGTATTTGGTTTTAAGAAGTTCTTATATGTGTAGATTTAGTTGTGTTTGAATTTATACAATAGGTTAGCCGAGCAACCTAAATTTGTAGCTTTATGTCTCATACTGGTTTGGAAAATACTTATTCATCATGCATGATGAGATCATGGCCTGAGCCAAAATCAATAGTCAGACACTTAACCAACTGAGCCACCCAGCTGCTCCTTAATTGTTGTATTTTAAATTCCTTGTCTGCCACCAATAAAATCAGCTTGTCTTTCCTGCTGTTTTTCCCTTTATCTTCCTCCTTCTCTTTAATTTTGTTTTTCTCTCTCTTATTGGCCACAGGATTTTGCCTCTTCCATACTTCTGGTCTTTTTAATTGTATGCTGGATGTTATTGCCATTAAGATTGCTGTGGCTTTGGATGATGTTATTTTCTAACAGGGGTAGTTCTCCCTTTCTTGCTATGCAGGTATGGTGAGTGGTTTGACCACTCAGTACAACCAGAGATTGATTTTGACTTAGGGCTGGGTTGGAAACTTAGAAAGACTAAGTTTACTACTGCTAGGGTGTGTAGTCTCAGGTTTTTGATTGAGAACATGATGAGTTTCTGAGTTCTAAAAGATAATGGAAGATTAGAGACTTTTTCTTTTGCCTAGCTTTTTAGCTTCTTGCCCCACAAAACGTCAAGCTTTGGCAAACAATCTTGAGAGAAAGGCCAGACATGTGTTTGGAGAAGGCCTCTTCCTGTGATGAGACTTTGGTTTCGAGTCCTGAAAGACTGTAGGACACTTTATGCTGCCTTTTTGAAAACTTGGCCTCACTCCCAGTTTCACTGCACCAGACTCATCAAATGGCCCCTGAGGAAAACCACCCATGTGTTTATGTATCCTCAAATTTCCAACTTATTACTCCAGTACTGTACAACTGCTACCAGCTTCGATGCTTCCTATTTCCCTAGCAGATATCCTCTGCCTCAGCCTGTGCCCAGACTCAGCAAATAGCCTCTAACATAAAATTAGCCAGTTGTACTCAACTCATCGCAGAACAGTCTGTCTCTCTCTGAAGCTTTAATTTATGTAGTTCTTGTTGCGTCTGCAACTCTATGATAGCTTTTATGATTTAAAAGTTTATTTGTTTTTGGGGCGCCTGGATGGCTGAGTTGGTTAAGCAACCAACTTTGACTCAGGTGATGATCTCACAGATTGTGAGTTCTGGCCCTGCGTTAGGCTCTGTGCTGACAACTCAGAGCCTGGAGCCTGCGTCAGATACTGCGTCTCCCTCTCTCTCTTCCCTCTCCTGCTCATGCCCTGTCTCCCTCCCTCTCAAAAATAAAATAAAATAAAATAAAATAAAATAAAATAAAATAAAATAAAATAAAAATATTAAAAAATTTACTTGTTTTTGAAGTTTATTTATTTATTTTTGAAAGAGAGAAAGAGCGCCCATGCATGCACATGGGGAGGGGCAGAGAGAGAATCCCAAGCAGGCTCCACGCTGTCAGTGTGGATCCTGAACCAGGGCTCAAACTCACAAACCCATGAGATCATGATCTGAGCTGAAACCAAGAGTCAGATGCTTGAGTGACTGAGCCACACATGCCCCATATGTGTGTGTGTGTGTGTTTTTAAATGACTGTGCACCAGGAACATTGCTTGCTGCAACCCATTACATGGACAGTAGTGGGTTGCAACCCACTACATGGGACAGGTTTGTTTATTTTATTTCCAAAGACACTGGTGTCAAGAAATGTTGGTTTGGTTGAAACATTTAGTTGATATTTATAGGTGACACATTTCTCTAATATATCCACTTTGAAACCATTTATAACCATTATCTCTCACCTTGGGATATGGAAATAGCCTTCTAATGATTTCCATGCCTTCCTTATTTTTAATGCTAATGTGCTCTCCTTCAATCCAAGTTACTGTCCTAAAAATGAAATTTGAACCTCTCATTTTAAAGCCATTTAGAGATGTTTTGCTGAGGATGAAGGTGGCCTTGCTTGCCACATTCTATAAGATTTGCCTGACCAGGACTCTGCCTGACTCTCACCCCAGCCCTTGCATTCTCTCCCCCAATAATATGTGACAGTCACACTGAACTTCCTTGAGTTTCCTGGGTATGCCATGTTTTCTTTAACTCTTCAATCTTAAATAACACATGTTATTTAGTTTGCTGACAGCACCATTTTCTTTCCATCTATCCTTGTCATCCAGTTGCCTCACAGAGATCCAAGATCCAAGACAGTTGTCAAATGTGGCTAGGTATGGCTGGGAAACTAAGGAGGGAGTGACTGTCTGTGTTTACAGACGATGGTTAGATTTCATCATTAAGTGACAAGTGATGTGTGAAAATAGCTCACGGTCACTTTTCCTAAATGTAGCAGGCAGAAATTATGGGACTCAATTATTGAATAAGTTGATCAATAAAGAACATTTCTTTTCCTGTTTTAAAGATAATATTTCTGAAACAATAATCCAAAACAAAAAAAAAAGGTTATCACTCTTAAGCACTTCTGGAGACAAATACTTCAAGAGTGAAAATAATGAGGTCAAAGAAGGAAGAGGTCTTCTGGGCTCTGGTAGCTAAGGCAGAGGTCCTGGTGGGACCAGGGCATGAACTGTTTTCTTTGTTGCCTGTTCCCCTACCCAAAGATGGCTAGTAATTAAGAAGTCCCTGCTTCATACTTCCTAGGGGATTTGTCCCAGGGAGGTTTGAAATTTACTTTGTTTGTTATTACTGTCTTCTCCCACCATGTAGTTTCCACTGGGACCCATTGTCCCGCAGGCCCAGGAAGTCAGAATGAGAGAAATGAGAAAGGACAGCGTAGACTCAGGCGATGACTACAATCTGAATCTCTATGAATTTATAATGAATAAAAGAGCGAGGGGTCTTGGGCCAAAGCCCTGAAGTCTCCTTGAGACATACGTGATAAGTTAGGCTGGAGGGTATATGTCTTAGGCTTCTTCCAACCTTAGCTTTCATATTACTGAGGTTTTATGATGTGACTCCATGGGATTGTTCTTCAGGAAGTCTAAAAATTAAGAAAACCTGCTCAACATTCTAGAAATAGCTTGATTAGTATCACCAGATTCCATCTCTTTATTTAAAATAGTATCCATAAGTATTTCACACCAGAGTCCTCTATGTTTCACAAAGAGTTTCCTCAAAAGAGATTTCATTTTACAGTAGCTTTGTGAGGTAGTCACGGAGAAGGCGGTATTGGCATTTTAAAGGTGAAGTAAGTAGAATGTGAGGGGTAGGTAAAGTTCATATGGCTCTTCAATGGCAGCATTTGTAAGTAATATCTGACTGAGTTGGACTCCTAATCAGGTATTTTATACAATAGATGGACCCTACTTGTTTCTCAGAGAAAGGAATTCCTGAAGAGTCAGAGATGGATCCTCCCCCCACTAATATGTAGTAACAGATCTTTCCTGTGTCCAAATGTGAAAACACATGCATATGCCTGTTTTAGCCCCATGACCTTGGTGAACAGCCTGCAGTGAGTGCACTCTTCTCTCTCTTCAGGGTTAGGAAATGTTTTTCTCATCCTGAAATGCTCTTGGTTTTTCTTGTCAATCCTGACTCACACTGTGAGAAGGGTGTCTGGAGGAGACCAGAAACTAGAGCCAAGAGATTGGAAATTATCCTCATTCTTTTTGCTTTTCCATGATCTCTCAACTTCCACTTCCATCTCCTTTCTTCCTGAATCAATACTGATATTTTTTGGGGCAAATGTCTTATTTTTCTGTGTGGGGTAAATCTTAAGGAAAAAAATGATAGCACTGTTGTTTGGGTAGATGAGTGTAAGCCATATAGCAGGATATCTTGAGATGGGGTAATATTGTGACCCGGGGGAGGAATTCTGGACAGTCTGTAGTGCTGTATCTGAAAATCAATACGATAGATTTAGATAAGGGAGCTATGATTTGGAAGGCCTCGAGGTCAGTGAATGTTTCAACCTCCACTATTTTCGGTGAATGCTGAAACAAATAAGAAATCCCTTGGGTTGTCATAAATTTCTTTCCCTTCCTTCCTCCCTTCCTTCTTTCGTTTCTGTCTGTCTCTGTCTCTGTCTGTCTCTCTTTTGTCACATTGTTCTAGATGCTAGTGTTTGGCTGTGAACAAGATAGAACCTCCCCCTATCCTTAAAGTCTAGCAAAGAGAAAATAATCACTATTTAATGGTCTGGAGGGTGAATTAGTAGGTGACAGGATGGAATGAAGTGGAGACAGCATGTGTCAGGGAATGGAAAATGTGATGTCATATGGTGGGTGACAGCAGGATGCCTTTGAGAAAATGAGAAATACTTGGTATAGCTGGAGTGGAGAGAGGGCTAGGCATGAGCTAATTGATCTGATGAAACAGGGTCTTGTGGGTCATGTAAACCGGTTTGGACTTTATGTTAATGGAAAGAGGAAACTCTTCAATTAGAATAGTGACACAAGCAGGTTTGACTTATAAAAAGAATGATTCTGGATAATGTCAATGGGATGGAAGGGAGTGAAGGTAAACGTGGAGAGACCAGACTTGTTGTGATGGTTCAGTTGAGGGAAATGACCTGAATGGTGGCTGTGGGATATGTAGCCCACATACGAGAAGTGTATGTACGTGGGATATGTATACGAGAAGTGAGAAGAAAGGGAGACTGGTAACATACAGTAAATGCGTGAGGACGAAGAGAGGAAGGAGTCAAGGACGGCTCTCAGGTTTGACTTGAGTACCTTGTAGGCGGTACTGTCAGTCACTGAACTAGAGCTACTGGGAGTGGAGCCCCTCTGGGTCAAGGAAGACAGTAAACTAAATTTCACAAAGATTGGTTTCAGAGTAACAGTGAGCCATGCAGGAAGATGGCCATCAGAGAGCTAACCACCCAGGTCTATAGCCCAGATGAGCTATGTGAGCTGGATAAATACACTTGGGATTCACTGTCATATTTAGGGGAAGTGTAGGAGGATTCTGAGGATCACCAATATTCAAACGATGTCTGAACAGGAGACGTTCTCTAAGGACTCTGTGAAGGCATTCCAAGGGAGATAGGGGAAATTTGAAACTGAGGTGTCACCACAGCCAAGAGATGGGAGAGTTTTAAGAAGGAAGAAGTGACGATTAGTTTTAAATGTGATATGTTATCCGATTTAGAGACTTGGAGGCCATTGGAGGCTTGTATTTTCAGTAGAGTCAGCTGCCACCTGTGCCTATATTCTCACTCATCCACCATTTGACAATAAGCCACTTGCAATGGAAATATATTTATTTCTTATACTTGGATTTTAGGGTCTGTTATTTTCTTCATAAATATAATAGAGTCACAGAATGACAGAGAGGAACCAAACTGTCGTCTCAGAGTTCCTCCTTCTGGGCCTGCCCATCGAACCAGAGCAGTGGAATCTGTTCTGTGCTCTGTTCCTGGCTGTGTATGTTACCACCGTCCTGGGGAACCTTCTCATCGTCATCCTCATTCGCCTGGACTCCCACCTCCACGTACCCATGTATTTGTTTCTTAGCAATTAATCCTTCTCTGACCTCTGCTTCTCCTCTGTCACAATGCCCAAACTGCTGCAGAACATGCAGAGCCAGGTCCCGCCCCTCCCCTATGCCAGCTGCCTGGCCCAGATGTATTGTTACTTGTTTTTTGGAGTTCTTGAGAGCTTCCTCATTGTTGTCATGGCCTACGGTCGCTATGTGGCCATCTGTTTTCCTCTGCACTACACCACCATCATGAGCCCCAACCTCTGTCTCTCCTTGGTGGTGGTCCTGGGTGCTGACTACTGCCCATGCCATGTTGCACACCCTGCTCATGGCCAAGCTGTCCTTCTGTGCCAACAACATAATCCCCCGCTTTTTCTGTGATATGTCTGCTCTGCTGAAGCTGGCCTGCTCTGGCACTCGAGTCAATGAGTTGGTGATATTTATCATGGGAGGGCTCGTTCTCATCATCCCATTCCTACTCATCATCATGTCTTATGCACGGATTGTGTCCTCCATCCTCAGGGTCCCTTCTGCCAGGGGCGTCCTCAAGGCCTTCTCCACCTGTGGCTCCCACCTCTCCGTGCTGTCTCTCTTCTATGGGACAGTTATCGGTCTCTACTTGTGTCCATCAGCTAATAATTCTGCTGTTAAGGAGACTGTCTTGGCCATGATGTACACTGTGGTCACCCCCGTGCTGAATCCCTTCATCCAAAGTCTGAGGAACAGAGACATGAAGGGAGCCCTGGGAAGAGTCTTTTGGAAAAAGAAAGTATCTTTCTCTCTAAAATGGTAACAATTTGGGTTTTTACATTATTTAATTCAGTGGGTATAGTAATGTTGTTAATGGAATATGACTCTAAATCAGTGTTTTTTCTCCATTAATTTTAAAGCTATCAAATTTTCTGTTCAGATAAAAACCCTATGCTAAAGGCAAATATGAAAATGTGGTAACTACTTAGCTGCTTTCAGGTAGAGTTGGGGGCAGGAAACCAGTTTGATGTGAATCCATATTTCCCTTTTGCCAGGTGGAATTGAAGTTTGAAAATAAGACTTATATACCTTTGTGCAAAACATCTATTATTCATTTCAATTCAGAAATTGTCTTCTTCCAACATCACTGTCATCATTGCTTTTCTTCCTGCTCAAAAATCCTCAGTGATGCACTCAAGTGAAGAAAGAATAAAATCCAACCTTTCTCACAGAACACAGAGAATCCTGGAGTTCTCAACTTCTCTATACACCTCACTCTCCACTATGAATAAAAGCACTTCTTATTTCCTTCTCTCCATCCATATGCTCACCTCATTCTATCCTTTGATTTTAATTTTATTTTTTGAGCCAGATCAGAAAAATTGTTCTTTACAAAAGAGAATAAGTAGCAAACACTTGTTGGGTGCTTTTGAATGTGTCAGGCACTTTTCCAATCTATTAGTCTACCACCTCTATGATGCTGGTCCTATGGTCATCCTCACTCTATAGGTAAAATGATAGAAAGGTTAATTTACTGCCCAACATCACATAAGAAGTTAAGATTGGAACCCAGGCAGTTTGGTGTGTAACCCAAGATCCTCATGACTATATTATACTGCATCTTGAAACTGCCAAACTGTACTCCCTCCATTGTAGTGGTGCATTCTGTCCAGTTCTAGTCATTTGTCAGTAGATCATGCTTTCACATATTTCTTTCATATCTTCATTTTTCTGATTGAATTGTGATATAATCATAAAGTATAGAACAAGAATTGTAAGCCCATATTCCAGTGGCCAAGCAGGCAATGTACATGAGTGTTAAGTAAGCCAGACGCTTACCGCAAGGACGCTTGGGTGGCTCAGTTGGTTAAGCATACGAGTCTTGATTTTCGCTCAGGTCATGATCTCATGGTTTGTGAGTTTGGGCCCTGCCTCAGGCTCCGTGCTGACAATGGAGAGCCTGCTTGGGATTCTCTCTCTCTCCCTCTCTCTCTCTCTTACCCTCTCACATGTGCACACACACACTCTCTCTAAATAAATAAATAAATAAATAAATAATCAACTGCAGAAATATGATCAAAGATTTTTTATTTTATTAATATATGGAATATGCCTCTATCATAGCTCAAAAATATATGCCACTGGAGATGATATTTTAACTTTGATATTGAATAAATTATAAATGAAAATAGAAATACTTAATTATTAAATACATTATTGTATTTTGTAACTCCTTTGATTTGGAAGCAAAACCTGGCATCTTTTCTTCTGACCAAGATGTCAGTGTGAAGTCCTTTGTTTTATCTTGAATTGTTTAGTAGAGAATTTAGGATTGGGTCCATTAACTGGGAGTGATATTTAGATTTTTTTTTCCTGTTTAATAATACAAGATCTGTTCACAACCATATGCACTTTGAATATGGATCAAAGCTTTGCACAAACATTTATATAATTAGGATCACTTTTCTGGAGGCATAAGTAGAATTCTAATATTCCAATGTTGTCATAATATTTTTCAGTATTATATTGCACAGTCTTCCATTAACTTGAATTTTTGCTCTTCATTTAGTGTATTAATTGGGAAAGGTAAACTAATATGTTCATATAACATATAATGTTATTTTATTGTCATAAAATTGGGAATAAATGAACATTTTACAAGAACTCATCATTCAGCTCCTTAATTTTGTATATGTAGAGTGGTCATTATTTTCATTCCTGTAAATGTATTTTAACTATGATGAGTAGTTTGCATTATTCTTTGCCAAATTATGTTTTCAAAGTACAGTTTTTTCAAAAGGAATCAGTCAGTTGAATAATATATTTGTGCAATTATTTGTGACTGTATTTGCAGAGAAGTATTCACAATGTATCCAGACATGATTTGCATATCAAGATAACCCCATGTATTGAATCCAATCTTCACAAGTGATAGGAGAGGTTTTTAAAAAATTATTGTGTAACATGAGTAACTCATTTTCTTTAAACATTTCCAAAACCTTTTTTGGTCCCATGTCTGACCTCTACATAGTGCCAAAGGCTACCATATTGTTTAGTCAAATTTAAAATTTTTTTTTCAATGTTTATTTATTTTTGGGACAGAGAGAGACAGAGCACGAACGGGGGAGGGGCAGAGAGAGAGGGAGACACAGAATCGGAAACAGGCTCCAGGCTCTGAGCCATCAGCCCAGAGCCCGACGCGGGGCTCGAACTCACGGACCGCGAGATCGTGACCTGGCTGAAGTCGGACGCCAACCGACTGCGCCACCCAGGCGCCCCTTTAGTCAAATTTTAAAGTGGAGCACTGGCCAGCTGGTTCAATTCATGGGAACGTATTCAGTTTATGATATAATTACTATTCTATTAAGTCTTTTAGTTTTGAAATTTTAGCATTGAAAAATATTATAATAAATGACTCACGTTAGGTGTCATGGAAAATATTGTCACTTTGGATTTATTTTTTTTAATTTTATTTATTTATTTTAAGTAATCTCTACACCCAACGTGAGGCTCAAACTCACAACCCTGAGACCAAGAGTCACATACTCTACCAACTGAGCCAGCCAGACACCCTGGGTTTAATTTTTAAAAACAAGTTTGATATTATCACTAATACTATCAGAGTGCAGTTTGTAGTAGACTTACTAATTTTGACCAGCTAACATTAAAATTTTGAAGTTTTTTTTCCCTCTAATAAATATATAACTAATTTCTTGATATTGTGTCAAATAGGGAATCTTTTCCAAAGTTTCTTTGGAAGGATCAAACCTTTTATCAACATCACAAATAAATATAGTGAATTCAGTGGTATTATTAATGTTTATATGCTCATGTGGCAAAGCACGAATGCTGCTTTCTGTTTGAAGCACATAATTTTTGCTAAATCCCAAAGACCATCATTTACTACTCAAAATCTCTAAAAAGTGTGAAGCCCAATTATTTCATTGAATACAACAGCATTGCACAATATCATTGTTGATTTTATAATCATATTGAAAAATGAATGAAAAACTTCAGTCTTCTTTTTGCTTCTTAAACTTTTCATATCATAACTTTTTTTCTACACTGATCATTGTAAGATTCATTTAATGTAAAATAGGTTTGACACAGGTGCTCTTTGCTTGCTAATTAAACGTGTTGGGATACAGTATATTCCAGAAAGAAACACTCGTGTTTTTCCCCCCAAAATACAATTATTTTCCCATTTTTGGTATCTTCAGTGAATCCAGAAAATATTACTTTCTTCTGAGAAAAGCAGTGCCAAGAAGGCAATGATACATGCTGACGAACTGGAGAGTTTATGCCGTGTCTGAAAGGACAAAGTGCTACCAAGCACAGGAGGTTGCTTTTGGGTGGGAATGTAGGCCCAGGACCACAAATGCTCCCAGCTGTTCGGCCCCATGTCTGACCTCTGCTATTATAGATGCCCGACATTTTGTGTATCCAATTTATTAAGCAAAGCATTGTCCAATTCTTAGGAGCACATTCTGTTAAGCATAATTATTAAACTATTAACTATAGATTTGGATTTTTATGACAACCTTTCAACTTCTAGTGTTATGTCTTATAGGTAGCATATAGTTGGGAATTTTATTTTATCCATTCAGACATTGTATATCTTTTAGTTGGTGAGTTTAATCCATTTACATGGATTCCACAGCATGGTGGCAATATGATACCGTGGCCACATAAGTTGAAGGTTCTTATTTGCAAAATTCTGGTATTAGTGTTAGTGTTACCTTATTTATTTTGAAGGCTTTTTTGATCAGGGGATCTTGAGTTACACATACGTGCCTTTCCTTCACCACGGATACATAAACTCATTCTGAGCTGGAGCTATGTCTGAATCACTCCTGTGTCTCCCATGAAATAATGCCTTGCATGTGGTAGAAAATTCCCAGTCTCCATTTCAGTCTCCAAAATTACCTCATGTCACCTTCTGTAAGGCTTTACCTAGAAGCAGTCTTCCCAGAGCCCCATGCATGTCCTTGTTCCTCAGGCTGTAGATGAAAGGGTTCATCATGGGCGTCACCACAGCATACATCACTGTGGCTACTGAATCCTTCATGGAGTAGGATTGGAGAGGCTGCAGATATACCATACAAAGTGTCCCATAGAAAAGAGAGACCACAGCCAAATGAGAGGCACAGGTGGAGAAGGCTTTGTATTTACTAGAGGCTGAAGGTATTTGGAGGATGGTTCTGACGATACGAATGTAGGATATCATCATGAACCCAAAGGGGGTGAGGAAGATAAAGATGCCTGTGGTAATCAGCACTATGTGAATGATCTGGGTGTTGGAACAGGCCAACCTCAGGAGAACATACATCTCACAGAAGATGTAGTGGATCTTCCGGGAACCACAGAATGTCACCTTGGTCATGAAGAGGGTGAGGGTGAGGCCATAGAGGAGAGAAAGTGACCAACACAAGGTAAGGAGCAACATACAGAGTGCAGGGCTCATGGCTGTGACATAGTGGAGGGGGCGGCAGATAGCCACATAGCGGTCATAGGCCATCGTAGCCAGGATGAGATTGTCCAGTGTCACCAAGGAGACCAAGAAATAGAGCTGTGTCAGACACCCCGCATAGGAGATGGCTTTGTTCTGGGACTGAAGGTTCACCAACATCTTGGGGATTGTGTTGGTGACAAAGAAAAGGTCGGTGAAGGAGAGGTTGGCCAGGAAGAAGTACATGGGAGTGTGCAAGCGGGGGTCAAAGCTGATGGCCAGGATGATGAGCACATTTCCCACCACTGTGACCAGGTACATGGATAGGAACATCCAGAACAGGACTTGCTGCTGCTCAGGACTCTCTGAAATCCCCAGGAGTAGGAAGTCAGAGATTCTAGTCTGGTTGCCTCCATCCATTTCCCCAACTGTCTACAATATCAGTACCACCAAATGTCTGCTAAGTGTCCTCTATTGAATAAGTACATTCAGATGAGCAAAATAAATTATTTTCTTAGCATTAAAATTATCTTAATTTTATAAAAATATCATTAAAATAGACTCAATTTTATACTTTTTTTAAACAAGAAAGAAATGACAGACACAGAAACAGAACATGGAAAATGTTTGTGAACCTTAATCATTCCAGCAACTGCTAATTTGGCATACTCAATGTTCTAGGAATTATGTCTATGTCATATATGAAATCCTATTGTCTTAAATACTCTTGCAGTGCTTAAAGATGATATGTAGTGCATATTGCATAGGTGTTTCAATGATATTTTATATACATTATAAAAATGGGTATTACACAAAAGAACAAAAAAGAGTAAGTAAGAGTATTGGAAAATAGAAAGAAAAATAATTATTTGCTGAAATGAGAATTTATCTGGGAAATCTAAGACAATCAATGGATAGGCCATTAGGAATAAAAAGGGTTTACATTGGACTGGACAATCACACAATACGTGGACCCGAAACTAATGGCACTCATGTAGTCATATCATGTAGTTAGTAAGATTGCATTGTCAGAACACTTGAATTCCAGCCTGAGTGCTACCACCAGTCAGTTGTCTGGTAAATCATTCGTGCTCTTTAATAGCCCATTTCTTCATGTGAAAATTAAGTCACAATGTGCTTAACACAGAGCGCTTGTCTGCAGTGAGCAGTCAAGAAACATTGCCTATTGTCATTACATGTAGACAATCATCAGAAGTAGGATAGAAGCTGAGGTGAAACAATTGCATCCACACTATCACCAAACAGATCTATGCATTGAGATGTTGACAGGAATCAGACTGGACCTTCACCATCTCCAGTGAGGCATGATGTGTACATTTAAGAATAGATATACCATGGTACCAAGCAGAAAGATAAATTTGTGGCACTGGTGCATATTCCCTTGAATTAATCTAAATTTAATGTATTGAAACATAAAATTCTAACACGGTTTTTAAGAAATAAAAGATAATCTAAATGTCATCTACAAATAAGCATGAAAATAAGCTAAGAAAATGTAGAAAAAACAGAGTGAGGAGACACTTGCTCTGTGAAATATCCAGGACTCTAAAAATAAAAGAGTGTATTAAGGCTAGAATGAAAGATGAATAGTGTCATTGACTGATGAATAGTTAAAGAAGATGTGGTATATATATATATATATAATGGAATATTATTCCCCCATAAAAAAGAATGAAATCTTGCCATTTGCAACAACGTGGATGGAGCTAGAGAATATTATGCTAAGTGAAATAAGTCAGTCAGAGAAAGACAAATACTATACGATTTCACTCATATGTGGAAATTAAGAAACCAGACAAATGAGCAAAAGGAAAAGAAGAGAGAGAGAAAGAGACAAATTAGAAGACAGACCCTTAATTATAGAGAACTGCTGATAAGCAAAGGGGAGGTAGATGGGGCGATGGTTGAAATAGGTGATGGGGATTAAGGAATGCACTTGTGGTGAGCACCAGGGGTGGTATGGAAATGTTGAATCACTATATTGTATACCTGAAACTAATAATACACTGTATGTTTACTAAATGGAATTAAAATAAAACTTAAAAAAATTAAAAGGCAACTTCAAAAAAAAAAATGTCCATAGAACTAAAGGAAAACATGTTTAAAGAAGTAAAAGAAGGGGCGTCTGGGTGGCTCAGTCAGTTAAGTGTCCAACTTCGTCTCAAGTCATGATCACACCGTTCCTGAGTTCCAGCCCCACGTTGGGCTCTGTGCTGACAGCTCAGACCCTGGAGCCTGCTTCGGATTCTGTGTCTCCCTCTGTCTCTGCCCCTCCCCTGCTCATGCTCTCTCTCTCTCTCTCTCTCTCTCTCAAAAATAAATACTGATTAAAAAATTAAAAACAATAAAGGAGTAAAAGAAGGTATTATGACAATGCCTATCAAATCAAGACTATCAATAGGAGGAAGGAATTTTAAAACATAATCACAGGGAAATTGTGGAGT
This sequence comes from Puma concolor, assembly GCF_028749965.1. Taxonomy (NCBI): domain Eukaryota; kingdom Metazoa; phylum Chordata; class Mammalia; order Carnivora; family Felidae; genus Puma; species Puma concolor. The sequence goes on along the minus strand of NC_141680.1, from coordinate 14,483,347 downwards.
TGAAAAGTGTCATAATTAAAACAAAAAAGTCCCTGGAGGGGCTCAACAGTGAGTTCGAATGGCAGAAGGATTACTAATCCTATAGATAGATTGATGCAAGCCGAAAAAAAGAGAGAAAATGAAGAAAAATGAAGAGAGCCTCAGGGAAATGTGGAACACCATTAAGCACACCGACATATATGTGGCGGGAGTACTGGAAAGAGGAGAGAGAGCAAAAGAGAGGAGCAGAAAAATGTTTGAAGACATAATTAGTGAAAACTTCCCAAATTTATTGAAAAATACTTACACATCTAGAAGCTCAACAAATTCCGAGTAGGATAAACAGAGACCCACAAACAGACTCACCACCATAAAAAATCTGAAAGGTGAAGACAAGGAGAAATCCTGAAAGCTGAAAGAAACAAATATCTATTTATACAGAAACCCTGATGACATTAACAGTTGACCTAGCAGAAACAATGGGGGCCAGAAGGCACTGGGATAATATATTTAAAGTTAAAACAAAACAATAAAACCCCCAAATCCCATAAAACAAGAATCCCATGATCAGTGAAGCTCCTTTTCAAAATGAAGACAGTATAAAATATTTCTCAGGTCAACAAAACTGAGAGAATTTGTTCTTACCAGTCCTGCCTTACTTACAAAAAATACTGAAGGAGGTTTTTGAACTGAAAGTAAATGACCCCAGTTGGTAATTTGCACACACACAAGAAACAAAGAATAGCGGTAAAGGCAGTTAGGTAAATATACAATACAGCTTAAGTGCTTATTTTCTCCTTTCTTGCCTTAACTGATTTATGAACCAAGTATATGAAATAATAGGTAATGGTATATTGTCAAGCTTATAGTGCATAGATATACAACATATTGTCAATAACAGGACAAGGGATGTCAGTGGGGTCAAAGCTGTATTGACTAAGGAAATGACTATAGAAAGGTAAAGTCATAATTATGACAATATATTGTTGGGTTATATGCTTATATAAATATGTGTATATATATGCTTATATATATACTGGGTTACATATCTCTCTCTATATATATAGATATAGCATCTAACATTAATAGATGTTATGTCTATAATCTATATATAGATATAACACCTAACATTAATAGATGTTATATCTATAACAATAATACTACAAAAAAGAGGGGAAAGGGAATAGATCTCCACAAGAATTGTTTCTATAGGTCACTGGAATTAAGCTAGTACAGATCTGAAGCTGCTTCTCATATGTTAAGGTGTATATAGGAGACCCTAGAGCAGCCACTAAAAAAAAATCCAACTCTCAAAGAATATGGCTTCAAAATCATTACAGACATTAAAATTCTACATTAGACACTATTCATTTAATGGAAAAGAAATCAGTTAAAGGAGGAATAGAGGCACGACAAGACACGAGACATGTAGGAAACATTATTACTTTCTGGTCTTTGTGCTTTTATAGTTGCCCTATCCTACATTTTGCTTAAATGTCTGTTTCCCACAAGACTGTGAGTGCCTCAAGAACAGGGACAGTTTCATCATTGTATCCCAGGGCCTTGCATGGCACCAGACACAGCACAGGCTCAACGTATGAAGGTGGAACTGAACTGTATGGAGTATTAGGCATGCCATGCATTTGAAATGAATGAATGAAGTACAGTGATCGGCGCCAAGAGCTTTTCAGCAACACTACAGATAAAATGCAGTTGTTGGAAAAATCAACCAGCGTGCCAGGGTAAGTGGGCCTGTTCTGGAATTTCAATCTGGAATACGATGAATTCAAAGTAGCAGCTAAACAAACACATGCAGATGTGCGGACAGGGAGTAACCCAGGGGATTAAAATAGCTTGGAGCTCCAGTTGAAGGGTAAGGGAGAAGGCCCAGCATTTAGCAAATGAACAGATTTGTTATCTTCACAAAATCCGATCCCCACATATCCAGTGTGGGTGGTACAGTGGGAGGATATTTTGAGTCAGAAGTTTGGGTCCAAGGGCTAGCTTAACACGTATGAGCCAACAACTACCTCCTACTGAGCACTGGCTAGAAAACGTGTTGTAAAATTTTGTATTTAGTGCACACAAAATCACAAATTGACTCTAATATTCCAATTTCTTGATAAGGTGGCTAAGACTTAGATTAATGAGTTTACCAAGTTACAACCAGGAACTGATCAAGTGGAAATGCGAGCCCCCTTCTTCTGTCTCCAAAGCCCACGTCCCAAGCAGTTTGCCGCACTTGGAAGAAGACGAATAATGCCCACCCGAATGGAGGTTTGGAGAAAGAGATGAAATGCTGTACATGGAAGCACTTCTTCAGCCTAACTGGAAGTGATTGTAAAGGGAGCTCTATTCTGAACAATTTTCTCAAACTTCTATCTCCTACCTCCTCCAGTAGGAAACCCTGCTCTCAGGACAAAGAGGCATCAGGGGCCCTAGTCTCTTCCCCATCCTGGGCCTGGCTCTCCCCCCACCTCAAACAGAGCAGTCTCAGCCCGCCTATGTCTGCAGAGAGTGACTCCCAGGCAGACTTGTTAGTGGCCAGCCCCTCGGTGCTGTCTACATGGGGGAGAAATGAGTGCCAGAATATATGGTCTTGGGCTTCCCATACACGGGGTGTTATTTGTCCAAGTCAGCAGCTAGGGAGTAAACCAGAGACAAAGAGAAGAGCCAGGCTATCTCCCAGAGAAGCTAGTGCTCTGCCAGTGAAGAGGGGTGGGGTGCGGGGGTTGGGGGGGGGGGAAGGGGGAGTGGATTCCCTATCACAGAAGGCATTCAGACATTATCATGCAGGCCGAGTGGTTGTTTCAGAGCTGATTCAGCTTTTGTGGAAGTAGGTGAAGGTTAAGATCTCTTTTAACTCTAAGATTCCAAACCATAGAGTAATCATATGGTGGTCCTTCGGCATTTGCGTGAAAATTTAAGTACTCTTAGCACAGGCTCTGGAGACTTTCCGTATATACAACTTCCCATATCTGTGGTTTATTACCATATAATTCACCTATGGTTCAATACCATGAATGAGATAGTTTGTTCTCCTAGTACTTAAGGGAGAGTTTTCGCTGAAAAGATCTGCCCAAGGTCATGGAGTGATTTGGTGGCAGGGACGAGGCTTTGACCAGGAGTTCAAGTCACATGTTTGCTTTGTTAGCCTAGGAGTGGGAGAAGGTAGAAAGCCTGGAAACTTGAGGCTAGCAAAAGAAAGACTGCTTTCCTCTTAGAAAAACGGTTGACCGATAATGGGGAACAGATGGGCTCATTCCAGAGATCACTCCAAGAAGCCCCAAATGGCCTAAAATGAAAAAGAGCACAGTGGTAACTCCCTGAGTGACCCCAACCCTGAGCACATTAGCTATCACCTCTGTTTCTGCCATGGAGACAAAGGCCTCCCATCTCCTTAGACCTCATCAGAAACAACGTCCCTCCACAGCCTATTTGCCTGGATTCGGGGCCCTCTGGGATATCTGCCCCACAGGGGGGAAGGAAGGAAGCAGGGAGGAGCTCAGGGGAAAGTCAGAGGACACCCAGAGGGAATACTGTCTTTGCTTTCTAGCGCTGAAGGAAAGTTCCCCCGGACACTTCAGTCTGCATCAGAATCTCCTGTGATACTTTAAAACAAACAGCTGCTTTTCTGGTCCCCTTCCTGGAAAGAATGGTTCTGGTTTGAGAACCAAGTCCTTTTTAGCAATCACCTGGTGATTCTGATTGCACAGAAATGCTGTTCTGAGTCTGTGGGTTCTGAACACTTGTATGGTCAGCTGGCCTCAGAGACAGAAACCCCTTTCCAGGATAGCTCTGCAGGGAGAGGGAGGGTGTAGGGGTGGGATGGAAAAGTAGTCCCTCCTTGATGTTGGAAAACTGGCCTTTGGTACCTCTTCTGTTGCTCCCCAGCTGCAGGGCCTTGAGGAGGGCATGCAACCTCCCCGAGCCTCTCCGTCCCACCCGTGAAGCCTTCCTTGCAGGCTCGGGAATGACATGCAACAGAGCTTGTGACAGCACTTTGAAAACTGGAGAGCACTGAAAAGATTGGAGGGGTTATTAGTTACCTTTAAACACCAAGAGGTTTGATTCTATGAAGATTCTGTCAAAGTTTGTGAGTCTGTTTGTGAGAGGAAAATAGAGAAGAGGGAAGATAAGAAAGGAGGGAAAAACAGAGAACATGAACCTGTGACATGCAGACCTTACCCACTGTCCTGTGCTGCTCTCAGAATTTTCTGGTTCTGCTGTCTCGTTTCCTCTCACATAGGATATCAATTTGATCAAGACATAAAGGACCCTAAAACATTGCTTTCTGAGTAGGACTTGGCAATTTGTCCTGTTGGCTAAAGTGGGAAGGAGGATATTGGTGCCTGGACCTTCAGTCCCTGTAAAAGAGGAGACAGTATGGAAGGCCGTGGACGCCCTGATGACGATTCGGCATCTGGGAATTGAAGCCTGTGTCCCAGGCTCATGAAGGAAGGGGGTGTACTGGGAGAGCACCAAGCCTACCTATCTGTTTTGGAGAGGCCTTGGGGAGGTGATCCCATGACAGCTTGTTGAGATGAACCTGGATAATTGCTCCAATGTTTGTATCTGTTAGGAAGGGTCTTGGGAAATGAGTCTTATTTACCAATATTTGAAAATTTCTGTAGGAATTTTGACAAACTGACAAAATATGAAAAACCAGAACTTGCATAAAAAAACACATTGTCAGCACTTCGCACGCCTCATGCTCTCTTGCAGTCACTGTTTCTGCAAAGAGTAACCACTCCTAATAGCATAATTTAGTTTTGCCCGTATTTGTACTTTATGTAAGTGAAAGCACGTAGTTGTACTCTTTTGTGTCCGTTTCTTTTACTCAGCATTGTATGTGACGTTCATCCATATTGCTGCACGTGGTTGTAGATTGCTCATTGCTGTATAATGCTCTGTTGTGTGACTATGCCACTGAAAGAAATCCATTCTACCTTGCTGAGTTCTAGTAGTCTCTATTTCTGGCTAATGTGAATAGTGCAGCTACACATACTTCCTGGCCATCTATACTTAATGCGAAGTGATTTGTTGTTTTGACTTTATCATTTAGATCTGTTAGTAATCTAGAATGGATTATAATATCTGGTGAGGTAGAAGTCAAGATATATTTTTTCCCACAAGTGTGGATATCCAACTAAATCTTTAAAAAAAAAGTTTTTTTTAAATGTTTTTGTTTATTTTTGACACGGAGAGAGAGACAGAGCACGAGTGGGGGAGGGGCAGAGAGAGAGGGAGACAGAATTTGAAGCTCTCAGCTCAAACTGTAGGGCTCTCAGCACAGAGCCCTACACGGGACTCAAACTCGCAGACTGCGAGATCATGACCTGAGCCGAAGTCGGACGCTCAGCCGACTGAGCCACCCAGGCACCCCTCCAACTGAATCTTAAACATGCTGTGTTTCTCCATTTTTTTTTTTTTTGGCTCACTTTATTTTTATTTATTATTCTTTTAACTATTATTTTTTTCTTTCTCCAAATTTTATTTAAATTCCTGTTAGTTGACATACAGTGTAATATTTGTTTCAAGTGTAGAATTTAGTGATTCATCACTTACACACAACACCCAGTGGTTATCACAAGTGCCTTCCTTAATACCCATCACCTATTTAACCCATCCCCCTGCCCACCTCCCCTCCAGCAATCATCAGTTTGTTCTCTATAGTTAAGAGTCTGTTTTTTGGTTTGCCTCTCTTTTATTTCTGCCCTATGTTCATTAGACCTAAATGGGAGACAGGAAACCATCAAATTCTAGAAGAAAATGCAGGCAGTAACCTCTTTGACATTGACCATAGTAACTTTTTTTCTAGATATGTCTCCTGACGCAAGGGAAACAAAAACAAAATAAACTATTGGGACTTCATCAAAATAAAAAGCTTCTGGGGCGCCTGGGTGGCTCAGTCCGTCAAGTGTCTGACTCTCAGTTTCGGCTCGGGTCACGATCTCACGATTTTGTGAGTTTGAGCCCCGCATCAGGCTCTGTGCTGACAGTGTGGAGCCTGCTTGGGATTCTCTCTCTCTCCCTCACTCTGGCCCTCCCCTGCTCATGCTGTCTCTGTCTCTCTCAAAGTAAATCAATAAACTTAAAAAAATAAGTTCAATATTCAATATTTGAATATCAAAAATATTCAATACATAAATAAAAAGCTTCCACACAGTGAAGGAAACAATATATGAATGGGAGAAGATGTTTGTAAATGACATACCTGATAAAGGCTTAGTATCAAAATATATAAAGAAGTTTAAAACTTAATATCCAAAAACAAATAATCCAGTTAAAAAGTGGGCAGAGGACATGATGACATTTTCCAAAGAAGGCATACAGAGGGCTAAGAGACACCTATTTACTTCAAACAAATAATAAGGTGGGGTAGTCTTCAGAGTAGAAGTCTTTCACATCTTTGCTAGATTTATTCCCAAGCGTTTATTGCCTTTTATTAAATAATTCTCAGATTTCAATACTTACAGAAGAATAATAATCCATACCCACAATTATACTATGTTATTACATATTTACCAAGCTAGTAAAATGAATAACAATAGTGAAACATTATTGGTGGGATGATGGGTAAACAGTTATAGTTTCATGGCAAATGGGCAGTATAGGACAGAACTTTAAAACTATCCCTATGTGCACGTGGATGGATTTATTTTTAAGAATGTAGGCTAAGAGAGTAAATCATATGAGAAAGTAATGCTTGTGGGAATGATATTTTTTAATATTCAAAATTTTGAATTAATCCTCAAACAGCATAGTAGGGCAACATTTGACAAAACTATGGTGTGAGGGTGTATTGATGCATCTCGGGAGGTATAATTATGACAAATGTGTAAACTGTGTTGTTACAAAGACATTCACAGACAAAATATAAATATGGAAGAGTAACATAATTTAAGTTAAAAGCTGGAACTAAAAATATTGGTGAATATTTAAGCAGTGGAAGACGCACGTCTCTCAATGAATTAGGAGAGCATATGAGATAGTACAAACTTATGTATTTTAAGTTAGCTGGTAAAGTTTTACTCTAAGTTTAAGTAGCTGGTAAGCATGGTTTCAAAGGTAGACTGAAATCATCCCTGCACATGAATCCCAGCAAGTAGGTGATTCTACATTAAACCCAAAATGTTCTTAAAAAGGATGGTTGAAACACAGGATCCCATCTAGTTTCACAGAGCAGGCCATGGGTGACCCCTTAAGTTCTTGTGAGTGAATTTGCATTAACTACTGCTGCTCAGCTTTAATTTTAATAAGGACTACTGCCACGGCGGTTAACATTTATTGACAACATACTATATATCCTAGGGGCACCTGGTTGGCTCAGTCACTAGAGCGTGTGACTCTTAATCTCAGAGTCATCACATTCAAGCCCCATGTTGGGCGTGGAGCCTACTAAAACAACAGCAACAACAACAACAACAAACAAACAAACAAACAAAACCATGTACTAGGCATTCACCCTTTATATACTTATATGAATATCTCACTTAAATATCACGAACAATGCTTTAACATACATTACCGTATTTAAACTTCCTGACAACACAATAAGGTAGTTTATATCTGCTTTGAAAGGTTAAGTAATTTCCCAGGGTCACACAGCTTACAAGCAGCAGAGCTAAGATTTGAACTCGCTGCAGTCTATCTATCTAACTGTAGAGCCAATGTTTACCACTTTGCTGTACTAACTTTTATTGTCAGAAGATAGTATGTAAGCTTACTGTAAGACAAATGGGGATCAAGGGAGCTGGCCATCAGAAATTGACTTCTACTGGAGGAGATATTATCTACAGTAAACACAACCTATGTCATTAAGCATGCAGCCAGATACCTAAAGGGAAATAGGCAAGAATAAAAAATAGTACCCCATGGTAGCTTTTTATTTTCTTATGGCGTCTAATTGGTTAGGGTGTACCTTATTATACATGTATTTGTCAAAACTCTTGGTGACTTAGCTCTCCAAGTCCTTTTTGGTAAACTTCAACAATAATCAGTAAGTTATGAAAATATTGGCCTGAGTTGATCTTGGGAGCAATATAGAACAGTGTGGGCTGCAAACCATATTTGTTATGAACTGGTGAAGGTGGTCCTGAATGCTACAATAAGTTAAGTTTGAACTTTATTCTGCAGGCAGTATAAGGCCCCTGGAGATTTCTAATAGGGTGGTAGTCATATTCAACGAAGGTTAATATGATTGTGGTGTGCAGAAGAGATGGAATGGGGAGAGATTAGGGACTGAGGAACATCTAGGAGGGGGTTTCAATCATTCAGCTAAGAGACTATGAACTGTCCATAAGATCATTCTTTCCTGGTCCCTAACTTTATGAGTGCAGCCATGGCATTGGGGTTTAGCACATATCAATGGTGCCAGGCGTTGTGCCAAATGGTAAGCATTGGTATTGCAAAGATGAAATTGACTTGGAAAAACTTTCCCCAAAGATAAAAATTAAGTCTTCATGAAAGTAACAATTTTCATAATTTAAGATGTTAAGAGGGATGGGGGTCTCGGATGCCTGGTAAAATGTTACAGTAGGTCTACCTAAGGACTCCACCCTGTCAAACCCTTCCTTTCCAGTCCCGGGTTCTATTATCTCAGCATGGGGACTTCACAGATATGGGGATTCCCAGTGTCAAAAACACTGTTGGTAGGAATCCAAGTCACCAAGGTCACAGTGATGGTGGGGGAGAGTTATCTTTCCCTGAAGCTTATTCTTGGACACATACAATAGCGCAACCTGTATTTCCTTATTTTGGTCACGAGTTGTTTCAAAAGTATTCAAGTACATCCTTTATTATATTATAAATCTGAATCGCTGTGATTTTAGGGCATTATGATTGTAAGAAATTAAGTTAATGAATGATATTGGCCTGATGATGGGTATGTTTGGAGAAAGTCCTGTAGGTTAGGCATGAAGATTTCAAGTTCAGATCACAGGTCCTGAAAGTGAGGTCTCCATTTTCTCTCATCTTTAGTGCTTATATGGTGAATGCAGTTAAGTGGAGATCCTCATATTGGATGTGAAGTCACCACTGCTAAGGGGAAGGGATTTTGCTAACCCAAATTAGCTTTCTCAAGGAAGACTTGATGTCTCTGTTCCTCAAGCTATAGATAAAGGGATTCAGCACTGGGGTTACTACTGTGTACATCACTGATGCAACTGTGCCCTTCTGTGCTGAGCGGGTCGAGGGGGGACTGAAGTAAACACAAAAGGAAGTCCCAAAGAATAGAGAAACCACAGAGAGATGAGAGCTGCAGGTGGAAAAGGCTTTCTGCTTCCCCTGAATTGAGGGGATCTTCAGGATGGTTGAGAAAATATGTGCATAAGAGATTATCAGGGAAAGCACACAAACCAGTCCTGCAAGGCCCCCGACAGTGAAAATCACCAGCTCATTAATGAAGGGATCCGTGCAGGACAGACTCAGAAGTGGGTTGATGTCACAGAAGAAGTGTGGGATCTTGCGTTCGGCACAGAAGGACAGATTGTTCATCAAGAGTGTGTGTAGGAGGGAGTGGAGGGCATTCATAATCCAGGATGCAGAAACTAGGAAGACACAGAGCCCAGGGCTCATGACCATGATGTAATGGAGCGGGTAGCATATGGCCACATAGCGGTCGTAGGCCATGACGGCCAAGAGGAATGCCTCCAGCATCACAAACAGCATGAAAAAATACAGTTGCGATAGACACCCTGCATATGAGATGGCCTGATTCTGGATCCATATGTTTGCCAGCATCTTGGGGACTGTGGTGGACACAAAGCAGGCATCGGCAAGAGAGAGGTTGGCCAGGAAGAAGTACATGGGCGTGTGGAGGTGGGCATCAGCAACGATGGCTAGAATGATGAGGAGGTTGCCGCCCACTGTGACCAGGTACATGAACAGAAACAGCCCAAAGAGGACTTCCTGCTGCTCTGGCTGCTTGGAAAGCCCCAGGAGGACAAATGCTGAGATGCTGGTCAGGTTTTCCCACTCCATTTGTCGGTAAGCAGAAAGATGGATTAATTGAATGAAATTGGTAAGCCCTGGTTTGTGGACTTTGAAAATGATGCAGTATTCCAACGTTGATCTTCTAGTGTAAGATGGAATCATGAAATATCCAATATTTAACTGCTTATGATGCACAAAAATGGCAGTTTCAACTGAATGTTTGCAAATGCCTGTGCTTTCTGCCATGGGATACCAAAGATTTGTCTGCAACGAGGGGGAGAGGTTTCTTTTTAAAAAGTTTTATTATATAAGCATGAATCCAATACATATACTTTTTTATTATTTTAAGTAACATACTTTTTAAAATTCATGATATAAAGCTTTGACCTACATAATGAACTGTTTACAAAACTCATCAAATATAAACAAAAGCTTGCCTTTGCTTGTTCTTAAGCAGTGAGGAGCTTTTAGTCAATCATTGTCGCCGATTTCTGTGCACTTTGTCCAGTCTTGCCTTTCTCCGACTGTGTTAACTAGACCAGGAGTCAGCAAACCAGAAAACCAGAGCCAGATCCTCCTCACACATTTTTTTTTTGGCATGGACCTCAAGCTAAGAATGTAGTTTATGTTTTTGAGGGTGGTAACCCCCCCCCCACAAACCCCACAAACCTTAAAACAAAGAGGCAGATGCAACAAAGGCCACACGTGACCCCCCCAAAACCTAAAACCGTTACAACCTGGCCATTCATAGTAAGTTTACCATCCCCTCTGCCAGACTGTAAGTTCTTGGACATCATGATGCAAACACTATTCACCTTTATACCCTTAGCCTAATACATGCTTGCTGACACATAATAAGTGATCAATAAATTTGTTGAATTTGCGAAAAATTAACTTGGTGTTCACTGGTATGGAGGAGTCATATCAAGTCTGGAACTAATGTTCTAGCTATTTAAGGAGTTCTGAAGAGGCAATTACCAGCACCTTGTGGGAAGAGACTTGAGCATGGGCTGTGGCAAAATAGATATCATACTGACAAAATTCGTACGTCCCTTTAATCCTTAATATGAAGTCGTTCTCGAAAGTGGCTTGCTAGCTAAGACTACTTCCCTAGCCAAATTGACATCTAGGTGTGGACATGTGACCAGCTCTTATTTGAGTGAATGAGGGATTTATCTTTTTTCTTCAGCTTGCTGTATTCGAAGAGCAACCAAAGTATAACATGCATACACACACACACACACACACACACACAAACACAAATCATAGTATGTTATGAAGTGTTTGCATGTAGCAGTAGCAGGATCAATCATGTGTTACAGCTGCATCTTAAAGCCATTCATTTAAACATATAATTTGAGCAACAATACCATAACTGTATACCAATACATATACTTTGAAGCTAGGTTGGAGTTGTTTCTTCACAAAACTCTTGTGGTATTCATGTGGACATTGTGACATTAATCCATCCAAAGATTTCACAGGTCAAGTAAATCTTTAGCATATTTCCCCAATATTTTGAAAAGCATGGCTATTGGAAAAAAGGATTCGGAATTGGTGAAAAGCATATCTAATGCTGAAATCATTATTGCCACCAGCTGGTCTGGTGAGAAATCTGGGTGCCATTATAGACCCATTTTTCTTCCTCCTCGCATGTGTCCAAATACTACCAAATCCTGGTGATTTTACTTTGTCAATGTAACTAAAATTTACCCATTTCTCTTTATTTACCCACTGTCCTCAGTCCCAGCTGCCACTACCTTCATTCACGATACTCATTTATCACTTAAATATGGGCAGTCATTCTTGCCTACAGGCATAACCACCTGCCGTCTGGTTTCACTCCAGAGAGAATGGGCTCTCTACAAACCATATCTGATTTTGTCACTCTACCTGAAAAATCCTTCAGGGGTTTCTCATTACTTTCAGGATAAACTCTACACATCTTCATGGGGCCTGAAGACCCTTGATGTCTCCATTGATTCATGGACCTTCCTCTCCATTCTACATCCTATGCCCCACTTATACTTACAATTATTTAGAAGATCTAGATACTTTTTCACCTTTGGGCTTTAGCCCATCTTATTTTCTTGTGCTGGAATAGTCTTCCCTCGGGTTTCAGCTTAGATGTCATTTGTTTTTCTTTTCAAGTTTTAATTTAAGTTCTAGTTAAAATATATGGTAAACTTGGTTTCAGGCATATATTTTAGTGATTCATCACTTACATATAATGTCCAGCACTCCTCACAAGTGCCCTCCTCAACACCCATTACCCATTTAGCCCACCCCCCACCCACCTCCCTCCATCAACCCTCAGTTTGTTCTCATAGTTAAAAGTCTCTTATGGTTTGCTCCCTCCCCCCCCTCTTTTCCTTCCCATATGTTCATCTGTTTTGTTTCGTAAATTCCACATATGAGTGAAATCTTATGATATTGTCTTTCTCAGACTCATTTCACTTAATGTAATACACTCTCCATCCACATTGTTGCAAATGGCAAGGTTTCATTCTATTGATGGCCACACACACACACACACACACACACACACACACACACACACCTTCTTTATCTATTCATTAGTCTTTTTTGAGGAAGACTTTCCTGACTTATTCTCTTGACGACAAACTCAGGTTCACACCCCTTCTGGCCCTGTGCCTCCCCCATCACAGCATGTGTCACTCTGGACTGTGACCAACTATTTACTTGTCTGTGTTCTCCATTCTATTGTATCTTTGTGAGTAGCCCAAGAAAATGTCTATCTTGTTCATCTTGGAAATGTAGCATTAGCCTTGAGCCTGATACAAGATAGGTAGTCAGTAATATCTATCATGTGAATGAATACGTCTCAAAGAAGTGCTGATGCATAGGGGCACTTGTACCCCAATGTTTATAGCAGCACTTTCAACAATGGCCAAATTATGGGAAGAGCCTAAATGTCCATCAACTGATGAATGGATAAAGAAGATGTGGTTTATATATACAATGGGATACTACTTGGCAACGAGAAAGAATGAAATCCTGCCATTTGCAACAACGTGGATGGAACTGGAGAGTATTATGCTAAGTGAAATAAGCCAGGCAGAGAAAGACAGATACCATATGTTTTCACTCATATGTGGATCCTGAACAATAGAGGATCAGAGAGGGAAGGAGGCAAACCATAAGAGATTCTTAAATACTGAGAACAAACTGAGGGTTGATGGGGGGTGGGGGAGAGGGGAAAGTGGCTGATGGGCATTGAGGAGGGCACCTGTTGGGATGAGCACTAGGTGTTGTATGGAAACCAATTGGACAATAAACCAAATATATATCTTATATAATCTATAATATAATAGATCTGTATGCTATAAACTATATATATCATTATATATATATATATTTCAAGGAATAGAAAGAGTTGACAGGGAGATTGGATAGAAGTAATATCAGGTGGAGGGAACAGCCTGCATATTTTTATTAGTAGTTTCATACATAGCTTTGAGTTGATAAAGTTTTGGCCATAGGAATATGTAGGAAACATGGTTACAGAAACATAAAGATGTCAAACAAAGCAAATGCGCTCTTTCTAGGTAAAATTCTGGGAATGGAACAATGTTTGATCAGAGGAATTACATCACAGAAACAGTTTCCCACCAGGCTTCATTTTCCCTCCGAAGTGAAGCTTGTCCTATGAATTTGTCAGCCCTGGCGCCACCCACCGGAATTACTGTTCAGCTGACATTGGTGGCACCTCCCTGACCATGGATATTCTCCACCACACTCTCTTTCTCTTTCATGCAGGTACTGCGGGGCATGTTGCATGCTGCTCCACCCCGCCTCATTACAAATATCCATCAAAGGGGAAAATAGAAAGCCCAGAAATGGCACCGTAAAGATCAGATTTTGGTCTGCTAAAGGTGGCAGTGCCGACTGGCAAGAAAGGAAAGGGGGATTGGACAGATGGACTGGGGGTAGGCTTGTTGACTCTATGGGGTCAGTGAATTTAGATTCACACCTCACAGTGTTGACTGAAAACATGTCAGGTTGTTAAAGCATTTTACATAGATACAACTTAAGGCAACCAGCAGAACATACAGCACGATAGTTGTTTGATCTTGGGACAAGGGTGGCCTAGGTAAAAAGCAATGGAAGCAACAATAAAGGAAAAGAAAATAGGTTGAATCAAATTAAAATTAAAAATTCTCCTATTAAAGAAAAAGGTCACATGCAGAGTAAAAAAGGCAAGCAAAACGTGGGGAGCTATTTTCAGCATATATTATAGAAAGTATATTCTTAAAAGCACAATCATTAATTTTAATAACTAGGTAAGAGACAACACCCTCCCCCTAAGAAAAATGAATAAGTAACCACTAACCCTTAAGTCACATCCGGAAGGGGCAGAGACTGGACCTAGCCTCAGTGTTTAATTCCAAGACCTGTTCTTCCACTCCACTCATGGTCTTAAGTCACCACAATTTGTCTGCTCACAGGTGACATCTGCAAGGTTGTCTGCTTGTGTGCCATTGGCCAAAATGTGATCCTGACAGGTGGTGTTCCCTCCACTCTTTCCTGAGAGTTCCCACACTTCTCAGGGCCTATGTTTACTAGATTCTTTATTCACCACAACCTTAGAGCTCTAGTGTAGTGGGGGGGAGTAGTGGGGCTCAGTGCATATTTGTGCATAGCGGCAGTGGTTGGCCCCTTCTAACCACAGCAACTTCTGTGTTCCCTGGCCCCCATACCTGTTGCTTTTTCCACTGCTTGGAGCTGACCTCATCTCTCCCTCACTCAGGACAGAGGTTGCTCATTGGCTTAAGGCAGATCGGAAGGGCCTCAGAATCTCCACTCCTGTCGGTCTTGTCTCTTGATGGTTTCTGCCTCAGCAGAAACAGAAACCTAGGCCCTAACTCCCCCATCAGTTTTCCTCTTAGCTCCCTAAGTCACAGATCAGAGACTGGGCTTTTTCTTTTCTTTCCATGTTTGCTATAGTTTACCCCCAACTTTGGGGCTATCTCTTGCTGTATGAGACCCAACACTTCATCCAGACGTAAAACTCATTCAGAGTATAGTCTTTCCTTGTCACATGGGGCCAGTGGGCATTTCTCCAGGCTTGTTATAAAATATAACTCCTGCGACTCGAAACAAATTTGTTCTCATATTAGCTCATATTAGCTGTGTGCTTTTTTTAACACATAAATTTTCTATGATTGATTGATTATAATTTGAACTTAACTTGGAAGCCCTCTGGACAGAAGTTCACATTGGAAAATGGAAATGAAATTTAGAGAATCTGTGCTCCCCACAGGTGAGGAAAGGAACATCCAGGGTGGAAAGAAGTAAAAGTTACAAGGTTAGAAACAGGGAATCAGATGGTAGTTGGTTGATCAGCAAGTCCTGATCCAACTCCTATGATGTCCAGCTCCTATTCCCATATTGTTCCTAAATATAACAATTTAATCCCAGCTCCCAGGATAATCTATATTTTGTTGGCTAGTGTGTTTATTAAAAAATCCAGAAGAATAAGCAGGAAACCAATAATAGTGATTACTTATTAGAGGTATGGGAATTGGGTGGATGAGACATAGGAGAGGAGAGAGATTTTCATGTACACTTTTTAGCTCATTTCAAAGTTTAAACCATGTGAATGTACTACTTATTGAAAAATAAATTAATTGACATTTCCCTTCTCCAAAACCAAACAATGGGCTCATAAAATGTATAAAATGAAAGATAATGCAGAATAATGCAGCCTCTCTTTGCTAGAGATTCTGTAAATAGCAGAGAAACTTGTTTGATTGGAGCCACATCCGTTTAATGCTTTAATGTGGTGTGTGGACATGAATGTGTGTGTTTGTGTATTCGTGCATGTATGTGGGTGTGTGAGTGCATTTGTGTCTCCTGCAGAGGCTAGAGGTTGAGTGCATGGGATCATCACGGAATTATTTGGAGACAAGTCACTGCTGGTTCCTGTGCTCTGTTCTGCTTATAGCACAACGACTCCTACTGTCTGTAAGAGTCTAAGGACCTGGGGATCTGCCTCTAACGCAGTATCATCACTGTTGTTACAGGGCTGTTTGTGAGAGACGCACAACCAGTTGACCGCAGTGTGGGATGGGCGCAGAAGAAAGGGGGAGAAAAGAAGCAGAATGGAGTCTCTTAGGTCTTACCTGGTTGTTCTTGACAATCCCTGAGGGTGTTACCAGCACGCTTTCATCTGATTTGCATACATCTTTCCCATTGTGGGTGGTCAGAAGAGGGAGACAGGAACATCTGGTAGAGGCACCAAAAGGAAATTTGCTTCATGCTCTGGATGTGTTGAATGATTCTTGCCATCACTGCATCTGCTCAATTTTCTCCTTTTTGTCTCACAATATTAGAAACCTTTAAAATTTTGTCCATTCTGAGAAAAAGGGACAAGATTTCCAGGTTGACTATGACTATGCCAACATATGTCATCCTGGGATGCTGCATTCACAGAACACCACATGGAGCCTAATAACCACCACATAGCATCCCTTTTCTATTGATTTCAGAATTTGCTGCTAATGTCTGCCCCTTTTACTTGTTCATAGGACCCATGAGAAATGTGCTCTAGTAACTTTATCAGCATACTTGGAATTAAAATTCTGCTTTTCTTAGCTGTAGGTTGGACCAATCTCAACACCCATTAAGTTGAAGATAATTAATTCTGTGAAGTACCCCAAACCCCAAAGGATTAAGAATCCAGTGTTGTGTCCTTGCCATAGCTGATCTGGGAGAGGCTAAGGCATTAAGGACCTGCCATTCACCTCTGTGGTCTGAGCACGATCCTAGCATTTTACTTGCCAGCAACACATGGAGATCTTTCAAGGCTTGCCGCAACCATCAGAGACTACAGCCCCAGTGCTGCTCATTAACTCTAGACAATGAGCAACTGTCCTCAGAGGACACATGGGTCTCACTATTCCTTTCTTCAGGAATAGAGAAGGAGTAATTTTAGAGAAGAAATACTTGATCTGCTTTGAGTTTTCCTAAACCCATAGCCCAATGCCACATATTTTAAACTTTCCCATGACTTCCTGGAAAACCAGAGGAGGAATGCAGTATGACAGTTGTGGTTTATGTCACTAGTGTTAAATAACAAAATTCAACCAGGTAAATTTGAAGATATAACTGGCTTTACTAAATGATTAACGAATCTGCAAGACCTCATCTAGCAAGTAAAGAGGTACTCCAAGGAGTTGTACAAAACGGAAGGTTTTTATAGAAGGAGGATGGGGCAAGAAAGCTATTATCAAAAGAAAAGGATTGTTTGATGCAGGGCTGTTTGCTAGGGGAGAAAGGCTAGGGGTCTTATCATGCAGATGACCTCATTTTTCTTTGCGGGATGGCTAGGGCCCATGTAGCAGCCTCATTGGTGCTGACTGAAAAATTTCTGACTGAGCAATTAAGACTACATTTGTGGGGCAGGTTGAAACTGTAGTTACATTATGTATTAGGCATCAGTGTGGGAACTTTAAGTGATGCCATTTGGGACTTTTTTTTTTTTTTTAAACACTGTCATGTGCTACTTGTGGAGTTCTTTGGCATCTTCAGTCTGGACTGGATACATTTGGACTGACTGACTGAAAGTGGTGAGGATAGAGACAGTGAAGGATCAGGGGCGCCTGGGCGGTTCAGTTGGTTGAGTGTCTGACTCTTGATTTCAGCTCAGGTCATGGTCCCAGGGTTGTGGGATTGAGTCCCGTGTTGGGCTCCATGCTGAGCATGGAGGCTGCTTGAGATTTTTCTTTCTCTCTTCCTCTGCCCCTCTTCCCTTCTCCCCTGCTCAAGCTCTCTCTCTCTCAAATTAAAAAAAGAAAGAAAAAAAGAAAGAAACATTGAAGGATCATTTCTCTCTTTTGTTTCAAAGTGATAACTTCTATGAGCCCAATGTTTCCCATCTCTGCACTATAGCTCATGCTCTACCAAGGGTGGAGAGTTCTCTCTGCTTGTCAAAGTTCTAGCCATGGCTCCTGCTGGTGCACACATCCTGACGTACTTAGACATCCCTCAGAATTGTATACCTCCTAAGTGGATCAGCTGTGGAGCTGAGGGAAGAGCATTGTCATAAGGAAACTGGGCTCAAATCCCATCTTACTAGACCTGCATCTTACTAATTGAAAGACATTGAATAAATCACTTCACCTTTCGGAGATACAGCTTTCTTATCTTTAAAGAGGGCTATTTTCTTTCATGCCACAGGGCTATTTTGAAAATTAAAAGACACGATAATATGTGGCACAATAGTATAAGACACTCAAGCTGGAATCTTATACTCTGAGATGATTTAATCTATTTCCATAGCTTTACTTATCACTTTACAGTGGTCTATGTGCTATTAATTTTACTTCAAAGTTTCGTATCTTTCATTCTACTATTTAATTGAATACTTCCATGAAAATGTCCCAAAAGAACCCTTGAAAACATACCTAAGTGGAACTAATTTTTCTTAAATGACTCTCTTGTTAACAATTTTCATTAAACATATCGCTGACTTTTTACGGAAACCTCAAAACCTTGAAGATATCTTACTACTTACATAATAATTACCATATTCTATTGTTCATATTTTCATTACCTTTGCATTTGCACTTGACCCTTGAACAGCTGGGGTTAGGGGCATCAACCCCCTACACAGTCAAAAATCTGCAAATAGCTTTTGATTCCCCTAAAACTTAACTATTAATAGTCTACTATTGACTGGAAGCCTTACCAATAACATAAATAATCTATTAACATACATCTTGTATACTATACGTATTATATACTGTATTCTTACAATAAAGTAAGCTCGAGAAAGGAAAATGTTTGTTAAGGGAATCATAAGGAAGAGAAAATACATTGACAGTACTGTACTATAAAAAATCTGTGTATAAGTGGACCCGTGCAGTTTAAACCCCTATTTGTTCAAGGGTCAACTGTAGATCCTCTTCTATATCTTCACTGTTTCTTTAGATTGCTCTGAGCTGTTTAATTAACCTCCTGGTCTCACCAATCCTCTCTGTTCCCTTACTGCTCTCTGTCTATCCAATCTTAGTTCCACACAAACTCTCACCATTGCTACATGCAGAGTTTTTATTATCTATCTACATCTACCATCTATGTTTCTATTATCTATCTATCTATCTATCTACCTACCTATCAATCATCTATCTGTCTACACAGTACCATAAACACTCTTAGACTCACCATGCAACCTGATAGTTAGGTCTTTAGTAATAACTCATGTCTAACTACATGGTATCTCCAGTTACATTCTCCTGACTCTCCCCTTTTGAATTTCCTCTCATACTGAATCCTATACTTATTTTTGCCTTGTTTTTGTTTGTTTTTTTTTGTTTGTTTGTTTGTTTGTTTGAGAGAGAGAGCGAGCGTGGGGGAGGGGCAGAAGGGGACGAAAAAGAGAATCTTAAGCAGGCTCCATGTTCAGCACAGATCCCGACATGGGGCTTGATCCCATGACCCTCGGATCATGACCTGAGCCGAAATTAAGAATTAATCACTCAGCTGACTGAGCCATCCTGGCACTTTTACATTTTTACATTTTTAAATATTATTGTTATGTTGCTGTAATATACTGTATGTATGCTGTAATAATAATTACATCATCATCATCATCAAGGCAGTACTATTGTGGACTGAGACCCCTCAGGAATGAAGGTCCGGCTCATCTCAGCAGGTGAAGACCAAGTGGCAGCTGTTTGGCAGCTCCCCTCAGAGACGTGAGCATCTGAGGTCATCCCTCAGACATGTGGTCATCCCTCTTCTGAGTTCCTAGGTTCTGGTAACATCACTTTTCCCTTTTGTACCTAGGGGAAGTGATTTATTCTTGTGGTTAATAATCTCTGGGCTACCTTCACATCCATCTCTTTCTCCTACAGTCTTTTTCAGGACACACTTATATATCTACTTCCCTGTATTAAATCTTCTGGGTTTAAAAATACTAGATGTGACCCAAACTGAAATACCAGTCATAGACTGTAGTCTTTTCCAGACTTAGTCAATCCCTGGACATTGGTATGTGAAGAAATTTAAATTATTGTGTTAAAATTATTCCAGGACCAAATCAAAGGGAAATGAGTGAGACAATGACTTGACATACCAGTGTAGTGATTTTTATTTATATTATAATCAGTGATTTTCTTTTGTATTATAATCATACACATAGATTCTTATGATTACTGTAAGATACAGTAGAGGAGGCTAACTTCCCTTGTCCAAGTTAAACAGAGGAGTAACATGAGACAGATACAGAGCAGTTAAATGGTATGGAGTTCTCCTAAGAGCTTTACATTCTCAGGCCTTCTTTTATTTTTTATTTTTTTATTAAAAAAAATTTTTTTAATGTTTATTTATTTCTGAGACAGAGACAGAGCATGAGTGGGGGAGGGTCAGCAAGAGGGAGACACAGAATCCGAAGCAGGCTCCTGGCTCTGAGCTGTCAGCACAGAGCCCGACACAGGGCTCGAACTCACAGACCATGAGATCATGACCTGAGCTGAAGCCGGACGCTCAGCCGACTGAACCACCCAGGCGCCCCTCTCAGGCCTTCTTTTATACTCTCCTCTTTGGCACTTAATATTTCACTAGGGGAAATATTTGAAACATATGCTATCTGAACTTACCCATAACAACAAAATTAACCTTGTTGCATTCATTGTTTAAAAATAAAATTGCAAGTTTCATTTATTCATCTCACACAAATTTATTAAGTAATTACTATATGCCAGAACTGTCTAAGTTCTGAATATACAACAGTGAACAAAACAGATCCCAAATCTTCACATTCTCGTGGGTAGAAACAAGCAATAAATTTGTATAACCTTGTCCTTGGCCAACCTTGAAATGCCCTACATAAAATGCCTCCATTTCCTCTGTTATTTGGTCAGCCATTCACACAGATTCATATGCATTTATAATCAAAATCTTTTTGGTTGAAAAGAAGATAATTGGGATAGTTCGCATCCTTGGTGTTTTAGAGACCCAGAGAGCATTAAAAGGTGAGTAACATCATCTTTTGCCATCCAAATTCTTCCAACATGGACAAATAGCTGGCAATGTGAATTATCTATAGAAAACAATAATTTTATATTTTTACTGGCAGTTAAAAATAGTAGATAAGTAAATAAATAAAGCAACTTGCACACTGTTCCAAGATACACTCATTTCACCTCTTCAAAATGTTATCCTGTTTGGAAATATGATATTTAAGGACAATCATTTATAAATTATTAATATTTTGAAAAAATTTTATAATTTCCTCATGAACAGGATCAAATCATAGGTAGAAGAGTTCCTCATTGGTTATTTAGGACCTGTTGGATTAACTATCTCTGTTTAGGAAATATCACCTACATATCAGGGCTGAGCAACCGGAATCAGTCTTATCTTCCCTGGGCCATACTGGAGAAACAAGGTCACATCAGTTTCAATACTGCTCTTTTTTCTTCATTTCTTTGGCACTCCAATCTGTTGTCACAGTAACTTTATTTCATGATGTAATTAATTAAGTTAGAATATTTATTACTTAAAAATTTTTTTTTAACGTTTTTTATTTATTTTTGGGACAGAGAGAGACAGAGCATGAACGGGGGAGGGGCAGAGAGAGAGGGACACACAGAATCGGAAACAGGCTCCAGGCTCTGAGCCATCAGCCCAGAGCCCGACTCGGGGCTCAAACTCACGGACCGCGAGATCGTGACCTGGCTGAAGTCGGACGCTTAACCGACTGCGCCACCCAGGCGCCCCATAGAATATTTATTACTTTAAAATGCAATAACTATCAATGAGTATGATTTTGGTATGATTTTAAGGAGAATCATCTGCTCTTTAGAAACAGTCTAGTTTAATCAATAATATAACAAGAACAAAAATACCTGCTGTGTCATTGCCTTTAAAGATTTTACTGGATGGGTAAATAATGTCTAGTCCAAATGATGTCTGACATTTCCAGATTACAGTGCAGAGACTGATATTTTCATTTGCTCATCTGATTTTCCACCAAGAATCATTGGATACACTTTACATGAACAACAATGGGAGAGAGGTACAGTGATGTTTTAAGATAGTTCTTGCCTTTAGAGGCTTGTAAGCATTGTAGGGGTGATTAACATATATCCAAGAAAAACTGACATTTGAATAGTGATGTTTAGCCTTCAAGTCATGGACTTTTGCAATCCTCATGCTCTGTGACCATGGTGGAGCAGATATTATTATTCCTAATATGTTGATATAGAAACAAAGCGTCAGATATTTTCAACTTTACTCTGATTATCAGTAGCTTATCTAGGACGTGAACCCAAAATTTCTGTGCTGGCAAAAGGACAATAATGGGTACAAAGTGATGATTTCAATAAGGTGTGTCATAAACTTACTAGATTTCAGAGAAGGGGATTTTGTAGCTGGAAAGATCAAAGGTTGCTTCTTGGAGGGGATGAACATTAAGGGATGGACTTCCAAGTGCATCCTAATTGATGACTGCATTCCTCAATATGACCTCACATTGGTTATGAGGAAATTCTCTTGCTGAATAGTATCCTCAGGGCAGCCTTCATGTCTCTGTTTCTCAGACTATAAATGAAAGGATTTAGCATTGGAGTCACTGCCATGTACATAACAGTCATGATTGCATCCTTTAGGCTGTAACTAGTCAGAGGGCGGAAATATATGCCCATGACTGTCCCATAATACAGAGAAACAACAGTGAGGTGGGAGCCACAGGTGGAGAAGGCTTTGAGCATGCCCTTAGTGGAAGGAACCCATAAAACTGTGGAAAAGACCCGGACATAGGAGATGATGATGCATAGTAATGGCACAGAGAAAATACCAACCCCTAGGTACATCATCTTCACATTGAAGTGGATGTCAGAACAGGACAGCTTAAGCAAAGGGGTAATGTCACAGTAGAAGTTGGCTACCTCCTTGTTGCCACAGAAGGACAGACTAGCTGTGAGCAGAGTGTGGGGGAGGGCATTGGCGTTTCCAACCACCCAAGATCCAACAACTAGAAGGACACAAGTCTGTGGGCTCATAATTGTTGTGTAATGAAGTGGGCGGCTGATGGCCATGGCACGATCATATGCCATCGCAGCCAGGATATAGCTATCTGTGTTACCCAAGGCAATCATAAAATACATTTGTGTTAGACATCCCCCAAAGGAGATGGATTTGCTGTGCAAGACATGGTTGGCTAGCATCTTGGGGATGGTTACAGAGGAGAATAAGATGTCAACGGAGGAGAGGTTGGCAAGGAAAAAATACATGGGGTTGTGAAGGCGAATGTCAGAGCGAATAGCCAAGATGATGAGCAGGTTTCCAGTCAATGTGATGGGGTAAATGAACAGGAAGAAGATGAAGAAGAAGTCTTCCTGTACCTGCTGACCAGTAACTCCCAGAAGGATGAATTCCAGGGTAGAAGATTGGTTGTCTTCTTTCATGGTTCCTTTATTAAGAAAGGGGAGAAGAATCCAGAATTATTAATGGAGTTTATGTAATGATCTTCCTTATCCATCAGTTTTGATTCAAGTGACTATCAATCTCTACGATGTGTTTACTAAATCCGGAGATAGCCAACATTTTGGAGAAATATCCTTGTTGATTAGTGAAACTGATCAACAATTAACTCTTGACACTCATGTCTAAGAAGTGAACAATCTGTGAATCAAAAGTGGCCATCCTCCCCCATCTCAGAACCATCACTCAAACACCTAGGATTCAATAAATTCACAAATGCCTTTACACTGTATGTGCTGGATATTTTGCTAGACTAATGGAAAAAAGCACAAATATGTGAAAAATACAACTTTTTAGTCCACTTATTCGACATGTAAAACAAAGTCTGTGCTCTCAGGAACTTTACAATGTAATAGAAAAGCCAAAAATAGCACATTTTTAAAATTTCACACTACAAGGAATGGAAAGCACTTAGAAATCTTGATAAAATACTCCAGTACAAAAGATGTGTCATTACAAGGGCCAGCCATGAAATTAGAAATTGTTCCAATGACCAAACTAATAGAGATCCTAGAACCCAGGAAGTAACAGGTGTCTATGCTGACATTGGACTATTGTAAATCACCAGGATCACTGGGTTTTTGTCCTAGCAAAAACAAGCCTAGTGAATTTCCTCCCCAAGCACCTCATTTTCAGAGAAGAATTTCACCATGTCCTTTTACAAGGTATATCTCTTTGAAAAACTCTCTAATATCCATAATCACAAAGCTTTTCACTTCCCTTCCTTTATTATTATTTTTCTCACTTCTGAGTGTATAGCCAAAGGAAATGAAATGGGGTATTGAAAAGATTTCTTCAGTCTCATTTTTATGGCAGCATTATTCACCGTACTGAGCTATGGAAACAACGTAAGTGCCCACCAAGAGATGAAGGGATAAAGAAGATATATTCTCTCTCTCTCTCTTCTCATTACATGAAATAAGCCAGACACAGAGACAAACAGTGAATAATCTCACTTCTATGTGTATTTTAGGAAAGTCATAGTCATAGTAACAGTTAGCCATAGTTGATGCTGATCTTGAGAACTTGGGATCTGCAGCCAAGGTTTGAGTCCTAATTTTGCTACTACAACTCTATGTCAACTTAAGTATTCAATTCATCATTTTTCATTTGATAAAGTGACAAAAATAATTCTACTTACCTTTGGAGGTTTTGTGAGGCTCAAAGGAGATAATGCAAGTAGGTCAGTTGCTGGCTATCTATCCTTGATTTGTCACTGTCATAAAGACCCTTTTCCACAACATTCACACCTCCTATTGAGGAGTCAGCTCAGATGCTGTCAAAGGGGTTTTGGTCCTGTGGCCTTCGCTCCTCTTCCACGAGTGGGAAGTTCACAGCCAGCTGCTGAAGCACTTGTGAACATTCCTCCCTGGGGAGGCAGGCATGCTGCAGAAAGGGTCAGTAGTAGGCCTGAAGAGCGGGTCTCTGGTCCTCTGCACTTGAGGTGAAGGAGCTAGGACTTGGATGGTTTGGACAAAAGAGCCTCGAGTTTCCTAATGATAGAGCAGAAGGGATGACTGTTCTAGATGGGCCATGAAGACGGGAACTCTAGCTTCCTCCTCAGGAAGCAAGGTGGTCATAGAATAGAGAAAATTAGGAATTCTTTACCAGGTTATAACATCTCTTGAAACGTGACTCCCTCAGGTCTTCATCCTGGCCGTAGTCAGAGTAATTGTTGAGACTCATTACACACTCCTATGGCTGTGCCCTGAGGAGACAGTGGTTCTCAAGAGTAATCTTTCCCAGAGTTCTTTTCTGGAAGGAAGTATGGGCAAGAGGGTTTCCTAGAGAATGTGTCTCCAGGGTCCAAGCTCTGAGCTGACCTCCTCTAGACACTTTGTTGGCATACGGGCTCCTGGCACCAATTAGAACATCCTGTTGGGTGCTGCAAAGACTGTGGTACAACTGAGTAAAAGAAATAATCAACAAAGTGAAACAATAACCTATGGAAAGGGAGAACATATTTGCAAACCATATATTTGATAGGGGGTTTATAACCAAAATATTTAAAGAACTCATGAAACAAACACACATACAAACAAATTGAATGAAAAAATAGGCAGCAGAACTAAATAGACATTTTCCAAGAAGACACCCAAATGGCCAACAGGTACAGGGAAAGATGATCAGTGTCATCAATCACCAGGGAAATGCAAATGAAAACCACAATAAGGTATCACTTCACACCTGTTGGAATGGCTATTATCAAGAAGACGTGCAGTAATAAAGTTGGCAAGGGTGTAGGTGTAGAGAAATGGAAACTTGTATGGACTGTTGGTGACAATGTAAATTGGTACAGCCACTATAGAAAACAGTATGGAGATTCCACAAGCAATTAAAAATGGAACTACCATGGGGCGCCTGGGTGGCGCAGTCGGTTAAGCGTCCGACTTCAGCCAGGTCACGATCTCGCGGTCCGTGAGTTCGAGCCCCGCGTCAGGCTCTGGGCTGATGGCTCGGAGCCTGGAGCCTGTTTCCGATTCTGTGTCTCCCTCTCTCTCTGCCCCTCCCCCGTTCATGCTCTGTCTCTGTCTGTCCCATAAATAAATAAAAAAACGTTGAAAAAAAAAATTTTAAAAATGGAACTACCATATGATCCAGCAATTTCATTAACTTCTGGGTATATATCCAAAGGAAATGAAACAGGGTATTGAAAAGATATCTTCAGTCTCATTTTATGAGACTATTATATATATTATATATATGTATACATACATATACATACACACACATATATAATGCATTTATTTATTTATTTAAAAAAATTTTTTTAACGTTTTATTTATTTTTGAGATAGAGACAAAACATGAACGGGGGAGGGTCAGAGAGAGGGAGACAAAGAATCCAAAACAGGCTCCAGGCTCTGAGCTGTCAGCACAGAGCCCGACGCAGGGCTCGGACTCACGGACCGCGAGATCATGACCTGAGCCAAAGTCGGCCGCTTAACCGACTGAGCCACCCAGGAACCCCGCATATATAATGCATTTAATGGAATATGATTCAGTCACAAGAAAGAAGCCAATTCTTCCATTTACATAATAATAGTGAAGCTAAGGGATCTCAGTGAAATTAGCCAGATGCAGAGACAAATAGTGAATGATCTCACTTCTATGTGTATTATAGGAAAGTCACAGTCATAGTAACAGAGAGTAGAGGATGGTTTATCAGGGCCTGGGGGTGTGGGAGAGAGGGAGATCAATTTTTCTGTGTGGAATGATCCTGGAATTTTAAGAGTAAATTCCACTTGGTCATGGTGTCTAAACCTTTTAATATGCTGCAGAACTCTGTTTGCTACTGTTTTGTTGAGGATTTTTAGATCATTGTTCATAAGGGATATTGGTATGAAGTTTTCTTTTTTTTTTTTTCTTGTAGTGTCTTTGGTTGTTTTGATATCCTCACAGAATGAGTTAGGAAATTCCTCTCCTCTTCAATATTTGGAAAAGTTTGAGAAGGATTGGTACTAGCTCCCTTTAAATGTTTGTTAAAATTCACCAGTGAAGCCCGTAGGTCCAGGGATTTTCTTTGTTGGAAATTTTTCATTACTGATTTAATGTCCTTACTAGTTATAGGTCTATTCATATTGTTTGTTTCTTCATGATTTAGTTTTGGTAGGTTGTGCATTTCTAGGAATTTGTGCACATAACCATTCATAATGCTCTTATTATCCTTTTTTAACTATTGAAATGGTAATAATGTCCCCACTTTAATTTCTGATTTTAGTAATTTAAGTCTTTTTTATCTTTAGTCTATCCAGATAATTTTTTGTCAATTTTGTTGATGGTTTTGAAAAACTAACTTTTGGGTTTATGATTTCCTCTACTGTTTTTCTATTCTCCATTTCATTTTTCTCTAATCTTTATATTTCCTTTATTCCGCTAGTTTTGGGTTTTAGCGTGTTCTTTTTCTAAGTTCCTTACGTTGTAAATTTAGACTATTGATGGGAGATCATTCTTATGTTTATTTTAATTTAATTTAATTTAATTTATTTATTTTTAATTATTTAAATCCAAGTTAGTTAACATATAGTGTAATAATGGTTTCAGGTATAGAATTTAATGATTCATCACTTACATACAATGCTCCGTGCTCATCCCAACAAGTGCCCTCCTTAATGTCCATCATCCATTTAGTCCATCACCCCACCCAACACCCTTGTAGAAAACCTCAGTTCATTTTCTGTACTTAAGAGTCTCTTAAGGTTTACCTTCCTCTGTGTTTTTATCATGTTTTTTCCTTCCCATCCCCTATGCTTATCTGTTTTGTTTCTTAAATTCCACATGTGAGTGGAATCATATATTTCTCTGACTGACTTATTTCACTTAGTGTAATATGATATTTGCAAACCAACCAAATATCTACTTCCATCCACGTTGTTGCAAATGGCAAGATTTCATTCTTTTTTGATCGTGAGTAAAATTTCAATGTGTGTGTGTGTGTGTGTGTGTGTGTGTGTGTCCTCTCCTTTATGCATACATCATTTGGTGGACATTTGGGTTTCTTCCATAATTTGGCTTTTGTTGATAGTCCTCCTATAAACATTGGGAAGCATGTACCCCTTTGAATCAGCATTATTGTATCCTTAGGATAAATACCTAGTAATGCAATTGTGGGGTTGTAGGGTAGCTCTGTTTTTAAATTTTTGAGGAACTTCCATACTGTTTTCCAAACTGGTTGCACAAGTTTGCATTCCCACCAGCAGTGCACAAGGGTTCCCCTATCTCTGCATCCTAACCAACATCTGTTGTTTCCTGAGTTGTCAATTGTAGTCATTCTGCCAGGTGTGAGATGGTATCTCATCGTGGTTTTGATTTTTATTTCCTTGATGATGAGTGACATTGAGCATCTTTTCATGTGTCTGTTAGTCATCTAGATGTCTTCTTTGGAAAGTTGTCTATTCATCTCTTCTGCCCAGTTCTTCACTGGATTAATTTTTTTGGGGTGTTGAGTTTGATAAGTTCCTCTCTCTCTCTCTATATATATATATATATATATAATGAATATATATATATATATATATATATATATATTCATCTATTTTTGAGAGACTGAGAGACAGAGCATGAGTGGAAGAGGGGCAGAGAGAGAGAGAGAGCGAGAGCGAGGGAAACACAGAATCCGAAGCAGGCTCCAGGTCTGAGCTGTCAGCACAGAGCCCAATGTGCAGCTTGAGCTCATGAACCATGAGCTCATGATCTGAGCTGAAGTCAGACGCTTAAACAACTAAGCCACCCGAGTGCCCCAAGTTTGGTACGTTCTTTATAGATTTTGGATACTAACCCTTTATCTGATATGTCATTTGCAAGTATCTTTGCCCATTCTGTCTGTTGTCTTTTAGTTTTGTTCATTGTTTCCTTCACTGTGTAGATTCTTGATGAGGTCCCAATAGTTCACTTTGTTTTTGTTTCCCTTGCCTCCAGAGACATGTCTAGTAAGAAGTTGCTGTATCCGAGGTCAAAGATGTTGTTGCCTGTTTTGTCCTCTAGGACTTCGATGGTTTCTTGCCTTACATTTAGGTCTTACATCCACTTTGAGTTTATTTTTGTTCCATACTGTTTTTATAAGTGATCAGTCTAATACTTTCATTATGTTTGGTTTTACCTGTGAAATTTTTCCTTTCATAATTTTCTTAGTGTTGAAAATGGCCTTTCCTTATCATTCAAAGAATTCCCTTTAACATTTCTTTTAACACTGATTTGGTGGAGAGGAATGCCTTTAACATTGATTTGCCTTGGAAACTATCTCTCCTTCTATTCTGAATGATAGCCTTACTGGGTAGAGTATTTTTGGTTGCATGTTTTTTTTCCTTTTGGCACTTCAAATGTATCATGCCATTTCCTTCTGGCCTACAAGGTTTCTGCTGAGAAATCAGCTTATAGCTTTATGAGGTTTCCCTTGTATTCAACTGTTTTCTCTTGCTGCTTTTAAAATTCTATCACTACTTTTTGCCATATTTATTATTATGTATCTTGGCATATTCTGGTTGATTTTGTTGGGGCCTCTCTGTGCCTCCTGGATCTGGATGTTTGTTTTCTTCCCCAGATTAGGGAGGTTTTCAGTTATTACTTTTAAAATAAATTTTATTCTCCCCTTTTCCTTCTGGGATCCCTGTAATGTAAATATTATTATGCTTGATGATACTTCAGAGTTCCCTTAACCTGTTCTCATTATTCTATTATTCTTTTTTCTTTTTGCTCTTCAGGTTGGTTGCTTTCCATTATTCTTTCAGCTCACTGATCCATTTTTCTGCCTCTGTAATGTGCTCTTGGTTTCCTCCAGTGAAATTTTAACTTCAGTTATTGAGTCCTTTATCTCTGATAGATCATTTTTTATATTTTATATCTTTTTGTTGATGGTCTCACTGAGAGCCTCCACTCTTTTCTCATGTCCAGTGAGTACCTTTATGACTATTACTTTGAATTTGTTACCAAGCATATTGCTTATATCCGTTTCATTTAGCTCTTTGCTGTGGTTTTGTCCTCTTCTTTCATTTGGGACCCATTCCTTTTTCTCCTCATTTCATCTAACTCTCTGTGTTTGTTTCTGAGTATTAGAAAAGTCAGCTGTGTCTACTGATCTTGAAAATAGTGGCCTTCTGAAGAATAGATCATGTGGTGGTCTGTAGCACAATGTTCCCTGTTTACCACAACCAGGCACTTCAGGGGTGTCCCCTATGTAGGTTGTTTTCACCTTACTATTGTGGCTGAGTCAGGGTTGCCTTCAGTCCAGTCAGCTGCAATGGCCAACTTTGTCTCTTGTGGGCAGGGTTTTGTTCCTGTGCCATTAAGGGGCCAGTTTGGGACCTGTGTGGGCTTATAGTTGGGCAGTGTCAGCAGTCATACCAGATGTCTGTCCTCAGTGCATGTGCCAGGTGGCAGGCAAACTGAACTGTGTAGTTCTCTTCCTGTGTTGTCCCTTAAGAGGCTTTAGTTGGTGAGCAGGGTCTGCAGTCAGATCAAATGTCTGCCCCCAATCCTTCTGCTGGGGCTAACAGTCAACACAAACTGGAGGGCCCTCTTCCAGTGCTGACCCTTGAAAAGATTTTGTTGGTGGGCAGGGCTGACAGTCAGATCATGTGTTTACCCCATTCCATCTGCTGCGGCTGCAGGCAAACTGGTGTGTGTTGTTTTCTTCCCCTTTCCCCAGGGAAGAAGTCACTTTGGACTGTTGCTTGTCCCTCCTGGATCTGCTTGCAGGATGTGTCACAGTAGAAACCACTTTGGAAGGATGCTTGCCAAGTGGCATGCTTTGGTTTGGGTAGATTTACAGAACAGAAGGGCAGGGCACAGAGTGTTACCAAGGTAGGTTAAGGGTGTTTGCACTGGTTCCTGCAAGTGTATGTGTCTCTAGACTGGGGAAAGGGGAAATAAATGATGCCTATCAGGTCTTTTGTTTTTGAAGAAGTCTCCTAAAGGTCTCTGCCCCTCCAGCATGTTCTGAGATTAGTAAATAAATTTCCCTCACATATTGTCCACCTGTTTTCAAGCTACTGCTTCTATGCTGTATCTTGGTGTGGTGGTTTGTTATGCTGGGTCTTTAAGGGTGGGGACTCAGTTTCCTATTACCTTCCAGGTTTCCCATAACTAGGCCTGCTGATTTTTAAAGTACCCCTTTTTAAGCCCCACTAACTGTAAAAACTCTGGGAAGTTAAACTTTACTAGTTTTCAAAGCCAAATATTATGGGAACTCATCTATCTAGTGCAACTTTCATGTCTGGGGTCCCTGATGTCTGTTCTTCTCTCTTCTCTGTGTTTGTGGTGCCCTTCCTGTTGTGGTTAGTCTTGCTGGGAGTTTGATTCCTGTCCCCATCTCCACCCTTCTACCCTTCTTAATGTATCCTCATCGCTAAGATGAACTGTGGAAAGTCTGTTTTGCCAGTCTTCAAGTAATTTTCTGGGTTGGTTGCTTTGATGTGGCTATTATCTAGGTGTGTCTGTGGGACGAGGTGAGATGAGGATACCCCTACTCCACCATCTTTCCAGAATTCTCTGCCTTTTTTTTCTTAATACATTTTTATTGCATATATCTATTCCCAGTTTTTTTGTTTAGTTATTTATAACCTTACAAAATACTATCAATAATAATTTTTAGGGATTTACTTTTTTTTTTTTTTTTTTTACCTAGGTCTATCCTTTATAGGATATAGGATACAGTAATTAGCAGTCAGATTTAGAGGAACATATGTTGAGGTCCAGTCGTGTCCTGAGGGCAGTACCCCATGGAGGTGGGATGTGCTACCACTGAGGACCATGGAAACTTTCACAAACCTGCAAAGTCTTCTAAACTGGTTCTTTGAGAGTGTTTGTGGAGCTCACTTCCAGCAAACTCTCCCTTCCCCAGAGGCTTGTGGGAAGGGTTGCAAGTTCCAATCCTGTAATCTCTTAGTTTTTCTAATGGCAAGCCCCATCCTGAGGCTATATAGGGAAGGGATTTACATTTTTAAATATTACTATTATATTGCTCAGATTCAGTAAAATATCTCTGTGAGCCATTCAGGAAAAGAAATTTCTCTACTGGCTGGAGAGACTAAGCCAATTACTAAGGACATTTTGTTGCCTTCACACAATGGGCGGGGGCGGGGGGGGTGCAAGGAGGACCATGTCTAGAACTATGTATGGGGTGATTTTTGTGTTTCCATGCCAAATAATAGAGATTAAAAGAATTACAGCATAATAATAATAATAATAATAATAATAAAGGCAGTACTATTGTGGACTGAGACCCCTCAGGAATGAAGGTCCGGCTCATCTCAGCAGGTGAAGACCAAGTGGCAGCTGTTTGGCAGCTCCCCTCAGAGACGTGAGCATCTGAGGTCATCCCTCAGACATGTGGTCATCCCTCTCCTGAGTTCCTAGGTTCTGGTAACATCACCTTTCCCTTTTGTACCTAGGGGAAGTGATTTATTCTTGTGGTTAATAATCTCTGGGCTACCTTCACATCCATCTCTTTCTCCTACAGTCTTTTTCAGGACACACTTATATATCTACTTCCCTGTATTAAATCTTCTGGGTTTAAAAATACCAGATTGTGGGGGGGTGGGGTGGGGGTGGGAAACACCTGGGTGGCTCAGTTGGTTAGGCATCCACCTTCGGCTCAGGTCATGATCTCGTGGTTCCTGGGTTTGAGGCCCGTGTCAGGCTCTGTGCTGACAGCTCAGAGCCTGGAGCCTGCTTCAGATTCTGTATCTCTCTCCCTCTTTCCCCTTACACTCTGTCTCTCTCAAAAATAAATAAACTCTGCTCACACTCTGTCTCTCTCAAAAATAAATAAACGTAAAAGAAAAATTTAAAAGTACCATATATGGGCCATATTGGTGGCTCAGTCAATTAGGTGTCTGACTTCAGCTGAGGTCGTATCTCATGATCCGTGAGTTTGAGCCTTGCACTGAGCTCTCTGCTGTCAGTGCAGAGCCTGCTTCATATCTTCTATCTCCCTCTCTCTCTCTGCCCCTCCGTCCTGCTCATTCTCTCTCTCTCTCTCTCAAAAATAAACACTAAAAAAAAATCAGATGTGATTTGTATTTTCTGAATAGGCCTGAACTGACCCAAGCTGACATACCAGCCATAGACTGTAGTCTTTTCCAGACTTAGTCAATTGATCCATTGTACATGTACCTGAAGATTGGTACACGAAGAAATTTAAATTATAGTGTTAAAATTATTCTAGGACAGCATGTTTGACAGGATCAAAGGGAAACAGCTGAAGCAATGACTTGACATACAGGTACAATAATTTTTATTTGTATAATAATCATACACATAGATTCTTATGATTACTGTAGGATTCAGTAGAAGACATTAACTTCCCTTGTCCAAGTTAAACAGAGGAATAACATGAGACTGATATAGAGCAGCTAAATGGTATGGAGTTCTCCTAAGAACCTACATTCTTAGGCCTTTTTTATACTCTCCTCTTTGGCACTTAATATTTCACAAGGGGAAATATTTGAAACACCTCACGCTATTTGAGCTTACATATAACAACAAAATTAACCTTGTTGCAGTCATTGTTTAAAAATAATATTGCAGGGTTCATTTATTCATTTCACACAAATTTATTAAGTAATTACTATATGCCAGCACTGTCTAAGTTCTGAATATACAACAGTGAACAAAACAGATCCCAAATCTTCACATTCTCATGGGTAGAGACAATAAATTTGTACAACAGTACAGCAAATTTGTATAACATTTTCCTTGGCCAACCTTGAAATGCCCTACATAAAATACCTCCATTTCCTCTGTTATTTGGTCGGCCATTCACACAGATTCATATGCATTTGTAATCAAAATCTTTTTGGTTGAAAAGGAGATAATTAGGATAGTTCTAACCCTTGGTGTTTAGAGACCCAAAGAGCATTAAACAGTGAATAACATCATCTTTTGCCATCCAAATTCTTCCAACATGGACAAATAGCTGGCAATGTGAATTATCTATAGAAAACAATAATTTTTTATTTTTACTGGCAGTTAAAAATAGTAGATCATAAAGCAACTTGCACACTGTTCCAAGATACACTCATTTCACCTCTTCAAAAAGTTATCCTGTTTGGAGATACGATATTTAAGGACAATCATTTATAAATTGTTAATTTTTTGAAAAAAATTTATAATTTCCTCATGAACAGGATCAAATCATAGGTAAGGGAGTTCCTTATTGGTTATTTAGGACCTGTTGGATTAACTATCTCTGTTTAGGAACTATCACTTACACATATCAGGGCTGATCATCCAGAATCAAAGTCTCATCTTCCCTGGGCCGTACTGGAGAAAAAAGTCACATATTTTGATATTGCTCTTTTTTCTTCATTTATTTGGCACCCTGATTATTAATAGTGATGAACAATTTTATGATAACTTTATTTCATACTATAATTAATTAAATCAGAATTTTTTTATGTTAAAATACAAGAACTCAATGAGTGTCATTTTGGCATGATTTTAGGAAAAATCTTATGCTCTTTAGACACAGTCTAGTTTAATCAATAACACAATAAGAACAAAAACATCTACCCAGGTCATTTCCTTTAAAGATTTTACCAGATGGGTAAATAATGTCTAGTCTGATTATTTCTATTATCAGATTATAATTCTGACAGCAATATTTTCTTTTGTTCATCTCACTTTCCACCAAGAATCATTATAAGCTTTGTATAATCAGTATATGCTTTATATGAACAAGACTGTGAAAGAGCTACAGT
Organism: Puma concolor; assembly: GCF_028749965.1. NCBI lineage: Eukaryota > Metazoa > Chordata > Mammalia > Carnivora > Felidae > Puma > Puma concolor. The sequence continues at coordinate 14,448,723 of NC_141680.1, read as the reverse complement.
GGTATTTTAAGACCGTTCTTTCCCTCAGAGGCTTACAAGCATAGTAGGGGCAATTAGCATAATAGTAAAAAAACCCGACATTTGAATGGTGATTTATAAACTTTTTTTAAGTTTATTAATTTATTTTGAGAGAGAGAGAGAGAGAAACCAGTAGGGGAGGGACAGAGAGAGAGTGGGTCAGAGGATCGGAAGCGGGCCCTGTGCTGACAGCAGAGACCCTGATGGGGGACTCAAGCCCACAAACCATGAGACCATGACCTGAGCGGAAGTTGGACGCTTAACCAACGGAGCTACCCAGGTGCCCCAGTGATTTATAGCTTTTAAATCATGGACTATTGTGATCCTCACACCCTGTGACCATGGTGGGGCAGATAGTATTATTCCTAATATGTTCATGTTCATGTTCATGTTCCTATAGAAGCAGAGCTTCAGACTTTCTCAATTTTACTCTGATCATTGTAGCTTATCTGGGACATGACCCAAATATTCCTGTGCTGCTAAAAGGACAATAATGTGTACAAAGTGATAATTTTATAAGATGTATCATAAGATTTCAGAGAAGAGGAATTTCCACGTGGGAAGGACAAAGGTGGCTTCTTGGTGGAGTAAGACATTGGAGCTAGATTTCCAAATGCACCTAATTGGTGACTCTAATTGACTGTCCAATATGACTTCACATTGGTTATGAGGAGTGTCTTTTTCTGAAGAGTTTCCCCAGGGCAGCCTTCATGTCCTGATTTCTCAGGCTATAAATGAAAGGATTTAACATTGGGATCACTGTCATGTACATAACAGTTACCACTGCATCCTTTAGGCTGTAACTAGACAGAGGGCGGAAATACATGCCCATGACTGTCCCATAATATAGAGTAACAACAGTGAGGTGGGAACCACAGGTAGAGAAGGCTTTGAGCACACCCTTGGTGGATGGAACCCTCAGGACTGTGGAAAAGACCTGAATATAGGAGATGATAATGAATAGTAAGGGTACAGAGAAAACACCAGCCCCTAGGTACATCACCTTCACATTAAAACGGATGTCAGAACAGGCGAGCTTGAGCAAAGGGATAGTGTCACAGTAGAAGTTGGCTACTTCTTTATTGCCACAGAAGGACAGACTGGATGTGAGCAGAGTGTGCGGGAAGGCATTGGCATTTCCAACCACCCAGGACACAACAACTAGCAAGACACAAGTCCGTGGGCTCATAATAGTTGTGTAATGAAGTGGGCGGCTGATGGCCACGGCACGATCATATGCCATCGCAGCCAGGATATAGCTATCTGTGTTACCTAAGGCAATCATAAAATACAACTGTGCTAGGCATCCTCCAAAGGAGATGGCTTTGCTGTGCAAGAGATGGTTGGTTAGCATCTTGGGGATGGTTACAGAGGAGAATAAGATGTCAACAAAGGAGAGGTTGGCAAGGAAAAAGTACATGGGGATGTGAAGGTGAATGTCAGAGTGAATGGCCAAGATGATGAACAGGTTTCCAATCAATGTGATGGGGTAAATGAACAGGAAGAGGATGAAGAAGAAGTCTTCCTGTTCCTGCTGACCAGTAACTCCCAGGAGGATGAATTCCAGGGTAGAGGACTGGTTGTTTTCCCTCATGGCTCCTTTGTTAAGAAAGAGGGAGAGGAATTCAGAATTATTTTGGAGTTGCCACGAATGTAATGATCTTTCTTACCCACCAGTTTTGATTAAGTGACCAGTAATCTTAATGATGAATTTACTAAACCCAGACACAGCCCGCATTTGTGGGAAAATATCCTTTTTGTTCAGTGGTACCGATCGACATTTAGCCCTTGACACTCATGTTTAAGAAGTGAGAACTGTGTGAATCAAAGATACCAATACTCCTCTATCCCAGAACCATCACTCAAACATCTAGGATTTAATCAATTCACATAAACTTTTTATATTGTATGTGCTAGATACTTTGCTAAGCTTATGGAAAAACACAAATATGTGCAAAATACACTTTGAAATCCACTTCTTCAACATGTAAGACATAGTCCACTCTCAGGGACTTTATGTAATGGAAAAGCCAAAAATCACACGCATTTTTTTTTTTTTAAATTACACATGACAAAGGAAGGAAAGCATTTTGGAATCTTTGTGTTATTACAAGGACCAGCCATGAAATTAGGAATTGTTCCAATGGCCAAACTAATAGTGATCCTAGAGCCCAGGAAGTAGCAGGTGTCTATGCTGACATTGGATGATTGTAAATCACCAGAATCACTGGGTTTCACTCCTAGAAATAACAAGCCTAGTGAGTTTTCTCCCCAACTGTTCATTTTCAGAGAAGAATTTCATCCCCTCTTTTGTTTTTTTTTTTGTTTTTTAATTTTTTTTCAACGTTTTTTATTTTATTTTTGGGACAGAGAGAGACAGAGCATGAACGGAGGAGGGGCAGAGAGAGAGGGAGACACAGAATCGGAAACAGGCTCCAGGCTCCGAGCCATCAGCCCAGACCCTGACGCGGGGCTCGAACTCACGGACCGCGAGATCGTGACCTGGCTGAAGTCGGACGCTTAACCGACTGCGCCACCCAGGCGCCCCTCATCCCCTCTTTTGAAAGAATGTATCTCTTTAGAAAATTCTCTAATATCGATAATCACAAAGCTTTTCTCTTCTCTTCCTTTATTATTTCTTTTGTTGAGCCATCCAACTCCATACTCATTTCAACTACCGCTTAGTAAGTAAACTGTCAGATCCATACCTGTAGGCTTGATCTCTCTTTCCCATATTTCTACACTCAGCTATCCTGCAAACATGTCTGTCCAAACACTATACTCTGCACATTACAACCTAAGTGGTTTGCAAGCTTATCTGAGGAGGAAAATCATACTTTGCTTATGTCAATAACCCTAGAGAGGTCATTATAGAAAGTTGTTCACTGTGTGCACTCAATATTTCTTGGGTTAAATCAAGGTTTATTTTTGGGGTTCCTCACATATGGGAGATTCAGAAGCACACTCACTCAGTTTATCTCTCACTTCTACATCTTGTTGATTTTTCATTTGAAATAATTCTTACATAACTCAATTTTTCTACGTATACTTTCAGTGCTTCAGCTTAGATCATCATCATTTTCTACCTGAAACTTTGTAATGCTGTCTTAATTACTTGAGTACAGATTCTCTGTTCTTTGAGTCGCTTGCACTGAGGCATACTGATGATGGCAGAGACTACTAGTTTCTTGTTCAAATCCTTGTTGTTCACATCTTCATGGACACACAATTAAACTATATTTCCCACTCTCCCTTGCACTGAGGTGTGTTCATGTGACTGAATTTTAGCCAGTGCATCACAATCCATGCATTCCAGTTCTGGACTTCCTCCAACTAGATGGAAATGGCCAGTAGGCTGAATGGGTTGGTGGTATCACACAGTGGGATGAACCTGTGTTCTTAGTTCTCCACATTCAGTGGAGAACCAAGGAAACTTACAGGAACTATTATGTAGGAGAGAAATAAACTTTTATTCCATTGAAACCATTATATGTTTTGTGATCTCTTTGTTATTGTGGTTCAAGGTATCCTAAATAAATCACTAAATTTTCTAAAGAGCACTCTACTCCATTAATGAACTAAGTCAATCAATCAATCAATCTATCTTTTTTAAAGTTTATTTATTTATTTTGAGAGAGAGAGAGTGAGAGCAAGCATGAGGGGAGGTAGGGGCAGAGAGAGAAGGAGAGAGAGAATCCCAAGCAGGCTCTGTGCTATTAGCACAGAGCCTGATGTGGGGCTTGATCCCATGAAATGTGAGGTTATGACCTGAGCTGAAATCAAGAGTCAGGCAACCAACTGAGCCACCCAGGTGACCCAATTCAATCTATATTTAATTTAACCACTAATTCTTAATGTCTCCTATAGTGCCTGTGTGAATTATATGCTAGGTACAGGGAAAGCAGTTCTCATTAATTGTTCCCAAAATATGATGTACTTAAAAAAGTCTTTGTTGGTTTTCTCTTTTGAAATGCCTTTCCCTACCTTCACACATAATATACAAGGGTTCAGAGGTTTCAATGAAGCTAAAGGGCTAAGAGACTATGGTATTTCATGTGGCCTATAACATTTCAGAGGTGGGGCTTTTGGCAACATGGAGGATTAAGCTAATGTTGACAAGTCCCATTCCAGTTAAAACACATAGAAATTCTAGATAAGTTTTAAAACTAAAAAAAAAAAAAAAAGTATATATCCAAATCTAAAGGGAATAAATGGGAATACTTAGGTATGAGAAATAAGAAGAAAACTCAGAAGAAGTGTTATAAGTCATAGTTGAAACCACTATAGCCCCTTCAGGTTTCCAACCACAAATAAGGCCCCAATGGCTGGATTCTGGTGTGTTAATTCCCTTTTGGTTCAGGAGATGCAGTCACAGATAAACATAATGTAGAGAGCTAATTTGAGTCCTGTGCATAAAACACTACAGTGATGTCATATTTGATTGTCTGCAAAGAAAACCCATGGAAATCTCTGGATCAATCAAGGATTCTCCAGGGAACCTCTAGAGTTATCAACAAGTTTGCTTGGTATAAACCAATATTAAACACAATCAATACTATACATATTTTTTTGTAATTAAAAAAATGTTTATTTTTGAGAGAGACAGAGTGTGAGCAGGGGAGGAGCAGAGACACAGAGAGCGGGAGACACAGAACCTGAAGCAGGCTCCAGGCTCTGAGCTGTCAGCACAGAGCCCGATGCAAGGCTCAAACCCATGAACTATGAGATTGTGACGTGAGCCAAAGTCAGATGCTCAACCAACTGAGACACCCAGGCACCTCTACTTATTTTTAAATAGTAATAAATTAAATTTATAATTTTAAAAAAGACTCCTCATTCACAATCAGCAATAGAAAATATTAAGGAATCTAGATAATCCTACAAAAGAAGTCCAACTAGTGAAAAAAGTTACAATACTATGAAGAACAAAAAAGGAATACCTAAAGAAAATGAAAAGATAAGCAATGTTAATGGCAAGACTTAACTATGAGAAACATGTCAGTTCTCCTCTGATTAATCTATGAATAGGATGCAATCCTAATCAAAATACCACAGATTTCTGTTAAACTTGAATTTAGCATGCAGAAAAATAAGGAAGCATGAAGAGCAAATATAATTTGAGTATATAGAATAAGAAGGTATTAATTACCATATCAGTCATCAAATGATTTACTATTATAATTCAAAGAGTAGTATTCGTGTAGGGAATGAAAAATAGACCTATGTGCCAGACTAGAAAGTCCAGACATAGGTCAAGTGTTTATTAGGAGTTAGGATATAACATAGGTTGATTTAGAAATGGGCAGAGAAAGGATGGACTGACCATTTTGTATATGGGGATACCCATATAATGAAGACAGTACTGAAAATAATTCCTAAAGATTAATTGTAAAAAGCTAAACTTCAAAGTATTTAGAGGAATATGTAAACATATCAAATCAACATGCTATGCTCAAACTTACACAATGTAGTATGTCAATCATATCTCAATAGAGCTGGAAAAATATTTAGAGGAAAATATGTTTATGATTTGGGGAAAATAATTGGTTTTTTATTTTTATTTTATTTTTTTATGTTTTTATTTTATTTTTGAGAGAGAAACAGGGTGCGAGCTGGGGAGGGGCAGAGAGAAAGGGAGACAGAATCTGAAGCAAGCTCCAGGCCCTAAGTTGTCAGCACAGAGCCCGAAGCAGGGCTTGAACTCACAGACTGCGAGATCATGACCTGAGCCAAAGTCAAATGCCCAACCGATTGAGCCACCCGGGTGCCCCAAGAAGTGATTTTTAAATTTTTTTTTTCAACGTTTTTATTTATTTTTGGGACAGAGAGAGACAGAGCATGAACGGGGGAGGGGCAGAGAGAGAGGGAGACACAGAATCGGAAACAGGCTCCAGGCTCTGAGCCATCAGCCCAGAGCCCGACGCGGGGCTCGAACTCATGGACCGCGAGATCGTGACCTGGCCGAAGTCGGACGCTTAACCGACTGCGCCACCCAGGCGCCCCAAGAAGTGATTTTTTAAAACCAGGCACAAAGCATATAAAACATAAGAAAATTTATTCAAGTTGACTATTTTAAATGTAAAGCATTTATATGAAAAAGACATTTATAAGAAAGGGGGAAAGGCAAGTCATGGACTGCAAACAGGTATTTGCTGCACACATAATTAAGAAAGGATTAATATTCAGAATGACAGAGGTTGCCTATACACTGATAAGAAAAGGACCAAAAATACTGTAAGAAGTAATGGGCAAAAGGCTGGAACAGGCCAGCCATAGAGGAGGAAGCTGGTATGGCCAAGAAAGAAAATAAAAGATGTTTAACTGAATTAAAAGACAATTTAACATCTTTAATCTTGGGATGTGTAAAACTATGACAACTTCAAGTGTTGGGAAGAAATAGGAAGATTAATATTGCCGTTGGAGAACAATTAGCCAACCTCTAGGAAAGCTGGAATTCACACACATGTGATTCAGCAATTCCACTTCTAGATTAGACCCTAGAGAAAGTCTGGCATTTGTGTTCCTGAAGACATCCATGAGGATGTATTGTCAATAGAAAACTTGGAAATGGCCTACCCATGGAGGAATAGATAAGAAAATTATGCAATTTTCTTATGAATAAATTCTGTGCCTCAGTAAAAGTGAATGAATTCACCTGACAAAGTTTTAAAAATAGGCTGGAAAAAAGGAAGTCACTGAATGATATATTCTGTATCACACATTATGTGCGCAATTTAATACATGCTGAAAGTATAAGTCCTAATTGGAATATACTAACAAGTCTAGAATTGTAGCTATCTCTGGAGTGAGAGGGACAAAAATGAATTTTGGATGGGAACAAAGAAAGGTTTCAATTATTTCTGTAATACTTTTTTCATTAAAAGTTTTGTAGCATAGGGGTGCCTGGGTGGCTCAGTCCGTTAAGCGTCTGACTCTTGGTCTTGGCTCAGGTCACGATCTCACAGTTCATGGCTGTGTTGTGTTCTGTGCTGGCAGCACAGAGGCTGCTTGAGATTCTCTCTCTCTCTCTCTCTCTCTCTCTCTCTCTTTTCTCAAAATAAATAAATAAGCTTTAAGAAAATTTTGTAGCATAAAGACCAAGTTATTACATTGGCTAAATACAGATGGTGAACTTTTGTTAGGTTATTCTTAATTATTCTGATGTTTTAACAGTAATAAATAATTTTGATTTAAAATGAATTTTTGCATGTTCGATGGTAATTGGGTCAAGAGGGTGGCCATAGCGCGGGGTGGCTCAAGTCCATTTTTCAGTGAATGGAGGAGATAGGATGTGTTCCTTGTGAAGAGGTTGAGAATAAATGGAAGTTATTTCTACTGGGAAAGGGAATCCAGGGGCCATTATGATGCTCATCCTGCTTGTGTATATAGACATCTGCTTACTGAAATCAAAATTATATTTATAAAATGCAAATGTGATTGTGTCTGTCTTTGAAACCACTCGTTGACTACCCATCATCCAACTGATGAACTTGAAGTTCCTTATCATGGAGAAAAACTCAAACAAATGGTTTAGGAAGAAATATGTTACACATTTTTGTCAGGATCTGAGAATACAGGCACAAGACAGGGAGTGTTCAATACAGAAAGAAGTTTGGGTTTATATTGTGGAGCATTCTAATCAATGCAAGGAATTTCTAATTTATTCATTAGATACTAAGAATTAGTATAGTGGATGTGAATCGCACTGTTTCTGATACTGGAGAAATGCAAACTTCTGTTTAATATAAACATAAGTATTTGAATATATACATTAAATGATAAACAAGACAACATTTTGAATGATAATCTGGTACAAGGAAAACCACAACATAATAAAATGAAAAAACTAAAAAACATAAGAGCAAGTAACACCAGAAGAGAAGTGGTTGGTATAATCAATGGGAGAACTGGAGAAACAGGGAACTAGAGCAGAGAAGTTTCTGAGCACAGGGACTGAGGATAGAGATACTCAGAGCTGGATGTCAGGGAGTCATCATGGAGAGAATGCAGAATGATTTCTGCAAAATCCTTGGAGAAAAAGGTAACAGAAACTTTTGGCCCCAGGGCGAGGAGCTAGGAGGTACAAAAGCATGAATGCTAGAAGCAGAATAAGAGCCTTGAGTTCACAGGAAGTAACTCAGAGTTGAGGGCAATGTTGGGTCACTAAAACCACCTTTCTGGAAAGTGTTTGTGCTCTGAAATGCCTGTAACATGAGTAAAATGGTGTGAAGAGAGTCTAGAAGGTACAGAAGAGGCCAAATGCTTTCCCTGGTCATTGGAAGCAGCAAACATGCTAACTGGACATCCTCTAAGTGCTTTGAGACTCCTCAAAGTTCAACTCTTTGCTACTTTGCCAATGAAATAACGTAATTTCCGGAAGGGGCCAATTAGTATGCACCATTGTATGTGGGAGTGAAAGGAGGGTTTGTAGCTTTTCTTGATGATAATGAATGCACATACACACTATAAATTCAGGAGGTGGAGAGAGTGCAGAACTAATATAACCAAACAAATGCCCCTTCCTCATCCTGTTTTCTTGGACTAAGCCCAAGGAGAATTATCAGAGAGAAAGGGTCACTGTTTTTCTCTTTGCTTTTTTTAGCCATCTGACCTTGAGAACTTGGGTTCTGGGGCCAAGGTTTGAGTCCTAATTTTGCTACTACATCTCTGCGTGACTTTAGGCAATTCAATTCACCATTTTTCACCTGATAAAATGACAAAAATACCTTACCTTTGGAGGTTATGTGAGGCTCAAAGGAGCTAATGCAGGTAGTGCAGTTGCTGGCTATCTATCCTTGATTTGTCACTGTCATAAAGACCCTTTTCCACAACATTCACACCTCCTATTGAGGAGTCAGCTCAGATGCTGTCAAAGGGGTTTTGGTCCTGTGGCCTTCGCTCCTCTTCCACGAGTGGGAAGTTCACAGCCAGCTGCTGAAGCACTTGTGAACATTCCTCCCTGGGGAGGCAGGCATGCTGCAGAAAGGGTCAGTAGTAGGCCTGAAGAGCGGGTCTCTGGTCCTCTGCACTTGAGGTGAAGGAGCTAGGACTTGGATGGTTTGGACAAAAGAGCCTCGAGTTTCCTAATGATAGAGCAGAAGGGATGACTGTTCTAGATGGGCCATGAAGACGGGAACTCTAGCTTCCTCCTCAGGAAGCAAGGTGGTCATAGAATAGAGAAAATTAGGAATTCTTTACCAGGTTATAACATCTCTTGAAACGTGACTCCCTCAGGTCTTCATCCTGGCCGTAGTCAGAGTAATTGTTGAGACTCATTACACACTCCTATGGCTGTGCCCTGAGGAGACAGTGGTTCTCAAGAGTAATCTTTCCCAGAGTTCTTTTCTGGAAGGAAGTATGGGCAAGAGGGTTTCCTAGAGAATGTGTCTCCAGGGTTCAAGCTCTGAGCTGACCTCCTCTAGACACTTTGTTGGCATACGGGCTCCTGGCACCAATTGGAACATCCTGTTGGGTGCTGCAAAGACTGTGGTATATATATATATATATATATATATATATATATATACACATATATATATATATATATATACACATATATATATATATATATATATGGTGTGTGTGTATATATATATATATATATATATATATATGGTGTGTATATATATATACACACACACACATATACACTGCATTTAATGGAATATTATTCAGTCACAAGAAAGAAGCAAATTCTTCCATTTACATAAAAATAGTGAACCTAAGGGATCTCAGTGAAATTAGCCAGACATAGAGACAAATAGTGAATTATCTCATTTCTATGTGTATTACAGGAAAGTCACAGTCATAGTAACAGAGAGTAGAGGATGGTTTATCAGGGCCTGGGGGTGTGGGAGAGAGGGAGATCCTGGAATTTTAAGAGTAAATTCCACTTGGTCATGGTGTCTAAACCTTTTAATGTGCTGCAGAACTCTGTTTGCTACTGTTTTGTTGAGGATTTTTAGATCATTGTTCATAAGGGATATTGGTATGAAGTTTTCTTTTTTTTTCTTGTAGTGTCTTTGGTTGTTTTGGTATTCTCACAGAATGTTAGGAAATTCCTCTCCTCTTCATATTTTTGGAAAAGTTTGAGAATGATTGGTATTAGTTCTTCTTTAAATGTTTGTTAAAATTCACCAGTGAAGCCCTCAGGTCCACGGGTTTTCTTTGTTGGAAAATTTTTCACTACTGATTTAATGCCCTTACTTGTTATAGGTCTATTTAGATTGTTTGTTCCTTCATAATTTAGTCTTAGTAGGTTATGTGTTTCTAGAAATTTGTGCACATAATTGTGCATATAATTGTGCATAATCCTCTCTTACTATCCTTTTTTATCTCTATAAAACTGGTAGTAATGCGTCCACTTTCATTTTTGTTTGAGCTGAGATAACCCTTTAATTATCTCACTTTATATCTGTCTAGTCTTTTCAATTTTTTAAAAATTCAATTTTTAATTCTTAAAATTTTTTCCAGTCTTATTGAGAATTAATTGATATACGTTGCTGTGTAAGTTTAAAGCATACAGCATGATGGTAGGATTTACATATATTGTAAAATCTCTACAATAGGTTCAGCTAACATCTTCTTACAGAGATATAACAAAAACGAAGAAGAAAGCAAGGAATAACTTTCTCCTTGTGATGAGGACTCTGGAAATGTACTCTCTTAACAACTATTCTTTTTTTTAAGTCCATAATCACATATTACATAATGATATACACTGCATATACTATTAATCCTTATGAAGAAAATTGCAAAAATCAACTGAGAAACATAAAACTTTAACAAATAAAAAGAATACCATGTTCCTGAATGAGAATATTAAAGGTAAAGATGTAATTCTTAATTTATAGATTTAAAAAACTATTTTATCATGAGTTTAAGGCACTCTAGGAGAATATAAGAACAACCAAAAATATTTTAGATTTATAATACATCTTAGTATTTTTACTTACTTATTTATTTTTAAATTTATATACTTATTTTGAGAGAGAGAAAGAGAGAGAGAGAGAGAATGAGCGGGGGAGGGAGAGAGAGAAAGGGGGATAGAGAATCTGAAGTGGGCGCTGTGCTGACAGCAGAGACCCATACGGGGCTCAAACTCATGACCTGAGCTGAAGTTGGACGCTAACCGACTCAGCCACCCACGCACCTCACATCTTAGTATCTTTTAAAGCAAGCATTCCTTGTTTTATTTTTATTTTGTTTGCTATTTTTACTTTTCAAATAATTGACCGTATGGTATCAGTACAAGGACCTGAGCAATCAATGAAACAAAAGAGAAGTAAAGGAATAGTTCCATACATAAAAACTTGAAAATATTGAAGATAGCATTTGAAATTTATGAGGAAATGATTCAATAAATGTCAGTAGAACAACAGTCTGGTTAACTGGATAGAAAATGAGCTTTGTACCAACTCACCATATGTCAAAATACTTTTTAGGTTCAATAAAGATTTAAATATAAAAAATAGGGGCACCTGGGTGGCTCAGTCGGTTAGGCATCCAACTTCAGCTCAGGCCATGATTTCGTGGTTCATGGGTTCGAGCCCCACATTGGGCTCTGTGCTGACCATTCAGAGCCTGGAGCCTGCTTCTGATTCTATGTCTCCCTCTCTCTCTGCCTGTCCCCCACTCGCACTCTGTCTCTCTCTATCTCTCAAAAATGAATAAACGTTAAAAAAAATTTAAATATAAGAAATAAATATCAGAAGTAGCAAAAATAAATAAAAGGGTATTTGTATAATTTGGAGGGTGGAGAAAGCCTAAGCATGATATCAAAACCAGAAACCATTGTTATGATATTAACAGGCGTGAACATAAATATTTTAGATATTTCCTTATGCTAGGAGAATGCAAAGTGCACAAAATCCATGTCCAAAAAAAATGTTATAGGTTACATTGTTTTTACATCCTTTCTCCAAAGATAAATTTTAGATTTAGGTAGATAAAAAATTCAAATTTATTGAAAAAAAAAACAACAGAAAAACACCAGGAGAAAATACAGGAGAAAATTTTAATCTTGAAATGGGGAAGGGCTTCATACAACACCCAGTGCTCATCACAAGTGCCCTCCTCAATACCCATCACCCATCTAGCCCACCCTCCTGTGCACCTTCCCTCCAGTAACCCTCAGTTTGTTTTCTATAGTTAAGAGTCTGTTTTACGGTTTGCCTCTCTTTCCCCCAACCTTGGGCTCATTTGTTTTGTTTCTTAAATTCCACATGTAAGTGAAATCATACAGTATTTGTCTTTATCTGATTGACTTATTTCGCTTAGCATAATACTCCCCAGCTCCATCCATGTCACTTCAAATGGCAAAACTTCATTCTTTTTATGGTTGAGCAATAGTCCGGTATACATATATATATACATACATACATATATACCACATCTTCTTTTTCTGCTCATTAGTCAATGGACATTTGGGCTCTTGCCATGATTTGTCTGTTGTTGATAATACTGCTATCAACATTGGGGTGCATGTATCCCTTTAAATCTGTATTTTTGTATCCTTTGGGTAAATACCTAGTAGTGCACTTGCTGGGTTGTAGGGTAGTTCTATTTTTAGCTTTTTGAGAAACCCCATACTGTTTTCCAGATTGGCTGCACAGTTTACATTCTCACCAGCGGTTCAAGAAGGTTCTCCTTTCTCCGCATCCTCACCAGTGTCTGTTGTTTCCTGTGTTGTTAATTTTGGCCATTTTGAGTATGAGTATGAGTTGGTATCTCTTCGTAGTTTTGATTTGTAATTCCCTGGTGATAAGTAATGTAAGAATATATTTAATATATGAAAGTTCCTTTTCATCCAAGTCTGAACTTTTTATGTGTTCACTGAGTTGTCCCAGTTTTTCGCTTTTACAGGTCTCATTAGTAATTTCCCCTAAGGAAATGTTTTCATCTTTGGAATCATGTTTTCTCTTTGCTGCTGACAGTGAAGCAAAGATCTCTGACTTCATCAGTGCAGGATCCAGTATAGGAAGTTCTCTCAAGTCATCGCTTGGTTCTTTTTTTCTGGAAGTTCTATGTGCTTAAAGTCTGTTGATTGGTGCTGTTTAGAAATACTGGGCCCCTGGCTTATCATAGGAACCATTGAAATAAATGAATGCCCTTCACTGGCGATCCCAGAAAGGTGTGGGTCATCTTGAATGACATCAATTAAGAGGACATCACCTTCATATGCTTTAAGAATATCTGGAAACTCCATTTTAAATTCTGAGAAGTTCTTAGTCATTTCTCTGCCACTAACTTCAGAGGAAACTGGTTTGAACGTTTCTTGTTCATTAGAGCAGAAGACAGACCTTTTTTCTAATAACCCAAGATCACAAGAAAAAGTATTTCTTTCAACTGTGAGAGAAACAGCTTCATTATTGAAAACAATATTGCCTGGTTCAGAGGTGTAGTTAGATGGTTTATTATCATTACCTTGCTTTAAAAGCTTGGAGAGGGGCGCCTGGGTGGCGCAGTCGGTTAAGCGTCCGACTTCAGCCAGGTCACGATCTCGCGGTCCGTGAGTTCGAGCCCCGCGTCAGGCTCTGGGCTGATGGCTCAGAGCCTGGAGCCTGTTTCCGATTCTGTGTCTCCCTCTCTCTCTGCCCCTCCCCCGTTCATGCTCTGTCTCTCTCTCTGTCGCAAAAATAAATAAACGTTGAAAAAAAAAATTAAAAAAAAAAATAAAAAAATAAAAGCTTGGAGAAATACTACAGGAATCCTTGCAGCTGCACGAGTCAGACTTAGTTTGCACTGGAGTTACACTATTTTGAATACTCAATGATTGAGGTCCTGAAGTTCCTGTGGAGATATTTTCTTTACTCCTGTTTTGTCTTACCTCTGCTCTAGGTAAATTGTCAAGAAGTTCTAGGGAATCATATGCTCCTCTCTCTCATGATCTGGCATTTATTTCTTTTCTTTTTTTCTGTGTTATTCTTAAGTGATGGAATTTTAAAAACAGTCAGCTGTCCTGTGTTCAATATTTTCATCAATTCTGGAACCACAAGTGTTTGCTTAGCAATACATGCCTTTTTTTTTAAGTTTATTTTTTTCCCCAATATATAAAATTTATTGTCAAATTGGTTTCCATACAACACCCAGTGCTCATCCCAAAAGGTGCCCTCCTCAATACCCATCACCCACCCTCCCCTCCCTCCCACCCCCCATCAACCCTCAGTTTGTTCTCAGTTTTTAACAGTCTCTTATGCTTTGGCTCTCTCCCACTCTAACCTCTTTTTTTTTTTTTTTTTCCCTCCCCTCCCCCATGGGTTTCTGTTGAGCTTCTCAGGATCCACATAAGAGTGAAACCATATGGTATCTGTCTTTCTCTGTATGGCTTATTTCACTTAGCATCACACTCTCCAGTTCCATCCACGTTGCTACAAAAGGCCATATTTCATTCTTTCTCATTGCCACGTAGTATTCCATTGTGTATATAAACCACAATTTCTTTATCCATTCATCAGTTGATGGACATTTAGGCTCTTTCCATAATTTGGCTATTGTTGAGAGTGCTGCTATACACATTGGGGTACAAGTGCCCCTATGCATCAGCACTCCTGTATCCCTTGGGTAAATTCCTAGCAGTGCTATTGCTGGGTCATAGGGTAGGTCTATTTTTAATTTTGTGAGGAACCTCCACACTGCTTTCCAGAGCGGCTGCACCAATTTGCATTCCCACCAACAGTGCAAGAGGGTTCCCGTTTCTCCACATCCTCTCCAGCATCTATAGTCTCCTGATTTGTTCATTTGGGCCACTCTGACTGGCGTGAGGTGATATCTGAGTGTGGTTTGATTTGTATTAAAGTTTACTTTTGAGAGAGAGAGACAGACAGACAGAATCAGAAGCAGGCTCCACGTGGTCAGCACGGAGCCTGATGTGGGGGATCAAACCCATGAACTGTGAGATCATGACCTGAGCCAAAGTTGGACACTCAACCAACTGAGCCATCCAGGTACCCCAGCAATACATGCCTTTCGATGAATAACTTTGCCTGTAGAGTTATTTGCTTCCTGGTCATACTGTGAAGCCCTGTCAAATTAAGTTTTGTCAAATTGCCTCTAATTTTTTTTTACTTCCTGCTGAGTTTTGAGTCACATTAGTTAGCTGAGTATCTTCAGAGGTATTAGAAATTACTTTCCGTTTCACCTTCAACAACTTTAAGGATTTAAGGGTCAAAATTGTTCTGGGGGTATATGATGAGGGAGCAGGAAGCAGGCTAAGGGGCAAAGCACAAGCTAGCACACCCCTCACTGCAATCCCCCCTCACCCCCCTGCGGGTGGGATATGTGTGATATTCCTTGGACACTCCAGGCTACCCAAAAACAGGAAAGGACCAAAAAAACCCAAATGGTTAAACTGTTAAGAGTTTCCACCAATTTATCAGAAAAAGACAATCCCATCAACAGAACTCCCTACTGTCTTTTGTTCTTTTAACGTTTATTTTTTGTTGAGAGACCGAGAATGAGCAGGGGAGGAGAAGAGAGAGAGGGAGACACAGAATCTGAAGCAGGCTCCAGGCTCTGAGCCATCAGCACGGAGCCTGATGCCACGCTCAAACCCAGGAACCACGAGATCAGGACCTGAGCCAAAGTCAGTTGGTTAACCTACTGAGCCACCCAGGTGCCCAGGAACTCCCTACAGTTTTAAGGTTAATGCTTTGCTGCAGGCAAAAACAACCTTAGCTTGACAATAGCTAGGCCTCCAATAATCTGTGAGTCTTTAGCATATGAAAATCCCTTTAGGAACTCCCTCTTCCCACCCCCCCTCATAAATCCATCACCCCCACACTTACAGTGCAGTTCTTCCTGCCCACGGGTCCTGTCCCTATGCTTTAATAAAATCACCTTTTTGCACCAAAAAAAAAAAAAAAAAAAAAAAACCAAAAACTACCTCTGACCCACTTTTGCTAGGTTCCTCGGACTTCATCTTTTTATCATCAGTGATTATAGGTTCCTTTATAATCATTAAAGTCGTTTCTACCAGAGAGACTGAATGAAGACAAACAATTCATATTAGAATCCAATTTTTCTTTACTTGAAGATTCAGTTTCTTTCTGTTATGGTACTCAGTCATCAGTATTGTTTTGTGACAGCTTAACTTCTTTTCTTCAGCTTCATTGCTCAAGCCTTCCCGTGAAGATCTGTTTTCAATACGATGACGATCACTAGGTAATTTCACTACTGAGCTTTGCATCGACTTAAAATACTCTTCTGGCTCCCTGCCTTTAACTCCCAAGGTCTCTGAAGCCTTCTTTCTTCCGAAAGTGGCTTAAGTGATGACTGGATCATCACTTCAGGCTTCAGTAACTTTTCTTTTTCCCTTGACAGACTTGCCTCTTCTCTCCGTTTTAGAGAGAATGGCCACCACTCCCTTCTTTTGCCTGCTTTCCTCCTGAACCCTGGCCTCAGGACGGCAGCCTCCCACTTTGTCTGGACCTAGCCACTGGCCCCATTTCCTCTGAACCTCCAGCATAGCCTTGCCGCCACTGGGGCGGGGGGCACACTGCTGGGCCAAGGGCAGCGGCATCCACCTGGCTGACTAGTTCTGCCCACAGTGAAGGCCCGCAGCCCCCACTTTCATTCCTGATTTTAGAAATTTGAATCCTCTGTTTTCCTTAGGCCATCCAACTAATTTTTTGTCAATTTGGTTGATCTTTTTGAAGGACCAACTTTTGGTTTTATTGACTTTCTCTATTGTTTTTCTATTCTCTATTTCATTTTTCTCTGAACAATTTTTTTTTTTTTTGAGAGAGAGAGTGGGGGAGGAGAGGGTGAGAGAGAGGGTGAGAGAGAACTTAAACTTCTTAGTGAGGCCCAAGGCAGGGCTGGATCTCACCACATGAGACGGTGAACTGAGCCAGAAGCAAGAGTTGGAAACTTAACCCACTAAGCTACCCAGCCGACCCTCTCTGCTCTAATTATTATATTTCCTTTCTTCTGCTAGCTTTGGGTTTTAGTGTGTTCTTTTTCTAGTTCCTTAGGGTGTGAAGTTAGGTTATTGATGTGAGATCATTCTTATTTTTTACTGTAAGCAGTTTTATCTATTAATTTCCCCTTTAGCACTGCTTTTGATGAATTGCAGTAAATGTATCCTTCAATATAATTAAAAATGTTTTTTAATGTTTATTTATTTTTGGGAGAGAGAGAGAGACAGAGTCAGAGACAGAGCACAAGCAGGGGAGGGGCAGAGAGAAAGGGAAACACATAATCTGAAGCAGGCTCCAGGTTCTGAACTGTCAGCACAGAGCTTGATACGGGGCTCAAACCCGTGAACTGTGAGATCATGACCTGAGCCGAAGTCCTATGCTTAACCGACTGAGCCATGCAGGTGCCCCTCAAATATAATTTTAAATAGGAATTTTAAATGCTAATTGAAATAAGTCAGTCAGAGAAAAGACAAATACTATATGATTTCTCTCATATGTAGAATTTAAGAAACAAAACAAACTATGGGGGGGGGGGTAAACAAACTGGTAAACAAACTGGTGTTGTCTGGTAAACAAACTGATGTTTACCAGAAGGGGGGTGGGTTGGGGATGGTTAAATAGGTGATAGGGATTAGGAGTACACCTGTTGTGATGAGCACTGGGTGATGTATGGAAGTGTTGAGTCACTAAATGGTACACCTGAAACTAATATTACACAGTATTTTCACTAACAGTAATTTTAATAAAAATGAAAAAAAAAAGGAAAGTTCAACTCTTAAAAAAACTAGGAATTTTAGCAATGAGCATCCTCATGTTTCTCATGACTTGAGTATAAATGCCTCCCTTCTCCCGTTATGAAATTAGCTTTTTAATAGAGATATGTATAATATCATGTTACTGAAACATCAATCGATTTTCCAATTAATGATGATTTTTAATGAGAAATGGGTTTTGAATATTGTTAAATATCTGAAGCTTTCCCATTATTTTTCCTAATATGTAGTTTCCTAATTGGAATTTTCATAATGTGTATTATTCTTTGCACTCCTGGAATAAGCTCCATGTGGGAAGATATTGTCTTCTTTTAATGTTTTATTGGCCCCTTCTCATATTTTTTGAGAATTTTTGCATCAAGCCATATCATCTGTGGTTTTAGTTTCGTGCAATATTTATCAGGTTTTAAAATCACCAGTACACGTGCTTTAAAAATGATTTGGAAGGCTTTTCCTTTCTGTAGCCTGAACGAACAACTGTCCTCAGAGGATATCTATCTTGCTATCTCTTTCTTCAGGATAGGGAAGGCGTAATGTTACAATAGAAACACTTCCTTTGCTCTGCTTTTTGCCCAGGCCCATGGCCCAGTGCCACACCATTTAACAATGCCCAGGACCTCCTGGGAAACCGGAGGCATGAACAGAACGTGATAGCTGTGATTTATATTACTGTCATCTCTCTTTGTGAATTCCTTGGCATTTTTTGTAATGGCATTGGGTACGTTTGGATGTATTGAACGATGGTGATGACAATGGGAACCTAGATAAAGGACCACTTCTCTCTCCTGCTTTAAAGCATGAAGATGAAGTGAATACTTCACGTGTTGGGCTTCACATGTGGCCAGGCACATAAAATTGCTCAATAAATTGTAGATAAGAATTCATTATTTTCATAACTAAAGGAAAGTAATGATAAATATTCTTTTTAAAGCACAAAGAATAATAAAGTTTGATACCATCTATGTGAGTCTGTGTTTCTCCCCTCTGCTCTGTAGCTCACCTATTGCTGTGGCTAATATTTGTCAAAATCCTGGTCATGTCTCCTGCACACATCCCGACTTCCTTAGATATCTCTCCTTAGTATTTCATATCTTCTCTATGGGCCAGCTGTTGAATCAATGAAACATATTAGGCATCGGGAAAGCTGGGTTCAAAATCCTCATTTGTTCCTTCTAATTGAAAGACATCAGATAAGTCACATCACCTTTCAGAGATCTGGTTTTCTTGTCTGTAAAAGAGGGCCATTATTATCTATGTTGCAGGACTGTTTTGAATATTAAAAAAGACAATTGTATATGTGATATAAAATACATATGCACACACATTTTTTGATGTTTAATGAATATCCAATTTAATAAATATTTAGTTCTTAATTTTTCTGAGGCTACATGGCATATTGAACTTCCTTTGCAGCACTCATCACTTTGTTCCTTATGAAGGCTACTGTTTCATTTTTTTCCAAACAAGTATTTGTGTGACCACTCAAGAGTATAATTGCAATACACTGAAAGTATACAGTGCAATGGTCTTTGACAGATAGCACATTGAGAGAGACACACAGCCTGACTTGCAGGGACATCAGTCAAGATTGTACAAATTTCTTCTGCCACTAGAATCTTTATTCTCCATTATGGAGCACTTTCTTGAAATTTAGATATTCTACAAGAGTCCACTAGATGATCTCATCCATTTCTAAACTTTCCATGTATCAACTCCACTCTGATTCATGCTCTGTTAATTTTGGTGCGATGTTTCGTATCTTCATTGTACAATTTATTAATACTTCCACGAGATGTCCCACAGGAACCCTTTAAAATCTGCCCCAAGTGCAAATAATTTTTAAAAAATCACTCTCTCCTTCACTCTTTTTATTACAGGCATCCTTTATTGTTATAAAAGTTATTTTTTCTATGTCCTCATTACTTTTGCATCTGGATTCTTTGTCTATATCTTCATTGTCTCTTCCTAGGGGGTTCTGAGATGCCCGATTAAATTCTTGGTCTCCCCACTCCACTACTCCCTTACTGCTTTCTCTCTGTCTCCAATCCTGGATTAAAGACAAACCCCCCTCATTGCTTCATGCAGATCTCTTCTTCTTTTTAATGTATCTACGTATGTGTATCTACCTATCCATCATCTATGTATTGACTAATTCATAAAGAGAAGTATTGTATTTTTTTAAAGAAAAATATCGTAAACACTCATTGACCCACCACCCAACATGACAATTAGGACTTTAGTAATAACCTCTATATGTTGCTATCCCCTTCCATTTTCTTCAGTCTTTCCTCTTGGATGACCTTTCATCTTGAATCCTATACTCGTTGTTCTCATGTTTTTGTTTTAATGCATTTTTATTGCATCTACGTCTATTGTCACAAAGTGTATTTTTGGTTCTTTAGTTGCTAATAGCCTTATGAAAAGGTTATCAATAATAATCTTTTGGGATTTACATATTTCAGTTTATATTATTATGAAAAGATTAACCAGATTGCAGCAAGACTCTATGGACTCTTCAGAAAATAAATGATTCCTCTGCTGGTTGAGTGGTTGATCCCAATTAGAAGGACATTGTGTTGATACCACATACTGGGCTGCCAGGAGGCCCATGCCTGTCGCCATGTCTGGGATGCATTAGTATTTCCATGAACAGAAATAGAATAGAAACTATGTCAACAGCCCTTCCCAACACACCCAAAAAGACAGGAAGTACTACTGAGGAGTCAGATCCCCCAGGAATGAAAGTTGGGGTCACTTCAGCAGGTGAGGACCAAGTGGCAGAAGGTTGGCAACTTTTCTCAAAGACCTGAGCACCAGATATGAAATTCTTCTGAGCTCCCAGGTCCTGGGAGCACCACTGTTTCCATTTAGAGCCTAATGTTCTAATGGAAGTAACTTCTTCCTGTAGTTAATAACTTTAAGGTTACACCAGCATCCATCTTTTATTTCTTGTAGTCACTTTCAGAATACATGAAAGTATCTAATTCTTTGTTTTAAATCATTTGTATTAAGAAATAATGGATATGTTTGTTTATTCCTTTTTTTAAAGTGTTTATTTATTTTTGAGAGAGAGAGAGAAAGAAAGAGAGAGAGAGAGACAGAGTGCGAGCAGGGGAGGGGCAGAGAGAGAGAGGGAGACACAGAATATAAAGCAGGCTCCAGGCTCTGAGCTATCAGCACAGAGCCCAATGCGGGGCTTGAACTCACGAACTGCAAGATCATGACCTGAGCTGAAATCAGATGCTTAACCAACTGAGCCGCCCAGGTGCCCCTATTCATTTGTTTTTTGTTTTTTTTTTTAGATTCTACAAGTGAGTGAAATCATATGGCATTTGTCTTTCTCAGTCTGAGTTTAATTTTGCATAAAACATTCAAGGTCCCTCCGTGTTGCTGCAGATGGTATGATCTCATTCTTTTTAATGGCTAATATTCCTATATATATATATATATATATATATATATATATATATACTGCATCTCCATATCCATTTGTGTATCATTGGGATGGGCAAAATGAGTAAAGGAGAGTGGGAAATAGAGGCTTCCAGCTATGGTAGGAATAAGTCACAGGCATAAAATGTACAGCATAAGGAATATACTCAATGATATTGTAATAGCATTGTATGGCAACAGATGGTAGCTATACTTGTGGTGAGTGTAGGGCAATGTATAAAGTTCTCAAATCACTACCTGTATACTTGAAACTATGTAACATTGTGTATCAACTATACTGAAATAAAAAAAATTAAATAATAAAAATAGTGGGTATGATTTCTCCTTCTTAAATGGATCAAAAGTGGGGGCGCCTGGGTGGCTCAGTCGGTTAAGAGTCTGACTTTGGCTCAGGTCATGATCTCACAGTTCATGAGTTCAAGCCCCATGTTGGGCTCTGTGCTGACAGCTCAGAGCCTAGGACCTGCTTCGGGTTCTGTGTCTTCCTTTCTCTCTGTCCTTTTCCTGCTTATGCTCTGTCTTTTTCTCTCTCAAAAAAAAAAAAATATTAAAAAAATTGATCAAAAGTAACTTTCAGAAATAGCAGATATATGATGGATGGGAACGAATGTCAAACTGATCATGCCTGATCATTATCAGGCTACATTTATTCAATTGCATTCCTTTATTTCACCTCCATGTATTTATTGGTTGCACTTTAATGACCAACATTGGAAGAAATAGAGTGATGTGTTAAGATAGGTCTTGCCCTCAAGGTTCACAAGCAAAGTAGGGATGATGAAGCATGATAGTCCAATTTACAATAGTCCAATAGACATTTCAATAGGGACTTACAACCTTCAAAGCATGAAGTACTGTTATTCTCACACCCTATGACAGACAAGGAAGACATTCTTATTTTTATTATTTAGATACGGAAATGAAGTGCTAGTCAGTAGCGTAGCTGGGACATGATCCCGATATTCCTTTGCTGTAACTCTGAAAAAGGAACACTACATCTACATATCTATAATCTCAATGGGATGTCTCATGAAACTGTTACAAGATCTGATAAGACTTCAGTGGCTGGAAACAAAAGTGGCTTCTTGGAGGGGGAGGGGATTGCAGGTGGATTTTCAAGTGCAGCCTAATTGATGACTGCATTCCTCAATATGTCCTCACTTGGTTATGAGGAGAGTCTTTTGCTGAAGAGTTTTCCCAGGGCAGCCTTCATGTCTCGGTTTCTCAGACTGTAGATGAAAGGATTTAACATTGGGGTCACTGCAATGTACATCACAGTTATCACTGCGTCCTTCAGGCTATAACTAGTCAGAGGGCGGAAATACATGCCCATGACTGTCCCATAATACAGAGAAACAACAGTGAGGTGGGAGCCACAGGTGGAGAAGGCTTTGAGCACACCCTTGGTGGATGGAACCCGTAAGACTGTGGAAAAGACCCGGATGTAGGAGATGATGATGCATAGTAATGGCACAGAGAAAATACCAACCCCTAGGTACATCATCTTCACGTTAAAGTGAATGTCAGAACAGGACAGCTTGAGTAAAGAGGCAGTGTCACAGTAGAAGTTGGCTACTTCCTGGTTGCCACAGAAAGACAGACTAGCTGTGAGCAGAGTGTGGGGGAGGGCATTGGCGTTTCCAACCACCCAAGACCCAACAACCAGCAAGACACAAGTCCGTGGGCTCATAATTGTTGTGTAACGAAGTGGGCGGCTGATGGCCACGGCACGATCATATGCCATCACAGCCAGGATATAGCTATCTGTGTTAGACATGTCAATCATGAAATACATCTGTGTTAGACATCCTCCAAAGGAGATGGCTTTGCTGCCCAAGACATGGTTGGCTAGCATCTTTGGGATGGTTACAGAGGAGAATAAGATGTCAACAAAGGAGAGGTTGGCAAGGAAAAAATACATGGGGTTGTGAAGGTGAATGTCAGAGTGAATGGCCAAGATGATGAGCAGGTTTCCAATCAATGTGATGGGGTAAATGAAGAGGAAGAGGATGAAGAAGAAATTTTCCTGTTGTTGCTGACCAGTAAGTCCCAGGAGAATGAAACCAAGGGCAAAGGACTGGTTATCTCTTCTCATGGATCCTTCAGCAGAAAGGGAAGAGGAATCCAGCATTATTAGTAAATTTATTGTATGTAATGATATTCTAAACCAACATTTTTAACTTCTGTGGTTGCTGCGTCTATACTTGGGTTTACTAAATGCATAGATAGCCAATACGTTGCAGGGAAAATCCCTGTTTGTCACTGGACCTGATTTCTCTGTGTTAGAAAGTTTCTTAGGCTTTGTGGAAAAATTATACATATGTGAAAAGCAGTTTATCCATTTAGTCATATATGACATAGTCTTTACTCTGTAATACCTTACAACTTAATGGAGAAGGAAGAATCACATGATAATTTTATTACACATGGAAATGAAAGGACAGTGTTTTGGATTCTTTGCAAAAACTCTCCAATGCAAGGGGTGGTTAGTACCAGGGTACCGTGAACAATTAGATATTGTTCCACTGTCCAGACTGAGGGTGAACCCAGAGCCAGGAGGTAACCAGTGTCTGTCTACATCGGCATGGAAAGTTGTAAATCACAGGACCACTGGAGTTAGCTTGTAACAAAGGAAGAATTGGTGTTTACTCTCCAGGTAGTCAATTTTGAAAGTAGATATTCACCACCTCCTTCAATAGATTTTATCTTTATTCCAAACCCTTAAATTTATGGAATCAAGTTTTTCTCTTTGACCTTGGCTTACCTCTTTTTATTATTTCCTCTGGTGACCCATCCAACTCCATTGTGGCTTCATCTCCTGCTTAGTAGACTCTAGGTATCTGTGGGTAGACTGTCTTTTCTTCCCATATTTCCATGCACAGTTATCCTACCAACATGTCCGACTGAACCTCATCCTCTGCACATCCTCCCTGAGTAGACAGCAAAATGCTTAAGAGAACGATATCTTATTTTCATCTCCCTTCCAGAGATTATTTAGAATATTAGTTTACACACCAATATGTTTGTACTCAATAGTTTGAATATAGCCAGGTTTATTTCATGGGTTCTCCCAAGAGGGATGCTACCAGACATTGTCACTTAGGTTATCCCTCACCTCTACACCTGATCTTGTTGATTCTTCCTTTTAAATAATTCATACATAAGTTTTCTTTTTTGTGTGTACATAAATTTTATACTTATTGTTTCAGTGCTTTAGCTTTGACCACCATCAATTTCTACCTGAAATATTGTAGTGCTCTCTTAATTGTTTCTCTGCTGAAGAAGGTTCCCCCCTTTCATCCACCTGGGCTCTGAGGCATACTAACTGTGCTAGAGACTACCAGGATATTACCTGAATCCCCTTTGTTCTTTTCTTCCTGGGCATTCCGCTAGATTGCATACCCAGCCTCCCTTGTGCTGGAGTGCGGCAAGTGACTGAGTTCTAGCCAATCCATCCATGTTCTGCTCTTCCTCCAAGTTCTCTGTCTCCTTGGACCAGCTGGATGTAAATGGCCAGGAGGCTGACGGGAATGGTGCAATCACAGGTGGAATGAGCCTGTGTCCCTAGTGCTCTTCATGCAGGAAAGCTACCCACCACCAGGCACACCCACTCGGACTACTGTACAATAGAAAAATAACTGTATTTTGTGTAAACTATTGCATATTTTACATGTATTTGTTACTGTGGTCCAGGATATACTAAGTAATTCACTAGATTTTCTAAAGAGACCTGGACTCAATAATTAAATCTATCTGTAATTAATTTAATTACCAATTCTCAGTGTCTCCTATAGTACACATTGAAATTATATGGTTGGCAAGGGGAAGCAGCTAAAATTATCTCCCTCTAAAAATGATATACATTTTTAAAAAATCTCTGCACCTAAATGAATTTGATTTTCTCTCTTAAATGCCCTTTATCCTGTACACAAAGGACCATATTATTTCAGGGTTGGGAGGATTCAATAAATGGGATGGCTCAGAAATTATGGTTAGCTGAAATGGTAGAGAAGTATAATATTTTAGAGGCAGTGTGTTGGTAACACGACACTTAGCTGATGTTGATAGGTATATCCCTATTAAAACATATAGACAATCTATATTAATTATTAAAGGAAAAGAAAAAACACAGAGCTAAATCTAAAAGAAAGAAATGGTATTACAGAGGTAGGAGAAAGAAAAAGAACTCAGAGCAGGAGCTGTAAGCTAGAGCCGATGCTGTGGCATCTCTGGAAAATCTGGCCAAAAATCCATATACATCAGGGAATTTATATTGAGCCTTTGGCATAAGTGCTGGAAGCATTGTCCTATCTAGGAAGAGAACACTAGAAGAAATTTTTGCCATATAAGAATTGGAAGAAAAAGAACAAAATGGAAAGAATTCACAGAAAAATATGATTGTCTACAGAAGAAACCCATGAGACTCCCTATATGAATTAAGAATATTCAGAACAATTATTTGCTATAAATCAATGTTGAAAAATCAATACTGTTGATACACTTTAAAAATACATTGCAAAATATTATCTCTAAAAGATTCCTATTCCCCATAGAAACAGAAAATTTAAGGAACGTAGAAATAATTCTAAGAAATGAGGTCCATAAGTCAGAGAAAGACAGATATCATGATTTCACTTATATGTGGAATTTGAGAAACACAACAGATGAACATAGGGGAAGGGAAGGAAAAATAAGATAAAAACAGAGAGGGAGGCAAACCGTAAGAGACTCTTAAATACAGAGAACAAACTGAGGGTTGCTGGAGGGGATGGGTTAAATGGGTGAGGGCAATAAGGAGGGCACTTTTCAGGATGAGTACTGGGTGTCAGATTCGAGAGATGAATCACTGGGTTCTACTCCTGAACCCAAGACTACACTGTATACTAACTTGAATTTAAATGAAATAAAATAAATAAAATAAAATAAAATAAAATAAAATAAAATAAAATAAAATGAAGTCCAAGACTGGATTATAAAATTACAAAACTTTGCTGAAGGACAAGAAGAATACCATAAAAAATGTGGACTTAAGCAATGTTTATGGAGACTAGTGATTTAAACATGTCAATTCTCTTCCGTTAATCTAGGCTTTGTTGCAATTCCTGTCAAAATACCACAGGTTTCTTTTAAAAATGGACCTTAGTAAAATGACCCAAATATTCATGCATGAGAACAAAGAGCAAAGAAGAACTGATACAACTATAGGAAGAGCATAAGGAGAGAGGAATGCCCTATAGCTATGGAAATTATTTCCCTTGGTACTTCATGTGGTGGATTAGCTCTGGCCATAGGGACTGACAAATGAACCTGTGTAACAGACCAGAAAGCCTAGAAATAGATCAAGTATTTCTTAGCAATTGGTAGATGACATGGTTGATTCAGAATCAGGGAGTGGTTGTGCTAACTGTTGGTAAAGACTGCTGGAACAACGGGGTATCATACATAACAAATGACACAAAGAATGAGTCCTAATGGATTGACTGTGGAAAGCAAAACTTCACCAACTTTAAAAGAAATATGTTTATGATATCAGGCTAGGGATTGATTTCTTAATCCAGACACAACGTGCACAACATATCCGAGAAAATGTTGTGACATTTGTCTACTTGTAATTTAAAACATTTGTATGGGGGCGCCTGGGTGGGTCAGGTCCTGATCTCGGGGTGGCGGGATGGAGCCCCACGACAGAAAAACGGGCTCCTTGCTGAGTGTGCAGCCTGCTGAAGATGTTCTTCCTCCATTTCCTTCTGCCACTCCCCACCTGCACTCTCTCCCCCTCTCTCTAGAAAGAAAGAAAGAAAGAGAAAGAAAGAAAGAAAGAAAGAAAGAAAGAAAGAAAGAAAGAAACCAAGTAAAACATTTGTATGAAACATACACCATAAAGAACGACAAATCATGGACTGGAAGAGGTATATGCTGCACACATATCAATAGGACATTGTTGTTCACAATACAGAAGATTCCTATACACTAAGAAGTAGAGCAAAAACCCAGCAGGAAGTAATGGCTTGAATTAGCAAGTCATAAAAAAGCAAGTCATAGAAGAATATAGAAATGTTCAAACAAATTAAAATAAAATTCAATTACCATCCTCATCTTGGAGCAGCTGTAAAGTCTGACAGTTCCAACTGCTAGGGAAGAAAAATTCATTTTATCATTGGAAAGCAGTTATCCCATATCTAGGAAAGCTGATAATTCTTACACCTGTGTTCAAGAAGATATTCAAAGGATGTGTATTTTCATACAGAAAATTTAGTAACGGATAAGTTATTTACAACATTAGCTCATTAATATTGCTCAACACGGATTGTATTCCTATGGAACAACTTTTATTTTTATTTTATTTTTTTTTTCAACATTTATTTATTTTGGGGACAGAGAGAGACAGAGCATGAATGGGGGAGGGGCAGAGAGAGAGGGAGACACAGAATCGGAAGCAGGCTCCAGGCTCTGAGCCATCAGCCCAGAGCCTGACGCAGGGCTCGAACTCATGGACCGCAAGATCGTGACCTGGCTGAAGTCGGACACTTAACCGACTGCGCCACCCAGGCGCCCCTGGAACAACTTTTAAAAACCATAGTGTGATGGGAAAAAACAAGTTGCCATAAGATGTTTAGCGTATTACACAATATATGTAAATACTAATTTTTAAAATATTTTTTTAAATGTTATTTAAATTCAAATTAGTTAACATAGTGTAATAATGGTTTCAGGAGTAGAATTTAGTGATTCATCACTTACATTTAACATCCAGTGGTGCTCATCCCAACAAGTGCCCTCCTTAATGCCCATCACCCATTTAGCCCATCCCTCAACCAACACCCCTCCAGCAACCCTCAGTTTGTTCTCTGTATTTAAGAGTCTGTTAAGGTTTGTCTCCCTCTCTGTTTTTATCTTATTTTTCCTTCCCTTTTCCTATGTTCATCTGCTTTGTTTCTTAAAAATTCTACATATGAGTGAAATCATGTGATATTTATCTTTCTCTGACTGACTTATTTAACTCAGCTTTGGGTTGCTGTGTTGTAGGGTAGCCCTATTTTTAAATTTTTGGAGAAACCCCTATACCGTTTTTCAGAGTGGCTGCACCAGTTTGCATTCCCACCAACAGTGCAAGACGTTTCCCCTTCCTTCCTCTGCATCCTCACCAACATCTGTTGTTTCCTGAGTTGTTCTTTTAAGCCATTCTGACAGGTGTGAAGTGGTATCTCATTGTAGTTTTGGTTTGTATTTTCCTAATGATAAGTGATGTTGAGCATCTTTTCATATGTCTGTTAGCCATTTGGATGTCTTTGGAAAAGTGCCTGCTCATATCTTCTGCCCATTTCTTCACTGGATTGTTTTTTGAGTTTGATAAGTTCTTTATAGATTTTGGACACTAACCCTTTATCTGATATGTCATTTACAAACACCTTCTCCCATTCCATTGGTTGCTGTTTAGTTTTGTTGATTGTTTCCTTTGCTGTGCAGAAGCTTTTTATCTCGATGAGGTCCCAGTAGTTCATTTTTGCTTTTGCTTCCCTTACCGCTGGAGACATGTCTAGTAAGAAGTTGCTGTGACTGAGGTCAAAGTGGTGGTTGCTTGTTTTCCTCTCTAGGATTTTGATAGCTTCCTGTCTCACATTTAGGTCTTTCATTCATTTTTTTTTTTTTTCAAAGTTTATTTATTTTTGGGACAGAGAGAGACAGAGCATGAACGGGGGAGGGGCAGAGAGAGAGGGAGACACAGAATCGGAAACAGGCTCCAGGCTCTGAGCCATCAGCCCAGAGCCCGACGCGGGGCTCGAACTCACGGACCGCGAGATCGTGACCTGGCTGAAGTCGGACGCTTAACCGACTGCGCCACCCAGGCGCCCCCTTTCATTCATTTTGATTCATTGTCATGTATCATGAAAATGGTCCAGGTTCATTCCTCTGCATGTCACTGTCCAGTTTTCCCCAACACTATTTGCTGAAGAGACTTTTTTGTGTTGGATATTCTTTCATGTATTGTTGAAGACTACTTGGGCATAGATTTGTGTGTCCATTTCTTGGTTTTCTCTTCTGTTCCATTGAGCTGTGTGTCTGTTCTGGTGCCAGTACCATACTGTTTTGATGATTGCAGCTTTGTAATACAGCTTGAAGTCCAGAATTGTGATACCTCCAGCTTTGGTTTTCTTTTTTGGGATTGCTTTGGCTATTTGGTTTTTTTTTTTTTTTTCTTGTTCCAATCAAATTTTAGAATTGTTTATTCTAGCTCTGTGAAGAATGCTAGTGTTATTTTCATGGGGATTGCATTGAATATGCACATTGCTTTGGGTAGTATTGACATTTTAACAATATTTGTTCTTTTGATACATGAGCATGGAATGATTTTCCATTTCTTTGTGTTTTCTTCAATTTCTTTCATAAGCTTTCTATAGTTTTCAGTGTACAGATCTTTTACATCTTTGATTAGGTTTATTCCTGGGTATTTTATCCTTCTTGGTGCAATTCTAAATGGGATTGATTCCTTGATTACTCTTTCTGCTGCTTCATTATTGGTGTATAGAAATGCAACTGATTTCTGTACATTGATTTTATATCCTGTGACTTTGCTGAATTCGTGTATCTGTTCTATCAGTTTTTTGGGGGGAGTCTTTTGGGTTTTCCACATAGAGTATCATATTGTCTGTAAAAAGTGAAAGTTTGACTTCTTCCTTACCGATTTGGATGCCTTTTATTTCTTTTTGTTGTCTGATTGCTGAGGCTAGGACTTCCAACAATATGTTGAACAACAAGGGTGAGAGTGGACATTTCTGTAGTGTTCCTGACCTTAAGGAGAAAGCTCTCAGATTTTCCCCATCGAGGATGATATTAGCTGTGGGTCTTTCATAAATGGTCTTTGTGATATTGAGGTATGTTCCTTCTACCCCTACTTTCTTGAGGGTTTTTACCAAGAAATGATGCTGTATCTTGTTAAATACTTTTTCTGCATCTATTGAGAGGATCATATGGTTCTTTTCCTTTCTTTTATTAATGCAACATGTCACACTGATTGATTTGCAAATATTGAACTAGCCCAGTAGCCCAGGAATAAGTCCCACATGATTGTGGTGAATAATTCTTTTAATATATTGTTAGATTTGGCTTGCTAGTATCTTGTTGAGAATTTTTGCATCCGGATTCATCAGGGATATTGGTCTGTATTCTTTTTAGTGGGTCTTTGTTTACTTTTGGAATCAAGGTAATGCTGGCCTCATAGAATGAGTTTGGAAGTTTTCCGTCCATTTCTGTTTTTTGGAACAGCTTCAAAAGAATAGGTTTTAACTTTTCTTTAAATGTTTGGTAGAATTCTCTTGGGAGGCCATCCAGCCCTGGACTCTTGTTTGTTGGGAGGTTTTTTATTACTGATTCAATTTCTTTACTGGTTATGGGTCTGTTCAAATTTTCTATTTCTTCCTGTTTCACTTTTGGGAGTTTCTAGGAATTTATTCATTTCTTCCAGATTGCCCAATTTGTTGACATATAATTGCCCATAATATTCTTTTATTATTATTTGTATTTCTGCAGCGTTGGTTGTGATCTCTCCTCTTTCATTCATGGTTTTATTTATTTGAGACCTTTCCTTTTTCTTATTGATCAGTCTGGGCAGGAGTTTATCAATTTTGTTAATTCTTTCAAGGAACTAGCTCTTGTTTTCACTGATCTGCTCTACTGCTTTTTTCTTATCTTGATATCATTGATTTATGCTCTAATCTGTATGATTTCCCTTGTTCTGCTGGTTTGGGGCTTTATTTGCTGTTCTTTTTCCAGCTCCTTTAAGTGTAAGGTTAGGTTGTGTTTGAGACATTTCTTCCTTCTTTACAAAGGCCTGGATTGCTATTGCTGTTTTCCTCTTATGACCACCCTTGCTGCATCCTAGAGGTTTTGGGTTGTCGTGTTTTCATTTTCATTGGACTCCATGTACTTTTTAATTTCTTATTTAATTTCTTGGTTAGCCCATTCATTCTTTAGTAGGATGTCCTTTAATGTCCAACTTTTTGTGGTCTTTACAAATTTTTTCTTGTAGTTGATTTCAAGTTTCATAGTGTTATGGTCTGAAAATATGCATGGCATGATTTTGATCTTTTTGTACTTGTTGAAGGCTAATTTGTGACCCAGTATGTGATCTGTTCTGGAGAATGTTCCATTTGTACTTGAGAAGAATGTGTATTCTGCTGCTTTAGGATGAAATGTTCTGAATATATCTGTTCAGTCCTTTCAAAGCCATTCTTTCTTTCTTGATTTTCTGCTTAGATGATCTGTCCACTGTTGTAAGTGGGGTATTAAAGTCCCCTACAATTATGGTATTATCATCAGTGAGTTTCTTTTTATTTAAAAAATTTTTTTAAAATGTTCATTTATTTTTGAGAGAGTGATAGAGTATTAGTGGGATAGAGGCAGAGAGAGAAGAGACACAGAATCCAAAGCAGGCTTCAGGCTCTGAGCTGTCAGCACAGAGCCCGACACGGGGCTCAAACCCACGAATTGCGAGATCATGACCTGAGCTGAAGTCGGATGCTTAACTGACTGAGGCACCAGGCATCCCATCAGTAAGTTTCTTTATATTTGTGATTAATTGATTTATATATTGGGTGCTTTCAAGTTGGGGGCATAAATATTTACAGTTGTTAGATCTTCTTAGTGGACAGACTCCTTACTTATGATATAATGAGTTTTGTCATCTCTTGTTCCAGTCTTTGTTTTAAAATCTAGTTTGCCTGAGATAAGTATGGTTACTCTGGCTTTCTTTTGATGTCCATTAACAGGATAGATGGTTCTCCATCCCCTTACTTTCAATCTGCAGGTGTCTTTAGGTCTAAAATGAGTCTCTTGTAAGCAGCATACAGATAGGTCAATTTAGTCCATTTATATTTAGAGTGATTACTGAAAGGTATGAATTTAGTGCCATTGTATTGCCTGTAGGATTGGTGTTTCTGGTGATGTTCTCTGGTCCTTTCTAGTCTTTGTTGTTTTTGGTCTGTTTTGTTTTGGTTTGGTTTGGTTTGGTTTTTTCTCCACTCAAAGAGTCCCCCTTAAAATTTCTTGTGGGGCTGGTTTAGAGGTCACAAACTCCTTTACTTTTTGTTTGGGAAACTCTTTATCTCTCCTTCTATTTTGAATTACAGTCTTGCTGGATAAAGAATGCTTGACTGAATATTTTTCTGATTCAGGACATTGAATATATCCTGCCATTCCTTTCTAGCCTGCCAAATTTCTGTGGACAGATCTGTTGTGAACCTGATCTGTCTTCCCTTTTAGGTTAAGGATTTTTTTCCCCCCTTGCTGCTTTCATAATTCTTTCTTTGTCTGTGTATTTTATGAATTTGACTAGGGTATGCCTTGGCGATGGTCAGTTTTTGTTGAATCTAATGAGAGTTCTGTGTGCCTCTTCAATTTTGATGACTGTGTCCATCCCCAGACTAGGGAGATTTTCAACTATAATTTGCTTACATAAACCTTCTGCCCCTTTTTCTCTCTCTTCATTTCTGGGACTCCTATGATATGGATGCTATTCCTCTTTAATAAATCACTGAGCTCTCTAAGTATTGTATCATGATCCTTTGGCCGTTGTTTCTCTTTTTTTCGGCTTCATTATTTTCCATAACTTTATCTTCTATCTCACTGATTCACTGCTCTGCTTCATCCATCATTGCCATCACAGCATCCATTCAAGATTGCACCTCATTTATAGCATGTTTAATTTCAGCCTGACTAGTCTTTAGTTCTTTTATCTCTACAGAAAGGGATTCTCTGGTGTCTTCTATGCTTTTTTCAATTCCAGCTATTATTTTTATAATTGTGGTTTTGAATTCTAGTTCAGATATCTTATATCTGTGTTGAGTAAATCCTTGGCCATCATTTCTTCCTGTTCTTTCTTTTGGAGTAAATTCCTCCATTTTGTCATTTTGGAGGAAGAAGAAAATTAATAAAGTAAAAGGTAAAAAGCAAAAAAGTGAAAACAAAACAAAACAAATTAAATAAAAGAAGCTAGATCCCAGGTGTGTTGCAGTCTGTTTGTTGGGTAGTAGAAACTGGATAGACTAAAGAAAAAAGAGAAAGGGGGAAAAAGTTAAATAAATTAAAAAAATTTTTTAAATAATAAAATAGAATAAAATAAAATAGAATAAAAAATAAAAAAGAATTTGCTCTTTCTATATCCAAGAAAGAGGGAAAAAAAAGAAAAGAAAAAAGAAAAAACATAAACAAAACCAGAAGCAAAGAAAATGAATGCATAAATGAACCAGCAAACAGAATAAAACCTGAATGAAGTTACATCCATTTCCCCTAGAAATGAAACTTGGCTGCACACTATAGTCTGAAGACTAATAAGCAGGTGGAAGGGATTTGTACTGGTCTTCTGGGAGAGGTGCCTGGAAGATATCGGTGGGCAGACTTGGTGAAACAGCTCCATTCTCCACTTGGTGATGCTGCTTAGCTTATTGGGGTTGATCTGTGTGATGTGCGCATATGAGTGCATGCTAGAAGTGAAAATGGCTTCATCCAGCTCTCTAGTTTCTGGCATAGGAAGCCTGTGCCTTCACTGACTCATGACCTAGCACCCCTCCTTTGTCTCGGGCCTCCATCTGCTCCCTGCCTTTACCCTATCCATGTCCAAGCTGCCAGCCTCCCAGATGGTACCTCCCTCCAGAGTTTTATCTCAGATGGGGTTGTGTTTCAAAACCCCACACTTCAGAGAGCCCCATGGCTCAACCTGCAATGACTCTCTGGAGAGGGTCTCCCCAAGCAATGACCAGATGCTGGCTTATCCCAGAAAATGTTCTCGTGATTTTGCAGTGGCAGAAGCCCAGAATTTATGGCAAATAACAACACACAGCCAGCGCCAGGTTTTGCTGCCCTCTGGTGTCTTTGTTCCAATATCAGTAAATGTGGCCGCTCTCTGGTCTACAGGGACTTTTGCCTATGGGGAGGCTGTATGGCCTCTACAAAATGCACTCCAAGCAGGGAAAGCGCTTCTCCCAGTGTGGCACATGGGAGACGCCACTGCCTGCTCTTGTGGAGTCTCCCTGCTGCCTCACCAGAGCACCACCAGCACTGAGCTCTGAACTTTCAGACTCTGTGCTCCACTATTTATAGAACCCAGGTGGTATTGAAACCCTCTCCTTTTCCCTCATCAATGGTTTTGGGGAACAGATAGGAGTGCTTGTCTTGCAAGATCCCGATGCGCTGCACTCTTCCCCATTCTATTTCTCTCCCTGTCCTTTCTCTGTGAAAATGCTCCTATCCTCCATGGTTCTGAGCCTTTTCTCTACCCCAATTACTTCTCTGCACATAATACCTAACAAGTTCTCTGGCTAAAATTATGCAGATTGTTGCATTAATACTTGGATCAATTTCCTAGGTGTTCAAAATGGTTTGATGCTGATCTAGCTGCGTTTCAGGAATGAGACTAGCTCAGGGTTCCCATACTACTCCACCATCTTAACTCAAATATATGTGGATTTTAACACATAAAATAATACACGCATATGCAGGTAAAGTGCATACATCCTGAATGGGAATATATTACCCATTGTAGAACAGCAGTTATCTCTAGGATGAGAGGGATAGCATTCCCTCATATTCGCCTTGCACGTCATTTCCATACACTTACTTCCATCCTGTTCACTTTCCCCAAAGACTCAGAAGAAAAGTATCCATCCATCTATCCCATATGTTCTCATCCTAGTTCTCTTCCATTTCCTCAGCTGTATTGCCCCACCAGTCTTTCAGTTGCAGAATTTGCTCTCTGCAGGATTTCCCTCAAAACCAGCTGTTTCCCACTCACCATTAAACATGTTACAGTCCTTTCAGTCATTCAGTGAATGCTCCTCAATCTTGTAACTCTTTCCAGCTACCACACCATTTCTTATCTATTTTCTTCCTTTCTCAGGCAGGCTTCTTTATAGAGACATCTGCTTACTGGACCTTAAATTATATCTACACTAAGCAAAGGTGATCACGTGCATCTCTTCAAAATAACTCAGTGTCTAGCATCACCTAACAGATGGAGTCTAATTTCCTTACCATGGAGAAAATTTCAAAGACAAAGTATTTATATATATATGTATATATTTGTCATTTAGACAAAAATGAGTTCTATATCTTTATTAGGACCACAGGATGCAATCAGGAAAAAAAATCAGTCTGGAGAAGAAGTTTGGGTTAACATCATGGAGGATTTTGAAATAATGTGACCACTTTGTTCTATATTCATTGGCAAGTATGATCAGTATAGTAGATGTGGGCTGCATTAATTGTTTGTGGCAACAGGCATAGGCATCTTTTGGTTTAATATAAAATTGATATTTGGATGGATAAATAAAGTGATCAATAGGGCAACATTTCAAAATGACAATATGGTGGCACACAGAGACACCTCAAGGACATCAAATTAGAAAGTGAAAGAATGGGGGCACCTGGGTGGCTCAGTTGGTTAAACGTCCAACTTCAGCTCAGGTCATGATCTCATGGTTCATGAGTTCAAGCCCTGATCAGGCTTCCGTGCCGACAGCTCAGTGTGTGTGTGTGTGTGTGTGTGTGTGTGTGTGTGTGTGTCTGTCTGCCTCTCCCCTGCTCATGCTCTCTCTCTCTATCAGAAATAAACATTAAAAAAATTAGAAAAAAAATAAAGTGAAAGAATGTAAGAAAAGCAGCACCTGAAAAGCATGAGGTTATAATCACTGCAGGAACTAAAGAAACAGGGACCCCAAGGAGAGGAGTGCTGAGCACAGGGACTGAGGATGTAGAAGCACAGAACAAGATGTTGGGGTGATCATGGGGAGAGATGATTCCTGCAGAAGCCCAGGAGAAAGAGGTGACAGAATCTTATCTTCCCCAGAAGAGGAGTAGGACATGCACCAACGTGAATGCCAGAGGCAGTGACAGTCTCAAGTTCCCTGGAAAGACACCCAGTTCCCGGGCAATGCTGGCCACTAATTATTCTTCCTGGGAAGTGTTTGTGCTCTGAGAGCACAAATGAGTGTGATGGTGCCAAGGACAGTCTTTCAGGGAAACAAGAGGCAAAATGCCTCCTGCTGGCATCAGTGGTAGCAGAGAAGACCAACAAAAGTCCTCTGTGTGCTTTGGGTGTCCCTGATAGTTCAGGCCATCAGTACTTTGACAATGAAGTAACATACTTTTCTGAAGGGGCTGTTAAGCAAGCACTGCAGAGTGTGGGAGTGCAAGATGGGTCTGGAGCTCCCCTATGAGACACTGGGCTCTTGCAAGTCCACACACACACACACACACACACATACACTCATGCACGCATGCACTCACAAAACTTCAGGAGTCAGAAAGGGCTTAGACGTGACAAAACTAATCATAACTACCCCTTCCTGATCCTGTTTTCATGGACAAGAGGCCATAAGTAACCATTGTCAGAAGGGAAGGGATTCCTACTGCCCACCTTGTCTTTCCCTTTTGTCCACCAAATCTTGAGAATCGAATTCTAGAGCCAAGGTATGAGTCTTAGTTTTGCTCCTACCTACCTCTCTGTGTGACTCCAGGCAATTCCATTCACCATTTTTTTCATCTGATAAAATGACAAAATAATTTTCCTTACCTCTGGGGGTTTTGTGAACGTCAAAGGAGATAACACAGGTAGTGCAGTTGTTGACTCTGTATCTTTTGATGTCACCGTCATAAAGAATCTTCAACATCCACAGGAGCTGGGCACTTCACTGGGGAGACAGATCAGATGCTGTCAGCAAGTGTCCTGGTCCTGTGGCCTTCACTCCTTTTCCATGAGTGGGAAGTTTACAGCCAGTGTCTAGTGTTTGTTAGCATTCATTCTGGGGGACAGGCTTGCTGGATCGTGAATCTTTTGTTCTAGGTGTGGAGGAGATAGGGCTGGGATGTCTTGTAAAGAGGAGGCCCTAGCTTTCCATATGTGGAACAGATAGCAGGAGCTCTCATGGATGGAGCCTGAAGATGAGGACTCTGGTTTCTTCTTCGGGGAAGAAAGGTATGTTATAGCATTGAGAAAATTGTGCATATTCACCAGGTTATTGTGTTTTGACAAATGACTCCCCCAGGTGTTCATTCAGACCTAAGCACAAATAATCATTGAGACATAGTGACACACTCCTATACTTGTCTCCTGAGGGGACACAGTGGCTCTCAGGGGTAATCTTTCCCACAGTTCTCTTCCAGAGGAAGGAGAGGCAAGATGGTGTCAGGCAGGTGTCTCTATGGCCCCAGTCCTGGGCCGACTTATTCTAGCCTCTTTGTTGGAATGTGGCCCCCTCTGCAATTCAACACAAACTTGGAACCACCACTTGGGATACAAAGACTGTGTGACAGCTAGTCATTGTTCCCGATCCTTCTTCCAAGTTACTCTAAAGCTTTTGTGGTGTTAAGTGTGCAAGGATAAAGAATTCGATTTCATCTTTTCTCTAGGATTTGACTTGAGAAGAGTATTGTAGGTGCTGTACTTTATCTAGCATGCTGATGGCATTCACAGAGATGG
The DNA here is from genome assembly GCF_028749965.1 of Puma concolor. Lineage (NCBI taxonomy): Eukaryota > Metazoa > Chordata > Mammalia > Carnivora > Felidae > Puma > Puma concolor. Next base: position 14,411,089 of record NC_141680.1, on the reverse strand, counting down.
ATGGGACTTAGATGTTTATCTAGTCTGCTTCATGTATGTGTCACATTTATAACAGGCTTGATTGATGATAATTATCCTATAACTTAGCCCCTTCTGTGGCAGAGAGGTCACTTCCTTTCTTAGAGGGCTGTGGTGAAGTCTGCGAGCTTTGGCTGGGTCCCCATCCGGGCTCTGCCTCTTACTGGCTATAACTGACCTCAGACAGTTATTTAATATACTTTCTCATCGCTAAAATAGGAGTGCTACCTATTTGCTCCTACTACTAATATGCCCATAAAGTTTTTATGAGGATCAAATGAGTTAATCGCTTAAGTGTCCTCAGGAGAGTGTAGCACATAGTTAGTACTTAGTGTTTACTGCTATTTTATTAACTCCTGATCTACTACTGTAGCTGTTGGACACCTCTCCAAAATCTTCCAGCAAACTGTGCACATCTGCCATGGATGTTAAAACAACATGGTTTCACTGCACTTTGCTCTAGACGTGTTTCAAGCCACATCATTCAATGCTCTGTTGTTACTGCCCTGTGTTCAGATCATGCTCCAGTGTCCAAGACTTGGGATCCCCAGGCTCGGATAATAGGACATGTCACGATACTACCTCTTCCTAGTAATCACATTTTGATGTTGACTTCCTTTCCAGATTCTCTTGCTACTTACATATTTCAATTACGAGGAAGCCACAGGGGCAAGGAATTATGCAACGGTACTGGACAGAACTATGAATAAAATGATATTTAACACTAGAATATTTGCAAGTATTATCTGTGGACAGTGGCTACAGCTTTCATTAATTTATGAAAGAATCTTTGACCGTCTCTTCTCCACAAAGAGAAAAACCTCTGTATGGTGACAGAGGCTAAATTGGGTTGTCTGTTGGCAAATCCAGGCTGGAGTAAATCTGTGCCCGTTTAAATATTTTTTTAAAGGAATGATGTATGTGTGACATGTATTTGCAGAGTAAGAGAAAGAGTTACATACTGTAAGAAAAACTTATACTTGCAAACAATTTAAGATAGGAAACAAATTTTTTTATAAATTATTTTTTTCATGTTCTTAAGACATGAAAAATATAGTATAGATCAGAAACAAATTGTGATGAAAATGAAACTGATCTGAAAACAGCAGACAAATGATTAAGAACAAAAATATGAGATTTTAATGGACTTTTTAGGCAGAATTGACATAAAAAAATTAGTAATGTGTAGGACAGGCTTCAGAAGTCCTTTCAGATGAAGATTATAAAAGGAGTTTAAAACAATATTAGCTAGCTGGAATTAAAATAAATACATAAGAAATAGATGGAGTTGAAAACAATAAAACGGAAGAGAAATCTTGGGTGTGGGAAAGAATGTGGAACCCTAATTTAAGAATAGTAGTTGTTCCAGGGCCACCTGGGTGGCTCAGTCAGTTGAGTGTCAGACTCTTGATCTCAGCCCAGGTCTTAATCTCAGGGTTCTGAGTTCAGGCCCCATGTTGGTCTTTACACGGGGCATGAAGCCTACTTAGAATAAGAGTCATTCCAGGGGGAGAAAATCCAAGAACAAATAGAACAAAAGCAACACTTAAAGTTGTAGTAAAATGTAATATTGTAGAGAATCCAGAGTGAAATCCTTACCATACTTTGGAGAGTATTAATGACAATATTCTTAGATGTATCCTAGTGATACATTTTATTGATAGGAATAGCTTTTTATTTTTTTTTTTTTTAAGAATAAAAATTTCAGTGCCAGGGAATAACAGATTTCTTAAAAAAAAAAAAGAAGAAATTCAAACTTGCTTCAGCCTTCTCCCTACAACATACTGATGGCATAAAATACTGAAGTATTATCAGAATTTTAGAAGAAATACTTCACAACCCAAAATTCTATATCCATTAGGTTATTCCTATTGTAAATGTGTTTACAAAATTAAATTAATATAAGAAATACTTTTTTAAAATAGCATTTTGTCAGCACAAGTTTAATTATTGTGAATAACTTGCATTTTAAATCTCTGCATAATTTAGCAAAGACCATGAATTTGAAGACCGGGAAGAAGTGCAGGAAGCAAAACACATTCTGATTTTTGTGTTAAGTTATTGTTTTGTTCTTGACTTTATAAATGAAAAAATGAAGGTTTAAGTATCTAATTCCACTATTTATTTTTTTTTTTTAATTTTTTTTTTCAACGTTTATTTATTTTTGGGACAGAGAGAGACAGAGCATGAACGGGGGAGGGGCAGAGAGAGAGGGAGACACAGAATCGGAAACAGGCTCCAGGCTCTGAGCCATCAGCCCAGAGCCCGACGCGGGGCTCGAACTCACGGACCGCGAGATCGTGACCTGGCTGAAGTCAGACGCTTAACCGACTGCGCCACCCAGGCACCTCTCTAATTCCACTATTTAAATAGGTGTCTCCTAGCAGAATTAAAAAAAAAAAAAGTAGAAGTCACTGTATCAAGTCAAATAAGCTGTGGTCTCTATGACATCACAGAAAGAGATTCTGATTCTCATATTTTCAGTTTAAAAGAAGAAATCTCCCAGAGTCAGATATCTATTTTAACTTTAAATAGAAAGGGAAAATGAGTTTTATTCCAAGTTCTTAGAACTATCAGAGGAAGCTGGCACTACATACAGTCCCAGATATCAAAGGTATGGATTTGAAAACATAATTTAGGTAATTCAGTAATCAATAATTGAGGCCATTGGTTTAACATGCATGACAGACCCTTATGGGTTTAAGATTTCATTCTGTAGAATACAAAAATAATCCTGGAAATCAAGTATCTTGAAAAAATTTCAAGAACATTTTCATATTTAACTGACAATGGAAAAGACACAGCTGAAAATTTTCACACAAGCCTTCATATTAGAAAAGAGAATAAGAAGGATATTTTGTGCATTTTCTCAGCTTAACATCTTATCACGGTAGATCAAGTGAACCACGCCTTTAACTAGACGTACAGCCCAGAATTCCATCTGCCTTCTGCAGCTACAAAGAGCAACTATCCTTTGTTTTTATTTCCTATATCACTTTTGTTAACAGAGAGGGCCTACACTTTAATGATAAACACAGGGGTCCATTAGATGAGACCAGATGGTATGCTGGATGGACAGCTTCCATTTGCTTCTCCAGATCCTTTCCTTCTCTCCATCCTGCTCTGTGCTCTGGAAAGTTGATCAGTATGAATTCACCAGTGGGCTGCTTATCCTCTGCCTTCTGGTGGGATCTAGCCAATCGGAGAGCTGCAGCAGAGTTGGAGGGATGAAAGAGAGTGAGGTTGGAGAATTTTTTCCTAAATATATTGATCTGTGGCTACTGCATCCTTATGTAAATGTCACAGCTCCTGCCAAGCAGCCATCTTTGCACATCTCTGTCTCTCTCTCTGTGCTTTGAAAACTGCTTCCTCCCTTCCCACTTCAGACCTGGGGCATAAAGTCCTTCCTGTTATTTCAAAACTGATTTCTGAATGATGAGTGTCCTCATTGCCATTGAGGTGCATTGCTTCTAGGTCCACTCAGTGGACAGAGCTAAGAAACACATGTATGTATACATACACATAGCACATATACACACACTTCTCTCTCTACCTATCTGTAGTGTATCTATCTATCTATCATCATCATCATCATTTATCTAATCTATCATCTATGTCTCTCATCATCATCTATCTAATATCTATCTATCGATCGATCGATCTATCATCTACTGATATACTTATTATCTTTCTATCTGACTATGTATCCAGCATCTCAGAGCCATGAGTTTACATGTATACCTCCAGTTCCAGTCCAGCACATGGGGTTCATTCTAGCCTTTCCCCTTTCCACATTTGAAATTTCCTCCTGCCAACAGTAAGAAACCTGGCTTTTGTTTTCCACAATTGTAGAAAAGGCATAAAGTAGCTTCAGAATTGCTAGCCCATTCCACCGTGGAAAACAAATCATTAACAGGAATAAAATATAATTTTTATAGGTAAATGTGTTATTAACCTGAGGGTATATAGTCAAAATACTATGAACTATAACATACTATAACATAACATAACATAACATAACATCATAACATAACCACACTGAAAAGGAGCAGGAGAAGTAGACTAAGCAATTCTTGGACACAGTATTTTGACTATATATCCTCATTCTATATTTAAAAAGGGACTGTAAACACATACTCTAGTTATTTCTTTGTTTTTCCTAGTGCTATGGGTTAACAGTTCTAAGACAACTTTATGCATATTCTAAGACTGAGCTTTTCTTTCCAGTGTTTTCCTGGAGGAAGGGCAAGGAAAGCACTGGCCACAGGGATGGATGCTGGTGGGGTGTGGCTGTGCCAGCTCTAGGCTCTGATCATACCACCAGGAGCCATTCTCAGAGGACCAGCGTGGAGCCTCTCTGGGGTAGGGCAACTGCAGAGTCCAGGAGCCGGCGTCATCAGGGATCTGTGGTGAGGCAGCAAGCATGTCCAGAGCCTGGAGTTTTCTGGAACCCACTGTTCCTGGTGCCCCTTAGTCCTCACAGTCATGAGGAACACATCGTGTTCCGATATTCATTCTTCTCTCATCCCTCCACCAAGTTTACAGTGACTTTCGCATAGAAACTGAGGAAAAAAAATCTGATAATGACCATGGCTTCATACATTTTCTTCTGTCTCAAAGGGTGATTCCTTCTATACAACATATCCCAATTTTAGCAGAGACCTTTTGTGAATCAGTTAAAGACTGTCATTTCATATATCAGGAGATGTTTTGGATAGACAGGGTGGCTCTCTAGTTCAGTCCAAGAGACAAGCAGGTAATAACTTTTTTAAGAGGAAATCCCCATACTGTTGGACCACATCCTTCTCCCTTCCCAGAAACTGCTCCTGAGGGGATGTAAAGGGTGTGGGACAATTACTAAGCTTCAAACTCCCTCAAGGCCCCTGGTGCACTCATACTGGGGCTACCTGGGAAGTAAATAAATAACACAAGTCCCCTTCCAGACCAGATCTGAGAACCTAGGGTTACACCAGAGGTCCCGTTTCATGATCAAACACCCTCTTGCCTGCAGCCTTACTGCAGCTGGGGTGTAGGAAAGGCTGGCTGTGGCACAGGCAGGCAATCTGGATACAAGCATGTTCTTACATTCTCTGCTCCAAATAGCATCAGCCTCTGAGTTTTCATGTTAATTTCCAATGATGTAGAGGATGGAAGAAGAGGCAGTGGGCCATTGCTGATGGAGGCTGAGACAGACACAGGCAGGAAGGTAAGATTCACAGCTGAGGTGGGAGAAGCCCCAATACAGCTCCTATGAGCAACAGCAAACACAGACCAAGCATGTCCTAGGTGCAGTGAGGACTATGAGGATAAATAAGGCATCCTCACCATTTCTAAAGGGTCAAAGTCAATGGGGCGCCTGGGTGGCGCAGTCGGTTAAGCGTCCGACTTCAGCCAGGTCACGATCTCGCGGTCCGTGGGTTTGAGCCCCGCGTCGGGCTCTGGGCTGATGGCTCAGAGCCTGGAGCCTGTTTCCGATTCTGTGTCTCCCTCTCTCTCTGCCCCTCCCCCGTTCATGCTCTGTCTCTCTCTGTCCCAAAAATAAATAAACGTTGAAAAAAAAAATTAAAAAAAAAAAAAAAGGGTCAAAGTCAAGTAGAAAAACAAAGACCTAAGTGTTTGATAATGAAAGTATAATGAAATCCTGACATTTGCACTATTTGGGAGGAAGCATGGTGTTAAGTCTTCTCCACCAGAAGACAAGAGATTCACAAGGAAATTTATGAAAGTAACCAAATGAGGGGCACAGAAAATCAGTGATGGGGGAAAGCAGACTATGAAGGCTGTAGGCTGGTGGGTCCTGGAAGGCTTCACAAACAAGGACAGCAGGAGGGGTTAGAGCCCCAGGCTAGGTGGAGGGACTGGCGGGACAAGTGTTTCCTTTCACACACAGAAAACGCCAGGGTGAATCTTTCAGGATGGCTGTGGATTTCATACTCCAGCCCCCATGGGGAGACTCAGAAAGTTGGGTACCATCAAAAAGGGAGTCTGTGTTTTGTCTGAGAATTCCTTCCTACGGGACTGATCCTTGCTTACTACCGACGTGGTCTCAGGTTTAGGTGTAAATGGAGAATTAGTACTCATCACTTCCTTTGTGTCAAGGCAAGCCTACAGTTAGTCATTGCTCCCAGTTGCAGACAATACAAGGTTCTGGACTTCTTGAATATAAGGTCAGCAGATAGAACCCTTCCCTCCACCCACACATGAATTCAGGGAAACTAGCTTTTTGTTTCTCTCACTGTTGTGGGCCTCAGTTTTCTGGAGGTAAAATGGAAGAACTGAATGATCCATCTTCCAGTGTTCATGCCTGCGTTCACCCAGGCATCCTGTGTTTATTGAACATCTCTTTGGTGCCAGACATTATCTTAGGCACTAGGGAATCACACAATGAAGGGAGAACATGATGAAGACAGCACACAGTGACCCTGACTTCTTGAAGCTTTCATTTTGGCGGAGAGGCTGGATTTAATGAAGTAAGTGTTGTAAGTTTTAGCAGTGTTAAAATATGGGCAGTGGAGGTTAATATCGGAACACCCAGCAAGCTGAAGAAAGCTTGAAAAATCATTTAGGGATGTTTGTACTGAGACCTCAGGGATGCACAGGACTTGAGAGAAGGAACAAGGGTGGGAGGTGGTGGTGGAGACAGTGTTCCAGGCAGAAGGAAGAACAATCGAAGATATCCAGAGATGAGGACTAGGGATGGGGTTGAGGGGAGCCTGTGTATTCATATTTGGTGCTGACACAGTAGGCACAGTGTCAGGTTAACAATAGTGGCATTGAATGGACAGGTCACAGGGAGACACTTGGGGTCAGGCAAGCACTGATGCGAGGAATTCAGGAAGCCCTGGGTAGCATCTGTCTGACTGTCAGTGGGAGAGCCCTGAATCAGAGTGGGCAACCAGTTGGCCAGTAGGAAGCTATTTGAGGCCAAGTGTCAGCTCTGCCCAGTCTTTCTCTCCTCCACAGCACAGGGTACCAGTGCCTGGCATTCAGAGTCACAGGATAAAGAGTACACCCAGACTCTGCCACTTAGTGTGCAACCTTGGGACCTCTCACTCAGCCTCTTTGAGCCTCAGCTTCCTCCTCAGCATAGGATGTTAGCATCATCTCCAGTCTCTGGAGGGGATTCAGGAAGTTGAGTCAGGACCCCTAGAATAACTCACTGAATTTAAGTTCCTTGCCTTTAACACGGTCCTCCCCCCACCCTTGTCCCCTTGTCAACAGGGAGGCAGTGGCAGGAACTTGCTCTGCTCAGTTTGCATGTACAGGAAATGCTCTTAAAAAAAAGTGTATTTATTTTGAGAAAGAGAGAGCAAGCAAGCAGGAGAAAGTGCACATGGGGGAGGAGCAGAGAGAGAGGGAGGGAGAAAGAATCCCAAGCCAAGAGCTCGAGGCTGGAATTCACAAATTGTGAGATCGTGACCTGAGCGGAAACTAAGAGTCAGAGGCTTAACCAACGGAGCCACCCAGGCGCACCTCATGTACAGGAAGTGCTTTGAGTCTCAGCGGGCTGGGTCCTGCCCTCTCCAGGTAAGGGGACACGGCTCTCAGAGATGACTGCATCCTGCTGTCCCTGCCCTGTCCGGGATCCAGGCCCTGCTCTCCTTCGCTCCTCAGGGTGACCCTCCCCTCCTCTCTGCTCCTGTCTGCTGCTTGCCGGGACATGTGGCAGCAGGGACAGTGCAGCCCCTTCCCCACAGCTCTCTCCCCTGCTCAGTCTCTGCACACTGTCCTCCCCGGAGACTCTGAGCTTTTCTGGATCCTCCCCAGCGACAGGATCTGTCCTTCATGACAATGACCTGTAACTTCTCAAAGGTAACTCTGCTTTCCTCCCTCTCTCCTTTTGTTAATGGAAGGTTGAATATCTCTTCCATGTGTCATGTGGTATCCTATGTGACCCCCTGTTACAGGTTACAAGTGCAGGGGCGCCTGGGTGGCTCAGTCGGTTGAGTGTCGGACTTCGGCTCAGGTCATGATCTTGCGGTCCGTGAGTTCGAGCCCCTCATCGGGCTGTGTGCTGACAGCTGAGCCTGGAGCCTGCTTCAGATTCTGTGTCTCCCTCTCTCTCTGCCCCTCCCTCGCTCATACTCTGTCTCTCTCTGTCACACACACACACACACACACACACACACACACACACAAATTACAAGTTACAAGTGCATATTGAGTTTCTAGCCTATGACCACCACTCTTTGAGGCAACACAGTTGTGAGCAAGCCAAACAAGGAAATTTCATAGAGAGAAAAAAAGACCAAGGAAAAGGAAACATGTGAACAATATAATGTCAGCGTGTAGTGAGTGCCATGAAATTAATAAGCACTGCCACAGGATGGAGAGAGCACTCAATGGGGTGTGAGAGTGGCTTTTTAAAAGGAAGTTGTCAAGAAAGGACTCTGAGGAAAGATTTTGAGCTGAGATGTAAATGTTGAGACTCAGTAATTAAATTGGAATTCTATTATATTTAGATTTCAACTTGGGGAGGATTAGAATTTTTATGTTATTAAATTCTTCCCAGCTAAGAACATGGTACTTCTTTCCATTTTTTCGTATCTTGACTGATCTTCTTCCATCCAAGTTTCTAGGTTTCTTCCTATAGGTCTTACACTTTCTTGTTGCACTTAGGAGTTTTGCTATTGCCCCTGTGAAATTTTCCCGTTTCTACTTCTAGCTTGTTTTTGCTAGCATGGAGAAAATCTGTCATATAGATCTTTCATCCAGCCTCCTTTATATCATCTTTCTGTATCCTCAGATGTTCCCACCACCCGGGCGTTTGCTTCACACTCAGTAGTATCTGTCCATTGAATGACTGCTGTCCATTGGAACTGGCAATGCCTGAAGGCAGACCTCCCCTTTGAAGGGGGAGGAAGAAGCTTTGCGCTTACCTAGGAGATGAGGGGGCGCAACTTGATGTAATCGAAGGTAAGAACTGAGGTTTTAGATTTTCAGGGCATTGGGTTTGAGTCTTGACTCTACCACTTGCAAACTGTGTGAACTAAACAACTTATTTTTACTTAATTTTTCTAAACACCAGTCTCCTTCTCTATAAATGGTGCTGATAGTTTCTACTTTGTAGTGTGATGTAAAGGTTAAACAAGACAATAACAAGTACACTCAGGAAAGTGCTCTGGAGAGTAAGCTCTCACTAAATGTTGATCACTACTTAAAATTGTTTCAGAAGTGTTTATCTTTGACATTTAAACATTCCAGGATATGACAATTTGCGGGTCTTTTATCCTTCAATAATTATGTGCGGAATTTAGAGAACCATTTAGATTTTCAAATGCAGGACTCTTCCCAATTTAATACGATTTGCATCAGACTCACATATTTTGCTTTATTTTTTAGGGGGTTTCTTAAATTCTTACATTGGAATTTGGTTTTCTAACTGTATTTCCTTGCCCATTATTTTTATCTCTGTTCCTTTCATTTCAAATTTTGGAGAAAATTTCAAGTTTGTATTTTCAAACCGGATGATCTTCGCTGGAGTCTCCATGTTAATATTATTTGTACTTTATGTAGATTTTATAAATTCACATTTTTCTGCTGAAATGTTTTAAAGTAAATTATAGATATCATATTACATCCCTAAATATTCAGCGTATATCTCTTTAAAAAAACCTTTTCCATGTGCCTTACATAGCATTTTCACACCAACCCAATTAATAATCATTTCTTTATTATTATCCACTCCTAGTTTATATTTAAATTTCTCCACTTATCCCCAGAGGTGTCCTTTTCAGTTGGTTTGTCAAAATAGGAATTTTATCCTGGACCTTGTATTGCATCTTGTTGTTATAAATCTTGTTATAGATTCTTCCTCTCTAGTAATTCATTTTTTCCCAGCAGTGACTGACTGAAGTGATTATTCCAGTCTCCTCTTTCTCAAAGTCAGGTTCACTGACAGGGGCAGCGGCATCCCTGGGAGCTTGTTAGAAATGCAGATTATCAGACCCCCTCCCCGCCCCCAGACCCACTGAAATGCAAATCTGCATTGACTTGTGTGCCCCTGGTGACTCATATGCACATAAAAGCTTAAGAGACATTCCTGTGGTGTCCTACCTTTAGGACTTCTGTGAGTGTTTCCTTTTGAAGCCAGCTTCCTCTCACATCCTGTATTTCTGTAACTGGAAGTTATTCTAGCAGTTTGATAACATTTAAGTTAAATGTTTTTGGCTAAAACACATCATGTTATATTGTGTGTCATGATTGGCCGATACTAAGATTCACCACTGGAATTGTGAAATGATAACCTGATTCCTCCATTGTAAAGTCACATTTTCCCCACTTGTGACCAGGAAAGAATCTGCGTGGTGTTAATTTGACATATACAAATATCCAGTTCCCCATCAACCATTCACTGAATGGCTTTACCCCCGTTTGATATCCTCTTTATTCTTACCTGAATCAATGCTTTACTTAGGGTTGTAAAGTGTTCCTCATATTGGTCTTAAACACTTGTTTTTAAGTGTTTTTTTTTTCTCCTAGGTACTTAGCCTTTTTCGTTTGCTATTATAAATGGGTTATTCTCTTTCAAAACATCTCCTAACTGGATATTGTTTTTATGTATGGATAGACTGATTCATTTATGTCGATTCTACATGTTACTATTCTCACTAGTCTTAATGTTTTTCAGTTGACTTTCTTATGTCCTCCAGAAATCTTTTTTTGTACAATACTTATCAGATTTTAAAATCAGCATTATCCCTGCTTTATGATAAGATTTTGGAAGTTTGTCTTCTCTTTCTATATTCCGACTAGAAAAGGAGATTGCCAGGGCACCTGGGTGGCTCAGTCAGTTAAGCACCTGATTCTTGATTTTGCCTCAGATCATGATCTCAAGGTTCTAAGATTGAGCTCTATGCTGTCAGCACAGAGCCTGCTTGGGATTCTCTCTCTCTTTATCTCTCTGCTCTGTTCTCTCTGTCTCCCTCTCCCTCTCTCAAAATAATACATAAATTTAAAAAAAAAAAAAAAGGAAAGGAAAAGAAATTGTCTATCTTTTAAAGTTTGTGGGATCTCCTGTTCAACTCGGTGATCCTGACACTTCTTTAGGGAGCGGCTCTTTGACAGGTAGGCTATATTGTATTTTTGTTGGTTGTTTTCCACCGTCCCTGAAGGAGGATTACGTTTGATCCTTGAACAATGTCAGGGTTGGGGTGCTGAACCGCCCAATATGAAAATCTGTCCCTAACTTTAGACTCTCCCCAAACTTAACTATTAACAGCCTACTGTTGACCAGAAGCCTTACTCATAACATAAACATTCAATTAATACATATTTTGTTATGTTATATGTATTATGTGCTGAATTCTTACAGTAAGGTAAGCTCGAGAAAAGAAAATGTTATTAAGAAGATCATAAGGAAAACACATTTATAGTACTGTGCTATAAAAAAATCTCTTTGTTAGTGCAGAGCCCCATGTGGGGCTTGATCTCATGAACCATGAGATCAAGACCTGAGCTGAAATCAAGAGTAGATACTTAACTAACTGAGCCACCCAAGTGACCCAACATGTATTTTTTTTTTTTTTTTTTTTTTTTTTTTTTGGTGGAAGGTGGTTGGCTTATACTTTTCACCTCTACCAGGGTTAATTTTGGTACATCGTAGTCTCCAAGGATTTTTCATTTCATCTAGAATTACAAATTGATTTGCATGGACTCTAGCTAAATAGTCTTGTGATTTTAAATAATTTCTTTTTCAGTTTATGTCCCCCTTGTCATTTCTTATTTAGTTTATTTGTGTGTTTCTCTCCCTACTCCTCCCCTTTTATTGTTGCTTGATTGGGTTAACAAGTGACTTATCTCTTAGATTGATTTTTTCCAGTATGTACAATTCACATACCATCCAATACATGCAAAGTGTGCAGTTCAATGGCTTTTATCATATTCTGTATTCACTGAATTGTACAACAATCACCATAATAAGTTTACAACATTTTCATCACCCCCAGAAAAAACCCTACACTTCTTAGCTATCACCCCCACGTGTCCATCCCTCCAAGCCTTAGGCAGTCACCAATCTACTTGCTGTCTCTCTACATTTGCCTGTTTGGGAAATTCTATCAAAACTGAATTATACAATATGTTGTCCTGTGTCTGGCTTCTTTCACTTAGTGTAATGTTTTCAAGGTACACCCATGTTGTAGCATGTAGAAGTACTTCATTTCTTTTTAATACAAAATACTATTTCATTTTATGGATATGCTATATTTTATTTATCCATTCACCAGTTGATGGACATCTGGGTCATTCTCAGTTTTTCTGTTATGAATGATGCTGCTACGAACATCTGTGTACAAGTTTTCGTGTGGATGTATGTTTTCATTTCTCTTGGGTATACTTAGGAGTGGAATTGCTGGGTCATATGAGTAATTCTATGGTTAGCCTTTTGAGAAGCCTTTTGTAGACTGTTTCCCAAAGACACTGAAACATTTTACATCCACACTAGCCATGTATAAGGGTTCCAAGTTTTCCCGACCCTCCACAACACTTCTTATCTGATTTACTGATTCTAGCCATTCTAGAGGAGAGTGAAGTGGTGTCTCATTGTGGTTTTGATGTGTGTTTCCCTGATGGCTAATGACATGGAACATTTTTTATGTTCTTATTGACTGTCTTCTTTGGGGAAATGTCTACACAGATCCTTTGCTCACTTTAAAATCATAGTAGTTGTCTTTCTGAGCTGTGATTTTTCTTTTTATATTCCAGATGAAAATCTCTTATCCGATATATGATTCGCAAAATTTTCTCCCACTTTATGGGTTGTCTTTTCACATTCTTTTGACTTCCAGTAGCATGATAGTTCTCCATCCCCTCACTTTCAATCTGAAGGTGTCCTCAGGTCTATAATGAGTCTCTTGTAGACAGCAAATAGATGGGTCTTGTTTTTTTTTTTATCCATTCTGATACCCTATGTCTTTTGGTTGGAGCATTTAGTCCATTTACATTCAGTGTTATTATAGAAAGATATGGGTTTAGAGTCATTGTGATGTCTGTAGATTTCATGCTTATAGTGATGTCTCTGGTACTTTGTCTCACAGGATCCCCCTTAGGATCTCTTGTAGGGCTGATTTAGTGGTGACAAATTCCTTCAGTTTTTGTTTGTTTGGGAAAACCTTTATCTCTCCTTCTATTCTAAATGACAGACTTGCTGGATAAAGGATTCTCGGCTGCATATTTTTTCTGTGCATCACATTGAAGATTTCCTGCCATTCCTTTCTGGCCTGCCAAGTTTCAGTAGATAGATCCGTCACTAGTCTTATCGGTCTCCTTTATATGTTAGAGCATGTTTGTCCCTAGCTGCTTTCAGAATTTTCTCTTTATCCTTGTATTTTGCCAGTTTCATTATGACATGTCGTGCAGAAGATCAATTCAAGTTACGTCTGAAAGGAGTTCTCTGTGCCTCTTGGATTTCAATGTTTTTTTCCTTCCCCAGATCAGGGAAGTTCTCAGCAATGATTTCTTCAAGTACACCTTCAGCACCTTTCCCTCTCTCTTCCTCCTCTGGAATCCCAATTATGCATATATCATTACGTTTAATTGTGTCACTTAGTTCTCTAATTCTCCCCTCATACTCTTGGATTTTTTTAACTCTCTTTTTCTCAGCTTCCTCTTTTTGCATACTTTTATCTTCTAATTCACCTATTCTCTCCTCTGCCTCTTCAATCCGAGCTGTGGTCGCCTCCATTTTATTTTGCAGCCCATTTATAGCATTTTTTAGTTCCTCCTGACTGTTTCTTAGTCCCTTGATCTCTGTACTAATACATTCTCTGCTGTCCTCTATACTTTTTTCAAGCCCAGCGATTAATTTTATGACTATTATTTTAAATTCATTTTCTTTTACATTGCTTAAATCGTTTTTGATCAGTTCATTAGCTGTCACTACTTCCTGGAGTTTCTTTTGAGGAGAATTCTTCCGTTTCGTCATTTTGGATAGTCCCTGGAGTGGCGCAGAACTGCAGGGCTCTTCCCCTGTGCTGTCTGGAGTAACTTGTATTGGTGGGTGGGGCCACAGTCAGACCTGATATCTGTCCCCAGACCACCGCTAGGGCCACAGTCAGACTGGTGTGTACCTTATCTTCCCCTCTCCGGGGCAGGACTCACTGTGGACTGGTGTGGCCCCTGTCTGGGCTACTTGCACACTGCCAGGCTTGTGGTGCTGCTTTGATGGGATCTGGCGTATGAGCCGGGGTGGATCAGCAAGGTGCACAGGGGTGAGAGGGGCAGACTCAGCTCGCTTTGCCTTGGCGGGGGGAGGGGGGGCTCCGCTTTGGGAGGGGCCCCTCTTCCATGGGCCTGTTGTCTACGCTTGGCTCCAGAGAGTCCATTCTGCTAGTCTTCTGGCGGCTTTCTGGGTTATTTAGGCAGATGTGGGTGGAATCTAAGTGGTCAGCAGGACGCGGTGAGGCCAGCATCTTCCTACGCTGCCATCTTCTTTCCCACATCTCTTTTCACATTCTTGATGGTGTCCTTTGAAGTACAAATGTTTTAAGTTCTGATGAGATGCAGTTTTGGGTTGTTTTTTTTTTTTTTTTTTTTGAGTGTGCTTTGGTGTCATATCTAAGACACTATTGCCTAATCCAAAGTCATGAAGATTTATGTCTATATTTTCTTCTAAGATTGTTATATTTTTAACTCTTACAGCTAGGTCTTCAATCCATTTTGAGTTACTTCTGTCTGATCTAAGGTAGGGGGTCCCAATTCATTCTTTTGCAAATGGATACCCAGTTGTCCCAGCACCACTTGTTGAAAAAGACCAAAAAACTGTTTTGTTGTTGTTCTGTGTTGGTTTTACTTTATTTGTTTTCTGATTTTAAACTCCACGTTTGCTTTAATATTGTCCACATACAGTTTATTTTTGTTGTTCATTTTGTGTCAGGTGTCTAATTCATGTATTATTTACTCTTACTCACATAAGTGTTTAAGGCAATGAATTTTCCTTTGATTACTTTGATTATATTGCATAGACTCTGATACACAGCATTGCTATTATTGTTTTCTAAAACTCTGAAATTTAGGTTTTTATTTCTCTTTTGGACTTGAGAGTTAATAGAGGTATTTGAAACTTTTTTCCAGGTTGAATGGCTATTTTTGTTTTTTGACTTTGTTAATAATGTCTACTTTTGTTGCAATTTTGTCAGAGAATTGAGTTATTACTGCTTTGTGGAATTTTTTGAAGTTTTCTCTATGGCCTTGTGTATTGTCTATTTTTTAGATGCTCTTTAGGAACTTGAAAGTAAAGTGTATTTATTACTATTACTGGAACACAGTGATACATGTTATATATACACATTTACATATACATACATATATATTTATACTTAAAATTCATATACATACATTCACACACATATCTTATTAATTTGTTTAGTATTCTCTGTTCTTTTTTTAAAGTGTTTTTAAGGATAAATTTTTTTTTTGAGTAAACTCTACCCCCAATTGGGGTTTGAACTCATGACCCCAAGATAAAAAGTCATATGCTCCACCAACTGAGCCAGCCAGGTGCCCCTCTTCTTATTTACTTTTTATTTTTATTATTTTTTTAACTTTTTATTTTATGTATTTATTTTTTTTAATATGAAATTTATTGTCAAATTGGTTTCCATACAACACCCAGTGCTCATCTCAACAGGTGCTCTCCCCAATGCCCATTACCCACTTTCCCCTCCCTCCCACCCCCCCATCAACCCTCAGTTTATTCTCAGTTTTTAAGAGTCTCTTATGGTTTGGCTCCCTCCCTCTCTAACTTTCCCCCCCTTCCCTTCCTCCATGGTCTCGATCCACGTTGGAGGACGGATGTATCTTTCTAGACTAATAGCCCTGGCCCTCTGCTCTCCTTATACCTGGAGTGACTTCTCTAAATGCTGAATTTTGGGCCTTAGCTTCTCTGTTCTCATTAGGAATCTGATCACTTTCAGGAAAAACTCACTTTGTTTTGTTCTTCCACATTTCATGTTTTACTAATGCAGGCTCTTCCCCTGTGCAGTGGCCCATGATAGTCCAGCTAAGCCTGTGAAAGGGAAAATAGATTTAATTTTGGAGGAGTATTACAAAACTCACTTAGTGAACACAGCTGAGTTGGATTCTCCAACCTAGTCTTTTTCAGTAACAAAGATGATTCTTTTTCTCCATCTGACTGACCGACTCCATGACTAACCCTCAGTTGGTTCCATGCATGGGAAAGTGCGATTTTCATGTATTGAGCCCACTCAAGCACTGAGAGCACCTCCTGCTCAAAATAGCTTTTGTGGTCCTTCTAACATACAGAATAAAGTTCCAGATTCTTTACTTTCCATTCCAAACACTCCCAAATTTGACTCTTAGTTCCCTTTCTAACATTCTCTTACATTACAATCCCTCCTCTACCTCACGCTCGAAACCTATCCACCCCATCTCTGACCCTGTCTAGGGCTTCCTACTGCCTGGCCTTTGTTCAAGAGTGTGCCTCGATAGGCTGCCCTCATCCATCTGCTAAGATCCTGAACTACATTTATGGCCCAGAAAGCCTTCCTTTTCTGCCTCAGTCTGCTTTGTCTCAGAAATGTGTGTGTGTGTGTGTGTGTGTGTGTGTGTCTGTGTGTCTGTGTGTCTGTGTGTGTGTCTGTGTGTACACAACCAGTTTTGGAGATTTTGGAGATTGGAGATTATGGTTTCTTTTTTGTTATCACAGATAACTGAAGAAGAGTTACCTGTACATATCTTTATTAAAAAGCTGATTGTTAAATTGATTTCTGACAGAATGGATGATATGAAATTTTGGGCATGGAGGATCAGAACAGATTGTCTGGGGTCTGAGAGTGATTTGTGGGCAGTTGAATGGGTAGAGAACCCTGAATCAAAATATTATAGGACTTAGGGGTACCTGGGTAGCTCAGTTGGTTAAGTGTCCAACTTCAGCTCAGGTCATGATCTCATAGTTTATGAGTTTAAGCCCCGCATTGGGCTCCGTGCTGACAGCTCAGAGTCTGGAACCTGTTTCTGATTCTGTGTCTCCCTCTCTCTCTGCCCCTTCCTGCTTGTGCTCTCTTTCTCTCTCTCTCTCTCTCTATCAAAAATAAATGAAAACATTAAAAATTTTTTATAGGATTTCAACATAGCCAGTTATGTCTATCCCATTAGATTGAAAATTCTCCACAGGTAAGGATTATCAGTGTCTTATTTGCCTGACACTCTACCAGGTCCAGAGCTGGTGCTTAGTCTCTGTGGAATGAATGAATAAATGAATGAGTGAATGAATGAAAACTTCTTGATGCCCTTGAGAGTATAGCTGAAGAAACAGAAATTACAACTAAAGAAATCTGGGACAGAACGGAGTGTGGAGAAATAAACCAGGAAAGAAATCTACTTTAATTCTCTTCAATTGTGTCTCTCACACTTCCTAGCACATTGTATTTAGTAAGTTTTAATAAAAATATACAGTGCACACAATGTGTGATCAGTACAGATACAATACGGTCATTCATTCTTCTCTCGGGTTCAGAGAATGGCATACCTATCAATCATCTAGAGTAAAGTATGTTTAGAGAGTTTTAGTGGGTCTCAGTGGAGGTCTCTTTCTCTAGCTTCTGGGCTCATGGCAGGAGGGAACCAGACCAGCATCTTGGAGTTCCTCCTCTGGGGACTCTCCGAGCGGCCAGAGCAGCAGCGCATCCTCTTCCTGCTGTTCCTGTGCATGTATGTGGTCACCGTGACTGGGAACCTGCTCATTGTTCTGGCCATTGGCACTGACGCACGTCTTCACACACCCATGTACTTCTTCCTCGCCAGCCTGTCCTGTGCTGACATCCTTTTCACCTCTACCACCGTGCCCAAGGCCCTGGTGAATATCCAGACCCAGAGCAGGTCCATTTCCTATGTGGGATGCTTGGTCCAGCTCTACTTCTTCTTGACTTTTGGGGACATGGACATCTTTCTCCTGGCCACAATGGCCTATGACCGCTACGTGGCCATCTGCCACCCTCTCCACTATAAGATAGTCATGAGCCGCCAGCGCTGCACCCTCCTGGTTACTGCCTGCTGGGTCCTTACGAGTCTTGTTGCCATGACCCACACTTTCCTCATCTTTCGGCTTTCCTTTTGCTCTAAGAAGATCATTCCTGACTTCTTCTGTGATCTGGGACCTCTGATGAAAGTGTCTTGCTCTGACACTCAGGTCAATGAGCTTGTGCTGCTCTTCTTGGGAGGAGCAGTCATTTTAATCCCCTTTATACTCATCCTGGTCTCGTATATCCACATTGTTTCAGCCATCCTCAGAGTCCCCTCTGCCCAGGGAAGGCACAAAGCCTTTTCTACATGTGGGTCCCACCTTGCTGTTGTTGCCCTCTTCTTTGGGACAGTGATCAGGGCTTATCTGTGCCCCTCATCCTCTTCCTCCAACTCCATAGAAGAGGATACGGCTGCTGCTGTCATGTACACAGTGGTAACTCCCCTGCTGAACCCCTTCATTTACAGCCTGCGGAACAAGGACATGAAGTGTGCCCTGGCGAGATGTCTTAGGGGCAAAGTCTTCTTTTCCTTGGGCCAGGGACCTCCGAGGTGATACTGCAGGTGTCCTCCATGCCCTCCAGGGAAGTCTCTACCTCAGGCTTTTCTCTAGATCCTCACCTCAGAAGTCTCTACCTCAGGCTTTTCACTTCTGATGCCCACATATGTCTATGACAACTCCCCTCCCTGAGTCCCTTCATGACTTTGATATTGTTAAGGAAAATCAAGATTTTGCTTCGTGCTTTAAAGTTAATATGTTAAGAGTTGCTTATTTACTCATTTATTTTACTTATCACTTTTCACAAGGAGAAATGTCTTTTGCAATGTTTCTAATTCTAAAAGTCGGTGCAGCCTTTTATTCTAGTTCACTAAAATTCAATTAGCAAGGTCATGGAAAGTGGGCCAATGATCAGAATATTAGCAAGTAAGGTCAATATTGGATGGCAAAGAGTTTATGACTCTAAATAAATAAATATATATATTCTATAATAAAGGGACTCCATTTGCTCTTAAAATCCATTGAGTTTCACTTATTCCCAACTAGGGTAGGTATACCCCATAATTCAGAATAGCCTTCAAGGTGATGGCCAGTTATGAGCTGGAAAGTTTTAAGCAAAAGGGTAGTGAGACAAGACACAGTCCCCATTACTGTAGGTTGTCCCAAGGTTCTAAATAAAGTTTGTTATCTCTACTCTCCACTGGTAGAATATATAAGACCTTCATGCCTGAAGGGTGTGAGTTCTTACTCTTGTCTTTTTGTAGCAGGTGACTGAAATTGTTCATTCACATTTATTACTGTACATGGAAGCACTAAGAAATACCCAAGTGAATACCCTAGGTTTAAGGCATATTATTTCCTGTCCCCAAGTAGTAGCAACCCTATCTTCCTGCTAATCATTGTCAATAGTCCTAGTTAGGAAAGTGACACCCATCTTTTCCTGTGGGCCTACTGTATAAGGAGCACAAAATGTCAGAAGGCAATCACAGCTTTTATTTAGTGGATTCCTTCAAGGGAGTGAGGTTTTTACACTTTGTTCAAAACGGTAAAAGGGACAAAGGACTAGTGTCTAGAATGTATAAAGATGTTTCAAAATACAACAGGTAAAAAAATACAATCAGGAAATAAGCAAAAGATATGAGCAAACATTTCACGGGGGATACACAGATGGCAAATAAGCACATGGAAAGATGTTCGGCACCATTAGGGAAAGGCTGATTGAACCACATTTGTCAGAATAGCTAAAATAAACAGTGACAACATCAAATGCTGGTGAGGATCTAGAGAAACTGCACCACTCATACTTTGCTGGTGGGAATGTAAAATGTTACCGCCAGTCTACACAGTAGTTTGGCAGGTTTTTTTTTTTTTTCAACGTTTATTTATTTTTTTTGGGACAGAGAGAGACAGAGCATGAACGGGGGAGGGGCAGAGAGAGAGGGAGACACAGAATCGGAAGCAGGCTCCAGGCTCTGAGCCATCAGCCCAGAGCCTGACATGGGGCTCGAACTCACGGACCGCGAGATCGTGACCTGGCTGAAGTCGGACGCTTAACCGACTGCGCCACCCAGGCGCCCCATTGGCAGTTTCTTATAAAACTAACATGCAAGTACTATACAACCCAACAATTGCATTCCCTGGAATTTATCCCAGAGAGAGAAAAACTTATGTTTATTAAAAAACCTGGACACAAATGTTCATAGAAGCTTAATTTTATCTTATTTTAACGTTTATTTTTTGAAAGACAGAGAGAGACAGAATGTGAGCGGAGGAGGGGCAGAGAGAGAGGGAGACACAGCTTCCAAAGCAGGCTCCAGGCTCTGAGCTGTCAGCACAGAGCCCCTTGTGGGGCTCGAACTCACAAACCCGCAAGATTATGACCTGAGTGGAAGTCAGATGCTTAACCGACTGAGCCACCCAGGTGTCCTGAAGCTTTATTTTAAAACCAGCAAAGGAGAGGCATCTGGGTGGCTCAGTTGGTTAAGCATCCGACTCTTGCTTTCAGTTCGGGTCATGATCTCATGGTTTCAGGAGTTTGAGCCCCATGTAGGGCTCCGTGCTAATGGCATGGATCCTGCTTGGGATTCTCTGTCTCCTCTCTTTCTGTCCCTCCCTCCCTTGCACTGTCTCTGTCTCCCTCAAAATAAATAAATAAACTTGAAAAACAAGAAAACCAACAAAGGAGTAATAGCTAGAATTTATAAGAAGCTTCTGCCAAAGGAAGATAGAAATAAAATCTAGAACAAAGATGGGTAAAGTATATAAGAAGGAAATTTCATAAAGAGAAACCCAAATTGTTAACAAAATATGAAGAAATGTTAAACCTCACTGGTAAATCAGAAAGTAATGGGATGATCTTTACACCAATTGGACCGTCAAACTAGAGTCTGATGATACTCAGCTGGTGAGAATATGAGAAAAGTAGAAACAGCATGTACTATGATGGGAAGGTAAACTAGTAGAGACAATCAAAAGAGCAGTCTATCAGTCCTTGACAAAATTAAAATTAAATATGTCTAGCAAAATTAAAATTATATATATTTATAGATGTATTTTTATGTATTTCGATATAAACATACTTTTTCAAAACTAAAATTAACTATATAGAGCAAAATTAAAATTAAATGTATATATATGAAATATATATAAAATTCTGCTAAGTACCTATAGATTTCTCTCCTGATTATCTCTACTAGGATATACATTATATGTATATATAGTGTATATATACACATATCCATCCATCCATGAATCTATCTATCTATCTATCTATCTATCATTATCATCTGTCTATCTCCTATTACCTAGTAGCCTCATTCCTGGGTGTATGCTTAAGAGAATATGTCTTAGAGTCTATAGAGAAACATACACAAGGCTATTCATCACAGTGTTATTTATAGCAGTGTGGAGTTAGGTGTTCACCACTTTGGCAAATGGATAAATAAAATCTGGTGGATGCATACAGTGGACTACTAGGTAAAAGAAGTATCACTCTAGGTATACATAGAGCCACATGAATAGATGTTCTCTATAATTTTTTAAAGTGAGGGGGGCACCTGGGTGGCGCAGTCGGTTAAGCGTCCGACTTCAGCCAGGTCACGATCTCGCGGTCCATGAGTTCGAGCCCCGCGTCGGGCTCTGGGCTGATGGCTCAGAGCCTGGAGCCTATTTCCGATTCTGTGTCTCCCTCTCTCTCTGCCCCTCCCCCATTCATGCTCTGTCTCTCTCTGTCCCAAAATAAATAAACGTTGAAAAAAAAAAATTTAAAGTGAGATTACAAATACATGGGCTGGTAGATAGAATAAAAATAATCGTGTATCTACTATTCAGCTTAGTAATCTTAAAATGTCATTTTGTGTGTATTTGTGTGTGTGTGTGTGTGTGTGTGTGTGTGTGTGTGTGTATTTATTTAGTTAGTTAGTTTTAAGGTTTATTTATTTATTGTCAGAGGGTGGAGGAGAGAATCCCAATCTGCACTGTCAGTGCAGAGCCCAATGCAGAGCCCAAACTCACAAACCGTGAGATCATGACCAGAACTGAAATCAAGAGTTGGTTGGATGCTTCTAGCCCTTTATCTGATATATCATTTGCAAATATCTTTTCCCATTCCATTGGTTGCCTTTTAGTTTTGTTGATTGTTTCTTTGCAGTACATAAGCTTTTTATCATGATGAAGTCCCAATAGTTCATTTTTGCTTTTAGTTCCCTTGCCTTTGAAGATGTGTTAAGCAAGAAATTGCTGTGACTGAGGTCAAAGAGGTTGTTGCGATGAACCATGGGAATCTACCCCCAAAAACCAAGAGCACACTTGGCAGACTGTATGTTAGCCAATTTGACAATAAACTATATTAAAAAAAAAAAAAAAGTTGGAGCCTGAACTGACTGAGCCACCCAGGTGCCCTTGTGTGTGTGTGTGTGTGTGTGTGTGTGTGTGTGTTTAAATAAAACATTAGAATTACAGTTGAGAGAACTTTTGAACTCCTAATCCCATGTTAGTTTTTCCTTCTCCAGAGGTAATCACTATCTTTAACTTTGTATTTGTCATACTTATGCATGTTTTTATAATTTTACTTGAAAGTTGTGCACCCACAAAAGGAGTTAGCATTGTTTTTCATATTTCAAAATTTTATTTCAATGGTATCATCCAGTATGTATTCTGAAACTTGCTATTTTCACTCAGATTATGTCTTTGAGATTTGTCCATGTTGATCCACATACTCAAGTTCATTATTTTTCCTGCCGTAATAGGTTTATGCTACTATTTGTCTACCTATCCTCCTGTTGAAGGATATTTCGGTTATTTCTAGCTTTCACCATTGTAAACAATGCTGAAATGAACTTTCTTGTACATTTCTCTTTGGGTACACGAATGAAAGTTCTCTAGAGTATATTGATAAGTATGAATTGCTGGAAGGAGGGCGAGGTGCACCTTAAATCCTACTAGTGCATGCTGTTGGTGCTTTTCACTGGTTGGTTCATCCCTGCCTACCAGCTGCTGTGAATGTTGGCTGCTAATGACTATGACTACCCTTTCTCTGGTGGTAGAAGTTAAGCACCCCCCCCCCCTTACTGCCCTGGGAAGTAGAGGGGGAGCCAGTGGCCAAGGACTGGCTGACACTAGGTAGACAAAGCTAGCTCCTTACCTCTGGATGGATTTGATTCATTGGATGCAATTTATGTTCTTGAGTTCCTCTGAAGACCAGGCTGAAACTAATGTACTGAGTCCCTACTTACCCCCATCTTCTTCTGAGGGCACTCCTTCGATAGACCACTCTCACAATTCCCATAAGCCAGGGAACCTGACCCAAGGTAATAATAATGTTTTGCCAAAGACTCTCCAAAATGGTTGTATCAATTTATGCAGTTGAGCTGAAGCTCAAAGGCTGAGAAAGAGAAAGACATTCAAGGAGTTGAAGAAAGAGTTCCAGGCAGAGGGAAAACAAAGACAAAAGCTCTGAGATGAAATAGCTCTGTAAATTCAAAGAACTGAGAGAAAGTACCGCTGAAGTTTTGGGAACAATAGAAAGAGAAGGATAGTGGTTAGGCTTGTAGATACGTGTAGGAGTGAGGCCAGGCAGGACTTATAGGCTGTTTTACATTTTTTCTAATAGTAATAGGAAGTTCTTGAGATGAGTTAAGCAGGAAAGTGATAGGGACCAGCTTAAGCTTTAAGAAAATTACTCTGGTGTATATAGAGAATGGATTGGAAAGAGGTAAGAGAAGCAGGGAGTTGGTGTCCATAGAGCAAGGAGAATGGATCATAAAAAATAGTGTTAGTGCAAAAAGTAAGAAACATGATGGGATCTACAACATAATATTCTTTGTGTATATAAAACACACGACATACAAACAGATGTATTCTTCGGGGATACATGTGTATATCGAAGTGGCTGCCTATGTAGGGGAAAAAGAAGTGAGTGGAGATTGGAGCTTATAAAGGACAATGAAGCCAGAGACATGCTTTGCAAGGAATGGAGGTGATTATGTGCCTTGAATCGGGGTCTATAATTTACTCAATTCTACACCCAAAGAAAACAAAAATCGAGACAGCAGCAACCACTTTCCCCACCACTATTTTCCCTCTCTTGGAGATCCCTGTTTGGGATGGGGAAAGGTCAAAGATTGTGCCACACTTTGCTTCAGAGAGTAATAACTTATTGTTCTGAGGGCCTCCGGGACCAGGTTCTCAGAGAGACATTAAAAATAATCTAACCTTTTACTTACTATGTGGCTTCACTGGGTTGCAGAGACTTTCCCTAGTGATCGATTCAACATCTTAGTCAGAACCTGAAAGCCAAAAGAAGCAGAAATTCTCTGGAGCCTCATTAGTGAGGAAGCAGATGGAGCCTTGAGGCAGTCTGATGACTGGTTCTGGTGCGATTCCCCTGATGCAACTTCGTAGCCTAATTCCTCAGTTCCCTGGGGGGTTCCATGAAGCCAGCTCTGTCTCTGGGTTCCAAGAGAATCCAGGCTGAGATATCTTGTCTTTGCACAAGTTTATGTCCTGGTCCCAGGAGACCTGGAAACCAACTTCTCCCATATGTGGTGTAGCTCTGTGACCTCATCACCCAGGGCAGGGATCGACACCCATTAGGTGTCAGCAAATGTCTGCAGATAAAAAGTGAGTGCCTGAATACTTGACTGAGGACAAGGGCCTTGATATTTTCCTTTAAGTGCTCATGAAAGCGTATGGCATACTGTCCAGATGTATTTGTCAACTCATGTTCAAAGAATTAGTTAAGGTTGCTTCTTTGTGTCTCTGTGTAGCTTTGAGAGACTTAAAGTCCTGGTGACTAGCAATCATGTTTCTGGAGGACTGTATGTCAGTTTTATCCAATGTCATGCTGCTCTGAGGGACTTCAGAGACTCCTCCGGATACTGTTCAAGAAACTCCCAATCCCAAATGTATTGGGCAAGCATCCATGGACCGTAGTAGTTTCTCAGTGATTAGCATCTGAGCTGAGGAGTATGGAGGAAGCCAAATGTTGCTGAATGGAACCTTAACCAAATAACCTCCCAATAGGCAAACACTAGCAATGTCTTCTAGGCCCCAAATCTTGGGCTGGGGCCTGCAGACCTTGAGAGGAATGAGTGATTCTCACCCAGAGATACCCTAGATCTTGGTCCATTGGGAAACAAGCATAAGTAAATATCACCTCTAATCCCATCACCCAGAGACAACTGCATGCCACATATTGGTATATTTACTTTTAATATTTGTGTGTACATATAGAAAGTGTTCCTTCTTGTTGTCTTATCACATAAGAAATTTCATGCTCATAAATGTGATGCCTAATATTTCACCTGTCATAGGTACCATCATATGCTTAAGCATTTCCTAGTTGATGGGCATTTAAGCTCTTTTATTTTTAAAGTTATAAACAGTATTGTGATAGATATCTTTGTTTATAAGCTGATTCCATTTTGAATGATTTATCAGGACATGTATCCCTAGCCATGGAATTATAGGGTCAAATTATATGTCTCCATGGCTCTAATCATCTTTTCTTTTCATTTGAGAGAGAGAGAGAGAGAGAGCGAGAGCGCATAAGAACTGGGGAGAGGGGCAGAGGGAGAGAGAGAATCTGAAGCAGGCTCCACACTCAGCACAGAGCCTGATGTGGGGCTTGATCCCATGACCCTGGGATCATGACCTGGGCTGAAATCAAGGGTCAGACCTTCAACGGACTGAGCCACCTAGGTGCCCTTCTAGGTATCTTTTATATGCTAATGTCTTCCAAATGTGTGCCACCACCTAAGAGGTTTTATACCTTAATACCTTCTTGCCATCTACCCTGCTCACCTCTCAGAAACTCAAACTCTTCTCTATATTAATTCATTATGCTCCCTCCCCAGGTCCCCCAAGTCAGAAATAAAGGATCATCCTTGATTTTAACCTTTCTTGTACCTCTAAGATCCAGTCCCCTCTTGAGGCTTCACGATTTCATCTCCAAACATAGCTAGATCATCTCTTTTCCTATCTCTCCTGCTCCCATCCTAGCTCAGGCCACCTTCCCTACTTGCTGGGCCGCTGCTCTCTCTGCTTCTGTTCCTGTCTGTCTCCAGCCCAGTCTCCTTGCAGCAACCAGAGTGGTCCATTCAATCTAAACCAAACCATCCCGCTCCCCCAGCTGAAAATGCTTCAGTGGCTTCTCGTTGAAGTTATGGCATGAAAACCAGGATGACTTTCTGGCTTGATCTGCCCTTACACACCTCTCCATCTCAACCTGTTCTACTCACAGCCTTGCTAACAAACCACTAGCACTGACATTCTTTCAGCCCTCAAACACATGTCTGTGGTTTTGAAGATCCTGTTCCCTCTCTCTGGAAGGCTCCTTCCCCGACTCTCAGAGGAGCTGGCACCCTCTTGGCCCTCCGGTGGCAGCTTGAACGTCTCTCAGACACACTTTCCCTGACCAACCAATCTATGAAAGTGGCCACTCCTCCTCCAGTTATTCTCTGTCTCAGATTATGGTTTCCTGGGGACACTCATTGTCGTGATTAGTTTTTTCCTTGTCTGTTTGCATTTAGAAGATCTCTTCTGTACCGGTCTGTAAGCTCCATGAAGGGAGGCAATCATGTCCATCTCATTCTTGGTTTCCCCAGCACCTAGCCCAATGCCTGCCATCAGTAAATATACATGAATACAATAAGAAGGAGGGAGGGGAGACCCCCATAACTGAGGTTGTTTTTTGATGAGGGGTGTTGGTTGTCTGGGCTGCTCCTAAAAGGGGATTTGGCTTGTGAAGACTGAGTGCAAGGACTTCAGCAGCAGCAAGAGCCCAACTCTCCACACTGCCCCCATGGGGTCGCTGGGTGGTGGCACCAACGCAGCTCTGACCACCTCATCATTTGACCAGTGGAGGGCTTGTTATTGTTAGATTTCAAGGGGGGGAAACTGAGGCCTAGAACAAGTCAATAAATGAATCACAGCCCAACTAGTAGTGGAGCCAGGAGCAACCTGAGATCATTCTCCCCTAGCAGTGTGTCTGTGGCATTACTCTGTCCTAGATGGGGACTGCGCATGGAAGTCTATGAGACTTCCAACCATGAAGCTGGAAGCATTTTCCTTGAAATTGGTTTTAAGGTAGTGAGCTCCCCATCAAAGGGAGATACGAAGACAAGACAAAATGTTCTTTAGACAGGGATGCTAAAAATCCAGTTCCTCTATTTAGATGGTGTGGAGGGGGGTAGATGGGCTTGTTTGAATCTAGAATCCTTTCATCACTGAATCAGTGGTGCTAGGAGTTTGGTAAGAGAGACAACGGGCTGGGGCACCTGGGTGGCTCAGTCGGTGAAACATCCGACTTTGGCTCAGGTCATGATATGCTTTGTGAGCTCGAGTGCCCCATCCAGCTCTATGCCGATAGTTTGGAGCCTGGAGCCTGCTTCAGATTCTGTTGTCTCTGTCTCTCTCTGCCCCTCTCTCACTCGTGCTGTCTCTCTCTCAAAAATAAGTAAACGTTAAAAAATTAAACAGAGAGAGAGAGAGAGAGAATGGGCTGAAAGGGTCTATGGTTTGGGAGTTCTAAAATCATCCTATCCATCAAAAATAGGAAAGAGGGGGAGTGGGCTGGTGGGGGAGGCAACAAAGTGAAAGAAGAGAGAAGGAGAATCTGGTTTACTTCTTGTAAATAAGACCCATTTCCCAATAGCCTTGTTCATTGGAGTGATTACCCATGTTTGTCAGAAGGAGCTGCCTTGGGATTGCTTCCCTGAGGCTGCCCCAAAACTAACAAATAGGCCTGACATAGTCCTGGCTCAGTTGAGACTCAGGCACCTGAGCGCCTTCCTTCCTGAACTTGAGACTCAGGCACCAGCTCTTGGGTCCCCCAGCCTTGCTGGGGTGCCCACAGACTTACAGTTGGTCTCCTCTATTAGGGGACCAAAGATCCAGGTACCAGCTCCTCTGCTTTTCACCTGTACCCTCCAGCCCTGAATCCCACAGTCTTACTTAAGATGCTTCGTGTTCTGACTGTGAATTTTCATTGAATGGAGGAGAAAAGTGGAGGCAACAGAACCAGTGAGCTCTAAGACCAGCACAGAGCTGTGGGTAAGGTTTGGACATCATGGCCTCTCTCTCTCTCTCTCTCTCTCTCTTCCTTTCATTATCTTTTCTCCTCTCCACTTTCTCAGTCACACAAACACACTCACATACTTTGAAAATTCTTCATATAATCTAACTTTTAGTATTTAAAGGTAATTAGCAATCCCTCCAATCTTTTCAGTGCTCTGTTGCATGTAGTTCCCAAGCCTGCAAGGAAGGCTTCACGGGTGGGACAGAGAGGCTTGGGGACGTTGCATGGCCTCCTCAAGCTGCTGCAGCTAGGGAGCAACAGAAGAGGTGAGAAAGGCCAGTTTTCCAACACCGTGTTTGGAGCCCTTTTCTGAACTGTGCCTACAGCTTCTGCCCTCCTGCTGAGCAGACCTGCAGAGGGGTTTGTGCCTCTAAGGCCACCTGACCACACAAGTGTTCAACCTGCTGAGTCGTACAGATTCAGAACAGCATTTCTGTACAATCAGAACCACCAGGTGATGGCTAAAAAGGACTTGGTTCTCAGCACAGAGACACCGACTCATCTCAAGGACCTGAACCTCTTTTAAAAATCTGCATCACAGGTGATTCTGATGCACACGAAGGTGTGGGGGACACTTGCCTTGAGGACTAGAAAGCAGATGGGCCAATGTCCCTTGAGTGTCCAGCCCTGTTACCTGCCTCCGATCTCACTCCTATCAGTCGGGAGCCTGAGAGAGCCCTGAATCCAGGCACCCAGCTGGTTGTGGAGGGTGTATTTCCCTGTTCCTCCTTCTCATCGTCACAACACGGGGTACACATCACTAGCTCGAGACAGATTAACCTGCACGTTTTCTATTTTATTGTGTAAGAGGAAGCTGAAATTTTAATTTAGCTGTTACTGCAAAAATCTTTGCATATATAAATGAGAAAGTTTTTTTTTTATCACTTTTGATGCCCATAATCATGGATATATTTAATGGATTACATAATTTTTTAGAACAGCTTTATTGAGATGTAAGTCAATACTATTAAAATTAACCCATTTAAAGTATACAGCTCAATGGTTTTAATACAGTCACAGAATTGTGCAACTATCACCACAATCTAATTTTAGAACATTTTCGTTACTCCCCAAAGAAGCCCAGTACCCATTAACAGTCACTCCCATTTCACCCTTCCCACCACCCCTGGCAACCACTCGTCTACTTTCTGTCTCTACGGATTTGCCTATTCTGTATTTTTTTTTTAACATTTGTTCATTTTTGAGAGTGAGAGAGACAGAGCATGAGCAGGGGAGGGGCAGAGAGAGAGGAAGACACAGAATCTGAAGCAGGCTCCAGGCTCTGAGCTGTCAGCACAGAGACTGATGCGGGGCTCAAACACAGGGATCACGAGATCATGACCTGAGCTGAAGTCGGGCACTTAACCTGACTGAGCTACCCAGGCACCCCTATTCTGTAATTTTTTAAGCAAAATATCTACTGTTGAATGTTTATGTTGTTTCTACATTTTTCCTATTACTAACAAGGCTCTGATACACATACATACACTTTTTTTTAACATTTTTTCTGGCTATAGTCTTAAGATAAATTTCTAGAACTAAAAAGTACTTAATCAAAAGCATGTTCTTTTGTTTGTTTCTTTCCAGAATCACAAAATGACACTGCTGAGTGTACATTTTTCTCCTTTTTGGTGTGTGTGGAAAATACCCAGTAATGTGGAGAAAATCTTTTTCAAGAGTAACTCCGTGTGTGTGTGTGTGTGTGTGTGTGTGAAAATGTACTTTATAGCAGATTTCTATGACCTTCAGGAAATACAAAATTCAATTTACAGAACACTGGAAGACCAGGTATAAGCAGTCTGGTATTTGCTTCCATGTTCAGCATGACCACAGTGATTTCTAGCATAAAAGCATAAAGTTCCTGGATCTCAAGTATCTTCAATAGCTGCCAGTCTAATTTAAGACTACTGTGCTTGCTTCTTCAAGAGATACCTTTCTCAATACTTGTGACTTAGCCTTAAAAAGTCCACTTTGCTATTTCCTTCAGGTATTGAGTTAATTAAAAAACTTCTTTCTCTTCATCTTGACTTACTTGTAATGAAAGCTGGAAAAATTAAAACGTGTTTCACAAGTGAGATTGGCAACGATGAAGGAGCCTGACAGTTTCCATGACATTACTTTGGGGAGTGGGAGCTGAAACTATCTTTTTGGAGGACACTCTGGCAATATGTATGAAAATGGAAAGCATGCATCCCTTTGGCTATAAAAATATATCCAAACATGTATGTACAAAAATATTCACCATATTTCTGTAACAGAAAATGGGGGAAAAAATCTACATATCCATCATCAGAATATTGATAGAAGTATGTGTGGTATTATCATAAAATGAAATAGTATACAACCATTAAAAATGATGAAAATATTGATTTAGACAATGTTCTCCAGTGCATTGTTGAGTGAATAAAAATGATTTAATGAAAAAACAAAACTGAAAGAATTTCACCAAAATGCCAATGGAATCTGGGGTGATTTTTACTTTTTCTTTTTTCTTTTTTTACATTTTTCTGTGTTGCTTGAATTTCCATAATGAATTTTTTTGTTTATAATTAATAGATTGCAATACAGTAAAAAGCTAATTTTATTTAGAAAAAATCCATGAATATCTTTAAAAATGTATATTTAAGGGGATGGGTACATTTCAAATTAGAAGTTAACAATAAAGTGAATACAAGTTTAAAATGGAAGTTAACACAGATGTCATAATAAAGAGTAAAAAGACTGGCACATACAAAAAGAAAGCTATGGGCCAATCCTACTTATAAATAAGAAAAAACAATATGGTTTAATATCAGGAAAGTTATTATCAGTGATAAACAGTGAAAAAGCATCTGATCAAAAATGCCACATCCATATCTGATTATTACAATACTATCATAAATTACAAATAGAAAGATAATTGCTGAATATATATACTCTCTTTTGCTTAAAATCCTTTACGGCTCCTAACTGCACTTACAATAAAATTTTAAAACCTTAACAAGACAGCCTGCTCTGGACCCTGCTGGCCTGCATGACTTCATATCTCACTGATACCCTCCTCACTCTGCCACACTGGCCCTTACTTATTCTGTAGACACAGCAAACCCTTCCTCAGGGACTTTGCACACACATCGCTATCTACAAGGCTCTTTGCTCAGGACTTCATAAGACTGACTGCTTTTTTGTCCTTTTTTGTCTCAACAAAAAAGACATCAAAATATGGGAAGTGGTTATTTATCTCCACTTGGTAAATTAAATCCAGTCTAGTTATATTCTCTCATTTTTTTGAAAGCTTTTATTCCACTTACAGTAGATTTTCAAAAGAAAAAGACACAATAAACTGTTTTAATCTTAAATACTTTTTTTAAAGCTTATTTATTTATTTTGAGAGAGCATGAGTGATGAGGGGGTGCAGAGAGAGAGAGAGAGAGAGAGAGAGAATCCCAAGCAGCCTCCACACTGTCAGCACAGAGCCCTACGTGTGGTGTGGCTCCATCCCAGGAACCATGAGATCATGACCTGAGCCAAAGTCAAGAGTCGGTCACTTAACCAACCAAGCCAGCAAGGTGCCCCTAATCTTAAATACTTTTAAACTGTTTTTGGTACAATATGAAATGTTGGTCTAATGTTTTCCCTTAAATAGACAGCTATCCCAATACCATTTATTGAATAATGCAATTTAAAGTACTACCCTAGGGGTGCATGACCTAAGCCAAAACTAAGAGTCAGATGCTTAACTGACTGAGCCACCCAGGCACCCCAGATCTTTAAACATTTCTAGAGTATTGTAAGATGATAGAATTTTAAATAAGACGTAGACATTATTCCTGTAATATTAGGTATGCCAGAATGGAAGTTGCTGGAATGACTGAATTGCATGAAGATTTTCCCCATTATGTGTTTGTGCCTGTTATTAGTTTGTTGTTAACTTAAAATATTATATTTTTAATTTTTGGAGGAGCCTCCATACTGGGTTTAAAAAAAAGTTTTTTTTTACGTTTATTTATTTTTGATATAGTAAGACAGAGTACAAGAGGGGGAGGGGCAGAGAGAGAAGGAGACACAGAATTGGAAGCAGGCTCCAGGCTCCGAGCTGTCAGCACAGAGCCCGACATGGGGCTTGAACCCACAAACTGCAAGATCATGACCTGAGCCGAAGTCGGATGCTTAACCTACTGAACCACCCAGGCGCCTCCATATTGTTTTTTACAGTGACTGCATCAGTTTGCATCTCCACCAACAGTGCCCTAAGGTTCCTTTCTCTACATTCTTGCCAACACTTCTTGTTTCTTGTCTTTTTGATATTAGCCATTCTGAATAGTGTGAGGTGATATTGTGATTTTGATTTACATTTCCCTGATGATGAGTGATGTCGAGCATATTTTCACGTGTCTGTTGGCCATCTAGATGTCTTCTCTGGAAAAACATCTATTCAGGTCTGCCCATTTTTTAAAATGGGATTGTTTGGGGGCGCCTGGGTGGCTCAGTCGGTTAAGCGTCCGACTTCAGCCAGGTCACGATCTCGCGGTCTGTGAGTTCGAGCCCCGCGTCAGGCTCTGGGCTGATGGCTCGGAGCCTGGAGCCTGTTTCCGATTCTGTGTCTCCCTCTCTCTCTGCCCCTCCCCCGTTCATGCTCTGTCTCTCTCTGTCTCAAAAATAAATAAACGTTAAAAAAATTTTTTTAAATGGGATTGTTTGGGGGTTTTGGTGTTGAGTTGTGTAAATTCTTCATATATTTTGAATATTAACCCTTTATTACATGTATCACTTACAAATATCTTCTCCCATTCACTAGGCTGACTTTTTGTTTTGTTGATGGTTTCATTTGCTGTGCAAATCTTTTTATTTTGGTGTAGTTCCAGTAGGTTATTTTTGCTTTTGTTTCCCTTGCCTGAGATTTCACTTATACATAGAGTATAAAAAGCAAAAGAAACAAACAAAAAAACTCACCAAACAGACTCTTAAATGCAGAGAACAAACTGGTGGCTGCCAGAAGGGAGGTGGGTGTGTGGATGGGTGAAATAGGTGAAGGAGATTAAGAGGTACCAATTTCCAGTTAAAAAATAAGCCGCAGAAATGAAAAGTATAGGATTGGTAATATAGTCGATAAAATTGTAATAATATCATACGGTGACAGATGACTACACTTACTGAGGTGAGTGTTGTATAATGTATAGAATTTTCAAATCCCGTTGTACACCTGAAACTAATATAAATTGCATATCAATTATACTTTGATAATAAATTTTTAAAATTATAAAATTTAATCTAAGACATTTTAATTCTAATGAAATAGTTAATTTTGCTTATTATGAATGTTCATATTCATTGGTGCCTATGTTGCGGACAGTTGGGAAAATGCATGGAAGCAACCAGAGTGGAGTCTCCGAGTTCCTGCTCCTGGGGATCTCGGAGAGTCCTGAGCAGCAGCGGATCCTATTCTGGATGTTCCTGTCCATGTACCTGGTCACAGTGGTGGGAAATGTGCTCATCATCCTGGCCATCAGCTTTGATCCCCGCTTGCACACTCCCATGTACTTCTTCCTGGCCAACCTCTCCTTCACCGACCTCTTCTTCGTCACCAACACAATCCCCAAGATGCTGGTGAGCCTTCAGTCTCAGAACAAAGCCATCTCCTATGCAGGGTGTCTGACGCAGCTCTACTTCCTCGTCTCCTTGGTGGCCCTGGACAACCTCATCCTGGCCACAATGGCATATGACCGCTATGTGGCCATCTGCCGCCCCCTCCATTACACCACGGCCATGAGCCCTGGACTCTGCATTTTGCTCCTCACCTTGTGTTGGGCACTTTCTGTCCTCTATGGCCTCACCCACACCCTCCTCATGACTAGGGTGACCTTCTGTGGTTCCCGGAAGATCCACTACATCTTCTGTGAGATGTATGTCCTGCTGAGGCTCGCGTGTTCTAACACCCAAGTCAATCATATGGTGCTGATTGCCACAGGCTGCTTTATCTTCCTTACTCCCTTAGGATTCATGATCATGTCCTATGTCCGGATTGTCAGAACTATTCTCCAAATACCCTCAGTGACTGGGAAGTACAAAGCCTTCTCCACCTGTGCCTCACATTTGGCTGTGGTCTCCCTCTTCTATGGGACACTTGGTATGGTATATCTGCAGCCCCTCCAAACTTACTCCATGAAGGACTCAGTAGCCACAGTGATGTATGCTGTGGTGACCCCCATGATGAACCCTTTCATCTACAGCCTGAGGAACAAGGACATGCATGGGGCTCTGGGAAGACTGCTCCTAGGGAAAGCCTTCCAGAGGTTGACATGAGGTAATTTGGGGCATTGAAGTGGAGACTGGGAATTTCCTCTACCATGTGCAAAGCATTATCCTATGGGAGACACATAAGTGAGTGGGACATAGCTCCATCTCAGAATAAGCTCATATATCTGTGATGAAGAAAAGACACCTACATGTAACCCAGAGTTCCCCAGACCTCACCAGCCTTGGCAATAAATAAGGTTATGCTAACATGAATACTAGAATTTTGCAGGATCCTGACCATAGGATCACAGTGCCACCCTCCCAGCCTTTCAAAATATGCCCAGTTATGGCCTGGGGAGGGGTGGGTCTTTGGTTTTCTCTAGCACACATCCACTCATGGTTCTGAGCTCTGGCCCTCTCTAAGGGGCCTGATGCCTATAAGCCACTTGGAGAAGAAGACTTGTACCACTCTGTGGCAGATGCACTGGGTAGGTTGTCCATTCCCAGCTCTGCTGGCCACAGCTCTTACTGCTTTAGCGCTAACCCATATTCTCTCTGGACACAGACCCTACTGTTCAGGCAAAGCTTGCAGACAAGTGCTTCTCCTCCGCTCTGGGTTGGTTTTCATCTCTTGGGCTTCAAAGCAATAGTTGACTGTGTTTCTCCTGCTTTCCTTTTCCCTGTGGGAAGACCTTAACCTTGGGCAGTCCATCCTGTCCTTTGTTATTGTGGCTCCTCACTCCATTGCCTGTCCCATCTCTCCTGCTTGCTACCACTCTATCCTTCACTCAGAATAAAGCTCCCCAGCTTATCAACACATGCATGAACAGGAATGGCGGTGGAGGCAGTAGAAGGCAGGAGGGAACTGTAAGACTCAATCTCTACTTAGGCTCCAGCCATGTAAAATGCAATGAATGGAAACTGAGTAGCAACTGGTAAGTCACTGAACTGTGGCAGTTCCAAAGAAAGAGCAATCCTTTGCAGATGAATCAGTGGAGCCAGATCAGATTTTGACAGATGGGGAAATGAATTGATTTGAGATTCAATTCATTTAACTGATAATGATCAAGTGCCTCTTAGGGGGCTCAAACTGGGTTACAAACATGAACCAGGAGTTCACAATAGATGGGAAGAATATTTTAATGCGATGGCTGATGGCAGTGGTCATGCTCTGCGTAGGAGGGTTGAGGGGCACGGAGGACGAAAGCCTAGCTTGGCTTGTTAGTGAGGAGGATTCAG
The DNA here is from genome assembly GCF_028749965.1 of Puma concolor. Lineage (NCBI taxonomy): Eukaryota > Metazoa > Chordata > Mammalia > Carnivora > Felidae > Puma > Puma concolor. The sequence continues at coordinate 14,375,561 of NC_141680.1, read as the reverse complement.
GGAAGGCTTCCTTAGGGGGTTGACAGCTGGCCTGAGACTTAAGTAATGCCATGTTAAGAGCTACCCAGGGAAAGCGGGACAAAGTAAGATCACTGTGACAGAGGAGGGGAATGGTGTGGACGGGAGTCTTGCTATCTGCTCAGCCAGCCAGCACTCTTGTCCCAGCCTTACCTATACCTGTGTGGTCATGGAAGTCACCTCACCTGGCTAAGCCTTGTGTTCTCATCTTTTTGTTGAGTACGACAGCATCATGTCACTCAGAGGGTAGCCGTGAGGAAAATGAGATAATGTGCAAAAGCCCTTAGAGGAATGCCTGGCCCATAGCCAGTGCGGTTGTTATTAAGCAAGAACAGGTGGACAAAGACAGAGAGGCAGGAAACAGCCCGACAGGTGAGGGGAACGTCCTAGCCGAGTGTCCAGGGTGAACAAGCAGCCGCCAGTGGGAGGGACTTCAGATGGCCTCAAATGCCTTGTAGAGGAGCTTGAAATGAGTCTGCAGACAATGAGGTACCATGGGATGTTTGTTAGTTTTAACTTTTATTGTTTTTATTAAACCAACAATGTACACTTCTGGCAGAAATATTAAAATCAAAGTAAACCCCAAATAATTACCTGTATTTCTACTGCCCCAAACAGCTATTTGGTATAGATTCAATTTGGTATAAATTCTAAACTTTGACCTCTGGTAATTATATATAATCATATTTTTTTCCGAATAAATTCAAATTGTCTTGAAACTTGCTTTTTCACTTAATAATACATTTCTATGTCAGTAAATATTCAGCTGCATTACCACTTACTGCCTACGCAGCCTTTCAGTGGGTGATTTAATGAAGACAGCAGAATTCATTTAACACTGTTGTTCAATATTTAGTTGCTTTCATTTCTCCCCTTGTTTGCAACATGGCAGTAAGTGTCTCATCTGTACCTCTTTGTTCCCTTCTTTGATTTTTTCCTTAGGGGAAATTGGTGAAATGGAATTGCCAGGGCCAAATGCTTTATTGTTCACAGTCTTTGATATATTTCCTGAATCACCTTCCACAAAGGTCATAATGACCTGGACTTTCACAAAGAGGGGTCACAAGATCTTGTTTCTATTTTGTTTGTATTTATGGGCCTTGTGGGATCTGAGAAGGAGAGGAAGCACCTGAACTTTTAAGTACAACCTGCAAAAGCAAAAGCAACATTGTGCTCCTTTAGCAACATTGTTCTACAAAACTGGACAAGGTTCCTGGTGAGTTCAGCTTCTGACCTGTCACTGTCAGCCAAGCTGTGCCCATGAGAAAAAAAAGCCTCTCTGCCTTTTGACCATCTGACAATCCAGGGGAAGGCACTGGAAGGCAGGCACTGGCCACAAGCAGGCTGCTGCAGTGGGTGCATCACTCCCTCCCTGCCTGGTAGGATGGTGTCCCTCAGGAGCCAAAGTTCTTGTCCACAACAAATCACTTTTTTCTTGATCATCCGGAAGGGATGACATCCAGACCATAGGAGTATCTGCCTTGGACACATTTAGCAGGAGGGGGAGGGGCAGCTGGTGCTTCTGTTTTCTTCTTTGCCTCTTCACCCCAATAAAAATATCTTTTATTTAAAATCCTGAGCGTTAAGAGTGCTTACTTTGGCCTTTTGAGCTGTGGCCGATTGTGAGAAGCTATTAGTACCACAGGACCTGTAGGCATTTTCCCCACAGTCTAGTTAAAAGGCCTGGGACGTAAACTCTGATTATACAGAAGTTCCCCTTAAGTGTGGTTTTGCTTTCTGTGGTTCCTGGTACCCACGGTCGAAGCAGATGATACTCCTCCTGACCTCAAAAGGTCAATAGTCTCCTAATACTAGGTCACAATGTCTATGTCATTCACCTCACTTCATTTCATCGTGTAGGCGTTTTATCATCTCACATCATGGGGGGGGGGGGGCAGAGTACAGTTCAATAAGATACTTTGAGCGAAAGACCACATTCACATAATTTTTGTCACGGTTTATCATTATAATTGCCCTATTTTATTATTTATTATAATTGTCTTATTTATTATTGTTGTTAATCTCTTACTGTACTTAATTTATGAATTACACGTTATCATAGGTATGTATGTGTAGGGGAAAAACAGGGTATACAGAAGGTTCAGTACTGATGAAATTATGAAGTGGGCTTTGTGAGTAAATGCTAAGAAAGAATTCTTGAGACGTTTTTGGTACAAAAAGGTGATTTAATTATACCAGGGGACAGGACCAATGGGAAGAAAGAGCTGCACCGAGATTGTGAGGAGGGACTGATAATATATTTTTAATCTTGTGGAGGCAGGGGGATAGAGATTAAAGTAAGTTTCTAAGGAATTTTAAAGCAAGGCTTTTAGGGCCTTGAGGGGCTAGCTGCTGTTATGATAAGGTTACTTTTAGCCTTTACTTTATTATTTTTTAATTTTTATTAATGTTGAGAGAGAGAAAAAGAAAAAGAGGGAGGGGCAGAGAGAGAGGGAGACACAGAATCTGAGGCAGGCTCCAGGCTCTGAGCTCCACGGCCCATGAGATCATGACCTGAGCCAAAGTTGGGCACTCAACTGACTGAGCTACCGAGGTGTCCCTACTTTTAGTCTTTAATGAAACAAAAACGTTAAGGAAGTAAGGCAGCCATGAGTTCCCTGGGAAGGTCACACTCTGCATGTTTCCGGTTTCTATCAGTGGGCTGCAAGCTGTAAGAAGATTGAATTTAAGCTACATTTCTCTTGTCTTTGTGTTCCTCATTGGCCTATTTCCTATTATGTATTACTTCCAGAAGGTACCATGTTGGAAGCCCCACTGAAAAGCTGGAGTGTGTACCATCCTTTGCCCTTTGTCAGGTCTTACCCCACTTTCCTTCCGCCTCTCTGGCTCCAGACGCCCCATGGAAGCTCTGCTTGTGGCCTCTCAGCCCCTGTCTTGGAATCAGCAAATGGTTCGTCGGGAAAGCAGTGCAATTGTCAGCAACGTCTCTCTGAGATTCCTTGCTTTCCTGTGTTTTGGCCCCTCAGGTTACTTGGTAGATCTTTGATGCCTCTCAGACTTCCAAGGGCAAGGATGTTTATTTCTTTGCTTGACTGAGAGTTTTGACACAAAATCAACAAATCTTTTAGAATTTCTTAAAAAAAAAAAAAAAAAAAAGGAAAAGAGTTTTATTGGAGCCCAAGTGAAGCCTGCTGCCCAGGATACACAATCTTCACAAAGAAGAGTGTGCTTTGGAAAAGGAATGTTTAATCCAGGGTTACATATGTTTTTTGTTACATTGAGAGTTACAGTCATCATGGCCAAAGACGTTTCAGAAAATTAAAACCTTTATCTTATGCTTTTAGTATGTGCAAGTTCATAGGCTTCAGAGGTACAGGAACAGACACAGAACTTAGGGAGATTTTTCCTCTTATCTTTAGTTTGGAATGTTTCTTTTAGGTTATTTGCTAATGAAGCAGATGTACAATGTGTGCTCAGGGCAGAAAGATTGCCCATGCTTTGAAGTTGAATGAAGTCATTGTGATCTTGGTAAAGGTATAGCTTCCCTGGGAGCCCAGGAGCAGGGCCCACAAACATTAAAAGTTACAAATTTTCTTTATCAGGAGCACTTGTAGAACAGTCCTTCTCAACCAGAGTTCCTCAGGAATTCAGTTCTAGTAACCTAAGGTATGCATTCTATGTAGTAAGTTAACTTCTGTCCTGTGCATCTAGGATGTTGCTAGGTATGGAGCCTTGGGAGAATTGAAAAAATTGTCCATTTTGAGAAAATTGACAAAATTGTCAGAATTAAGCACAGGGCTTAATTCTGTCATGGAAACACAGTTGTGAAATGCTAGTATAAAGCATCTTATTAAACTAGCTTAGGCCACATGCCCACGGAGAATCATCACTATGGCCAGGCCAGTGATAAATGCTAGTATCTCCACTCTGGAGGCACAGGGTGGAACCCATTCCCAAGAACCACCTGGATGCCAGAGGGAAACTGGGAGCTGATAGAAAGGCAGAACCAGAAATCAGAAAGACCATGAATGTTCACTACAAGCAATTACCAAATCAAATAAAATGTAGACTTGCGGTTTCCACTCAGACTTGGAAGTCGTTACTCATCTTCAAGATAAGAAAAAAGATGAGCAATCAAAAAACAACAACTCTTTTTAGATCTATCAAATAACTGAGGTCGCATAAATAAAAAATGAACCTTTGCTGTTGAGAACCCCCCGAGATTTTAGGGGCTGTTTGTCAGCACAATGTAAACTAGCTTAGCTTGCCTGCTACAGATGGAAAAAGTCTTTTTTTCGCTCAAAGCGAGACACAAAATCATAAAGCATTACAGGGAAAGACTATCAATCTGAAAATAAAGAGCCACAGTGAGAGGCAAATGAGCACTTATTTGGGATTAAAGAATTGCAATTCAGAGAGTACAGATTCTGGTAGAAATCCAAACAGCCCTGCTTGTAGGATGAAAGCAAGGGGCTTTTATGAGGAAAAGGAAGGGGCAATTACATGAGTTGAAGAAAAAAAGTTTTCTATCGGGTGGGAAAAGGATGTCTTTTAAGCATGTAGAGGTGGGAATTTATTGGCACCTGTGCATTTAAAGGTCATGCTTCTTAATGCGTCATATGTGTAATTACCTGTTAAATCTCCACCCCTGGGCATGACTTTTAGTACAATAATGAAGGAGAAAGTGAGTGAAAGGTCAGCTCTAGGGTCCATCTTGGCACAGCCTGGTTTGGTCCTGTCTTTGCCAGTCTTCATAGTTGAGTCATTCCTTTGGTAGGCATCCTGTTTCCACATTCCTGCAAGATATGCTGCTACTCAAGGGTCATAGAGTGTCAGCCATCAAGGAACGCTGGATTTTGCAGTTAGGGCTGAGAAGACCAGAGTCCTGTCTCTGCTGTCTTACCAAGGTCTGGGGACCTTTGATGGGTAATAGATAAGACTGGTCGTGTCAAATGCTCACAGGTTAGATGGAGTGGTGGAAATAGTGATAATATCCTCAAAATATTTTCTGGGTTCAGCCCTAGGAAAAAATTCACCCAACCTATTGTAATCAAGGGTCATTTAATGTGAAGAACTGTGGAGGAGATGATCTTGTCCCAGTACTTTAAGGTATAGGTTGGAACAAGTCCAGCCAGAGAAAGGAAATTTCTAATGTCTCAGAGCAGTGCTTACAACCCACATTCCTGATTTTTACTGACAAGAATTTTGCTTGTTCTCTTTAACCCTGAAGTGTTGGGAGACCCAAGAGTATCAGAAAACAGACATACTTCAGCTGTATTCCTTAGACTGTACCGGCAGGCACTGCCCCCAAAGGCAGGAAGGCTGATAACTTGAGTGGGCCAGGGGAATGAACCCTGAGCACACACCTCCACCCTCCTTCTCCCCTGCCAGTCCTGCCAGCCCTACTCTCTGTTCTCCTAGGATTGGCTGCTAGTCAGAAGAAGCAGAAGAGGAGTACCGAGACTATTCTGCATCATTATACCTTCAGCAAAACTTCAACTTCCCCCCTCCCCCGCCCAGTTAGAATGAGGGGAAGGGGAAACCCAACAATAACATCAAAGGTGCTAGTTATTACATGGCCACATGCTGATGGGAAGTGTTTCCATACTAGGAATGTTACTGTCTTCTCCGGTCCCATTCATTCTTCACTTTTTTCATACTTATCTCTGAGCTCATCAGCATTCCTGAGGCATCTTGCTTGATCATTCCAATCATCCCATCCTTTCTCATCTCCTATTCTCTTGTTTCCTTCCCCTAATTTCTGTCCTTCCTTCTCACCCCTTCTGCTCACCATCTTATCCCGTCCCTCACTGCATCCTCACATTATATCTTCATTAATCCACTCCCACTCCTGTCCTACCTCCCACACTCTTGTGTTTTCTTCCATCCTCATCTCAGCCCATCCTCAGCTTCATGGCTCCAAGAAGAGATCACAGGGAAGCCAGGCTCCAGGTGTAGCCATGGGGCAGATTTAGGAAGGATACATTGGAGGGATGGTAGAATTGCTAGGACAAGGTAAGTAGCCTTCCAAGGAAGGCTGCAGAAAAGGTGCGAATCGGAAATGGATGAGCTGAAGGCTGGATAAACATCAAGATGAGGAAATTCTCTGGATTGGAGCTGTACTGATGTACTAATAAAGCTAGAGAGAGGAATCACTCCCAGAAACTTCATTTATGGGCATTTTCTGAGCTAGGAGGTTTGGGAGGGGAAGATAAGATGTTGGAGGAGAGGGTTATATTGTACATTCCTTGCTGAAAACTCGAAGGACCTGGTTGGCATATAAATGCTTATTCTTACAAAGGCTTTATCATATCTGTGAACAAGGGGATTCATCCAATAAGAAAGACATGGCAGGGGGTGGAGATGGGACATTACTTTTTTGACCTGGAGATATATCATGTGTGTATTAAAGTGGTTTTAATTTAGTGAGCTATTTCTCTCTCTAGACCCTACCTGTCCACTAAACATTATATTGGGTTCTTGTGTGATAGTCAAGAGAAGGAATGGATTTTTTTTGGAGGTGAAAGGTGAAGTGTAGAATAGGATAATCTTGGCACTGGGCCCATGGCTTAAAAGCTCTTTCTGTACTCTGACCTAGATGGAATCTTATGTCCCCACCAGGGAAAAAAACCTTCACAGAGACATTACTGGTTACTTGGGTTAATTGGTTACCTATTATCCAAATAGCCCTTCCTTATACGCCATTGCTCTCCAGAACTACTGGGCTTTCAAGGCCTCAGCCTTACTTAGAAAGTGAGCACAGCCATACACAAGGTGGCAATTGAGCTGGGGCACTTGCTCAGCAGAACCTAGCTTCATATCTGCCTATCTTCTTTATTTTTCTTTAGAGCCCTTATCGCTGTGTGATATTCCATATATGAAGCTTATTTGTTTTATGTATTTTGTCTGTCTTCATGAAAACGTGAGTTGCATAAGTGCAGAGACTCTTGTTTATTTTGTTCACCAGTTCCCTAGGAAAGCATATGGATCCTAGAAGCAATTTAATAAATATTTCTTGTATGAATTAATGAATGAATTACATAGCATTTCTTTGCGGGGCACATACATCACACAAATCTTCAGGCAGTTAGAGATATGATTATGGGCCATTTTCTAGGTTACTACCTTCATGGGAAGTTTTCCTTAACCCAGGAAAGGCAGGAGAGAAGGGACATTGTCAAAGCTTAAGTCAGTGACTGCTTCCCCACAAGTACCCGCCACAGGGCGCCCTGAACATCAGGATTTCTAAGACTGTAAATGAGAGGGTTCAGCATGGGGTTGATAACAGTATTAAAGACCCCAACCCCTTTATCCTTGTCTGAAGACTCCTCGGAACCAAGACGCATGTAGTTGAAGATACCAGTACCATAGAAGAGGCAAACCACTGTGAGGTGGGAGCCACATGTGGAAAAGGCCTTCTTTCTACCTTCCACTGAACGGATTTGTAGGACTGCAGCTGCCACGTGTGCATAGGACACAGTGATGAGGACCAAGGGGGTTACAGCCATGAAGGCTGCTGCTACGAAGAGCAGCAGCTCATTGAGTTGGGTGCTGGAGCAGGAGAGCTGGAAGAGCTGTGGGAGGTCACAGTAGAAGTGATTGATCACACTGGGACCACAGAAGTTCAGGGTGGTTAGGGTAAGAGTGTGATTTAATGCATTGGTGAAACCCAAAGCCCAGGACACAACCACCAACATCCTCTGGACTGTCTTGCTCATTCGGGTGCTGTAGGTGAGGGGCCGGCAGATGGCCAAGAATCGGTCATAGGCCATCACTGTCAATAGGAAGCAGTCCATACCAGCCAGGAGGTGAAAGAAGAAAAGCTGTGTGAGGCAGGCTCTATAGGGAACGGTACGCTTGTGGGACAGGAGACGGGCCAACATTGAGGGAACAGTGACGGTGATGCACCCAACGTCCAGCACTGATAAGTTCCCCAGGAAGAAGTACATGGGGGTGTGGAGTTTGGGCTCCACCAAGATGGCGGCCAGGATGCTGAGGTTGCCCCCAACTGTGAGCAGATAGGCAAAGAGGAAGACTACAAAGACCACAGACTGCAGCTGTTCTGTTTCCACTAGGCCGAGTAGAATGAACTCAGTAACAGATGTCCTGTTAACCCCAACTTCTGGTTCCATGAGTTTCTGTAAGGAAATGTCCCAGGAGGGGAGATATCAGTCCACTCCAATTTATTTATTCAACATTAATGCTTTAAACTACCCATGTTAAAAAACCCCAAGTAAGTTCTCAGCTGTCTGGGTGATGATATTCCCACTCCCCAGGTTACACCTCATCACTCACCTCCTCCATGAACTCAGTGCCTCTGCTCTTAGCTGAGATGCCCCAAACCATCATCACTTTGTCCCTTCCATCCTCTCCTGGTTGAAAGGGTTGAAATACTTGGGGCATTGGGAAAATGAATTAAGATAAAAACAGACAGTGAGATTATGATGGATTTCTCCATTTTACTCTGGGGCATCAGTCAAAACCAATAAGCAGATTTTACAATAGAAAAATTAATGCTATTTCCAGAGAAACCAGAAAGCATTTGAAAATCTTGGCTTCAGAGCTTCTAGAAACAAAACTCAAACAAAGATAGCAAGACTCAGCCCCGTGATTGCAGACATCAGATAGTTGAACCGAGTATATTTATCCAAGGTGAGGAACGTAGGGCTGAAGTATAAATTCAAAATCCCTAGGTCAATAAGTTGCTGATGTTCTTGATGCCAACTAAGACTTTATAACAGCTTAATTTAAAATTATTTATTGTTGGGGCGCCTGGGTGGCGCAGTCGGTTAAGCGTCCGACTTCAGCCAGGTCACGATCTCGCGGTCCGTGAGTTCGAGCCCCGCGTCAGGCTCTGGGCTGATGGCTCAGAGCCTGGAGCCTGTTTCCGATTCTGTGTCTCCCTCTCTCTCTGCCCCTCCCCCGTTCATGCTCTGTCTCTCTCTGTCCCAAAAATAAAAAAAAAACGTTAAAAAATAAATAAATAAAATAAAATTATTTATTGTTTTTATAGTATCTGCTACTCACCTCTGAAATCAAAATTGCAAGCATGACCTCTGGGGCAGCTGCAGCTGGGTACTGTTAGTGTTCTACATCACACGGCCACCAACCTCCCACTTATTCTTGACTCGGACACAGCGGTTTGACCACTCGCTCTAAAGAGAGATCCTCAGGAAGTAGGCACATACTTAGAGAAGCAGATTGAGCCACGTTTTTCAGATATTATAAAAGATCCTGGTTAAAAAAAAAAATCAATATTTCTCTATTGCTGATGGGATGAGCAGAGCTCGAACTTCCTAAGAGTAATGTTATTCCCTTGCATAGAATACACTGGAATCAGAGGGAAGCGGTTGGAGTCTAGTGAGTCTAACAGAAGGGGAAAGGGTGATGGGTTCACATGAATGAAAACTTAGACGCAGTGATCTCTAAAATATGCTTAAAATTCTAGGATCTCCAGATAGGCGAGAAGGAGGACCAGTCACAGGCAACTCATAATTTCTGAAATTGATGATTGATCAGTGCTTTGCAAAGGACAAATCAATGGATTGACCACAGCTGTGTACATATACTACATAAAGAGCAATGAACCACTCTCTATTTTCCTTTTTTCACGTAAGCATTAGATTGTGGCTGTGTCACTTTCTACCTCCGTGCTCATGCAGTTTCTCTGCCTGCAATGGATCCCCTTCCAACTCTACATCCCAAGTGTTTCAAGACTGAAGGCTGGCTGCCTGGGAGTTCCCACGGTCAAAAGCACCACTGTCTCTCTGTCTTTCTCTCCTAAGCTCTCACTACACATGATCTCATGGAATTTATTACCATGTATCTTCTAGCTAAGTCATTTCTCCGTAAAGTGTATCTCCCCTACTTCTCTGTAAATGACATGAGGACCAGAAGCAGGTTTCATTCAGTTTAACAATATTAATACTTATCATACTGCTTTATATATAGTAGGTACTCAGTGTTTATTAAATAGATAAATAGATGGCTCAAGCATTCATAGGATTGCAGAGAAAGAGAGCACCAGCGTGACCTAGAGTTGTCATGGAAGATTTTCGGGACATATTGGAACTGAGGCTAGACTTTTGTGAATTAGGATGAATTACAGGAGGTGTAGAGGCATTTAGCATTCTCAAAGCATTGTTCCGAGTCCCAGGTTCTCCCTCCTGAGCTATTACAGCTCCCTGCTCTGGAACTCCAAAGAATACCTCCATGTTCCTTTTGATGGAAAGGCTCAGCAGGACCTGGGACTGGGGTGAAGGTTTAAGGCTGCCCGATGCAATGGGTCGTAGGCAGTGAATCAGACTCAGTGAATCCCGCTCTCCTACGCTCTCCTAAGAGTAACAGAGAACAGGCTTCCAAGAAATGGGGGTATGGGCGAAGGGGTCCAGAAAAGGAGCCAGGATCTTTGGGTCGTAGCCTCAGATCTTCCCATAAAACAGTTTCTTTTTCAGAGGCAGCAATTGTACCTCATGAAAAGTCAGATTTGAGCTGATGGCAGCAACAGAGGCCCCATCACTGTTTTGGAAGAGCAGGGAAAGAACCCCTGAGTCCACTCACCTAGGCACGGGCGTAGACACAAGGGAGGCTCTTCAGGAAAGGAGATGAGGAGTTATGTAGATCCACGTATCCGCCAGAAAGGAGGTAAGGAACTAGATATAATAAATCAAGGAAACAAGCTGATATTTTCTGTATCCTAGCATTACCCTTACAGTGTTATCCCTCCAAAGAGGGAGTAGACAGATGGGGAGAAAGACAAGTTGTTTTGTAAACAACACAAGCCCTTCCTAAACATAGCAACCATGCCTCACATCTTCTGGTATTCAAACTTTCTTTTAAAAAGATGAACAAGGGCTCTATCTCTAGCCATAGCTTCATAGCAAGTAGTTAGAGACGGTGATATAAATTCCATTTAATGGTAGGGTCACTGAGGTCCCAGGACTTGCTCACATTCTCAAGCCACCCAGGAAACTAGAGGTATAAACGGGACTAGATATAGGTTTGCTAAGGGAGGGGTATATTTCTCAGATGTCAACCCCGAGCGGAGCCACTGAGCAGAGATAAACTAATTTCCAGACTTGTCTTGGGCCTGGGATGAGGAAGGAGCCCCAAAAGAGACACAGGAAGGAGAAGCTTTCTTCACACCCAGTTTCCTCATGAGTCCTCAGAAATGTGGTGTTTTTCCCCCTCAGGGCCTTGTTAGTGGGAGCCCCTGGGACTGTGTCTTAGGCACCCAGCAGTGTCTCTGGAAATGGGGATCGAAGAGCTATATTGGGCTAGGAGGCCTCCTGGGGAGCTGTCTGCCAATATGACTATCTAGGCCGGGCTCTGAGAGATTGAGAGCCCTGGTGAAGGCGGCAGACTAGTAAACAGAAGATGCAGGAGGGTTAAGGAGGGCGTTCCTCTGACACCTATAGCCACCACTCAACACTCCTTTCCCAAGAGAGGGTCTCTGTCTTCTCCCACCAGAGGAGCCTTCTGCAGTAGGAAATGCACTGTGGACAGACCTGTTTTCTGGCGTCCGGTGGTTGACTTTGGACAAGCTGCTGTACCCTTTTGATCCTCAGTGTCCTTATCTGTGAAATGGGCATATCCTCTACCATAGAGCATTGCCTGCAGATTAAATCACGTAAGATTCGCTAAGCTGATGATAGAAGTTTGGCAACACATCAGCATATCAACTGATAACATTTGTGGGTATTTGTTAGGCACATGATAATATGTTGCGTACTTGTTGCGCCTGGGTCCCTGTCCTTCCTCACAACACCTCTAGGAGGCACCTTGTGGCAGACACATCAGATGTCTGCCTCACCTCTCCCTCAGCCTTTCTTCTCGTTTCATCTGCAGCTGGGTCGGACAGTTCCCCTCAGGCTTTTGCTTGTGGCAGGCCGACAGAGGGTAGCCTCTTCCTTGGGATCCTTTGATGCCATGAATTTTGGCGGTGGGGCTGGGTACTCGCTAGGTCTGAGCATGAGTGCCCAGAGTGCAGAGAGCACCTTGACAACAGGAAAGGGGAGCCAGTGGGTAGACTCCCCAGCAACCATTCCTCAGACAATTGTGGGAAGCATTCCGTATTCTCATGCTCAATCAAGTCTCTGCTGGACATCTGTTGCAGAGACTTTGGTCCCTTGGTCAGGGACATCTCTTCCTCATTCATCTCACTCTCCTCTTAACCCCTGTCTTCCTCCCCGGGATTCCTGCTCCCTGGGATGATTTCCCAGTTAAGCCACACGCGCATCTCGTCTCAGGCTCTGCTCTGGGGGGAGCCTGACTGAGACAGCCGGTACTGGGAGTGGCCCTAGGAAGCAGATCCTGCAGATGGAATTCTGCACCTGGACCATTCGCCACTGCTGGGGGGAAAGTGGGCTTGGTGATAACCGTGGTTTCATCACTGAGACTCAGCTGTGGGATGTTGGGATGAGGTACAGGTGAAAGGAGAAACACTGGGTCACGTTTTAGCACCAGCGCATTAATATGATAGTCATGGAAAGTATAAGAATTGCGGAATTTTAAGAATTAAGGGTGGGTCCCTTCTGTTAACTTTCCCAGAAGCCTGAAAAAACAACGCAAAGCCCAGGGGAGCCAACAGTCAATTCAGGGTATGTCACGAAAGCCTGAAAACTTCCTTGGCACAACTCATGAGGCATTACTCTTCTGCAGCCACAAGGAGAGAGCTCTGAAAATCAGGCATCGGACCTAATTGTAAGGGTGGCAGATCCACACGGGAGGCTGAATGTGCAGCTTAGGGGAGTCTCCTGTGCTAAATCCAGGGCCAGGCTAAGGAAGGAGTGAGACCCTGCGTCTGGGGATGGGGAAGTTTGAGAGGTTGCTCATGAGAACTGCAAACCCCCAGACTCTCCCGCAGTCACTTGGCCAGAGTATCCCTTCCCCTTTGCTGGTGGAGATCAACTTCCTTGTGTGTGACGGCCACACAAACACCTCATAGGAAGCAGATGTCTACAAGATGATTCTTGTCTTCCTCAAGAACTTTTCCCAGGTCTCCTCCATGCCTCCAGAACAATTGGGATTACGTCTCAGCATATTCTGAGAAAGGCCGATCCCACTCACGATGCCAGAGAAATAATTCACTCACTGAAAAGAATCTGACACTAGGCTGAAACAGGGCCCCCTGGATATTCAGGTCCTAAGCCCTGAAATCAACCCTTTGGAGATATGATGTGATTGCTAAGGGTCTTCATCTGGGAAGATGATCCTGGACCATCCAAGTGGGCCCTAAATGTTATCACAGGAGTACTTAGGAGACAGAGGCAGAGGGATGACTACAGAAGAGAAGGCAATGCGAGGCTGGAAGTGGAGAGGGAATGAGGGAACCACAGGGTAAGGAAGGCCAGCAGCCACTGGCATCTGGGAGAGACTCAGAATGCGTTCTCCCCGGAGCCTGTGGAGCAAACTTTCTCTGCTGCCATTTGAAGGTATCCCTGTAGGACTCATTTTGTACCTTTGGCCTCTGGAGCCATGAGAGAATAAACTCCTGTTGTTTTGAGTCACCAAGTGTGTGGTATTAGGTAGCAGCAGCCATAAGAAACGAATACACTCACCAATGCAACCCAGCAGGAACTGGAAGCTCCTCTTGTTGACAAAGGAGAGATGCGGGAGTGGATCATGAGGACCAAAGGGGTGGGTGGAATGTGAGGCTGAATAGCGAGAGTTCATTGACGAGGGAGCACTTTTCAGGATTCAAGATTTAAAATCCTGGCAGGATGCCTGAAGCTGGTCCTAGTAAAGTGCCAAGATGTCTCTTTGAAGCTAGATGTTGGTTATAGGGACTCTTCAAAGATAGGTTGGCATGCCTGTCTCTGGGAGTGTGTCTTCCTCCAGGTCCTTGTGGGCACAAGTGTTCCCAGGCCACTTTAATCTGCAGTTGGACTGAGGTCTGTGGGGCAACCTCTGGAGGCACAGTAGCATGTGTCTCCTGGTGGGTCGTTGGATGAGCGGGAGTATTCCTGGCCCATGACTGTGAGGTGCGGAAGCCAAGTTCTAGGGCCTTTTCAGCGTCTGCAGTTGGACCGGGGTTTGAGGGTCTGAGAGGCATATATGAGCGTGTCTCCTGCATTGTCCCCAGCTGAGCGGGACTGGCAGCTGAGAGGGCTGGAGCTGCTTCAGCATCCACAGCCAGGGTCAAGGTTGGCGGGGCTGTTAACCAGGGCACAGGTGGGTATGACTTCTGCTGGGTCTCTCGGCAGATGTTGCCAGTGATGGGACCAATGCCAAACGGGGCCAAGCTGAGTTCACAGGGGGACAGAGCTGCTTCTAGGTTGTAGCCAGGACTACTGTCTGCATGACAGCCACCTGGGCGGATGTCCTTCTCCAAATATACCTTCTTAGTCTTGGGTTCCACCAGGGTCTCACAGTCTCTTACCTAAAGCCCAGAGCCCCCACAATTTTTCTGTCCAAAATATTGTTGCTGAGGGGGGAATCGAGTGGGGATCTCCTCTTCTCTCATTTCGCTGGCTGCTGTTATATATTTGTGTTTATATTTGTATTACATTACACATATTATACATAAACCATATATATTATCATGTACACCATATACAAGCAAGCTTACATTTTATGGGATCTGGACAACTTTGATCCACTAGGGGAAAAGTTAGAACATACACAAAAATAAATTGTGTGTATTTTAAATATTTGACTTAAAAATAATTGTAAATAGGCAATCATGTGAACTTTGGCTCAGGTCACGACCCTGCAGTTTGTCGGTTCGAGCCCCATGTCGGGCTCTGTGCTAGCAGCTTGGAGCCTGGAGGCCTTTAGGATTCCGTGTTTCTCTCTCTGTGTCTCTCTCCCACTCGCACACTCTCTCTCTCTCTCAAAAAGAAATGATAAACGTTTAAAAAAATTAAAGCAAATGTAAATGTACTAGAAAAACGTCACTGATAAGTATTTAACCAACATTTAGATGGAAAAGTCATTATTTTCTAAGCATGACAAAAAAAGCATGATAAACTTCACAAAAATATCAGACTTCATTTGAGCAAAAGAAGCCTAAACAAAGTAAAAGACAAGTGGGAAATTAGGGAATATCTTTGCAACACAGACGGTAAAGAGATATACCCTAAAATGTGAAATGTTGCCACCAATCATTAAAATAAAGATAAACTACCCCATGGGGCAAAAAATATGAACTGGCAATTTTGAAGGCATAAATCTAAATAAATTAGAAATAAATATATAAAAATCAATTGAATCACACTCATAAAGAAATTCTAATTTAAAAATAATGCAATATTTAATCTAATTATAAAAGATAAAAAAATTCTACTTATAACACTCAGTAAAAGCAAGTGAGGTAAGAAACATTCTCATAAACTGCCAATCAACCAACTAAAGGTTGCCCTACAACCTTGGTCCAACACACACACACACACACACACACACACACACACACACACATACACACCTTTTATGAATATAACCAGTGAAATAATTTCAGTTATATGAACACATATACAAATGAGAATGTTAACTCCAGTATTATTAACAACTGCCAAAAATAGGAAATAAATGAAATCAATAGGGATTTGTTAAATAGATTATAGTTTACACATAAAATGGACTATCATGAAGCCTTCAAAATGGATAAAGTTGATTTGTAGGTTGATATGTAAAAAAAAATTGTAATAATACAGAGAGGAGGGAAAGCATATTACAAAGCAGTACAGTGTTGTGCTTGCACATGTTGACGTGCATGCAAGTGTGAGCGTGTGTTCATTTGTGTGGAAAGCCAAATACCAGCTACCGCCACTTAGTTCTTTTTTAAAAATTGGATTAGTGGGGCGCCTGGGTGGCGCAGTCGGTTAAGCGTCCGACTTCAGCCAGGTCACGATCTCGCGGTCCGTGAGTTCGAGCCCCGCGTCGGGCTCTGGGCTGATGGCTCAGAGCCTGGAGCCTGTTTCTGATTCTGTGTCTCCCTCTCTCTCTGCCCCTCCCCCGTTCATGCTCTGTCTCTCTCTGTCCCAAAAATAAATAAACGTTGAAAAAAAAAAATTAAAAAAAAAAAAAAGATACACCACAATGACAGTGTGAGGGTCGCATAAACTGGTTATTGCTGGACACTATAGAACAGGAAGCAGCGCTGTACAGAAGCCCAACTTTTTCGTCTCTGACCCACTAATTTTGTTTCCCCCCTTCTTTCCTCTGACTTTTTAACCATCTCAAGGTATCTTATCCTATTTCTCTATCTTTTCTCGTCTCTACTCTCTGTGTACCCCATTCACTCCTCTCCAGTGCCCTGAGCCTTCACTCTCAGCCCATTTGTTTGCAGTTCTGTCCTATTTCTCCCCGTGTCCCTCTTTCTTCTTCATTTTCCTGCAAACTCTTCACCTCCAGTCTTGTTTTGCTTCCCTCCCTCATGTTCTTTCTCTTCATCTCTGTCTTACCCAGTCCTTTCAATCCTTTCACTTCCCTGAAAACTCACAGAGAAGCTAGGACACAGTTCAGGTCAAAGGGATGTTTTGGGGCAAGGAATCAGGAAACATCAGTGACAGAGTAGAGATGCCCACAATAGGCGATTCATCTCAAAGGGAGGCTAGAAGGAAAATAAAGCCAAATACTGATGGGATGAAAGCTTAGGATGTAGCATGCAAGATGAGAGAACATTCTAGGTTAGAGACTGTTCTACCGAGAAGGGACGTTTAGGGGAGCATCACTATATGGCTTTATTTACAGATATGGATGATCTCAGCTGGAAGATTTTGGGACTGAGAGGATTTAGAGAGGAAGTTCATATGGAGTATTTTGGGGTTTTTCATGCGTAAATAATATTTTCATTACAAAAGATTATCTTTTCAAATGATTTGAAATATATCAGGAAAAACAGACGAGGAACATTAAATTTGTATTATAAGGTTTACCATATTTATTAGTGGAGTTTTAAAAATTTGCACACATGAATCATGCTCTCCAGAGGTACTAGAGAACATATACCCATACAGCTTCCTCTCTGTCCCCTCTATATCCTATGATATCTTCATGTGATAAGAAAAGAAAGTTCCTGTTTTGGTTTGTAGAAATCTGATAGGTGAAATAAAATGAATCTGATCTCTAGGTCCATGTTTTAAAACCAGACCATCCATAGCTGAACTTGAGGGAATCACATGACCTACTAATGGATGCAAGGCGTGGTGGGAAGGCTTCTTTTTAAAAAAAATTTTTTTTTACATGTATTTATTTTTGAGAGACAGAGCCCAAGTGGGGGAGGGGCAGAGAGAGAATGAGACACAGAATCCGAAGCAGGCTCCAGGCTCTGAGTTGTCAGCACAGAGCCCGACGTGGGGCTTGAACCCACAAACTGAGAGATCATGACCTGAGCCAAGTTGGACACCCAACCAACTGAGCCACTCAGGCGCCCCAGTGGGGAAGGCTTTGGATATTTTGGGGAAGCCAGACTATAACCAACCAAAGAGTCATTCCCTGTGAGACATGAACCTGTACTAGTCGAGGCTCTGAGATTTTGCTTCTACCCAGAGAAAGGAGCACACAGTGTCTGAAGTTGTAATTTGTCAAAGGGGTTGGCCTTGACATGGCCCACACACCTATTGACTATAAATTGCACATGGTTTCTTTGGGAAACAATAACTGTTATCCCTAATTAAAACAAACAAACAAAAAAACCAACCAACCAAACAAACAAACAAAAAAACCTCCTGTGCAGGGAGACAGAAGCAACTCTGGACGGTTAGTCTTAGTTACTGGCTCTAGAGGATTTCTTCTTTAGTCCAGAAAGGGAAAAGGAGGGAGTGACACTCCAGACCTCAGGACCTTGTCAAGCCAGTGGTCGCCTCCCCATGAGCACTCTCCAGAGGGCCCCCTGCACGTCAGGGTTCCTGAGGCTGTAGATGATTGGATTCAGCATGGGGTTGATGACGGTGTTAAAAATTCCAAAAGCTTTATCCTTGTCTGAAAGCTTGGCTGAACCCAGTCGCATGTAATTAAATATACCTGAACCGTAGAATATGGCAACCACAGTGAGATGAGAGCCACACGTGGAGAAGGCTTTCTTCCTGCCCTCAGCAGAACGGATTCGCAGGACTGCAGCTGTCACATGGGCATAGGAGGTGACGATGAGAGCCAGGGGAGTACCCGCCATTATGAAACCCACAGCAAAGAGCAGCAGCTCATTGAGTTGGGTGCTGGAGCAGGAGAGCTGGAAGAGCTGTGGGAGGTCACAGTAGAAGTGATTGATCACATTGGGACCACAGAAGTTCAGGGTGGATATGGCTACTGTGTGGGTCAGTGCATTAGTGAAGGCTAAAGCCCAGGACACAGCCACCAATATCCTCTGGACTGTCTGGCTCATTCGGGTGCTGTAGGTGAGGGGCTGGCAGATGGCCAGGAATCGGTCATAGGCCATGGCTGTCAACAGGAAGCAGTCCACCCCAACGAGAAGGTGAAAGAAGAAAAGCTGTGTGAGGCAGGCTCCGTAGGGAACGGTACGCTTGTGGGACAGGAGACGGGCCAACATTGAGGGAATAGTGACTGTGATGCACCCAACGTCCAGCACCGATAGGTTCCCCAGGAAGAAGTACATGGGGGTGTGGAGTTTGGTCTCCACCAAGATGGCAGCCAGGATGCTGAGGTTGCCCCCAACTGTGAGCAGGTAGGAAAGGAGGAAGACTACAAAGACAACTGGCCGCAGGTCTGGTGTCTCCACCAAGCCCAGCAGGATGAACTCAGTAATGGCTGTTCTATTGTACTCAAATTTTGACTTCATTTTTCCTGCAAGGAAACATCCAAGGATATAATCTTTCTTCTCAGTACATTTATCCTAAAAGAACAAATAGACTGTAGGGTGGTAAAATTTGCCACCCCAAAATGTGTGTCTTTGGCATGTGGACTATTTTAGACTGATTACTTTTAAAAAGCAGAACTCTCAGGAGAAACCTTTGCTCTCCCCTCATATGCCTAAAAGAGTTTAGATAGAAGACTTGCTCCAGGAAGGCAGCTATCACCATAGGTACCAACAGTATAACATGAGATAAGTGTGGTAGCCAGGGAGCATTTTAGTGACTTTCATTCCGTAATAGAATTAATTTGACAGAAGAAAGCAAGGCTGTAAAAGCTCTCAATATAATTATGGAAGAGAACTAATTGGTATGTATGCCTTTCCCAAATGCCCCTGAAACTTTCACACCCCCCCCCCACCAAAGAACATGTATAAATGTATAAACTTTTAATAGAATTAAATGTATAGCATTAATAGAATTAAAAGTACAAACCTGAAATTCAGAAAATTCGAAAAGAATAAAGAATACAGGCAATAATATTTCATCACAAACCAACTTAAGGAAAAATGAATTTTAAAAACAACTCCCCGTGTTTTGAATAATCTGTAAGAAACTGTTGGACCAGAGGGAATCAAAACTTAAACTGAAGAACATCACAGAGACTGAAAAAGGGGAGCGTGAAACCAACACACATGAGAACATGTGGATTATCACCAAACCAGTGTTCAGAAACAAATCCATAGCCCTAAATGAATAGATGAAAAACAGAATGTAAAGAGGGTGGTGAAGCAATCAGATCAAGAAATTAGGAAAAGAACTTTAAGAAATGGGGAGAGGCTGGTTGGTAAAGGGGTTCAGACCTTGAAATTTTCTTTTTTTTTTTTAATTTTTTTTTCAATGTTTATTTATTTTTGGGACAGAGAGAGACAGAGCATGAACGGGGGAGGGGCAGAGAGAGAGGGAGACACAGAATCGGAAACAGGCTCCAGGCTCTGAGCCATCAGCCCAGAGCCCGACGCGGGGCTCGAACTCCCGGACCGCGAGATCGTGACCTGGCTGAAGTCGGACGCTTAACCGACTGCGCCACCCAGGCGCCCCCAGACCTTGAAATTTTCTAAGAGAGTAGGACTTACATAGTCTCAGACACAAAGGAAAAGGTAAATATGTGAGGTGATGGATGTGTTAGTTAACTTGATTGTGAGAATCCTTTCACAATGGAAATGTATCAAACCATCGTGTTGAGCACTTTAAATATTTTATAATTTTATTTGTCAGTTACACCTCAATAAAGCTGGAAAATATAAAGTAAAGCAACACTTTACAAGCTTTAGAAAAAGAGAAATGAAATGTCCGTTACTGACGTAATACAGGAATTTCATACATGATATAAGTGGCATCTTACGTGAGTGGGAAAATGTACTATTCGATAAATGCTGGAGAGGCAATAGCACAGCTAGCTGGGAAAAACTGAAGTTGTATGCGTACCTTATATATTTTACAGAAATAAATTCTAAATAGATCAAAGATTTAAGTATAAAAATTAGAGCAGGAAGTTTTGGGGAAAAATCAAAGAATTTTCATCATGTAAAGATGACTCAAAATATAGAAAAAAATTTTTTTACATAATGCAAATGGATGATTCTATTAAAAGTTGAAAATTCTAGCCATTTAGCTAAGCTGGAGCC
Source organism: Puma concolor (assembly GCF_028749965.1). NCBI lineage: Eukaryota > Metazoa > Chordata > Mammalia > Carnivora > Felidae > Puma > Puma concolor. Next base: position 14,355,148 of record NC_141680.1, on the reverse strand, counting down.
ACATTTCCTTAAATCTCATTCTCTGTATGGTTGCAGGCTAAGGTTGGCTGCAAGGGGAATTTGTAGAATAGTTGTGAGACAAAATTACATACGTGTTTTCTTTTTACCTGGAAATTCCACTTCTGGGAATTTATCCAACAGATATATGATCACATGTGAGAAATGGCATTTGTGTGATACTGTTTGTTGCAGCCTGGTTTGTAAGAGCAAATAATTGAAAACAACCTGTGTTCATCGCAAGAGGGCTTAGTAAATTAATATGGTATATATCCTTACAAAAGAGTACTGTGCAGCTGTAAGAAACAGTTCTGTCTGTGCTGATCTGAAAGCTATCAAAGCCATATTACTAAATATAAAACACAACTGGTAGAATAAATACAGCATTTTTTGGTTCGCTTTAAAAAGAAGGGAACACTCACACTCACACACACATGTATGTGATATAAATCTCCTAGTTATGGGATGAATAAGTCATGGGAATAAAAGACACAATATAAAAATACGGTCAATGATATTGCAGTAACGATGTAAGGGGACATATGGTAAACGTAGCATAATGTATAAACTTGTCAAATCGCTAAGTTGTACCTGAAACTAATGTAACATTGTGTATCAACTATACTCAAGTTAATAATAACTTTAAAAAACCATACATCTAGTTAAAGAATCCGATGGACTGCCATCTGGGACATTCCATCGGGAATAAATAAGAAAAAAATGGTGGAATATAAACAATTAGGAATTAGAAAGGGCTACAGCCAGAAATACAAAGGAAAAATTAAATTTTAAGAGAATACCCTAAACTATATTATTTAAGTGGAAAATTTCAATAAAATAGGCACAATTCTAGGAAAATATAAACTAAAATATATTCAAGGACAGTCTCAATACCCAAGTAAACCAGAAACAGGGAAGAAAGTTAAAAAAAAATTGTCAAAGAAATAATTGCCCCAGTAGTGATCTCTAGCCTCATAAGACTGTTGAGAGAAGTTTGGTTTAATTTTGATGAATAGAATATTCTCATTCTATATAAACTTTCCTGCAACTCCAGAAAATGAATTAACTTTCCTAATATCTTTAAAAAAATTGCAGTTGACACACAATGTTACATTAGTTTCAGATTTACAACATAGTGATTGAACAAGTCTATATGTTATGCTGTGCCCACAAGTGTCACATACAACGCTTGCCATCTGTCACATACAACGCTTTACACCACCATTGACTCTATTCCCTGTGCCATGCCGTTCATCTCCATATTTATTCCTCAACTGAAAGCCCATACGTCCCACTCCCCTTCACCCATTTTGCCCATCCCCTACCTTCCTTTCCCTCTGGCAGCCACCAGATTGTTCCCTGTATTCAAGGGCCTGTTTCTTCTTTGTTTTATTTTGATTTTTAGATTCTACCTATAAGTGAAATCATACGGTATTTGTTCTTTGTCGGACTTATTTCACTTATGTCATCATACCTTCTACGTCCAGCATCCCAATGCTTTTTATGAAGTTAGCACGCACCTGACACTACAAATATAAAATTTTAGGAAGAAATATATGAAATATCACTAGAGAGCAACTTTAGTTATGACTATAGAAACAAAATGCTAAATATAACTATAGAGAGTTTTAAATAGCAGAATATTAAAAGAAGTAGTCTATCATGATTAAGAGAGCTCTTATAAAAAATTGAGGCTGATCTAATATATGTAAATGTATGTATATATTAGATCAGTTGCCTAAAAAGTACCTTTTACAGGTTACAATCCATTGTTGATTTAAAAGGAAAACACCCAGCTGTAGCCATCTAAGAATAGAGGGATACTGCAGGATTATTGCTAATGGAAAGTAACAAATTATCCCATGAAAGTAGGAGCAAGAGAGGGGTCCCCACCATTACATCTATTTTTATTATTGTCCTAGAATCATTACAAAATTAATGTCAAGAAATAGAAAAATCAAGTTTATATATTGGAAAGGAAGAGAAAGCAAGTGTGTTGATTGTCCATAAAAGGTAATCAAGAATTATTAGAAAAAAGTATCGAGATAAAATTCAAATATACAGAAATCCATACATTCCTTATATACCATCAATGTACACTGGTGGAAAACATAATGCAAAAAAAAAAACAAATTAAAAAATGAAATGCTTATGATATAATGTTAAGACTAAAGCAGGATGCAAAACTGTACAACACGGTGTTATTTCAATATTAACAAAGACAAAAAACACACACTTTCACACTCACACACAGAAACAAGACTGGGAAGAAATACCAAACTTTGTCAGTGGTTGAGTAATAATATGAATGGGCTTTATTATCTTTCTTCTCCTCTTCTCTACTTTATGATTTGTCTACAATGAATGCAGATTTTTTTTTTAAGTTCATTTATTTATTTTGAGAGTGCATGCACAAGCTGGGGAGGGACAGAGAGAGGGAGAGAGAAAATCCCAAGCAGGCTCCACATTGTCAGTGCAGAGCCTGACAAGGGACTCCATCCCAGAGGAGATCATGACCTGAACCGAAATCAAGAGTCGGATGTTTAACTGACTGAGCCACCCAGGTGCCCTGCAGATTATTTTTATAGTATTTGATGAAGTACCACCTCATGGGCATGATCATGGAATACCCACTAAACCCCATATCACAATAAAGTAAGTGCACAAAAGAGAAACCAGCAATCCCTTCCCCTATGATATGTAGGTGGTCCCAACATATTTGATACCGACAGAATTTCCTTGGGGGATTCCCTGAAAACAATTGCAGCTAAAAGCTGTTAGGAGAATTACCCCAAGCGAGGCTTTAAATGTATTAACTCCTTTATTCCTCACACCCCCTACTATGCGATGGATCCCATTTGTAATCCCGATTTTACAGAGAGAACATGAGTCACGTAAAGCAAATAGCAGAGGCAGGATTTTAACTCTGGCAATCTGACTCCAGAGCCCCCACTCTTGTCCTTTACACATACCACCGCTCAAGGTAACCCAAGGCATCTGAAGGATCATGAAGGCATGTCTTTCTCCTGAAATTCTCTCTGAATCTATATCTGATCCATTCTCATGACTCAAAAACCCACTCTCATGTTTGCTGTGGTTTGTGCCCTTGCAGATCCCAAAGTCTGACTTGCAGGCTGAAGTAGCTCAGGTTCAAACAAGTGTCTTGGTTGGATCATGGCCACAGTCAGAAGTTGCCCCCAATTTCCCTCTTTATTTCAATCCATGTCACCAGATTGCAAATTTTGTGACTTCCTATATCCCCACCTTTGCTGTTGCTACTTTCTCTCTATAGACTATCCTTCTTCCATTGTCACGTGCTCAAAGTCTTCAAGACTCAGCTCAAATACTACCTCTTCCAGAAATACCTTCCTGATCTGTGCCCATTTTAAAGTGATATTTACATCTTCAACATTCCCACCACACTTTAATTATATTCCACATGGCACTTACCACTGTGCCTTCTGGCATAATCATTTAGTGATTTAGTGCAGCTCCCTCAGTCCAATTTAAGCATGAGATTCATATCTGAATTTAGGAACTATATGCATAAACTTATTTTAGTTATGCACCATTTTATACATGAATGAATAACTGCATTCATTGACAAATAGGCTTTCTGACAAAGAGGGCATCTTTGTGGGCTATAGTAGTGATGAAAGGGTTTCTGGAAAAGTGGGAATTTTCCTAGACTTTGAAGGATTGGTATGATTTGGTTGAGGTAGAGTCAAGTGAAAGGCACAAGGGACTGTTGTAGGGATGACTCCTCCACTCATCTAGATGGGGCATGCAGTGCATGTAGCAATCTGCATACTGGCATACAGCTTTTTATATAAACTTCCAACATAGTTTCCACAATCGGAAGAAATATTCCTCAAAAACAAGTAAGTCATGAGCCAGAATATTATGTTCCCCTAGTAGCTTCTGTCTAGCCCTCAATCAATGAGGGATGAAACTTACACGAGATTTCCTAAATTCTGGGTTGTTCACCAGATTATTGATCTGGGGTGTCTGTGGCTAATGAAATCACAAGAGTGATAACCGATGAGGAAGCCCTTCCGGATTGCCATTCTTGGGGGTTCATATGAGTCCTAGACTTCCCTCATGCTGTGAGAACTCCCTGCTCTGAGGTCCCAGTAGGGCCTCCATGTACTAGCGGTGGTCTCAGTAATCTAGGTGAGGCTGTCCAGCAAGGATTGGTTCTGGGCAGGGAAGTTGAACACTGAATTTCAACCCATTCATCCTTAACAGTCAGGAAAAAACAAAAAAGCTTCATCTAGGAAAGAGGGAATTGGTAAAGATGCCTAGAAGAGGAGCCTCAATCTCTGGTTCATAGTCCCGGCTCTTTCACTCACCTGATATGTCATCCTGAGCATGTCTCTCTTAGTTTTGTTTTTGAGACTTTGGTTGCTGTGCCTGTAAAACCAGGAGGTTTGACTTACTGAGTAACAAATAAATTTCCTTCCATTTTACACAAGAGCGGAGGGAGGATCATGGGAAAAGTCACCTGTTACCGCACAGAGACCAGTGAGGTTGCATGGGAAGGGATGTAAAGGGAGTGAGAATCTGCACAAACTCAGTCAGCAACTCTGGGGGAATATATATGGAAATGAGATTAAAAGAGGTAGAGGCCATCTCTGTCATGGGACTTCTCCACCACAGGGTAATCCTCTTGTGTCCTTAAAATTGCCCAAGAATGGGGAGGAGCAGGTGGGGCGAGCTAAGTAAATACAAGTCTTAATAAATAGGACAGCGTTAAAGCAGTGGTGCCTCATGCATCTGTGGTGATTTAGAATCTCTCCAAACATCTCCATCCCCCATATTGATCTATGGGGGTAAATGGGATGGTTATCCTAAGAACTCCACTTAACAGAAGGGGACATAGGGGAGGTCTTTGCTTTCTCAAGGTCATCCAGGGAACTAGACACGGAGCCAGCACCGAATCTGGGTCCCCAGCCCAAGGGTTTCCCTCTTCCACTTGTCTGGTCCAAACAGGACTTGGGGGCAGATACAAGCTGACTCCTAACCTGAGATGAGGAGGAAGCCCAAGAGAGGAGGCAAAAACTGGAGGTGCCCTTTCCCACTTCAAATTCTTAATGAATCCTCAGGAACAAAGTACATCCCCCCCTCGCCCCCGCAAAGGCCCCTGGGGCCTTGTTAGCGAGGGCCACAGACACTGTGTCTTGGGAGTCCCAAAATGATCCTGAGAGAGGTAGTTGAAGCAGTGTGCTGTGCTGTGCTGGAAGGGACCAGGGGACCCCTGGGAAGGGTGCTCCCACCATCATTACCTGGGTTAGGCCTTTAGAAGATGAGAATTTAGTGATAGAGATGATGAGAGAGGAAATTGGAGAGGTTGTATAGTGTAACCCTTGGATTCTTGTGTCTTTCTCCTCAATAATTCACCCAAGTCCATGGGATAGCGTACTCTCTTTGGGAATCCTGCCGCACTTTGTAGACAGATAGACCTGCTCTTCCAGCTATTAGCAACTACTGAGACCCTATGGACTCCAGTTTCCTTTTTTGAAGAATGAGAGTAATATCCTCTCAAAAGGTTGTTGGGAAGACTAAATGAAATAACACGTATAGAGTTCCTAGTAGGAGACTACCAGTGTTGCTATTAACATAATAATAATTGATAATATGTACATGACCCCACACCATAACATTTATATGCACTAAATCCCAATCAACCCTTACAACGATTTCATGAGGTAGAAATCGTTACTATTCCCATTTTAGAGACAAATAATTGAGGTTCGGGGTGACTCAGTAATTTGCCGAAGGCCACACACTCAGGGCTTTGAGGGGTTGGGGCTCAAACTTGAATTTGTCTAATTCCAAAGCACGTGATCTCAACAATTATGCTATGTGATTGACTCCTCCACCCCTGTCTAATTAACCCCTTTCCTCCAAACGATATACTTGTTTATCCTGTTGTTTGTGACCAATATGGCTTCTAATTCACCATGAATTATGCCCCAGGATGAGCCTAAGGCATCCTACTCTCAGTGATAGTGGCCTCTGCACCACCCAATAGCCTGGTGCACAGAACTGGGATCGACTTCAGCTGCTGCCTCCAGTACAACCCTCTTGCTCTCCAATTATATCTGCTACTTATTCTCGCTGCAAAGAATTATGACCTTAACTCATTGGTCTTATGAGGAGCTGACCTTCCAGAGTTAGGCTTGCGTTGTTGTCTTAATGATTGAACATATGAATGTTAAGGCTTTTCATCATTCAGTAACATTTTTCTAAAGATAAGTGAAAACTATATTGAACTGGAGCTCTAGAAGTTGTTCAGAGATCATGGGAAAGGAGTAATACTTAAAGGATAGTGCCTATGAGTTTATTTATAAAAAATATATTTGAAAACACAAAACTATTGACCTTCCGATTGTTGGAAGACATCAGAAACAAAAATGAAAGAAAAATGGTAAATTGGAATACTGTGTAGAATTATCCGTAAGATATATGGCCAAAGATACCAAATACGTAAAGAGTTCCCACAGATCAATTAAAAAAATTAACAATTCAGTAGAAAAAGAAGCAAAGGACATAAAAAAACAATTTTCAGGAAGCTGTGAGATTAGCCAGGTGGCAGGCAGGATAGGAGGTCTCATGCTCATCTCCAGGAGCTCCATCACTGTTGTGTTCAGTTCTCTGAAGACCACAGTGCCTTGCCATTTACAAAATAGGAGCTGCCAGTGCTCAGTACCCCACACACGAGGTCCCAAGTCACAGCTTTGACCCACGATCACCAAGCCAAGCTGCACTGCTGTGTGACCACATTCTGGCTCCTAAGCAGAAAGTTTGACCTGCCATCACCAGGGAGTCCTGCCATTGCCCTGTGCTCTGCAACCTAAGCCCTAAGCCAGGGCTCTGACATTCCATCACAGGGGCTCTGGTTTGTCTCCCAACCCCTAGGTCCTAGTCTCAGCAGAGACTCACCGTCACCAGGTTGCCTTGCTGCAGCTCTCTGCCCTACTTCCGGTGTCTTGACTCAGGGCTTTGATCCACCATCACCAGGGCTGTGCTGTTGCTGCTCTACACTCTGGGGTCTTGAGTTGGAGCTTTCACCCCAACTGCTGCTGCACCCTGCCACCTAGGCCCAAGCTACCATTACCTCTTGTCATCCCTGGGCCAGCCACTGTAGCATTTCCCCTCCCACTTAGAGCCTAAGTCACTATGGTAAGCCCCAGAAACCCAGACCCCAGTTCCATGGGATACCTGCACATGTTCACATGTCAGACACCGACACCACCACCATAGCAAGTGCACCTGAACCCCAGGACCCTGACTCTGTGGCCACTGTGGGTGCCAGCCCACTAGACCTGGGGCCGAGAGGGGTCCCCTCAGGTAGAGCTTACCCCCATGGGCAAAATAGGAGAACAGGAGAATGCCAGCAGCTTTCACCACCAAGGACCCCAATAGCCCTAGCCATCACTGTTTGGGCCACCAAAGACCCCTGTGGTCTTTGCCAAGGTTGACCTCAGCTGAGGGAGCTGAGGAAGCCATCAATAAACTGAAAAAGCAACCTATGACATGGCAGAAAATATTTACAAGCCATGTATCTGATAGAGGGTCTTTATGTATCCAAAATACATAAAGAACTCATTCAGCACAATAAAACAATCCATTTTAAAAATGGGCAAAGGACCTGAATAGACATTTTTCCAAAGAGACATCCAAGTGACCAACAGGTACTTGAAAAGGTGTTCAACATCACTAATAATCAGCACATCAAAACTATCATGAGATATCACCTCATACCTGTCAGTATGGCAATTATTAAAGACCAAAGACAGTAAGTGTTGATGAGGATATGGAGGAAAAACAAACAAACAAACCTTGTGCACTATTTGTGGGAATGCAACCTGGTGCAGCCACTATGGAAAACAGTATGGAAGTTCCTCAAAAAATTAAATATAGAACTACCCTACGATCTTGCAATCTCACTTCTGATTATAGATCCGAAGTAAATGAAATCAACTATCTCAAAGAGATATCTGTACTTCCATGTTAATTGCAGTGTTATTCACAATAGTCAAGATATAGAAATAGCCTAAAGTTCTTTGATAGATGTTTAGATAAAGAAAATATGATATATAGATAGATACTGATACACACGCACACGCGCGCGCGCGCGCACACACACACACACACACACACACACACTAGAACTCCTGTAGTGACAGTGAGGATGGGGTTTGATGGCATTATGCTAAGTGACATAAGCCAGGCAGAGAAAGACAAATTTGGTGTGGTATCATGTGCATGTGGAATCTTAAAAAAAAAAAAAAAAGCCAACTTCATAGAAACAGACACTAGAATGGTGGTTGTGGTTGCCAGGGACTGGGGGAGAGGACAAAATGGGGAGATGTAGGGCAAAGGGTACAAGTCTTCAGTTATAGGATGAATAAGTTCTGAGAATCTAATGTGCAGCATGGTGAATATAGTTGATAATATGCAACTGTATACTTGAAACTGGCTGAATAGACATTAAACATTCTCACCACACACACACACACACACACACACACATAGGAGAATTAGCTATGTGAAATAAAGGATGTGTTAATTATCTTGTTCTTGGTAATCATTTCATAATGTGTGCATATATCTATCTATATACCTATATGTATCTATATCTATATATCTCTATATATCATCATGTTGTACACTTTAATATATACAATTATATTTGTCAATTATTTCTCAATAAACTTTGGAAAAAATTAATTCCCAGTGAAGAAATACTAATAATTATATTAGCCCAGGCCTCCATAACAAAATACCATAGATTGGGGGGTTTAAAAAACAAAATTTATTTTCTGACAGTTCTGGAGGCTAGAAGTCCAAGATCAGGTGCCAGCACGGCCAGGTTCTGGTGGAGCTCTCTCTGGCTAGCAGATGGCTGTCTTCTCACTTTGTCTTCACATGGAATGGCACTTCCTCTCTTCTAGACCACAGGCCAGCAGGTTAGGGCTCCAACCTAATGTAACCTTAACTACTTCCTGAAATACCTCATTAATACTTCCTAATTAATCTCATTTAGCCTTAATTATTTCATAAAGACCCTATCCCATATACAGTCACATTGGGGGTTAAGGGCTTTAGCACATGAATTTTGGTGGGATACAATTCAGTCCATATCATGGATAACAAACATTTGAAAATGTATTCAACCTTATGTGATGTCAAAGAAACGCATATTAAAATAATAATTAATATTTTACAACCGTTATAATGTCAAAAATTAGAAGAATTTGTTTCTATTGGGGCGCCTGAGTGGTTCAGTTTATAAAGCATCCAACTCTTCATTTCAGCTTAGGTCATGATCTCATGGTTTGTGAGATGGAGCCCCGTGTTGGGCTCTGTGCTGACAGCATGGAGCCTGCTTGGGATTCTCTCTCTTCCTCTCTCTCTGCCCCTCCCCCCTCTCTTTCTCTCTTACTGTCACTCAAAATAAATAAATAAATATTAAAAAATAATTTATTTATAATAGTTACTGTTAAAGCTGTAGGAGGCAAGCAGTTTCACCCATTATTGTAACAGTAAAAGAGTGAATTTTTGTGGGATAAGAGGGAAATATATATTTAAAAATCTAAGTTTTTATATTTTTCAACGCAGAGATCTTATTAATTAGAACTTATGAAAATGCTTGCAAGATAATAAAAACACATCTTTGAAGAATATTATTGCTCATATTGGAGTAAATCTAGAAATAGTTAAACTCCATCAAAAGGAATATTGTTAAGCAAATTATGGTTAATTAATAAATTAGCACTAGGCAATTATTAAAATAGAGGAGGTAAGTTTCTAGATATTTTGCCAGATAATAAAGTCTACCGTAATGTTTAACAAAAAGACATGGTACAAGATGCCCCTATAGATATGACATATATATAAACATGTTTTTATATGTATAAAAAATTAGAAGGGAAGCACCAAATTCTTAACAGTGGTTTCTTCTTGAAAATTGAATTATGAAGGGTCTGGACAGAGAGGGTGAAGATTTGATTTTCACTTTTCATTGGTAAAATTGTGTTTTGTTTTCATTTTTATAAACATAATTTCTAATGGGAAATTTAAAATCAATGATATTTATTTAAAATATTTATTTAAAATTTTTAAAATTTAAAATCAAATGGTATTTCCATTTCAGAAAAAAAAAAAGAAGTCCCAAAGGAAGTATAACTCCTCCACTGCTAAATACCTCAGAATCTTGCAATGCAGACAGGGTACTCAGTGTCTCAAATTATACTGTACTGGGTCCAGAACCTTGTGTGGGATCCTTGTGTCAAAGCATGTTGGGGGAGCTATTTCAGGGGAATCCAGACAGGAGGGTGTACTAATATTTGGTACCAAGCTGTGACTTTCCATATTCTAGTTTGGAAAGAATCTTTGCTGGTGTATTGTTGGGGAACTCAGCCAAAAATAAACAAAAGGTCCTGCCTGTAGGACCATGAGTCTCTCAGGATACAGAGCTTCCTGGGTTCCACCTCCATCTGGAGTGGGAAGAGTAGCTAGGCCCAAAAGGCAACTAGTCAAGGATTCTGGTTTACAGAACCCACACACACATCATCAGGGAGAGCCTCCCTGGAGAGCAAGGAGTCTCACTTCATAACAAAAGTCATCTTGCTCAAGGATCTAAGAGAGACAGGAAACACTTCCTGTGGTTCTACCCTCCTGATACACTTTTATGCAAGGGCTCGCTTCCCCGTGAGCACCTGCCACAGAGCCTCCTGTACATCAGGGTTCCGAAGGCTGTAGATGAGTGGGTTCAGCATGGGGCTGATGACAGTGTTGAGGATGCCAATCCCTTTGTCTTTGTCTGAAGCTTCCACTGAGCCCAGCCTCATGTAGCTGAAGACACCTGTCCCATAGAATATGCCAACCACAGTGAGGTGAGAACCACATGTGGAGAAGGCTTTCTTCCTGCCCTCAGCAGAACGGATTCGTAGGACTGCAGCTGCCACATGGATGTAGGAGGTGACAATGAGAATCACAGGTGCACCTGCCATGAGGATACCCAGACCAAAGAGTAGCAGCTCATTGAGTTGGGTGCTGGAGCAGGAGAGCTGGAAGAGCTGTGGGAGGTCACAGTAGAAGTGATTGATCACATTGGGACCACAGAAGTTCAGGGTGGATATGGCTACTGTGTGGGTCAGTGCATTAGTGAAGGCTAAAGCCCAGGACACAGCCACCAATATCCTCTGGACTGTCTGGCTCATTCGGGTGCTGTAGGTGAGGGGCTGGCAGATGGCCAGGAATCGGTCATAGGCCATGGCTGTCAACAGGAAGCAGTCCACACCAGCCAACTGATGAAAGAAGAAAAGCTGTGTGAGGCAGGCTCCATAGGGAACAGTATGCTTGTGGGACAGGAGACGAGCCAACATTGAAGGAACAGTAACGGTGATACACCCAACGTCCAGCACTGATAGGTTCCCCAGGAAGAAGTACATGGGGGTGTGGAGTTTGGTCTCTACCAAGATGGCGGCCAGGATGCTGAGGTTGCCCCCAACAGTGAGCAGATAGGCTAAGAGGAAGACTACAAAGACAACTGGCCGTAGCCCTGGTGTCTCCACTAAGCCCAGCAGGATGAACTCAGTAACAGCTGTTCCATTGGTCTTGGATTCTGGGTCCATGTGTCCCTGAAAGGGATCAATCTTCCTAATTTAGTTATTCAAGAAAAATACACGGACTCACTCTCAAATGCCAAGCCCCAGGGTAAATTCCCACGTGTCTCTAGTGGGTATTTTCCCACTCCTCAGGCCACACATCTCTCATTAACGCTCAGTCTTCACCTCAATGTCCTCATCCAAGTTCCAGGTGAGTTACACAACTACCTTGGTATCCCGCCTCCTTATAAGAGATCTATAAATCCTTTCTTCCAGTGTTCCCTAGAATCAGGGAATGAGGTCCTTCTACCATCAACCTGTATAAGGAGATTTGGAGAAATATCATGCTAAAAGTGAAAGTGAATAGCTAGTAAAAATAGAAACAGCAGAAGAATTGAGCATAAGTCCTTATAAAGTGATCAAAAGTCCTTACAAAGGAATAAGTATATATCAAATGAGCAAGAAAATTGTCAAGATACACAAAATTAGGAATTGTAAAGACAGCATAACCAGAGGCCAAAAATAAATAAAATAACCTTGGTATACTATCTGCTCCTAAATTTCAACAATCAATTCAAGAACAGTCCCCAAACCAAATAAACCAGCTACAATTGAAAAAAAAAAAAAAAAAAAGGAAAAAAAATAGGCAGTAATGTGCTTCCATGTGTAGGCGCTAGGCTCCTATACCTTACATACAAATTATTTTATTTTATTTTATTTTTTTTTTTAATTTTTTTTTTTCCAACGTTTATTTATTTTTGGGACAGAGAGAGACAGAGCATGAACGGGGGAGGGGCAGAGAGAGAGGGAGACACAGAATCGGAAACAGGCTCCAGGCTCTGAGCCATCAGCCCAGAGCCCGACGCGGGGCTCGAACTCACGGACCGCGAGATCGTGACCTGGCTGAAGTCGGACGCCAACCGACTGCGCCACCCAGGAGCCCCGTTATACATACAAATTATTTTAAACTATCAATGTAAATATAATTTTCATGTAATATAAATTTTCTTAGCTTATAAAAGATGAAAGCCTTCCAATTCATTTTTTAAAGTTAGCAAAGTCTGATACTCAGATGTAATGATAATAGCAAGAAAATGGAATTAGCCTACACTATTCCCATTTGATAACATGTGTGCAGAAATCCTAAGTACAAGAAATGAAAGCCACCATTACCTAATAGATTTTATAGGAGAGGATGATTTCATATTAGTAAATCTATTAATATACTTAGCAAACTTGTTGGGCTTAAAAGGAGGAAAATTTTCCAAAGGACAATTCATAAATGTCTACATACATACTTAAAGAAAAAAGAAAAAAAAACCTGCTTGTAGTTACTTTAAGTGGAAGAACACCACTTTATGAGATAGGCCATATCCACTACAAATGGTTCATAATGGTGAAGTAGTAGTGACATTTCTATTAAAATCAGACACGGTGGGGGGTGAGGTAGGGAAGGGAGTTGTGGAGACTGAATGGCTCAGTTGGTTGAGTGTCTGACTTTGGTTCAGGTCATGATCTCATATCCATGGGTTCAAGTCCTGCATCAGGCTGTGTGCTGACAGCTCAGAACCTGGAGCCTGCTTTGGATTCTGTGTCTCCCTCTCTCTGCCCCTCCCCTGCTCATACTCTGTCTCTCAAAAAATAAAATAAAACATTAAAAAAAATTGTTTTTAATCAGGCACAGGGAAAGCAATGGCCTTTGTTACTTCAGGTATTTCTCATTACTCTAAACATTTTTAGGCAAAGAGAAACAAAGTGCTTAAATAATGGAAACAAGAAAGAAAAGGATAAATTGAAAATAATAAAATTGTCTAAATAGAAAACTCAAGAGAGGATAAAAAACTGGTAAACTCTTAGAATTATTAAGATATTAGCAAATTAGGTAAAAAATAATTAAGCACAAGTCACTATATTCCTTATATGCCAACAATAATTAGCTGTAAAACCCAAAGTCCCAATCATAAGGTGAAATCTTATACTATAAATTATAATATAATATAATATAATATAATATAATATATATTATTATATATAATATAATATATATTGTAAATATATAAATATATAAATTTATACCTGAGTCATATATGTAGGCACCTAAAAAATGGCCCAAAATAAACATTGCTCAGTTCCACTGACTGTTAGGAATATGGGAGAATTTTAATCACTCTTTCCACTTTTCTCTTGCTTTCAAATGATCTACAACAAATCTGATAACTTTTATAACAATAAATATGTTTTTTAATGACCTGCTTTCTCCAGATTGCAGATATAGTAGCTCAAAGGCAATAGTAGCTCAAAGACTCCTTCTCTCTGTCATGTTTCCAGAAGGTTCAGGGAGCTGCAACCTGGCAGATTAAATAAAGGTTTAGAATGGTACACCCATCTTGATTTGCCTCACTGCTCCATGAAGTAATAAAATAACAATTACACCATTGTATTTCCTTTACAAGTTCAACCTACTTGGAATGGAATAGAAGATTTGCTTACCCGTTAATTAATTAATTAATTAATTCAACCCATTAAATTAATTTTGGCAAGCAAGTCTTCTATTCCATTACAAGTAGGTTGTACTCATAAAGGAAGTACAATGGTGTAAATGCTATTTTGTTACTTCATGCATCAGCAAGGCAAATCAAGATCAATAAATCATTCGAAACCTTTAATCTGCCAAGTAGCAACTCCCTGAACCTTCTGGAAATGACCCAAATTAATTTATGTGGTATCCATCAATGGAAGCTTATGGCCTATTTTATTCTTTGTGTGCGTGCTTTAGCAGAAGATGAATGTTTTAAGACTATCTTTATTTTCTAATTCTTAAACTAATACCTTTGACTTTTTTCTTTTTGATGGATCTTTTAAAATGTAGTAACTTGCTAACATTGGTCCCTGGAAACATTTAGGGATTTTAAAAAGGGTAATTAAAAGCATCGTAGATAATAATAATTGAAAACTGTGATTTCTACAACTGTATTTATCATGACATAGGAATTATGAAGGTAGGTTCCTAAATATTGAGAAATGCTTTAAAATCCAAGATACAAGATCAGTTTTCCATCAAAATAATGTAGATCCCTGAGTCATGGTGGGAGGCCCACATCCAGGGTAATATTTAGCTGGAATCCATTGGTAGAGATTACCAGCCTGGTACTTGTTAAATATTTTGATTATAGCCCTTATCCACACCGTGGCTTCATCAGTGCACATAGCTGTATTCAGTATACCCTGTATATAGTGTCATTGAATCAAAGAAGGACCAAGTTGATTAGCACCTTGGAGAATATCTACTCCCTCATTTTACTAAAGAGGAAACTATGGTTGGAGCATTGTGGGGCTGGAGTTGTTGGGATTAGAGTGAATACTGACTATACTTCAAAATGTCTGGTTTTCTATTTTTTAAAAATGTACCTATTGCTCGTGCACCTGGGTGGCAAAAGTTGAGCATCCGACTTTGGATCAGGTCATAATCTCATAGTTCATGAGTTCAAGCCCCATATCAGGCTCACTGCTGTCAACTCAGAGCCTGCTTCAGATCCTCTGTCCCCCTCACTCTCTGCCTTTCCCTCACTTGTGCTCTCTCAAAAATACATAAAACATTAAAAAAATTTTTTTAATGTACCTATTGCTGGGCCAGCACATTGTATACTTGCTACCCCAAATTACTCTGAGGCTATCAGAGAAAGAATTTGTATGAGGACACCAGAAGTTTGTCCACTGATTTGACCAGCCCAAATTGGCTGCTTCCAACCAAGCCCCAAGGGGCATTTCCTCACACTTACTGAGGGTTGAAAGATTCTATGTCCTCTGCAATTCTCTTTAGGACTGCTCTGGGCATACTCTTCTGAGAAACTTATTCTCTAGACCAGGTGGCTGTGCCTTTCAGACCTCATGCTTTTAAGCTCACACACCTGTGGTAGGGAGCTTGGCAACATGCAGACTCTGTGGTCATGGTGACAGTCGGCACCTGCCTCACTTCGTTCTGCTTTCTACCAACCACAGAGTTCATTCTGGATCTTTCCTCCCTCATCTGTCCTGTAAGAGCCTTTTCTCTGATATGTCTGCCTGGTTCAGGTTTTCTAAATTTGTCACCAAATGTAGCAGAACCTCAGGTGTCTCCTGAGTGCGGGTGCGTGAGGACACTTCTCAGACACCAACAGTCTGCCTCCCAGCCCTCTGCTTTCCATTTACCCAAAGATATCCCATGTTGCTCAAAGGAAACCAGCCTGCTTTCCATGCCTCTTCAGTGCTGTATCTCATGGTCTTCCTCTGGCTGATGGCAGGCTACAGTGCCCCCCAATCACAACCTCCCCTCCACCATCATAATCATCACCCTTTATTCCTGTTCCCTCAAAAATAAGAACTTGGTCCCTTCTCATGTTAAGAGTTTTTCTGATAATTATGGATAGTGCATAAAACAATGACAAATTTAGGAAAATTACAGGAGTTTAGAATATCTTGCAACATCCTTGTCTCTGAACAGTCTGTGGAAACCACCCCAATGGCGTCTTGCTCTCTTTTTCCATTTCATGCTCCCTTGGCCAGAAACTGACTCCCTGCAGACATCTTCTTTTCTATACACGTGTTTGTTTCATATGTGCAGTTAAGGCAGACCAGCAGCTACAGACATGCAAGGACGGTTGATGAAAACCTCAATGCCAGAATCCAAATTAGGTCCTTAGATGTTGGTGGCGGTCAGTTTTAGGGGATGCTGCTTAGAAGATTCCATGTGGGTGAGAAATTTGATGCAGCGTCTCTCTTAAGGTCTTTTGTTAGCTCAGAAATCCACGGCTCCTCTTGAGTCACCCTGCAGATCTAATTATAGACCCAGGCTCATTCAGTA
This sequence comes from Puma concolor, assembly GCF_028749965.1. Classification (NCBI taxonomy): domain Eukaryota; kingdom Metazoa; phylum Chordata; class Mammalia; order Carnivora; family Felidae; genus Puma; species Puma concolor. The sequence continues at coordinate 14,338,693 of NC_141680.1, read as the reverse complement.
GACACTGTGTGATTTGACGTCAATAAGAGCAAAACAGCTGTCCACACATATTACATCATCAGAGAATAATTAAACTGCCTCCCAAATGCCCTCTTGAATCTACTTGAACTTGCGTTATAAGATCTCATATTCTTCCATCTCATACTTCCCTATCTTTGCTCGAACTGTTCATTTTATCTACAATGTCATCTCGCTAACTCCCAACTGCTCAAATCCTTGAAGACTCAACTAAAATGTTTCTCTTCTGTAAAAGTTTTCCTGATCCTTCCCCATCTCAAGCTCCTCTCCACAAAACTCATGTAACATTTTAACTGCATGCTTCAAGGCAATTCTTTCCGTTACTCTCTTGCATGGCATTTTCTCTCTAGTGACTCCACTACTCCTCTGCCTACTTTAAGTGGCTTCTGGGCATATTATGTTTCACTCAGCTTTGCAGTTTCTATGCCTATCCTCACATTTTGCATACAGTAGGTGCTCAATATTTCTGAAATAAATAAATGAATGAAGTTGGCAGCCCTGACCATAAGATCAAAAAAATTTTAATGAAAGGAAGCATCAGATTGGGTTGTAGTTGTTGGGAAAGGCTTTTTGAATGAGATGGAATTTATGCGAGACCAGGGACAATTAATAGCATTTGAAGGAAGTGTAAGTTTGAGTAAAAGGCACAGAACTGCTGTTGTAAGAACATCCACTCCCTCTATCTAGATGGGGCATTGGGAACCGTTGAGACAGTAGTTAAAATAATCCCTTCACTGACATAGTGTCTTTTCTTGAAAACAGCTGCAAAGAATTTGGCAATTAGGAGGGGATAGACCCTATGAATAAATAAGTCTAGGCCAGAAGACTACACCCCACAGGGATGCCAGGTAACCCTCACTCTGTAGAGGTGAGACTTACCATCACCGAGATTTTACGATCGTAACAGTACTCTAGCTGGTCGTTAAGTGTTAACTTGCTCCCAGATAATGTATTCCTTACTCGCTGACCTAAGGCCCTTTATCTGTAGTAAACTAATTCATTTTCTGAGAGATTTGCCCACTGGCCTTGAGGGGTGAAGGACCAGAACTTTCCCAGGCCACAGAAGCCAGCAGGTCTGTTTGAAGCCTCCTTAGCTTTCTGATAGCCTAACACTTTTATTAGCAAAATAATTTTCTTTTTCAGGTCACGTAAATGATTTTCCTAACCTCCTTTTGTGTATCTATAGACCTGGGCCCTCCTTTGCAGAAAGAACACAGTACTCCTGCACATCACAAAACAGGAACCGGATTCCCTGGCACAGCCCCCCAAGCACTGAGATCATATTTGCAGCTGGCATCATAGAGTCTACACATGATGGAGAAACGTTGTAGGCCACTGCACTCCTTTTGCTAGCTAACTACCCTAAACCCCTTTATAAACCTCTGGGCCAGGCAGAAACCTGGAGTTGGTCTTTGGACGAGAGTCTGTCTTCTCCTCAGGTGGCCAGCCTCCTGAGTAAAGCTCAAATTTCTTTCCAATCAAAACTTGTCTCTTTACCTTTCAGGTGACAGGCAGCTCCACTTGCGCTCATTAACACGATGGCTACTGATCTATGCATCTAAGAAGTCCATCCTTTTTTTTTTTTATGTTTTTATTTATTTTTGAAAGAAAGAGACAGAGTGCAAGTGGGGGAGGGGCAGAGAGAGAGGGAGACAGAATCTGAAGCAGGCTCCAGGCTCTGGGCTATCAGCACAGAGTCTGACGTGGGGCTTGAACTCGTGAACTGTGAGATCATGACCTGAGCTGAAGTCGGACGCTTAGCCAACCGAGACATCCAGGCACCCCAGAAGTCCACCTTAAACAGGATCATCATGGTCACCTCGACTGAAGAGGTCCTTCTAGATTACCATTCTTGGGTGAGCCCCAAGCTATCCTGCTGGGTGTTTACTGCTCCCAACTCTGATATTCCAACTAAAAGCTTTATGCACCTGTTGATGAAGACACTCAGCCCACCTGAGATAGGGGTCTGGCCCAAGGTTACTTCCTAAGGAACGGGTTCAGCTGGGGGACTAGATTATATGAATGCCCTCATACTCCAATTAAAAACAGAAGGCAAGCTTTGTCCAAGAATGACAGGTGTTGGCAAAGTGCTTTGGCACAGGAGGGTGGCAACCCTTTCCCTCACTTGACTTGTTACCCCAGGCAAGACTCTCTTTACTATAACCTCTTTGAAATAGGAGGTTTGACTTGTGTGGTAACAACTCAAGTGTCTTACCTATTATTAGGGAACAGAAGGAGGACCCTGGAGAACACTCACCTTGTTACAGGTACAGAGCCAGACAGGTTTCTGATGGAGGGAATGAAGAGGGTGCCGTATCATGCGGGCCCTGGCCCCAGAGAGCCCGGAAGGGGTCATATATAAGAAAGTGAGTGAGAAAGATGTGAGATCATCTCTTTTTGTGGGACTCTATCCACTGCGGTGCCACATCCCCTGCAGACCTCAAAAATTAGTCACCCCGGGGAAGGAGTGGGGCTTTGGGGAACCACATGCTGATAAACAACCCAAGGTCTTAATGAACCCAATAATGATGCTTCGCAACTCTGTGATGCTTTTGATTTTCTCAGAAAGGCCTCACACAGAGCTCCTTACTCCATCTCTCATATTGTTCTGTGGGAATGTTGGTAATCCCATTATCACCCAAGGACAGTGAAGTCCAGAAAGTTTCTTTCTTTTCAAAAAAGTTTTAATTTAAATTCCAATTAGTTAACACACAGTGTAATATTAGCTTCACGTGTACACACAATATAGTGATTCAACACTTCCTTACAATACCTGGTGCTCATAACCACAAGTCCACTCCTTAATCCCCATCACCTATTTCACCCATCCCCCCACCAACCTCCTTTCTGGTAACCATCAGTTTGTTCTCTATAGTTAAGAGTTTGTTTCTTGGTTTACCTCTCTCTTTTTTTCCCTTTTGCTTGTTTGCTTTGTTTCTCAAATTCCACATACAAGTGAAATCATATGGTATTTGTCTTTCTCTGACTTATTTCACTTCGCATAACATACTCTAGCTCCACCCACTTTGTTGCAAATGGCAAGATCTCATTCTTTTTGATGGCTGAGTAACATTCCGATATATTTATCAATCTTCTTGATCCATGCATCAGTTGGAGTCTTGGACTCTGTCCATAATTTGACTGTTATTGATAATGCTGCAATAAACTTCAGGGCTCATGTGCCCCTTTGAATGAGTGTTTTGTATCCTTTGGGCAAATACCTAGTAGTGTGATTTCTGCATTATAAGTAGCTCTATTTTTAACTTTTTGAGGAATCTCCATATTATTTTCCAGAGTGGCTGCACCAGTTTGCATTCCCACCAACAGCGTAAGAACATTCCCCTTTCTCCACATCCTCACTAACATCTATTGCTTCTTGTATTGTTGATTTTTGTCATTCTGACAGGTGTGAGGTGATATCTCATTATAGTGTTAATTTGTGTTTCTCTCATGATCACTGATGTTGTGCATCTTTTCATGTATCTATTGGCCACCTGTATGTCTTCTTTGGAAAAGTGTCTGTTCATGTCTTCTGCTCATTTTTTAATTGGATCATTCATTTTTTGAGTGCTGAGTTCCCATAAGTTCTTTATATATTTTGGATATCAGATATATTTTATCAGATACGTCATTTGCAAATATCTTCTCCCATGCCATAGATTGTCTTTGAGTTTTGTTGATTGTTTCCTCTGCTTATTCCTGAGTTTCAAGGGTGGTTCGATATTCCTAAATCAATCAATGTGATACATCACATTAATAAAAGAGAGGATAAGTACTATATGATCCTTTATAGGTGCACAAAAAACATTTGAGAAGTACAACAGTCCTTTATGAACACTCTCCAACAAAGTAGGTTTACAGGGAACATACCTCAACATAATAAAGATCATATGTGAAAAAACAAACACTAATATCATCCTAAGTGGGGAAAAACTGATAGCTTTTCCTCTGTGGTCAGGAACAAGAAAAAGATGTCCACCCACACCACTGTTATTTAGCATAGTTCTGGAAGTCCTAGCCACATCAATAAGACAGCAAAAAGAAATAAAAAGCATCCAGATCAGCCTGGAAAAAGTAAAACTTTCACTATTTGCTGATGTCATGATACTCTATGTAGAAAACCCAAAAGGCTCTACCAAAAAATTGCTAGAACTGATACATGAATTTAGTAAAGTTTCAGGATACAAAGTCAACATACAGAAATCTGTTACATTTCTATACACCAATAATAAAGCAGCAGAAAGAGAAATTAAGTAATAAATCCCATTTACAATTGCACCCAAACCCATAAGATACCTAGGAATAAACCTAACCAAAGAGGTGAAAGGCCAGTCTTCTCAAAACTATAAAACACTGAAGAAAGAAATTGAAGAAGAAAGACATTGAAATAGAAAGGCATTCTATGCTCATGGAGCAGAAGAAATAATATTATTAAAATGTCCTTACTACCCAAAGCAGTCTACACATTTAATGCAATCCCTATCAAAATACCACCCACGTTTTTCACGGAGCTAGAACAAACAATCCCAAAATTTGTATGGAAGCACAAAAGACCCTGAATAGTGAAAGTAACCTTGAAAAAGAAAACAAAACAAAACTGGTGGCATCACACTTCCAGACTTCAAGTTATATTACAAATATATACAGGCACAAAAATAGACACAGAGATCTACAGGACAAAACAGAAAGCCCAGAAATGAACCCACAACTATATAGTCAATTAATCTTCAAGAAAGGAGAAAAGAATATCCAATGGGAAAAAGACAGTGTCTTCAACAAATGGTGTTGGGAAAACTGGAAAGCAACATGCAGAAGAATGAAACTGGACCATTGTCTTACACCGTATACCATATGTCTTTTGATTGGAGTATTTAATCTATTTACACTCAAAGTAATTATGGATAGATATGTATTTATCGTCATTTTATTACTTGTTTTGTCATTGTTTCTGGAGATTTTCTCTGATTCTTTCTTGTCTGTGTCATTTTTGGTGTCTCCTTTCCACTCAGAGTCCCCTTTAGCATTTCTTGCAAGACTGGTTTAGTGGTCATCAACTCCTTTAGTTTTTGTTTGCCTGGGAAATTCTTTATCTCTCCTATGCTGAATGATAGCCTTGCTGGATAGAGTATTCTTGGCTGCAGATTTTTCCCATTCAGCACTTTGAATATATCATACCACTCCCTTCTGGCTTGCAACTTCTGTTGAGAAATCTCCTGCTAGCCTATGGGTTTTCCCTTGTAAGTTAAGGACTTTGTTTGTCTTGCTGATTTTAAGATTTTTTTTCTTTATCACTCTATTATGTGAATTTAATTATAATATGTCTTGGTGTTGGCCTGCTTTTGTTGATTTTGACTCTTGGATCTGGACGTCTGTTTCCTTCCCCAGATTAGGGAAATTTTCAGCTATTATTTCCTCAAATAAGTTTTCTGCCTCCTTCCTCCCTCTTCTTCTTCTGGGACTCCTATAATACAAATGTCATTATGATTGATGGAGTCACTGGGTTCCCTAAGTCTATTCTCATGTTGCACAATTCTTTCTCTTTTATCAACATCATTATTTTCCATTATTTTGTCTTCTAGGTCACTATTTCATTCCTCTGCTTCTTCAAGCCTGTTATTTGTTCATTATATCAAGCCTGTTCCTAATCTTGTTTATTGCATTCTTCATCTCTGATTGATTCTTTTAAACTCTTTTATCTGTGGTCAGGCTCTCACTGATGTCGTCTATTCTTTTCTCAAGCCCAATGAGTATCCTTATGACTGTTGCTTTAAATTCTCCATCAAGGATTTACTTATATCTATTTTTCTTAGGTCTTTTGTTCTTTTATCTGGGATAAATCCCTCCAACTTGGCATTTTGTCTAGGTCTCTGCCTTCTTCTCTGTATTAGAAAGGCCACAGAAATGTCTCCTGCTCCTGAAGGTAATGGCCTTATGAATACGAGTTCATGTGGTGCCAGGTCCTGGCACTTCAAGGAGTTTCTCCTGGGTTCTGTGTGCACTCTGCTCTTGTGTTTTGGCTGCTCTATTCTTCAGGCAAGTCGTCTGCAGAGGTTCTTTTTGCCTGCTGTGAGCAGTGTTTGGTCCCTGGCCTGAATGTGAAGAGTTTTAAGCAGGTGTGCTCTGGTCTGTTGAAATGAGACCTAACAGCACCTCCACCAGAACTGAGGCCCTGCAGAACTCTCTGGTTGGGAGATGTGATGGGGCAGGGTTTCTGCTGGTCTTCTGGTGGCGGGAGGCTGTGCTGTGACTGAGGTGGGCATGACCTAGAAGTGCGATCGCACCAGAGTGCAGGGGGTTGGTGCTTGTGTGTGCCCAGGTTCTCTTCAGATCATGGTTTCCCAGCTATCTGCCCTTAGGTTGTTTCCCTGCCTTCCTCCAGGAGCAGTGCACTGCCCTCAGGGCTCCATCCCAGCCAAGCCCACTGACCTTTGAAACTGGGTGTTAAGCCCAGCTGGTTGCAAGAACTTATTTTAGCCACTCCCATTTTCCAAGCCAATACCTTTGGGGAAACATTCTCCTTGTGCATTTCCCTGTGTGCTCCTCTCTCTCTGGCCTCTCCCCCTGATGACAGATCCTTCTCCGGAGCACCCACAATGTGTTTCTCCCCCCTGTCATGCCTCTTACCTTTTTTTTTTTTTTTAATTTTTTAATGTTTATTTAGTTTGGAGAAAGAGACAAAATGTGAGTGGGTGAGGGGCACAGAGAGAGGGAGACACAGAATCAGAAGCAGGCTCCGGGCTCTGAATTGTCAGCACAGAGCCCAACACGGGGCTCGGACCCACAAATTGTGAGATCATGACCTGAGCTAAAGTCCGATGCTAAACCAACTGAGCCACCCAGGCACCCCAACCTCCTACCTTCTTTAATGTGGCCTTTTCTTTGCCTTTAGTTGTGGAGTTTGCTCTTTCAGACTTCAGGTCAATTTCTGGGGTATTTTGGATGATTTGATAGTTATCTAGTTGTGTTCATGGGATGAAGTGAGCCTAGCGTCCTCCTACTCTGCCACCATCTTCCTCTCCAAACCCTAGAATGTCTGTCTTTTCAATGCAACCCATGAAACTAATGGTGGAGCTAGGACTTAACCAGAGTCCATCCCTGAGTGCCTTGCTCTTCCAGATTCTTGACCCAAAGAAGAGCTCTGATCAGAGAGTAGCCAGCTCCCAGGCTTGCATTGGCCTGGGGATAAGAGGAGGCACAAGGGAAGGGGCAAAAGGGAGAAGACTTCGCAAACTCAGTTTCCTAATGAGTCTTCAGGAATGCAATGCCTTCCCCCTCAGGGACACTGGGATTACATTATTGGGTCCCATAATGATTCTAGAAGTTGTAATAGAACTGAGTAGTGTTAGGAGGGACCATGGGGATCCCCAGGGTCTCCTACACTGGCTTTTAAGCCAGGTTCTTAGAAGCCAAGGGTCCAGATGATGAGATTAACAAACAAAATGTAGAGAGGTTGTCTAGTACTCCCTCAGTGTCCTACCACCTGTTCAAGCAGTGACTGCCCACCATAATGAAGACTTTGCATTTCTTTAGAGATAGGGCCTCCAGCTCCTACTACTTTGCCAGGGCAGCCTGGTGTTATATGAAAAACATGGGCATGCTACAGTCAGACTAACTTTCCAATTATTCACGGCGTGACTTAGGGCCAGCTGCTGAACTCCTCTGGGTTTCAGTTTCCTCATCTGTGAAATGAGAACAACCTCTCTGACCACATAGGGTTGGTCTAAGAATTAAATAAAATTGCATGCTTAAAGCACTTGGTAGGGGACCAACAAGTATTAACAATAATACGGTAACAACCACCAATGTCTATTGCATTTTAGTGCATTATCTTACTTAATCCTCCCGATAATTCTTGGATGCAGTTTTCATTATTTGCCCCACTACACGCAGGAGGAAACAGGCCCAGAGAAGTTCAGTAACGCACGTGATGTTGTGCATCTACAATTTAGAAGAGCTGGAACTCTATGAAACTTTCCATCCCTCTTCTTCCAAATCACTTCAAAAAGCAACTGCTGCCACATACACTCCTGTGACTCTCTGCCACCAAGATGTACTTTGATGTGAGTGCCAACCTTTTTCAGCTCTTTCCTGGTCTGTTGTAGATGACTCCACCTATAGTGTATTAGCCAGTTGGGAAAGAGTGAGCACATTTCCACCCTCAGATGCTTGCTGTCCATCTTACAATACAGCTGGTATCTGTTGTGCAGTGGACGAGCCTGGGGCTCCACATCTGAGTCATGCTCATTCTGGTAAACCTTGTTCTCAACCCTGGACTCTATTCCAGCTAAAAGCTGCTACTTCCACAATATGACTCTCTTACTGAGTTTCTTGCACGAAACTGCACCTGACTGCCCTACAAGGCATCATATCATACTTTAAAGGTATAGAAATTAAGACCATGTCATATTTGAGCAAAATTAGAGAAATGAACCAAAAAGACGCATTAGAGAGCCTGGAAATAATACGTAGAAATGTGATATGTGACATGGGCAGCCTTACAGAGCAGTAGGAAAAAGACCTTTCAGTAAAGTGTGTCCATAGAGGAAAAAAAATATGACACAATATCTTTTTCACTCCATACACAAAAATCAGCTTCAGGTAGATGAGGTACTTACACTGAAGAGTAAAAATATAAAAAACCTTGGGGCACCTGGGTGGCTCGGTTGGTTAAGTGTCTGATTTCTGCTCAGGTCATGATTTTGTGGTTCATGAGTTTGAGCCCTGTTTCAGGCTCTGTGCTGAGAGCTCAGAGCCTGGAACCTGCCTTGGGTTCTCTGCCTCCCTCTCTATCTGCCCCTATGTCACTCATACTCTGCCTTTCTCTCTCTCTCAAAAATAAATTTAAAAAATAAATTAAAAAAATAAATTAAAATAATTTTAATGTAAAACTTTAAAAATAGTCTATGGGATATCTTCATGATCGTCTAGGAGGATCTTAAAGAAGTCCAAAAGGCATTAATCATTTAAAAAAGACTGAGAGATTTGCCTACATTAAAATTTAAAACCTCTACTCATCACAGGACAGCAATTTTTAAGTGAAAAGACACCTACAAATTAGAAGAGATTTGCAGCACATACAGCTACTTTGGAGAATCCAAGATATGTCGAAAACTTCTGCAACAAATACAAAAAATAAAAGGGATAAAATAGATCATGGGCAAAAAAGTGGGATTTCACAGGAGACACAAATGGCCAGTGAAATCAGGAGAAGAAGCTCAGCTTTATTTGTAATCTAGCAAATGCAAATGACAATCGTGCTGGAAACACCTTTTTCTTTTTCTTTTTCTTCTTTCCAGAGAGAGAGAGAGAGAGAGAGAGAGAGAGTGTGTGTGTGTGCATGTGCATTTACAAGCAGGGGAGGGGCGGAGGGAGAGAGAGAATCCTAAGCAGGATCCATGCTCAGCATATAGCCCAATGTGGGGCTTGATCCCACCACTGTGAGATCATGACCCAAGTGGAAATTAAGAGTCAGTCACCTGACTGAACCACCTAGGCATCCCTGGAGACACCATTTCATCTTCACTACATTGTTCTAAATGAAGAAATGAGAAAGCAGCCAGTTTTGATGAGAATATAGTGCAACAAAAATTCTTATGCACCGCTGGTAAGACCTTAAAGTGGTACAAGCGTTTTGGAAAACAAAACCTTTTAAATCCTTTAAATCTGAAGATGCACAAATTCCATTTTCAATTAACCACCAAAGAGAAATTCTTGCATGTGTGCACCAGAAGACGTGTACAAGAGTGTTCACAGAAACAAAACACCTGCACACAGAAAACAAATGAATTGTGGTATAGTCATGCCACACAATGCTATACCACCATAAAAAACAAATAAGAAACACTCACTCTATTGGAGAACCACACAAACATTATATTGAGTAAAATGAACAACTCAAAAGAAGAAGAACTACTGAATGATCTCATTTATACAAAGACCAAATACATGCAAAACTTAATATTTTGCTTGGAGAATTATATATATGTAATAAAAAAAGATTTTAAAGGGATTTTTTTTGGAATAGTGTTACCTGATGGGGCGCCTGGGTGGCGCAGTCGGTTAAGCGTCCGACTTCAGCCAGGTCACGATCTCGCGGTCCGTGAGTTCGAGCCCCGCATCGGGCTCTGGGCTGATGGCTCAGAGCCTGGAGCCTGTTTCCGATTCTGTGTCTCCCTCTCTCTCTGCCCCTCCCCCGTTCATGCTCTGTCTCTCTCTGTCCCAAAAATAAATAAACGTTGGAATAGTGTTACCTGAGTGAGGAGATAGAGAGAGCGTTAGGATTAAGGAGAGATACACGGGAGTTTTCAAAGGCAATGGAATGTTTTCTTTCACAAATTGCATAGTAGGTAAGATATTTGCTTTACTGCGTTATTATTCTTTTTTTTTTTTTTAATTTTTTTTAACGTTTATTTATTTTTGAGACAGAGAGAGACAGAGCATGAACGGGGAAGGGGCAGAGAGAGAGGGAGACACAGAATCGGAAGCAGGCTCCAGGCTCTGAGCCATCAGCCCAGAGCCCGACGCGGGGCTCGAACTCACAGACCGCGAGATCGTGACCTGAGCCGAAGTCAGACGCTCAACCGACTGAGCCACCCAGGCGCCCCATTATTCTTTTTTTAAAGTCATGTTTGTTGAGGTATAATTTACAAACAGTAAAGTTCACCCTTTATAGATGTCTATGAGTTTTGACCAATGTATACAGTTGTATATACCACCACCATCAAGATGTAGAATATTTCTATCACTCCAAAAATCCCCTCATGTCCCTTTGTAAGTCCTATTTGCCCTTTCCATCCCCCTAGAAACCACTAATGTGTCTTCATTGCCATAGTTATCTGTGTTAGAATGTCATATAAAGGTTGTAATCATACAACCTTTTGTGTCTTTTTTGCATAAAAAAGAGCTAAAAACAGGGGCGCCTGGGTGGCACAGTCGGTTAAGCGTCCGACTTCAGCCAGGTCACGATCTCGCGGTCCGAGTTCGAGCCCCGCGTCAGGCCCTGGGCTGATGGCTCAGAGCCTGGAGCCTGTTTCCGAGTCTGTGTCTCCCTCTCTCTCTGCCCCTCCCCCATTCATGCTCTGTCTCTCTCTGTCCCAAAAATAAATAAAAATTAAAAAAAAAAAAAAGAAAAAAAAAGAGCTAAAAACAAATATTGAACTCACGTTAATGATATGCATGCTGAATTACTTAGGGAGAGGTGTACTGATGCCTACAATCTTATATGAAATGCATCAAAGAGCAAGATGGAGTGATAGATGGGTAGAAGGAAGGACAGGTGGATAAATATGTGATAAAGCAACTGCAATAAATTATACTGGTAAAATTGAGATAATGGGTACATGGGTGCTCCCTGTATAACTATCTGAACTTTATGTTTGAAAACTGTTAGAGGAAAACAGTCTATCATTGAAGAGAGGACTTGGAAAAATGCCTTACTATCAAATATACCAGTCTTCCTAACCTTTGAACCACTTCTGGGAATCTGTTCTAAATGTAGGAGAGCCATGTGCACAATGGGGACTTGTAAATACAGTAACTTAAATACCTACCAATAAAGGAATAATCAGAAAAACTTTATTTTTATTACCTCTATTGGAACGCTCTCTTCCTTGGATCCAGTGTGAGTCTGGAGGTGAGACAAGGCAGGAATGGCATCAGAAGATGAGCTTACTTGTAATATCCAACCCCTTGGCCTTGGCCTTGGGCATAGCAACTCTCTGTGCCCTCTTCCAGGAGGCTCTACTATCCCCTATGCAAGCTGAACTCAGCAGGCCTCTCAGCACCTTAATTCTTTATTATTTTGAATTAAAAACATTTTTTTAATGTTTATTTTTGAGAGAGAGAGAGAGCAGAGTGTGAGCGGGGAAGGGGCAGAGAGAGGGAGACACAGAATCCGAAGCAGGCTCCAGGCTCTGAGCAGTCAGCACAGAGTCCAACACGGGGCTTGAACTCATGAACCATGAGATCATGACCCGAGCCGAAGTCGGATGCTAAACCGGACTGAGCTACCCAGACCACCCATCGTCACCTTAATTCTGAGGTGAAATAACTTTGATTCTCAAGCTGAGAGCACCACTGCATATGCAATATAGTTATGTTGTTGTTTTATTTATGAAACACATTAAAAAGAAAACTAATGGGCAAAGTATTATTAATCAAATTAAAAAAAAATGGAGAGAGATTTTGTAGACTTTTTCAGCCCCATTGCAAATGAAGTCTGGATAGTGTAGCAAGGTTACCCTGTTGAGTAAAATTCTGCTTCCCTATCATCTTTAGTAAAAATGACGGCAGCCATCATCACCAGCGGCTGCAGCATCCTCGTAAGTCCCAATATTAATTAAATGGTCTAAAAACTCAAGCAAATTTCCTTCCTTCCCACTAGGTGATCATTATTACATGAAGGCTTTGAATAATTGCCACATGTTTACATAATTAATCTTTTTTCCTCTTCCTTCATAGTTAACTGGATTGAAAAACCTATGCTAACAAATAAGTCAACAAGCCCTGAAGCCAGTGAAAACTCTCAAAACAAAGATATGAGCAATAAATATGAACAATATAGGTGGGGGGTGTGAAGAATGCATGTTTCCCTGTCTCTTATATAAAAGAAAGTAGTGAAGTAATTTATGCTTTTGTCATAAGGTAAGAAGGAATCTAGTCTTGAGAATGTAGAATCTCAATGGAAAAGACAAGTTCTTTGCCCAAATTAGGGGTAGAAACTATTCAGAACAGAGGACAAATATCAGAGATGAAGAGACTTGGTTCCATTATTGTTTATAATAGTGAAAAATTGGAACGAAATATCCAGTGATAAGGTAAATTTTGGCAAATGCAAATAATAGAATATTAGAAAGTCAATGAAAAAATTTGAAGAGGGGAGTGCCTGGGTGGCTCAGTGGATTGAGCCTCCAACTTTTGATTTAGATCAGGTCATGATCTCACCGTTCATGAGTTTGAGCCCCACCTTGGGCTCTGTGCTGGCAGCACGGAGCCTGCTTGGGATTGTCTCTCTCTCCCTCCCTCTCTGCCCCTCCCTGGCTCTTGTATTTTCTCTCTCTCTCTCTCAAAATAAATAAATAAACTTTTAAAAAATTTGAAGAGTAATACAATAAATGAAGCTCAACATATAAAGATAATTTTTTAAAAGCTGAAAAAATTCATTCAGTGTCATGCCCCTTTTGGTAAAACAAAAAATGATAACGTGGGCATGTGGCGGAGCATGTGGGTGTGTGAATGTATATGCATAGTGAATAAGAGATAACTATTGGTTAAGGCTTGCCTTTTTCACGTGAGCAGGGACCATATATCTTGGTCACCTCCTGTCTATCATATTGTCTGGCAATATCTCCCCCCTTTCAGTAGCTTAGCAAGAAGTCAGCTCAGCGGTTCAGTGGAAAAACAGGGTGATAACCAAGGCTCAGCTCCACTGGAGGCAACCCCATTTAACAAACTTACTTCCCCATCCGGGAGGCACCGGGTGTTGGACAGCTGCCTAGATGCTTCCCTCTTTCTTCCAATTCCCATAAATATATCGAGTGTCTGTAGGGGATGGAGTCCCTCTCTACCGAAAAGCTTGCTCTAGTCCTTCCAGTCTAGTGATGTTCACCCTTTACCACCCTCCATGGGCAATAGGGAGAGTTCAGGAGATCATTGTGCCCTGCTATTTCTTTGCCTGTGAGCTTTCCACAAAAGCCATGTGTTTTTAGGGTTCTAGGTGTGTGTGAGTGAGTGTGTGTGTGTGTGTGTGTGTGTGTGTGTGTGTGTCTTTTCATGTGTTCTTTTTGTATAATAGGGGCAAACATGGTTCATTTGGTTTTGTATGTGTGGAGTTGGAGGTTCCTGTGGAATGTTCATGTAGATATATCCAGTGTACAGTTAGATATTAGGATCAACAGCATAGCATCTGGGATGGACGTAAGAATTGAGGATCATCAGCTTGTCATACCTTTAGACTGCCATGGGGGGATAGAGGAAGGGCACCCAACCCTAAGGGCTGGTGGATGGTTTCCTGGAGAGAGAAGACCTGTGCCAAGTCTTCAAGGATGGAGTGTCTTGGGTTAATAAGGTGTGAGAAAAGACTTTCCAGGGAGAGAAAATAACTTTTTGTCATGTCAGGAGCAGAATGTGCAATAGTGGTTTCTGTAACCTGTGGTTCCCTTCTATGGACAGCTGTTGACAGAAATCCCAACTTATCCTAATTCCCTTCCAGCTCCTCCAGAGCCACCATGAAGCTCCTCAATTGATCCTGCAAAGAGTTTCTCCCAAACATGCTAATGAAAGCCAATGGGAAAGCTTTCTGACTTAACAAAGAATTGTTACAAGTTGAGTCTGATGCCTAAAGCCACTTTCAGGAGTTAGCAAAAGTAGGGCAGTCTTGGTCTAAAACACACTCCAAACCTTTCTCTTCCTTTATGATGTTGGGGGCCTTTAAGGTTGGAAAATATTTAGGATCAGGATGCTACAGGGTCTTGATTGTGAGTGGAAGCAGAAAAATGGCAAGGCATTCGTTTGAGGCTAGAAGAGATGCCAAGTTTGAGGATGGCTAATGTGAGCTGTGTTGGGAGATGTGACATGACCTTGTGAGATGAGGGAAGTCCAGGGATGCTGCTCCAGGACTGATAATAGGAGCAGATCCTGCCCAGGCTCCACCCTCCTCTCAGCCCCAGGCTGCAAGCAAAGCTGTGTAGTTACAAGACTCTGCTCTTCCCCACCGAAGACAATGGGCTGAACTAAACCAGAAACCCAAAGTCCCAAGGTCACCTCTGAAACTGTGTGACCTTTACTGTACTTTAAGACTTTCTGAAATTCATTTTAACTCCATGCAATGCTGATAGCAGTGCCGGTACACAGTGTGAAAATTAATAAAGGGAAACATCATTAAAATGGAGTGTGGAAGCCAGAAGGGGGGAGCTGTCACTCTATGCCACTCCACCTCAGTTCTAAGAAGAACTGTCAATGCAGACCCCAACAGAAGAATGCTCAGGGGAAAAGAATCCTCAATTTTGGGCCCCGACACAAAAAGATGTACATTTCACCTCTGACAAGTAATAGACTACACCAGCAACTCAGCCAATGAGAAACCATCATCACTCTCAACTCTTGCTTTTCTCGAAGGGACAAGAACTCCTCTCAACTTCCTATTTCTTCATAAAATAACATTCCTTTCTTTTGTTTGTGGGACTCACCTATGGTTTTTGCCATAGCTTGCTTGTTCCAAACTGCAGTCCTCTGATATTCCTGAACACACCCATATTTTCTGGTAAAATAACTGATTTTTATTTGTAAGATCAATAATAGTAGGTGGTGAAAAACATTTTTGTTAAATAAATGAATGAATTTTTCCATATCCATGAAGGTCATACTTGGAAACATGTTGAGGAAGTACAAAACATTTGAAAGGTTCTAGAGATCATTATGTCTATGGCAAACACAAGTGTTTACCTGGTTCTGTCTCCCCCTGGAAGGTGCTAATTTCTGAAGCCTCAAGGGGTAACAGTGGAGTGGAGAAAAATCCCAATGTGAAATGATGTCATATTAGCTGTCTGTCTCTATCTCTCTGTCCTTTATAAGCTATTGCCTCCGTGAGGGTCTCTGGGCAAGCGTGACTGTCCCTCCTCTTTGCTCAAGAAGTGCCCATCTTCTTGTCTGGGTGAATGCCATCCCAAGACCCCTCACTGGACTCTCAACTTGGTTTACATACCAAGGGAATGGGCTCTGGAATGGCTCCTCTCTTCCCCCAAAGTATCAAGTGGGACTTGGGTGCTTGAATATGAGGGGTTAGAGAGAAGGCAGTGATGACTAAGTTTGCCAGCCCTGCTACTGGGAGGTTGGCAAGGCTGTTACCAAAATATTTAAGTCAAGAGCAGATTGAGAAAGAAGACCATTTCAGATCTGGAGAGATTGACTTGGAGGTGATAGTCTAAACAACATGTCCATGTAGAAGAGGCTGGACCATCAGTCGGTGTTTGACCCATTGTGGTCTTGACATTATTTTCAAAATTAATCATCAGGAAATGTATTCCTCTGCTCATGCCTTTTGCCACTTGGGGAGCTCCAACTCCAGCCTTTTCCTGTTCAAGGCGACTTAAACATCCATCCTTCAACCAGAAGTTGAGACAGATCACGATGCATTTTATTAGTGTGACCACTTTGGGGAAAGGCAAGTATTATCCAACTGATCATATGGGGCCAGTCATGGCACCATCACAGACTTTGTCCTTATCTGGTCATTGGGTCCATGATAGTATGTGTGTTGGATGATGTGTAACTAGAGCCAGGAGACCGAGGAGCTAGAAGCTAAGTGATGGTGCAATTGGAAGCAGAAGGGAGTTCAGGGGCTGGGTATATACTTGTTTAGCTCCGTGAGAGAGTTCAACTGGGTATCCACTGATCCCACCTGGGAACTTAAGCTTGCCAATTCTCACCCTACTCAAAAACTTTTTTTTTACAGTTTTCTTAATCAACAAAAGGTCAGTACTCTGGAGCCCAAATTTCCCAAGTTCTATATGGAGAAATGCAATAGAATCTTGCTGTTTAGAAAATCTACAAGGCTTGTATTCACCAGCAGTGGAGCGGGAGACGTCCTCAATGGTATCTTCTCATTTCATGTAGCTGTTTTCATTTCATTTCATTTCATCTCATCTCATCTCAATTCATCTCATCTCATCTCATCTCATCTCATCTCATCTCATCTCATTTCATTTCACTTTTTCTGAAAAGTCCAGACCAGCGCTCAGCTTCACAAGTTAATGTCTTAATAGTCTGGGCAACAGCAAGCATCTCACTACTGCCATCCCACGCGATGACATGTGTAGTGGAGATTGTGGACACAGGTTGCGGGAGCATGCCTTCCCATTCCCTTTCCCTGAAGCCTCCGTTTCATCCCTTGGGATCTTGTGTACCTAAATTATGGCCATGCCACCATCTGCAGGCTTGGCGTTTTCTTCTTGGAACTTTGGTCTCAGGAAAAACATCTCTCCCTTTAGCTTTCAAATATTACATTTGTTCCCCATTTTATGTCCATTCATTTAGTTCTGTTTGAGTCTCTCCAATGCTACTGTTCTTACCCACTAAGTGTCAGGTTTATCAAGTCTTTTCCTATTATGTCACAATCTTTAACTCTGTTAAATTTTATGTGTCCTTGCATCCTGGCCCTCTCTGGGACATTGCTACACTTGGTGGTTTCTATCAGGATCTCATTCTCCTTTCACCACCATTGGCACCTCCTAGTTTTTGCTCAGTTCTGCTGCTGGTGGAAGAAAGCCATGGATCTGGGAGCCTCAGGAAATGATTCTGTTGTCACTGAGTTTGTCCTGCTGGGTCTGTCAGAGACCCCAGCTCTGCAGCC
Source organism: Puma concolor (assembly GCF_028749965.1). NCBI lineage: Eukaryota > Metazoa > Chordata > Mammalia > Carnivora > Felidae > Puma > Puma concolor. Next base: position 14,321,328 of record NC_141680.1, on the reverse strand, counting down.
CGTCCTCTTCACCGTCTTCCTTCTCGCTTACGTAGCTACTCTTGGGGGCAACCTCAGCATCCTGGCTGCCATCCTCGCCGAACCCAAACTCCACACCCCCATGTACTTCTTCCTGGGGAACTTGTCCCTGCTGGATGTCGGGTGCATCAGTGTCACTGTCCCTGCCATGCTGAGACGCTTCATGTCCAATAACAGAAGCATTCCCTACGGGGCCTGCCTCTCACAGCTCTTCTGTTTCCACCTCCTGGCAGGGGCGGACTGCTTCCTGCTGACAGTCATGGCCTATGACCGCTACCTGGCCATCTGCCAGCCCCTCACCTACAGCACCCACATGAGCTGGGGAATTCAGCAAGCGCTAGTGGGCGTGTCGTGTGCCTTTTCCTTCACCAACGCACTGACCCAAACTGTTGCCTTATCTACTCTTGACTTCTGTGGCCCCCATGTGATCAATCACTTCTACTGTGACCTCCCACAGCTCTTCCAGCTCTCCTGCTCCAGCACCCAGCTCAATGAGCTGCTGCTCTTTGTAGCAGCAGCCTTCATGGGTGTGGCCCCACTGGTCCTCATCACTGTGTCCTATGCACACGTGGCAGCCGCAGTCCTGCGAATCCGCTCTGCTGAGGGCAGGAAGAAAGCCTTCTCCACGTGTGGCTCCCACCTCACGGTTGTCAGCGTATTCTACGGGACAGGCGTCTTCAGCTACATGAGGCTGGGCTCAGTGGAGGCTTCGGACAAAGACAAAGGGATTGGCATCCTCAACACTGTCATCAGCCCCATGCTGAACCCACTCATCTACAGTCTCCGGAACCCTGATGTGCAGGGCGCCCTGCAGCGGGTGTTCACAGGGAGACGGCCTCCAGAGTGAGATCCCTTCCTCTGGCCTTTAGGAATGTCACGCTTACTGCTTCCAAAAGGTATTGTGATTAGTGCAGATGGGAAGTGAGTATGATGAAGTGGGGTTGGAGACCGGCTTAGGAAGGAAAATACAATAAAAATGATAATGGCTATCACTTATTTTATGGTACATGACAGGCCGTCTTCTCCGTGACCGACATCTGCTAACTCATTTAATCCTCATAATAACCTTATGAGGTAGATGTAGATTTACAGTTGCCGATTAGGAAATTGAACCTTAGAGAGGTTGAGTAACTTGCCCAAAGGCACCCAGCTAATCAACACCAGGGCTGGGATTTGAACCCAGGCAGGCTACATCTGTAAGTACTGCATCTCATTTCGACGAGGAAGGGTATCTATAAGGTGTGGGGAGGCGGACGGGAACTGGGCAACAAAAAGAATGAAAAAGAAAAGGAAAATCAATATGAGAGGGAAAACGTTATTTAAACAAAACAGAAATACGAATTAAGAGATTTTTGTGCCTTTGACAAATTTACACTTTGTTCCAGAGCAACTGGTAGAGGTTAAAGGGATTGCTGGAGGCCAATTGCAACAAATAAATCAACAAAAAGGAAACGTGTTAAAACCAAGCCTGAAGTGTCTTTAGGCCTAAAATGAGTCTTTTGCAAGCAACGTACAGATGGGTCTTGTTTGTTTTTTATCCATTCTGAGGCCCTGTATCTTTCAACTGGAGCATTTAGTCCCTTTACATTCAAAGTAGTTATTGATATGTATATACTGCCATTTTATTACTTGTCTTGTGGTTGTTTCTGAAGATTTTCTCTGATCCTTTCTTGTCTTTATGGCATGTTTTGCCTACTTTCTTTAGCGATATATTTGGTTTTCTTTCTCTTTATTATTTGCATGTTTGTTAGTGGTTTTTAGTATGTGGTTAGCTTTGGGTTTGTATATAACCTCATCTGCATATAGCAGTCTATATTAAGGTGGTGGCCATTTAAGCTTGAACCCATTCTTTTCTCCTCTCCTCCCCATGTTTAAACATGTGTTACTACATTTTATATACCTTTTTGTTACTTCCTTGACTGATTTTTTAACAGAAACGTTCATTTTCACTGCTTTTGTGTTTCCTACTTTTATACTTCCACTCAAAGAGTTCCCTTTGATATTTCTTTCAAGGCTGGTTTAGTCATCATAAGCTCCTTTAATTTTTGTTTTTCTGGGAAACTCTACCTCTCCTTCTATTCTGAGTGATAGTCTTATTGGATAGAATATTCTTGGCTTCAGATTTTTCCCATTAATCACTGTGGCGCGCACCCGCATGTGTGTGTGTGTGTGTGTGTGTGCGCATTTAGTTTTATTGTAACAAAACAACTTGTACACTTTTAAAGTTTAAAACCGAGCATCATCTTTCCTTTCCGGTGAAACAAAAAGAAAATTTAAAAATAAACAGGAACAAAATTACAATGGACAATGTCAATTCCCAATAAGATCCCATAGGTTCTTCTGTTTCTCCTATCGAGCGGCAGTGTTCAAGTCATCATTAGGAGGGTATTTTATTTTAAAGGTGTCATCTTAAACTGCTAGGATGTCCATTAAACATCCTGATTAAACATGCCAAAGCCATGTTGTCAAAATGCCCTCTTAACCCACCCAAACATTTCAAACCCACTCCTTGCTGATCTTCGGTAGCCCCATTTTTTTAAAGTCCCCCCCCCCTTTTTTAAACAAGAGAAAGTAGACAGATATATCTTGGTCAATGCTAATTGTCCATATTCACGTACAGACACAGTGTTATCTCTGAGCCCAATAGTGAGAGAAAGGAGGGAAAAAGCTAAATTCCATGCATTACTACACAGCAGGGTAACACCCTCCAATTTCCGGCATAGCTAAGGGAGCAGCTTTTTCTTTTTTCCCACAGAACATGGTGGTGTTGATTCCATAAAGGTTTTGTTGAGACAGGAAGGGATAAAAATAATTTGGAACAGAAAGGGGTAGAGTTTCTTTCCCTACTCTATTCTGTTCATGGTATTTTCCCCCAAAGTAAGTTGAGAACCGTGGTATAAAGGCAGAGAATAGACTTTTAAAAACAGGGGGAATGAGCCACAAGGAAAGGGGAAAAAAAGATTACAACTTGCTCCAAGGGACCGGAGAAAATTAAAAATGGAAGTTTGGGATCCATCAGTTAGTCCTCTTTTCCTTCATCTTCCTCCTCCTCCTCCTCCTCTCCCTCCTCTATCATCCATATCAGGAACCAAGTAGTACTACAATGGATTTGGCCAAATATCATCTTCGATGACCTCTCCTAACTCATCTGAGTCAGAATGGTTAGCAAACAGGTGAAGAAGCTTTCTGCTTCCTCATGCCGTCTCTTCCCGAAGGCTTTGTTCTGCATTTGACTTGAATGTTTCATCAAATCCTTTCCAGATTTCCATTTGATTTTAATGGACTTTGAAGATGGATCACAATTCTCACTCAGATGAAATTCTTTGGCGAGAACTTTATTTTCAAAGTAAGGGTTTTCATCAAAATAAAAATCTATTCTGTAACCTGATTCAATATCTTCAAATTTTGTCACTTCAACTCTTGTCAAATAATGCAGCACCTCTTCATCCTCCTCCTCAAGCAGTGCAGACACCTGTGGATGATTGACAAATGTTACCTCAAAATTTGGGCTTTATGGTGATCAATTCTGACCTCTTCTGAAAAAATGGTTGGTGGAGTTTGTTATATTTCTGTTCTACTTTCAAAATCTCCTCACTGACTTCTTCATTAAGTCTATGTCATTTTGTACTTCATCAATATGTTCTGTTGCTTCTTGCTGCTCTTTATCTCCCATTGGAGAGGTCAATGTCTCCTTTGACTTGGGGGCAGGAGGCAGTTTCTTCATTTGAGGTGGGAGTGAAGCTGGCATTTAGGGCCATGCTGTGAGGAAAGTCCACAAAATAAGGGCAGACGTATGTCTGGAAGAAACTCCAACTACTCTCCCATTCAGCACTTTGAATATATTATGCCACTCCTTTCTGTCTTGCAGAGTTTCTCTTGAAAAATATCCCAGTAGACTTATGAATTTTCCCTTCTAAGTTAATGATTTCTTTTGTCTTGCTGCTTATACGATTTTTTTCTTTATGACTCTATTTTGCAAATTTGATTACAATATGTCTTGGTGGAGGTCTGCTTTTGCTGATTCTGATGGGAGTTCCCTGTGCCACCTAGATCTGGATATCTATTTCCTTCCACATATTAGGGAAGTTTTCAGCTATTTTTTCTTCAAATAAATTTTCTGTCCCCCTTTCTCTCTCTTCTGCTGGGACTCCTATAATATGAATATTATTATATGTTTGATGGGATCACTGAGCTCTCTACATCCATTCTAGTTTTATGTAATTCCTTTGTCTCTCTCTTTTTTAGCTTGGTTACTTTCCATTCCTCTTTTAGCTCATTAATTCACCCCTTTGTTTCATACTGCTGTTCATTCCATCAAGTGTGTTTCTCATTTCATTTATCGAGCCCTTTATCTCTGCTATGTTATTCCTTTTTCTGTGTTAAGGGCCTAACTCATGTTTTCCATTCTTTTCGCAAGTCCAGAGAGTATCCTTATAATCATTGTTTTAAATTCTCTACCAAGCATATTACTTGTATCTGCTTCACTTAGATCTCTGGCCATGGCTTTGTCCTGTTCTTTCGTTTGGGATAAATTTCTCTGTATCCTCATTTTGTCTGCTTCTCTGTGTCTGTTTCTGTGTAAGAAAGTCAGATATATCTTCTGCTCTTGAAAGTTAGTGACTTTATGAAGAAGAGGTCCTGGAGTACCCTGCAGTACAATGTCTTCTGTTCACCAGAACCTAACCTGACACTTGTCAACACAAAATGAACAAACCTTGTACAATTTCTAAAAAAAAAAAAAAAAAAAAAAAAAAGGAATAGAGTTTTATTCAAGCCCAAGTGAAGACAGCTGCCTGGGATATACAATCTTCACGGAGAAGAAAGTGCTTTGGAAAAGGAATGTTTAATCCAGGGTTATATATGGTTTTGTTATAGCAAGAGTTACAATAATTATTATGAAGGACATTTCAGAAAACTACTAACTTTATTTTATGCTTTTAGTATGTGCAAGGTTGCAGGCTTCAGCAATATGGGAATGGAATTTAGGGAGATTTTTACTCTTATCTTTAGTTTGTAATATTTATTTTAGGTTATTTGCTAATGAAGTAGATGGACAATGTGTGCTCAGGGCAGAAAGATTGCCATGCTTTGAAGTTTGGTGAAGGCATTGTGACCTTGGTAAAAGTATAGCTTCCCTGGGAGCCCAGGAGCAGCACCCAAAAACTTTAAAAGTTGAAAATGTCTTTTATCATTCCTCCCTTTTAATCAATAATCTGTCCTCAGAAAGCAGTGATGATCGACCTTATGTTATGTTCCTTGATGCCAGGGTGACTGGCTTGTCTGCCGTTGGTCCATCAAGTCCCTCATTTGCTAGGCGTGAACACACACACACACACACACACACACACACACACACACACAGAGTTCCTTGTTGGGGGGAATTTATTGTAACATAAATGGCGGGAAGCTTAAAAGTGGTATATGTTGTTTATTAAGTCCAACTGATGAGCAAAGTACATGTGCTTGGCTGAGACTGTCTAGTTTTACATTTGATATAACATTTATAACAATGATATATGGACAGTAAAATAATTCCAATAAGTACATTTTGAAGAAACCAATGTGATATTTGAACAGACTGAGACAGAAGAAAAAGTCCAAAGAATCCTTTACGTACATCTTGGCAAGTAAAAGGGTAGGGAAATTTATGATTATTTATGAGGAAAGATGGAGCATGCACATTGAACAAACCTAACTTATATCCCCGTGTTTCCTTGGGGTGGAGACTTACCATCAGAAGGAGACAAAATTCAGTCCCTGGCATCAGGAAGTTTTCTTAGGATAAGGACAAGGGGTCATGGGCATGCTCTAAGAACTGGCATAAGCTGGATGGGGTCTTAGGCTTGTTGTCTCTGGTAAGGCATGCACCTGTGCCAAGCCTTGCTTGTTCATAGGCTGTAATCACATCAATTGACCTTGAGTCCAGGCTTCTGCAGAGACAGCTCGTGAGTCTTTTCCTGAGATCTGAAAAACACAACAGTTGACTGGGGGAAATCGTTATCTGAAAAACAAGTTTTAAACTTTTTGTTAGTTTTAACATCCTTAACCCTATGGGGCACGGTTTCAATTCCCCTGAGTTATGATCATCCCTTAATCTTGAAGAATTGGAATGATGACCAATTTGGCTACTTCTTTGTTTCGTCAGGTGAGGCAGATTTTGCATAAAGAGCAGTTTCTGAAAATCTTTGCTGTACTATACCTATGTGCTGGGCTAAGCAGAAGTTTTAAAGGCCACAGCAGCAAGGGAAATAGAAGCAACATACAGTCAAATATGCTAAGTTTTTTTCCTGTTATAATTTCCTGTAGTCAATCCTTCATTCCATTTCTTTGGAACATGGGTGGCAGTCCCCCTTCTGTAACTGCTTCAAGCTGAATTAAGGCATAGTAGGGGCCTTGGAATGGAAGGATTTGACGTGGTACTGGAGGGACCCAGTGGCCCCTTGTGCCAATGGAGGGGAACTATCAGAGAGAGTTCCTCATCTGAGAACTTGGATATTTTCCTACATAGTTTGGTACTACATGACATCGTTCATTTTATCCCGAAACACATTTTAAGGAAAAATAACAATATAGTTAAGCCCATCATCCCCTCTAAAGGCTGTATCAATGGGTATCCAATAGAATAGATCAGTAAACCAGTCCCAGCCACCTTGGAAAGGGGGTGATGGTGGTGGTCAAGAGCTTCTAATAGCCAAGTGGCTTGCTGCTTGATTTTATCTCTATGGGTTTTTATTTCCCATAAGGAGTCAATATATGTGGTGTTAGCAAGTGGTGTTAGCCACCATATAGACTCTGTCTTAGTTAGCAAGCGATCAGGTCATTAATAACCGGGTTGTGTTTTTTTTGGAAATAAAAGAAAAATATAAGTTAATGGTTGGAGCAAATTATAAACGCGGCGTCGGAGTCCCTAGTGATGCCAGTGTGAGAAGATTTTTAGATGTCAGACTTGAAGCATCCCCAGATGTAGGGGGAGCAGGCAGTGGCAATCTGATGGATTTTATAGTGCAAATGTCTCTGGTGATCCTTTTGAGTGGCCCATAGAGTAACAGGCACAGTGACTGTATATGATCTATTGTGGCAATCTTTCTGAAGTTTACCTCAAGTTGTCTGGCTTTGGTCTGCAGGGCTGGTAAGGCAGCTGGGAACTCCATAAGCAAGGTATCAGGCTGACATTTCTAAGGGACTCTACTGGCTATAAAGTCAACCTTAATTCCTTAGAGCCATCTGGTCTTATCTGAGTCCGTACATGTCTCTTTCAAATATGATGTTCCAGTCAAAGCCTTGGTAATATAATCAATGTTTCCAATGGTGTTCTGTTAAAGGAGAACAGATTTTTATTGAATTTATGTAAATAATTATAATCACCATGAAGGAAAGAATACTCATTGAGAGTTTTGAATTCTGGAGGGTTCAGGCAGGGAGAAAAGAGAAATGCTTCAATTTGTTCATAAAGGAATCTCTATCAAATTTTTGTAAGTCATAGATAACCTAAGAGAAAAAGTTTCCTTGAATCTGAAGAGCAAGCGTTAGAGAATCAGCAATATTTTCAAACAAGAGTCATAAAACAAAACTGTAATCATTTTCCTTAATTCACTTAGTCCCATGTTATTAATTTTTGTTTTGCTTGAATGTAGTTTTCCCATTAGTTTTGGAAATCCTTACTCAGTTTAGTTTTATGATCTTAAAGATATCAGAAACCTGTATTTGTCAAAATTCCTTTTCACGAATCTCTTTGAAGTTGAAACATATTTTGTAAGAGCATCAGAACAATACCTGTAAATGACAAAAGACTCAAAAATGGACATGGTTTGATGAGACTCTGATGAGAGCTCATTACAATGCAGTTGACAAGGAAATTTGGTTATTTTTGTGACACATAATGCTTTAATAATTAGAATTTTAAGTGATGACATTATACCAGGAAATATTCAAACCTTAGGAATTTTATATGGCTTTGGAACAGTTATAACATTTACCCACAAAGATAACCTAAGAGAAGTTACAATCAGTTGTTTGACAATGCTTCCCACGTGACTTAACATACCAAATAAACAAACCTATTTAGTCAAAAAGACTTCATGTAGTATTTGAATTTCTGGGAAGTTTGTTTAAAAAAAAACTTAGAAAGTTTTAAAAGCATGTGCCTATATAAGATGTTAGATTATTATAAAACCTAATATTTAATTACTGTTTGACCAAAAGGGCCATAAGCGATTTTACGGAACGTTGGAATACTTGCGACCAAATTTTGCCACTTTAATATTGAAGGATTTAGTTTTTTCGAGTAATCAAAGACCTTACAAAAACAAATCAAGAAACCTTATTTTTCTGAGCAAATGGGCGGGGGGGGGGGAACCTTGTTTATAATTTCTTATCAAGAGTAGACCAGTAATCCAAGAAATCTCAGTCTTTTTTTCTTAACAGAGAGAAAAGCCAAATCTTAATTTTATATCATAATATTTTAAAAATTCATTTATTCTAGTGTTAGTCCTGACCACATATAAAATTCTTTTTCAAAGATTCCCCTTCACAAACGTTTTACAACTTTTTTTTTTTTTTAACTTAGATTCTGTCCTAAATTTTCTCTCTCTAAATAACCAGTCTCATTTCAGGACAAAATTATTTTCTTTCCATCAACAAAATGTATTTTCATTCTTTACACCTTTCTTACATATCTCCTACTTTCCTATATACATAAATTGCTTTTTTAAAAAATCATTTTCCAGCGATCTTAATCATATTTATCAGAGTTTTAATTCTTAGAAATCTTAGTCTAAACCTTTTTATTTATTTAACTTACTTGTTCTTAGCAATTACCCATGAAAACTTTATGAGACAGACAAAATTAACCATTATTTTAAGTCCCCTCTGCTTACACATTGCGACAGAGATAACATGAACTTAACCAATAAATTCAAATAGAATAAAAAGTTGGTTGCCTACATTATATTTGATAACTCTAAAGCCATGTTTATTTTAATTAAATCAATGACCTCAAATTAGCTTTAATATCGAATATATTGCATCCAAATCCACTAAGAAGTCAATCGGTTTGTTCCCCACTGGTCAATTTTATTTGGGGCTCCTGTGGGGAAATCTGAAGTGAGTGATTTAAGTCCAGGGGACTCCTTGGACTCTTTCATGTTGATTTGGGAGGTGCTTCTCTTTGAACCTCACAAGGAGGTGGCCCAACAGCTTGGGGTGCTTTTTGCTCCTTGACAGTGAGGGTAGGACGAGCAAGAGCTGATGGCACTGGAGGCAGTGGACCGGGAGGGGGTACAGGAACAGGAAGCAGAGGCAAAGGTTTAAAATTTTTTTTAAACCTCCATCTCCTATCCGGTCTCCTGTCAGCCTCTGGAAGAGGAGAGGGCCGGCCACCAGTTCTGGTGCTTGTGCTTGGAGGGTGGATTTAGGATTTCTAGTGTCTGCCTGTCTTCCTTCTCCTGTTCCTCATTATTCCGACTACTGGGTAAGGGGTCAGGGTCTTAAATTTTCGTCATCTTTATCTCTTTGGACCATCGGTTAGGTCCTTTCCTGTGATGCATCTTTATTATGAAGTAACATAAACGTATGGGTGTTGGGAATTTTATCCCGGCTCATGTGAACTTGAAAAAAACATTTGGATCAGTTTTTAGCCTTTTGTGTTTTAAAATGCTCAATTTTTACAAGCGCTTGCCTTTAAACCAATTAAATAGAGCTCTTTTACAGATTAATTTTAGCAATGCCCATCCACAGGTAGAGAAAATATCTCACATTTATAATACATATGGACACAAATGCACAAACAAAATGTAGTCTGCATTTCATCAATGTTTGTGGAGAGGACATTAGAGACCCAATTTCCATATATCCCCCTTTTATTAACACAAATCTAATTGTAAGACAGCATTATAATTTATGGATCTATTAATTAGTTATTTTCCGTTTCCAATTATATCACAACCGGTTTCTTGCAGAGACACCAAAAGCTGCAGCAAGGGACAAACCGAATGAAGCCAGAGTACCTCTGTGACTGTTGGTTCCTCCCCCAAAGCCCAGAGCTTCGTTGACTGAACCAAATGGCTTCCTAGTTTCTGGTTACTTGGTCTCATAGCCGGCTTTCTCTACTTATGCACACAAGAAACTAATTCAGACATGTCAAAAGAACCCCATTTGGGCCGCCTGAGACTCAAGTTATCCTTCCAATTTTCCCACGTAAGTAACCACTTGCAAGTATAGGCTCCATATGTCCTATACATGTAGCCGGCTGGAGTTTCTTGTGGGTGGTTCTTGGTTTTCTGGGGGCTAATTCCATCCGTTGAAGCATGGTTCCCCATTTCTTTTAGTCTCAGGTTTACTTTTAGAATAAGGCTTGAATAAGATTAAGTGTGGTGGATCGAGAGGGTGCTGTTTGTGAGTGTCACCAGTCACCATGATAAACTCTCTTACGTGTCTTGGTTTCTTCCAGAGAGGTCCAAGACCACCGAGGGGGCTCGGGGCACTGGATGATCAATCCTTAGGTGTATATTCCCTGATGAGCCAATCATTAATTATCTTATGAGATGGAAATTCCTATGGGACCCCTTGTCGCGACCGGCACAACAAACACCGAGATCAGGGTCCTGAGGGTAGGGGAATGTAAGAAAAAAAGAGAGAAGAGAAGCCAGTTTTGGAACAGGAGGGTCCCCTGGGCTGATGGCCCAAGTGACGGCTTTATTGTTGCTGTACACAATCTTTTAAATCCAGACTCTTATGGGTCAGGCCATTCTAAGAACAAACAGGTTTCACATAATCGCTGCCAACCAAAACATTTAGTTCTGTGTTCCTTGTGAATTTTCTAAACGGGTCACAACAAGACCCTGTTGATAAGATTGCTAGCAAAACACAATTCCCATGTTTGTTTCTATCTGACTCGGGGTAGAAAAAGGGAGGGAGCATTCCTGCCACCACCTGCAGACCACAGGCTTCAGGAATGAACTCTCTCAGCCTTGACAAGGCTTTCATATGCCCTTGAAAGTGGGGGAATGGGAGGGGGAACCGCCGGGTTGGCTGAGTCAACAGGGAACCGTTGCTCGACCCGGTCTCAGCCTGGCACCGGGGCCCGGCCTCCCACACCCCTAGACGTCTTGGGTAGTATCCTCAGACACTTCCGCTAGGCTTTCTGCCACCTGAAAGCACCATTCGACCAGAAGGAGCAAGTGTCCCTTCTCTTCAGAGCTCAGTGATTCAGCCTCTCATATTTCTTTACGTTTATTTATTTTTGAGACAGAGAGAGACAGAGCATGAACGGGGGAGGGTCAGAGAGAGAGGGAGACACAGAATCGGAAACAGGCTCCAGGCTCTGAGCGGTCAGCACAGAGCCCGACGCGGGGCTCGAACTCACGGAATGTGAGATCGTGACCTGAGCCGAAGTCGGCCGCTTAACCGACTGAGCCACCCAGGCGCCCCATCAAACTCTCATATTTCTAACCAGAAAATGGATTCAAGCCTTATATTAATAAGATCAATGAGTATCATGCCAAATTAAAACAACCAACCCATCCACTTTCCCCCTCTAGGTTATTCCCACCTAGAGAACATTACTGCTCAAATCAAAGTCATGACCATCAACACAAATTAGGGACGTCTGGATATCGCCAGATACACCTGTGAAATGTGAGCAGAGGGGCACAAGGGGCTGTGCTGGTTCCGAGGGCCATGTTCCGGATGATCTGCGCCCCCCCCGCCCACCAAGGTGTTCTCAGCCAAGCTGCTCCGGTATTCTGACAACAGTGCCAAGAACTGTTAATGCAAAATGAACAAATCTTTCACAATCTCTAAAAAAAAAAAAAAAAAAAAGGACAAGAGTTTTGAGCCCAAGTGAGGACAGCTGCCTGGAATATACAATCTTCACAAAGAAGAGAGTGCTTTGGGGAAGGAATTTTAATACAGGATTAAAAAAGGGGTTTTTTTTGTTGTTGTTACATCAACAGTTGCAAATCATCATGATGAAAGACATTTCAGAAAATTACCATTATTTTATGCTTTTAGTATGTGCAAGGTGGCAGGCTTTAGGGGTATGAGAATGGAACTTAGGGAGATTTTTCCTCTTTAGTTTGGAATGTTTCCTTTAGGTTATTTGCTAATGAAACACATACAGTGTGTGCTCAGGGCAGGAAGATTGCCCATGCTTTGAAGTTTGGTGAAGTCATGGTGACCTTGGTAAAAGCGTAGCTTCCCCGAGAGCCCAGGAACAGGGCTCACAAACGTTAAAGTTGAAAATGTCCTTTATCACACTTTAGGAGAGTACCCTTTGTGTGTTGCTTGTGTCCTGTTGTGTCTGGGTCACTTTTCCTTTCAGTGCAGCCTTCTGCACTGACTCCCTGCCTGTTGTGGGCTGTGATCTCTGTGGTGTGGGTGGGACCCAGGCAGGCCAGCTCTGAGGGGACTGCCCACCCACCCCTGAACTTGAGAGGGGGCATTGGCGTTAGCAGCATTTGTGTGGGGCCTCTGGTCCCACGCCCCATCCCTGAAGCGCTTCGGCTGCTTTAACAGCATTTGCCCTGAGCCCTGGGCTGAGGCTAGCGTGCCTGGTGTGGTGTGTCCTCTCGAGAAACTGCGGGCCTGGCGCGTGCTGGCAGGTTGGGTAGCTGGCGCCCATGCAGCCCCACCTCCCGCAGAAGGGCCGGTGTTTATGCTGGAAGGTGGGGAAGGAAATTGGCACCTGCCAGCTCCCTTGTTTTTTGAAGTGCCCCCAACACACTCCGAGATCAGTATGAACAGATCTGTGTCCCGTTTGCCCCCGTGGTGTGTAAACTGCCCTTTTTGCCTTGCCTCTCTGCACAGACTGCAATCCCTTTCAGGGCCAGGTACCCAGCTATCTCTCACCCTCCTGGCAGCCCAGTGCTGAGTCAGCTGACTTTTAGAGCTGACTTTTAAAGGCTCCACCTGGGTGGCTCAGTCAGTTAAGCATCCTTCAGCTCAGGTCATGATCTCACAGTCAGTGAGTTGGAGCCCGGTGTCAGGCTCTGGGCTGACACCTCGGAGTCTGGAGCCTGCTTCAGATTCTGTGTCTCCCTCTCTTTTGCTCCTCCCCAGCTAACGCTCTGTCTCTCTCTAAAAAATAAAATAAAAACAAAAAAAAAATTAAAGCTTTGGGCTCCAAGTCCCATTGCTTATACGAATTCAGCCCCTTGGTTTTTAAAAGCCAAATGTTTGGGGGGTTAGTTTTCCCCACGTGAGCTCCCCAGTGTGAGTGATGTGAAACTGTTGGGGTTCAGAGCCCTCCGCCAAGAAAGAATTCTTGAGACATCTTCAGTGCAAAAGGTGGCTTTATTAAAGCACAGGGACAGGACCTGTGGGCAGAAAGAGCTGCACTGGGGTTGTGATGGGTGACTGATCATGTACCTTCAAGTTTGGAGGGAGGGCGTGGTTAGGGATAGAATAAGTCTCTAAGGAATTCTGGAAGCGAGGTTTCCAGGACCTTGACGGGGCTAGCTGTTGTTAGGAAAAGATCATTCAGTACTAACAAAATCTTAGTCATGAGACTCTTCAGATCAGTTGGCCATATGCATGGCTAACATATAACATATATGCTAACATATATTTGGGGGCTAGAGATAAAGGAAGTTTCCAAAGGAGTTTCTATATGTTAAAGGAGATTTACAGGATCCTGGGGGGTCGGGGTAATTTTAAGCTAAGATTGCCTTTTGGCTTTAGCAGTGTTAACATCGAGGCAGCCGAGTTCCTAGGGGAAGGTCACTCTGCCTGTCTCAAGGACTTGTCAGAGGGCTGTAAGCTGTAAGGAAATTTAATTTTTTTCTTTTGCCTTTGTTTTCCACATCGTAAGGGCCAGTTTCTCTGCCGGCTCCCTGCGTGTAGCTCCCTCCCTCCCGGCAGCATCCTCCCTCCCCACTTCTGACCTTTTAGATGCAGCTTCTTCTCTTTGGATCGCTCTCTGGTTTATTGACTTGGATGTGGATGGTATCTACAGTAAAACCTGGAATTGCCAGTAACTGGTCCTGCTTGTATTGATGTTCTAATTTAGGGGCATTTGGCAATACTGGGAAAGGCTTTATCTGTAACGTATGGTTGCTTCCTAGAATTTTCTGGTTCTGTCTGAACCCTAAACTTACAATACAGGTTACTTGTACCAGCACACGAGATGTGCTCAAGCAATATCAACGGGATGCATCTGTCTTGTTTTAAGGAAGACGGTCGCAATAGTTAGGCGTTATCTAGGGAGAGAAAAGAGGTACAAGACCTGCCAAGACATTAGACCTGACACGAAACTGAACCCCACATATTTTCATAAAAGCGTAAGTCTATTAAATTATTAATTGATTCCTAAAGCACTCATTGAGCCCCTAAAATGTAACAGGACTCATAGTAAGTATTGAGATGCAGAGAAGAGTAAAGCAAAAGCTCTGGTCTCAAGATGACTCCTTGATAGAAAAGGGACCCAAGGAGGCCAAAGTGGCAGAAACACGAAGGGTTGTAGGTGCTGTGTGTTAGGTGGCTTACGTGCACAGTGACGATAAAGAGAAAACTCTGTTGTGGCAGGACAGTGACAGTATTGCGAAAGGGCATCCTGGTAGAGATGCAGATTGAGCCGTGTGTTTAAAGATGAGCCGGCATTCGCCAGGCTGACCAGGGAGGGTCTCATTCCAGGCAGAGCGTGACCTCTTCAGGGACCCTTTGAGAGGAGTCAGAGTAGGAGATGGTTGCGGTGGGGACTTGGGAAAGGGGGATCACAGATTTGCAGCTGTGACTGGAGAAAGGGACGTACTGAGGGGGACAAGGGGGAAACAGAAGACTAAAGGAGATTTGGGTTTTGTTTTAGTTTTGTTTGAAAGTGAGAAGAGCTGCATGGTTTGCATGCTGGTATGCAAACACCAACCCAAAGGAAAGGTTGAGAGGCCCCCAAAAAGGAGATAGTTGCAGTGAGATACAAAGGAATGAGAAAACGTAACAGTTATGGCAGAAATGATTGCGTTTCTATATAATGACACATTTATTGATTAAGAGAAAGTGCTTATTTTAGCACTCATTGAAAGAAATAGAATATAATAATTAAGTACTGATAATAATAATTTCACCTCCCAGTCATTTCTTTTGCTAATAAATTATTTCATGAATAATTGATTAAATTGTTAACAGTGTCTACTCGCTGTACTGCTTTAACACCTGCCCTCAAGGAACTTATAATACGTGGAAAATTATAATAAAATGCATTAATTACAATGATAGAGTTATGCACAGCTTATTATAAAGCCCAGAGATTTAACCATCACTTCCCCACAGAACCTTCAAGCATTGAAAACCAGGCCTGGTTATCATATAAGGATTAAATTAATAAAGGTATATAAAAGTCTTTTTCATTTATTCATTCACCCAGCAAATGTTTACTGAAGTCCTGCTAAACATCCTACTAAGTGTCTATGCTGCACAGTAAGGCACAGAGAGAACCCATTCTGTTGTGGCAGAGTGCTGTAATCATGTTAGTTATTAACATACAATCAGTATTTTCCTTGGAGAGTCCAGGCATAAATTTCTCTCTTGAAAGCTAACATGAGAACTGTCAGCATGCTGTGGGTTTAAGCATATAAAAATACCACTAAATATAGTAATAATTCCTTACATGCAAATAGTACTTCCCAATTCACACAAACACTCCCATGCCCAGCATCTTATTTGATTTTCTTTTTTTCTTTTAATTTTTTTAACGTTTATCTATTTTTGAGACAGAGAGAGACAGAGCATGAATGGGGGAGGGTCAGAGAGAGAGGGAGACACAGAATCGGAAGTAGGCTCCAGGCTCTGAGCTGTCAGCACAGAGCCCGACGCGGGGCTCGAACTCAGGGACCGCTCTGAGCTGTCAGCACAGAGCCCGACGCGGGGCTCGAACTCAGGGACCGCGAGATCGTGACCTGAGCTGAAGTCGGACGCTTAACCGACTGAGCCACCCAGGCGCCCCTCTTATTTGATTTTCAAGACATCTTGTGTGGCCTGTAGTACAGGCAACATTATTATTCTTCATTATACAGGTGAAAAACCTGAAGTACAACAAGACGCCATTTTTCATTCAAGATCACAGTGTCAGAAAAAAATCCTAGAACTTGACACACTTGGAATTCTGGAAGATGTTTCCAAGGATGAGTGGAATATTTTAAATAATTTTGAATGAAGTCACATAGAGACATTACAGCTGTTTATAGCACATTCTAATAAAAATAATATCATGTTCTTCTTTAATAAAATAAGAAGCATGTATTTCAAACCTAGAACCAAACGATATTCTTAATGGCAAAACTCTAGAAGCTATGTCCTCTGAACTCAAGGCCAAAGTGCATGTGCCCATTATGGTCATAGAAATTTACATATAACTGAATTGTGATTTCTGTACTTTGGAAAATGCTGCTACTTTAGTAAGGCACCCTGAATTACCTTATTCATTTGAGTTATTTTATCTGCTGATGACCCCTTGTCTCCAAGCTTCAGATGCATATATTCATCAGTCTGAGGGACGTTTCCACATGCATTGCAAACCCAACATGTAAGTGGTTAAGTTCATCTTCTTGCCAGCCTTGCTATTCTTTTAATATCAGCTCATTTGTATGCCACCATCTGCTCTCCTAAGAATTAAAACCAGAGGTCATTAATTCCTTCCTTGACCCTGTTAGCATCCTTGACCTCTCCATTCAGCATGCATCTGCGAGCCATTAAAAATGACCTGGAACACATTCACATATAGTTGGAGTTCTGACACCTCTACTCTTTTTCATTCCTTCTGTTCTCTCTGAGATCACATTTCTACATAACTCTAAACTTTCTTCCTTTGAAATTGGCCTTTCTCCTGCCTCTGGTGCCTGAACCTGGCACTTAGCCTTGGTCTCTAATGTTAGAACCTCAGTTTTCCTCTGCAACTTTCTATACCCTGACCCCTCTTTGCTCTAGGCCAGGCCTTGAGATGCCCAACCTTGGCCTCTTGCTTCATTTTGCTGTCCGGGCCATTTTCCAGGAGGACTGCACAGAATTTTCGGTTGTTCTGCAGGCAACGTTTTATAGTCCTTACACTGGGCTGTGGGAACTACAGGGAGACACTCGTTCCGTATGAGTCAGGGATTTCAGGTCACTGACCACAAACTGACCAGAATTGCCTACTGCATTGGAACCAGTCATGAAAAGGCCTCAGGGAGAAGGAGGTGTGGACCAGGCCTAGGTTTAGTATGTCCTGTTATGAATCTGGTACAAGATAGTACTCTGTGCATAAGAAATACATGTAGCCACCCCCCCCCCACCCCCGCCCCGATCAGTACATAGGAAACTTCATTAGATGACCATTGTACTACCCAGTAGTCCCCGATATCCTCCCACTGGGAACTTATTAGCATATCACTTCGGTGTGGACAAACCGTATACATCACGTATTAGCATAGCCACCATTTCTATTAATAAATCCCAGCAGCTTTTATTTTATCTGCCTCCTTTGCATATGTTCATCATGCTTAAAACCCATATCCAGGTTAATTGCCTACAGGAAATGTCCAAATAGGAGGCAGAGAGTTTCTTACACTGTAAGAGTATCACTTAAGGCCTGTGATCCTAATGTAACTTCAACTATCACCCCGAACAGGATGAGTGTAAAGAAAAACACACCCACACACACTGTGATCAAACTGCTGAACACCAAGGACAGTCTTGAAAGCAGTCAGAGAAGACAGAAACATCACATGGAGAAGAACAAAGGTAGGAATGAGAACAGACTTGTTGTTAGGGAATGAGCAGCCTAGAAGAAAATAGAGCAAGAGTTTTAAAACATTGAAAGGAAAAAAGCTGCCAACTCAGAGACTTTATCCAGCAAAAATATCTTTCAAAAATGAAGGTGAAAAAGGATTTTCCCAGAGAAAAAAAATAAAGCTAAAAAAAATTTATCACCAGTAGATTTACACCAAAAGAAAGGTTAAAGTTCTTGGGGGTGCCTGGGTGGCTCAGTCGGTTAAGCGTCCAACTCTTGGTATCAGCTCAGGTCATAATCCGGCAGTTTGTGGATCAAGCCCTGCATCCACCAAGCGTGGAGCCTGCTTAGGATTCTTTCTCACTCCCTCTCTCTCTCAAAATAAATAAATAAAATTTTAAAAAACTTAAAAAAAAAGAAATATTACAGTTCTTTTTTATATTTATTTATTTTTGAGAGACGGAGAGAGACAGAGCATGAGCAGGGGAGGGGCGGAGAGAGAGGGAGACACAGAATCAGAAGCAGGCTCCGAGCTGTCAGCACAGAGCCCGATGCGGGGCTCGAACCCACAAACGGTGAGATCATGACCTGAGCCACCCAGGCGCCCCAAGAAATGTTACAGTTCTTGAGGCTGGAGTATGATATCAGATCAGGTATTCAGGAATGTAAATTGGTCCATCATCTAAAATGAATCAATTTTATTTACGACGTCAGCTGACTAAACATGAAAAACCATATTATGGTCTCAATCCATTCAGAAAAATCATGTGACAAAACTTCAACATTTATTCATGGTGAAAACTCACAGGAAGCTAGAGATGGAAAGTAACTTCATCAGCTTGATAAAGGATATCTGCAAAGAACTTAGAACTATATCATAAATAATAGAGAAAGGCTGAATGTGTTGCCCCTGAGATCAGGGATGAGGGAAGGAAGCTAGCATTCACAACTACTATTTAACATTATTTTGGAACTTCTAGATAGTACAAGGCAAGACAAAAATAAAAACCCTACAGATTGGAAAGTGGAAGAAATAAAACTGTCCACATTCAAGATGACATGATCTTCTTTGTTGACAATCCCAATCTACCAAAAGCTACTAGAACTAATAAGTGAGTTTGGTGAGGTCAAGTAAACAAGATCAACACAGAATATACAATATGGACTATGCAAAAATCAGTTATATTTCAATATATTAGCAAAAAAATTGAAAGTTGATACCAAAACAATACCACTTACAATACCATAAAAAAAAAAAAACACGAAATGGGGATAAAATAAACAAAATATGTACAAGACCTATACACTGAAAACTGCAAAACATTGCTGAGAAACATAGAAAGACCTATATGAATGGAGAGATATGTCATGTTCATGGACCAGAAAACTCAGTATTGTTAAGATGTCATTTCTTCCCGAATTAATCTATAGATCTTGGCATGTGTTTTATAGAAATTGGCAAGCTGATTCTACATTTTATATGAAAGAACAAAGGACCTAGAATGGTCAAAGTAACTTAGAAAAAGAATAACAAGTTTGGGGTATGTAAACTACCGATTTCAAGACTTAACTGTTAAGCTACAGTAATCAAGACAGTGTATATTGATGTAAGGATAAACACATTGATCAATGGAATAAAATCGAGAATCCAGAGGTACACTCGTACGTATATGGACAATTTATTTTTGTCAAAATTGCCAAAAAAACAGTCTTTCAACACATGGTACTGAAACAACTATACATCCATATAAAAAAAAAAATCCTCAACTCAACCCTTTCCTTGCGCCATATCACACACACAGAAAAACCTTCAAAATGGATCCTAATCTGAGTGTAAGCACTAAAACCATAAAACTTCTAGAAAACAATAGGAGAAATATCTTTGTGATCTGGATTAGACAAAGATCTCTTAGATAAGATGCAAAAAGCATGAATCAGAAAAAATTGATAAATTGTACATCATTAAAACTTTAAATATCAGCAATTCAAAGGAAACAATTAAGAAACTAAAAATACAAGACTGGAAAAATATTTGCAAGACACTTACCTGGTAAAAGACCAGTATCCGGAATGTATAAAGAATTTTTACAATAGAACAAGAAGTAGAAAAACCACCCATTTGGGATGGAGGGCAAAATATTTAAACAGACACTTTATCCAAGACATATGATGGTGAGTAAGCACATGAAAAGATGCTCAATATCACTGAGGAAATACAAAGTTAAACCACAATGAGATACTGCCACACACCTAATAGTTAACGTTAAAAATTCTGATGACATTACGTTTGATGCACAACTGGGAATCTCACCCTTTGCTGGTAGGAATGCAAATGGTCTAGCCAGTTTGGAAAACAGTTTGACTGTTTCTTATCAAAAGAAATATTCACCCACCTGGAGCCCAGCCTTTACACGCTTGGTATTTTCCAAGGAGAAATGCAAATATCCACACAAAGAACTGTATGCACATATTTATTGTAGCTTTATCTGTAATGGCTAAAATCTGGAAACAACCCAAATGTGCGTTAACTAGTGATTAGCTGAACAAATTGCTATATATCCATACAGTGGCTGGACTACTAGTACGGCCAACATGCATGAATCTCAAAAAGATTATGCTGCTTGAATGAATCCAGTTATAAAAAGTCTACTTACTGTATGATTTATGGCAGTCTGAAAAAGGCAAAAACATAGGGACAGAAATCAGATCAGAGGTTGCCATGGGCTATGATGTAGAAAGGGGATTGTCCACAAGGGGGCAGAAGGGAACATTTTGGAGTGGTTGAAATGTTTTACATATTGATGGAGACGGTACATCCATGACTGTATACTTTTATCACAATTCATCAAAATTTACAATTGAAATTATACTTCAGTTAACCCGACCTTTTAAAGTTATGCCTTAAAAACCCAACGTGAAAAACAAATGAGAGGAAAAGTGCCAGAGTCAGCTTAAGCTGGGGCCCCGAGTTCCACCACAGCCCCCCACTCTCTGGCCTTGGCAAATCATCTCAGCCCTCTGGATCTTATTTCCATCTGTAACATGGTGACTGTTTATCACCTTCCCTCCTTTCCTGGAGACATTAGGAGCTTGGAGTGATGTCATAAATCTAATGGTTCTTTAACAGAGTCCAAAATACTCGGCAGATGAGAGAGACCCTTAAGGACCGAGGTTGTTTGTCTGCCTCTGGCTTCTTGTGCAATCCCCGAGAGAGTTCATTTTTAGGGCCTCTAAGTGCTCGTTAGCTGCCAATTAGAGCACCAGGACAGACCTCTGGGTCGCTGCCTCACACCTTTTAAAAGTGTTTGGAGACAGGCCACCTTGGGTCAGCTTACCACTCATCCCCATCTCTATAAGACCCAGGCAAGAGTACTAGCCAGAGTGCTCACAGAAGGGTAAGCCCCACCACGACTTCTCACTGCTCCAGAACCCCTAGTTTCCTCCCGTCTTGAGTAAGGGTGAATGGACATCACTCAAGGTCTTCACGTGGCTTTTTCCTTGTTGATAAAACAAAGAATTGAGGGATGCTTGGATTCAGGGAAGGTAGGGAAATATGGTGAGGTTTTCCACTCTGAGTGACTGGAAGATTGAAGGACAGAGCTGGCAAACAGAAGGACATCAGAGGGAACTGACTGGGCTAAAGAGAAGGGGGAAATGAAGAGTCTGGGAGAGCCAAGGAGGCTATTTAGGTTGGTTGGGACAGAGCAGCCTGTATTTACCTTTAAGTAAACCTAGAGAGAATGCAGTACAGCCTTTCACATTACAGAAGAAAAAGGGACGAATGGATGGATGGATAGACAGATGATAGATAGCCTTGGAAAACAGCAGGGGCTGGCAGAAAATGAACAAGTTCTCCATTCAGAACAAACTCTTGCTCGTGTGAAATTCAGCAAGTTAATTTTTTTGAGCCTCTTTTTTTCTCATTTGTAAGATGATTACCTATCTTTAAGAATGTTTGCTAAGTTTAAATGTAACACATAATGCAGTAACATATAATAGAGTCAAATGGAGTAATATACCTGAAAGAAGGTTTGTATTTATGTAAACATTAGCTTTCTGTTTTATTTCTTTTCATTCCTTCTTTCCTCTCTCCATCTCTCCCTTCTTTTTTTCCTTTTTCCAAGGTCCCAGTGCTAGTAGAAACTTGTTTATAACACAAAAAACATAAGTCCTTGGACTCCAACTCCACAGCTCTTCCCATTTTGCTGAGTTGTCATTCTTATAAACCAGAAGAATGAGAGAGGGACAAAGAGAGAGAGAGAGAGAAGGAAAAAGTAGAGGGGAGGGGGCGTATTATGCATGACTTTGTGGAGAGAAAGAATTATGCAGGGCAAATTGGAACAGAGAACTTGAGATGACCTGAACGTTGTGTGAACCGGCAGGGTGGGAGATGATTGGGGTGGGGAGTGGACAGATGCATCCAGGATGGAGAGATGTTGCTGCTGCTCAGAGCAAGAATGAACTCTTGCCACTGTGCTATGTGACACTGGATTGTGTCACTGCTATGATTTCCAACCCAGATTGGGCTTGCCTTAATGTTAAGCTAGGAAAATCCATCTGTGAGGACATTTCTTCTGGTGACAAGGGATCCCGACAAATACCCACTCCCTTCTCACCAAATAACCTGCCTGTCTCGGAAGTGGCAGGTGTCGGGGCACTCTTGATGAGTCCCCTGCCGCCTTTGGTCCGACCCCCAGCTCTGCTCCTCACTGTCTGCCTAAATGTGGACAAACTACCTTACCTCTTTGTGCCTCAGTTTCGTGTCTGTACAATGGGGATTATAATAGTATCTACTTCCGAGGCTTATTTAAGATAAAATGAGGTAATACAGGTAAAATATTCAGAACATTGCTTAACACATAGTAAGATCTAATTAAGTCTCAGTTATTATTACCTCCCTTACAGGCTTTTTGTGTGGACTGAATGAGGGAAAACATAAAAGCAACTTGGGTACAAAGTACTTGATAAATGTTACCTGTCACTGGCTGTCACTCCAATCCCAGCACCCCCAGGAAACCCTCTCTTGTTGGTCATAAGCTGACTTCGAAGGCTACACTTTGCTGGGCCTCCTCAGCACTGGGGGAGGGATTATATGCATGGGACCAACTCACAATGGAAGAAATTTATCCTCTCCAATCATGGAACAGGAAGAGGCGAACAATGAGGAAGGGATTATTGCCCATTCGCTTTTTACAGAACGAAGGCAAGAAGGGTTGGGAGAAACCCTTAGGCTCCTTCATCCGGCAGCAATCGCTGCCTTCAAATCTGTGCACAGGAGACTTCCTTGGCGGCTAAAAAAAACCACTCTCAGCCTCAAGAAAACCCACAGCCGACCTCAGAGGGAAAGAGAGGGGTGGTATCCGTGAGAAAGAACCCTGCTATACTCAGAGGTCTTTTTCCTATGCTTTTTCAACACAAAGTAGTAATTTTTTTTCTGTTGTATTTCAGTAAACGGAGCAAGTCCCTCTTCCTTTACTAAGGAAATTTAACTTGCCCTTCTTAACTGCTGATACTGGTGAAATCTGAGTCATGTTATCTACATGTCCTGTCTCCTTCGTCAGATAGTGGCTGTCAGGTCCTCTGTTTCCTAAAGCCCAGGGAGCTCAAGTCTTCCAAGTGTCCCTGTCTCCTCCCACCAGTTCAGCTGAAGGCTTTCTTATTTACAGTCCTTCTGATCCAGGTAGGCGACCTATGAACCTCTCTTAGAACTCCACAATCACTACAGTGTGATTTCCTTGAAGGCAAGAGCACCTTTTCTCCTTACATGTTGCCTTTACAACAGTCTGACCAGGAAAGCTGTATCTGACGGACAAGCCATGATCCCTGCCCTACCCCCAGCATCCTGGAGAGGTGCATCTAGGGGACACGTGTCTGTTGAGGGCAAAGGAGGCATTGCCACTCTACTCTGTGTCTGAGTGTAGCCCTCGGCGGAGCTAAAGTTTGCCCGGCATCGCGATAGAAAACAGAACCCAAATGTACAGTGTCAGTGGCTGGCTTCCCACTGAGGGGACCGGTGGTGGTCCCAGGTGGGAGGTAGATTCTGGAAAGGAAGGTATAACCTGTGAGAGACTAGCAGTCTTCTTTCTCCCACTGAGGGTCGGCGCTGGCCCAACAGAGTTTGAGCCCAACAGATTGCCAACGGTTTTCATAGAAAAGGACAGAATGGAGGTGCCAGGAGTAGTGTAGAGTCTCCTGTGGTAGCCTGTTAGCATAATCTACATTCTGTGTCTTGTGCTATCGATTTTGAGTGGTCCAAGTCGTGACTCTGTAACCTACTCCTCACAATGGTTCAGTTCCCTACCCTTTCTCCATATGCAAGTGCTAGAATGATCCAGGTTATCAATGATCTCATCAGAGGAGGGAAAGATCAGTTAAAAACTGGGGTGCATAAGGGGGCGCCTGGGTGGCTCGGTCAGATGAGCGTCTCACTTCGGCTCAGGTCATGATCTCACGGTTTGTGAGTTCGAGCCCCACGTTGGGCTCTGTGCTGACAGCTCAGAGCCTGGGGCCTGCTTTGGATTCTGTGTCTCCCTCTCTCTCTGCCCCTCCCCTGCTCACTGCTCCTTCTCTCTCTCTCTCTCTTTCTCTCTCAAAAATAAATAAACATGAAAACAATTTTTTTAAAAACTGGGGTGCATAAGGAAGATTTCTTTGAGATGATGGGACAATGACCCAGGACTGAGCCTTGAAGGATGGAGTCTTGATGCGTGAAAGAGAGAGAATGTTCTAGTTAGAAGGGAGCACTAGCACAGTCCTGGACAAAGGGTGGCCTAGCAGAGGCAAGAGTCAAGCAGAAGGAGGCCCCAAAGCTACCTTTCCAGAGCCACTGATGCAGTCCCACGAAAGAACTTTTGACTTCATGGCTTCACTCCTCAGTTGTCCAAGGATTTGTTAGGTAAATGGAACTTCCACTATGTGCAATAGAGTAGAAGCTGGCTAAATTTTCCCTGGGACTTCAGCTGCCCTATTTTCCCTTGGCAAGTCTCCTGATCTCCCATCCCACCCCCTACAAAATCATCATTCTTCCCCATATCTCTTAATAGCAACTCCAGTTGTCCAGGCCAAGAATCTTGGAATCATCCCTGTACTTCTCTTTCTCTCACACTTCATGCCTGGTCTGTTAGTTCCACCGTCAAAATATATGCAGAATCTACTACCTTCAACAAATAGACAACTATTGAATAAAAGGATGGATGGATGGATGGATGGGATCTTGACTTCTTTCAATAGCTGTAGTGATACCAAGACCTGAAGACTTAGGAAAACCTTCCCTCTCTGTAGCACACAATGTCATTTATAAAGCCTCAGTAACAATACACCCAAGTTCTGTAAGAGGCAGTACAGGTGTCGATTTAGGGAGTCAGACAGTCTTGAGTTTGAGACCCTACTTTACAGCCCCGGACTACTTATTTAACCTTTAAAAACCCCAGGGTCCGGATTACACCGATATAATAGCAGTTACCCCACAGAGCTCTATGAAAACTAAATAAGAAAATAAATATGAAGTTCTTAGCACAGCTCTCAGAGTTTATACTTTCAAAATGTTGTCAGCGCTTTCTTAAGTCACCTTCGTGTCCTTCCGTATTTAGCGTCCGAGTGCTTCTGTACTTTGGTCTGCTCCTTGCTCCTCTCTTTGCTCACTCTCCCTTTGCATCTCTTCTTGATTTTGTGAGATCTTGTCCTCCTACCCTTCTTTAGATTGTTCCTACTCTCCTATATTGTGCTTTCTACAACCTCCTATATTCATCTATTCACTGAGCTAGTCAGAACCGCTATTCAGCACTACACACAGATACAACCTTAATAGCTGTTAAAATGCTGGTAAATAGTTAGTGTCCTGGGCCCCAGAGTAGTCTCTCTGCCCCAGCCTCTTCCCTAGGATCCCCTGGATCTCAGCCTGAAACAGCAATTAAAGGTCCATGTCTGGCATCGTGGGGCCCTCCAGGAGACTGCTTAAGCTCTAGGCTGGTAGGTGCCCACGCCATATTACCCCAGCATCCAGTAGCCACAGATTAGGTGCCTACTGTGTGTCTCTTTCCTTCTCTGGCAGGTTCAGGTCTTCTCCCACTACAGAGCTCAGCAGCAGCAGCCTATGGAGCCAGGCGCCTGGGGGAACAGGACAACTGTCACTGAGTTCATCCTTCTTGGCCTGACAGAAAACGTAAGACTGAAACCCATCCTTTTTGTCGTCTTCCTCTTTGCCTATGTACTCACCATAGGGGGCAACTTCAGCATCCTGGCTGCCGTCTTTGTGGAGCCCAAACTCCACACTCCCATGTACTACTTCTTGGGGAACCTATCTCTGCTGGACATTGGATGCATCACTGTCACTGTCCCTCCAATGCTAGCATGTCTCCTGCCCCCCCAGTGCAGAGTCCCCTACGCTGCCTGCGTTTCACAGCTCTTCTTCTTCCACCTCCTGGCCGGTGTGGACTGTCACCTCCTGACAGCCATGGCCTATGACCGCTACCTGGCCATCTCCCAGCCCCTCACCTACAGCACCCGCATGCGCCGTGAAGTCCGGGGTGCCCTGGTGGCCATTTGCTGCACTATCTCCTTTATCAATGCTCTGACTCACACAGTGGCTGTGTCTGTGCTTGACTTCTGCGGCCCTAATGTGGTCAACCACTTCTACTGCGACCTCCCACCCCTTTTCCAGCTCTCCTGCTCCAGTATCCACCTCAATGGGCAGCTGCTTTTTGTGGGGGCCACTTTCATGGGGGTGTTCCCCATGATCCTCATCTCAGTGTCTTACGCCCACGTCACAGCTGCAGTGCTACGAATCCGTTCAGCAGAGGGGAGGAAGAAGGCCTTCTCCACGTGTGGCTCCCACCTCACCGTGGTCTGTATCTTTTATGGAACTGGCTTCTTCAGTTACATGCGTCTGGGCTCAGGGTCAGCCTCAGACAAAGACAAAGGGATTGGGATCCTCAATACTATCCTCAGCCCCATGTTGAACCCACTCATCTATAGCCTCCGGAACCCTGATGTGCAGGGCGCCCTGAAAAGGGTGCTGATGGGGAAGCGGCCTCCTGAATGAGAAGGCAGGGCATCGAAATACCCCTCCCTCCTAGAGCACCCCCTGACTTTCCCATGCTGAAGGCATGATGTCGGTCACAGGTGTCTTCAGGGGTGGGTTGAGGGATGGGAGGAAAGTAGATAGTATGGACCAGAGTAGAGGATGGTTTATCTTGGATTGGGGGGAAAAGCTAAAGCTGGTAGGAGATGGATTAAAGTCAGGTGGGAGAAAATTATAATGTGGGTCAGGAAATGGGACACAAATCAACTATTTGTTTAAGTTCAGTGAGTGTTCAGCTGAAATATATTTAAAATGCTAATAAAAGCAAAATGTTTGTACCCTCCACTCACCTTTTAAGACAAAATACATTCGTACCAGAGTAGGGGGTGTGGTTTTTAGAAGATTCTTCTTCAGGAAATAAACCCAGGACTGTGTCATTAAATTGAGGTTTGACGTAGCCTAGGAGGGGGCATTGGGACCTGTCCGAACACCCTGCCAGCGTCTTCTTCAGAGCAACGTTGCCACATGCGGGCTCCGCAAACCAGTGTCCCCATCCTGAGTAATCGTTAGTGGGAACACCACATTTTCATGTCCGTGTGCGAACTGACTCTCACAGCTCCGGCACCAAAAATGTGAGGACGGAGCATGTTTCAGGAGAAGGAGCACTCAGAATAGTACGGCGCCCCTCTCAAAGTCCAACAAACTCATCCTGATACGAAATTGTAGGACACAGCTGGGGCAACTTTTGGTGAAATGAAGGTACTATGGACATTTTCAGGCCAAAAAAGAAGGAAGAGGGGGGCAATATGAGGAAGATACTGGATATGAAAGAAAAAGAACCCACTGTTTTTGATGAAATAAAGGCAATCACTGAGTTTGCCATAAAAGAGCAACACTTTCCGAACCGTGTGAACTGAGAGAATCCTGCCTGAAGCTACAGCCAAAGAAGAGTCTCCTGCCT
Source organism: Puma concolor (assembly GCF_028749965.1). NCBI lineage: Eukaryota > Metazoa > Chordata > Mammalia > Carnivora > Felidae > Puma > Puma concolor. Next base: position 14,293,635 of record NC_141680.1, on the reverse strand, counting down.
GCAGAGAATTAGGAAGAGAGCATTTAGTTCGCAAAGCTGAGCACAGAGCACCAGGGTGTGAAATCCCGTAACACCCAGAAACCGGGATCCACTTAACTTAGAGCACGCGACAGGGGAGGGGTAATAATAAACAAGTCATCATGTGCTATGACAAAGTGGTTGTCTTTAATTCATGTTCTGAAGCGCATGGTTTTTTTAGGCCTGCCTTTAGATATTGTGAATTTTGTTATTTAGCCTAACTAGGTGTGATCATGTTTCACAAAGCCATTTCTTCCCCAGGGAAATCTGAACTGTATAGTTTTTGACTCTGCTATGCAAATATGAGCAATTCATGTTTCATGTAAATCATTTTACTAAAAAGCCTCTTTTTGTTTAAAAAGAAATGTGAATGTATTGACATGAAAAGGTGTATGGCATCTATTGCTAAATTTAGAAAGTGACGATAATGTGATATGTGAGCGGGGGCAGAGGGGGTGAGTAGGCAAAAAATCCCGGACAACAACCCCCGAGCTTAGACAGTGCTTCCTTCCCTCTGTGGAGGAGGGTAGGGCTGTGGGGAGTGGAGAAGCACTTCAGCTTTTATTTTGTGTATTTTTATTTGAATTTTTTTCCCTGGGTTCTGTAATTTATTTTATTTTTTTTTTTTTTTTAAATTTTTTTTTTCAACGTTTATTTATTTTTGGGACAGAGAGAGACAGAGCATGAACGGGGGAGGGGCAGAGAGAGAGGGAGAGACACAGAATCGGAAACAGGCTCCAGGCTCTGAGCCATCAGCCCAGAGCCTGACGCGGGGCTTGAACTCCCGGACCGCGAGATCGTGACCTGGCTGAAGTCGGACGCTTAACCGACTGCGCCACCCAGGCGCCCCCCTGGGTTCTGTAATTTAAACAACAACGGCAAAAAATAAATTGTAAAAAATGCTAATGGTGACAATGCGGAGTTGGGAGGGTAGGGTGAATGGACTGTAGTGTTTTATCTCCGGCCTTCAAAGTGTCCTCTGTCATCTTTGAGAAAAATAGTAAGTTGGCTTGTCCATCCAACAGAAGGCCATTGGGTTCACCTGGTCAAGATTTGGGCTCCTGGGAGAGACATAAGCCAGTCATTGGCCATCTTGCTCCTCCAAACGATCCCTATCCTAGGAGAATACTCTCGGTGGGCCTTTCCTCCCTCCTCCATGCCCTTCCTGGCCCTGACCATTTGAACTGTACCCTCCATTCCACACCAACGTAATTCTACTCAGAAGTAGTGACTAATCTTGGTGGGGACCCATTTTGACCTTTCCTAGTTCCCTGTGCTGCAAACAAAGGTTCGTGGACTCCCGGCACCGAAAGACAACTTCTAACCATATCACCACCCTGACTTCAGAGAGCCCACATCCAAAGAAATATGTTACAGATGTCATCGGTTACTTTGTGAACTTTTGAGGACGTCCAGGACCCATCTGTCAAGCTCAGCAGATGTCATTTTATACATATTGGGCATCTACATAGGAGTAGTGGAAGATGCTCTCATATGCATCCCAATCATGCCTCCTTCTCCATCAAGAGGCTTAACCATTTGTCCATCACAGAGAGAGGCACTCTTAGGACTCAAGAAAATTATAAAAGTAGTAGGTTTTCTCTTTTATTCTATTAGCACACAACAGTATTTACGGAACACTTTGAAATCTATTCTCATTTGAATATTGTACCTGCATAGTTGAGTGTCACCCACAACCAGGGCCAGGATTGCAGAGTAGGAAGGCCAGCGTCTATTATCCTCATTTTGCAGATTAAAAAAAAGCAAAGGTACAGACGTGCTAAGTGATTTTCCAGAGGCCGTAGACAGACTTAGTAGGTAGGACAGCCTCCAACTGCCAACTCCTGATGCAGCATTTTTGCCTCCCTCCCAACCTGCTTCTAATAAATCACCAAAGAATTCAAAACTAAACGGTGATAATGACTCTAGGTGCAGCGAGTCTCAGAGATGGGAAAGGCAGCGTAGTTGAGTGGAGAGAGCTTTAGACAGGACATATGGAGACCTGGGTTCGAATCCAGCCTCTTTTACTTCAGGCTACGTGAACTTTAGGAGCATCAATTCCTTCCATCTGTAATTAGTCCCTTCCAAATAGCTTGGCTTTTTTCACTCACCTGCCATATGATAAATACTCAGACCCACATAGGTTGCCAAAGGCTGAGGGAAAATAAGGGACCACGGGCAATTAAATGGACAAGGATAAGGTTGAAAACAGGGTACAAGCCCAGGAACAATTGATTGATGGGCAGTGGACCTGTGGTGTGTAAAAGTCGGTTCTTGGTCTTCAGCAACTGGAGAGGTAGTAGCAGTGGGCCAGGCAGAGGCACGAAGGCCTGAGAGCTAATAATGATTGAAACAGGAAGAAGAGAGCCTGGAAAGGAATCTTGGAACATGAGCCAGATAATATGTAACCTGTTTTCAGAGTTTTTTATGTTTGAGGGACCTGGTTAGATGATGCTCTCAGGGCCTAAAAGAATTCCGACCTTATATTTGGTATGACAGGTAGCTGTCCAGGGTAAGATTCGGGGAAGAGAAAATAAAGCAAGCATCTTCTATGTGCCAGGCAGCAAGGTGAGAAGCCCATGCTCCTAGTTAAATTGAATACGCTGTGGTCAAGTTAGGAGACCCGGCTTCCGGGCTAACACTGCTACGAGCTAGCTGTGTAACACTGGGCAGGCCACTTCCTCTCTGCGGGCCCCACTTTTCTCATCTATGCACAGGGCATCATAACATGCGCTTCAAATGATTATTCGGAGCATTCAATGAATTGAAACACAGAATTATTGAGTTGACAAGTGCAGCGTGAAGGTGATGTGAAAATTCCATCGGGTTCAAGTAGAAGGCATTGCCAGATTTCTAGTGTTTGTGTCCTCTCTCTACTATGGACCAGAGCAGGGATTTTCCCCGCGAAAATGCCGGCTTTCCCAGACAGCGCTAGGCCCTTTGCACTGCACTGGCCTTCAGCTCCCTTGAATGAGCTGGTGAAGGACTCAGTCCTGTAGAAGCTGCTGCCCTGCACCCCTCCCCCCACACCACGGGAGGGAGCGTGATGAATCTCTTGGGCCCCCAGACACCTCAGTATCTTTTGGTCTATTCACAAGAGACAGCTAATTGATAAACTTTGCTAACTTCCCCAGCCTCTGCAGGACCTCAAGAGTCCCACCCACCCAGGAACTGCTCTAATGAAGGTTTCCCGCCGAGACAGCCAGGGTCAGGATTGGGGAATGTAGTCCTTCCAAGATCCACAAACAGAATCTTCTAATTAGCTCCCAAATGAGAGTTCAGGATAACGCAGCCTAGGGACTAAGGGAAGGTGGGATTTGCTGATTGTCTTCTGCATCTCTGCTAATAAGGCCAGAGGGAAGGGATGCCCAGAGAAGACTTCCTTTCTTTTTGGTCCTTAAGTCAGAAAGAAACTAGACCTCAGGGAGGACAGTGGAGGAAGCCAATTAGTGATGGGTGGTTGCAATAGTGTCGTTAGTAAGGCTCATTAGCAAAGTTGTGAGTAGAGGCAGGATGCGTTCAAACCGAGAATGCCTGGTCAGGGGTCTCAGCCTCCCTGCAAACACCGGCCTCCCATTTCTTCACTTTCTGTCTGATTTTCAGCATTTTGTTCTCCCACCTTCTCACATCCAGAAACTCTGTGTTCTCCCTCCCCCCTCCCAGGACAGTCTGGTTGTTTTCAATCCCATGTTAAGAAGCACACCTGCTTCATTGTAAGGGTGCATCATTTTATAACTGCACCAGGATTTCCTTGATCAAACTCCTGCCTCGACCGTTCAGGTTGCTTCCAGTTTTTCACTCTTAAAGGCAGGGCTTTGATATGTCTTTGCACAGCCGTTTCCTTGAACGGGCCATATGCGTGTATGTATGTATATTCAACACGTTTATGAGTATTGACAAATTATCAATAGGCAGGTTGTACCATTTGGCTTTTCTACCAATTCAGTGCAACAGGGCTAATTCCCTGGTCCTCACCAACCCTAGGTATTACCATTTACAAAAATCTTTTTACAATGTGATAAGTGAATCACTATTTCCCATTACTGTTTTACTTTGCATTTCTTTGTGAGGGACGCTGAGCTTTTTCTTCTTACGTTAACACAAGTGTTAGCTGTTTTTCATATATGCTGCCAACATTTCCCTTATTTATATTTGTCTCTTATTAATGCTATTGGTGTTTTTGACTTTTAACATTTCCTGTAGCCAAGCATATATTTTACTTCATGATTTCTGTCTTTGCTGTCACACTTGAAATTATTTTCCCCATCTCAAGTTTATGTAAATATTCATCTATATTTTCTAGCGCTTATTTTAGGATTTTATTGTTTACATTTTATGTTTTACATTTGGACATCTCAAATTCATTTTCGTACATGATGTTACATAGTGATACAGCTTTATTTTTTTAATTCTATAGCTTAGGTCCCAAGACTGTTCCCAATAATTTGAAATACCTCCTTTTGTCAAACATCAAATGCTTTGGTACACTGTTGCCTGCTTCTGGAATTTCTACTGTGTTACTCCGTTCTGTCTGTACCACAATGTTTCAACCACTGTAGCTTTAGAATACACATTCATTCATAGCTCATTTTAGAAATCACATATTCGCGTCACATTCTCGTTGATCTCTTTCCTCCCAAATGGACTTGATTAGTCTTGCATGTTTAACTATAGAATCATTTTTCTGATTGGAACCTTCTACCTTGGAAATTTGCATTGGAATGTGTAAAATTTATAGATGGTTTTGGGAGAATTGACAGCTTTACCATATATCTTTCCAGATAGGGACATGGTATGGTCTATCAATTTCTTCAAGTATTGCCTCTAAAGAAGAACTCTGAAGTCTTTTAAAAATGAGCACTTCTTGGGGCGCCTGGGTGGCTCAGTCGGTTGGGCGTCCGACTTCCGCTCAGGTCATGATCTCGCGGTCCGTGAGTTCGAGCCCCGCGTCGGGCTCTCTGCTGACAGCTCAGAGCCTGGAGCCTGCTTTGAATTCTGTGTCTCCCTCTCTCTCTGCCCCTCCCCCACTCACTCTGTGTCTCAAAAATAAATAAACATTAAAAACATTTTTAAAGCTTATTTCTTTAAGAGAGAGAGCGTACAAGCAGGGAAGAGGCAGAGAGAGAGGGAAAGAGAGAAAATCCCAAGCAGGCTCCGTGAAGTGCAGAGCCCCATGCAGGGCCCAACCCATGAACTGCGAGATCATGAGCTGAGCGGAAACCACGAGTCGGCCACTTAACAGACTGAGCCACCAGGCGCCCCTCTGTTAAGTTTATTTCTAAATAAATAAGAGTTTTGTTACTATTATGAAGTAAATGCTTTAATATAAGATATGAATAGTTTAGGACTCTTACTACGTCTTGTTAAACTATTTACCAACAGGAAAGTGACAGGGTACCCATTTGGACATGACCCATGTCTATTTCATCATACCATCACAAATATTACTTTTTTTTATCATTTCTAATCTTAGAGGCCAAAATATATGATAATTTTACTTTGCTTTTTCTGCTTCCTAGTAAAACAGAGTAATTTCTTCTGTTAACCATGTTGGCATTTTTCTCTTTTATAAATTGCCTTTCAGTTCTTGGCTTATTTATCTAAGGAGATGTCAGTGTTTTCACTTCATTTTTTCTTTTTCTTTTTTTTTTAGTTTGTTTGGTATGAATTTCTACTAGATCTTTAAAGAGTAAATATATTAGCCTTTTCATATTTTCTGCAAATATTTCTCCAAGTATTATTTGCCTAATTTTAATTTGAGTGACTTTTTACAGAAAATTTTTTAAATGTTCAAGTGGTCACATCTTTTGACCTTTTCCTTTGAGCCTTGTTGCATCCTGTGTGTTCCTAGAATGTCTGCCATTGTTGACAGTTATGATAAATATTTGCTTATATGTTCCCCTGTATTTTTTCAATTTTGAGTTTTGTATTTAACTCCTAAGCCTCTCCTACATAGGTTTGGCCACATTGTGTACTATATGCATCCAAGAGGTCTTCTTTTTCAAATGGACAATCAATGCCTCAACATAGTGTTGAATATTTTATTGAGTCCTCTATTCCCTCAATAATTTATGCTTAATTTATGCATGATAATTACTGCTTAATTTATGCACACATCAAATTATTAAAAATCCAAAAATGTGTTTATGGTCTGTGTCTTCCATTCTGTCCGTTGTCTATTTCTATGTAAGTATCAGTGTGTTTTTTTCAGTCCCAAGACAATTTTTATGACCAAGTCACCAGATCCTAAAAGGAAATTTTTACAGTAGAAATGTCACTTCTTTAATGTATACACATTTCCACATCAATTATATTTTTTAAATAATTTGGAGGCTTAAAAATGATTCTATTAAAATGTTCTTTGATATCTTTCCAGTATGTTTTTATTATTGTTAATAACAGCCCCTATTTATTTTCATGTATTTAACAACTAGCCAGAGACTAACTAGGCTTATACATACATTTTGTTACTTAATCCTTACAATACATTTGTCCCATGAGACAAATGTTAGAATTTTCATTTTACAGATGAAGACAGCCGCAGGGGGAAAATTCTGACAGAAAAATATTCTGTAACATTTTCTTTTTTTTTTTTTTTTTTTTTTTTCAGTTCGTTTAAGGGTATATCACCTGGCTTCTCTCAACCCCCAACTGATCTTACTGGTGCCCTCAAGACAGTGCCACGCTGCCTTTCCTGCCACACCTCCTAAATTAGATCAGGGACCAGATCAGCCAGCTGCCCAGAGTTTCCCATGCAACTTCTTTCACAACTGGTGAAAAGCAAACACACATCCTGCTGAAATATGCAAAGCCCTCCGGTGTATTTCCAGTGGAAATTAAAAAAAAGTTTTTAATGTTTATTTATCTTTGAGAGAGAGATAGAGAAAGAGAGCATGAGCCAGGTAAGGGCAGATAGGGAGGGAGACACAGAATCTGAGGCAGGCTTCAGGTTCCAAGCTGTCAGCACAGAGCCTATGTGGGGCTTGAACTCACGAACCGTGAGATTATGACCTGAGCCAAAGCTGGATGCTTAACCAACTGTGCCACCCACGCACCCCGTCCAGTAGAAAAATTTTAAACTCTCCTTGCCAGTGCTGATCAACCTTTGATCAATATTTTGTGACATGCATATGGAAATAAAGACATGTAGCCAGTCTTGACATCAATCAGGTATTAGTCAACTGAATATAGCAGATGAAGTGGGCTAAAATTCTAAAACCGAACAATTCACAGCATAGTGGTTTTCAGTGAGAATAAGTGTCTTTTTTTTTTTTTTTTTTGAGTGTCTACATTTTAAACATTTCTGAAGGGATGTGCAAGCCAGGAAAAGAATAATATTTAAAGCTGCTTAAAATAACTAGTATTATTTCATACTGCTTCAGAGGGTCAAGTATTTAGGAGTATGTTAACTGGGTGGTTCTGGCCCAGGATCTTTCATGAGGTTGTAGTCAAACCCGTTGGCATGGCAAGCCTCTGAAGACTTGACTGGGACTGGAAGTTTCCATTCATCACCATGTGGGCCTCTCCATAAGGATGCTCTTGCCATGGCTTCTGCCAGAGAGAGTGATGAGAGAAGGAGAGTGAGAGAGACAGAGAGGGAACACCAAAATATGGAAGCCACAGAATCAAATCTTGGAAGGGATTCCCATTACTTGTGCAATATTCTTTGTTAGAAGTGAGTCATCAAGTCCAGCCCATCTCTAGGGGTTGGAAATTAAGTTCTACTTCTTGAGAGGAGGGGCATCAAAGAATTCATGGAAATATCAGAAAAGAATAACTTCCATACACATTTTGACAAAACTTAAAAACCATATCCACATAAACTTCTTCTGTCTTTAAGGAATGTAATTAGTGGTGTTCAGCTATAGTGGAAGAAACATGAAATAAAAGAGAATTTTGTTATCTGCTGGTAGCATCTTGAATGACCTTTATTTTTTCTTTATCCGTTTCTATGTTTTCTAATAATCTTATGATAAGCATTGGTCAGCATAATAAAAGACAAAAAAGCTAAAAAAAGAGAGAATTTTATTTTTTTTTTAATTTTTTTTTTCAACGTTTATTTATTTTTGGGACAGAGAGAGACAGAGCATGAACGGGCGAGGGGCAGAGAGAGAGGGAGACACAGAATCGGAAACAGGCTCCAGGCTCTGAGCCATCAGCCCAGAGCCTGACGCGGGGCTCGAACTCACGGACCGCGAGATCGTGACCTGGCTGAAGTCGGACGCTTAACCGACTGCGCCACCCAGGCGCCCCGAGAATTTTATTTTACTGAGTCAAGGTATGTTCAATGCAGGTGCTAAATCCATTAATGGTACCCAAGGGAGAGAGACATGCAATTTTTATTCAATAAAAATCCACTCTATACTCCACAAGAAATAAAACTGGAATAAATACATAGAGAATATCAATTTGAAAATTATCAAGTATTAGACTGTCTGGGAGCCCAGACTGTGCTCACACTGGAAATTCCTCTTAACTCTTCCCCCTTCTAGACCGGACAGAGTTTTCCACAAGATCAAGAATTTGTGTATTATTTCTTGAAACTCCCCCAGAACTTGGGGCGCCTGGGTGGCTCTGTCGGTTGAGCGTCTAACTTTGGCTCATGTCATGATCTTGCAGTCCGTGAGTTCCAGCCCCGCACTGGGCTCTGTGCTGGCAGCTCAGAGCCTGGAACCTGCTTCAGATTCTGTGTCTCCCTCTCTCTCTGCCCCTCCACCACTTGCACTCTGTCTTTCTGTCAAAAATAAACATTAAAAATTTTAAAACAGAAAAAGAAACTCCCCCAGAACTTGGTGCACATAGGAGCCATCGGTAAGTATTCTCTGAATGAACCAGTACTGCATCTCTTCTCACTCTTACCCTAACCCCCAACTCACCTCCTCCTGGAAGAGTGGTTCCTGTCTTCTGTGTCTTGCGAAGATAATTACTCGAACAAGTAGAGACTGACCCTGGGTTAGACTGCAAACATGGGCTCTGATATCCTTGTCTAACTTCATTCCTCTTTCTTTTCTCCAAATCCCAATTGGACATTTGGGTTCCAGAAAGACAAGCACACACTTCCTCAGATGAAAATCGAGTGGGAAAGCAGTTAAGAATTTGACTTCTTGGCCAAAATAGGCTCAGTCTACCTTTTACCCAATGAGTCTCTGTGGAGGCTGCTCAGGTTTTAGCATGCTGCTTCTTGCTTTCATTTACTGTGGCCCGGGGTGACAGCGGCTGTGGCAAGAGCTGCTTAGTCGAGGACCAGTTCTCAGTTGCACGCTAGGGCGTTTGAGAGCTACTTGGCCCACTTGGAGGTGGGGCTGGTTTTGCGGGACACGGCTGGGCGGGAAGAATACGACCTGCTGAGACCTCTCTCCTACCCAGACGTCAGTGTGGTGCTGACCTGCTTCTTCGTGGTTTGCCCTAATAGTTTTCAAAACACCGGTAAAACGGACCCCAGAGACCAGTCATTTCTACCCCGATGTGCCCATCATTCTGGTTGGGAATAAGAAGGGCCTTTCTAATGAAGAATGAAGAAGCAGGTTCCAGTAAAACCAGAGATTTTAAAAAGAGGGCCCAAAATTTCAATACCTGAAGAGTAAAAGTTCCCTAGAGAGAGAACAAAGGAAATGGGGTGGGAGTGGGGGAAGTGAAGTGTTTTTTTTTTTTTAATTTCCATATCTCAAGAAAATGCCCAGATACAAAGCACAATGGATGAAAACAGATCTATCCAAAAGCAATCATTGTGAAATTTCAAGTCACTGGAATTTAAGAGAATAGTCCACAAGCTTTCAGAGGGTGGGTGGCAGAGAAAGGAACTGTCAGCTCACATGTGAAGGATAAAGAGTTAGATGCATCTTCCGCTTCTTGTAATGGCAGGTGAGGTAACTTGAACTGAGCCTCCTTCTCGGGACAACTGAAAAAGCTGGACAAAATATTAAAAAATATTCATCAAGGTATCAGAGCTAATAAAAACAGTGAAGAACTGCCAGGACAGAGCCCAGAGAAAGATGAAGTCCCACAGAAATGGGGCCATTCAGGCTTTTTCCCTGGAACCCTTCACTGATTTCAGAGGGCACAGCCAAGTGACTAAGGGGCTACAAGTTCAGGATCACCCCAACTCAACTTCAGGAACTGAGATAATGTGGAGCTGTGCTATAGTCTCTGCAGAAGTTTTTTTATTTTTAGTTCGCCCTTTGCTATTAAAATAGCCTTTCCAGGGGCGCCTGAGTGGTTCAGTCGGTTAACTGTCCGACTTAGGCTCAGGTCATGATCTCAAGGTTCGTGGGTTTGAGCCCCGCATCGGGCTCTGTGCTGACAGCTCAGAGCCTGGAGCCTGCTTTGAATTCTGTGTCTCCCTCTCTCTCTGCCCCTCCCCTTCTCATGCTCTCTCTCTCTCTCTCTCTCTCTCTCTCTCTCAAAAATAAACATTTAAAAAAAATTTTTTAATGAATAAATAAAATATAGCCTTTCTGGATCCCAACCCAAATAAGGGGTTTCATTACACCCTGAACTCTGATCCTTTTTCTCTAGGACCTTGAAGATTGTCAAAAGCACTTAACTGCATATTAGGAAAGAAGAAAAACTTCCATAAGCAATGAGCTAAACACCCACCTTAAGAAGTTTAAAACGAAAAAGAACAAGTTAAAGTCAAAGAAGGAGTGAGGGTAATAAATGAAGGTGTGAGTTAAAATAAATAAAATAGAAAAAAATATCATCACAGGGAAGATTGACAAAGCCACCATTTGTTCTTTGAAAAGTGTAACTAGTAAAATTGATAAAAGAGAGAAGGCACAAAATGTTGTACACCATAAAAAGGAGAACATAACCACAGATGCTGCCAACATTTAAAGGATTATAAGAATGTATGAAAAACTTTATTCCAAAAAATGTTAAAAATTTTTTTTTAATTTTTTTTTCAACGTTTATTTATTTTTGGGACAGAGAGAGACAGAGCATGAACGGGGGAGGGGCAGAGAGAGAGGGAGACACAGAATCGGAAACAGGCTCCAGGCTCCGAGCCATCAGCCCAGAGCCCGACGCGGGGCTCGAACTCACGGACCGTGAGATCGTGACCTGGCTGAAGTCGGACGCTTAACCGACTGCGCCACCCAGGCGCCCCAAATGTTAAAATTTTTAAAAGAAGAAATGTGAAATCTGAAAAGTTTTATAATTATTAAAGAAATTAAATCTTTACTGAAAAACTTTTAACACAGACAAAAAAGCATCAGGTGAATCTCCACCCGATATTGAAGGAATAAATAATGCCAATTTTACACAACCTCTTCTAGAGTATAGAAAAGCAGAGTTCATCCCCCAACTGTTTTATAAAAATAGAATGGCTTTGCTAATAAAACCTATCAAGGTCAGTAGAAGAAATTATTTCTTTTATCTTTTTTTCTTTTTCTATTCTTATTTGTTCCTTTATTTCTATTTCTATTTTATCGTTTGAGCGTCCAACTCTTGATTTTGGTTCAGGTCATGATCCCAGGGTTGTGGGATCGAGGCCCACATCTGGTTCCACACAGAGCATGGAGACTGCTGAAGATTCTCTTTCTCTCTCTCTCTCTCTCTCCCCCCACCCCCGCCTCTGCCCCTCTCCCCTACTGTGCTTTCCTCTCTCTCTCTCTCTCTAAAATAAAGTAACAAAAGAAAAAGAAGGAAAACTTCAGGCAAATGTCATCATAAGCATTATGGAAAAATCTGAAATAAAATGAGACAGCGATATATAACATAGAAGCTTCACTACAACAAGCTGGGAAGCTGGGTTTGTTCCAGATAGGCAGCGTTGATGTGTCATTCAAAGGCCAGGACCATTCACCAAGTTAACAGAATAAAAAAGGGGAAAAAAATCAATTGATCTTGTCATTAGATGCAGAAAAAAATATTCGGTAATATTAAATATCCATTCATGATAATAACATGGATAAAACTATGAATAGAAGAAACTATGAATAGAAGAAAACATCTTTAATGAAGACTATCTACCGAAACCTACAGCGAACATCATGCTTGCTGTTGACTGAATGTTTGTGTCCCTCCAAAATTCATACGTCGAAACCTAATCCCTAATGTGATGGTATTTGGAAGGGGGGGACTTTGGGCGGTGATTAGGTCATGAGGATGGATCTTCATGAATGGGATTAGTGCTTTTGTAAAAGAGATCCCAGGGAGCTCTCCTATATCTTCTGCCAGGTAAGAACACAGTGAGAAAATGGCCATCTATGAGCCAGGAGGCAGGTCCCCGCCAGACACAAATTCTGCCAGTGCTTTATTCTTATACTTCCCAGAGTCCACAACCATGAGAAATAAATTTCTGTTGTTTATAAGTCACCCAATCTATGGTATTCTGTTATCGTGGCCCCAACTAAGACAGAAATGTTGCAAGCTTTCCTTCTGATACCAAAAGCAAGTGCTATCACCGCTTCTATTCAGCACTTTCCTGGAGGTTCTTGCTAGTTTGATAAGGCAAAGTTATTATTTTATTATTTAAAATAATGAGACTTGGAAAGGAAGAACTATCATGATCACTTTTCATAGATGATACCTTTGTGTGTTTAGAAAATCTAAAAATTATATGACAAACCATTAAGATTAATAATTGAGATTAGTAGGATTTCTGGATACCAACTCAGCTACACTTCTACATATCAGCAACTTACAGTTAAAACATAAAAATGAAAAGATAGCACTTACAATAGCATCAAAAATACCAAATGTCCCAAAATACAGTTGATAAAAGATGTGCAAAACCTGAGATGGAAATTCTATGGCATAATGGGGAGAAATCTTTAAGGACAAAAATAAATGAAGGCTTATCCGTGTTCATCACTGAAAAATATAACATGTGAAGAAGTAGATTCTCCCCAGCTTGATCTATATGTTTAATTCAGTCCTAGGGGCGCCTGGGTGGCGCAGTCGGTTAAGCGTCCGACTTCAACCAGGTCACGATCTCACGGTCCGTGAGTTCGAGCCCCGCGTCGGGCTCTGGGCTGATGGCTCAGAGCCTGGAGCCTGTTTCCGATTCTGTGTCTCCCTCTCTCTCTGCCCCTCGCCCGTTCATGCTCTGTCTCTCTCTGTCCCAAAAATAAATAAACGTTAAGAAAAAAAAAATTTTTTTTTTAAAAAAAGATCACATCCATGGGATGAAGGAATTTCCCCAACGGTAAAGCATAGCCCTGTTATGAATGGAGAATAGACACAGGGTGAGCACTCTGTTGATATTCTCACTTTCATCTTTATCCTGGTGTTTCCACTTACTTCTCCCACCCTAGCTAAGTCCAGAACCTCAGGGACCCTGCTATGAGGACTGATCACCTTGTTTAAAGCGAGAAAGCTGAACTGGAGAAGGTCTTCTCTGAGAATTATTTTAGCTTAGGTGGAACTGGTGAGATTTAAATAGGTCAGGTGAAGAAGCCCACTTCATGTCCAGGACATTAGTGGGTCATGTATTTCTCTCACTAGCCAGATAGCCAGAGGAGGCCCCAGGAAATTTGAATGCTAATTCTCAGAAGAAAGTCTCTGGGAAACAATGGTGACAGGGCTACACCCTCAGAGTCAAAAGACCAGGTACAAATCCTGGATCTTCAATATACAAGCTGTGTGACATATGGCAATTTATGTCTGAGCCCCAGTTTTATCATCTATAAAGCAAATATAACAATGCCCAATTTATGGAACTATTGGGATTATTCAATGACAATATATATAAACAGTAAGTGTGAGGCCTGGTAGGTATTCTAAATGGGGTAGCTGTTATTATTATTATTAATTACTCATTTTATTAGTTTTATTTTCTCTCTTCTTTCCTGAGCTTGCATTCTTTGTTCACCTCAATTAACCCACGAAAAGGAAATTTTGGCTTTTGAGAGTTATCCCCAGAGAGTCCTTTGCGCCTTTGTTCCTGGGGATTTAATTTTTTTTTGTTTATTTATGTTTGAGAGACAGAGAGACAGAGGACAGAATGTGAGCAGGGGAGAGGCAGAGAGAGAGGGAAACAAAGAATCCGAAGCAGACTCCAGGCTCTGAGCTGTTGACACAGAGCCTAACACAGGGCTTGAACTCATGAACCACGAGTTAACCAGCTGAGCCACCCAGGAGCCCTGTTCCTGGGGCTTTAGATGAAAATGTTTAGCATGGATATTTTCACTGTGTACAAAATAGTGGCTACTGGATCTCCTCTAGTAAGCTGTCCCATAGACCAGGGAGCTGACAGCAAGGTGGGAGCCACTGGTGTTTCTCTTACGAAAAAAAAAAAAGATTCTGAAAATAGCTGAGACAATACAGATAAAGAAAAAGATGTCAAGATATAAGAGGGCTGGTAGAATGGCTAAAATTAAAAGACTGACAATGTCAGGTGTTAATGAGGATGTGGAGCACCTGGAACTCTCAAACATGACCAATGGGAGCATAAACTGATAGAACCATTTTGGAAAACTCTAAGGCAGGGTCTAAGAAAGTGAAACATACATCTACCTTTTGGCCCAGCAGTTCTCCTCCTAGGTATACATCAAGGAGAAATGAAAACCTATCCACAAGTAGCCTTGTATAAAATGTGCATAGCAGTGAAAGAAAGAATGAAAAAGGGAAAGAAAGAAAGAAAGAAAGAAAGAAAGAAAGAAAGAAAAAAGGAAAGGAAAAAATATTGTGCATAGCAGCTTTATTTACAGTTGCTGAAAACTGGACATGACCTAAATATTAATCAACAGAAGAATGAGTAAGAAAAATTTATCACTATAAATCCATACAACTGAACATGACTCAGCAATAAAAAAGCACAAGCTACTGACACATGCATCACTGTAGATGAATTTGAAAACATCATGCTGGGCAGAAGGAACCAAACCACAAAGAGTACATACTATGTACATACTGTATGATTCCATTTATATGAAACTCATGAACAGGTAAATCTAACCTATGGTGATAGAAATCAGATCAGTAGTTGCCTCAAGGTGGGGGATTACTAGAAAAGAGTATGAGGCCCTTTCTAGGATAATGAAAATATGCAGTATCTTGACTACAATGATCATAATATGATAATATGTAACGTGTTAATACATTTTGTCAAAATTTACTGAACGTACTGACCTATGCAGTTTACTGTATATAAATTATATCTCAATAAAGTAAACCAATAAGTATCAGGGCTAAAACAATTACTCCACCAAGAGCAAGAGAACAAAGTCATCAAATGCATATCAGAGAACAAATGCTTTCATCGTGGTCCCAGATCACAAAACAGTCAGGGACAATGTACAGCAGAAAGAAAAAGAGTATGAGGAAGGTGTAGGTCATGGCAACAGGGCTGGTCATGAGCAGGCAGTCCCCATGAAGGTGTAGCACTGGAGGGCAGGGGTGACCATCCTACAGTGGAAACGGTGACAGATGGCCACGTAGCGGTCATGGGCCATTGTGGCCAGGAGAAAGATGTCCATGTCCCCAAAAGTCAAGAAGAAGTAGAGCTGGACCAAGCATCCCGCATAGGAAATGGACCTGCTCTGGGTCTGGATATTCACCAGGGCCTTGGGCACGGTGGTGGAGGTGAAAAGGATGTCAGCACAGGACAGGCTGGCGAGGAAGAAGTACATGGGTTTGTGAAGACGTGCATCAGTGCGAATGGCCAGAACAATGAGCAGGTTCCCAGTCACGGTGACCACATACATGCACAGGAACAGCAGGAAGAGGATGCGCTGCTGCTCTGGCCGCTCGGAGAGTCCCCAGAGGAGGAACTCCAAGATGCTGGTCTGGTTCCCTCCTGCCATGAGCCCAGAAGCTAGAGAAAGAGACCTCCACTGAGGCCCACGAAAACTCTAAGCCTATTTCCGTATATATTAGCAATATCCCTGCAATTCAGGCTAAAGGAAAATAAATAATTTTTTGAACTCCTTATTTAAATCCCAGTTACTTAATATACAGTGTAATATTAGTTTCAAGTGTACAATTTAGTGATTTAACACTTACATACAACACTTGGTGCTCACCCTCCTTAATACCCATCACCTATTGAACCCATCCCCCCGCCACGCCTATCATTTGATAATCATCGATTTGTTCTCTCTAGTTAAGATTCTGTTTCTTAGTTTGCCTCTCTCTTCCCCACCCCCCAACCTGGTTGGTTATTTTGTTTCTCAAATTCTACATATGAGTAAAATCATATGATAATTGTCTTTCTCTGACTGACTTATTTTGCTTAGAATAATACTCCTAGCTCCACCCATGTCATTGCAAATGGCAAGGTTTCAATTTTCTTGATGGCTGGGTAATATTCCATTGTACACATATACCACTTCTTCTTTATCCATTCGATGGCGGATGGACATTCAATGGCTGATGGACAGGCTCTTTCCATAATTTAGCTACTGTAGACAATGCTGCTATAAACATCTGGGTGCATGTATCCCTTTAAGTTAGTATTTTTGCATTCTTTGGGTAAATATCTAGTAGTGGCAAGATCATAGGATAGTTCTATTTTTAACTTTTTGATGAACCTCCATACTGTTTTCCAGAGCGGCTGCACCAGTTTGCATTCCCACCAACACTGCAAGAGTGTTCCTGTTTCTCCACATCCTCGGCAACACCTATTGTTTCTTGAATTGATTTTAGCCATTCTCACAGGTGTGAGGTAATATCTCAGTGTAGTTTTGATTTGTATTTCCCTGATGGTAGGTGATGATGAACATCTGTTCTGTATGTTGGCTGTTGGCTATCTGTATGTCTTCTTTGGAGTGATGTCTGTTCATGTGTTCTTCCATTTTCTATGTATTTATTTATTTATTTATTTAAGACAGAGAGAAAGAGACAGAGAGAACCTGAGTAGGGGAAGGGCAGAGGGAGAGAGACAGGGAGAGAGAGAGAGAGAGAGAGAGAGAGAGAGAGAGAGAATCTTAAGCAGGTTCCATGCCCAGCACGGAGCCTGACATGGGGCTCAAACTCACGACCATGAGATCATGATCTGAGCCAAAATCAAAACTCAAACACTCAACTTACTGAGCTACCCAGGTCTTCTGCCATTTTTAAATTGGATTATATGTTTTTGGGGTTGAGTTATACAAGTTCTTGATATATTTTGGATACTAACCCTTTATCAGATATATCATTTGCAAATATCTTCTCCCATTCTGTAGGTTCATTTTAGTTTTGTTGATTGTTTCCTTTTCTGTGCAGAAGCTTTTTATTTTGATGAAGTCCAACAAATTGGACAACTTCAAGAAATGGATACATTCCTAGAAACAAATAAAATATCAAAACTGTAACAGAAAGAAATAGAAAACTTGAACAGACTGATGACCAGCAAAGAAATTGAATCAGTAACAAAAATACCCCAACAAACAAAAGTCCAGGGCCAGATGGCTTCACAGGTGAATTCTACCAAACATTTAAAGAAGAATTAACAGCTACTCTCCTAAAACTATTCCAAAAAATAGAAGAGGAAGGAAATCTTCCAAATGCATTCTATGAGTCTCACTAAAGTCTCACTTAAAAAAGAGAACTACAAGCCAATATCCTTGATGAACATGGATGCAAAAATTCTCAATGAAATACTAGCAAACCCAATCCAACAGTACATTAAAAGAACCATTCATCACGATCAAGTGGGATTTATTCCTAGGTTTCAAAGGTGGTTCAATATTCACAAATCAATCAACATGATACATTAATAAGAGAGCCATATGATCATTTCAGTAGATACAAAAAAGGCATTTGACAAGGCACGACATCCATTCATTATAAAAACCTCCAATGAAGTAAGTTTAAAAAAGGCCATATACAAAAAACCCACAGCAAATATCATCCTAAATGGGGGAAAACAGAGCTTTTTCCCTAAGGTCAGGAACAATACAGGAAGATCCACTCTCACCATTGCTATTTAACGTAGTATTGGAGGGACCTGGGTGGCTCAGTGAGTTAAGCCTCTGAATTCGGATCAGGTCATGATCTCACAGTTTGTGAGTTTCAGCCCCGCATTGGGCTCTGTGCTGACAGCTCAGAGCCTGGAGTCTACTGCCAGTTCTGTGTCTCCTTCTCCTTCCCCTTCCCTGCTCATGCTCTGCCTCTGCCTCTCTCTCTCTCTCTCTCAAAAATAAACATAAAAAAAGTTAACATAGGGGCGCCTGGGTGGCGCAGTCGGTTAAGCGTCCGACTTCAGCCAGGTCACGATCTCGCGGTCCGGGAGTTCGAGCCCCGTCAGGCTCTGGGCTGATGGCTCGGAGCCTGGAGCCTGTTTCCGATTCTGTGTCTCCCTCTCTCTCTGCCCCTCCCCCGTTCATGCTCTGTCTCTCTCTGTCCCAAAAATAAATAAACGTTGAAAAACAAAAAAAAAAAAATTAAAAAAAAAAAAAGTTAACATAGTACTGAAGTCCTAGCCACAGCAACCAGACAACAAAAAGAAATAAAAGGCACCCAATTGGCAAGGAAGAAGTCAAACTTTCACTATTTCCAGATAACTTGATACTCCATATAGAAAACTCAAAAGATTTTCCCAAAAAATTGCTAGAACTGATACACAAATTCAGTAAAGTCACAGGATACAAAATCAATGTACAGAAATCTGTTGCATTTCTATACACAAATAATGAAGCAGCAGAAAAAGAAATTAAGAAATCAATCCCATTTACAATTGCACCAAAAACCATAAGATACCTAGGAATAAACCTAACCAAAGAGGTGAAAGACCTGTACTCTGAAAACTATGAAACACTGATGCAAGAAGCTGAAGAAGACACAAAGAAATAGAAAGACATTCCATGCTCACGGAGTAGAAGAACAAATATTGTTAAAGTGCCCATACTACCAAAAGAAATCTACACATTTAATGCAATCCCTAACAAAATACCAACAGCATTTTTCACAGAGCTAGAACAATCCCAAACTTCGTATGGAACCACAAAAGACCTCGAATAGCCAACGCAACCTTGAAAAAGGAAAGCAAAGCTGGAGGCATCTCAATTCCTGACTTCAAGTCATATTACAAAGCTGTAGTAATCAAAACAGTATGGTACGGGAACAAGAATAGACACACATTTCAAAGGGAGAAGGACAGAAAACCAAGAAATGAACCCATTTCGACTATACTTCAAAAACGCAGGAAAGAATATCCAATGGGAAAAAAGCAGTCTCCTCAACAAATGGTGTCAGGAAAACTTGACAGCCACATGCAGAAGAACGAAACTGGACCCCTTTCTTACATTGTACACAAAAATAAATTCAGGGGCGCCTGGGTGGCGCAGTCGGTTAAGCGTCCGACTTCAGCCAGGTCACGATCTCGCGGTCTGTGAGTTCGAGCCCCGCGTCAGGCTCTGGGCTGATGGCTCAGAGCCTGGAGACTGTTTCCGATTCTGTGTCTTCCTCTCTCTCTGCCTCTCCCCCGTTCATGCTCTGTCTCTCTCTGTCCCAAAAATAAATAAACGTTGAAAAAAAAAATTAAAAAAAAAATTAAAAAAAAAAAATTCAAAATGGATTAAAGACCTAAATGTGAGGCATGAAACAATTAAAATCCTAGAAGAGAACACAGGCAGTACTGTCTTTGACCTCAACCATAGCAACTTCTTACCGGTTATGCCTCCTCTGATAAGGTCAACAAATGAGTTTATTTACTGAGCATCATCTCTCTGCAAGGCTCTGTGTTGACACTGCCAGGAATGTAGACACAGCTCTGTAACAGAAACTTCTCCCTTCTTTCTAACCTGAGCGTCTTCTGCTATAGTTTCTTCTCTTTCCCTGATTCACTGAGTAGGAAACACTTGGATGCTTTGGCCAAACTATTGCAGAGAAGAAGAATGGCAATAAAACAAAAATTCACATACCTGGGGAAAATCGACTGGCCAAGAGTACTTCAGAAGGCACATTTGGTTCAGTTCTCAACGCTGTAGCCTCAGAAACCTGGGTCAAGGGCAGATCCCACTAACCAAGCTTCAGGTAGGGACAGATAGAAACCAGAAGAACCCCATTCCCCACGCCTGATAAATAGAACTTAAAGGTAGAAGAGAGATTCTGCTGGCACTAAATCCTCTGCCTCTAGACAAGCTATATCAGAGTGTTGCTTGAGGAGCACAGTCACATTGTACTGTTTCATTGGAGCCTTCTGCTTACTATAAGGAGAACTTGGTGAAGGAAAGGGTCATGCCAAGCCTGACAAGTTATTATTCTCTCTTCCAGTCAATGCTTCCAAAGGCACTGCTAGCACTGCTCTTGGAAGACCCAGTTTTCCCCTGGATTTGCCTGGTCGACCTACTTTCTGTTCTGTTTCTCCAAACAGGGTTTACCACAACCAATTAGCTTTCACTTACTAACTTAAAGCCACGTACAATCCTAACTCCCTAAGATTCCCCCCAGGTCACCTTAATTTGGTTGGAAGTTTTCCAAAATTCTTCAAAGACAGTTTTACAACTAATCTCTTGATATACTTAAGCATGTGGCTGATTACATAATTTGTGTGCGGATTTTGCTTATTTTTTTTTTAATTTTTTTTTCAACGTTTTTATTTATTTATGGGACAGACAGAGACAGAGCATGAACGGGGGAGGGGCAGAGAGAGAGGGAGACACAGAATCGGAAAACAGTCTCCAGGCTCCGAGCCATCAGCCCAGAGCCTGACGCGGGGCTCGAACTCACGGACCGTGAGATCGTGACCTGGCTGAAGTCGGACGCTTAACCAACTGCGCCACTCAGGCGCCCCATGGATTTTGCTTATTTAACTCTCAAAGGGCAAACTTACTTCAAAGTTCATGGAGAGATCCATCAGCTCAGCCTATGTCTAATATATTGATGATATCCATCTACTTTTTCTTCTTCAAAAAGAAATAAATTCTCATGGTGGTGATAATAATGTAAGCTCTCTGGGAGAAGAGATTTTGGTCTTTTTCCTGCTGTATCTCCAACACCCATATTAGTTCCTAGCACAAAGTAGCTCAATAAATATTTGTTGGTTGAATGAATGAATGAATGAATGAATACATGATCTATCCCGTCAGATTGGCTTGGTTGCCAGAGACAGAATTTAGCCCAACTTCTTTGTCTCGGGGTGTCTTTAATCACGTAGTGAACTTTCTCATTGTACTTACCTACTTAAGTCATCTACATTGAGATCTAGTTCTTCACGTCTGTCACATCTTGTCAGCTCCTTTGGGTTACAATTTCACTGTGTTACGTATGTTCTCTCTGAAGCAGCATGTTTCCTCCCCATTTTACTCCTGTGGTGTTGGTGATTTCAAACATGCACTTTTTCTTCCAATGCTAAACAAAATGGCATGCAGGGGAGCCCCTGTCCTGTGCATGCTTATGAGGACCTGACATTGTTCGGCCATTTTATGCCAGTTCACATATTTCCATCTCTTTACAATTTTAAGTTTCTAAGTGGTACGAGTTCTTAAAACATACCTTTATTTCCTTGTTTCCATGAGGAAGACCCTCATGATTTCTGACCAATTGATAGTATTTCTTTGATCTGTTCTCCAAGAAACTTTGATTTCTATATTCCGCGTTTTCTACCCCTAATAGTATGCTTTGTGCTATGACTTTCAGAGATACTAATACAGGTTCCTTACTCTATGATTACAGGGGACTCTTTATTTAAGTAGCAGTTCAGGAAGCAGTATACATAGTCTAAAATGTTGGACTTATTTGGAATCTTCTGGGCTAGAAGATATAAAGATTGCCTTAAGAAGAGAGTGTGGGGCGCCTGGGTGGCTCAGTTAAGTGTCCGACTTTGGCTCAGGTCACGATCTTGCGGTTTGTGAGTTTGGGCCCCACGTCAGGCTCTGTGCTGACAGCTCAGAGACTGCAGCCTGCTTCAGATTTTGTGTCCCCCTCTCTCTCTACCCCTCCCCTGCTCGTGCTCTATCTCTATCTCTCAACAGTAAATAAGTGTTAAAAAATTTTAAGAAGACAGTGCAATATTCACGCAAAATATCTGGCCCACGTTTACAAATTCTAGCATTCTCATGGCCAGAGCCATAATGCATACTACAGTATCTTAAGAAACTCTTTATGTTTATTCATAACAAACTAAGTGTGTTCTTAATTTAACAATATTAAAATACCAAGCCAACACTCCTAATTTTATTTTTAAAATAAAATAAGATAAAGTATATTCTAACATAAGAACTTAGTATAAATTCTCGCCCTATAACATTTCCAGCTGTACATAAACTCTTCAGAACAGGAAGGTACTTAAAAGAATCCACAGTGGAAATTCAACAAGCAGAGTCCAAGACTCCCGGAGATGCTGACTGTCACATATTTCTAAAATGGCAATCAAGTGTCCAGTTGTGTGGAAAGTTGGCCTGGTATCTGAAGTCCCTCCTCTAGATTCAGGATTTACACTCTTTCGAAATACAATTAAATTGATGGAGGGAGGTGGGTGGGAGGCAGGCTAGACAGGTGAAGGGTATTAAGGAGGGCACTTATTGGGATGAGCACTGGGTATTGTAGGTAAGTGATGAATCACTGAATTCCACTTCTGAAACCAATGTTGTACTGTATGTTAGCTAACTAGCATTTAATTAAAAACAACCACAATAAGTCAAAATAGGCCTTTAATCCTTCATAAAGATAATTTATAATTTTAGCATCTTTATATTCCCCTAAATAAGAATTAACACAAAGTAATGTGATAATTCTCTTTAAAAAATAATAACAATGCTAATAATTGCACAGTATAACTTCTCACTCTACTTTAGAAAAAATATGAGCATCACAATTATGCAAATTTTTAGACTTCACTTTGGTGAAGTATAAAACTTGAAGTATAAAAACTTGGTATTTTACATATATTTACATAATATAAATATAAAACAAATATTATTAAGCCACAATACATAAGTATTACATGAATGTTTAAACACAAAATTACATTATTAAATCATAATAACGTGAATATTATAATACATTTTCAAATGTAACATATATGCCTTTTTGTGTTCACTTGGCACAGTGTATCTTTGGAAATTCCTCCACAAGTCAGTTCAAACCGATGTGAAACCTGATGATATTTATCCTATATTTATTCATTTGTCAGAGAATTATAACTATGCTAATATAAAAAGAAAACTTGTTTTCAGTGGTTTACACTGAAGAAAAAGTACAAACTTCAAATGCCTCATTTTACAGCTTAGTGCTTGTCAGGTGCAAGGGCCAAGTCAGAACAAAACCCTGACTTGGAGTTGCCTATATTGGGCTGGAACAAGACTGGTAAACGTAGGTGAGCACACCTATACCTCATGTGATTGTAGAGAAATGCACTCAACAGTCAAAGGAAGTGAACAGGTTCTATCTTCCCCAGAGACAAAAATGAAGAATAAAAAAGTTAATACTAAAAATTGTAATAGTATTTCACTATTATGAAATAGAGAAAGCACATTCACCACTGCTGGTGGCTGTGTAGTTAGTAAAAAGGCTTGCTTGATGAATTCCTTCCCTACATTTGTCAGGAGTTAGAGAAATGTTCACCTCTTTGACCCTGGATTTTCTCTGTGGGGTCTTAGGAAAGCAGCAAGGAGGAAAAAAAGGCCTGAGTTGACATACCTTCCTTAATAATTTGTTCAAAGTTAGGATGATAATTAAATAACTTGTGGCATGTTCATTTTATGGGACGTGTAGTTATTAACATGAATACCATGTGGTTTATTTTTTTAACTTAAGGTCTGTGGTTGAAAAGGAAAAGGAAAAAATGCTCAGCCTTGTGTATGTGTTGGAGGGATAAATACAACGAAAATACTTGCTTCACTAGAAGATAAAATCCTTTGCCAATATCTCTACATATTTCCTTTATACTTATATTCTCTTTGTACTGAAAAACACATTAAAAAAACTTTATTTGTATTTATGTGTGTGGATGGATAGATGGTGGGTGATGGATGGATGGATGGATGGATGGATGGATGGATATGGGTTTGTATGAGCTGAGAGAACAGCATGGAACCTGACTGTCAAAACTGACTACCTCAGGGGCGCCTGGGTGGCTCAGTCGGTTGAGCGTCCGACTTTGGCTCAGGTCATGATCTCGTGGTTCATGAGTTCGAGCCCCGCGTCGGGCTCTGTGCTGACAGCTCAGAGCCTGGAGCCTGCTTCTCCTTCTGTGTCTCCCTCTCTCTCTGCCCCTAACCCACTCACATTCTGTCTCTGTCTCTCTCGAAAATAAATAAACATTAAAAAAAAAATTTAAAAAAAACTGACTACCTCATAGCGGTGAGATATGGGAAGAGGTCAGGAGAGATTAGTTTTTTCTTTATACATCTCTATATTTTTTAATTTGTTATAACAGGTAAATGTTACCCTTAGAGTAGGGGAAAAATCAAATAAAGAGAATTTAAAGGTGAGGAGGAGAATAAACAAGAACATTTTTTTATTTTTAAGAAAAAATAAATTTGAAAAGAAAAGTCGTACTTAATAGCACTGAACCATACATGTAAACACAGTTTACATGTTAAGATGTAAAGATGCGGTAAACATAGGAGTGCATATATCCTTTTGAACTAGTGTTTTGATTTTCTTTGGGGCAAATACCCAGTAGTGGGATTACTAGATATATGATAGTTCTATTTTTAACCTTTTGAGGAACCTCCATACTATTTTCCACAGTAGCTGCACCATGTTGCATTCTCACCAACAGGGCTCAAGCGTTCCTTTTTCTCCACATCTTCACTGACACTTAATTGTTTCTTATGCTTTTTCTATTAGCCATTCTGACTGTGTAAAGTTGATATCTCACTGTGATTTTAATTTGCATTTCTCTGATGATTGGTGATCTTGAGCATCTTTGCATGTGTATGTTGCCTATCTGTATGTCCTCTTTGGAAAAATGTTCATTCAGGTTCCCTGCCCATTTTTTAAGTGGATTATTTGTTTTGGGTTATTGTGGGTTTTGGTTGTGTTTTGTTTGTTTTTATTTTTGGTGCTGAGCTTTATAAGTTCTTTATATATTTTGGATGAACCCCTATATTAGACATATTATTTGCAAATACCTTCTCCCATTCACTAGGTTGTCTCTTGTTTTGTTGATAATTTCCTTTGCTGTGAACCCCTCTGTTTATTGCAGCATTATTTACAACAGGAAACAACCCAAGTATCCATCAGTAGATGAATGGAAAAGTAAGATGTGTTATATATGTACAATAGAATATTACTAGCCATAAAAAAGAACAAAATCTTGCCATTTGCAACAACATGGATGGACCTAGAGGGTATAAAACTAAGTGAAATAAGTCAGAGAAAGACAAATACCATATGGTTTCCTTCAGATGTAGAATTTTTTGTTTCTGAGAGAGAGAGAGAAGCAGAGGAAGAGGGAGAGAGAGAATCCCAAGCAGGCTCCACACCCAGCACAGAGCCTGATGTGGGCTCAATCTCATGATCGTGACCTGAGCTGAAATCAAGAGTTGGACACTCAACCAACTGAGCCACCCAGGCACCCCTCATATGTGGAATTTAAGAACAAAATAAATGAACAAAGAAAAAAGAGATAAGCAAAAAAACAGACTATTAAATACAGAGGACAAACTGGTGGTTGCCAGACGGGAGATGAGTGGAGGGATGGGTGAAAAGGAGAAAATAAGATTGAGTACACTTATCTTGATGAGTACTGAGAAATGTATAAAATTATTGAATCGTTACATTGTACACCTGAAACTAATACTGTGTTAATTATACTTGGCTTCTTAAAAGTAATTAAAAATGATTAAGATGGGGAAGCCTGGGTGGCTCAGTTGGTTAAGTGTCCAACTCTTGATTTTGGCTCAGGTCATAGTCTCACAGTTTCATGAGTTTCGAGCCCCGAGTCAGGCTCTGGGCTGACAATGTGGAACCTGCTTGGAATTCTCTGTCTCCCTCTCTCTCTGCTCTTCCCCTGCTCAGGCACTCTCTCTCTCTCTCTCTCTCTCTCTCTCTCTCTCTCTGTAAATAAACCTTTAAAAAATGGCTAACATGGTAAATTTTATATGTATTTTACCACAATAAAAACTTTTTGGAAAAAAGAAAAGAAAATCATGCCATAGGAATTTAGAGCCAGCAAGTCTCTGAAGAATCCCTTTGATTTAGTTGTTGCCATTTTTCCCTGGCAGCCATGTTTCCATTGTGCAGTATGGAATGTTAAACAATTGTTAAACAATAGGAGCACAGTGAATAGAACAACATATTATCACATGCTGTAACAACATGCTATTCTTAGGACATTAGTCATTATCCCAGGATCTATTTGAAACAGCTACTAGGAACATGAAGACAGTACCTTTTTTAGTGAGCAACAGTCATTTCATGGATATCAGCAAAATGGAAAAATTCAAGGTGCCTTCCTTAAAAGAAAATCCAGGTCAGGAGGGTGCAAGAACAAACCCTAAGACACTTAGCACGTAGTAAGAATGGCCAAGGGGTAATAACTGTCACAGCCAACATGTAGCCTGTGGTTGCTGTGTGCTGGGCACTGTTCCAAAGGCTTTATGTTCCTTGTAGCATCCCTATAAAATAGGTTCTATTATTATTATTATTATTACTATTATTATTATTTGAGAGAGAGGGGGAGGGTGGGAGGGAGGGAGCGCGAGTCGAGGAGGCGCAGAGGAAGAGGGAGAGAGAGAATCCCAAGCAGGCTCTACACCAGCGCTGGGCCTGACATGGGGCTCGATCTCACAACCATGAGATCATGACCTAAGCCAAAATCAAAAGTCAAAGGCTTAACCAACTGAGCCACCCAGGCACCCTCAAGTAGTTTCTATTATTTTCCCATTTTAAAGGTGAGATACTGAAGTACAGAAAATTTGACTAACTTCCTCAAGGTCTCACAGCAAGAAGGTCAGGATGATGCCGGAGACCCTGGGATATGGATGCATGGACCTTCTCCCCTATTGGAAACTTGTACAGGTAGCCTTTCCCTTCCATTGTATTTCCCGGGGCCCCTCTGCATGTACCATGCTCCCTAGATCCCTGGGTTTTCCCACACTGCCCTCCCACACACCCATATCCTCCCATTCTTCTGCTCCATTTAAATCCCACTTTCTCCCAGGTATACTCTCTGAACACCCAAGCCATTGGCACAACTTCTACTCTGAGCCCCACAGGCACACACTGCCCAGCATTGTACTGCCTGTGCCCAAGCCTCCCTCCCCAGACCTAAATGTTAACTATCCAGGGCCCATCCATATGTTCCATTCTCTAACATGAAGGGATCCTCAGACTCTGTCAGTTCACCCTTCTCCATTTACTGATGGGGAAACCGAGGCCCAGAGTGGGGAAGACACTTGCCCAGACTCCCACAGCTGGTCAGGACTTGAACGCCTCACTCATTCCAAGACTTCTCTGACACTCCTCAGAGAGCAAAGGGGCCAGCACCCCATGGACGCTGAACAATGTTTTCAAACTGAGTGAATAGTCGAGTTGGAGAGGTTATCCCCTGGGATGTGGCTACCAGTTAGTTCCACACATTTACTGCGTCAGAAGAAATTAATCAGCCTGGGAATTAGGTCGCCCTGCAGATGCAGGAGGGCTGCTGTGTCAGGCCAATGAGGACAGGACAGTCAAAAGGCTTTGGAACAAGGAGCAGAAGTCCTCTTGCCCTGGCTCTAGCTGGGCAGGGCTGAACTCCTGGCATCTCGGACCGGGACTGTGGGGTGACAGAGGGCAGCACTCCTGAAGTCCATCAAGAACAGCTCCACAGACATCTCCCGAGCCTGCTGTCCTGGGGTGAATCTGCCGGCAGCTCCAGCCCCTCCTCCCTCCCTCCACTTCTAGGTCAGGTGGGAACTCTGGGGCCGAGGTGGGCTCAGAGAAGGGTGCCGGGAGCCCAGGCTGGGAGACTGGGCATCTAAGTCCCCAGCTCCACCTTACTGCTTTCCTCACAGGGAGGTCAGAGAAAGGGCTCTTCCCTAACAGAGGAATCACAGTGAGGTCACAGCTTTGAGGGGTGACAGTTGCGGCACAGCGTGAGTACAGCCAGATAGAATAGACCAGGGTCCCTTGCTCTGTGATTGTCAACAAGCCCCGTCCTTCTCAGGCCATTAGCATTTTCTTAGAAGGAGGCAGAGGAGTGATAGCATCCTCTGAGCACGGGTGGTCACCACAGAGGGGTGTCTCTCCCAATTCTGGATTCCCAGACTCCTTTGTTCCCCCTCTCCTACTCAGTCTCTCTAGAAGGGTAGGAGAGAAGTCATGCTGGCTGAGGGCTGAGGGCTCCTCGTAGGGCTGGGGGGTGCAAAGCCCATCCTTTATGAAGTTTCCTGGTTAATTAATTAGTGAGTGACCCCCTGTGCTCCCAGCCGACATGCCACCCCTCTCACCTTTGGCTGTTGAGGTCAATCTTCTTCCCCAGGCGTGCCTGCCTTAACTCCCCCTGCTGGTAGCAGATCAGCCTCTGGGTGTGTGGTGTGGAGGGCAGAGCCCATCTGTACTCACAGGTAAGTGGTCAGGCAGGAGACTTGCTGGCACAGAGCAGAATAATCAATGGCAGAAAGGCAAGGGCTAAATCAGGGGGAGAAAGAGAGAAGGGGAGGGAGAGAGATAAATGAGAAGTACCTGCCAATGCGTGACAGAAGGATGCGGAAGTGCACAAAACCATAGATAGTTCAGACTCCTGGATTCAGTTCCCGGCTCTATCCCCAAATTGCTGAATGACTTCAGACCGTGTTCTCTGGGCCTTGTTTCCCATTTGTGTCATGGCTGTTGGGTTAGGTGATATGTTAAAATCGTTGCCAATTGCTGATGCCAAGATAAGAAGATGAACTCTGATCGGGTCTTGTTCATAAAACTCTGAATGCCCTCCCTGCCTCGTGCTCAACTACCTGCCCGGCATAGAGTAGATACAACAGGCAAGATTGCTATATAAATTATTAAAGAGAAATGAATGAGAAGTTGGCAGAGGAAAGGAGAGGATAGAAGGAAGCCCTTGGAATAGAAAGGCCTCATCTTTGGCTAAAACTGGTTGAAGACAAGGCTATTCAGGAGAAGAATCTGAGCTGACCAGCAAGGGACCAAAGTCAAGGAGTTGGATAGACATTCCCAGGACTGGGAGTGCTAGGGGGCCAGCGACAGTTTCCCCTTTTCCCCACTGCCCGTGTCCCCGTCTGATAAGGCAAATGGAGACTTTCAGCAAGAGTGAGAGGAAGGAGGAAGTTGTTGGCATTTGTGTGTTGACTCCTGTGTGGCTGGAAGAATCCATGGAGGTCTCTACGTCTCTCGCATTTTTGAGTGTAGGGGTCTGGGTCTGGGTCTTTGTGTGTATATGGCAGGTATGTCTTTGGATGGATCTGTGTATGTGTCTACACCTCTGTGTAAATGACTGTTAGTGGGTATCCATGTGTGCCCATGTGTGTCTATTGCTGTCCTGGTGGGTGTGAGTGTGTCTCTGGCATGTCCGTGTGACTCGATTTATCAGGATATGTCTGCATCTTTGTGCAGGCTCGTATCCCTGTGTACTTCTATGTCTTGGGGCATCTGAGTGTTTGCTGCAAAGGTGACCTTTTCCGTAAGCTGCCTGGGGGACGGGGTTTCTGGTCTAGATCCTAAGATTCTCTGCCTCATTTTGTGACCTTAAATAAGTCACCCCTATTCATTTCAAAGAGACACCTGCCATGCCTGGGCCTTAGGAAGGGGCTCGGAGTCAAAACCTGCAGCTCAGCATCCAGGGAAACCAGTCCTGTGCCCGGATTTCCGGGGGAGCCAACATAAATTCAGTCAGTTTATCTCCCGTCACCAAAAGTGTTTCGAGGCTGGGGGAGATGGGGAGGAAATTGACATTTTTTAAGTACCTACTATTTGCTAAGTGAATGTATATGCCTCAAAGAGGTTAAGTAACATCTCTGAGGTTTCTCTTGTAATTTCCATTGTACATGCTATTCCCTCTTTCTAGAACTCCTTTCTACTCTTGTCTGTCCAGTGAATGTCTTATCCTTCAAGCTGGCCCTGTTCAAATGTCACCTCCTCTGTGGAGCCTTCTCTGACTGCCAGGAGAGTTAAGACAAAGCCCTGTGTGATGGGGCGCCTGGGTGCCTCAGTCAATTAAGTGTCCGGCTTTGGCTCAGGTCATGATCTCATGGTTTGTCAGTTTGAGCCCCACGTCGGGCTCTGTGCTGACAGCTCAGAGATTGGAGCCTGCTTCCGATTCTGTGTTCCTCCCTCTGTTCCTCCCCACTCTCACATTCTGTGTCTCTCTCTCTCTAAAAGATTAAAAAAAAAAAAAAAAAGACAAAGCTCTGTGCCAGGTCTGAGGCCAGATAGGAACAGATAAGTAAATATTTGCCCTCAGAAAGTCCATCATCTTGTGGAGAAGATGAGCATTACAGCAGAAGTCACAACACCAGCAAATAAGGGCTAAGTTCCAAAGGAGGGTTACCAGACAGAGAGGAGAGAGGCATTCAAGTGAGGGCTGGAGGAGTCAGGAAAGAAGGTGGGGCTTCCTGGAGGGGGTGGAGCCAGAGTTGGGTATTGGGAAAGGGTAGGAAGAGCATTTCAGGTAAGGAGCAGTGTACAGGAAAAGCCTGTGAGAAACGTGTGAACAAGAGATGGTGAGGAGGCCAGCCTGGCTAGGGTGGGGGGACAGGGAAGCATGTGGAAGCAGTTGGAGCTGAGACCACCAGAGAACCAAGTTGGGAAGTTCTGGCTGCCAGGCTGAGCCATTTGCACTGTACCCGATGGGCAATGGGAGACCAGCAGGGCAGCAAACTGAGTAGAGAGAGCATGGCTCAAGAATCTCCAGGCCCCTTTTAGTTCTGGCTTTCTCTCTCTTTAAGGCTGCTGTCCTAGCCCACAGGAAACACGCTGAAGTCTCTGGGTGAAGATGGATGAGAATGCATCTGTCCTCAAGATCGGGGACCTCTGGCCAGGAGGGAAACCAGCCCACAGACGGTGCAGACAGTGTTGAGGCCTGGCATGCTGCCCTTCAGGTGAGAGAACTCCCTGCCTTGGGTCCTATCTTCCATCCCACCCCACTCCACTGTGCCTCACAGGGGTAGGGAGGACAAAGCCATGTGTCAGCTCTCCCCCCCACCCCCAAAATACCTTTCTCTGCCTTCACATTCTCTCTGCCTGCCTGAAACGCCCTTCCCACTTCCAGGTCTCTATCTGGTGAGCTCCTACTGATTCTTCCAACCCCAGTTCAAACTTCACCTCTTCTTTGGAATCTTCCCCGAATCAGACAAGCACAGGAAATTACTCCTACTACTTTGTTCATACAGTTAGTGTAGTGCTTATTGTTGTGCATGGCTGGAGGTCAAGGACCGTAGCTGACCTGCCTTTATAATCCTAGAGACCAACATAAAGCCGGATCCAAAGCAGGCGCTCAACAGATAGGTGTGAAGTGGACAGTTGAGCTGTTACAGTGCCCCCAGAGAACCCCACACAACCCAACCCCAGAAAGACCACTGAGTCCAATTCCAGTTAAAAAACACATTGGCAAAACAGAGGTTGACCATAATGGAAAAGGACCTGGAAATTAGGTCCTCTAGGAAAGAATCTAAGGCACCAGGTGTGTTTGGATTGGAGAGAAGAACAGCTCATAGACTTTTTTAACACTGTGTGAAAAGCTGCAGAGAAGGGAGATTAAGTGTTTAACCTTCAGTGGCCAAAACTGACCACTTGTAGAAGTTACAGGGAAGCAGGTTTCAGCTGAGATTAAGAAAAACATCTTTAAATAACTACAGGCTTCCAGCAGTGGACTGGATTGCCTCTAGTAGCCTCAGGGAACAGGGAGAAGGCATCAGAAGCTGAGGGAAAGGGAACCAACATCTACTAAGCAACCATTCCCTGCTACATGCTTATATATCCATTACCCATTTAATCATGGCATCAACCACGCAGAGAGGAATCATCAGTATTTCCATTCTATAGATGAGAAGAGTAGAGATGGAATGAATATGGGTCTACGTTTACAAAGTCAATCAGGATTAAAACCCAGGTGGCTCTGACTGCAAAGCCAGTGGCTTTTCCTCTATATCATGCAGTGCCCACCTGGAGGTGGGGAGGGAAGGTCAGGGGCTCTGCAGGGGAGAATCCTGTACCTCAAAAGAGGACGAATCGGAGAGGTACCAAGGTCCTGGCTGTTCAACACTTCAGCTCTGTTCTGCGGATAGGGGTGGAGTTGGCATAAGCAGATGACTCCCTGCGATAGCCAATGAGTGACAGTGATAGAAAGGCAGAAAAACGAAAAAATAGGCTACATCTGGGACTTCTCCTGAAACACGACAAGAGCAGACACTGCAGTTTGCACATCATCTCCTCTCTTCCACCTTCCCTTGCCTCTTTTTTCTCTCACTGCTCTTTAAAAAGCTTTATTCCACAAATACCGATTGAGTGAGTTTTGTGTATAGATCACTTGGCAAGACAGGGAATAAGCACAGCTCCTTCTTGCAAGGAGCATCTGAGCTAAGAACTGACTCGGTCCACTCTCTGGGATCTCACCAAAGCCTGGCCCTCTTTCCTGACAAAGCAGGGATAGGCTAGGCTAGGAACAGAACATTTACAGAAACTTTGCATCAGTGGGAAAAAATGTGTTTTAAGGAAGAGATTGAGTGGGTGACAAAATGAGTGCTTTGTTTCAGAGATAATTGAAATCACTTGGCTTACTGAGAAACTTTGAAGTTTTCAGTCAGCTGAGGTCAGAGCAAAGACAAGACTTGCCCCAGCATCATAGTGGATGTTACCTTCTTCATTCCATGCGCCCTCTGCCAACAATCCCACACAATCTCTTCCCCCTGTCTGGATGCCTCCCCCTCCGACACCATAGCACGTCTGCTGGATAAAACCGTATTTATTCTCCAAGACCCAGTTCAAATCCCATCTCTTCTTTATATTCTTGCCAAACTCCTCCGGTAGAATAATTTACTCCCACGTGGTTCATAAAATTAGTAAAGGAGGAAACACTGCAAGCTGCTCTAGGTCAAACTGTGGGCAAAAGCTAAGCTTCACCCTGTTCCCCACAGGCCCCAGCACAGGAGTCAGCCAACTATGTCTTACGGGCCAAATCTGCCCTTCTGCCTGTTTATAATAAAGTTTTATTGGAACAAAGCCAAGGCCGTTCATTTACATACTATCAATGGCTGTTTTCACGCTTCAATGGCAGAGCTGAATACTTGTAAGAGACCCTATGGCCCACAGGCCTAAAATACTCTGTGATCCTTGACAGAAAAGTTTAATGATTCCTGAGTTAGCACATAATACGTGGTGAATAAACAAATGGCAAATGCCATAAGGGGTTTTATGAAGAAACTTCAACTGGTTTTCAGATGGCCTGGGTCCCAATTCTGCCTCAACTGCTTGTTTGACTATGCAAATGATGGTAGATAAATAGATGGGTGGCAGGGAGGTGGGTAGATAGGCAAGAGTTTTGGGTGCTGGGTGCTGCGCTAAGTATTTTACACTTATTACCCACTTTATCTTCACAACAACTCCATGGGTAGCGATTAGTATTTTCTTCAATGAAAGAAGAAGAAATGGAGGTTTAGAGCCGTCATAGCACCCGAGGGGTGGAGCCAGATCTCAAACTCAGGTCTGTTCTACTCCAAGCTCGAAACCGCCTGCTACCTTAGGACACCCTACTGGGATTCAGATACTGAGTTTCTTCATGAAATGAGGATTCCTGGGTGGGCAGTGTGGTTTCCAAGCCTTTTTAGCAAGCGTAAATTTAAAAATAGGATACGGAACCCGCACATGCAGAAGCCTACCGAAAGGTGCCAGAACTTAGGCCTGCTCCTCATCTGCCCCCTCAGCGCCCCCGCCTCTCTGGCCGCTCCATGGCCCTGGCCAACCTCACGACCGCCCCAGAATTCCTCCTCCTCGGCCTGGTGGATGGAACAGACATCCACCCGCTGCTCTTCCTGCTCTTCCTCGGCGTCTACCTGCTCAATGCCCTGGGCAACCTGGCCATGGTGGTGGTGGTGAGGTCGGATGGGGCCCTCCGCTCCCCCATGTACTATTTCCTGGGTCACCTGAGCCTCGTGGACGTCTGCTTTACCACTGTCACGGTCCCCAGACTGCTGGCCGGCTTGCTCCACCCGCGCCAGGCCGTGTCCTTCCAGGGATGCTTTTCCCAGATGTACTTCTTCGTGGCTCTGGGCATCACCGAGAGCTACCTGCTGGCAGCCATGTCCTACGACCGCGCGGTGGCCGTCTGCCGCCCGCTGCACTACTGCGCGGTCATGACGCCCCGGCGCTGCGCCGCGCTGGTGACCACGTCCTGGGCCGTGGCCCACCTGCACTCGCTGCTGCACACGCTGCTCATCTCGGCGCTCTCCTACCCGTGCCCCGCCCCTGTGCGCCACTTCTTCTGTGACATGACGGTGATGCTGAGCTTGGCGACCTCGGACACGGCGACCGCGGAGGCTGCCATCTTCTCCGAGGGCCTGGCCGTGGTGCTCACCCCGCTGCTCCTCGTGTCGCTGTCTTACGCGCGCATCCTCGTCGCGGTGCTGGGAGTGCGGGCGGCCGGGGGCCGGCGCCGCGCCTTCGCCACCTGCGGGGCCCACCTGGTGGTGGTGTCGCTTTTCTTCGGCTCTGTCCTCTCCGTCTATTTCCGGCCGTCCTCCGCCTACTCAGCCCGCTATGACCGCCTGGCCAGCGTGGTCTATGCTGTGCTCACACCGACCTTGAACCCTTTCATCTACAGCCTTCGCAACAAGGAGGTCAAGGGCGCCCTGAAAAGGGGGCTCAGATGGAGGGCTGCACCCCAAGAGGTGTGAGGGCACGTCCTGGTTCACTGGCATTTCAATGATAAGAACGATTACAAAAGAACACGCCCCTCTTTTTCTAGCTTCCCAAAGCACTAGCAATATTGGTCCTGTAGCATCTTATTTCTGGTTAAATTAAAAATTAGACCCGAAACAAAGGTGACAATGTGTTTATTTTACAGGGATGGGTACATAGCAATAAGCTAAATTCATTTCTGCCTTGGCTGAATGTTTGAAATAGAAGCTACTTGTAAATTTTGGAAAAATGAAAGGGAACAAGCAGGGGACCAAGGAAAGAGCCTTGTAGCTTCTGTAGAGAAAGGGGGAAGAGTGTGATATGGCAGCAGTCTAGTGGATGGAGAGGAAAGCCGAGAAGCAGTGCAGATGCAAGAGTTTTTAAGGAGGTTTTTTTTGGCGGGGGTGGGGGGGTGGGGGGAGAGGGCGCTGCAGTGTAGACCACATTCTTTTCAGACTCCTTTTCTGGAAACTTCAGGAAAGACCTACTTTTTATTTTAAGTATTCAAAAAATTATTTTTAAGTTCTATTCCCTAGACAATATGTCCATCATTTTCATGGCAGGAGTTCAAAAATACAGATGAAGATACAATTCTCCTTGACTATCACTCAATCCAACCTCCACCCCCATCCCAGTTACGAGTTCATTACCTCCCCTGCCTTTCTCTCCCTGCTTTTGACACATAGATCGTCTCACTCTCTACATATTATTCTGTAATTTCCCTTGTCATGCAACAATAGTCTAGGAGATCTTTTCTTATCACAATAGATGGAACTTTTTCACTTTTAGCTTCATGGTATAGAACGCTATACTGTGATATTCCAGAGTTTAACCATTCTCTTATTGATGGTTATGCTTTCCCAATGTTTCACTATTACAATGATGTAATGATATCCTTGTCATAAAAATAATAAAAGATAACATTTAGTGAGGACTTATGTGCCAGGCACTGTCCTAAGTACTCTACATGTATGTCTGCCTTAAATCTCACAAGATTCCAGGAGGAAGATATTATTCTCATTGCACAAGAGTGGAAACAGGCCTAGAGAAACCAAGTGGGCTTCCCAAAGCTGTAAGACTAAGCAGTTTATCTTCTTCAATAATTTGTAGTTGACTTTTTTCATAATATTGAGCATATTTTAGTAATATATAAGTTCCTAAAATATAATTGTGCCTGTATTTTCAATTTCTTTTATTTCAATAGTATTCTCGTGATTTTAAGATTGCCTCTTTAACTGTTAATTTTGCTTCTTTTTTACTCCCAGAGTTCCTTATTTGTATCTTTTCTATTTTGTTGCCTTATTTTACGTGCCATTTTATGTTATTATTCATATTACCAAAGAACCAACATTTAGTTATTATTATTCTACTGCTTCTTGGTTTTCAACTCCATCAAGCTTTTACTTTCATACTGATGAATTCCTTCCTCCTGTGTTGAATTCCTACTGATGAATTCTACTGATGAATTCCTTCCTCCTGGTTTCTCTGTGTTGATTTGGTTAAACCTTTTCCAGATTCTTGAGGCTTGTGTATCCTCTCGACTTCAGGAGGGGTGTCTCTGCTAAGGTCCACTGTTGCTGGACCTCGACTACACTCAGCATGGATAATACATGTCTTTTCTTTTGAGAAGGGAGTTGATGCCCTTCTTAGGGCTTACTGTTTCTGCTGACTGATTCTGTTAGACGCAGCAACGTCTTCCATCTGGTTCTGGGCTCTGACTTTAGCTGCCGCTACACGGTCCCCTTATTCATTATCCTGGTAGCCTCTGGAGACACACTAGCTCTCAACTCCAGCAGGGCTCCAACAGGGTACGTAAGAACTTTTCAGATCTTCATGGCACAACATGGTTGCAAAGATTCATGCTTATGTGCATGCGCATGTTGTTTGGGATTTCAGACACTCTTCCCTAGACCAGAGTTGTCATGATATGGTCGTGTAGTGGTGGGCTTTTCTGCAAAGTGCCTTCTCCCAGAGTACCACCAAACAAGGAGGGAAAGTTCACTGTGGCCTCCAATATCCAAAACTATTTGAAGATTTTACTATACCCCCATTTGGTTATTGAAGGACAAAGAGCAGGGCCTCACACTAATATCTGTGCTCTCCTTAGAATCACTATTATTTCACATTATTCTTTTTTTCCCCCTTCTTTTAAAATGTATTTATTTAAATTCAAGTTAGTTAACATACTGTGTAGTATTGGTTTCAGGAGTAGAACCCGGTGATTCATCACTTCCATACAACACCCAGTGCTCATCCCAACTAGTGCCCTCCTTAATGCCCATCACCCATTTAGCCCATCCCCCCACCAACTTCCCCTCCAGCAACCCTCAGCTTGTTCTCTGTATGTAAGAGTCTCTTATGGTTTGCCTCCCTCTCTGTTTTTATCTTATTTTTCCTTCCCTTCCCCTATGTTCATCTGTTGTGTTTCTTAAATTCCACATATGAGTAAAATCATATATTTGTCTTTCTCTGACTGACTTATTTCAGTTAGCATAATACACTCTAGTTCCATACATGTTGTTGCAAATGGCAAGATTTCATTCTTTTTTGATTGCCAAGCAGTATTCCATGGTATGTATGTATGTGTGTGTATATATATATATATATATATACACACACATACATACATGGCTACACACACACACACATACACACATATATACACACACACATCTTCTTTATACATTAGAAAAAAGAAATAACAGAACTAAGTATTTGAAAGAAATATGCATACTTACCAATACTGATGTTAACTTTGTGTATCTTCAGTACCCAAGATAGGTAACTGAAATCCTTATTAGAAAACAATAAGAGAATTTAGTAAGGTGTAATATTTTTTAAATGATATACAAGACAATCAGTAACTCTTTTATGTACAAAAAAATTACTTGTCTAAAAACACAATAGTGACCCCCTCCAACATTTTTTTTTCAATGTAAAATACCTAGGACTAAATGTAGAAAGTAATCTGTAATAATATACTAAGTTAAGACACCTACAAAATTCAACTAAGAAATGAAAACCTGGAATAAATAGAAAGGTATTCATTATTTATAGTTTGTAAGACAACTGTACAAATAGCCAACTCTAATTCACAAATCAATGTAATAATTCAGTGTAACTCAAGTTAATTTCCCAACAGATTTTTTAAATTGTAATTTAATAAAATAGATCTAAAGTATATCTGAAAGGATAAATGTGTCAGGAAAGTATTGGAAGAGAAGAATATAGAAGAGGGCTTGTCACACAAGGTACTTAAAATGTACTGTTATACATAGTATGGCATCAATATAATAAGTCCAGAAATGAATAATATTAATAATAATATAATAAGCCCAGGAAGTATATGTGAGCACTTAAGACATTGTAAAGGTAGTTTTTTATACCTGTGAAGGTGGAGACAACTCACTTGCTGAGGAAGGGGAAAAAAGAAAAAGGACAGTTGGCCTTAAACAAAATTTTGGGTGGATCAAGCATAGAGATGTGGAAACTTACACTGTACAAGAGCTAGAAAAAAGAATGAGATAATAATAATAATTTGGGGAGAGAAAAGCCATTTCCAAGCATGTGGAAGAAAAAAATCATGAAGTAAAAATCAACTTATTTGTCTACTTTGAAGTTTATGATCTTAGTAAGGGAAAAACACATCACTACCAAGTTCAAAAGATGAATAACAGACTGAGGGAAGTGTTGCCTACAAGATAGATAATCTGATCGTAAGAAAAAAGAAAATCGACTCAAGGCTAAGGACATGCACAAGGAAAAGTAGCTAATCAGTATAAAGAGATGTTTGAGCTCACTGATACATACAAAGATTCAATTTAAAAATAGTAAAATATCATATTTTGATGGATATTTTGAGAACAAAAAATCCAGAGTTGGGAACATGTAAAGAACCAGTCACTCTCATTCACTTTTGGAAGGAGTTTACCTTAGCAGGATTCCTGGGAGGCAATTTGACAACTTCTACCCAATTATAACCTGTTCATATCCTTTGATCTAGTACACCCATTTCTAAGAATGTGTCCTTACAAACACAGCATAAGTCCACAAGGAAACGCATGGATGAGGAAATAAAATTGAAGTATTGTTCAAAATCATAAAAAACTGAAAACAACCCAAGTGGTTACCAAGAAGATTATTTAAATAAATTATAGTAAATGCAGCCATTCAACAAGCACTGTATAGATTCTAAGATCATTATATGTCTTTATATGAAATGATGAATTCAAAATATATTTTATATAACAACCTGAGAAAATGGTGTGTATAATTTAATGCTATTATATGTAATGTTAGTCTACACAGAAATTATCTATGTACATAGAATATTCCCCAACTTCTAACTGCTTTTATGGGGGAGGGCAGAATTTGGGGGAACCTTCCATTCCACTTTATTATTTATTTCTTTGTTGTTTGGATAATTTTCCAGTGAGAATGTATTCTTTTTGTAGTCAATAAAAATTTTTGAAGAAGAAAGGAAGTCAAAGTTGGCATTATTAGGAAGACTTCTTTTAAAAGGTGTTTTTTTTAAGGCACACTTTAATTTCAAGAAACATATGAAAATGTATTCAAATCAAATCAGTTATTATTGTCCATCTAGCAAGTACAAGGCACTGAAGTAGTCATTGAAGAGATAAGAGAGCACCTGTCTTCAAGACACTTAAAATGTACTTGAAAAGAAGTAAACAAAGAAAGCATCACATAATTTCAGTGTAATATTTCAGAGGATAAAAATCTACCTGGGGGTCATAAATAGATTCTAGCCCTCTGTCACTATTTGTGCTACGTTAGGCTATGTATGGGCCACCATTTTACTGTCTATAAATTAAACAATTTGTAAGAGAATCATATGGCTCATTCCATATAATATGATTTTAATTCAAAAGAGAAATTTTCATCCAAAATATAGATATTATCAAAAGAAGCAGTCTGTCATTAACTGACAAGTGATTGGTAAATCAAAGGAAAACAAAAATTTCGAGTATGATCATTAAAGTGGTGAATCAACCAACACCTGAAATGAAAATTAAAAACTAAATAAATAGGTAAGCAATGGAATAAATGATGATCCTTGGAGAGTAAAAAATTACAGAAGCAGTACATAATAAACTGGAAGACATTCTTCATGAAATAAACATGTTTGGCAGAAGCAAAGCACTGAAGGGGCTGAGAAATTTGGATTTATTTATTAGAGAATTAGGAACTACTGTACTTTCTCTGAGTGCAGTAAACACTAGCGTTAGAGTGATATATATTCAAATTTGAATAATAATTGCCAAGTGTCCACTACATGTCAGTCCTTGTGCTACATCACCCCCCAGATTCTGTGGTAAACCCAGGATGTGAGATGGACCCACCCCTAGTGACAATGAGAAAACCCCCTGGGCTGCATTAGCTTGGTGCTTACTAGACTTTACGGAATACTACTCATTGTCAATATTATGCCTACTGTTTGAAAACATACATTAGTCTTTAGAGTCCCTGTCCCAGAGAAAGCTGAATCGTCCATTTGGAACATACTCTTCCTAAGGCTCCCTTTATGTCCCGATTCCTCAGGCTGTAGATGAAGGGATTCAGCATAGGGGTGACCACAGTGTACATCACGGCCATGACAGTCTCCTTAACAGTAGAATTGTTGTCTGAAGGGCACAAGTAGAGGCCAATGATTGTCCCGTAGAAGAGAGACACCACGGAGAGGTGGGAGCCACAGGTGGAGAAGGCCTTGCGGATGCCCTTGGCAGAAGGGACCCTGAGGATGGAGGACACAATCCGTGCATAAGACATGACAATGAGTAGGAATGGGATGACGAGAATGAGCCCTCCCATGATAAATATCACCAACTCATTGATTCGAGTGTCAGAGCAGGCCAGCTTCAGCAGAGCAGACATGTCACAGAAAAAGTGGGGGATTATGTTGTCGGCACAGAAGGACAGCTTGGCCATGAGCAGGGTGTGCAACATGGCATGGGCAGTAGTCAGCACCCAGGACAGCACCACCAAGGAGAGACAGAGCTTGGGGCTCATGATGGCGGTGTAGTGCAGGGGGAAACAGATGGCCACATAGCGGTCATAGGCCATGGCCACCAGGAGGAAGCTCTCCAGGTCTCCAAAAAATAGGAAGAAGTACATCTGGGTCAGGCAGCCGGCATAGGGGATGGACGGGACCTGGCTCTGCATGTTCTGCAGCAGATTGGGCATTGTGACAGAGGAGAAGCAGAGGTCAGAGAAGGACAAGTTACTGAGAAACAAATACATGGGCGTGTGGAGGCGGGAGTCCAGGCGAATGAGAACGATGATGAGCAGGTTCCCCAGGATGGTGGTAACATACACGAGCAGGAACAGGACATAGAACTGGTCCCGCAGCTCTGGCTCAATAGGCAGACCCAGGAGGAGGAACTCTGAGATGACACTTTGGTTTCCCATTTTCATGTTGCTTTTGTTCTACCTTTGTAAAATTAAAAATAATTTGCATGACAGCGTGAATATGTATGTGTATATACACACATATATACACACTTCAGAATTTTCCAAAAGAAATCTTAATTTTTTTAATTAAATACCCACAAGTCATAAGGGTTAAGTTCAGTACTTCTTTCACTAGGATGAAAGTATAATATGTATTAACTCACTCATTCTTCATAGCAGCCCTATGAGATAGGTACTATTTTCTTCAGTTTTTACATTTAAAAAGTTGATATTTATACTCATTAGGTAACTTGTCCAAGGTCCCACACCTATTGAACAACAGATCTGGGACTGCAGCCAACAGTCTAACTTTGGAGCTTGACTTTTAGTGGGGAGTGCTTCCAGAACTGGTTACACTTTGCAGGTTAGCAGGTATTACTGAGACAAAGTCCTACAGACGGCAGCACAGACAGAATGAGTTCTGAGAGTAAAGCATTATGGGGGAGGAAATGTTTTTTATTCACACATCTGATAATTAAAGAGAGATGCCTACAGTCAGCTTCAGAATATCCATAAATACAACCATTTTCTCTTGGTCAGAGAACACAGCAAGAGGGTCAGGTCCTCTCTGTGGTAGAGGTGCACAAAAGCACCGGGAACCACAAAACTTGTGGTGCAAGTCAACCAGTTCAAGGAGTGGGAAATTAAAGGGTCCTTGAACTCTCTCAATTTGTGAATACCTCAAAAAACATGGATAGAATAATTTTTGACATATTAATCTTAGAAGGTTTTGTTTCCTCGCTCTTCACTTTCACTTCTTCCCATTCAATAGACAGTTAGCTCTATGCTCCTTGCCTCAGGATACAGACGTGGCAGGAAAGCAGAAATGGTTCACAAGTTTTCCTGGCTTTTATTTCCAAAAGCCTGAGCTCCAGAGTGAAGCCAGAATTTACCGGTAACGAAAAAAAATGTCTGGACTAGAACTGGGAGGTGAAGTGAAGCTTCCTCCCAGCAAACCAGAAAGAGATCTCCTTGAGCTGGGGGTGGGGGGTGCAGGCAGAGGAAGGGTGGGAGAATGATCAGTGGGTCACAAGAACAGAGATGGCAGACCTGGCAATGCCACCAGGAAGGCAGGAAGGTCAGATATAATCACTGATTCAGAGGAGAGAGAACTTTAAAAAAGTACCGTATGTAATTTGTTGCCAATAAATCTGATGATTTAAATGAAATGGTTAACTTCAGGGATGCCTGGGTGGCCCAGCTGGTTGGGCATCTGACTTCGGCTCAAGGTCATGATCTCGCAGCTCACGAGTTCAAGCCCCGCGTTGGGCTCTGTGCTGACAGCTTGGATTCTGCATCTCCCTCTCTCTCTGCCCCCACCCCCTACCTCACTCTGCTGTCTCTCTCTCTCTCTCTCAAAAATAAATAAACATTAAAAAGTTTTAAATAATAACTAACTTCGGAGAGGAAAAAACAAGTATATGACCAATATTTACCCAAGAAATGAGAGGTGACCAATGTGGGCTTCCCCTCTTGTTTCTGTGGATCCCTCAAAGCCAATGGGCTGGCATTCACTCCCCCCACCCCCAGCCAGGCAATTAGAGCCCCGGTCTTCTAAATAAGGAGTTATGAGCTCAAATATCACCAGGGCTGCTTAACAGGATGTAGCCTCCAGAACCGACCCACAGTGAGGGCCAGGACTGTGTCTACCTTGATCACTGTGAGATCAAGTTTTCTACTTGTAGATTTGATGGTAGTTGATGGTATCACCACATTTGTTTATTCTAGCAACTGCATGAAGGACACTAAAGTACCACAAATTCTTGTAGAACTTATGGTCCAAAAAGAGAAGTTGTAGAGACCACATTTTTTCAAGGTAGTGCAGTAAAATGACAAATTAATAACAAACATGTGATATACTTGGATATTAAGGCTCTACTAAATGATTTTTACATCAAAGAACAAAGTAACACTGCTCTGTTGAGAAGGAACACAGTACACACAGAGTCATCATGGAAAAAGAAAAATCTATGCCTCATTTTTACTAATAAACTAGGAAAAAATAAAGTATTAAGCTGAAAAGGATAGAAAAAAGAATGGCAAAAATTCAAATACAAAGGATTAAGAAATTTATAAACTTAAAAGCGTATATTAGCAAAATGGGAAACATAAAAGCAGTAAAATGATAAAATAATTTGAGAGCTTTGTTTTCGAAAGGTCAACAAAATAGACAAAACTGGCCAATTAAAAAATAAGTATAGAAGATTAGGAATAAAAAAAAGGATACAGTTACAGAGACAAA
Organism: Puma concolor; assembly: GCF_028749965.1. NCBI lineage: Eukaryota > Metazoa > Chordata > Mammalia > Carnivora > Felidae > Puma > Puma concolor. The sequence continues at coordinate 14,250,266 of NC_141680.1, read as the reverse complement.
TTTTTAAGTTTTCCTAAAATGTCTGAAATAAATGTGAAAATCTGGATGAGACATTTGCTAAACAAAAACAAATTGAAAAATTGGCTCAATAATAAATATACATGATATCCGAAGAGACCATTAAAATAAACAGTCAAGAAGTCGAAAAAATCAAAGACCAACAAATATGAAACAAACTGAAAAAAATAAGTATCTATAATAAATTTCTTTAAGCCAACAATAAGCATATAAAAAGATGTCCCACATTATTATTCAAATTAAGATCATAAGATACTACTATACACCCACTGGAATGACTAAAATGAAAAAATTGACAATATCAAATTTAGTGATTAATATTATCATATATCCCAGATAAGGATATAAAATAGTAAAACCACTTAGCAAACTGTTTGCAGTTCTTAAAGGTTAACATTCACTCACCCTATAGTCCAGAAAATTCATTCCTGAAATATCCCAAATAAATGAAAACAAATGTCCTCAAAAGCATGTTTAATAGAATTTTCCAAAGAAGCTCAAGTCATAAGAGCTAAAACTGAGAAACCCAGTGTCCAGGAGAATAGATAAAAAAAAAACTGTGGCATATTCATTTTAATGGTGTACTATATAGCAATGAAAAAGAATGAACTATAATGATTCAAACAACAGAATGGATAAATATCAAAAACATTACGTTGAATTAAAAAATCCAGACTCAAAAAAATGTGGGTTGATTCCATTCATACGAAGTTCATGAGCTAGCAAATCTAATCTATGATGATAGAAATAAGAATAGTGGTTACCTCTGGACATGCATGGGTACTAACTAGGAGAGGGCATAGGAAAACTTCTGGGATAATAGAAATGTTCTGTATCTAGATCAGTGCAGTGGTTACATGGGTGTAAAATTCAGCAAACTGTACACAGAGATTTGTGCACTACATGTAAATTATATTGCAATTTAAAAAAATCGTTGGGCCAGGAAGCTTTTTGGATTTTTCAAACTCTCAAGGAACGATAATCCCCAGGCTCTACATAAAGCATTCTAGAACCTAAAATTAAATAGAAAGCTACATAATTTACTGAAACAGAGGGGGGGAAAGACATGAAAATAGAATTATAGAACAATTCCACCTATAGAAATGGATATGAAAAAAAAATGAAAAAAAAAATTAAAAAGGGGCGCCTGGGTGGCGCAGTCGGTTGGGCGTCCGACTTCAGCCAGGTCACGATCTCGCGGTCCGTGAGTTCGAGCCCCGCATCGGGCTCTGGGCTGATGGCTCAGAGCCTGGAGCCTGTTTCCAATTCTGTGTCTCCCTCTCTCTCTGCCCCTCCCCCATTCATGCTCTGTCTCTCTCTGTCCCAAAAATAAATAAATGTTGAAAAAAAAAAAAAAAAGAAATGGATATGAAAAGCCTAAAACACTAATAATTCCAAATTTTCATATTTGAAAAAAAGCTAATATGTTTAATTAAAAAAATTAGTATTAATGAACCACAGCCAAAAGGCAATTGAAAAATATCAATACCAATTCCTGATCAAAGCTCAGAATAAAATAAGAGATTACTTCCTCAATATAATGTGCTAGGATCTGCCAAAGTTGGATTGTGTCCCCTCTCCAGATGTGAGCATACTTTCATTCTCTAGATCACAGTGAAGTGGAAATCATAGGACTCCATCAAGAGATTTAATCCTATCAAAAGATTTTGTTCTCCTTTAGTTCCCCATTAACTGTAATGCCAGGTCTCAACCACACTGCTCCCAGCAAGGCTTCTTCAACTGTTCAAATACTTTCAGGGCCTCGGAACTCAACAGTGGGTTGCTTGCCCTATGTTTACCATCAAGTTCTGCTGGCAACACTGGGTGACTGCTGGCATCGGCAGACTGTTCTCATATCTTCAACAGCTTTACTCGGAGCGGACCATGAGGACATCAAACACACTCTCATCTTGCCCTGTTCCAGACACTGATGGGACAATATAGGAAGCAAGTACTGTGTTATTTTTAAACCAAAGGGACTCTGAACAGATTTACAATCTCTGCATATTCTCCTACTTCATTGCAAATATGAAGCCTGTTTTTTTGTTTTTTGTTTTTTTTTTTTTTGTAGGACACTTAAAGACACCAGTGCCCTTGCTTAAGAAAAAATAGTTGGTCAGTTTTGACTAATTTAAGAAGAAACACAACCATTAAGTAGGGTGTCTCAGGACACACATAGGGCATTTTTCTGAGAATTTCCAAAAATACATAATAAAAAGATCTAACTTATCGAGAGTCAACATCACACATAATGGTAGAAATTTTAAATCCTCAAGACTCTGGAGGCAATCAGAATGAAGCATGGTGGTTAATCTAAAGCAGCACTGTCCACTGGCAATAAAATATATGCCACAAATGTGAGCATTTTAAATTTTATATTTTCAATATAATTTTAAATTTTCAATAAACACATTTAACTTTTCAGTAAACACATTTAAAGTGGCAATTTTAATTAAAAACAGAACTACCCTAAGACCCAGCAATTGCACTAAGAGGTATCTATCCAAGAGATACAGGTGTGCTATTTCGAAGGGGCACATGCACCCCAATTTATAGCAGTGCTATCAGCAATAGCCAAAGTATGGAAAGAGCCCAAATGTCCATTGATGGATGAATGCATAAAGAAGATAATGGAGTATTACTCGGCAATCAAAAAGAATGAAATCAAGGGGAGCCTGGGTGGCTCAGTCAGTTGAGCCTCCGACTTCAGCTCAGGTCATGATCTCATGGTTTGTGGGTTCGAGCCCCATATGGGGCTCTGTGCTGACAGCTCGGAGCTTGGGGCCTGCTTCAGATTCTGTGTCTCCCTCTTTCTCTCTGCCCCTCCCCTGGTCATGCTCTGTTTCTCTCTTTCTCTCTCTCTCTCTCTCTCTCTCTCAAAAATAAATAAACATTTAAAAAAAAAGAATGAAATCTTGCCATTTGCAACTATGTGGACGGAACTAGAAGGTATTATGCTAAGCGAAATTAGAGAAAGATAAATATCATATGACTTCACTCATTTGAGGACTTTAAGACACAGAACAGATCAACATAAGGGAAGGGAAGCAAAAATAATATAAAAATGGGGAGGGGAACAAAACATAAGAGATTCTTAAATAAAGAGAACAAACAGAGGGTTGCTGGAGGGGTTTTGGGAGGTGGGATGGGCCAAATGGGTAAGGGGCATTAAGGAATCTACTCCTGAAATCATTGTTGCACTATATGCTAACTAACTTGGATGTAAATTAAAAACAAATTAAAAAAAATAAAAATAAAATGACAATTTTAAATTTTCAATAAACAGGTTTTATTTTTATTTATTTTTAATTTTTTTAACATTTATTTATTTTTGAGAGAGAGAGAGAGAATGGGGGCAGGGGAGAGGCAGAGAGGGAGGACACAGAACCTGAAGCAGGCTCCAGGCTCTGAGCTGTGCAGAGCCTGATGTGGGGTTCAAACCCACAAACCGTGAGATCATGACCTGAGTCAAAGTTGGACACTCAACTGACTGAGCCACCCTGGCACCCCTCAATAAACACAATTTAAAAGGCAAAAAGCAGGGCGCCTGGGTGGCTTAGTTGGTTAAGCGTCTGACTTCAGTTCAAGTCATGATCTCATGATTCATGGGTTCGGGCCCTGACTTGGACTCTGTGCTGACAATTCGGAGCCTGGAGCCTGCTTCAGATTCTGTGTCTCCTGCCCCACCCCCTGCTCATGCTCTGCCTCTCTCTGTCTCTCAAAGCTAAATAAAACATTTAAAAAATTGTATGTAAAAAAATAAAAGAAAATAAAAAGGCAAAAAGAAACAGGTGAAGTTAATCTTTGTTACATATTTTATTAACGTCAAGATATCCAAGATACCATCATTTCAACACATAATCAATACCTGTACGCTAAAAACTCACACATCTATTTTCTTCGAAATCCAGTGTGGATTTTGTACACACAGCACATCTCAATTGGAACTAGCCACACTTAACTGCTCAATAGCAACATGTGGCTAGTGGTTACCAGATTGAACAATACAGATCTAAAGTATAGCTTCTCTATGGCATACTCTGCAGCCAATTACAACAAAATGTAAAAAACAAAACAAAACAAAAAAAGTGAGTAGGAGTGCTGGGAAATGGAAATGGAAAAACTTGGCATGCCAGAAGTTTTGAGAACTGGATCATATGAACCAGTGGGAATCAGACTGAGGAAAAGTTCATCAGAGTAACTGACTCTCCTGTAACACAAGCTATGGAGAGACCCGCCCAGAAAATAAATGGTCCATTTCTCCCAGAAGCACTAGAAAACGATCAAATTCGTAGAAGAAAAAATTAGATCACAGGGACATTGGGAGGGTGGAAGGGAGTGTAAACAACAAATTCTGAGGAATACAGATGGGTCCCGGATATTAAGATATGAAGCACTTAGGGGTGCCTGGGTGGCTCAGTCAGTTAAGCATCTGACTTCAGCTCAGGTCATGATCTCACAGTTCTCGAGTTCAAGCCCCGTGTCGGGCTCTGTGCTGACAGCTCGGAGCCTGGAGTCTGCTTCGGATTCTGTGTCTCCCTCTCTCTCTGCCCCTCCCCCACTCATTCTGTCTCTCTCTCTCTCTCTCTCTCTCTCTCTCAAAATAAATAAACATTTAAAAAAATTTAAAAAAAGACATGAAGCACTTGATCACAACCCAAACCTAGACATCATCCCAGGCATGCTAGCCTATTAAGTAACTGGGAGACTTTGCTGAGGCAGTCTCCTAATGAAGCCAATGGGGCCAGACACAGGGGGAGATAAAACTCTAGCAAAGGTCTGGTCACCACAGCAAGCACAGCAGTGAAGTCCCCTAATCTGAGCCTCCCCACAATGCTTTCTCCTTCACCTTCATGGGGTCTGTGCCCCTTGTGAGTCCCCCATTGAGGCTGAAGAAGATTGTAGCCAGGGAGCAGTTGGGACGTAAGCAGATCAAAGGGCCACCAGAACCCTGAGCACTCAGCTGTTCTCCTGAGCTTCCCCTCCACAAGCTTTACTTGGAAGAAGGCGTGTACAAAACCAAGTGGCAGCTCTACCCCCACCTACCTGTCAGCAGCCGCATCCTTCTCGCTGGTCTGCACCCAGCACCCCTACTCCAAAGGAAAACCCATTTGTTTGTCCGCCTACCCGGCTTACACACCCTCTCAGCCACCCACCTCAGTGGGTGTAGGGAAAGAGATGATGAGCCCAGACTGATCCGAGCCCGTGTTCCATACCCGTCTCAGCCTGGGGGCTGTTTAGAACCAGGGGTCTGCCCAAACTGCAGAATGACACGAAGGTCTGAGTTGCTTCAGATTAGAAGTCAATAGATGTTCTCTCATCATCTGCAGGTGCTAGACCCCAACACTGTAGTTCCTAACACTGGAACTACTGGAAAAATGGCTACCCCAACCCACGTGAAAAGCTTGTCTCTTTTCCCTTTTAAGACTTGATTGACTCAGGAGACATTAGTCAGGGAAGCAAGAGTTAGAAGAGAGTAAGAACGAAATGGACATTCTGGGGACAGCAGCTGACGTGGCTGAGGCTGGGAGGACCCCAGTGTGTGTTTACAGTATTTAAGTGGTGGGCCCTGGAGCCAGGCAGCATGGGGTCACCTTACTACCCCCATATACCTGCTTTGTGACCTTGGCCAAGAAGCTTAATCTCCCTTAGTCTGAATTCCCTAATCAGCTTAATAGAAACACAGCAGTACCTAATTTATCATGCCAAGGTAAGTTGAGACGAAGTGTGGTATTAGTAAGACCACTGTCATCATCAAGTTCTGTGATGAGGATGCAGTGTTTTCCCAAGTACCCCTGCCCTCATCTCCCTTTCACCCATGAGCCCAGCATGTTGGTACAGGTAGAGAAAAGGTAAAGGAGCACTGTGTTTAGAAGAAGCTACTGGCCCAGAAGGGACAAATATTTGGAACCCAATAGTGAGGATTTCCTCTCAAGTTATGAGTTGAATCTATCCCTAGCTAAAGATATTAATATTAGGATAACTCTGTGGAGGGTGAGGAAAGCCAGCTTCATGGAGAGGCGTTCCCCAAATGGTCTCTTATACCCTGTTTACCTCAGTCCCAAGCAAGATATTTAGGAACCAACAGAAGTCAGACTCCATCATTACAGGCTAGTAACCTTGGCAAACTGCTGAACTTTTGCAACCTTACACTCCATCATCAGTGAATCTTACACACCTTACAGAACTGTGGGTTTGGAATGACTGGCACTTGCAAAGGATAAAGGACTCCACAAACATACGATTTATTTTTTCCCATTAACAACAGCTCTGGTGATTCCCAGTTGCATTTGGAGACGGGAATCACTGTTGAGAGAGGAAAACAATGAAGCTGACGACTTCTAAATCATCCTGCAAGAACTGCACTACAGAATTATGGAATCTTAACATCTGTTGCACGGGATTTTAAAGTAACTACCTCTTCTGAACTCCCTCCCAGCTTACCCAGCTTCTCTGAGTGTGGCTCCAGAACCTGCTTCCTGTTTGTTACTTCTCCATCATGCATGTTAGGCTGGAGTCTCTGCCATTGTCTCCTGACTCTCTTCTATAATGGCCTGACTCCTGGGATCCCCGGGTCCCAAAGAAACTTATTAGTATCAAACCGTGCTTGCCCCACCCTTGCGTCTGCATTTTTCTAAACCCTGAGACAGAACTCTGGGTTCACTCTAAGTCTGATCTTCTCAGGAAAGTTTTCCCCAACCATTAAAGCCCACACTAATATCTCCCTTCTCTATCTTTTGCAAGATCTGGCCTTCTACAATAGTTATCAGAGTCAAATACTGTGGCATCTGGCCACCGCTATTAGATGTTGTCCAATGACCGCTTCCATATATACCAACCTTCTCTTCTCAGGTGGGCTTTAAACTCCATGATAGCAAGCATTGTGTTGACCCACCCAGGAAATACTTAATCTATTACATCATTAATGCATTCCTTCTAAAAATATTTACTGGGTAACTACCATGTGCAAGGCTCTGAGCCACGTATTTCTCTTTGCCTGCCCTCAAAGTGCTTATAGTCTAGCCGGCAGACATGCAACTAAACAAGCTCCTACCAAGCATTACAAATGTCCTCACAGGGGAAATAAAAGATGTGATAAGAGTGCATATCAAGGACACCTTTATCTGTTAGGTCAGAGGAGACATGTTTCATTTTGTTTTGTTTTGTATTTTAAGGAAATTCAAGCGAATCTGAGGAGTTTTCCAGAAAAAGAAAATAAAAGGTATCTAGAGAGGAAATAGTATATGGAAAAACTCAGGTGAGAGAACCTGGAGCTTTTTAAAAATAAAGGAAGTTCAGTGTGGCTGAGGTATAGTGCATGCTCTGGGAGGAGGGTAGAAGATGGGGGTCATTGGGAAGGAGGAAGGCGAGTGGTACAGTCTGGTGATTCCTCAAAAAAGTTAAGCGTACAATTGCCATATGATCCAGCAATTCCACCCCTTGTGTTTACCAAAAACAAACAAATAAGCAGAAGTTATAAAAAAAAATACTTGTGTATGAATGTTCATAGCAGCACTATTCACAATAGACCCAATGTGGAAACTGCTATCATCTGGTGACTGGATAAAGAGAATGTGATATATCCATACAATGGAATAGTATTCAGCAATAAAGTACTGATACATACACAATATGGATAAACCTTGAAAACATTATGCCAATTAAAAGAAGCCAATCACAAAAGCCACATATTATATGATTCTATTTATATGAAATATCAAGACTAGGCAAATCTATAGAGACATAAATGGATTGGTGTTTTCTAGGGAAAAATGGGTAGTGATTGTTAATGGGATTTGGGGGGGCGGGTGATGAAAACGTTCTGAAATTAATTAGGATGATGGTTGCACAATTCTGTGAATACATAAAAAATAGTTAATTGTATATTTTAAATGGGTGAATGGTATAGTATGTGAATTGTATGTTAACAAATCTAATAAAAACCAAGTCTTTTTCATTGGGAAATTTGTATGTAGATTGTATTAAATATATGTATATTAATGTTAAATTTCTTAAGTGTGATAATGTAACTATATATGAAAATGTTCTTGTTTCTAGGAGATCCTGAATGCGGAATATAGTGGATATGTGTTTTGATGTCTGAAAATTATCTCAAATATGTCAGCCATTTTATTTATTTTTTAAGTTTTTATTTTAATTCCAGTTAGTTAACATACAGTGTTATAGTAGCTTCAGGTGCACAACATAGTGATTCAACACAGATCAGTCATTTTAAAAAGAAGAAGGAAGGAAAGGAAAAGGGAAGAGAGACAGGGCCTAAAGGTGCCGTGACGAGAGAATTACAAAGCAGGGGGCTAAGACTCCCCAGGAACCGAAGCACCGGTCCCCTGGCTCGAGCGTATTTTTGCAATTTGTCTGATAACAGTGAGCACATACAACATGGTGTTTGGCATCTGGACAGGTCACGCACCTGCAGTGTATTCCATACTGGGTCAGGAGTATGTCTGGCACCAGACAAAACATTCTTATCCCTGGCTTGGTGCCCATATGATGTCCTCCTGGAGGGGATGAGCAGTCCCCGTGGCTTTCCACCTGGGAATGAAACTGCTTTCAGTTCCTTGCTGCTCTGTCCTTTTCCTTCAGGACATTCTTACGGTGCCCCCGGCTTCTTGTTTTCCAACAGAAAAGAAAAAAGAGAGGTGGGGGGAGGGAGTGAGGAAGAGAGAGTTTGATATTGGATGTAAATATGAACAAATGAAATATGAACAGATTTGAGCAATGGATGGAGTATAAGAAAAACAAACTAATTTGAAATTAAGCCTGGAGCTTTTGTTTTGAATGTCACAGGTGTAATGACATAGGATTTCATCTTTAAAATCTCTATCCCTGCATCTTGTTATAAAAATAGAAATTTAAAAAAATAAAATAGAAATTCAATCATTTATAAATTTATCAATTATGTTTATTCTTTTTATTATGAATCAGCAGTTATTTAGTAAAATTGTAACACAACATGTGTTTTTACCATGCTTTAGGACACAAGATGAGGTTGAGACTTGGAACAAGTATATATGGTAGACTAACTATATATGTGTGTTTTTCAATGTTTATTCATTTATTTTTGAGAGAGAGAAAGCACACACAGCAGGGGAGGGGCACAGAGGGAGAGAGGATGAAAGAGAATTCCAAGCAGTCTCCAGGCCATCAGCACAGAGCCTGACCAAGGGTTCATGAACTGTGAGATCATGACCTGAGCTGAAACCAAGAGTCAGCCACTCAACCAACCAAGCCACCCAGGCCTCCCCTAGGCAGGTTGTTTGTTTGCTTTTTAAAGAAAAATCAAGATCTGAAACAAACTTGACAGATATTTGAAAATGCGTAATGTTGGCACAGAGTTGGTCACTGTATTATCCTTTATAATTTTCAATATAATTGAATATTTTCATACTCATACTGTTTGTTCTTTATTAATTTTCTGTTAATATTTTTTATTTATTAAGTTTTTCTTTTAATTCCAGTAGAGTTAACATACAGTGTTATATTAGTTTCAGGTATATAATATAATGATTCAACAATTTCATACATCACCCAGTGCACATCATGACAAGTACACTCCTTAATCCCCATCACCTATTTCCCCCATCCCTCTGTTCACCATCAGTTTATTCTCTATAGTTAAGAGACTGAATAATATTCCATTGTGTTTATACACCGCATCTTCTTTACCCATTCATCTATCAATGGACACTTAGGTTGCCTCCATATCTTGGCTCTTGTAAATAATGCTGCTTTAAACAAAGGTACGTGTGTATCCCTTTGAATTAGTGTTTTGTATTTTGGGGGTAAATACCCAGTACTGCAATTACTGGATCATAGAATACTTCTATTTTTATCTTTTTGAGGAACACTGATCTTGTTTTCCAGAGTGGCTGTACCAGTTTGCATTCCCACTAACAGTGCACAAATGTGGGGGCACTGGGTGGCTCCGTCGGTTAAGTGTCCGACTTTCGGCTCAGGTCATGATCTCACAGTTTGTGGGTTTGAGCCCCATGTCAGGCTCTGTGCTGACAGCTCGGAGCCTAGAGCCTGCTTCAGATTCTGTGTCTCCCTCTCTCTCTTCCCTCCCCAGGTCATGCTCTCTCTGTCTGTCAAAAATAAATAAACATTAAAAAATTAAAAAAAAAAAAAGTGCACAAATGTGCCTCTTTCTCCACACCCTCACCAACTCTTGTTGTTTCTTGTGTTTCTGATTTTAGCCATTCTTACAGGTGTGAGGTGATATCTCATTGTAGTTTCAATTTGCATTTCCCTCATGATGAGTGATGTTGAGCATCTTTGCATGTGTCTGTTAGCCACCTGTACGTCTTCTTTGGAGAAATGTCTGTTCACATCTTCTGCCCATTTTTTAACTGGATTATTTGCATTTTTGTTTTATGGGGATTTTTTGGATCATCTGTTTCTTGGGTGTTGAGTTGTATCAACTTTTTTTTTTTTAATTTTTTTTTCAACGTTTTTTATTTATTTTTGGGACAGAGAGAGACAGAGCATGAACGGGGGAGGGGCAGAGAGAGAGGGAGACACAGAATTGGAAACAGGCTCCAGGCTCCGAGCCATCAGCCCAGAGCCCGACGCGGGGCTCGAACTCACGGACCGCGAGATCGTGACCTGGCTGAAGTCGGACGCTTAACCGACTGCGCCACCCAGGCGCCCCTGTATCAACTCTTTATATATTTTGGATACTAACCCTCTGTCAGGTATGTCACTTGCAAATATCTTCCCCCATTTACTTTTGTTGATTGTTTCCTTCACTGTGCAGAAGCTTTTATTTTAAAGTAGTCCCAATAGTTTATTTTTTATTTTATTATCCTAGCCTCAGGAGGCATATTGCAGAAAAACATTGCTATGGCAGATGTCAGAGAAATTACTGCCCATGCTCTCTTCTAGGATTTTTATGGATTCAGGTCTCACATTGAGATCTTTAATTGATGTTGAATTTATTTTTGGGCATGATGTATGAAAGTGGTCCAGTTTCATTCTTTTGCATATTGCCATCCAGTTTTCCCAATACCATTTGTGGGAAAAGACTGTATGTATTTTTCCCATTGTATATTATTTCCTCTTTTATTGAAGATTAATTGACTATATAATTGTGGGTTTATTTATAGGTTTTCTGTTCTATTCCATTGACTTGACTACCTATTTTTGTGCTAATACTATATACTGTTTTGATCACTACAGCTTTGTAATATAACTCGAAATCTAGAATTGTGATGCCTCCAGTTTTATTTTCCTTTTTCAAGATTGCTTTGGTTATTTGAGGTATTCAGTTTATTTTATTCTTATATTACTTGTAGGTGTTCTTTGTATATTCTGAATTTTAATATTGTGTCTGTTAGACATGTAACTCTGTCACGTCTCTTTCAAGTTTGTTTGTGTTATCTTTTCTCCTAGATAAGTTTCTTATTTTTATGTGGTCAAATATGTCAAACACGCATCAATATAAACTTGTCAGTTTCCACTAAAATAATTCCTTTGAGAATTTGATTTAGATTGTATTGAATGTATATGAGGAGAACTGATATTGTTAAAATATTGACATTTCAAAACTCATCAAAAGGCACAATTTTAAATGGATTGATTTTAGTGTATAAAATTTACTCCTCAAAATCTGTTTAAAATGAGGCATCTTGGGTCACTGTAAATGTCCACTTATTGTGGTATTCTTTTATATCTTTCAGTAAAGTTTTAAAGTTTTCTTCTTGTGTTCTTGCACATAATCCCCATTGCTATTGAGAACAGGGTCTATTTTTCATTGTCTTTTTTAATGGAATTTTTGTTACAGATGGAAGTGCATTAATTTAATCTTTTTCTCGCCACTATATATTTGTTGTATGATGGCAATGAGATTTCAGTATTTATCCAGTATAGAAACTAGTGTTACCTTAGCTAGCTACCTCATGAATATAATATTTCAAGAAATTAAATATTAAATGAAAATGTATAATGCAAGATTATATAAACTATAATCGACTTTTATGAACATATATACATATACATAGGTGGCTGTTAAGGTAACTGGGTAGAAGGTGACATCAGAAATCAAGATGTAGAATAAAGGACAAAGAGCAGACCTGAGGGAACATAAAGAGTTTAATAATATGCATGTTGAGCTTGAAGTGTTCATAAACCCTCAAGTAGAGACATCCAATGGATAAATGAGAATAATGGTCTGGAACTCTTGAGAAGAGTCTTGGCTTCAGATAGAGATGTGGAAGTCACCAGAACATACCTGAGGATCAAAGTGGTGGGTTTGGATGCCATAACTTAAGGGGACAGCTGAGGATACATATGGACCAAGGTTGGAAAACTAGTCCATACCATAAATGAAGCTAAGAGAGGTTTGTTTTGTCTTGTTTTTAATGGCTGCTCCCCTTCTTTCTAAAGTGAAAGAATATGAGAAGAAATTATAGAATTACTTAGTCTGGGATCTTCCATAGATTCAACAGATGACACACTGTGTGACTTGGCAAGTAATTGAATGCCACATTTTTCAGTCTGTGAAACAGTAATAATATCTACCCCAATCCTTGGAATTGTCATGAGGGTGATGGTAGTGTAAACATACAGATATAAAGTTCTTTTATAAGGTCCAAAATATCAAACAGAAAAGAGGTATCCTTAAACTCTGAATTTGTCTACCAGCTTCCAGCTTCTTTTGCCATTCCTGGGGAAATCAGTTTTAGGTCCCCTGGGTATTAGTTATTCCCAGGTAAAGACAAAATACACTCCTGTAGCAAAGGGCTAGAAAACTCCATTTCAGGTCAGAAAACAGAGTAGACATGAAAATAAGTAAGAGGGGGAAAAGGTTAAGAGATAAAATGATGTGAATCTTGTGCAGAGAGAGGTAAGTAGGAGATGTTTAGAGGGAAGCTGGGAGGTGGATATGGTGGAGCTTATTTAGTCTTGACCTAAGAATATAGAGAATTATCTTTAAATTATACCATAATCAAAGCAGAGTTCAGGCTTAAAAAAAACATAGTCTCCTATGATAAATTAGTTAAAGACTATAAGGCATGAAGATCATTTAAAACAGGAGTTTTTAAACTACACTTTTTCAGGATCACCGGGGAAACACAAAGAGAAGGCTAAGCCAGCAGGTCACCAAGACCTCTCTTCCCTCCTTCAACTATACACCTCCACTTCATCTCTTTTACATATTGAATAATTATTTAGTATGTGATTTTGGCAGAAAGTTTCCATGGTAAGGGAAAAAATTCTGGGATAATATTCCAATATTATTATACCTACTAGATAGAAATATGTAAAAATACCAAATGTTACCATCATACAGAGAAGGGAATTTTCTTCCCACAAAAGACTCTTCCCAGGGCTCCCTTCATGTCTCTGTTCCTCAGGCTGTAGATGAAGGGATTCAGCATGGGGGTGACCACAGTGTACATCACGGCCATGACAGTCTCCTTAACAGCAGAATTATTAGCTGATGGGCACAAGCAGAGACTGATAACTGTCCCATAGAAGAGAGACACCACGGAGAGGTGGGAGCCACAGGTGGAGAAGGCCTTGCGGATGCCCCTGGCAGAAGGGACCCTGAGGATGGAGGACACAATCCGTGCATAAGACATGACAATGAGTAGGAATGGGATGACGAGAATGAGCCCTCCCATGATAAATATCACCAACTCATTGATTCGAGTGTCAGAGCAGGCCAGCTTCAGCAGAGTAGACACATCACAGAAAAAGTGGGGGATTATGTTGTCGGCACAGAAGGACAGCTTGGCCATGAGCAGGGTGTGCAACATGGCATGGGCAGCAGTCAGCACCCAGCACAGCACCACCAAGGAGAGACAGAGCTTGGGGCTCATGATGGCGGTGTAGCGCAGGGGGAAACAGATGGCCATATAGCGGTCATAGGCCATGGCCACCAGGAGGAAGCTCTCCAGGTCTCCAAAAAATAGGAAGAAGTACATCTGAGTCAGGCAGCCGGCATAGGGGATGGACGGGACCTGGCTCTGCATGTTCTGCAGCAGATTGGGCATTGTGACAGAGGAGAAGCAGAGGTCAGAGAAGGACAAGTTACTGAGAAACAAATACATGGGCGTGTGGAGGCGGGAGTCCAGGCGAATGAGAACGATGATGAGCAGGTTCCCCAGGATGGTGGTAACATACATGAGCAGGAACAGGGCATAGAACTGGTCTCGCAGCTCTGACTTGATGGGCAGGCCCAGGAGGAGGAATTCTAAGACAACAGTTTGATTCTTTCCTGTCATGCTCTGTCTTCAGCATTTTAGGAAGAAATTATAGTGTCCATTAAAACCTGGATTTAAAAATAAACATATTTCTATGATACATGGCCTGCTGGGTGCTCTGCAAAGATACTTTACATCACTCTCATCAGAATAATTACCATTCCTATACTCCAAATCTCTACAATCAGAATGTCTATGATTGGAAATGACTTTTCTTCACTTCTCTTTAACATGTAACAATATCTCAACTTTTATAAAACAATCTTATCCATTACCTTCTGAGACACATATATTGGTTTTCCTCCTATCTACCTGACCAGGCATCCTCCATAACTCTGATTGATTTCTGTTTTGTCAATCTCTTCATATTGATGTTCCAGGGCTTTCTCCTAAACACTATTCTCTTACAATGCTACATATACCACCAAGAAAAACTCATCTACTCTAATGGATTTGATAACCATTTAATCCTCAGGTGTAGGTGACTTTGTAACCTAGTTACTTAAGGATTATCTTCCCTGAGACTTATCACATGCATTTACAGCTCAGCAGATCCCAAAAGAAACATATGATGTTACCCTGGCCATCTCCCAATCCCAATTCCCTCCCCCTGTAGGTCCCCATAGCTCAGTAAAAAGGAATCCAGGTGTACCAGTCGTACACCTGAGTTCTCTTTCATTCCCTCCTTTCTCTCATTATCAATATCCAATCTGTCAACACATCCTTAAGATGCTGCCATGTAAATCTCTTTCTCATGCATCCACTCCTTATCTCCACCATCACTACCCTGGCTGGGCTAACATCATGTCTGCAATATTGGAACAGCCTCTTCACTCATCTCCCTGCATCCATGCTTGAATAATCTCCTTTAATATCCTTTGTTTGCACTGTGGCATTATAAGATGAAAATCTGATCATCATTCTCCCTAAAGTCTTCATAGATTCTCATTGCTCTTAAGATAAAGGCAAAATTCCTTTCAAAGGCACAAAAGGTGCTTCATGACCTGACCCTGGCCTACTTCCACCAGCTTCACCTGGTCCCACTGTGGCACTCACACTCACCTCTCCAAAAATGCTGGACTTGAACGTCACAATTTCTTGCCTCCAGACTTTTCCACTTGCTGTCCCCCCCTGCCTAGCATCTTCCTCCCCCTGCTCCCTCTTCCCCTGGTTTTCCCTACTTATCCTTCAGGCAAATTACATGTCACTTACTCAGCTATACCTCTCCTGTGCCCTCCAGACCAAGTGAGAACCTGCTGCTATGTTTCCACAGCATCCTGTGCTTGTCCCTAAAGCACTAAATGCCCAGGGGATTGTGTATAGCTGTCCTCCCCAGTGGACTGTAAAGTTCATGCAGGAAAGGTCATGTCTGCCTTCATGACTGCAGAAGTGCCAGCACCTGGCACGGTGCCTGGACGTAGCCAGTGTTTCATAAATATTCATTGGCTGTGCTTCAGGCTGAGACATGCATTCCTTCAACTTTAAAGACAGCAGACTCCTGGGGCACCTGGTGGTTCAGTTGGTTCAGTGTTTGACTCTTGACTTTAATTCAGGTCGTGATCCCAGGGTCGTGGAATAGAGCTCCACTTTGGGCTCCATGCTGAGTGTGGAGCCTGCTTCAGATTCTCTCTCTCTCATTCCCTCTCTCTCTCTCTCTCTCTCCCATTGCCCCTCTCCCCCACTCCCCCTGCTCTCTAAAAAACAGTAATAATGAAAACTAAAGACAGAAAACTCCTGTTAGAATATCTACTCCTACTAAATGCTCTCAAAACAAGAACTCACTAGCTTCACCATTTAGCACTGAATTTGTCACTTTGTTACAGATTTATGAATGTAATACTGTACCCATGGAAAAATGTTGGAGCACCTCAGATAACACTACTCTTATCACTGATACATCTGATACAGGTAATAGAGATATACAACTGTGTTTATAGATATATAACAATAGATATAGATATAATCTCCTATTGGTTCTGTTTCTCTGGAGAACCCTGACTAATACACCTCCGTGTGTCTCAAAGCTGACAAAGAAAGCAGAGGAGAACCACCAAGAGATGTGGGAAGCTCCTTCATCAAAGACATAACGGAGAGTCCACCTGCTAAGACTTTCACCCTGCTGGTGCTGTTTGATCCAACCACATTTAACAGCTTTTACACATGGATTTTATGTACTGGCATTACAGTGGGAAGAAACATCTCGGGGAAATCATACAGCTGTTTTCTCAGAATTTTGCTTCCCAGTAAATGAGCGGGATCCATCCCTGGTGTTGAGGGTATGATGAGGAGTCACCACCCAGAGATAGCACTTGCAGATGCTACTACTGATTATGCAATGACCATCTTCACCCATCGTCAGTAGTTCTCAGACTAGACTGCACATGAGAATCACCTAGCACAGTACTTCTAAAATTAAATGTTCATGCAAATCACCCAGGAGTTCTGCTACAACACTGATTCTGGTTCAGGGGGCCAGTTTTACATTTTTAATTAGCACCTGGTGACTGTTATGCTGTGGTCCATGGGCTACACATTGAATAGCAAATATTTATGATGCTTTTAAAAATGAACATTACTGGGTGCCCTCAGATAAATATAATCACAATCTTAGAGGAGGCCTGTGCAAAGATTTTTAAAGCTCCAAGGTGATTCTAAAATAAAACAAGGGCTCAGACTATTACATTAAATTAGCCTACCACAAGAGCCGTCATTACATTGGAATTATACAATCTTGTAAGAATACATGACACAGTAATATTTACAAATGCTATCATTGACCACAAGATTGTAACTGGTGAACATCAACTGAAATATTTCTAGAATGTGGGGATGTCTTCGGAGGCAGGGAGGTGAAGAAGAGGAGGGCTATCATATCTGA
This sequence comes from Puma concolor, assembly GCF_028749965.1. Lineage (NCBI taxonomy): Eukaryota > Metazoa > Chordata > Mammalia > Carnivora > Felidae > Puma > Puma concolor. Next base: position 14,233,142 of record NC_141680.1, on the reverse strand, counting down.
AGCTCTATCCTACAGAACATCATACAACCTGGGAAAGCAAGACCCTCAGGTTGGAAGGACCCTAAGAGACCAGCTCATTCACCCTCTGCCCAACTTACCCAGTGTGTCTGAGGGTGACTCCTGGACACTAACCTGAGGTCCTGTTTCCCTTTATTTACTAAGACATGTGAAGTGATAACCTCTGTAATTGTCACCTGTGTCTGCAGCATCCCTTATCACATCTCCCATTGTGCACATCTCTGGCCCTAGAGGGCCCTGGATCCCAAAGGAGTCTAGATCCTAAAGGAACTCATTAAAGACACAGAAATTACCCAGGACTCCTTAAGATAAATGCTCTCAGAGTCTTGGAGTAGTGATTGGCTACATCACTGACCACACCTGACTAAAGGTGGCGATGGAGAGCAGCTCATATATGGATGAGTAGTCACTGCCTGTTTAGGGAATGGGCAGTAGTCCTGTGGGGCTGGAGCCTACAATTTGGGAGGTGAAGAAGGATGGTTGGAGAAGCCATGGAAATTAAGGGATCAGACTGAATAGCCTGAAACATCTTACAATGTAAGAGGCTTTATCCTATGGCCAAGAAGATGTCATCAGTGGTCTTTGAACAAAGTGCCATGAAAGACATGTATTTTTGAAAGATTCCCAGAGTGGCATAATCTCTCACTACAACCTAGTTCCTCATAAACATTCTCAAGGGGAGAGTTAAACCTGCAGCTAACAAAAATTAGATCTCTATGATGCAACCATATGCAGGTACATAGAAAGTACTGGAATAAGAGAAAATATAAACTCTCCCAGATTATGTTCAATTCTTCCTCATGCAGAGATAGAAAAAGAAACTCAGATCTGAATCCCACTGAGGTACTTCTACTTCATTACCTCTCTTGGAAAATCTCCACAGAATTCTGTCACCACCATCATCTCTACCACTCTTCCTATGTGTCAGATTACCTCTTATTTTCCAGTTCTTCCTTGTACTGTGATTGATCACAAGGCCATAGGTGACATTTATAAATCCTTCTTTCACTAACACATTCTATGTTCTCATTCGCCATTATCTCTGTCTGGATGGGAGTTTTTTCCATAGCAGTATCATGCAAACCTTCATTCCTAGGAAATCTGTACCCTCATTGGTCTTGCCTTTATTAGGCTGTTATAGTTTCCATTAAGATTTATTATTCGACAAAATCTTAAGTGGCACCCAAAGAATTCCTCAGAATTTCAGACATGATCCTAGCTGCACCATTTGTGTAGAGCAACCCAGATTCTCCTTAGTAATCAACATCACCACCTCAGGCAGAATGGCAACTCTTCTCTTTGTGCATCAGTTCACATAAGAACAGCAAAATGTCCAGATGGTGGGCTCAATTTCTAATTCAGTGAAACCATCGTTGTGTAAAGCCATCCCCTGAGAGAATCACTCCTCTCTTCAGAACTATATAAGACACTTCTTCTGCACCATTTTCAATTCTTCAGTTTCATTTTTTATTTTAGCCACAACTTCAGTAACTGCACTGACTTCAATGAGCTTTATCAGAAGCTACCTGACAGCACGTTACCTCAATTCTGCTGCACACGCTCCTTGTTTTCTGCCCTGGGACTTCTCTTACCTCACGAAACAGGATGCTATGGGGGAACTTTCTCAGTACTCATATTTGTATGAGTGCATGATCCATTTTGAGTGAACTGTTGTAGAGATTGTGAGGTATGCATTGAGGCTCATTTTTATTTTTTGCATAGGGAAATCCGATTTTCCAGCACCACTCATTGAAAAGATTATTTTCCATAAATTATCTTTGCATCTTTGTCAATAATCAGTGGACAACACTTGAGTGGATCTATTTCTGGACTCCATGTACTATCCTATACTGTTACACTCATCAATAGTTCTATATTTTCTCCAATACCATAGTTTCCCGATTATTTTAATTAACAGTAAGTCTGGAAACCAGGCAATATGAGTCCTTTTAGTTTGTTTACTTTTCCAAAATCAGTTTTAATTTTTAGTTTCTTTGCCTTTACATATGAATATTATAATCATATTATTAATTTGTATCAAAAAACTGGGAATTTTGATTGGAATTGTGTTCAATTTCTAAATCAGTTTTGGAAGAGTTGACATCTTAACAATATTGAGTTTTCTATCCATGACCATTTTACATCTACCCATTTTTTTATTTGACTTCTTTAATCAGTATTTGGTAGTTTTCAAGATATAGTTCATTCATATATTGTGTAAGATTTATACCTAAGTATTAAATGTTTTGGTGTTAGTGTAAATAGTACTTTAAAGAGTTTTTCTTCCACTTTACACATGCTTATTTCTAGGTGATATAAATATAACTTTAATATATTAATATTATATTTATACACAGAAATGAAACTTCTTAATATATTGACCTTGTATCCTATGTTATTACTAAACTCACTAATTCTAGAACCATTTTTTATGTTCTTTGGGACTTTCTAAATAGACAATCATGTTGTCTATGAACAGAGATGGTTTAATTTCTTACTTTCCACTCTATATACTTTTTATTTGTTTTCCTTGCCCTTTCTCACTGCTTAGGACTTCAAATACAATACTGAATAACAAGGGTGAGAGCAAACATTTTTACTTTGTCCTTGAACTTAGGGAGAAAGTATTCAATCTCTCACCATCAAATATGATATTAGCTATAGTTTTTTAGAAGTTGCTCTTCCATTAGGTGGAAGAAGTTTCCTCTATTTCCAGTTTGCTGAGAGTTTTAATCACAAACTGGTTACATTAATGTTGAATTTTTTGTCAAAGGATTTTTCTGCATTTGTTCAGATGATTCTTTTTCCCAGGTAAATCTCCCTTTTTAATAACAAAGGGTCACTTGGTAACAACTGTACAATACACTTACCCACAGAATTATACTTTGGGACACAGCCTTAATTAAATGGTTTCTTTGAGGTTTAACACCATGCTGATTTTAAAATCATATGGCTTTTCCCATTTGTTTTATTGATTGATCGTTTAGATTGATTGGTTTTTGAATGTTGAATGAACAGCTTTTCATTCCCATAATAAACCCCATTTGATAGTGATATATAACCCTTTTCATGTATGGTTAGATTCTGTTTGCATTAATGAGGATTTTAGTGTGTATGTTCGTGAGGAATATTGGTCTATAGTTTCCTTATAATTTCTTTATCTGGTCTTGATATCAAGGCTTCATAAAATGACTTGAGAAGTATTTCCTCCTCTTCTAAATACGGGGAGAATTGCATAGAATAGTATCCTTTTTCCTTCACATAATTCATCAGTAAAGCCATCTGAAGTTTTCTTTGTCAGAAGGCTTTTACCTACAAACTCTATTTCTTTAATAGAAACAATGATTCAGGTTATCTATTCTTTGTGAGTAGGCTTTGGAAATTGTGTCTTTCAACAAATTTGCCCATTTTATCTGAGCTGTAGCATTTATGGGCATAAGATTATTCATAGTATTCCATTATTATTCTTTGAATGACTATAGGGCTTTGTAGTGACATCTTATATATCTTTCCTAATATTTATGCTTTGTGCCTTTTCTTTTTTCTCCTCTTAATCATTCTGACTAAAAGTGTATTTATTTTAGCTAGTTTTTCAAAGAACCAACTTTTGTTTTCAATTTTTCTGTCTCATTTTTCTGTTTGCAATTCATTGATTTCTGTTCTTTTTGTTATTTCTTTTCTGGTGCTTGCTCTAATTTCCTCTTTTCCTCCTTATATCTTTAGGTTGGAAGCTCAGATCATTTATTTGAGAACTTCATTCATTTGTAATATAAGCATTCAGTGCCATAGATTTTCCTTTAAGCACTGAGTTAGCTGTATCCTACTAATTTTGATATGCATCTTTTCACTTTATTTTAATTCAAAATATTTTCTAATTTCCCTTGTGGTTTCCTATCTGACCTATAGGTTGTTTAGAAATGTGTTGCTTACTTTCCAAGTATTTGGATATGCCTACTTCATACCAAATACAAAAATCATTTCCAGGTATATTGTAGATGCAAATGTGAAAGATTTTCAAAATAGAATGGAACCGGGGCACTTGGGTGGCTCAGCTGGTTGAGTGTCCAACTTCAGCTCAGGTCATGATCTCCCCATGAGGTCTTGCTGCTGTCAGCCTGTCAGCGCACAGCCCGCTTCAGATCCTCTGCATCCCCCACCCGCCCTCCCCACTTGCACTCTCCCAAAAATAAATAAATATTTTAAAAATAGAATAGAACATAAAATCTCCTAGAAGACAGTATAGCGGATCTTTAATGTCTTGGATTTAAAATAATTTTGTTAGAAGATTTAAAGAAATGGAAAGACATTCCCTGCTCATGGATTGGAAGAATAAATATTGTCAAAATGTCAATACTACCCAAAGCTATCTACACATTCAATGCAATCCCAATCAAAATTGCACCAGCATTCTTCTCGAAACTAGAACAAGCAATCCTAAAATTCATATGGAACCACAAAAGGCCCCGAATAGCCAAAGTAATTTTGAAGAAGAAGACCAAAGCAGGAGGCATCACAATCCCTGACTTTAGCCTCTAATACAAAGCTGTCATCATCAAGACAGCATGGTATTGGCACAAAAACAGACACATAGACCAATAGAATAGAATAGAAACCCCAGAACTAGACCCACAAACGTATGGCCAACTAATCTTTGACAAAGCAGGAAAGAACATCCAATGGAAAAAAGACAGTCTCTTTAACAAATGGTGCTGGGAGAACTGGACAGCAACATGCAGAAGGTTGAAACTAGACCACTTTCTCACACCATTCACAAAAATAAACTCAAAATGGATAAAGGACCTGAATGTGAGACAGGAAACCATCAAAACCTTAGAGGAGAAAGCAGGAAAAGACCTCTCTGACCTCAGCCGTAGCAATCTCTTACTCGACACATCCCCAAAGGCAAGGGAATTAAAAGCAAAAGTGAATTACTGGGACCTTATGAAGATAAAAAGCTTCTGCACAGCAAAGGAAACAACCAACAAAACTAAAAGGCAACCAACGGAATGGGAAAAGATATTTGCAAATGACATATCGGACAAAGGGCTAGTATCCAAAATCTATAAAGAGCTCACCAAACTCCACACCCGAAAAGCAAATAACCCAGTGAAGAAATGGGCAGAAAACATGAATAGACACTTCTCTAAAGAAGACATCCGGATGGCCAACAGGCACATGAAAAGATGTTCAGCGTCGCTCCTTATCAGGGAAATACAAATCAAAACCACACTCAGGTATCACCTCACGCCAGTCAGAGTGGCCAAAATGAACAAATCAGGAGACTATAGATGCTGGAGAGGATGTGGAGAAACGGGAACCCTCTTGCACTGTTGGTGGGAATGCAAATTGGTGCAGCCGCTCTGGAAAGCAGTGTGGAGGTTCCTCAGAAAATTAAAAATAGACCTACCCTATGACCCAGCAATAGCACTGCTAGGAATTTATCCAAGGGACACAGGAGTACTGATGCATAGGGGCACTTGTACCCCAATGTTCATAGCAGCACTCTCAACAATAGCCAAATGATGGAAAGAGCCTAAATGTCCATCAACTGATGAATGGATAAAGAAATTGTGGTTTATATACACAATGGAATACTACGTGGCAATGAGAAAAAATGAAATATGGCCTTTTGTAGCAACGTGGATGGAACTGGAGAGTGTGATGCTAAGTGAAATAAGCCATACAGAGAAAGACAGATACGATATGGTTTCACTCTTATGTGGATCCTGAGAAACTTAACAGGAAACCATGGGGGAGGGGAAGGAAAAAAAAAAAAAAGAGGTTAGAGTAGGAGAGAGCCAAAGCATAAGAGACTGTTGAGAACTGAGAACAAACTAAGGGTTGATGGGGGGTGGGAGGGAGGAGAGGGTGGGTGATGGGTATTGAGGAGGGCACCTTTTGGGATGAGCACTGGGTGTTGTATGGAAACCAATTTGACAATAAATTTCATATATAAAAAAATAAAAAATAAAAAAAATAAAATAAAAAAAATAAAATAAAATAATTTTGTTTGTAAAGAATTAAAATTATAAAGAGGATTGATTAAAAGCTCTACATTTAACAATTTTTAAAAAATCTGTCATCAAAAGACACCATTAAGACATCAAAAGATACCATTGAGGATAAAAATTCAAGTCACAAATTGCAAGATATTTGTGGAGTGGTGTCATCAAGATAGCAACATAAATCATTCCCAACTTCAGTTCTGTCACCAGAAGACTAAACTTTCCATTGACAAGACACCATGTGAAAATACCAGGACATGAAGTTGAGGCTAAAGTACCACAGAGACCAAGAAGGACTGCATTAGAAGAAGAGGAATAGGGGCGCCCGGGTGGCTCAGTAGTTAAGCGTCCGACTTCGGCTCAGGTCATGATCTCACGGTCCGTGAGTTCGAGCCCCGCGTCGGGCTCTGTGCTGACAGCTCAGAGCCTGGAGCCTGTTTCAGATTCTGTGTCTCCCTCTCTCTGACCCTCCCCCGTTCGTGATCTGTCTCTCTCGGTCTCAAAAATAAATAAAAAACGTTAAAAAACAAAAAAGAAGAGGAATAGATGAATTCACTATTATAGTTGGAGACTTCAAAATCCATCCCTCGGAAATGTACAGATCCAGCAGGTAGAAAATCAGTAGAAATACAGTTGAACTCAACACCACCACCTATCAACTGGATATAATGGACATCTACTGACTACTTCATTCAACAATAGCACAATACAAATGCTTCTCAAGCTCATCAGGCATTCTGTCCACAAAACAGACCTTAACAAATTTAAAAGAATAGACATCATACAATGTCTGCTGTCAGACCAGAATGGGATTAAACTAGACATCAATAACAAAGATAGCTGGAAAAAATCCCAAATTAGTGACTAAGCAACACTTGTAAATAAAATATGGGTCAGAGAATAAATCTCAAATTTATTTTTAAAATAGTTTAAAAATTAAAACACAACTTATCAAAAGCAGTGCTGAATGGGAAATTTACCACATTGAAAGCATGTGAGAATCATAAAATGGAAATCAACTTATATCCACATTTGTTACAACAGACTTCTCAGACTCTAGCCTCAGCATAGACAAGAAAACAATTCATGCAATGCCACATCTTGTCATAAACTGAGCATGTCACCACTCCTTACCTCTCTTGTGTTTTGTCAAGTTTTCCCAACTCTAACCTTCCTTATACAAAGAACCTACTGTCTACTCTCATTAAAATGTACTTAAGGTTCATTTATTCTATATATGCACAAACTTTTTATACCCTATTAGAAGGTGTGCAAAGGGGAAAGAGAACACTGGGATAGCAAAAGATTGACACCATGTCTTAAAGGAATCAGCCAGACTTAAATAAAATTGAGTTAAGCCTAGGTGTGGTTTAGATTCTAAAGGTAGCATGTTAGAGAAACTTCACATATTCAAACTTACCTTGAAAATTCCCTTTCAACTTTTAATACCCCACTTACATCAGTAGACAGGTCATTATCCAAACAGAAAACCAAAAAGGAAAAAATGGCTTTGAATGACACACTGAACCAGATGGATTTAACAAGATTTATGCATCCTAAAACAGCAGAATATACATTCTTTTCAAGTGGCCACAGAACATTCTCCAGAATAGATCATATATTAGCCTAGAAAGTAAGCCTCAACAAATTAAAAGACTGAAGTCATACCATGCATCTTTTCTGACCACAGTGTTATGAACTAGAAATCAACCACAAGAAAAAATCTAGAAAGACCACAAATACATGAAGGTTACAATAACATGCTACTAAACAATGAATGGGTCAACCAAGATATCATAGAAGAAATCAAAAAGACATGGAAATAAATGACATGAAAACACAATCATCCAAAACCTTTGGGTTGCAGCAAAAGAGGTTCTAAGAGGGAAGTTTGTAGCAATACAGGCTTACCTCAAGAAGCAAGAAAAATCTCAAATAAACAACTCAACCTTATACCTAAAGGAGTTAGAAAAAGAAGAATAAACATCAGAAGGAAGAAAATAATAAAGATTAGAGCAGAAATAGCGGATATAGTAACTAAAAAAACAACAGCACAGATCAGTGAAATCAGAAGCTGGTTCTTTGAAAAGAATTGATAAACAAAATTGATAAACCTCTAGCCAGACTCATAAAAAAAAAAAGAGAGAGAGAGAGAAGACTCAAATAAACCCACAACTATAAGGCTAATAAATCTTCAGAAATCATGAAAGAACATCCAACTGGAAAAAGACAGTCTCTTCCAAAATGGTGCTGGGAAAACTGGACAGCAACTTGCAAAAGAATGAAAACTGGGCCACTTTCTTACACCACACACAAAAATAAATTCAAAATGGATGAAAGACCTAAATGTGAGACAGGAAACCATTAAAATCCTAGAGGAGAACACAGGCATTAACCTCTGACATAGGCCATAGCAACTTGTTTTTAAATGTTTAATTATTTTTGAGAGAGAAAGAGAGGCAAAGAGAGAGGTACAGAGGATCCAAAGAGGGCTCTGTGCTAACAGTAGAGAGTCCAATGTGGGGTTCAAACTCACGAAATGCAAGATCATGACCTGAGCCAAAGTTGGACACTGAACCAACTGAGCCATCCATGCACTCCTGGCCATAGCAACTTCTTACTAGATATGTCTCCTGAGGCAAGGGAAACAAAGTCACAAATAAACTATTGGGACTACATCAAAATAAAAAGCTTCTGCACAGTGAAGGAAAAAAACCAACAAAACTAAAAGGCAACCTACTGAATGGGAGAAGATATTTGCAAATGACATATCTAATAAAGGGTTCATATTCAAAACATATAAAGAACTGATACAAAAAAAAAAAAGAAAAAAAAAAGAACTGATACAACTCAACACTCAAAAACCAAATAATCCAATTTAAAAATAGGCAGAACACATGAATAGACATTTCCCCAAAAAAAGACATACACATGGCTAACAGACACATTAAAAGATGCTCAACATCAATCATCATCAGGGAAACACAAATCAAAACTACAATAACATATCACTCACACCTGTCAAAATGGCTAAAATCAACAATGCAAGAAACAACAGGTATTGGTGAGGATGTGGAGAAAAGGGAACCCTGTTGCATTGTTGGTGGGAATGCAAACTGTGCAGCCACTCTGGAAAGCAGTAGGGAGGTTCCTCAAAGTTAAAAATAGAACTTCCTATGATCTAGCAATTGCAGTATTAGGTATTTACCCAAAGAATAAAAAAATACTAATTCAAAGGGATACATGCACCCAATGTTTATAGCAGCATTATCTACTATAGGCAATTATGGAAATAGGCCACATGTTCATGGACTGATGAATGGATAAGGAAGACGTGGTATATATAACCAATAGAATATTATTCAGCTATAAAAATGAATGAAATTTTGCCATTTGTAACAATATAAATGGAGCTACAGAGTATTATGCTAAGAGAAATAAGCCAATTAGAAAAAGACAAATACCATATGATTTCACTCATATGTGGGATTTAAGAAACAAAACAAACAAGTGGGCACGTGGGTGGCTCAGTTGGTTAAGCATCTGACTTTGGCTCAGGTCATGATCTCACAGTGGGTGGGTTTGAGGCCCGCATCAGGCTTCATACTATTAGTGTGGACCCTGCTTGGCTCTCTCCTTCTCCCTCTTTCCTCTCTCTGCCCCTCCCCTGCTCACACTTTCTCTCTCTCTCAAAAATAAGTAAATAACCTTTAAAAAAATGAAACAAAGCAAACAAGCATAGAGGAAAAAAAGAGAGAGAGGAAAACCAAGAAGCAGACTCTTAACTGTAGAGAACAAACTGATGGTTACCAGAGGGGGGATGGGTTAAATAGGTGATGGCGATTAAGGAGGGCACTTGTTGTGATGAGCACAGGGTGTTGTATGGAAGTGTTGAATTACTAAATTGTATGCCAGAAACGATACTACACTGCATGTTAACTAAATCGAATTTAAATAAAAACTTAAAAAAAGAAAATAAAAGAAAAGCTGGAGGAAAAAACAAAATAACCAAATTTAAAAATGGGCAAAGGAGACATATAAATGGCCCATAGGCATATGAAAAAAAAATGCTCAACATGACTAATCATCAGGGAAGTGCAAATCAAAACCACAATGAAGTAACACTTCACATCTGTTAGGATGGCCATTATCAACAAACAAACAAACAAACAAACAAACAAACAAACCAGAAAATAGAAAGTATTTGTATGGAAATGGAGAAATTGTAGCCTTTGTGCACTGTTGGTAGAAATATAAAATAGTGGAGCCACTATGGAAAACAGTGTGGAATTTCCTCAAAAATTATAAATATAATTCTCAAATGATCCAACAATCCCACTTCTGGGTATTTATTCAAAAGAAATGAAAACAGGATCCTGAAAAGATATGTGTGCTCCCGTATTCATTGCAGCATTATTCAGATTAGCCAAGAGACAGAAACACCCTAAACATTTATCAGTGGATGAATGGATAAAGAAACTGCAGTATATACATAAAACAATATTATTCAGGGGCGCCTGGGTGGCGCAGTCGGTTAAGCGTCCGACTTCAGCCAGGTCACGATCTCGCGGTCCGTGAGTTCGAGCCCCGCGTCGGGCTCTGGGCTGATGGCTCAGAGCCTGGAGCCTGTTTCCGATTCTGTGTCTCCCTCTCTCTCTGCCCCTCCCCCATTCATGCTCTGTCTCTCTCTGTCCCAAAAATAAATAAACGTTGAAAAAAAAATTAAAAAAAAAAAAACAATATTATTCAGCCTTAAAACAGAAAGAAATCTGTCATATGCTACAAAACATAAATTTGGAGGACATATTATGCTAATGTCAGTTACAGAGACATTACAGTTACAGAGAGATAATTACTGCATGATTCCACTTACATGAGGTTTCTAAAGTAGTCAAACCCATAGAAGCGCAAAGTGGAATACTGGTTGCTCAGGGCTGGGGAAGAGGGAAATGAAGAGTTGCTGTTCAGTGGGTATAGAGTTTCAATCATGCAAGATGCAAAAGTCCTAGAGATCTGCCCTACTACAAAGTGCAGAGAGTTAATAGTGCTCTACTGTGCAATTACAAATTCACTAATAAGGTAGATCTCATATTATGTGGGTTTTTTTGCCAAAATAAAAAAAAAAGAAAGAAAGAAAAAAAGCTGGCTGGCTCCTGGAGCGAAGATGGCAGAGGAGTAGGGAGACCCTAAGCTTGTTTCATCCCTTAACACAGCTAGTTTTATCGAATCATTCTGAACACCAAAAAAATCAGGGGTCTGAGAGAATGAAAGCTGTTAAGACTAGAACAGAAAAGCAACCACCTTTTGGAAGGTAGAAAGTGTGAAGAGTTTACAGGAGGAGATATTGCTCTGGGTACAGCAGTAGGAGGGAGCTGGCTCACAGAAGCTACTGCAAAGTAATATAAGCAGGGAAGCACAAAATCTGAACTTTTAGCAGTCTGCTACCAGTGAGGCAAGTGCCTGGCTTAAAGGTGCTCAAGTGGTACAGCAGGAGAGAATCCCAGGAGTGACAGCATCGTGTGACGATCCCTTGGATCACAAGGAAGATGGGTTGTGCAAATGGGCTGTGCAATTTCCAGGCATAAGAGAGGGGACTCCCTCAGGTTGAGGGCAGTACGCAGGGGTGCTGGCTTTCTGTTCTGTTTTGACATAAAGTCCGAACAGCTGCACAGTCATGCCACTGCTTTTTTTGCACAGACCAGCAAAAGCCAAAAGCATGGTAAGACCCTCCCCTAGAGGAAGAGCATGGGTCTGTGCTGCAGGAATCCTTAAATTTGGAGTTTTGAAGCTCAGTCACGAACCTGAGATTAAAAAGTTGGACACAGGCAGGGTGAACGCGGGGTTCTGATGGAAATGAGGTGTGATTAATTGCTCCTCTGTGAAGTTTTCCTGAAGAGGAAGGGGTGCAAACTTTCAGCTCCAGGGCTATAGAACTGGGACGCAGATATCAAAATACAAGGAGCACTGAGAAAACTCCCATTAAATTCAACAAAAGCCAACCATCACCAAGGCATATCATAGTCAAATTCACAAAATACACAGGAAAAAAAAATCATGAAAGCAGCAAGGGTAAAAAAAGTACTCAAACTACAAGTGAAGACAGATCTGTGAAGATCTGCCCACAGAAACTTGCCAGGCCAGAAAGGAATGGCAGGATATATTCAACGTGCTGAATGGGAAAAATATGTAGCCACCAATTCTTTATCCAGCATGCCTGTCATTCAGAATAGAAGGAGAGATAAAGAGTTTCCCAGACAAACAAAAAATAAGGACGTTGTGACCACTAAACCAGCCCTGCAAGAAATTTTAAGGGGAAACTCTTTGAGTGGAGAAAAAAAAAAAAGACAAAAAAAGACCAAATGCAACAAAGACTAAAAAGGAACAGAAAACATCACCAGAAACACCAGCTCTACAGGCAACACAATGACAGTAAATTCATATCTTTCAATAACCACTCTGAATGTAAATGGACTAAATGTTCCAATCAAAATACACAGGGTATCAGAATGGATTAAAAAAAAAGAGCCAACTATATGCTGCCTACAAGAGACTCATTTTAGACCTAGAGACACCAGTAGATTGAAAGCGAGGGGATGGAGAACCATCTGTCATGCTAATAGATGTCAAATGAGAGCTGGAGTAGCCATACTTATATCAGACAAACTATATTTTAAGGCAAAGACTGTAACAAGAGATGAAGAAGGGCATTATATCATAATTGAGGGGTCAATCCATCAGGAAGATCTAACAATTAAATATATTTATGCCCCAGCTTGGAAGCACCCAAATATATAAATCAATTATTCATAAACATAAATAAACTCACTGATAATAATACCATAATAGTAGGGGACTTTAATATCCCACTTCCAACAATGGACAGATTGTCAAAGCAGAAAATCAACAAGGAAACAATGGTTTTGAATGACACACTGGACTGGAAGGACTTAACATATATTCAGAACATTTCATCCGAAAGCAGTAGAATACACATTCTTCTCAAGTGCACATGAAACATTCTCCAGAATAGATCACATACTGTTCACAAATCAGCCCTCAACAAGTACAAAAAATTGAGATCATACCGTGCATATTTTTGGATCATGTTGTGAAACTTGAAGTCAACCACAAGAAACAATGAAAGCCCTCCAATACATGGGGGTTAAGGAATATCATACTAAAGAATAATGGGTGAACCAGGAAATTAAAGAAGAATTTTTTTTTAAATACACGGAGGCCAGGGGCACCTGGGTGACTCAGTCGGTTAGGCGTCCGACTTCAGCTCAGGTCAGGATCTCACAGTTCGTGAGTTCAAGCCCTGCATCGGGCTCTGTGCTGACAGCTCAGAGCCTGAAGCTTGCTTCGGATTCTGTGCCTCCCTCTCTCTCTCTGCCCCTCCCCCACTCACGCTCTGTCTCCCTCCATCTCTCAAAAAATGAATAAACGTTAAAAAAATTTTTAAATACATGGAGGCCAATGACAATGAAAACATGAGAGTCCAAACCTTTTGGGATGCAACAGACAGTCCTATGAAGAAAGTATATTACAATTCAGGCCTACCTCAAGAAGCAAGAAATGTCCCAAATACACAACCTAACTTTACACCAAAAGGAGCTTGAAAAGGAACAGCAAACAAAACCTAAACCCAGTAGAAGAAGGGAAATCATAAACATTGGAGCAGAAATAAACAATATACACACAGACAAACAAAAAACGGTGGAACAGATCAACAAAACTAAGAGCTGGTTCTTTGAAAGAATAAGCAAAATTGATAAACACCTAGCCATAGATATCAAAAAGAAATGAGAAAGGACCCAAATAGATAAAACCATGAATGAAAGAGGAGAGATCACAACCAGCACCACAGAAATAAAACAATTATAAGAGAATACTATGAAAAATTATATGCCAACAAATTGGAAATCTGGAAGAAATGGAAAAATTCCTAGAAACTCACAAACTACCAAAACTGAAAGAGGAAGAAATAGAAAAATTCAAAGATCCATATCCAGAAAAGAAATTGAATCAGTAATAAAAAAACCTCCCACCAAACAAGAATCCTGGGCCAGATGGTTTCTCAAGGGAATTCTACGAGACATTTCATGAAGACATACTACCTATTCTCAAACTCTTCCAAAAAACAGAGATGGAAGGAAAATTTCCCAACGCATTCTATGAAGCCAGCATTACCTTAATTCTAAAGCCAGACAAAGACCCCATTAAAAATGAGAATTAGGGGCGCCTGGGTGGCGCAGTCAGTTAAGCGTCCGACTTCAGCCAGGTCACGATCTCGCGGTCCGTGAGTTCGAGCCCCGCGTCAGGCTCTGGGCTGATGGCTCAGAGCCTGGAGCCTGTTTCCGATTCTGTGTCTCCCTCTCTCTCTGCCCCTCCCCCGTTCATGCTCTGTCTCTCTCTGTCCCAAAAATAAATAAACGTTGAAAAAAAAAATTTTTTTTTAAAAAATGAGAATTACAGGCTAATATCACTGATGAACATGGATGCAAAAATCCTTAACAAAATACCAGCAAATAGAATTTAACAGGACATCAAAAAAATTGTTCACCAGGAAGCTCAGAGCCTGGAGCCTGCTTCAGATTCTGTGTCTCCCTCTCTCTCTGCCGCTCCCCTGATTGCTCTCTCTCTCTCAAAAATAAATAAACATTAAAAAAATTAAAAATTAAAAAAGAATTGTTCACCGTGATCAAATAAGATTTATTCCTGTGCTGCAAGTATGATTCAATATTTGCAAATTAATCAATATGATACACCACATTAATAAAAGAAGGATAAGAACCATATGATCTTGTCAAAGATATGGAAAAAGAACTTGACAAAATATAGCATTCCTTCTTGATGAAAACCCTCAAGAAAGAAGGGACAGATGCAACATACCTCAACATCAAAAAGGCCATATACAAAAGAACCACAGCTAATATCATTCCTCAACGGAGGAAAACTGAGAGCATTTCCCCTATCATCAGGAAGAAGACAAGGCTGTCCACTCTCACCATTACTATTCAACATAGTACTAAAATTCTTAGCCTCAGCAATCAGACAACAAAAAGAAATAAATTGCAGACAAATCAGCAAGGAAGAAGTCAAACATTCACTATTTGCAAATAACATGATACTCTACGTAGAAAACCCAAAGACTCCACCAAAAAATTGCTAGAACTTGTACATGGATTCAGCAAAGTCGCAGGATATAAAATTAGCGTGCAGAAATCTGTTGCATTTCTATACACCAGTAACAAAGCAGCAGAAAAAGAAATCAAGGAATCAATCCCATTTGCAATCGCACCAAAACCAATATGATATCTAGGAATAAAACTAACTAAAGAAGAAAAGACCTGTAGTCTGAAAACTAGAGAACACTTAGGAAAGAAATTGAAGAGGACACAAAGAAATGAAAAAGCATTCAATTCTCATAGGTTGGAAGAACAAACATTGTTAAAATGTCTATACTACCCAAAGCAATCTACACATTTAATGCAATACCTATCAAATACGATCAGCATTTTTCACAGATCTTGAACAAACAATCTTAAAATCTGTATGGAAGCACAAAAGATCTTGTTAGTCAAAGTAAAATCCTGAAAAAGAAAAACAAAACTGGAGGCATCACGATTTCAAGTTTCAAGCTATACTACACCTGTAGTCATCAAGACAGTCTGGTTGCTGGCACAAAAAGAGACACACAGATTAATGGAGCAGAGTAGAAAAGCCAGAAACGGACCCACAACTACATGTCAACTAATCTTCCACAAAGCAGGAAAGAATATACAATGGGAAAAGGTCCCTTCGGCAAATGGTGTTGGGAAAACTGGCGACGTGCAGAAGAATGAAACTGGATTACTTTCTTACACATTACCCAAAAATTCATTCAAAATGGATGAAAGACCTAAATGTGGGACAGAAAACCATTAAAAATCCTGGAAGAGAACACAAGCAGAACATCTTTGACCTGGGCCAGAGCAACATCTTACTAGATACCGCCAAAGGCAAGGGAAATAAAAGCAAACATGAACTAACCGGACTTCATCAAGATAAAAAGCTTCTGCACAGCAAAGGAAACAATCAACAAAACTAAAAGGCAGCCTGTGGAATAGGAGACAATAATTGCAAACAACATATCTGAAAAAGGATTAGTATCCAAAATCTATAAAGAACTTATCAAACTCAACACCCTCCAAAAAAAGTGTCTAAAGAAGACATCCAGATGGCTAACAGATGCATGAAAAGATGCTCAACAAAACTCACCATCAGGGAAATACAAATCAAAACCATGATGAGATACCACCTCGCACATGTCAGAATGGCTAAAATTAGTTAACACAAGAAACAACAGGTTTTGGTGAGGATGTGGAGAAAAAGGGAGCACTTGTGCACTTTTGGTGGGAATGCAAACTGGTGCAGCCACTCTGGAAAGCAGTAGGGAGGTCTTCAAAAAACCAAAAATAGAATTACTCTACAATCCAGCAATTGTACTACTAGGTATTTACCCAAAGAACACAAAAGTGCTGATTTGAAGCAACACATGCATCCTGATGTTTATAGCAGTATTATCAACAATAGCCAAACTATAGGGAGAGCCCAAATGTTCAACAACTGATGAATGGATAAAGAAGATGTGGTGTAGATATACAATGGAATGTTACTCAGACACCAAAAAGAATGAAATCTTGCTATTTGCAATGACATGGATGGAGCTCAAATGTATTATGCTAAGTGAAATAAGTCAATCAGAGAAAGATAAATACCATACGATTTCATTCATACATGGAATTTAAGAAACAAAACAGGCTGATGTATGGGAAGCAGTGGGGGTGGGGGGGGGGAGAAGAGAGGAAACAAACCACAAGAGACTCTTAATGACACAGAACAAACTGAGGGTTGACGAAGGGAGGTGCGTGGGAGGTGGGCTAGATGGGTGATGGGTATGAAGGAGGGCACTTGTTGTGATGAGCACTGAGTTTTGTGTGTAAGTGATGAATCACTGAATTCTACTCCTGAAACCAATAGTGCACTGTATGTTAACCAGCCAAACTTTAAATTAAAAAAAAAGTTATTTCCAAAGAAAAGCTGGAGGCATCACAATTCCAGAGCTCAAGTATATTACAAAACCGTATTAATAAAAACAGTATGGTACTGGCATAAACATAGACACATAGACTAAGAGAACAGAATAGAAAACCAAGAAATAAACCCACAATTATATGGTCAATTAGTCTTCAACAAAGGAGAAACTGAATGTACAATAGAAAAATACAGTCTCTTCAACAAATGTTGTAGGAAAAACTGGACAGCACCATGCAAAAGAATGAAACTGGACCATTTTCTAACACCATACACAAAAATAAATTCAAAATGGATTAAAGACCTAAAGGTGAGGCCTGAAGCCACAAAAATCCTAGAAGAGAGCACAGGCAATAATGTCTCTGACTTTGGCCATAGCAACATTTTTTTAGATATGTCTCCGGAGGCAAAGGAAATAAAATTAAAAGTAAACCATTGGGACTACCTCAAAATGAAAACTTCTGCAAAGAAAAGGAAAAAAATCAACAGAATTAAAAGGCAACCTACAGAATGGGAGAAGATATTTCCAAACGACATATCTGATAAAGGGTTAATATCCAAAATATATAAAGAACTGATACAACTCAACACTCAAAAAACAAATAATCCAATTAAAAAATGAGCAGAAGACATGAACAGACATTTCTCCAAAGAAGACATACAGATAGCCAACAGAGACATAAAAAAACGCTCAACATCAGGAAAACACAAATCAAAACCACAAGGAGACATCACCTCACACCTGTCAAATGGTTAAAATCTACAATACAGGAAACAACAAGAGTTGGCAAATGTGAAGAAAGGGGAACCTTCTTGCACTACTGGTGGGAATGCAAACTGGTGCAGCCACTCTGGAGAACAGTATGGAGGTTCCTCAAGTTAAAAATAGAACTATCCTATGATCCAGTAATTGCACTACTAGGTATTTACCCCAAAAATACAAAACATTAATTCAAAGGGATTCATGCACCCTAGTGGTTATAGCAGCATTATCTACAATAGCCAAATTATGGAAACAGTCCAAGTGTCCATAGACTGATGAATGGATAAAGAAATACACACACACACACACACACACACACACACACACACACACACACACACTGGAATATTATTCAGCCATACAAAAAAGTCATGAAATCTTGCCATTTGAACAACATGGATGGAGCTAGAGAGTATTATGGTGAGCGAAATAAGTCAGTCAGAGAAAGACAAAGCCATATGATTTCACTCATATGTGGAATTTAAGAAACAAGCAGAGAAGAAAGCAAGAGAGAAACCAAGAAATAGACTCAACTACAGAGAACAAAGTGATGGTTACCAGTGGGGAGGCAGGTGGGGGGGATCAGGATAGCACTGCGTAAAGAATTGTTGAATCACTATATTGTACACCTGAAACTAATATAATACTGTATGTTAACTATATTTAAATTAAAAAAGAAAATCCCCCCAGCAAGGGACCCCATTTTATAGTGATATTGTCTATCAGTAGGTCAAATGTAGCCAGTTTTCTTTCATTTTTTAAACAGCTAATACTTCTTTAGTACATCACCAATGAAATGCATGCCTGTATTTACACAAAGGGAAAAGATATGTATCTCTACACACTAGACTCTTACATGGCATGTGAGGTACTCATCATTCATTCATTTTCCCTTTCTCTCTCTCTCTCTCTGCCCTCTGTTGCTTTTTGAACATCTATGATCCCATTTATATAAACTAAAATTAAGATTATCATATATACCTGTGTTTCCTGTACAGTCCCATTATAGTCCCAGACCCCTTTTACTCTCAAAATATACTACAGTTTGAAGTATGAAGATGTAACACAGCAGACATCCTCTGTGGTGAGACAACAGTTCTGGAGTTTGATTTTGTTGATGGTTATATGAATCCATATATGTAATAAATTATCATGAACTACACACAAAGACATCATCATCATCATCATCATCTTCATAAAAGAATGAGTGCAGCAAAACTGGTAGAATCCAAGTCTGTGGTCCAGTTCATTGTGATGTGCTAGTCAATTTCCTAGTTTTGTTAATGTATTCTACTTATATACAATGGTACCACTGAAGGAACCTAGATGAGGTACAAATTATCTTTCTGTACTATTTTTTTTTTAATTTCTTGTGACTCTGTAATTATTTCAAAATAATATCTATCTATCTAACTATCTATCCGCATGGCAGTCTGTGACATCCCCTTATCCACCTTTTATCTAAGTTGAGCTATGTGGCTGAGTTCTGGAGAACAAAATGTAAGTCAAAGTGATGTATGCCATTTCTAGTTCCAGTTCATTAAACTCTTCACTGTCGTCCTCTACCCACTGTCTTCCTCGGGGCTGAACGTCAACACCTGAGGTGACTATGGAGCCTCCATCAACCTGATAACATGAAACATAGTGCTCTCCATGTGTCAATGCCAACTCAATTTTACATGAGCAAGAAAAAAACATTCACTGTATCACACCACTGAAATTTCAGGGTTTATTTATACCTTAAGTAACACATGGAGAATATTAAAATAAATCAGCGAGCAAAATAGTAAATGGAAAAAGAAAAACTGAATAATAACCTATTTTCATAAATACATAGACACACAAACAGTTCTTTGGGTAACTGGATGGAAGATAATATGAATCAAGAAATGAAATATCATTTGATGCAGTCCCACTTGTCTATGTTTAGTTTTGCTACCTAGGCTTTTGGTGTCAAATCTAAGAAATCACTGCCAAGATCAATGCCAAGAAATTTTCCCTATATATTTTCTTCAAAAAGTTTTACAGTTTTAGGTCTTCTATTTAACCCCTTACTCTATTTTGAGTTGATTTTGGCGTATGGTGTAAGATAAGAGATCCAACTGAATTCTTTTTTCATATGGATATCCAGTTTTCACAACACCACTTGTTGAAGAGACTATCATTGCCCCATTGCATGTTCATGGCACCCTATTTGAAAATCAGTTGATTGTATATTACATGAATTTACATCTGGGTCCTCTACTCTGTTCCATTGGACTGTATGTCTATCTTTACACCACTACCTTACTGTTTTGATTTCTGTGGCTTTGTAATATATTTTGAAATTAGGAACTATGATGCCTCTAGCTTTGTTCTTTTTGCTCAAGATTTCTTTGGTTTTGCAGAGTCTGATATAGTTCCATATGAATTGTAGGATTTTTTCTATAAAACACGCAATTGGGATTTTAATAAGGATTACTGTGAAGCACTGGGTGTCATACGTAAGAGATGAATCACATGGTTCTACTCCTGAAGCCAAGACTACACTGTATGTTAATTAGCTTGAATTTAAATTGAAAAAAATATTTTTTAATGTTTATTCATTTGGGGGAGATAGAAAGACAGAGACAGAGTATGAGTGGGGGAGGGGCAAAGAGAGCAGGAGACACAGAATCTGAAGCAGGCTCCAGGCTCTGAGCTGTCAGCCCAGAGCCCAACGCAGGGCTCTAACCCATGAACTGTGAGATTATGACCTGAGCTAAAACTGGAGGCTTAACCAACTGAGCCACCCAGGGGCCCCTAAAATAATTAATTAAAAAAGAGGAAAAAAAATAAGGATTGCAGTGAATCTGTATATTGGGAAATATGGACATCTTAACAATATTAATTCTTCCAATCCATGAACAAGGGCTGTCTTTCCATTAATGTATCTGCTTTAAATTTTTTCATCAGTGTTTTATAGTCTTAATATACAAGCATTCCACCTCTTGGTTAAGTTTATTCCTAAGTACTTGATACCTTCTGATGAGACATCAAACTTAAAAGCTTCTGCACAGCAAAGGAAACAATATGAAAATGCATCCTATTGGATGGGAGAAAATATTTGCAAATATCTAATTAAGGGTTAATATACAAACTATGTAAGATTCTCCTACAACTCAACAGCAAAATAAAAATAAATAACCTGATTAACAAATGAGTAAAAGACTTGAATAGACATTTCTCCAAAGAAGATGTACAAACGGCCATTAGGTATATGAAAAAGTTGCTCAATATCACTAATACACCAGGGAAATGCAGATCAAAAACCACAATGAGATATCACCTCATATCTGTTAGGATGGATATTACTTTTTTAAGATAAGTGGTGAAAAAGGAGAACGCTTTTTTTTTTTAATTTTTTAATGTTTATTTATTTTTTGGAGAGAGAGACAGAACACGAATGGAGGAAGGGCAGAGAGAAAGGGAGACATAGAATCCAAAGCAGGCTCCAGGCTCGAAGCTTGACAGCTTCGGCACAGAGTAGCGTCGGCACAGAGCCCGACGCGGGGCTATAACCCAAGAACCGTGAGATCATGACCTGAGCCGAAGTCAGATGCTTCAAAGACTGAGCCAACCAGGTATCCCTGAAAAAGAGAACTCTTACGTATAGTTGGTGGGAATGTACAGCCACAATGGGAAATTGTAAGGCGTCTCCTCAAAATAACTAAAAATAGAACTACCATGTGATCCAGCCATCCCAATGTGGGTATATATCCAAAGGAAATGATACCAGGATCTCAAAAAGGCATTTGCACTTCTGTGTTCATTGCAGCATTATTTATAATAGCCAAGATATGTAAACAACCCAAATGTCCATCAACAGATACATGGATAAAGAAAATGTAGTACATACATACAGTGGCTTATCATTCATCTTTTTTTTTTTTTTTCGTTTATTTATTTTTGGGACAGAGGGAGACAGAGCATGAACGGGGGAGGGGCAGAGAGAGAGGGAGACACAGAATCGGAAACAGGCTCCAGGCTCTGAGCCATCAGCCCAGAGCCCGACGCGGGGCTCGAACTCACGGACCGCGAGATCGTGACCTGGCTGAAGTCAGACGCTTAACCGACTGCGCCACCCAGGCGCCCCTCATTCATCTTTTTTAAAAAAAGAGAAAGAAATCTTAAAATTCATGACAACATGGATGAAACTAGAGGATGTTATGCTAAGTGAAACAACCACAAACAGAAGGACAAATACTGCATGATTTTATTCTGGATAAGAGGTGTCTAAAATGGTCATAACCACATACATGGAGAATTGATAGTGTTTGTTGGGGGCAGAGGGACGAAGAAATGCAGAATTGGTTTTTCAATGGGTATAACTTTCTGTTACATAAGATGACTAAGTTCTAAAGATCTGCTGTACAATATAATACCTACAGTTAATAATAT
The DNA here is from genome assembly GCF_028749965.1 of Puma concolor. Classification (NCBI taxonomy): domain Eukaryota; kingdom Metazoa; phylum Chordata; class Mammalia; order Carnivora; family Felidae; genus Puma; species Puma concolor. Next base: position 14,210,861 of record NC_141680.1, on the reverse strand, counting down.
GGCATTGTGCACTCTGAGGATAGATTCCATGTAAAGTATTCTTATCAAAAAAGAAAAAAACACAAAAGAACACATGGAAATTCTTGGATATTATGGATATATTTAATATCTTGGTTGTGGTGATAGTATCATGGGTGTATGCATAAGTCTAAATTCATCAAGATGTCTACGTTAAATGTGTGCAATTTTTATCAATTATACTTCTGTAAAGCTAAAAACAAATGGAGTTTAAGCAAAGTGGAAGTTTGGGGGGAAATATAAAAATTCAATTTTTTGTAGGTTAAGATTGAAGTGCTCATAGAGCATCAAGGGGAGAGGTCTACTGTGAAGATGAAAAAAAAAATTGAGAACTTGTAAAAGATTTAGACTTCAGATAGATATGTGGAGGTAGGCAGTATTTTTGAGAAGATTAAAATAATGGATTTAGATGCTATCAGAGATAACAGGAAATGAACAGTCCAAAGTTAGAATTCTAGACAATGCTATACATGGGGCTGACTGAAAAATCAATGGCTTTTCCCTTATTTCTGAGGTGGGGGAAATAAGAAGAAACTCTAAAATTAGATAGCCTGAGATCTTAGCCTCAATATTGACCAATTCTGGGACTTTGGCAAGTTATCAAATTCCACATTTTCAATCTTTAAGATGGTAATAAGATTCCTTTGTGGAGTAATCATAAGAGTAGCATAAGTTCATGGATGTAAAATTTGTTGAAAAAATTCAAAATACTAAGTAGGAGGAAGACAGCCTTAAACAGTAAGGCTTTAACCAGGCTATGGCTTTCCCATACCTGTGTGAGTAACTTATAGAGCTCCAGGTATGGGTTAGCTCCCAGGCAAAAACAAACTATTGTAGCAAATGAGATAGAAAGTTCATTTTAGGTTCAGATCAGGTCAAAAAGACAATGTAGACATGAAAATAAATCAAAGGAGAAGAGGAGACAAAATAACGCGAACACTTGTTCAGGAAGAAGTACGTAAAAATCTGCGTTCAACAATGAAAGTCCAGTTTAGTGAAAGTAAGCAGAGGAGTGAGAGGCTTGAGTTTTAGTCAATATTGACCTGGGAGAGCAGGGTATTACTTAAAGCAGAGTTTTAGTTAAAAAACAAACAAACAAAACACATATTAGTTGTTTCACAACTGGAAACAGAAAGCTCAATTAAAAGTTTAAAAATAATGTTTCTTCAGGGTCACCTGGGAAGAGCAAATAGAAAGAAACTGCTACCAGGTCATTGGGATCCCCTTTCTGAGTGCAACCACATAACCCCACTTCATTTGTATTAGGTACTGAACAATTATTTAGTAGGTCTTTTTAATAGAAAAATTCATGGTGGGAGAAAAAAAAGAAGCCTGGGTCAATATTCCCATACTAACATCAGTGTATCTACTTGATAAAATTATGTAAAAATCCTCAGCTTTACCATTATACAGAGAAGGAAATTTTCTTTTTGAAAAGGAGTCTTCCCAGAGCTCCCATCATGTCTCTGTTCCTCAGGCTGTAGATGAAGGGATTCAGCATGGGGGTGACCACAGTGTACATCACGGCCATGACAGTCTCCTTAACAGCAGAATTATTAGCTGAAGGGCACAAGTAGAGACCGATAACTGTCCCATAGAAAAGAGACAGCACGGAGAGGTGGGAGCCACAGGTGGAGAAGGCCTTGCGGATGCCCCTGGCAGAAGGGACCCTGAGGATGGAGGACACAATCCGTGCATAAGACATGACAATGAGTAGGAATGGGATGACGAGAATGAGCCCTCCCATGATAAATATCACCAACTCATTGACTCGAGTGTCAGAGCAGGCCAGCTTCAGCAGAGCAGACATGTCACAGAAAAAGTGGGGGATTATGCTGTCGGCACAGAAACACAATCTGGCCATGAGGAGAGTGTGTAACATAGCATGGAACATGGTCAGCACCCAGGACAGCACAACCAGGGAGAGACAGAGCTTGGAGCTCATGATAATGGTGTAGTGGAGGGGGAAGCAGATGGCCACATAGCGGTCATAGGCCATGGCCACTAGGAGGAAACTCTCCAGGTCTGCAAAAAACAGAAAGAAGTACATTTGGGTCAGGCAGCCGGCATAGGGGATGGATGAGTCTTGGCTCTGCATGGTTTGCAACAATTTCGGAATGGTCACAGAAGAGAAGCAGATATCAGAGAAAGACAAATTGCTGAGAAAAAAATACATGGGTGTGTGCAGGTGGGAGTCCAGGCAAATCAGGAAAATTATGAGGAGATTCCCCAGTACGGTGATAAGATACATGGCCAGGAACAGGACATAAAACGGATTTTGTTGCTCTGGCTCAATTGGCAGGCCCAGAAGGAGGAAGACTGAGACAATAGTTTGATTTCTTCTTGTCATGGTCTGTGTCCTTTAGGAGGAAATAATGGTGTGCATTAAAAAACTGAATAAAAATGAAAATATTTCTAAGATACATGGTCTGTAAGTTGTTCTGCAGTGATTGATTTCATCCTTGTTATCCACAACACTCTATAACCACAAATATAACAAATCACTTAACCTAATCATTTTCTGGCTCAATTTTTTTTCTAGTTAATTAGCATTTAATAATATTGACTCTTCCATACCTTCTGAAACATTCTGATCCCTTCTGTGCAATCATCCTGTTTCTTAGCTCTTCATTCTCAATAACTGTGATTGGTGTCTTCCATAACAGAATTTTATATATTGGTGTTTTCTTGGGCTTTTTTTCCTAAATCCTATTCTCTTATAATGCTACATAGACAGCCCTAAAAGAGTTGCTTACTCCCATGGCATAAATTACCATCTAAACCTCATGGACAGACCTCTATCACCGTCAGAACTGTATTCCCAACTGTGTAGTGATTATCTCATCATATAATATCACAAGCATTTTCAGCTCCACAGACCGCAAATAAAGCTCATGATCTCACCCTGCCCCTCTCCTAATCTGTGCCTCCAAGTCTCTCACATCTCAGTAAAAGAAATCCAGGCTCAAGTCATACACCTGAGAGTCTTCTTTTACTCCCTCCTTTCTGTCATTATCAACATCCAGTCTATGAAGTCCTATATATTCTGACACGATAAATCTCTTTCTCATTTATCCACTCCTTATCTCAACCATCACTATCCTGGCTGGGCTGACATCATGTCTTGTCTGCACTATTGAAACAGCCTCTTCACTCATCTCCTTGTGTCCATGCTTGAATACTCTCCTTTAATATCCTTCGTTCACACTGCAGTATTCTAAGATGAAAATCTGATCATCATTCTCCCTAAAGTCTTCATAGATTCTCACTGCTCTTAAGATAAAGGCAAAATTCCTTTCAAGGACACAAAGTTGCTTCCTGACCTGACCCTGGCTTACCTCCACAGCTTCATCTGGCCCCATAGTGACATACACTCACCTCTCCAGAAATGCTGGATTTGAAAGTCACAATTTCTTGCCTCCAGACTTTTCCACTTGCTGGCCCCCATGCCTAGCATCTTCCTCCCCCTGCCTCTTCACCTGGGTTTGCCCTACTTATCCTTCAGGCATATTAAACATCACTTACTCAGCTACACCTCTCCTGTCCCCTCCAGACCAAGTGATCCTGCTATGTTTCCACAGGATCTGTGCTTTTCCCTAATACTGCCCAAGGTATTGTGTATAGCTGTCCTCCCTAATGGACTGTAAACTTCATGCAGGAAAGGCCGTGTCTGCCTTCATGACTACAGAAGTGCTAGCACCTGACACGGTGCCTGGATGTAGCCAGTGTTTCGTAAATATTTATTGGCTGTTCTTCAGGCTGAGACATGCATTCCTTCAACTTTACAGACAGCAAACTCCTATTAGAATATCTACTCCTACTAAATACTCTCAGAACAAGAACTTACTAGTTTTTGACATTTTATTATAGAATTCCCTGACATAATCTCTAACTCATGGAAAATTTGGACTACTTCAACCACACTGCTCTTTAACTGAAACAGACAACCCAGTATACACATCCACATCATCACTTTTTCCTTGTGTTGTATCCATAGGATTCAGTGGTATTGCCATAAAAAAAATCTCATGTATAGACAGGTTTAGTAATTTGTGGAGGAAAGGAAAAAATAAAGGTAATTTCTACCCTTGAGACCTCACTCCAGTGCTTCTCCAGACACCCACACCTCAGCGAGTCCCTCAGAGCTAAGAAAGCTCAGTAGGAGCATTAAGGAATATTAAAAGTTCCCTCCCTGAAGAAGCATAACTGAGTCCAATGGCTAGAATTTTCACCCTGCTGATGCTGTTTGAGCCACATTAAAATTTTTTATACGTGGACATATGTGCTGGTGTTGCAGCAGATAATGACATCAAGTGAAGTTTCATACACCTCATTTATCAGAATTTTTCTCCTCTGGAAAATGAGCGGGCAGCATCCCTGGTGCGAACGTCTCATTAGGAAGCACAGACCACAGAGCTAGCAGACACTGCCACAGATCAGGCGTAGGAGCTTCAGCTGCTCCATTAACGATGCCTCTCATCTTGCTCACAGGGCCAATCAATGGTTCTCGGTCTGGGAGGCCCAAGAGGCAGTGCTTCTAAAAATCTACATATGAACTGCCTAAGGGTCCTGTGAAATGCTAATTTTGATGTTGTAGATTTGCAGTGGTGCCTAAAATTCTACAATTTTTTAGGCACTAAATTTTATATTTTCTGATGCCAAGTCTGCTGGTCTGTGGACCACTTTAAGTAGTAAGGACACACATTTTTAAAATACTGATTACTGTACCAGTAAATGTAATCAGATTCCTGAGGGGAGAGGGCTATCCAAAGAATTTTAAAGCTCCTAATGTAATTCAAATATATATTCCAGGGTTAAGAACCTGTGTATTAAATGCTTGCCTCAGAGATCCGTTAAAATGATACAATCTTGTGAGATGCATTATGTAGTAATACTTACGAATGCTATAATTAATAAAAAGACTCAATGTAACTATGAACATCAATCAAAATAGTTCTAGAATGTGGGAAAGTCTTGGGAGCCAGGGAAGTAAAGAAAAGGAGGGTTACCATACCCGAAGCACCATCCTACAGAACATCATACAACCTGGGAAAGCAAGACCCTCAGGTTGGAAGGACCCTAAGAGACCAGCTCATTCACCCTCTGCCCAACTTACTTAGTGTGTCTGAGCACTCCAGGAGACTAACCTAAGGTCCTGTTTACCTTTATTTACAAAGATATGTAAAGTGACAGCCTCTGTAGTTGTCACTTGTGTCTGCAACATCCCTTCTCACATCTCCCGTTCTACACATCCCTGGGACTAAGGGGCTCTGGATCCCAAAGGAGTCTAGATCCTAAAGGAACTCATTAAAACACAGAAATTACCCAGGACCCCTTAGGACAAATGCTCTCAGAGTTTTGGAGCAGTGATTGACTACATCACCCATCATACCTGATCATGCTTTGGTGGTGGGGGGGGGGGGTAGGGGGGGCGGTGAGGATAGACAGAAGCTCATATATGGATGCTCAATCACTGCCTGTTTAGGGAATGGACAGTAGTCCTGTGGGGCTGGAGCCTACATTTTGGGAGGTGAAGGAGGATGGTTGGAGAAGTCATAGAAACAAAGAGGGACCAGACTGTGAATATCCTAAAACATCTTACAGTGTAAGAGGCTTTATCTTGTAGGCAACAAGATGTCATCAGCTGTCTTTGAGCAAAATGTCATGAAAGACATATTTTGGAAAGATTCCCAGGGTGGCATGATCTCTCACTACAACCTAGTTCCTCATAAACATACTCGAAGGGAGAGATAAACCTGCAGCTAATAAAAATTAGAGCTCTATGACCCAACCATATGCAGATACAGAGAAAGTACTAGAGTAAAAGAGACCTCTCCCAGAGTATGTTCAAGTCAGCTTTGCACAAAGATAGAAACCTAGATTTTTCATTCCTCTGAGGTATGTCTAGCTTCTCACCTCCGTAGGAAACTTTAATAGCACCCCACCACCACTATCACCTCTATCATTCTCCATATGTGTCAGATTATCTAGTTTCCAGCTCTTTCTTACACTGCATTGATCACAAAGCCACAAGCTAGTATTTATAACTCCTTCTTCTATACTTCCTCTATATGTATGACTTCAGCTAGATGGTTTCTTTATATTCAACCTTCATTCCTTGGGAGTCTGAATCCTCAGTGTTATTGCCTTTATTGGGTTGCTGTAGTTTTCCATTATATTTTACTAAGTGGTACTCCAAAGAATCTCCTGGGTATGACAGTGCTTCCTCAATGTGTAGAGAAATTCATTTTTCTACTGTTAATTTGGATTGAATTACTCCAGACAGTATGGTAACTCCTTTGTTTGCCTGTTAGTTCAGTAACATAAAGAACTTAAAATGGCCAAGTGGCAGTCTCAGCTTCTAGTAGAATAAAACCATTAAAGCACTCCTTGGGAACTGCACCAGACACTTCTTGTGCACCACTTCAGATTCTCTTCAGACGGTCTTTTATTCCAGCTACAGCTGCGGTAACCAGTTCTGTAGACTCCAACCAGCTCTATGGAGACACAATCTAACTGCATTACCTCAGGCCTGCTCCACCTGCTTATTGCATCCTGTCATAGGGTTTTCCTGCTTCCATGGAGTAGAATACCATCGGAAGCCAGTTTAATATTCATCTGTACACAACCCGAAAGTGTAAGGAAGTTTAGGATCCATGGGCCAACCCTTAAAAAACAAGTGGTCGCAGGGCACCTAGGTGGCTCAGTTGTTTGAGCATCCAACTTTGGCTCAGGTCATGATCTTGCAGTTCATGGGTTCGAGCCCCACATCAGGCTCGCTGCTGCCAGCTGTCAGATCCCCTGTCCCCCTCTCTCTATCCCTCCCCAACTTGCACTTTCCCAAAAAATAAATATTAAAAAAAAAAAAAAGTGGGAGCTGATGAATATATGCTTCCCCGGTTTTCATTAAGGTGGATGATCCTATGATGCATTTCATCAAGTCTTATACACCCCAGTAGTGGCCAACTTAAATAAGCCACCTGGGTTACTGGTTTTCCCTTCTTTGCTTCTGTCTCTTCCCCTGTGAGGTAACAGTCCCAAATAAACTACTAGTGAATAATAAGACTTCGTCTCAGTGTCTGCATTTGGGGCAAACCAGACTACAACAGAACATAAGATCTCTAAATTAGCAGCCCAAAATTGTGGAGGTGGGAAGCAAAAATTTTGTGAGTACATTATTTGGTCTAATAATAACAAAACTCAGTCCTGCTACCACCCTTTGATTCCTGGACCCATGAATCAAAGCTATGGAAGAAATAGCACCACATATGGGTTCCTGGTTCAAAGTATATACCATATTTTAAAGGAGCGTACATGAATCTTTCTGGATGTGATCTCCCAACTGGCATCACAACTGAATCTTTGCTATAAAGCAGTAACTACAAAGCTAGAAAGGAACTTGCTATCATCTTCTGTATCCTCCTTTCATGCACCTTCTGAGGGATTCCTCCACCATGATTATTTTTCAAGCTGGAGATTATCACTCCCCTCCACTTGTTTGCTTCATAGACAGGTAAACAATAGAGATCCAAAAAATGAGGGCAGGGAGAGGATGTAGAGAGGAAAGACCAGAGTGCAAATGTATTTTAGAAAGACAGATATGAGAAGTAAAGAGAGAATTAAATGCAAATTATATATATATATATATATATATATATATATATATATATATGTATGTATAATACATGCTTACTAAATACTTTAAAGTAATAAAATGAACTTCATAGACTAACAGCTCCAGTATAATGCCTGGTAACAGTACTGATAGTGGGCACCCTTGTCTTATTCCTGACTTTAGAGGGAACGTCTCTTTATTTCCCCATTAGGCTTGATGTTGGCTTTTGTGCTGACTCAAATGCATTATTACTTCATGTTAAATAAGTATCTATTCCTATTATATTGAACATTTTTATCCAAAATGGTTAATTTTAGCAAATGCACCACTGTCATAAAAAAAAACTCTTCCCACATTTAAAAGGACTGAAATATTTTAATTCAACAAATGAAATACAGAAAAACAGTAGCTATAAAACCATGGAGATGATAACTTAATAACAAAAATGCTTTAAATTATACTATTTAAACTTCCTTCATCACTATTTAAATTTCACTCATTATATTAGTATAATACCTCATCTCAGCATCTGCAATTTTAACAAATGCTTGGAAAGTTTTTTGTTCAGAAACAGATGCTGGTCTGACAGAAACACATTTGAAAATATTCTTTTTCTGGTCATAATTTCCAACACACCTATGAACTCGGCCTCTAATCAGTCTTGGAAGTTCACGATCCTGTTTTTAAAAAAATAAATATCAATAGTTATTTTTTTACTTCATCTGAATTTCAATTTTTTGAAACTAAAAATATAATCAACTAAATATCAATCACCTCAAAATGCTGTAATTCCCTCAGCTGACTTAGAGCCCCACGGCTGACAAGACCATAATAGCTGGGCATATAGGGGTGCCCTGTCACAGAGGAAAAACCTTCACTTGCGTAGGGCTCCTTACAAGCTGGTGAGCTATTGCTTCTTAAAAGACTGAATAATTCCCACTGTAATGGCACATGAATTATTCATTTCTATTAGACTGCTAGAGTTCCACTTTTAGTAGATGGTAGACCAGGTAGTTTAGGCCAAGTCTCTAGCTAAGAACAACTAGAATAACTGGATGAAATATTTATATCTTCTTGTAGACATTAGAGAGATACCAACGCAGTGGGGGAATACAGAGACACCCATTTGGGAGAAGACAGAGGTCCAGAATGCGGCCTGACATTTAGGGATGTTTCTCACTGAGGTTCTGTATCAAGTATAGTCAAGGCAGTTAAGAGTCTAAAAAACTGAGCACAGTTTTTGACAGGCTCCCAGGACCGGGAGATAAAAAACAGAGTCAGAGGTCCACAAGGAAAAGAGATTCTGGTCACTACCTCCACCATCACCCCCAGCTTAGAGTTAGGACCCAAAAGGACCCATGCCTTAATGGGACTAGTAAAACAGGAAAAAAAAAACAGTAACAGGAAAAACACAGCCAGCATCAATTCCTCTTAACCATGAATAAAATTATTCTGGAATTGCTTTCACCAAATGGTCATAAAAAGCACTAGCTATAAGGGGTAATATTGATAATTGCTAAAAGGACTATATTAAAATGAAGAATTTCTGTTCCTCAAAAGCTACCGTTAAGAAAAAGCAAACTATAGAGTATGAGAAAATATTTGCAAGACAAATAATGGACAAAAACTTGTACCCAGAATAGTTACAAAAACAAAAACAAACAAAAAAACAAAAACAAAACCAACTCCTCTAAATAAATAAGGACGAAACAATAACTCAATAGAAAAAAAGAATAAGAGGCCTGAACAGACTTTAAAGAAGGTATCTAAGTGGCCAGTGAACATATATAAGGTGTTCAACCTCATTAGTCACCAGGGAATGTAAAGAAGTAAGACAGCACTAAACACCCCCTAGAATAGCTGAAACAAAAAAGACTGACAGTACTAAGTGTTGATAAGAATACAGAAAAACTAAAACTCACCTACACTGACTGTGAGTGTGTAAACTGGTACAACCCTTTGGAAAATTCTTTGGTGAATAACTACTATATTGGAATATACAGCTACACAATGATACAGTGATTTTACTTCTAGGTAGATGCTCAGCAGAAATGCGTGCATATGCATGAAAAACATAACAGAAGAATATTCCCAGAGCATTATTCCTAACAGCAAAAAATCTGGAAACAACTCAGATGCCACCAACAGTAGGAGAGAAAATTAAATTGTTTTACAACAGAATACTGTACATAGAAATATAAATAAGTGGGCTATAGCTACATGCAACAACACAGATGAATTTTACAAACATTGTGTTGAGGGAAAGACATAAAAGATGTACCATATAATATTATTTATATAAAGTTCAAAACTAAGCAGAATTAATTTGTGATATTAAAAGTCAGGATAGTAGTTACTTTTAGGTAGAGACAGGAGATAGATAGTGTGAGGAGACACAAGGATACATAGGGTGACAATATTCTATTTCTTAACCTTGGTAATGTTCACTTTGTGACACTTCACAGATACTTCATAGAACTGCACAATTATGATTTTTACACTTTTAGGTATATATTATACTTCAATAAAAAATTTTAAGCTTATCAGACTAGAGAAAACTAAGTATTAAAAATATTACAGAAATTAATAACATAATTACTATTTCTTGATCATCTACTCTATGTCAAATGCTATACATTCATGTTTTATCATCTTATCTCCAAAATAACCTTTCAAAGTAGGAATTAGTCTCCCCATTTCACAGATTAAAAAAACTCGTAAAGTTGAAGTAGCTTTACTCAAGGTCATAAAACTAGTAAATGGTGGGAGTAAAAACTGGAATCCAAGTCTGATTTTGGAATCAAGGACAAGTTCAGAATTAATACCCAACTCTTCTATAATGTATGTAAGTTAAAAGTCTGCAGCCTCCTTTGTGATCTCCACCCTCCTTTGTCACCCTCAGCCTTCTTTGTCACAAAGAGTCTTTTCTATATCCCAACCCACTCTTTGACTTCTTCAATTTTAAAGCCACTATCCTCACCCCCATCACTTACTGACTCCAGGCTCTGGTAATTATAAACTACTTGCAGTTTCCTCTACAATCCATGCTCTCTCTTAGCATATGCTGCCCTCCCATCTTACAATGCACTCCTCACGCTTCTCCCCTCCCCCAACACACTCTGGCTTTACTAGTTTTTAAATATGTAAGATAAGACAGGTTACTGCATTCTTCAAAAATTGATCTGCCCCATCCTTGCTATCTACTTCTATAGCACATTGCACATTCCTCTATCATACCATTTATCATGCCACGGTTTAACATTTATGTAAGTCTCTCTACCTGAGATTGTAATAAACTCTTTGAAAGAAAGCTATTTAGCACTTATACTCCATTTTGTATCCTTTGTATCTAGCACAGCACCTGGCAGGTGCAGGTAGGTTCTCTAGATTAGCTAAACAAATAAACTTTAATGTCAGAACTAAAACCAAACAAAATGCTGAAAGTACTACTAAATTGTTAACAGAATTTCTACTGCAATGTAATTACAGCCTACATTTGTATGTTTTGTTGGCACAGGCTTTGCAAAGAATATTTAAACAAATACTCACGATTTCGTAAAATACACAAGGCAGAGTAGTTTTCCCGTCTCTCATAAGGAAAGTCTTTGAATAATACGGACCAGGTGTAACAGCTGAATCAAGAACAGCTAAGCAACATTAAAATGGGGGAGGGGGGAGAAACAGTTGGTAAATGTAAATAAAACTTAACAGTGAGAAGTGACATTTAAATACTATTCCTACACCAAGCTCTCCTACTTTTATTTATACAATAATAAAGACAACACTTTAAGAGGGAATGACATTTCTGAAACTGCTTTATACCAAGGAAAGCAAAATTTTTGGCCTTGTCTAATTCAGGAACAGGTTATGTGCAAAAGTTCATACCATTGATAATATTTGGCCATTTGATTCTTTTTTCTTATGGTGTGTTCTATAGAGTGGTTAAATCCTCAGACCACTCTATATTATAATAATAAAATACAAAAATATAATGAATAAGCATCATGGTTTAATGAAGGAAAAAACACTGAATTAGAATCAGAAATCATTTATTTGCATTCCAGTTCAACTTAACTAAATTGAGCACATTGTTTAACCTCTTTCAAATCTGTTTCATATATAAAATGCAAATAATATTTCATGTTTATTTCAATAAATTATCAAATGAGAGCATTATTCATTCTTTAATAACCACCTGTTGAGTACTGACAGTGAACATTTGTTATTTTGAGGTCAGTCTCCATTCCCCCTAATAATACCCAGATTTTCCTTTAGGAAACCTCTGCTATGTCATTCTTAGCCATATGATTTGGATAGGATCTGACCGACCCACAGATCCAGGAGACTAATTTATTTTTTTTTTTAATTTTTTTTTTTATTGCTTTTATTTATTTTTTAGACAGAGAGAGACAGAGTATGAGCAGGGGAGGGGCAGAGAGAGAGGGAGACACAGAATCTGAAGCAGTCTCCAGGCTCTGAGCTGTCAGCACAGAGCCCGATGCGGGGCTTGAACTCACAGACTGTGAGATCATGACCTGAGCTGAAGTCAGACGCTTAACTGACTGAGCCACCGAGGCGCCCCTCCAGGAGACTAATTTAACCCATCAGCATATCCCATTCCCAGCTACAGAGTTCAAGATTGGCTAGTCATTTGCTAGTTTCTGGAAAACACAAGGAGAAGGAACTATCAACAAATGTGACAGTGTGGTATAAGCATGTGTGGTACAGAAAATTTTGATAGTCATCTTAATACCAAAAGGAAAGAGTCAGAAGTGCTGGAGAGACCACATTTGGAGCTTCAGGATGAAGCCAACACTGTGATAGGACAGAAAGATGGCTAAAATCAAAAACATAATTCTAGATGAATATTAATACATGTATTTTAAAACACATAGAGCAAAAAATATAAATTGTGAAATCAGATGTGCATAGTAAAATTATAAAAGCATGGACAGGAAAGATACCACAGGGATTATCTCTAGAGAAGAAGAAACAAGGATGGGAGCTTCAAATAGATCTATAACATAGGTATGTGGATATTTATATTCTCTATTTTTCTATATATTTAGAATATTAAATAATTTAAACAGTACTAAATATTTATTTTATTTGAATTAAAAGAAATATGTTTTGAGTCTCTATTTCTTGTTTATCTCTTCATTCTAGGTAAAATCAAATTCTGGAAACATTCTAAAAACTTTTAAGTAATAATTTAAGAAACAGATTAATCATAGGGTGTTTTCTCCTATCACTAAAGGATTCTTCATAGATGTTCTTTTAGAGTATTTAAAATATGATTTAACGGGGCGCCTGGGTGGCGCAGTCGGTTAAGCGTCCGACTTCAGCCAGGTCACGATCTCGCGGTCCGTGAGTTCGAGCCCCGCGTCGGGCTCTGGGCTGATGGCTCAGAGCCTGGAGCCTGTTTCCGATTCTGTGTCTCCCTCTCTCTCTGCCCCTCCCCCGTTCATGCTCTGTCTCTTTCTGTCCCAAAAATAAATAAACGTTGAAAAAAAAAAAAAAAATTTAAAAAAAAAAAAATAAATAAAATATGATTTAACTATATACGAAATTACTACTGGATTTAGTATAATATAGTACAAAGAACACCAGATTGAGAATAAAGGAGATTTGGTTTTTAGATCCATTTCTGCAGCTAACTTGCTTTGTTATAGTCAAATGTACTCTAATGAATTGCCCCATTTCTTCACCTACCTCAAGGATTAACTTAGAGCCCTTGTAACAATCTTTCCAGTTTTAACATTATAAATCAGAAGAATATTACCATAAATAACCAAATACATCTTAAGTCACCCAAATCAATGACAAATTCAGGAATTGAAGAAAATCCTAATAAAACATAATCTCCTTTTGCAAATTTTATTTTTCTTTAAGGTTCCCTAGGTATTCCTATTGACATTCAAAATTATCGTCCAAATAGTATTACTGAGGTTTTTTGAAGTACCATACCTACCCAATATTTCAAAAAGAAGTACAGTTTTCTGTGCATGTTCACACCAGTACTTCATGCTTTCAATCACTGCAGATATAATTCTTAAAGAATTATCTTTTTCCTTAAGCTTTAACTGATACAATGAGCCTTCCTTTTGAAAAAATAAAAACACAGCATTAGAAAATCCTTTCATTTTTTTTTCATCATACTCTTTCACTTTCCATGTTAAAGATTCTAGGTCCCCAGGCATAAAATGTGTAATATATGCAACAAAACCCACTACTGATAATTTTAGTACAGTTATTCCCCTAAATTAAAGACATCATTAGCACTTTATAGCAGGAGAAACTAGGATTACTTAGAGACCATTAATCAAGAAGAGAATTATTTATATGAACATTCATCACTCATTTATTCACTGAGTATTTTTAAAGCAAAGAATTATTCATGTGGACATTCATTCATTTACTTGTTTTTAAAGAATCGTGTGCCAATCCTGTGATAAACACAGGTGAGTAAAACACAATTCCTTTCCCTAACGTGTTAATACTCTAAGAGGGGAGCCAGACACATTCACTCATTCATTACAAAAGTACTCATTGGCAGTTACTATGCACCAAATATTGTTAATGAGGAAACAACACTGAACAAAACAGACAAGATATCTACCCTCACAGATTCTGCCATCTAATGGACGATCCAGAAAATAAACAAATAAATACATAATTGAATGTCAGGAATTGATATATCCTATGCATTTTTTAAAAACAGGGTAAAAGGATAAAGACAGATAGGAATTATTAAATACGTTGATGAAATGAGGACTGAGAAACACTAAAGTATAAAGTCCCTGAGATGGGAATTGTGTTTGGCCTTTTAAAAAATCAACTAAGAATACAGTGTGTTAAGTTATTAATTTGGGGGGGAGGGTACTTTCCTTTGTGAGGGTGGGGACACATCAAAGAACAACTGATGGGACTTTTTTTCCAACTACAATTACTTTCTTTCTCCTCCTCTTCGTAACCAAAATACCAATGCCTCCCATTGAGAGCTACTGCCATAATGAACAACTGTTACTAAGGTAAACTATGTCATATCATTCTTGTATACAAGGAAACATAAGGTTGAAAGCCACTGTGATATATGCTATATTAGTCAGATTTCTAGCAAAAAAAAAACAAACTTTCTGTTGAAAAGACTTCTTACGAGTGTATGTACAGAACAAGCACAGGGTACTTAAGCCCTCAAAGACTAACAACAATAAGAAACTACTGTCACTCCTAGGCTGAAAGGACAAAGGGATGAAATAAAATTACCACACCTGTGAAAGGTGGACTCATGGAGGGGCTGTATCATTTAGGATCAGCTACTGACTATGACACAACATTTAAACAGGGAGAAAATGGGAAACCCCAAACTTTCTCCCCACCCTCTAATTTCCTGCCAGTGACCCCAACTGGCTGATCCCTAACAGGAGCTAGCCTAGGGACCTCAGGATGCTGTACTGTGTAGGACAATTCAGCCTTCCAAAACACAGACAAGAGTAGAGTGTAAAGAATCTACTGAGCCAGGGCACAAGGGAAGGAAGGTAGTGAACAACCAGCACATAGAATATACTAAAGATATTTACAAAGAACAATTAGAGCAAAGAGTGGTGATAGGAGGAAATAAGGCTGAGGTACAGATATAGAGAAAAATATACAGAGTGCATATCATGGTCAGAGAATTGTGAAGGGTCTGAAATGGCTAGTGTATTGGAGAATTAGTAGATTATGGAATACGAAACTGGAAAGGTACAATAAATTCTGACTTGCAGTCCAAATCTATCCTGCTATTTTTGTAAATTTTCATTGGAACACAGCCAAGCCTATTCATTTATGTATTGTCTATGGCTGCTTGCAAGCTACAAAGGCAGAGTTGAGTGGTATAGCTAAGAGACTATATGACCCATAAAGTAAAAAATATTTACTATCTGGCCCTTTAAGGAAGAACTTTGAGAATTTCTATAAGTAACGGATAAACTCATCATCCCAACAATCAATAAACAGTGAAATTCAGAACCCGGTAAGATACTCTAAAGCAACCATGAACAGGAGCGGCCATTCACAACCTCTAAGAAAATATTTTGGAAATGAACATTCATCCACTCCAATGGAACTAGATATTTGTGTTAACCAAGAAATGCATGCCATGGGATTGATTTTAAATGCTCTTATCGCTGTAAACTTCTAAATATTTATCTCATTTTTTAAATGTAAATACAAAAATGTAAATAATTCATATTTAAAAGTTTACCTTGAGAGTGCTTTCTTCTGGAATATAATCCAACATTTTCTTCTTAAATTGGTTTTGTTGAAAATTAGACTTAAATGCCTGTAATGCACTGTTTTTGTCTAGACCTCTCATTGTGGAGCCAGGTATTTTTGATGAATGTGTTTCTCTGAGTACTTCAGTTTCTCTTTGATGAGATGAGTTAGGAGGTTCGGATATTTTCAACTGTTTCTGTTGTTGAGCTCCCCAACTCCTTGGACAAGAATTTATTCTGTCATTTGCCACTAAGTTTGTCCTTTCACATTGAGGCCTAAAATCATTTCTATCCCAAGTTTTCCAGCTAGTATTTTTGTTGTCATCTCTGCAGCTGTAATAGTTTAAAATTAATATTAGTTTTTATTTCTATATACTTTTCCTTTTAAAAAATTAATAGTGAAAAATTGTGGTTTATAAAGTACCTTGTAACTACTGACTAGTTGGAAATTCCAAATACATTATCATAACAACTCTACAATATATTATACCTCTCTTTTTAGGTGAGGAAACTGAGGGACAAAACAACTTGCATGAAGTTATATAGCAAGTTACTATCAATCTGGAACCCAGAGAATCCTACTCTCCCCACGCAGATTCCAGTGCTACAAAGTATATTTTTAAACCATATAAGCCTTCATATGACAGTGGTTGTCTCTGAGTGTAAGATTTTAAGGACATTTTCTTGCTTCTTTATATATTTATTTTTAAATTTTCTACAAAGTAAAATTTTTACAAGTTAAACTATGGCTTATAGATGATTCTAAATAACGAGAATAAATATAGGCAGTATAGGTAACTATTTAATTAGAAATTTTGTACTTTTACTACATAGCTTAAAAGCCCAACTTATGATTCTGTTGCAGGATTTTATTATATTAATCTAAGGGAGTTGGATCAATTTAATCTATGAGGAGATCAGAACTGATAAGAACATAATGTTAATGAGGCCAAAATCAAAAGTATAATTTCTTTTGATAACTAGTATAATTCATACTAGTTAAGAGTTCCACAAGGAGAAACTAGTCCAGGTCACAAATTCTCATTTCTGAATAATTTTTCTGAAAATATCACCAGGATCACAAGGGGGCAAATAACACAACTCATCCCTCGTTAGAGAAAATAATCCAAGAAAAGGTCCTGGTTTCCTAGAGACCAGGCACAAGTCCAGACTGTATGGGGCCTGAAGCTTGTATGATGTGAAGAGGTTTCTCAAGTAAATTAGGTGCAAAAGTAGGTATGAAAATAATGAGAAAAGAAATCACAAATAATTACAAAATTTTAAAAGGTGATAAATATCGCAAACATCACAATATCCAGGAAAAAATGTTACTGGCATTTTTATTAGTTAATTGTCTGATATACCTCTATAAAACTTTTCCTACATCGATCACCTCCTCATATGACAGCAATTTTATTTCCAATAGTGAGAACAGAAACATAATTTTGTCTTTCCATGACTATGGGATAACTTGTATTACTCAGTTTAGAAAAGTTTCTTTCAGCTTCCCAACTCCTTACTGGTAAACAACACATCTGCAACCTGCTCCAATGCTTTTGTCTAGGAGGTGCTCCTGGCCTGGGGACAAGCCCTGGAAAAACTTACAGTCCTAGGTGAGCCCACACAGTTGGTTATTATTAAGTATAAAAATTTTCTAAATGTAATTTTGTCTAGGCAAGGACAAAGAGATGAAGGAGGAGGGAAAGAAGGGGAGGAGGAGAAAGGAAGGAGAAAAAGAAAGAGAAATCTTAAGTAAACTCACCTCCAACCACTCTTGCTTCTTTCAGTATTTGATTGAATAGATTGAATAGACTTAGACATAGAATCTTGACTTCTCAGGGGAGGAGAAACTGAATGTGGCATTTGCCTTTAAAGGAAACATGTCTTATAAATATTAGTAGTTTGTTTCCAAATTGAGAAATGTAAAATGTACACGAAAAATGACATCAGTCAATAATAGACACACACAGTCACTAGTGTCCATTTTTCCACATACCCTGTGTTCAGTGTTTTCACTAAAGGAGGCAACTCTGGATTCACAGCTTCCCAGGCCCAATCTCAAAAGATATAAATAACATAGATAAAAGTAAGATAGGTAACATTTTTAAAAAATAATTATTTCATACTTATTTAATTCGTGGGAAACTAAAAGCCTGAATAAGCAGTGGACTTGAAGATATGTATGTGTTCTTTAATAGCATTGTTGTGGAATTTGTCACAGCCTGCCTTATTAATTTTTATAGATGTCTTTCTTCTCCACTGTATTTTAAACAAGGATAATAGTTTAATCTGTATCTTTTCCACAATCAATCCTAGTATATATAGTACCTTGTATTTTGTAACATGAATTCAGCGTAATCAATGTTTCTTAAACTTTTTTGACCCCAACCCACAGCAAAAAATGCATTATAGCCCAGGGGCACCTGGGTGGCTCAGTAGGTTAACCGCCAAACTCTTGATTTCAGCTCAGGTCATGATCTCATGGTTCGTTAGTTTGAGCCCCGCATCAGGCTCTGGGCTGACAGCGTGGAGCCTGCTTGGGGTTCTCTCTCCTGCTCTGCCCCTCCCCTGCTTGTGCGTGCTCTCTCTCTCTCTCTCTCTCAAAATAAATAAATAACTTGAAATAAAACTACATCATAGCCCAGAACATATATATATATATATACACACACACACACAAACATACACACACACACACACATATATACACATACACATGGTATGCATGTGTGTGCATGAGAGAAAGGAGAGAGAACATAAAACTGCACCATCAACTTGTATCCTTACTATCTGTGATGCACTCTCATATTTTCTATTCTACTTTATTCTCTTCTATTTCCTTCTTTAAAGATTAACTTTTTCCCAATCGGACTAATGGATCAAGACACAAATTTGAAAATCACTGATCTAGTCCTATCTTTTACCCAGTATAAGAATCTTATAGATCTCTGACAGATTGTAATCCTGGTCAGAGTTTGGCCAGTTCAGTACTTCAGGAGGATGAACATTTCCCTATGGAGTAGCTCCAAATGCTGTTATTTTTCAAGGCCAACATTCATGCTATTTATAAAAATATTTTAAACGTCAGAGAAATTTTTTAGATGGCAGAGGATGACCAGATAAATGCCCATTTATGTATATCCATATGAATTTTTATCTTTTATCCATAAAAATGAGAGTAATATAAAATTCCTATTTTAAATTCCTCAAACATGAAAGAAAATAATTACAGCTTAGAAGCAGACTAAGTAAGGTCTATGGTAGCACATTGGATGAAATCAACAAATATATATATTTTATATTTATATGTGGCTATATATATAAAGAGATTTTAAAAATCCAGTTGCAAAAGAGCCTATTAAAGATTTTTAAAGTATCCTCAAAATTATATAAATGTATATAACCAGCATATACCAAGTATATTTCAGAATACCTGCCTATCCATGCCCTTCTTCTTAAGAGAAATAAAAAGTCAGCAAACATTAAGACCTCTCTGCACCCACCACCACAGCTAATTGTTACAGAGATGAGAGGCCTAATCATAAAGCTAAACCAGAATTTTAATGACCTCACTGAAAAAGATGTGCTGAACCAAAGGCTCTCTGTCTCTAGAATTTAATCAAAAGATACAGAAGGCAGTCAACAGTAGACTCTGAAAACTAGAACTAAAAAGGCTATGTTAACTCCCAGCAAGGGCAATTCAGTTCATGGGCTAGTTGAAGCTATAAGGAAGCCAACTGGATGAGAGAAATGAAGCATCAAATGAAGAAAGGCAAAAATGCTAAGAGAAGAGAAAAAAGCCAAGCAGCAGAAATGTTAGGCTTCTACCCTGCTACCCCCATTTTTCCTGTGTTCACATGCATACTTATCCCTATTCCTGATGCAACTTGAGTTTCTCCATTCTTTATCACCACATGCCTAAGTCACAATATCCATGTATCTTGAAAAAGAAAAACACAAATCTTTACAATGTGGGTTACAACTTCATTAGAACAAAGGCTCCAGATCTAAGATACTCCATTTAAATGCTAAGCCATCCTTGTAGACAAGGAAACTCAAACTACTGTACTGGAATGTTCAGAAAGAGCCAAGTAATCCCTGTATTTGGATGGTGGAAAGAAGAAAAAGTAAACTTTCTATTTCCATTATAATAAAATAAAAATGGTAATTTTCTATAATCTTCATTCTTATTTTCACCTTATTTTCTTACCTGTTGGTAAAGGAGGGAAGTCATAACTGTCAGAAGCAGTACTGATACTTGGATCATTTGTAAGTGGATTAGAGGTTAATGGCTGTCTATTCCTCTTTTTCTGATTGAACAATGGTACAGGCAAACAGCCTAAATTATATATATCAATAAATTAGTACATAATAGGCAAATAGTCGATCTAGTTATAGAGTAACTGTATAATATACAACTTGAATTTGTCTACTTCTGTATGTTAATTTTATATTTATTATAGATATATTTCTACATCTTTGGATTGATTTTTACATTCTTTTTAAGATCCCAAATAGCCTCATTTGTCTCTACAAAAACTCCTTTCTTGTTCTACATTAACACTGACTTAATTCCTCTTGTTTGAAAGTAATTCCCATCTCCTTCCTTACCCCCTGACCCTTTCTAAATCCACTTTTTGTTTTCCTTATTTCCCTCCTGTGCTTGCTTATTACCATGTCAACTGGAGGGGATCCTTTAAATACAACAGAGGTGAGGGAGAACCAAACTTTGATCCCTGCTTTCCAAAACCCTAACCACTCTTTATACTATGATAGCACACTCTTTAGGGCCACAGTTCTCATTTGACCAAGATTTACACAGACTTGTGCTTAACATGCCAGCTCCTAGACCCCACTGTCATAGATTTTACTTCAGCAGATTTAGTTTGGAATCCAAAACTCTACAATTTTAACAAGCACTCCAGTTGTCTCTAATGCATATTGTCTGTGGGTCACTTTTAGAACGCCTTAAAGTGATAATATCCAGTCCACATGAGAATAAATAAATATTACCTCCAAGCTATCCAGATGGGAGGCCCGGGATCTCAAGTCAAGCCAAGAGTTAGAATTTATAAACACTAAAACTAGAAGGGATCTCAGAGCAAAAAAGGGATCCAAAAAGCTTGCACAGTGCCACAACAGAAACTAAGGTTCCCAAATCTCAATTCAGGTATCTTGCCACTAGACCATACTCTAGTTGGTCCATCAACATGTACTATGGGAGAATATAGTCTCTGTGATAACTATCTGATGAAAAGCTGGGAAAATTATGTGAGCTCTGAAATCAGACTGCGTGGGTTTGAATCACAACTTCAAAATATAAACTTGGGCAATTTCCTTAAACTCATTGTGCTAATATGACATACATAGAGAGGCAGGATAATATAGTGATTAAGAGCATGGATGCTAGAGCCTAGCATCTAGAGCTAGATTCAAATGCTGGTTCTGCCACTTCATAAGTTACTGATTTAACCCTTCTGTGCCTTAGTTTCTCATCTGGAAAACAGGGATGTTAATAATAATGCCTATCCCAGAGGGCCAGTGTAAAAATTAAATAAAATAATACATATAATGGCCAGAACACAGTACATCCGACAGTTATTACTATCTTCACGATGCATTATCACCATTTCCCTGGTTCTCTTCATTTTTACCATCTGTCCTTTTACTAACTAATAAATTGGGAAAGAAGAAATGGTAAGGGAAGTTGTTACGGAGACAGAAGTGCTTCTGGAAATATTTTAAATAAGTAGGTCACAAATACAAATAGAAATAAGCCTATTTTTTTGTTTTCAGTTTAAAAGTGCAGAACTCGGGGCGCCTGGGTGGCGCAGTCGGTTAAGCGTCCGACTTCAGCCAGGTCACGATCTCGCGGTCCGTGAGTTCGAGCCCCGCGTCGGGCTCTGGGCTGATGGCTCAGAGCCTGGAGCCTGTTTCCGATTCTGTGTCTCCCTCTCTCTCTGCCCCTCCCCCGTTCATGCTCTGTCTCTCTCTGTCCCAAAAATAAATAAAAAACGTTTAAAAAAAAAAAAAAGTGCAGAACTCAAACACATAAGGTTTGTAGAAAGAACACTAGAGTAAATCCAGGAAAGTTTCATTTTACTCCCACTTCTGTCACTATTTTGCCTTGAGTAAGTTATCTTACTTCTTTGCACCTAAAAGAGGTTAGACTATATGTTCAGTCTTCCTTAAAGTTCCTTCCAAGATGTTCCCTCTATAAACTACACAAGATTTACATGGAATATAAAAATATAGAAAATTTAAAAATAAAAGTTGCTCAATACCTGCTGTACTTCGAGTTGAATTTTCATTTAGGTTTCTCTTCATTTCCTTCAATATTAAAATCTGTAACTTTGTCTTTAGCACTCCAAATTTACAAATGAAGTTGACTAAACCTTCCAAGAAATATGCAATTCACATTATATCAACAAAAAAATCAAATTCTCAGCCTACTAATTACTGAAATTTTGATTTAACACTATGGCTTCAAAATAAGGTAAACACTTTACAGAACCCTGCTTCCCGAATAAGAATTTACAACATGATCCATTTTTCCAACTCTGTTCAAAATTGGTTATGACTGAGGTGGCTATAACCTTGCTGCCTAAACATACATTTTTTTTTTCCACACAGTCCACATAACATGTTTCACAACCAAAAACCCACAATGAAGATTCTGAACCAGATTTATAAAAGAGGGAAATGGCTACAACACTGGCAAACTGATATGCTCGCAAGGCCAGGGAGGAAACCTACACAAGTGAACTAACCACGTGAGAACACGCTCCAACTCACTTTAAAACACTGTGCAGATCACTTGGCTTTGGCCATTAACTGGAGATCCCTGTATTACAGAATACCAAAGACTAAGGCCTCAATATCCAGATTAATTGCAATAATAAATTTCTACTCAATCTATATAATTTCAACAAGTGAAACAAGGTTTTTCTTTGTTTTTTCTTCTACAACAAAATTTGTTGCAATTTTTTTCCATGTTTAGTCTCCTCCTAATATATTTCAATCCCAATTTAATGCAACAAACACCTATTACATGAAAAGGCAAAATACAAACCTAAATAAGGTAATCTCTGCTCCTAAATTCATTATCCAGTGAGGAAACAACTAAGTAACACCGCAAATCATACTGAGGTAAACAAATTTCCAAATATCACTTAAAGAAATAAAAATGGGGAAACATAAGGGCAGGGACTGCCTCTGCTTTGTTTCCAAATCTTGGGCTTGAAGCCGGATATCGCGGGCCCTTTAGAAAATATTCTTGATGTCATTCTAGGAAGCAAAACTGAGGTTACACGACGTTTTCTCCGCACAGAAATACCAACGCAACTCACACCATGAACCTAGAGTGGGGCTTACAAGGGTCATTACGTTTCTGAGTGCCATGCAAACAAAATCAACAAAAATGAGACATCCTCCCCCAGACCGGAGGGCCGGGGACGCTGAGGTGCCCCCACCCCAGCTTCTAACTGGACTCTAACGGCAGTTAGGTGGTTGGCAGCGTCGACATGCAAAAAGTTTGTTCAGTCAACACACACACACACACACAGCCCCCAAAGGCCACTAGCTCAAATGGAGGCAAGGAGGGCCTATTTTGGCCACTCCTGAGTGGTCCAGTCAGGCCTACATTCTCTTTCCAACCACCTCTCCTGACCCAGGGACTGGGGCAGTTTGGTAACTAGAGACAATACACTCTTTCCCTTCTTGGCCCTCGGGCCAACACGACACGCAACTTTAACCCTCAGGCTCCCAACCCCCAACAACTGTCACCCGTTCGCTTCGCTCCGTCGTCGTCGACGTCGCCAACACAGCCCAGTCAGCTACCGCCGACTTCCCGGCCTCTGAAGAAGCGCGAGAAGTCGAGCTTTGCGCAAGCGCACCTGCACCCGCGCCGCCCACTGCGCAGGCGCAGGAGCCACCCGCCTCTGGGGCTCGGGTGCTGTGGCATAATCCTTTCAGTGGACGGTGAGAAAAAGATGTTCACGCGCCTGTCCTTCCTGCTCGCAGCTGTGAGGTACGAGGCGCCGGATGGCTCTAGGGACGAGCCGTTCTATTCACCGCTGAGACGTACCCACGACTGGTGGCCCAACACTCCTCTTTACCCTTTCCCCAGCGCACACATTTTTTTAGGTTCCAAAACCTAAAACGTTTGTAAGACATTGGAGGTTCGCCTAGAAGAGAATAACAAGGCCTCGGGCCTGAAAAGCAGGTCATAAGGTTTGTTTGACTTTGCTTCGTGTGGGCTGAGAATTAGTCATCTGGCGGCTGGCTGGCTGCAGCGCTGAGGCCCCTGGAGAGCTGAGGCCCCGGTTAAGAGGGCCCTGCAACTCTAAGAGCAGGGACTGCACTGTGCGAGAGCTCAGTGGAGGGAAAGGGTGTTCAAGGCCCGGGAGAGGAAATGGAATGCCGCAATGACCCGGAACTCTGGCGCTGGCCAGACGCCTCTGATCTTGGCCCTATGATCTTGGGCAAGTTATTTACCCCCTCTACACCTACACTTCTCTTCTCAGTAAAGCAGGTATAACTATTTACTCAGTTCCCCTAAAACTATTAAAAGAGAAAAATGAACAGCCCTGGGGCACAGTAAATGCTCGGTAAATGTTAGCCCGTAATCAATAACAGTAGCTACCATTCACTGAGTCCTTACTATAGGCCAGGAATAGTAATTCTAGCTCTGTCTGAAGTCAAAGGCCATGTTATGTTGTTACTATATCTTCTCGCCATTTGAAGCCTGGGAGAGGTGAACAGAAATGTGAGGAGGGTCTACAGATGGAGGGAAGGTTGTTAGTACAGGCCTAGGACTTTGAGACCATGAAACATATTAGTACGGTTGACCCTTGAACGGCACAGTTTTCAACTGTACAGGTCCACTTATAGCTGGATTTTTTAGAGTGCTGTACTGTACATGTATTTTCTCTATGATTTTCTTAGTAACATTTTCTTTTCTGGAGGTTACTTTATTGTAAGGATACGATATTTAATACATATGTAAAATATGTGTTAATTGACTAGCAGTAAGGCTTCTAGTTAATAGCAGTCTATTAGTAATTTAAGTTTTAGGGAGTAAAAAGTTATAAGGGATTTTCAGCTGCTTGGGGGTCAGCGCTCCTAACCCCTGCATTGTTCCAGGGTAATCTCTAGTTTCTTATAAGGTTAGGTCAAAAGAAGGAGAATGAGTATGAATGCCAAACTCAGGAATAAGTTTGAAGTAATTGTGTCTTCATTTCATTTGGAAAAGAGAAGACTTCACAGCATAAGATGTCTGAAAAGACTTGTTAGTTGTCATGGTTCCAAAGAGAAGACTTTTATTTTTTATTTTATTATTATTATTATTACTATTACTATTAGAGTAAGAGAGAGAGTGCCAAAAAGTGGAGAGGGGCAGAGGGAGAGAGAATCCTAAGCAGGCTCCGGCTCAGTGTGGAGCCGGATGTGGGGCTCCATCCCACTACCCTGGAATCATGACCTAGCTGAAATCAAGAATCAGATGCTCAATCAACTGAGCCACCCAGGTGCCCCCCCTCAAAGAGGAGACTATTAGAAAATGAATAAAAGCTTTAGGGAAGCAGATTTTGACCTAACATATACATGTGTGCATGCATACATACACACACACACACACACACATACACACATATATAACACCCACCCATGTGCCCCCCAAATGGATTTCTCATTTAAAGAAAATATTTTAAGCCCACTATGGACAACACGCTGTGCTAAATCTGCCAGAACTGCAGAATGAGCAATGTGGAATCTTTACTAGTTGTGTATAAACTTATCTATTTTATCCCTATCTTGTTTTGGTTACATTTATTTATTTCCATCTGCAAAGTTGGTCCAGATGGGTGACAGCAAGAGGTCCATGGGGGAAGGAAAAAATAGAGTAGTTTGATTACATGACTGCTGGACAACCACATTATGTATGAGATACCTTATATGTAATATTGAGAGAAGATCTTCCTTATCCCTCAGCCATACTATTTTGGAAACAACATCTTAAATGCATCTGCCACAAAATTTCTTGCGTGGATTTATTGGACATCCAAGACTATGAAAAATTTATTCTCCCTTTGTTTCATACTACATTATTTTACTAATAATCAGGCACCGCTATCCCTACAAAACATTTATAGTGCTGGAAATTATTAGGTTTATTCTTTTAAATACTTCAAAACATTAAATATTCAACATAATAATGAGACAGTGTTGAGGGAGCATGGGACAAGCTGACAGCAATCCCCACCGCTGGCCCCTCCACCCCCCAAGTAGAATATGTGTGATATTCCTTGTTCACTTCTGGCTACCCAAGAACAAAGGAAAGGGGTTTAAGTGCTTGCCATGGTGATGTGGGAAACTAAGACAAATGAAAAATTAAATTCCCTTACTGCCTACAGTCCATTGGCAAGTCCTTGAAACCGGCAGAGTAACCTCCCTCTAGGATCTCAGCTGCCTGAATGATGACACTTTGCTGGGGGCAAAAGGGAATCTTGGCTTAACATTATCCTAACCTTGAGGATCCTGTAAGTCTACTTTCACATATAAAAATCCCTTTGGAAACTTCTTTCTCTCAACTCCCCCAAGATATGCTGGCAATCATACTCCAAGCTTATGGCCCCCTGATAGAATCTGAAGGGTCTCATGACTGAGGTTTTACTAAATGGTAATAAATGGCATTTCCCTAGCAACAGCTAGCCCCTCAAGGTCCTGGAAACTTTGCTTCCAAAATTCCTTAGAGACTTACTCTAACCCTGACCCCCTCCCAACCTGAAGGTATATAATGAGTTACCTGTCACTACCCCAAGTGCAGCGAACTCTTTCCCCCCATAGGTCCTGTCCCTGTGCTTTAATAAAATCACGTTTTTGCACCAAAGGCGTCTTCAAGAATTCTTTCTTGGCCGTCAGCTCTGCCCCCCCCCCACCCTGTCACCCCCAAAACTTCATCAATAGTGATAACTAGAAACGGTTCTACTTTATACACCATCAGTTCTCTGAACTCTCAAAAAAGAATTAGACTAGTGAAAATTTGTAGTTTTTGTAGGGCTCAAAAATTTAGTGTGCTTTGGGAAACAGGGAGTTAAAAATCTTTCGGAAGTTAACTTGGTATAAGAGTATGAAAAGCCTCTGTTGCTCTAGTTCTAAGGAAATGCTCTCTTTTTTTTCTAATAAAGCTTTCCGCAGAAGACAAACTCTGTACACAATAAACAAGGTAAGTATAGGACAGAATTACTGCAATTCACTAGCTCGCAAAAAAAGTTATTCATTTTGACATGTAAGGGAAACTTTATTTCTGAATGTTAAATGTGCTTCAAAGTGCTGATCTGTTAAAATTCCATAAAACAAGTCTCGAAATGCAAGTCATTTGTGCCAGCGACGAGTAAATAACCAAAGCAGCATTTCCAGAGAGACTAGGGCAAAGGACAGAACTAACCACAAATCAGAAAAGAAATAAAACCTAATCAAGTGTTAATAATTCACCATAGTTAGAGTTTTTAAGACCAAAGTAAATAATACAACCATAATTTGTTTACATTTGCTTTTGTTTTGAGCATCTCTACATTAGTGTTCAGTGTACATTGATGTGGATAGAAAAATCAAATGCTACATGGGCTTTTTCTTAGGTTAGAACAGTAATTTTAATGTGTAAATTTGGATTTTATTATTTTGCTTTCTCTATCTCTGCATTATAATCTCCTAAGGAAGAACATAGGGATTGGTTTATTAAACATTATGAAACATTCACATCTTACATTCTAGCATCTGTTTTGTTTGTATGCTTTTTGTTTCCTGAGCACGCTGTAGTAACTGTTTATGCGAATTCCAAAAGAGCAAAATTAGAACTTTGGGGAAGTCCAAAAATAACAGGAAGCACCCTGTTCTGTTAAAAACACTGGGCTTAGAATCAGAAAACCTGGGTCCCCGGCCCAGTTTTCTCCTGGTAGCTGAGGGACTTTTCCTTTAGCACTACAATGGCCATGTCAATGCCTAACCCACCCTGTCTTATAATGTAAATATATGAATAAACTGAGGTAATGTGGGAAATTTAATTACAAATTAAACTTCTCTGAGGTTGTGAGGAATTACTCTTGTATCCCTATCAAACAATCTGGCACTACTAGTACATAGTATTTCCAGAACTTGAAGATATTTGTCTTTCTGGATGATCAAGCATGAAATCAAATCTGATTTGGTTCAGAGTCATTTCTCCAAGGGGATGTAATCATCTTAGTATTCTGAATAGTTTCCCCTAATAAGACCCCCCGCTTGAGTAACACATTCCAGTGAAGAGTCTGGGCTTCTAGTAAATTAGACTGTGTATTATAATAAACTCATAATTCGGTTAATATATATAGCATGCCCCAAGACATTTTCAGGCATTATGAAGACTTGAAAATTATTCACAGTTGCTTTTCCTTTAATAGTAAGGCAAAACGTGGGAAAGATTCCTAAAGAAATTGACAGAGAATTACCGAAAACTTCATGAGAAGGAAATTAGGACATATTTCAAAGTAGCTTTTTACGTCCTAGTGATCATTTATTTGGTTGTTGTGTCTCTGACTATATATAAGCATACTAAACGAAATGGTGCTGGCTCCACAGGAGGTCTCTCAGGATCTCTCCGCCTTTGGCTGTTTATGGAGGTGAGATTCAAATGTGCTCAGATAATGAAAAGGCTCTGAACTCATTTCAGAGAAGAAATGTTTTGAAATGTGAGTGGAAACATAAATAGCAAATCATAGCATGCATATTATGAGCCCCTTCTTTATTTTTTATAGATTTTTAATTTTTTTCATATTTTTGAGGATTAGAAAAGTATAAACTATGTTTACTATTACAGATAGTCATGGAAGCACCATTAGGTGACATTGGCTATAGGTGAAAGGAAACCAGAATTTTTGTATTAGTATGAGAGGCTAATTTATTATTGCATTTAGATCTACTGACCATGTGAGGGAGTAAGAAGTTAAACAGCTGTATCTAGTTCATCTCTGCATATTTTAATCCAAATATGGTAAAGGGCAGGGCTAAGGAAGGGAGTGTCCCTATAATAAACAGGGCTCAGAACTTGTAACAGAATATTAAATTATACTCCGCTCAAGAGAACTCTGCACTTTGCACTTTGGTTAAAGTATCATTTAGATTTAAATCTCTAAACTTTTCTTAAGAAATTAAGTTCTATTTGATTTCCTCTTTTCTGAATTGCAGAAATCAGGTAAAACTACTTGACAAAAATGACTTCTTGTCATGTTACTGAAGATCCTATAAAAAAGGTTGCTATCTTTGGAGGAACTCATGGCAATGAATTAACAGGAGTATTTCTAGTTAAGCGCTGGCTGGAGAATGGCACTGAGATTCAGAGAACAGGGCTGGAGGTAAAACCATTTATTACCAACCCAAGAGCAGTGAAGAAGTGTACCAGATATATTGACTGTGACCTGAATCGAGTTTTTGACCCTGAAAATCTTGGGTAAGACTACATTTTGTGTTGTAGCATGTGTGCGTGTGTGTGTGTGTGTGTGTGTGTGTGTGTGAGAGAGAGAGAACACGTATATGTAGCACATGATACACGTATCCGTACGTATAGTCGCTGTTGTGAAATGGATCACTTTCACTTTTAATCATACTCCGCTATGAAGTACTCAATTACCTAAACTGGGCCTCCACATGCTCTTTTATAAACTTTTAAAAGTATCAGACTGTTCTTAACTGATTTTCTTTTTAAATGCATTCTGTACAGACTAAGACAATAACAATGGTTTTTATTTTTAAATCATATCTTTAAAAAAACAGATTTAATAGTCTTTTGTATTATATTAGTTTTGGCCTGTATGCTTGCATACATATTTGTTAGCTTCCTAGGTGGTTCACTACTATGTTTTTATACAACTATATTCATGGCAGTAATAAAGTTCTAGTCAAAAAAATTGTAATATTTCAATTAATATTTGTTGAATATGAAAAAGTGAATAAATACCCATCATCAAAAACCATCACACCACCTTGTCAAATGAGGAGTGTATGTACTGGCTTCAGCGGTGGATCCCTGAGAGATAAAAGCACTTCACTTGCATTTTCTGAATTTAAATTGCAGCTGATTCATAATACATTGCAAGCAGTGTATGCAATAGTAACACTCTAGGTATTACAATATAATACATAATATAAATAATGCTAATTATTTTTGCCTTTGTTTACATCCTTATAGCTCCTAGTATAGATATATAGGCCTCTTAGTATTTGTTTTTCACCACTTTCTTTTATTTACCTAAAAATATTATTAAACACCTACTCTTCACGGGGCACTGTGCCAGGTACTGTGGGAGTACTATGAACAAAATGGTTTCTATCCACAACGAGTTGGAAAACAACTAACTGAGATGGAACACGTGCAAAGGAACAACTCACACAGCAGCCACTGCCCTGTGTACTCATGTTCTAATAAAGGCTAACTTGAGGGGCGCCTGGGTGGCGCAGTCGGTTAAGCGTCCGACTTCAGCCAGGTCACGATCTCGCGGTCCGTGAGTTCGAGCCCCGCGTCGGGCTCTGGGCTGATGGCTCAGAGCCTGGAGCCTGTTTCCGATTCTGTGTCTCCCTCTGTCTCTGCCCCTCCCCTGTTCATGCTCTGTCTCTGTCTGTCCCAAAAATAAATAAACGTTGAAAAAAAAAAAATTTAAAAAAAAAAAAAAAAAAAAAAAAAAAAAAAAATAAAGGCTAACTTGAGTTTACAGAGTTACTTAAATTTAATCTCACAACAGATCAAATACAGTTACTACCTTTAGTACAAATATGCCTCACTTTATGAAATAGATGTTTTAGGGAGAATTATACATTTTGTGTATCAAAGCATATTTTTACTAGCATACATTTTAATTTCAGGAATGCTTTATCTTCATGACTGAGGTTATGGTGATACAATTAAGATTTTATCTATTCACCTAGGGGTGCCTGGATGGCTCAGTCGGTTAAGCTTCTGACTTGGCCTCAGGTCATGATCTCGCAGTTTGTGGGTTGGAGCCCCATGTCGGGCTCTGTGCTGACAGCTCAGAGCCTGGAGCCTGCTTCGGATTCTGTCTCTCCTTCTCTCTCTGCCCCTCCCTCGCTCATTCTCTCTCTCTGTCTCTCTCTCTCCCTCTCCAAAAATAAATAAAACATTAAAAAAATCTTTTTAAAGATTTATCTATTCACCTAAAATAGCTTTTAACTAACTCTTATAAGAATTTGTTGAAGAATAATGCTTTTAGTCGGCATGTTAACTTCTTAAATAACTCTGAAATGGACTGGGGTGGGTTTTCCTATTATGACCATCAGTAGTATGCATTGTCCGTGAGAGCAGTCTTTAAAATTAAATTCGCTTTCTGCTTCTTATACTTTAACACTATTCAGAAGCTAGGCAGTTCTCTCTCAGGGTAGTTATCACACTTATAAAATTTAATTACCTTCTCCTGACTTCCCTCTCCCAAATTTGCTCCTTTTCCTATATTCCCCATCTCAGTAATGTCACCATTACCCATCAAATCTTCTATGGAAATCAACTTAGAATCTTCCCTGTTCCTCAAGCCCCATGTCTACCAAGTCACTAAATCTTCCCGTTTATTCAAGCATTGAATATTTTGCAATCCAATACTCCTCTTCATTTTCGCTACCTTATTTCATTTCATCTGTGGACAGAGTAGCCTCCTAAAGAATCTTTTTTCATCTAGCCTTACTCCAATCCTTCCTGCCATTGACTCAGTTTAATAGCAGCCATAGGGATCATCCTGACAGGCAAATCTTATTATGCCCTTCCCCAGCTGAAAATTCTTCAAAAATCTATCTGGCATAGATTTAAGTAACTTAGTGTGATTAAAGTGCCTTTTAGGATCTTGCTCCTGCCCATTCCTTCTGCTTCATCCCTTGAGACTCTTCCTATGAGACCGGGGCCACGGGCATGAGAACTCAAAGTGTCCATTATCTTTCAAGACTTCAAGCCTTGGCTCTGAGCAACTGGGTGGTTAGTGATGCCATTACCGACATGGGGGAGAATTAGAAGCAGATCATTTGGGTGTAGAGGAACCTCACTGAGTTGTTTCATGAATTAACGTTTAAATATTTATTTTGAGAGAGAGACAGAGCATGCAAGCAGGGGAGGGGCAGAGAGAGAGGAAGAGAGAGAATCCCAAGCCGGCTCCCGGCTGTTAGCACTGAGCCCTATGCGGGGCTCCATCTCATGAACTATGAGATCGTGACCTGGGCCAAAATCAAGGGTCTGATGCTTAACCAACTGAGCCACCCAGGGGCCCCCATGAATTAACTTTTAAAATGCATACCTATCCATTAGGAACTATGTTTGGTTGCATATAATAAAAACCTGAAAACAGTGGTTTAAGTAAAGGTTTCTTTTTCACAAATCAGTCTGGAGCTTGGCAGTCGAGGGCTGGTTGTAGTGGTTCAATAATAACATAGCGCCACAGGTCTCTTCTGTCTTCCCACTGCACCTTCCTTAGTATGCAGCTTTTGTCCTTATTCTTTTTGCTTTATGGTCAAAAAATGGCTGCTCCATCTTCTTGATTGCATTTTAGGCAGGAATTACCCAGGTTCCAACTGTAGGTCCCTTGAAGACACTAGCAAAAATAGTCAGGGAACAGAAATAGATGGAAGTATAGAGAAGTGGTTGAGTTAAACCATTGTTTAATGAGGAAAAATAAACTTAAATTGTCAACATACACAGTAAGGGAAAAAAAAATATCCTAAAGAGTGAGGAGAGGTAGAGACTGATTTGAGAATTCAATAAAAACCTCATCCCAGAAAAAAAATATGTATGCATATGCCTGCAAAATTTTGCATTTTTGTCGAGTTTACAGACTTTGTAAAGCTTACCCTGGACCATAATGGTTCCTGGGACCTCAATTAGAATCCCTAATTAGGTAACGTGATCACCTAAGTTTACTATTTTTGTGGACTAGAATTAGCTAGAGGACAAAAAAAAATTTATGTGTGTGTTTGATAGTCTAGCCCCAATAAATAGCCCAGTGCACATAACTATTTAAAAAAAAAAAAAAAACCAAACTATTGATTAAATTAATGAATACATTTTGTTAAACATTGAAGTCAAATGGTGAATTCTGTTTGAAATGTCCTCCCTGGGATCAGCCACATGAATGAACTACTGTTTGTGAGCATGCCAATGCACCATTACATAAAATCAAATGGAGAAAAAAGAAGGAAGTTTTTATTTATGAAATTTTGAAATAAGTTTCCACTTGACTTACAGATTTTTCATATTAAAGGTTTGGCAACTGTTTCCTTATACACTGTGTTCTTATTGTATGTTTAATGTTATCTTAGCCACAGATGTTGTTAAATCTTTTTCTTTCTGCTAATAACAGCAAAAAAATGTCAAAGGATTTGCCATATGAAGTGAGAAGGGCTCAAGAAATCAATCATTTATTTGGTCCCAAAGACAATGAATATTCCTATGACATTATTTTTGACCTTCACAACACTACTTCTAACATGGGGTGCACTCTTATTCTTGAAGATTCCAGGAATGACTTTTTAATTCAGATGTGTCATTATATTAAGGTAATGTCAATGTTATTAATTAAAATTCTTTTTTTTTAATATTTACTTATTTTGGGGAGAGCTCAAGCAGGGGAGGAACAGAAAGAAGGGGACAGAGGATCTGAAGTGGGCTCTGTGCTGACAAGCTGACAGCAGCGAGCCCCATGTGGGGCTCAAACTTATGAACCGTGAGATCATGACCTCAGCCGTAGTCAGATGCTCAACCAACTGAGCCACCCAGGTGCCCCAGTGTTATTAATTTATAAGTTAGCATGGTACCTGTACTTTTAAGTCAATTGTAGATGTAGAGCCACCAGAAAAGGGTTGGAAGAGGGGGTCCAAGAGAGATGCGGGAGTGGGAGGAGTGCACCAGAATAGAGGTGGTGTTGAAGGCAGGAGAAAAGTTGAGGAAATGAGTAAAATAATAAACACAGTGAACAAAATAATAAAACAGTTGCGGATTCTCATGTTTATAAAATTATAACTCACTTATCCAGACAGCCACTAAACCATAAGCTATTTGGTAAAATCAATACCCACACTTAAAATGGTATAGTTGACATAGCTCAATGCTAGTTTTAGGAAGCTTGAGAAATAGTCATTTAATATGACCAAAGACCAGTGATAAAAAGGGTGGCTCTTTTTAGTTCTGCCCTTGTCTCCATTTGACTCAGATACCCCAACACATGTCTGTTCTTTCAGTACTTGTATAGCTAATCATTTTAAGGCTCAGAAATTTACAAGATGAAAAATTCAGCAATCCAGGGCTGACAGCTAGAGGAAAATTGCTAGAAAGTAACAACAAAGCAAAAAACACAAATAATGAACTATGTGTTTATTTCTGTATAATGGCTACTCTTCCTTCCAGAGGGCCAATATGCTTAAGTGGAAGGAGTTTGACCTGTGTATCCAGGAGAACCTGGGCTTATATCCTCGCTTTCTCATTCACTAACCTTGGACAAGATACTCCACACCCCAAACCTTGCTTTCCTTGTATACAATTGGCATAATAACACTTACCCATAGGAGTGTTAAAAGCCTTAAGTGAGATACAGCATTGAGCCTTATACCTAGCAGACAGTAAAGATTAATTGTTAACTTCTGTTTCCCTTGAGTTTTTGACAATAACTAGCTAGCAGTTCTGGTGGGAGATCATAATTCAGTGATTCTTTTTGTTCATTGAAGGGAGAGTTGAATGCTCTGGTTACCAGGCATAGAAGCAGCATGGCTGACAATGTTATCAAAATCCAGAGGCCTTATCTTGAATTCTCATTCAGATAAGTCGAGGTGGGGGGGGGGGGGGGGGTTACCTAACATCTGTACGGACCTGGACCATAAGGGTAGAGACGGAATTCTTTATGAGACCTATACTAAACTAAATAGGAAGTGTCACCAGTGGTGAAAACAAAAATAGCCAAATCCATTGAGAAGGAAAATTTATTTCATACATTTTTGATCATGGTTCTGGAGAATTGTTTAATGTACTTTTTGCCCAGAAAGCTATGTATAATTCAATTTTATATGTAATTCATTGATGTGTTTTCAAAGCTATAATAATAACACTGAATTTTAGAGTGTTTCATAAAGCTGTCTTACCTTTGTATTCTATTACTTGATGGAGTAAAGCATATTGAAGCCATTATTGACTCTCTAGTGGCAAAGAGAACAAAGCATATGGTCTTTACATAATAAGAAAGATGTTTTAAATTCTTTTCAGACTTCTTTGGCTCCATTACCCTGCTATGTTTATCTTATTGAGCATCCTTCCCTCAAATATGCAACCACTCGTTCTATAGCCAAGTATCCTGTTGGTAAGTCATATTTCCCATTGTCACAACTGCACAAAATATGTCCTGGATGAAACTCTGAGACAGTTATTTTCTGGAGAATATTTATAGCTACCTTGCTTATCACTATGGCTTATAATTGTCAAGTAAAAGCAAACTAACTCCAGGCAGGCTCTAACTATATCAAATGTCCTCAGTTTCATTGAGCACTTTCTGCATTCCAGGAGAGAAACAGTGAACTGAGGGAACTCGGATCTTTTATAATACGCAGTAAACATGCCTGCCCTTGTGCCTGGAAAGAGATCATCTCTATCTTCCAAGACTGTTCACTGTAAAAACATTCTTAAAAAATAATCTGGAACCAAGGCAGTCAGTGTCTTGCTGGCAAGACATGCAGAAACACCAGAGACCCATAAAAAAATCTTTTCCCAACTTTCCTTTTAGCACCTGTTTTGTACTCATGTCTCCCAAGAGTTGTTTGCTATCTATCCACTCACTTGTTTCCGTGTCAGTTACCGAGCTGTGAATGCATCTTTACCCTCTGGCAAGTTCCAATATGGAGGCTTGCACATCAGACAGTCTCTTTTTTTTCTATATTCCACTCTCTTTCCCGAATGACCTGCTAGCATAATTGTTTGCACAACTTAAAATCCTTTTTTGTGAGATCTAAGATGGTTTTAACCAAGAGTAATTTAATTTCAAAACAAGTTGTCAAACAGTATCAGCAAATTTAAAGTTATCTTGGTTATTTAATTGTTGGTAATTTTGGTGCATAATCGGGGATCTATTGGGGCAAAGGTAAATATCTAAGTATAGGTAATTATTCGAAATAAACCAAATGCTTAACAATGAATGATAGAGATCCTGTTTTTCTGGGACACCAAATAAAGCTGAAGATTTCCACACTTTGAAAAAGCATTCTTGGTATATGATATTTGTGGGGAAATGCTGCTCTTAACTAGAACAAATATCTACCAATATATTTGCCCCTTTTTAGGACCAAGCCTTTCAAATATTTCAATATGATAGAGTACTAAGATCATCATAAACAATTAGAAATACTGTATGTTATCCTGCCAACTTCATTAATTTGGAATATTTTTATACCATCCACTCACTGGGGGGAAAATACTTAAGCTCAGACAGAAACTATCTCCAACCCAACGTTTTACGATATATCTCTATTGTCTCATAGAAATTTGCTCTAGCTTCTACCAGCCTCCAAAAGGACCACCTTTGTATTCTATTCCCAAGGCAGCTGAAATGTGGCAGGATCATTCTAAGTAAACTTTATTGTGGAAAGAAGCTGTTTTCTGCAGCCAGCCTTATGATCATTCACAGAATCTTCTTCATTTTCTGTCTCTGTTTCTCTGTCTCTCTCTCATGTGTGTGCATGCACACACATACACACATGCACACACACACAGAATACTCTAGACAGAATCTTCTCCTAAGTTAACCTTCCCAGATCAACCATGGCCTCATTTGAGACTCAGAAGATTTAAGTTTATGACCACTACTTCTTCAGCTCCACTTGGGACTATGCTGTGGCTATTTCCTAAAACTTTAAACATTCTTCTCTGATACAGGATCTTGTGTCAAGGGTAATTGTTGGTTTAGAAAATATGGCCACCCTGTTATCTTCCACTCACAATCAGAAAGGAAAAAATCCTTCAATAACTGACTCTTCTGACTCAGACACCCTCTTCTACCAATCACAGCTGCTCTCCACACCTTCCATCTCCTCTCCAAACAAGAATATGTACAATATTTTTGGCTGCACAAAGCTCAAATGGCTTAAACAATAAAATAAATTTATTATTTTACATTACAGCTCAGCACATCATGAGGGGCCAGGTTCTTCTTATCTTTTTAGTATACCATCTTTAGTGGAGTTTTTTAGCAGCCCCCATGGCCACAAGATGTCCACTGTAGTTTTAAGCATCATATGCCAATAATACAATATCTAATGGGTGAAAGAAAAGTCTTAGGAACTCCCTGCAGACCTCTGTTATAACCACTTGTTCAGAACTGGATCACATATCCATTCTTAAATCAATCACTAGGATAATGGGAGTACTATAAACGACTTAAACTATTCCATATTTACACCTGGGCTGGAGAAAAGTTCACTTACCTGGAAGACTGGATACCAAACCAAAATCAGGACTCTATCAGTAAGGAAGAAGTGGAATGGCTTTTGGATGGGCAACCAATAATGTCTTCTACAACACACATATAGACATATCCTTGAACATGTTTTAACACATGTGTACAAATCATTTATACACAAAATGCATACGTTAACCACATTTATACCACATACTTAAATGTGTGTCCAGACGTATATGCAAAAAAGCTAAGCACAACAAATAAAAAATAAATGTCAAATACAGAAAGATTTTGTGAATCAAGAAATAAGAGAACTGGGTAAAAATAGAATGGGTGAAAAAGAATGTATATGAATGGATATGAATTGGTTAGAAAAGAATGAATGATATTATTTTTGATAAATGGGGGATAACTGTATGGGAGACTGGAACAGGAGGGAGGTAACTAGATATTTGGTTTAGAGAGACTGTTTTGTAGGTGTGAGGATGGATTGTATTGGGGTGAGAATAAATGAATACAAATTAATCCTAGGGAAAACTAAAACTATTGCACCATCACATTAGAATTAGTTGTTATGTTAAGGGCAAGAATGTTGCTCTAGGGTCACCTAGATGGTCATGTTAACCATCCATGGCACCAAATTTCTGTGACTCAAATAGATGCATTTCCTCCTGTCAAGACTAAATGTTGACAATGTTGATAATATGGCAATATTGAAGGATATTTAAACAAAAAATGACCCCAAGATCTTACTACTCTAATATAATTCTTTGATATTTTTTCATGTTTTCTCTCAGTTTTTATTCACTATGCTTATAATGTGTACACGTAAATCTTCTGCTTTTATGTTTTGCCTAACATTGTCTCACATATTTTCCATGATGCTACATGGTCTACCTTTTTAATCATTTTAATGATGAGATTCTAGGTGTTAATATATGAACGTGCTCAATTGTCTAATATATTGTAATATTTATATAAATATTATATATACCCCTTCTGTACCGAGGTGTAGAAGTTGGTCCCCAGCCTCAAGGAGTTCTGAGAGCTGATATTTTGGATCAAATGAGAAAAATGATCAAACATGCTCTTGATTTTATACATAATTTCAATGAAGGTAAGTAGGAGGCAGGAATTATTTCCTTGTTAGTGTGTGTGTGTGTGTGTGTGTGTGTGTGTGTGTGTGTAAATCAGAAAAGTGAGATGAAATGAACACACATAGTGACCTAACCACTAAACGCTGATACAGCAATTGTCAAATTTGCCATGCTCATGATATTAGATGTTTTTAAAAATGTTATTCACTTCAGCCATTCCTCAATGACCAGAGTAGACACATTTAAGCAAAACAGCTACTAACAAATCTCCCCAAATAAAATCCTCATTTTCTGCTAATCTCCACCGTAAACAGCAAAGAACCACTAAGAAATACAAATATCCAATAAGCGCATGAAAAGATGTCCAACATTACTACTAATCAGAGAAACACCAGTTAAAGTGAGAAACTATTTTCTCCCACCAGAGTGGGCAGATATTAAAACCTGATAGTATTAACTGATGGTAAGTGTAGGAAAAGAGGATGCTCTCATTCCCTGCTGGTATAAATCCAGTAAGGACACGTTAGAGAATAATTTTTATAGTATCCACTCCTGAAAATGCACAAATCCTGTGACCCAGCAAGTCCATACCTCAGAGACATGCAAAAGCACAGGCACACCCACTGTGTCACATGCAAGGGCGGTCATCAGCATCATTGTAACAGCAAGACAATAGAAATGACCTGAATATTGATCCATTGGTGAACAATTAAATAAATTAATGTGAAAAGATCTTCAAAATACATTGTTAATTACAGAAAGCAAGCTACAAACCAAAACATACAGCACTATACCAGTTTGCTTCAGAATAATAGTAATAAACACTTGCTAGAATACACATACATATATATGAGGAAAAAACAGGTTAATTTTATTTTAATTGTTTTCAAGGTGAACGATGTATTTGCATATTATTTGTGTAATTAAAAAACAATTAAATGGGGCTGGTGGCAGGATGATATATGGAAGTCTACTATCTGCTCATTTATTTGATAAACCTAAAACAGCAAAAAATAAAGCCTATTGATTATTAAAAAATAAATGTACTTGAAAATTTAAAACTAAGGTATAATTGAAATAAAATCAAAGAAAGCTGAAACTAATATAACACTCTATGTTAACTATACTGGAATTAAAATTTAAAGAGTTAATAAAATTTGTAAAAATTTAAAAATTCCTGAGAGAGAGAAAGAGAGAGAGAGAGAGAAAGGGACATCCTACATAAATAATTACTCCAGCAGGCTTCATTGGAATTGTCGTTGAGGAATGGGTCATTATAGTGACAAAGCTGGAGAATAGTTCAGTGTCATGGGGGAGTATAATTCCTTAACCTCAGATTGTGCACCCTACTGCAATCACAGGAATTTCTTCTGTGCTTGGGAATCCTTTGACTCCAAAGTCATAAAGACTGAAGATCAGCTTTTTACCACCTATGTCTGAGAACCGGTTCTATAACTGTCTCATGCACCTGGTATTGGGAAGGTCACCACTAATTGACAAGAAACCCTTCCGATAGTAAGTAGGGACTACCTTACATTAAGGAACAGTGAACCCAGGTACAAGACCATAGACATGAGAGGAAAGACATGTTTTTCAAATCATAGTCCATAGATTCCTATCCCCAGGGGTGGGGATCTCATGGCTGTCTTGTAGTCCCAGGACAGGCACCCCTACCTCTGCTCCTACCAGACCAGTTCTTCTGTTTTATTGCTCTTCCATGTAACGTTTTATTTAACAAAGGATCCTGCAATTCAAAAATTTTAAACCACTATTAATCTTGACTTTCCAGTTTGGTGGATTTTTAACTAACATGGGAAGAACACCATTATCCAAAGAATGCTGACAAAGAGATAACCACCTAGAGAAAAACTCTCTAGAAATGTGCAGAAGAGCTCCATCCTTGGCTTTGTGCTACTCAAAATTATTACTAGTAAGTTGGATGAGGATATATGTGACATGCTTATATATAAATGAAAGGTGGCAGGAAGCTTGCAGGAAAATATCTGTGGTTAGAAGGTAGATCTAAAAAGTGCTGACAACCTTTAACAATTGTGTGAGGCAAATATTTTAGGTTAACTACATTTCAGGTTCAAAATTTGCTTTTATGTTTAAAAAAAAATCCCAGAATAAGAGAAGTGATGGTCTCTTTTCTGCATTGAATAAACACCACTTGGAGAATGTGAATAAATTCTGAGTCCGTATTTCAGGAGGAACCTGTATGAAGTAGAGGTTAGCCAAGGAGAGAATTGAGAAGGCTGAAGAGTTTAAAAACCATAATATAAGAGCCATCCCTAAGATGCACGTAGAACTTCAGTTTACAAAGTATCTTCACATATAACCTCACGAATGTGACATATGTAAGTAGAGAAGAATTCTTAGGCCAGCAAAAGAAGACTTTTTATATTAGAGTTTTAGACGTGTCATACTGGAAAGCAGCAATTAGACATGTTTTCTGTGACTCTGAGGACAGAATAGAATCAGTGGGATGAAGTCACCTAGAGACATAAATGTCTGATTAACAAAGCTGACCGACAATGGAATGGACCACACTTTGTGAGGCCATCCAAGCAGGAGTAAGATGATCACTTGGCCAGAAAGACGTGGAGAATTCTCAAGCACTGATGAGGTTAGGCATTTGAGGCTTCTTCCAACTGTGAGATTCTAAGTAGCAAACTTAGAACGCTTCTTTACGTTCTACCACCTTTTTCTGTCCTTCTGCTTTAAAGAGATGACACCTGATAAGTTTCTATCTTCCCTTTGGAAGATGGAGTAGATTGTAAAAATGCCCACAAATTCTTCCCTTCCCTGTGTCCGTGTTCTCACAATGTGATGTTTTATTTATTTTTTATTTTATTTTATTTTTTTTTTAACGTTTATTTATTTTTGGGACAGAGAGAGACAGAGCATGAACGGGGGAGGGGCAGAGAGAGAGGGAGACACAGAATCGGAAACAGGCTCCAGGCTCTGAGCCATCAGCCCAGAGCCCGACGCGGGGCTCGAACTCCCGGACCGCGCGATCGTGACCTGGCTGAAGTCGGCCGCTTAACCGACTGCGCCACCCACACGCCCCAACAATGTGGTGTTTTAGATCCTTCTGCCAAGAAATGGAGTTTATTTCCCTACCTCCTGAATCTGGCTTGGCCACATTACTTGTTTTGTGCCGCAGAAGAAACTCAAAAAGGACTTGCTCACTGGAGCTTGCTC
Organism: Puma concolor; assembly: GCF_028749965.1. Classification (NCBI taxonomy): domain Eukaryota; kingdom Metazoa; phylum Chordata; class Mammalia; order Carnivora; family Felidae; genus Puma; species Puma concolor. Next base: position 14,169,217 of record NC_141680.1, on the reverse strand, counting down.
TCTGCTCCTCCTCGGAACCCTGTACTGCCAGTATGTGGATCAGCCTAGCCTAGCCTGCTGAATAATGAGAGGTTAGGAGGCAGAGAACTCAGACACCCCAGCTCCAGCTGCCAGCCTGGCAAATGCCAGACATGAGAGTAAGACCATCTTAGATCATCCAGCCTCCAGCTGACCTACCACCAGCTCACCACAAATGCATGAGCAAGCCAGTCAGAAATCAGAAAGCCAGCCTACACCGGGGGAACTGCCCAAACATTCCACAGAATCATGAGCTAAACTGGGGGTGGTTGTTTCACACCACTCAGTTCTCGGGTAGTGTGTTAAGCAGCAAAAGCTAACTGATACAGAAGTGATCACAGGCTATCCACATTCCAACCCGGGGCTGCACTTTCTGTTCTAAGGACAAAGGAGGAGTTTCCTTTCAGTTGCAACCATAGCACACTAAGGATCCTCTCTTGGATGAAAATTCATCCAGTTTACACAGAGCTGCCTGGTGTACGTGTAAACTACTCCCTTTACACGTTTCTGGGCATTGGGTTATTTAATGTTGCCTCATCTTTGGAAGTCAGGCTGCCTGCATCCTAGGGTCTCACATACTTAGTTAAGAGAAGGAGCACCATGCTGAAGTCACCTAACCTGCCAGAAGTCCCCCTGAGGATGTGCAGTCATAGAATGTCAGAGCTGGAAGGGCCCTCCGAGATACTGTCAAAACCTTCGTTTGACAAGTAAAGAAAGTGAGCCTCCAGAAGTTCAGCATCTTGCTCAGGATCACACAGCTAGACTGAAGCCCAGGTGTCCTGACTCCCAGCCTATCCTGGCTTTTCAAGTTCTGCTTTCTGCCTCTCCCCATTAGTGTACTTGTGGATGGTGAACCAATAGGAATAATTTGAGAACCTCTTTTGGCTGGATGTTGGTTAAGAATACCCTTAACTTAAAATGGTATGTTCTCCCTGTAACTGTCTTCCTTTTTGGGGTGTTGTTCTTCCCTTAAAGTTTCAACTTCCTTTTTTTCAAGAGATTCTTCTTAATCACTATTCATACATGTTGTTATCACCATAGGAGAAGAATTCCCCCCCTGTGCTATTGAAGTCTATAAAATAATGGAGAAAGTTGATTATCCTAGGAATGAAAATGGAGATATTGCCGCTATTATCCACCCTGACCTGCAGGTAACATTTGCTGTTTCTTTAAAGTATTCAAATTAATGATGTCTCACTTTCAAATAGAACTTTACAATTCATAAACCATTTTACATACATTAGCTCGTTTACCTGCATTACCTACATTTACCCACATTAGCAGTGTAGGTAAGGTATTCAGACCTTCGTTCAATAAATATTATTGAGTATATCCTCTGCTGGCTCTGGGGATACATCAGTGAATATGGTCTATACTCTCATGAGATTTATAGATGTACTAAACTCCAAACTGTGGTTTAGAAATCAAGATAACCAGATGCCATAAAAGAATAATGAAGTGGGGAGGAAGAGGTCAGACAAGGCCTCTCAGGGAAGGTGAAATTCCTGCCCAAGTGCGATGGACAGGAATTATTGTATCTATTTTATCATAAGAAAACAGGCTCACACAGGTTTCTAGTTATGGAATGATTAAGTCACAGAGTAAAAAGGCACAGCATAGGGAATATAGTCAATGGTATTATAATAGCGTTGCAACTACACTTGTGGTGAGCGTAGCATAAGGTATAAACTTGTCGAATCACTATGTTGCACATCTGAAATTAATGTAACATTGTGTCAACTACACTAAAAAAAAAAAAAGTTGTTTAAAGAAAATAAAATTTAGATCTTCCCCATAGTCTTACAGCTATCAATGGCACATCCAGAACTAATGTTCTTTGCAGTTGACCACATTGCTGCCACCTCCCTGTGATCACCACTGAATAAGTTAGAGCAAAACACTCAGAACCTCCTTCTCTGTGGTGTTTTCTACCACCACTCCCTGACTCTCCTCAGAACCCCAGTATCTGCTCCTTCTCTGGTTTGATCAATAATGGCATAGTTAAGGGGGGAAAAAGGCTCTTGGGAGAGCATAGGAGATTGAAATCTAGAAAAGGCAAAGGCAGAAGCAAGGAGAAGCAAATATTCCAAAAAGCTAAAATATCCATATCAATTGTGATAACCCTATGCACCCTCAGACAGATGGAAAAGACTTGGCGGATTATCTAGTCTGGGGCTTTCAACTCTGGTCATACATTGCCTAGAGAGGCTTTGAAACATAACAATGCCAGGATCCCACTTTGAGCTAATCTGATCTTACTGGCCTGGGTAATCAGAGTGGAAAACTACTGATGCAGTTCAGACTCCGATCTAATGACCCTAGTAACAGTCATCCAGACTTACAACTTAATAAAATAAGCTGTCTGTAGACAAGTGGAGCAAATCCTGCTTTCTGCCTTAGTGGGATCCGGGTGGAAAGCGGAAGAAGGAGCCTTAGGCAATGTTTGAAAGGAAAGAAATATAGAGATTGAGGGAGAGAGGAAAGCACTACAGGTAACAAAAATAGCAAGTACAAGAAACAGAGGCCAAGGTGATGATGTCATAACTGGCTACAACACAGGATTTTTTTTAAGATTTGTATTCCTCAAGGATCCTTGAAGAGTACAAACATCATCCTGGTGAAGCAGAGAAGTGAGGTTAATGAGATGAGTAACAAACAGGGTTTGTGGTAGGTCTTGAAAGGAAGGACAGTATTGATTTGGTTGCTCAGTATTTACAAGGAGTGAGTGATTCACTAATTGTTGCAATAAACATATTTGAGGGGCACCTGGGTGGCTCAGTCTGTAAAGCGTCTGACTTGGGCTAAGGTTGTGATCTCACTGTTTGTGGGTTCGAGCCCCACGTAGGGCTCTGTGCTGACAGCTCAGAGCCTGGAGCCTGCTGCGGATTCTGTGTCTCCCTCACTCTCTGCCCCTCCCCCCCTCGTGCTCTGTCTCTCTGTCAAAAATAAATATTTTTTTAAAAAATACATATATTTGAATGACTACTAAGCCTATTCTGGGCCCTGAGGTTCAAGATAGACAAGATCCCTCACGGAGCTTCCATAGTAATCAGGGGATAATGGACCGTGAATAAGTAAACAATACATAAACCAGATCATTTCAAATTGTAATGAGTACTATAAAAGAAATGAACAGAATAACAGAGGCTAACAGAGGGTTCCTATCAGATGGAATGGTCTGAAAGAGCCATCTCTTAGATGATGGCATTGAAGCTGGAGCCTGGGCAATGAGAAGTCATCCACGTGGAAAACAAGTCCAAAGGCCCTGAGGCTAGAACAAACTTGGAGTGTTTGAGGAATAAATAGCAAGACCAGTGTCCATGGAGATCAGGGAGCGAACACTGAGGATAGTTGATCCTGGAGAGAGAGACATAGACAGACACCTGCTTGTGAGTCCAGGTTTCATTCAAAGAGAGACAGTTCTTGGTCATGGATGCTCACTGGAATGATCTAGAGGATGTACTCCCAAATGCCCGAAGCCTATTACAAAAGCACTAAAGCGGTGCTTCTCAAACTCAGGCCACAGGAGAATCACCTGAGGAGCTTTTAAAAAATCTTGATGCCCAGGCCCCTTCCCCAGGGATTCTGATTTAGTTCCTCAGGGTGCACACAGGAAATCAGTTAGGTTTACCAGGTGATTTTCATGTGGCTCAGGTTTGGGTATAGTTATATCTATAGGTATCTATAGATATAGAAAGTTTATTTATTTATTTTGACAGAGAAAGAGCACAAGCAGGGGAGGGGCAGAGAGAGAGAAAGGGAGAATCTCAAGCAGGCTCTATGTTGTCAGCGCAGAGCCCGACTCGGGGCTGGAAGCCTTGAACCGTGAGATGAAACCATGAGATGACCTGAGCTGAAATCAAAAATCTGATGCTTAAACAACTGAACCACCCAGGTGCCTCATACTCATCTATATTTTTTAAATAGCCCAGTCAATTATAGCGTGCAGGCAGGGTTGAGAAACTTACCATAATGCAGAGCTTCCCAAACTTTAATACTATGCATGTGAATCTCTGTGGACTTGTTAATATGAAGGCACGTCTGCAGCGGGGGAAGAAATTGTGCTTTAATAATAAATTCCCAGGTGCTGCTGAGAAATGTTAGAAGTGCAGAATCACGGAACCCCAGACCTCTAGAATCAGAATCTGCATTTTAACAAAATCTGTACACAATCTGAAAACATATCAAAGTGTGGGAAGAGCTGCTTTAGGGTTCTTGTGATGTGACAGCACTGGTATTTGAGAGCTCACGGTCTGGATCAGATAACTCCGTTGTTATCATGGAGAACATTCACCTTATCCTAAGACAGGTCCCAGCCCATCCCCACTTTGTCTCACTAAGCCCCATCAGAATAGAGTCCCTTGGTGGGCAGACACAAGGACTCATTTTTTACATCCCTACAGTACAATGTCTTGCACACTGTTATTTCTTAAACTTTGCTGAACAGGATTTAACTTCTGCTAGCAACAGGTAGAACATACACTTAGGGAGACATGCATTTATTTGGCCCTTTAATATTCTGAATCTCTTTGGCAACATTCAAGGCAAACTTGGTATTGAAACAAACTCCAGTCACATGTATGTGGTATAAAAACTAAATGGGGAACTCTTAAAACTGCCGCCCAAATTAATGGTTCGGTCTCAGTTTGGCCAGATCACTCATGGGCCTCCCAACACATCTCTCAAATATCTCTTTTGTTAGACACTGCTATAATTTGTTAGTTGTCTAGAGAGCCCGAAGTAAAACCTTTAAGGTGGGGAAAAAGTCTAAATGTAACTTACGTATTTTAATTGTTTCCTGAGAGGATCAAGACTGGAAACCGCTGCACCCCGGGGATCCTGTGTTTTTAACTCTTGATGGAAAGATTATTCCGTTGGGCGGAGGCAGTACTGTGTACCCAGTGTTTGTAAACGAGGCCGCGTATTATGAAAAGAAAGAAGCTTTTGCAAAGGCAACCAAACTAACACTCAACGCAAGAAGTATTCGCTCCTCGTTACCTTAAGAATCACTTCTAGCCCACCTGTGACACAGTATCTTGACAAACTCCACTAGGGTGTAAGCTCTTGAAGGGCAGGGCTGTGGCTTCTTCGACTTCATATCCTAGTACCTAGTCCAGTGCCTTACCACAGTGGGCATTCAGGCAAATTTTTGAATGAATGAATAAATTAATGCGTATCTTCTCAAAGTATCATAGTGGACACGTAGCTTATTCAAAGAAGTGCATTTCTTATTTCTGTATAACTTTTTATATATTATACTTTGAGAGTTTAACATTCTTAACAAACAGCCTTTAAATTCAAATTTCAAAACTGAAATGGATACTATACCTTAAAAGTTATTAACCTGAATCTAAAATTAAATGTGTTTTCAAGTAATGTATAAATGCTACTCAAAACTCATGATGCAGACTTGTGATTTTTAAATTTTTCATACCTGAATTAATGATAATATATTAAGCATCCCATCTGTAACTTTAGCAATAGTTGTGATATCCATAGGAGATTTGTAACTGCTCTTTTGAAGATGAAATGTGACCAGGAAATGAGGGCTGATTATAAAGGTGACACTAGGAATAAGTCAAGGACCTGAATGGCCCTTTGTCTGCAGTCGCCCACACAGCACAGCTGCCCCGACATGGCCCCTTGTTCTGCACTGACCTCGGGGAGCGGGGAACCTCCTCCAGACATCTCACACTCCCCTTGGGAAGCTAACGTTCCTTCCCAACTTGGGAAAACCTGGAAGAGGCATATTCCTTCCAACCGTCGCTTCTCATTTTGAAAGAAGGCGCTTGCCCTTGTTCCCAGCCAACACGTGAGGAAGTCTTTGGGCTCCGGCAGCAAAGGCGGTAAAGACAGAAATAGCAGACAGCTGCTGGACACTAATGTGACCCAAAACCATGTCTCTGGTTCACAGATGCATTCTTTCAAAAAAGTGCCTGTGATCTAAATGCCCAAAACGCCTCCACACACACGATTCTTCTCCTCAAAGGTCTTTGGGCTGAAACACTGCCTCCCTCTCTCCCTCCAGCCCCTGCAGGAGCCTCCCTGCCTCCTCTTTTAGGCCCCAGCAGCCAAGTAAAGAGTGTTTTTATCCTGTGATTTGGACCCCAAGGAACCCATGTTTATGGTTTCAAATGTATGTACCAACCATCATACTGTTATCTGAAACAAAGATGTATGTACATATCTCATTCTCCAGAGTAAACCCCATTAAACTAATTTCATTTTCATATTCAGTGTTTTACAAAGCACAAATAAACTGTTTCTAAATTTTTCCGCACCAATATTTTTGTACTTTGCCAAAATTATTTTTATTGGAATAAACTCTCTTTCTTCTGAATTCTGAGTGAAAGTTCAATTTATCAATCTTCCTTCTTCCACTGTGAAAGTTCCTTCGTGTTTTATGTCTGAGTCCAGTTTTTCTGGGTCAGTTTTTTCCAGATGTAAATTTTGGCAAGAGTACTTTATTCTTCTATCAAACTTTAGTTACCTATAAAATTTACAATGTAAATGTAAAGTCTTATTTCCTCTGACTCAATATTTACAGTATTCAGAGTTTCTAATTAAATGTGATTTTTTAAAAACCTAGAGCTATAGGGGCGCCTGGGTGGCGCAGTCGGTTAAGCGTCCGACTTCAGCCAGGTCACGATCTCGCGGTCCGGGAGTTCGAGCCCCGCGTCGGGCTCTGGGCTGATGGCTCGGAGCCTGGAGCCTGTTTCCGATGCTGTGTCTCCCTCTCTCTCTGCCCCTCCCCCGTTCATGCTCTGTTTCTCTCTGTCCCAAAAATAAATAAAAAACGTTGAAAAAAAAATTTTTTTAATAAAAAAAAAAAAAAAAAAACCTAGAGCTATAGCCACTTTCAGTTACAGACTTGATGTTTGCATTTGTAAAATGGGGGTCATCATAATAGTGCCCCTTTCTTGGGATTACTGTGGAGAATAAGTGGGCTGATGCAGCTGAGCTCTTAGCACAGTGCCCAGGACAGAATAACAAGTCATTGAAGTTCAAATTCCTAACACAAGGGCCCTTTGTGATTTGCCCCTCCCTCCCCTACAACCTTTCTAAATGCATCGCCCTTCAGGTCCTCTCTGTTCTAGTCCGCTTCACATTGTTTTATTCCTATATGCCTTCACACAGACTGGTCCTCCCACCCAGAATTCTCTCCCTCCTTCCTCTGCTCCTTTCCCCCATTCAGCCCTCACTCTAGCTAATTCCTACTTCTCGTTCAAAATGCCCCTCAACTCCCATTTAATCTGTAAAGCCTTCTTGGCCTCTGCCTCTTTGCCCCTTCTGCTTCCGTCCGATTTTGAAGATACTACCGATGTCTTTTCAGTATCTGCAATCTAATAAGTGCCCAATAAGTGTGCTCAAACATCCCTCTCTGCCGAAGCATCTTCATAATCCACCAATATCCCTATCTTCTCTATGCCTCCTCTCCTTCTTTCCCAGCCACGTCCTCAGTATTCCCATCATTCCCAAGTGAAATTTACTTTTCTACACTCTTCAGATGTCACTACGTCCCAAAGGATGACACAGGGAAAAATATACCTTTTTAGCCTGCAACCCCATTGCAAAAACAGGGAAATGTTCACATGTAATAATTCTTCTGTGTAAAACCTTTTAGTAGCTTCCCCTAACCCTTGATATGAAATCTCAAAGCCTCACGACAGCTGGACAAGTCCTCTGCCTACCACTCCACCCCCATTTCATGTCACTTGTCCCCTTGCTCCCAGAAACTTGGCCACACGGATTTCTCCATCCTCAGCTGCATCAAGCTCCCTAGTAACTTGAGGTCTCTGCCCACATTGTTCCCTCTTCTTGAAACCCTATCCCACCCCCATAGTCCCTTTACCTGGATGAGACATATTCTGAAATGTGACTGAGGCCACTCTGTTATTCAAACTCATTGGCACTACTGACTCGCACTAATTACTAAACCTCAGGGAGCCTGGATCCTTGGCCCAGGAAAAAGCACCATGACCTTTATGTGTCCTTCTACCTCTCTCCAAGTCTCAATTTCTCTGCTTATTAAATGGGGATATAATACTTATCAAATCTATAAAACTGTGTCATTAAAACAATCAATGTGATTGGAAAAGCTTTATAAATAGGAAACATACAATCTTAAAGGCTTAAGTTACAAAATACCTTTTGGAAGGTAATTCTTCACAATATCAAGAGCCATAAAACTGTTCATACCAATTGACCGAGGCATCCCACTCCCAGAACATATCCTATGACAGGGGTTTCCACCTTTTTTTTCTATCAGTCCACCCAGAATGCTCCCGTGGATAGCACATTCCTAGATTACAGGCCGAAGCTTGTTTGAGGTAGGATGTAGATTATGTATAATTCTCATTTCTTTGCCACTCAAAAAGACCCATCCCAGGAAAGGGTGTTACTCTAGGAGTCATTTGAAGGAAGTAAAAAATTCACCAAATGCAGCGAATCACTTATTAATAGATTGTTTGCAAGTTTTGCAACCCCTCAAGACCCAGCGGTGTCTTGGCATTCAAGTTAAAAACTGCCATCCTTATGAAATAAAAGAATTTTAAACATGCATGTACATAGGAGTTGGCGAATAACGATAGTAACATCATTGCCTCCTCACAAAGGTCCTGTGAGGTGGACAGAAGGGACTTACACTTTCTGGTCTCCACGTGGAGCCATGGTTTTGTAACCATGCAAAATAAGTGGAGAGCCAGTAGGGCATGATGGATAGATCACTGCTTGGGGGTCATTTGGCCTAACCCGCTAACATTTTCTGGCTGTGATTCCTTGAGCGTGTCATTTCAACTCCCTTGGTCTCCCTTTACTCAAACTGACCCCAGAGTTGTCGAGTGGTTCAGATGGAATACTGGACATTCAGTGTACTGGGAGATGTACAAGGGTGACCTGCCTCAGCATACTGACTGTCCCTGAGCTGGAACCAATAATAATGCTTCAGGTCCAAAAAGTGGGCGGGCTCCCCTTTATCCCTAGAGAAAGCAACTCTCCAGGATTCTCAGCTGGTCTTCATATTGGCATACCTAAGACAAGGATAAATCATGATCATGACAAGGCAAAATAAATATTTATTAGAAATCGTAAAAGCATTTCTTCATTGGCACTAAAATGTTCTCTATGACTTCTTAATTTAACACAGAGTTACACACATAACACTAAAATCAAGTATGTGAATTAAAATTTACAAGGATCAGGCACATTCAGTGAGAACAAGGTGACAATCCTATGTTTGGGACCAAGATCACAGTATAAACATGTAAATCAATGCAAAAATCAAGTATGGCTTACAGGCCCGGATGAAGGCCCATCGACCTGGGCCCCGCCCAGAGCAAAAGGCCACAGTTCACCAGGCTTTGAGGAAGGAAAGGAACTTCAATAATACTGGGCTCTCTCAGGCAGGGGCCTTCTAAGAGCTTAATTACTTCACAGTACAACCTCATACCTTCTGCTACAACCCAGAGAGGAAGGTAAGCACCATTTTCATTCCAAACAGATACGTCACGTGATGTCTAGAATAATAGATTCCTCCTGAGGCAGTTTAGCTCAAGGAAAATTTCTAGCCAAAACCATTATCCAAGCATGGGAGATTCCATGCCTGGAAAATGCCTACCCCTTAAATTACTGAAATGTAAATCATGAAGTTTTAAGATGTCCTTATATGCCCATGGATTCAATGTGGCACGGTGTGTGTGTGTGTGTGTGTGTGGTTGGGACACACCTATGTGCACACTTGAGTTTTAAATCTGTCATAGGGATCATTGGGACAATGCAGACTGCCATCATGAATCATCTGAGCAAAAAGCCCTAGCCCTCCCTGACATAACATATGTGGCAACCACAAAGGCAGACTCAAGTTTACTGAATAACTGTGCTAAAAAAAAAACACAAAAACGGAGCTGGGGGAGACCAGGAGTCAGAAACTCCAGCTCCAACAGCTCTGGTATGACTTCCTGCCTGGCTTTAAACAAATCCACTTTCCTTTCCGGGGTGTAGTTTCCAGGTGTAAAATAGGGGAACTGATCTTTTTAAATCAATGATCTCTGACTCATTGCTTCCTTTTGCTTTGGTAAACCTACCGAGGCTCAGATGATCTAGGCTGAAAGCTTTTTAAGGGATGAATATCCAGGACAGAAAATGGTCCTGCCAACAAATTCCATTCAGACCCACAGAAAACAGCTCTCCATATGTGTGAGAAGACCAAGATCCCATTACTGATTTCCATTTGCCTCACTTCCCAGGTTTTGTTCAAGTGGGAAATGGAGAGCCATGTGGCTCTGTCCATTCATATCCAAACAAAAACAATTTTGGAATGACCAGACCATGGCACCATGGATCCGAATGGCTGTACTTCAGATCAGGGCACCTGTTCTGGATGTATGCAAGTAGGGAACTCCAGATACAGGATGCTGATCTCCAGGCTAAAAGGACCTCGAAGTCCATCTGACCGTGATCTTTAACAACATCTCTAAAAAGTTCTGCGTAAACATCTCAAATACCTGGAGTAGTTGCTGGATGAATGGAACCAAAATCTTTGTCCTTGAAATTTCCAACCTTTGGCACTGGTTCTGCCCATCTGGAACACACGTGCTCCACCTACCTCTGTGACAACCCTCCTCCCCCAGTCTCCCCTTTCCAGAGGACATGTCAAGGGCCTGCTACCCCTGCCCACACAGGAACTTGACCCGAGCACGTCTTAGAGCCCTGGTTGGCATCTGCTGGGAATACAGGGGCTGCCGCAGACTTTGCAGGTCTCAAGCTCGCCCTTGACCTCCTCTCTCAGCCCTGGCCCATCAGGGACACAAAGGCCAGTGTCCACTCACCCAGGGTAGTGCCACGCAGAGCAGCCCCAAGTGGAGAAACGTACCCAGAGTGGACTGCTCGGCCTGCACTCCTCGGTTTACCTCAGCTCAGATCCACTAGCCAACTGCTAAGTTGTCTAAAAGCCAAATTTATCTTTATGCCCTTTAAAATTAAAAATTCATGATGAATATCATTGTAAGTCCACCCTCCAAGATTCCCACATGAATCCTTTTACCAGACACATAAGGCAGAGTAGATTTTCTGGCTGTCTAGGCTCCAGTGATCAGGAACAAGTCTTCTGTCCCCACTGCACCTCTGTCCCAGACTGACTGTGTGTAATTTCTGGGGGAGGAAATTGGAGGACGAGGCTCTAAATACAAGCCCTGTGCCTTGGCAAACACTCCTTTCTCACACTCCTTCTCCACAGCTTCAAAATTCACAGTTAACAAAAATATTAAATGCCAGAGCATTTCAGGTATTTTGTTAAATTCCTCCAACGAGAAATACTGTTGTATAATAGTAACCTCTGAGATTTAAGACCGTATAAACAGAACAGCTGCTATTTCTGTTTCAGATGAAGCCACGATCCCAGCTGGGAGGCATGCGTGACTGCAGGGCCAGGACAAGGACAAGGGCCAACTCTTCCCCCAGGTCGCAGCAGCCCACACGGGCCCTGCCTGGCATGTCTCATGTGGACTTTTGTGTGTGTGAAGAAAAGCCTTTTGTCCCTGCTCTGGCCACCCTGAGGCCAAGTATATAATACTTATATCTGCCCCAAATCCCAAAATCTATTTTAAAACCACATACTTCATCTGAAGTAATTTTCAAAACTGAAATGTCTTTTCTCTGTTGAAAATAAAAACCCTGTGTTAATTACTAAAAGTGTCTCTCAGTGTGAGACAGTTCAAGCCTTGACGTGCCAAGGCTCTCATTCCAAGAGTAGTTTCCTGTTTCCTGAAGGGTCCAAAAAGGCGTTTCCAGAGCTCAGTCCCCTCCTCCCCCAGGATGTCCCACTGAGTTCAGTCCCCTGTTTGTGCTGGGATGGGATCAAGAATCCCTTCAATTCTGGAGCCCAGTCACAGTAAGGGAGCCAGTGGAATGTGTGGGCTGGGATTGGGGCCGGAGGAGGGGGGAGGCGGGGGGGGGGGGGGGTGCGTCAAGGAGATGTTGGCAGGAAGGAAGTTCTGCTCCTCAGGCCTCTGTCCCTTCCCTGCCATGCTTCTCTCCCAGCCAAGATGACCTCCAGTTGGTGAGCCCAGAGACTTCACCCTGGATTTCACTCCCAGGCTCAGGACCGCCCACCATGGATTTACACAAACTCTGCTGAGTAAAAAAAAAATCCAGGGTGTTTCCCACTCAGATTGACAGCAGCCTCTCTCAGTTCAGTCAGCCGCTCAGCGTGAGGGTGCTTTCTGCTTGTAGGCACACAGAGCCAGGCTCCTCCACTCTGCAAAGCCCTCAGCACCAAGTCCAGGGCCAGCCAGCAGCCTCAGACGGCCCATGCCCACACCAGCTCTGCATTCTGCTCCTACACCGAAGTTTCCGGAAATTCATCTATTTCATCAAAGGCGTTCAGGGTGGTTTTGCTGTTGCTCCTGGAAGAATCTTGGATTTTGTTGAAATCTGCTTTCAAAAGAACCCCAAAATCCCTATTTTAGAAAGGCAGCGCTCTGTAACATAGGCTTCCATGTCCCAATGCACCACCTAATTCTTTTTTCACCACCTGATTTTTAAAAGTTATTCCGGGTAGGGTTATAAAATGTCACAGCTGAGGGGCATCTGGGTGGCTCAGTCAGTTAAGCATTTGACTTCAGCTCAGGTCATGATCTCATGGTTTGTGAGTTTGAGCCCCACATCGGGCTCTGTGCTGACAGCTTGGAGCCTGGAGCCTGCTTCGGATTCTGTCTCCCTCTCTCTCTGCCCCTCCCCCACTCTCACTCTGTCTCTCTCAAAAATAAATAAACATTAAAAAAAAATTTACTGTCAGAGCTGAAGGGGACCTGAGAAACAATTTGCTTCAACCCTCCCATTTTGCAGATGGGGAAAATCGGGGCCCTCACACATGATTTGCCTAAGATCACATGGTCAGACAGGTGTGGTGGCCACGCTTTCTGACAGCAACAGTACCTGTCCGTCTTACAGGCCCTGGATCTTCATTGAGGAAGGAGACATGCGTTTTCCATTCAGTCCACTTCACCTCATTGATCCTGCAAGTGTGATAATCATCCTATTTCTCAACTGCACCTCATTAGATGCAAACAAATAGCATGGCTTTTGCGGTGTCCTAGACGGCCCTCCTCTGTCCACCCCAGGGATCTGGGACTCCTACCTCACATGGTCATGTCAGCATTTTTAGGGTTTGAAATCTACCCAAGTCCCCATTTTCCCAGGCCTCAAGGGATTGGTCTCCTCCCAGTGTGTGGGGCCCCAAAACTCAGAGAGGTGTCAAGGGGACATCTTTAGACAGCTACAGCTGCTCCTTACTGGTCTATGGGGAAGGAGGGGAGGAGGGCCCAGGCTGAGATATGACAGTGTGAGGAGTAAACTTGTGGAAGTTTAGAAGTTTAGGGTTAAACTAGGGTTAAGGTCTCACTAGGTGAAGGTGGTTAGGGTTCAAACCCCAATAAGAGTGGGCAGAGTCTAAGGTGCTAGATTATAAATGGAGGCAGTGGTTTGGCTGAAGTTCACATTCAGAGAACATCTCTAGAATGAGGGTGTCAAAATTAGAGACACTTGTTAGGCTAAGGATGACAGCCAGAAACGGTGGTTTCCGCGGTGTGGGATTCTCAGTCAGAGAAGCTGTTTCCGGTAAGGTGATACACAGAGGGCAGTGTGGAAGGTCAGGCAGTCAGACGGGGGTAGGATCGTCAGAAAAGTTGGTCACGGCATGAACAAGCACTTTCTAAAAACCAGACAGCCTGATATCTGTCGAAAGTAGCTGTCTCACTTTCCACTTGCCAGTGACGAAATGTGCCTCGGGTCCCCTGGGTCACATGAACCCACACAGGATAGAGAGGAGGACAAAGAGCGCCAGGCCAGCAAATGTTTCCTAAACCAGACAGTGTCAGGGAGAGGCCATGGAGGCCCCTGCAGGGGGCAGAGAGGGGAACTGCAACCAGCAGTCTCCTTTCCTCTCCCTGCGGAAGCTCGAGAAACCTCATCCCAGGGCTAGCAACCCCACGAGAGCAAATTCCCTGTTCCGAGGAGGTCAGAACCGACTGTAGCTGTGGTTTGGGAAGCAAGCGGTGGCACCGTTTCTCCAACGTTCACCGCCTCATCTCTCTCTCCCCACCCAAAGACCACCACCACCCGGGGGCCCCTCTCCCTTTGTTACCGCAGACACAGCCGGAAATCTTCCTCCGCTACCTTACACAGCTCTCCCATCCGGAACCTGCTTCTCAGCCATTCTGGTAACATTTTCTCAAACTCCAGAATCGTCCTGGCTCTCTGGGGACATAAATGAGAGTAAGCACATCAGTGAGGAGCCAGCCCAGGAAGACATCTCCACAGGGTTGTGCACACATGCGCACGTGCACACGTGCACACAAGTACATGCACACACACCACCAAACAGCCAGCTCTCCCTCCACTGGGCGCTTAATGCATAGATCCTGAGGGTTCAGCTAATCCACAGATTTCAAAAATGAAAAGCCAGTAAGTTTGGGAAAAGTGTTCAAATTGCTTTAAACATAACATAAACAATGTTTCTGGAAGTCCAGCAGCTTCCTAAGTGAAAATGTTAGGATCCTGGGATCCCACAGGGAAGAGAGGGGCAGACATCACGTAGTCCCACCTCCATGCCAGCCTTGGACTACCCCTCAGCAGTTTTCCTGTCAATAATTTGTCAAATCTATCCTGAATATAATCAACAAACCAATTAAGAAGGCCATAATAATTAGAAACTTCCTGGTCATTGCCCCCAACACCTCAGTTCTGCCTTCTGGGGCCACAGAAGGAAACTATCCTCCCACAAGTAGCTCTGCAGATATCTGAGGGAACCCTCACCTTCTTGAACTCTAGTTCCAACACCTTCTCTTGTGAGGCACAGGTTCCAGTCCTGTCTCAGGCCTGGTAACCGGTTCTGGACCATCCTATGGGGTAGTGTCCTCAGTGTATAAGGCCCACAGCGTGTAAGAGGTGGCAGCCAGGGTCGAGGACAGCAGAATTGTCCTAGGCCCTATGCTGCTCCTCTCAATGCAATCTAAGGTCACAGTTCAACATCCACGTATCACGCCATTAACTCTGAGCAGTACATGTCCATAAGCCTGGGTTTGCATCACATGTGCCGCTGTCCAGTCACACTGCCTAGACCCTCTACCCAGGGAACCTGGACTAAGACTTCCTCAAACCTGGCCGACCGCAGAGCGCTTATGCAGATTCCCAGGCCCCCACCCCAGATCCACTGGTGCAGACAGTTGTCAATACCGTGTGCTGAACTTGGTCCCCGTGAAGGCCCCCGTGCCGGGGCCTCTGCCAGGCTCACCTGTAGACGCCAGATGCGCTCACTCTCCTTGGAGACGTTCTCCACGGTCTCTCCCATCAGGGCGATGAGCATGTTGAGGAGGAGGACGAAGGTGAGGATGACGTAGGTGATGAGCAGGAACAGAAAGAGGATGGGGTACTTGGAGTTCTGTTGTATGTTCAGGTCGCCCAGGCCTATAGTGAGCTTAAAGAGTTCCAGCACCGAATCGCTGAAGCTGCCATAGGAGCTACAGTCCTTGTTGTCACTGGAACACTTCTCGATCAATGAAGCCAGGGCTGGGAGGACATAACAGGGTGTTCTCCTCTGGCTCTGTGCCTGGCTAATTACCCAACAAGCTCATGCATACTTGCATGTAGACACATGCCCCCCCTTCCTCCCCCCTCTCCCCCTTCCTCCCCCCTCCCCCCCCCCCCCCGCCCTCCCCTACCACATACACGCTGCAGCCCTACTGCCTCATTCTCTCTGGCCATTTAGATTTCACCTCCAGCCTCAGCTCCTGGAAGCTTCATCAGGCTGGTTCTTTGCCCTGACCTCCTGCAGAAAGCTCTTCCTGCCCAACAAAACAGGCTCCTCTACCCTGCCATTTGGCCCTTGATCACTCACAGACTTGCAGAGTTGTGAATTATAATCCACATGTATCCCTGGTTCCCCAACCAGGCTTTGGACTCCCAACTTCCTATAGCCTGGGCCATCCTCCAAGACTGTAAGGTCCTGAGTCTCTTTCTAATGCTCTGTAGGGAGACTCCCTGGCCAAGACCTGGCTTCTTTCTTCTCTTCTCTCCAACACACCATACTAGTGGCTCATTGTTGGATGGATGGATGGATGGTCAAATTAATGAGTAAATGGATGGATGAATAAATAAACAAGTGAAGGAGTAAATAAATAAGCACACTGTGGTCCAGCAAAGATACCAGAAGATGGGGATGGCTGCCTCATTTCAAATGCCAATGATCCCTGGGGGGCTGGTGGATGGGAGGAGGAGAACTGGCATGGGAAAATACAATGATATCTTTCTCTGCAGGAGTTGTAAATAAAATAAGAATAAAATCAGGTTGTGCAAATGAAGAGATTTTAAGTGGGGCCTCCCTATCTCCAGTCCCCAGCAGACCAGAGGCTCTCATAGATATATCCGAAGTAAACTACAAGTAACACGATGCGTGGGGCCAAAGGAGGTTATCCCCCATGCATTAATTTACTCCTATTTTTCAAAGACCATTGATGAGTCAAATTTCTGCAAACTTTAGTTTTCCTATTTGTAAAATGGGGCCAAAACCGCCTGCCCAGCCTACCTCAGGTTGTGGGGCCACATAACATGCTGGATGTGAATGTGGGTGGCATACCCCACAGTGTGGATGGACAAGAGTGACGGGTCTGCTTCTAAGCCTCAGTTACCTTATGATCAGGGATGATGACGCCCCCTTAGTGGAGATACTGGGAGAAGTAAAAAGACAATGCTTGGAAAATGCTTAGCATGGCAAGTGCTCCACTGGTAGGTGACATAAGTGTTGCTGAGGCTGCTCCTGTGCCTTATCATTTTGACATCTATAGAAGGTGCTTTACAAATGTGGGAGTTCCTATTATTTATAAATCAATTACCTACTCCAAATCCAAGTAAGAACACAATATATACAAACAAGAACTTCAGAACATCATGCAAAATGACCTATAAAGAAAGAAACATGATTCAAGGGTAAGGTTTGAGCACATATTCACTAGACCCTGATCTCCTTACTGCTTCCCCTCACCAGGCCCCTCACCCTAACCATGCCTTCCCTCAGGCTGTCCTCCCTTCCCCTAGACAAATCCCCCTGATGCTCCAAAGTTCAGCTCTAGGCCGACCTCCTCCAAGAAGCCTTCCTTCCCTTCCCTTCCCTTCCCTGCCTGCTCACCTCCCTCCTCCCTCCTGGAACACAGTCTGTCTCAGTCCCTGATGATTCAGCCTGTATGGGAGCACCTTTCTTCACAGACTCACGTCTGAAATCCTCACACTTCCTGGGGGCAGTGGTGTGCTGGAGCCAGCACATACGCGCTCGTAAGAGCTGACGGTTACGTTTTCATGAATTTTGTAAGCTGGTGTTTAAACACAACCACTATTAAAAATTAAATCGCATAAGCTTATAATTAAGTAAATTATGTTCAAAACAAAGATAATATTCAACTCTCATCGCTTAGTTATTTTGCAATTACCTATGCTCTTAAGGTTATTTACATCTACCGCAGCCATACGGTGTGCGTGTACTACATAATGTGTTACTGCACATCTCTTCCCGACTCTGTGTTTGATGATGTCGGTACTGGTAGCTGGAAATCAGCCATGGTAGGATTTGCACCATGGAAATTGGTAAATGGTACAAATCAGAGACATTATTCTGCTGATTGTCTAGGTCTGGAATTAAGACAATGATAGAGAAAATGTTAAGGCAGATTAAACTTCCGAATGTATCCTATCTGTAGCTGCTGTATGGTGAATTACACAATAACATTAATGAAACAGTCTTCCAGCGTTTGAAAATTATCATCCAATTCAGCAAATAAGTGGCTCACATCATTGACAAACAAGGGAAGTTCCCACATAAGGCTTCATCTCACACCTTCAAGTCAAGAAAAATACCAACCAGCATCTATGCTTGCAACAATACTTTTGTCAGTTGCAACCACAGGTTGGCAACAGATGGAAGAGCTCAACAAAATCAACAAATCATTCTGCTGGATTCAACTCGTTATGTGGAATTTACAACAAAGAGCATAATTTATTTTATTATTTGTAAATGGTGTACTACTCATTCTTTGCATAGTAAAATTTATAATAAACATAATGTGTGTGTGTATGCGTGTGCGTGTGCGTGTGTGTGTGTGTGTTTCCCAGAGAGCTGGTCGTTAAATATTTACCAGCACACCACTGCCTGGGTGTGAGCATACTTCTTCATAAAGCGTTATTCCTTCCCTGTGTCCAACAAGCCAGGTGTTTTCGGGTCTGGACACTTAAAGCCTGACCACAGGCAAAGAGAGACGGTGGGGTTTGGGAGAAAGAGCAGAGGCTGGCCCATGAAACAAGGGCCTTTTGTTCTCCAGACCTGTCTCCCCACCTGAAAATGGACATTCTCTGAGGGCTCCCCTGCTGCAGAGCCTGCCTGTCTGCGATGCTCAAAAGCTCCAACGCACCTTCTGGATCATGACGCTGTACATGCCCATGGACTGGAATCCCCGCGTGTAGTAGAGCATGTTGGCCCAGCCCAGGGCCATGGCCAGCACAAGGCAGGCGAGGTACTCTTTGTAGGCAAACAAGTACAAGAAGACAGACAGTATCACAAGCACAGCTTGGACAAAACTGTTCAGGAGACACAGGAGACAAGGGCCTTACTTACTCCTCCTCAGCATACGGGTAGATACTCAAATCCCCAACCTCCCGCACCCTGCGGGCTAATGCCAAAGAGACAGGCGAGGCTGCCCTGGCCCCACTCAACCATGTCTGAAATCCAGCCTTGCAGGAGCCATCAGCAGATGCGAGTCAGAGCCAACAGTGGGCTGGCTGCAGCTGACAGGGACTTGTTAAAAATACAGATCCCCAGGACTCAAGGAGATTCTGTTTCAAAAGCCCTGCAGAGCAGCCCAGGCAGTTGGATGTTTTTTAAATCACCCACGTGATTCCACGTGATTTCTGAGCCCCACATAGGTCAGGAAACCACTGGGGTAGACAGGATACAGTGAATAATTGCATTTTTAACAAAAATGACAAAAACTGACCATGTCTATACTTAAAAGCCATTCATAACAAAAGTCTCCCATGACCTACTTTTTAAAATCTTTTTTGGGGTGCCTGGGTGGCTCAGTCGGTTAAGTGTCTGACTTCGGCTCAGGTCGTGATCTCACCGTTTGTGGGTTCAAGCCCTGCATCAGGCCTGGAGCCTGCTTCGGGTTCTGTGTCTCCCTCTCTCTCTCTGACCCTCCCCTGCTCACACACACTCTCTCTCTCAAAAATAAATAAATATTAAAAACAAATAAAATCTTTTTAAAAGCTATAACATATGCTAAACGATAGATACGCTAAACAGAGATTGGTTGCACAACAAAATGAATATACTTAATGCTGTTGAACTGTACACTTAAAATGGTTAAGATGGTAACTTTCATGTTACGTGTATTTTACCACAATTAAAATTATTAGGGTACAATATATAACAAACACACGGGATCAAAATTACTCCTAAACATCGCTAACCATCAGCTATGCAGACATCTGGATAAAAAGCTCTCTTGCTTATAACATCACAGTCTCCACGGTTATAAAATATCTAAGTAGCTAAATTAGGACACAGGCATCCTTGTTTTTCTCATGCAGTGAAAAGCAAATGTTTGGGTGACCGATACATTTTGGACTGAAGTGAGGAAGCGTGTATACACCCTCCTCATCACTGTCAAAGCACCTAGGAAGCAGAAGAGAAGGACAGTGCATCGGTGCCTTTTGTCTGCACTAAAGCCAGTGGCTGTATAAATGAATTCTTCTCTGGAATTATCTTATTTTCTCAAAGGGAAAAAGACTCCCATGTGGCTCACATCATGAGGCAGTCCTGCACCTGGCCTACCACTCACTGAAGTATCTGGGCACCCCACCTGCCCGCAGGGATGAAGAATTCCGTTCGTGCCTCTAGAAGGCAGGTACATAGGTAACAAAACACCTAGGTATTTGGAAACATTGGGCCAAGATTCAAGGTCCTATAGAGACCCAGCTTCCCAAATGCTCAAAAGAGGGGACCTACAGAGCTATAGAGCCAAACATTCTTCGTCCCATGCTGCAAATCCTGCTCCATTCACAGGCAGCAATGCCGAATCAGCCTCTGTTCATTTAGAGACAAGGGTCACGTAAGCCTCTGATGTCATCTGCACGTGACCTCGTTCAGAAAGGCTGCTGGGCTGGGTTTTCTGGCTAGGGCCCTAAGGTGGTCAGCCCTCCTCTAGCATAAGATGAAGATGACTGGGAGGCTGGGGTTAAGGCTCTGCATGACTCACTTCCATGCTCTGGGCTTTGGTTTTTCATGCTACAGATGCGACTCTATGATTTCTCCAGTGCTTTCCAGCCCTGATCTGCCAGAGTCCGAGATGGTAACCTTGGACCCCCACACAACTAGAAGGAACTGGCCCAGACCATCCATCCCTTCATAAAGAAGTAAACAACACTACTAAGCCTCCTCCTGCCTTCTCTGCCCCATCTGCTGCCCAGGACTCTATGTCAGGGTGAAGTCAGTCATCACTGCAGCCTGATGGTGGGCACTATGGTAGGGTCTTCTGGTCCTCTCCATGGGCATCCATGGGCCTCTCTTACTAGAGGGGAGAAAGGAGGTCCCTGGCCACGAGACTATGGCAGGATGACTGAGACATGGTGACGTGGGAGGATGGTCATTCCAGAGGACACAGCACCCACGACACAGGACTTGAGCCCTGCCTGTGCGGTGCTGACCAATGGGATAGACCTACTTACAAGACAAAGTGAAACCAGGCATCAGAGAGAATGGACTGCAGATCTGAGGGTCTCAGCAGGAAGATCGCCATGCCCTGAGGCCAGAAAGGAAAGAAAAGCTGTACCCTCTTCATGCCTCTCACTGGAGGATCTGAGGAAGGCAGTGTCTCCCCAGGACTGAGGCTCAGTGAGGGGGAGGGTGTGAAGGCCAAGCCGGAGCCCAAGTGAGGGATATGGAAGGGGATCTGTGCTGGCACGCAGAGGCAGCCCCAGGGTAAGCATGGCTGCACCCCCAAACTTCTCACACCTCTCACTACCCCCTTATCCCCACCCAGACTCTGCAAAGCAGTACAGCCACACAGCTCCCTGCCATTCTGCAAATGTGGCCCAGCTTCTAAAATCAACAACACAAGAAACAACGGGTACTGGCAAGGATGTGGACAAAAAGGAACCCTTGTGCACTGTTGGTGGAAATACAAGCTGGTGCAGCCACTGTGGAAGACAGCATGGAGGCTCCTCAAAAAGTTAAAAATAGAACTATCCTACAATCCAGTAATTGCGCTACTGGGTATTTACCCAAAAAATACAAAAACGCTAATTCAAAGGGATACATGCGCCTCGAAGTTTACTGCAGGATTATTTACAATCACGAAACTATGGAAGCAGCCCAAATGTCCCATGATAGGTGAGTGGATAAAGAAAATGCAAGATATATAGCTATATATCACGATATATATATATATATATATATATATATATATATATATATATAAATATATAAAATGGAATATTATTCAGCCATAAAAAAGAATGAAATCTTGCCATTTGAAATGACATGGATGGGGCTAGAGAGTATAAGACTAAGCAAAAGAAGTCAGTCAGAGAAAGACAAATACCATACGATTTCACTCACATGTGGAATTTAAGAAACAAAACAAACAAGCAAGGAGAAAAAAAAAAGAGAGACACACAAAGAGACAAACCAAGAAACAGACTCTTAACTACAGAAAACATACTGATGGTTACTAGAGGGGAGGTGAGTGGGAGAATGGGTGAAAGAGGTGATGAAGATTAAGGAGTATACTTATACTGAGGAGCACTGAGTAATGTACAGAATTGTTGAATCGCTATATTGTACACCTAAAACTAATAGAACACTATGTTAACTGCACTGAAATCAAAATTAAAAATTTAATTAAAAAAAAGACAAAAAAATTATACGGCCTTGCTTTGCCGCCTCTGAGCCTTTTTTTTATGCTGTTCCCCATGCCCACCCTGTAATGGCCTCCTCCCCAGTGTCCTCATGCCCAATCCCACCCTCGCACACTAAAGGCCATCTCTGCTTTCAAGCCTTCCTTCCCTCTCCTATCCCCACATAAAAGTCCTCTCTTTTCCTCTGAGCACTTGTCTGGACCCCACACAGGGCCCTTTTCGTAGCCTATTTTAAAGTGCAGATATTTATGTCTATCTGAAATCCCCTACAAGACTGTGAGCTCAAAGAGGACAAATTCCCTCCCTCCCTATCACCTCCCCCCGGGGCCCCACATACAGAAGGTGTTCAGCATGTATCTGTTGATTCACTAGTTAGATGGATGGATTGATAAGTGATCAATTGATAAACAGATGGAAAGATGGAAAATGGATGAAGGATAGAAGGACAGTGGGGAGAAATGCTGTGAATTCAGATGAATGACAGGGTCACTGACAGGTGACTGAATGTGTGGATGGAGGGACAGGAAGATGGGTCACTGAGTGGCTGGGAAGGTAGATAAATGGCTGATAGATGGGCAGGGGGGTGGAGAGGTGGAAAGTAGGTAGGACAGACCTGCTGATCTATTTATTCTCATTTTGTAACTAAGAAATCCAAAGCTTAGAAAGGAAACGCCTCCCCAAAGCTGCTCAGTAGTAAGGCAGAGCAGGCTGGATCAAAGGCAGGCCTGCTGTCACTCTGCCTGCCTTTCAGGCAAGTCCAAACAGGCTCTGCGGCCCACTCACCTCTTTCACAGAAATGCACGTGGCCCAGATGAGCACGAACATTCTTCCCAAGAGCTGTAGCCACCCCATCTTGTGTGTCAGGGCCAAGGGGTGTGGGAGGGCCTGGGAGGAAGGGAAGGAATGGATGGGTGCAGAATGGGGAATGAGGAAGGCAGGGGTCATGCCAACTCTGGAGGGACCATGCACATACACATGCCAAACCCTCAAGTTGAGCCAGAGGCCAGCACGAAGCCTGATCTCTGTAGGGTGTGAGAGAAAGAACGGCAGCTCCCTACCCCCGCCCCACTCACAGTGGGAGCCCGGAACTCTACGGTGAGGACACAATCCAGTCCATGTTAACAGCCCCTCACACCTCATGGCATTCGTTCGTTTCAGGACCCATCCGTATCCCGATACTCACAGGACACTCACAGCTGAAACTCTGTGCCCTGTGTAATGAATGGGAAACTGAGCCCCAGAGTGATGGGAAAGCTTGTTCAAAGTGACCTCCCCCTCCTCCCATTTCCTGTGGCCCTCACAGCAGAAACACCCAATCAGCTCTAGGTTGAGATGGAGCCTGGGCAGGGTCTGGGTCTCCCAGCCCTCCAGATCTCCCCACAATAGCTAAGCACTGGAGACATACTCAGTTTCCTAGAAACTGTGAAGGATGACACTTGGGGAATGCCATGCAAATGTCTTGGTCATTCTGGGCCTCAGTTTCCCCATCTGCACGTGGGACTGCTCCCAGGTCCTGAAGCTCTGACCATCGCCCCACCCTCCCTCCAGGCGCACACGTACCTCCGCCTCCCGGGGGCGGTAGTAGGAAACGAGAGTCAAGGTGATGTTGTAGAAGAAATAAAAGCAGAAGGACAAGAAGAACATGTACTTGGCAAACTTCTTCCACTTCATATGCAGCAGCGTGTGCAGGGGCTCCAGGGTCAGCATCTCATGCCGGTTCTGGGGGTGGAACAACACTACCATTTTCAAAGGGCCTTCATTCCAGAGGGAGCTCTGAGTCAGCACCACCCCTGGCAGAAGGGCCAGTCATTGTGTCCCATGACTGGTTGGTCTGGGAATGTTGGGAAGGTAATTTCCGACTCTGTAGGCTCCTTCCCAGCGCCCCCAGGCAGCGGCCGAACCCCACAGGAGCCAGGCTTCCAGCAGGAGAACCTGCTGCTCGGTGGGGAGCGAGGGCTACAAGGGGGAAGGGCCATGACTGGGGTTATGGCCCCAACTTGGCCCCCTTCACTGTGCGACCTTAGGAAAATCCCTGACCCTCCCAGGGCCTCAGCTTCCTCATCCATAAAGTTGATAGCAATCAAACTGCCCTACCTGTCAGGCTGCCGTGAGGATTCCAGGGAGACCCCAGACAAAGCAGGCTCTGGGAAGCATGATTTTTGGTAACACATGGAGGATGAAGATCCAGCCTGCTGCCTCACTTCCCCCAAAAGCCAAAAACCTCTCACTGCTGATCCTCTCTCTTCCCCTCCAGCTTTACAGATCTCCCCCCTCTTGCCTACTCCAGGAAGTCCTCCCTGATTGCTCCAGCCATGCCTTCCCAGAGGGTAAGGGGGTTTTTGGAACCATTAGGGAAGAGGGGGAGAAACAGGATAGATAAGATCAACACCAGTCATCCCACCCTCGCACCCCGACTCTCACACTGCCCAGGCCAGGATTCTGGGCCCAGGAGACCCCCACCACAAAAGTTTACAACCCAAGGTCAGCTGGGAACAGGCAAATACAGCACCTGCCCTACCCCTCCCCTTTCTGTGTCAACTCTGCCTACTAAGGCAAAAGACTACAGACATGTCCAGCTAGTGGCATGGGTCTTCCCAGTGCCCCCTGAGCCCCCGGCCAGAGGCCAGCCTCCCACCCCTACTCTTCCCCAGCCCTCCCAGGAGACCCACATCAATGTTGGTGTTGTAGACGATGATTTCCAGCACTGAGTTGTCTGTTGTAGTGTCCACGTTGGTGAGGTCATAGAGGGAGGACGACACAGGCCCATACGCCCAGTCAGTAAACTTCCTGGACAGGCTCCGGAGTGGCTTCTCCTTGATCTCACGGCTGAGGATGTACTTCAAGATCTGGGGACAGGAAGAGAAACAGCTGTAGAGGAGGGCTGGGAAGATGCTCCCACCTGGATGGATTGAAGCCTGCCCGTGCGTCTGCCACCAAGACCCCTGGGCTCAGCTTTATCTGTGGAATGGGTATGAAACTTGCTGCTCAGTCTGCTTCCAGGGACTGTGAATACCAGGGACGAAAGGTGTGGAGGCCCTTTGCATGATGCAGAAAGCTGCACAATCAGCTCGTAAATCCTTGTACCAGTTGGGGACCCCATTTAGTGAAGAATCTGGGAATCGACAATCCTGAGAACTAATTTCTGTTTGACCTGGATGTGAGAAGATACTAGAAGTTTTTCTGGCTTCCCCATCCCTCAGTCAAGACCATGCCCATTGAGGCTCACTCGCCTACTGACTGTGGGCCAGACAAGGGGTGATACAAGAGTGCCAGCCTGGCAGAGAGGCCTCGGAAACCCACTCTCCAGGTAGTGATCCTCAAACCCCACTGCATGGTAGAGTCATGAGGAACACTCAACAATCCCTTACCACCAGCTAATTCGGTCCGAATCTCTGGAGGGGGGATGCAGAGATCTGTGTTTTGTAAAGCTCCATGGGCAGTTCCAAAGCGCAGGCAAAGTGGAGAGCCATTGCTCTCCAGCTCACTGCTTCCCAAGACAGGGGCCAGGGCTTCCTGAGGCACCAACCCAAGGCCCAGGAAGAGGGTCCTGCTGGGGAGAACAGCATCAGAGCCGTGATCTCACATATTCCCATGTCATCTCATATGGGAGCCTTGTCCCCACAGCCCAGACAGAGAGCTCCCAGGGACAGGCAGGTCTCCCCATCCTGAGCCCCCAGCCTTGAAAAGCCTCAAGGAACAGGGTGTGTCTTAAGCGTCTCTGCACCCTCCACTCATAGCATGGCGGCCACCTTGGGCATCGTCCAGAAAAGTTTTCCAAAGAACACTGAATGAAGAAGGGAAGGGACCAGGAATGAGGGGGCCCCATCCCCAGGACTGGCCACAGGGGAGCACATTGTCCTCTAGAGAATCAAGGGGACATGGGGCCATGCTCCATGCGGACACAGCACTTGCCTCAGAGGCTGGCAGGGAGGGGGCCTCAGAGGAAGCTCCACTTGCAGCCCTAATCTGACTCTCCTCAAAGCCTCCCACAAACTGTGTCCCAGCTATGGGTAGGAGACAGTGGGGAGAGTGGGGACGCACACAATTCCTCCTCTGTCGAAGCCCATCTCCAACACCTCCTTCCCCCACAAGAGAATGAAAAGGTCCCTTGTGAGCTCCAGGCCTGACCACTGGGTCTAGACCCAAGGCCCTCGGGGCACCCACCTCCCTTGTCAGCTGCCCCGAGGCTGGCACAGCTGTGATTGTTCAACAGCCCCTGCACCCACCCAGTCCTCCCACAGCCTCCCGGGAGCCTCAGTCCCCTCCCAAGGATCAGACACCATGGAGGCTGAGGAGCAAGCTTCTCTGAGCCTTGCCCCCCCACCAGAATCCTGACCTTGATCTCAGACCAGGTTGTGACTCCAGCCAGCCACAGAGATGGGAGCCCACCCCAGCCCGAGTCTTCACCAAGGCTAAGCCTTGAGTTCCTCAGCCACACCACCAGGGCACAAAGGGCCGCAAGCAGTCACACTCTCTGCTGGGGACTCGGCTCAGAGGTTCAACATGAGAGACCGAGGTCTCTCCAGATCCAGAGCAGCCATTCCGGTACTCCTGTCCTCATGAGACGCTGAAGGCCCAGAGGGTCAGGCCCAGCCTCCGCTTGGGTGCCTCACCACCTGGGAATCCTCAGCCACAAAGCACATGAGGTATTGTGTCACTGTGGTCTTAAAGCTCCCTCACTCTGACCCCAGACAAAGGGTTCCAGAGCAGGGGATAGAAACAGAGTGTTAGGGACTGAAGTCCAGACCGGGGGCCCCACATGCTGCACCTCAGTGGTCCTGTGTGGTCACTCACTCAGAACAAACCCAACTCAGGCCAAAATGCACTTCAAGACCTAAGGCCAAGATCTTCCCCAGGCCAAGGTGTAATCTGTGGAGTCCCCAGAAAGGCCCCATGAGCTGGCAGAGTGGCAGTGAGCCTCCCCGCTCTCCTTCCTGCCCCCTCAGCAGGCCCCACCTCGGCCTTGCCCATCTTGGCAGCCAGCTGCAGCGGCGTGAGGCCATCATTGTTGCACATGGTCTCCAGCTCCCAGGTGCCACTCCTCAGCAGGATCATGTCATACATGCGCTTCACAAAGTCATTCTGCGTCTTGAAGTCCTCAGCCACTGTCACCAGCGCGTGTAGGATGTTATTTCCCCGCGAGTCCTGCGAGGTGATGTCTGTCTGCTCGTTCTCCATCAGCAACTGCACAATCTCAGGCTGGTTGGTACATGCTGCCAGGGCCAGCGGTGTCTCGCCTGGAGGGTGGTAGGGGGAACGCCAGAGCTCAGTTCCCTCTTAGACCAGAAGAGTGTTCCCCAACCCTAGGACTGAAGCCCATATCCTTAGCAGGACTGATCCGTCAGATTCCCTGTGACTTCTCCCCACACCCGCCCTGTATGGGGGAGGCTAAAGCTACATCACTTCTATAACCTAACTGGTCTCTCTTCTACCACTCTGGCCCTCTAACACTACCTTCAGCCTTCAGTACAGCAGCCAGATTGACCCTACTAACACATGAGACTCACCTCACCCAAAATAAAAGCTCAAGTTAGAACAAGAGCCCACAAGGCCCTACATGTTCTGACATCATCTTCTCTCTTACCCTCATAATTTCCCTCCAGGCACAACGACCTTCTTCCTTTTCCTAGAACATACCAGGCATTTTCCTACCTCAGGGCCTCTGCACAGGCCATCCGCTCTGCTGGTAGTGCTGTTTCTCAGTATCTACATTGTTCATTCCCTCACCTCCTCCAAATCTTTTGCACAAACGTCATCTTTTCAATTATTACCCTAACCACACTATTTAAAATTGGAATCCACCTCCTTCCTGCTCTGGAACTCCCAATTCCCCTTCCCCTGCCTTACTTTTTATTTTTTCAATAGCACTTAGCATTTTCTAACATATTTTATGGTGTTCTTATTTATTATGTTTATTGTTGATGGTTTTCCTCCAGTGTAGAATGTAAGTTCCATGAGGGTAGGGATCCTTGTTTTGTTCACTGATACATTTCCGACACCTAGAACACTGCCTGGTATATATAGTAAGCGATCAATAAATGCTTGTTAAAAAAAGAGAAGGCAGGTGACTCACACATGGTCACACAGCAAGCCTGGGATAGAACCAGGACCGGACAACAGGTCTCCTGCTGTTTTCTTTCCAATCTCCCTCCTGTTCCCTCTCTTCATCCCTCCTTACAGACATTTCCCTACACTGTCTCCAACGGGGTCTGACGCTGGGCAATGGACTGGACAAGACCCTGTCCTCCTGGCTGCTCAGACCCAGGCTGTCCTGATTGAAAAACCACTCAGAAGAGAAAATAGGCCAGAGGTTGTCAGTCAAGGGCTAGAGTGGGAAGACAGGTTGACAAAGTTGTGTGGGAAATTTTCTGGTGTGATGGAACTATTTATGTCCTGTCCTAATCGTGGTGGTGGTTACACAACTGTATGCATTTGTGGAGCTGAACAGAACGGTCCGTTAAAACTGTGAATTTCACTGTATCTAAAGTATATGTAATGATCTTTTCTTCACCCAGAGTGTCTTGACCCCAATTGCTTTTGGATTCTCTAACTTGTGAGTCAGGAAATTTTCCCCTCTTACTTTTGACTTCCTAGGTGCATTCCTGGAAGGCACTGGGCCCAGTGCCTGCATCAGCTCCTTACTACACTGGCAAATCATTCCCCTTCTGGGGACCTGTCTTTGCGCCTATAAAATAGGGCTTTGTCCCCCAAGTCTCGGTTCCCTACACAGGGCTGCTCAACTGGATGCCCAAGTGCCCTCTAAGATCACAGCTGACGCCCCCAGAATGCAGCTCTCCCATTCTCTCCCCACCTCTCCAGCCCCTCCCTCTCTGGTCCACCCTGGATGTCCGGTTCAGAAGGGTTTGCCCCTTGCAGCCTCCCCGGTCCCGGCTCTGTACTGCTGGGCCTTGGACATGTTGAGCAGGCAGGGATCAGCAGTGGGGGCTCCAGGCCCTGTGCCCCAGCGCCGGTTGGGGCAGCCCGTGCCGGGCGGGGGCGGTACCCACCAAAGTAGAAGCCCTCGTGCTGGTACTTGGGGTTGAAGAAGACCCCGCTGGCGTGGGCGTTGACATCGGCGCCAGCAGCGATGAGCAACGCAGTGACGTCTCCCTGCCGCCGCTCAATGGCGATGTTCAGTGCCGTCTGCCCTGCGGACAGGGTGGGGATGGGGGAGGGTCGCTCAGCGGCTGCGCCCTGGGTGACGCCTCCTCTGGGGCCTCCACACCCTCCACAGAGCCACAGCTAAACACTAGCTGCCTGTCTGGTCTGTGTCGCCCAGCTGTCAAGAATCCCAGCTTCATTCTTTGCTCCATTCATTCGCATGGACGCAAGGAATATTGATGGAGTGACTGCTCTGTGCTCCCGTGCCAGGCGCTGGGGACAGGGAAGTACATGGGGTGTGGTTTTGATTCTTTTCCTCGAGAAGCTCACGGTCTCACTGGGAATTAAGTGCTATGATACTGGGAGGGGCAAGGGCTGTGGTACCTAGAGCAGGAACTCAACATAGCCGGAGGGGGGCAGGGCCACAGTTCCCAGAAGTGACCTCTATGCTGAGACCGCTTAAGTTTATCAAGGCTGGGTGGGCTGGCTCAAGACTTCGTAGGCCAGGTTAAGAGGTTGGAACTTTATCCTGTGACTTTATCCTTATGACTGTGGGAAGTCATAAGGCATTGAAGCAGGCAAGTGACATGACCAGAGTTTGGGGTTTTCTACCTGTGTATTTTCCCATCACTCTGGGTGCAGAATTGGAGGATGCATTAGAATCAGCCCAGATTTGTGAGGAACTGTCGCTCCAGAGGAGAAAGAAATGCTGAGGCCCAAAGACCCTTAGGGGAAAGAGTCCTCAGCATGGCCTGAGGGAGTGATTGGGAGAGAAGGGGTGACTAGCCCAGGAGCTGGGAGAATGGTGCCCCAGGGACTGAGGAACACA
Source organism: Puma concolor (assembly GCF_028749965.1). Lineage (NCBI taxonomy): Eukaryota > Metazoa > Chordata > Mammalia > Carnivora > Felidae > Puma > Puma concolor. The sequence goes on along the minus strand of NC_141680.1, from coordinate 14,139,312 downwards.
ACAGGGGAGCAGTAGCAGGAAGGGGCTGGAGGGACCTTAACCCTGTTGGTGGAGGCTGTGGAGCCTCCAGATGGAAGGGACTGGAAGGCTGGGGGTGGGGAAGGGTCTCGGAATGCCCCACCAGAAACAGCATTTTCCAGAGAGAGGCCACCGTGCCATGCCATACACAAAATAAAGTCCTGGTGGATTAAAGAACTTGGCGTTTAAAAAAAATGGAAAGTTCATTTATAACTAACCTTTTGGCAGGGAAGACCTTCTTAAGTTATAAAATGCAGAAACAACCACAAAAGAAAAACAAACATGTTTGATAAGATAAAAACTAAAGCTTTCTGTATTTCAAAAGACATCTTAAAGAAGGTTAAAAGGCAACTGATAGGCTGGGGAAAATATCTGAGATATAGAGACAGTATGTTTTTAAAAGTTCCTGATATATTAGCCAGTAGACAAACAACCTGATAGAAAACTGAGAAAAAAATTATTAACAAGCACCTCACAGAGAAGAAAATTCACAAGGCCAATGAAGAAAGTGAAACCTGTTTGGAATCATTGATAATCAAGAAAATGAAAGTTAGAATCTAACAAGTTAACACTTTTCCACTTTTCACCAGCCAGATTGGCAAAAACCAAAACCAAACAAAAGGATAATTTCCAATATTAGTGAAGGGTGAGAAGATGAGTATTTGGGGGAGAATAAAGCAGTACTTTTTGGAGGCAAATTTGGCAATTATCATTATACATTTCCTTGAACCCAGAAAATCCAAATCAAAGTATTTTCCTAGAAATGTGCACACTGAGCACAGGGTCATAGACAAGAATGTGCACTGTGAGATATTGGTGAGGATGCGGAAAAAGGGGAACACTTTTGCACTGCTGGTGGGAATGCAAACTGGGGCAGCCACTCTGGAAAACAGTATGGAGGTTCCTCAAAAAATTATAAATAGAGCTAACCCTATGACCCAGCAATTGCATTACTAGGTATTTATCCAAAGGATACAAAAATGCTGATTCGAAGGGGCACATATATTCCAATATTTATAGCAGTGCTATCAACAATAGCCAAATTATGGAAAGAGCCCAAATGTCTATTGACTGATGAATGGATCAAGAAGATGGGGTACATATATACAATAGAATATTACTAGGCTATCAGAAGAATGAAACCTTGCCATTCGCAACAATGTGGATGGAACTAGAGTGTATTATGCCAGGCAAAATAAGTCAGTCAGAGAAAGATAAATATCATTTGATTTCACTCATATGTGGAATTTAAGAAACACAGCAGATGAACATAGGGGAAGGGAAGGAAAAATAAGATAAAAACAGAGAAGGAGGCAAACCGTAAATACACAAAACAAACTAAGGGTTGCTGGACGGGTGTTGGGTGGGGGTGGGGGATGGGTTGAATGGGTGATGGGGCATTAAGGAGGGCACTTGTTGGGCTGAGCACTGGGTGTTATATGTAAGTGATTACTCACTGAATTCTCTCCTGAAATCATTATTACACTATATGTTAACTAACTTGAATTAAAAAAAAAAAAAAGAATGTGCACTGTGCTATTGTCATCGTGAAAAATTAGAAAACATTCAGATAGCCATCAACAGGGGAATAGTGAAATTAGCCACAGGATAGCCATCCTCAGACTAAGCAGGTAAAAGGAGGCAGACGCTTCGGATTCTGTGTCTCCATTTCTCTCTGCCCCACTCGCCTCTTTCTCTCTCAAAAGTAGATATTAAAAAAAAATTTTTTTTAAGTAGACAGACTTTCATACAGACTCATATTCTGAGATGGGAAGGTGTTTGAGGCATACAGTTAAAAAAAAAAAAAAAAAGCAAGTCATAGAACAATGCAAACAGCACCATACTATTCTATGTTAAGGAGGTAAGTGAATAAATAAAACCATCTACTTCTATGTGCGCATAGACACATGTGTAGAAAGCCTAGGAAAGTCTTCCAAGTCTACACACCATAATAATCAGTTCTGGATTGGACCGTAGGAAATAGGCAAAGGAATTTTTTAACTTAATTTAAATATTTAAATGTTTGACAATGAAACTCTCTTCATGTGTTATTTATGTAATTAAAAATAGTTATGTTGAATCTCAACAATGGATATATAATGGTTCATTAAGCTAATATCTCAAATATATGTTTAAAACTTTTAATAATAAATGTTTTAACTACATAAATTGCCTTGGAAAAGGCACGTTTCTGAAGGCCTCTAATAAAATGCTAAAAATTATAATATTTTAAAAGTGGTCTTTGGATCGTCTTAGCAGCATATGGAGGAAATATTAGTTATCTTTGGATCCTCTTGGCAGCATATGGAGGAAACATTAGCCTCTACCTGCCGGGGGAACTGAGACTCAGAAAGAAAAGCAAAGTAACATGCCCAGAGTGAGGAAAAAGAGGACACTGGTGGTGCTGGAGCCCCTTAGCCCCAGGCGGCAGGCAGCACCCAGGACTGAAGGAAAGGTGCCAGAAGATACCATCAGAGGGAAAAAATGGGGTGGGGTTGGTTTCTGGGAAGACAGAAATAAACGGCTCTTCCCACCATGCGGAGAGAGAGTGGGTGCTCACAGCCCCCAACAAGCCCACCAGCAAAGAAGGAAAGGGTGAGGGGAGGCTGAGAAAGGGCAGAAGTCAGGGGTTGCAGCTGGGACAGCAAAGCCTTAATACACTAATCTTCATTTATTCACCCATTCGAAAAGCATTTATTAAGGACATCTTATGTGAGACGCCAAGCATCCCAGGGAATCCACTATGGGCAAGATAGACTCCATCCCCACCCTCAAGGGGAACATGCTACTAGAAAAGGGAGTATGTAAGTCCCTGTAATGCTGACAGGAAAAAAAGGGGAACAGAAGGGGACTGAAAGGGAGAAGAATCAGGACAGATAAGCCTGAGGCACTGGCCTAAACCTCCCTGGCTACAAGACTACTATCAACTCCCTGGTGGCAGGCTGAGAACATTTTATAGCTCATCCAGTTTCTCTCTTTGCTTTGGCCACCAGGGAGCTCAGTGTACAGCTCAGCACTCAGTGGCAGCAGTCTTCCCTGGGTTTCCTCTCTTCTGATCAACAGTGTGGAGTTTTCACAATCTTTGACTTTTTCCTGCATGTAACAAAAACCCTTTAGAGAGTCTGTAGTTTAAATAAATAAATGAATAAAAATTAAAATGACTTTCTCCCATGAGAAAAGTTGAGGGCCCGAGCTAGACCATCACCTGCAAAGAGCAATGTTTAGCGCCCCATGGCATATCAGCAGGATGGCATCCAGTAATTCCTGAGCCCATCATTTCTGTACCTCATTAGACCCTAATGGGATGTGTACTGAGTCCAAAAACTCCAGGGAGGACACATCTTACAGATTATTCACAACAGATTTGCTGGGCAGCGAAACACCATCTCAGATTTGATCTCCCTGCCCCTCTCCAGCCCATTTAAGAGAGAAACCACAACACTGAGAGCCAAATGGGGTGGTTCATGGTAGTGATGACGACAGTTGCCATGTGTTGGCCTCACCCAGCTGTCTGACAGATTCTCTGGCCTTCTTTCCATTGCTCCAGTGTGTCAAACTCATTCCCATCTCAGGCTTTTGCCCTTGCCCTGCTCCAAATCTTTTGTCACCACGTAGGCCGCAGGTCAAAGATTACCTCCCTGCTTATCCATTCTGAAGTTGCCTGTCCCCAGGCACTTTTGATCCAATTACCTTCTTCTATTTTATTTTCATAGCATTTTCCATCTTAAATTACCTTATTTGGAGCATTGGCCTACATCTGTCTTGTTCACCACTGTACCTTGGTGCCAAAGACAATGCCTGGCATGTGGTCAGTGCTCAAAGCTATCTGCAGAACAAAGGAAGAGAGGCGTGCTTGCTATGTGGTGCTAATGCTAAGTGCTTTCTGCGGTGATAGCAGTGTCCCTGTGTGGCCTGGCTCCCACCGGACCCTCTGCAATCCCTGTCTGCACGGCAGCATACCTTCGTAGGCCTCCTCTGTGTATGCAGCGTTGATGAACCTGTCCAGGATGTCGTTCTCTTCAGCAAAAGCCAGCAGGATCCGCACGATCTCCTTGGTGTTGGGGTTGATGTTTAACAAGGCCTTCATCAGGCAGGTCTTCCCCGTGTCAGAGGCCGTCAGCTTGTGCATAAGGAAGTCTGCGGGGAGGGAAACAGAATGAGCTGCAGGAGGGGCCTGTCTGCTCCTGGCGGGGTTGGGGGGGGGGGGCAGGGTGTGGGGGCTGCAGGCTCAAACCTCTAGACCCTGCTCCAGGCCCTCCCCTGCTGCACACTCTCCTCCTCCCTCTCCAGCTACTCCTCCCCCAAGGCCCCAGAGAGGCTTATCTGAGGCCTTTTGCTCTTTGCTTTCTGTACCCTCTCCCTTACAGGGGACAACCTCACCCACTGCGTGGCTTTCCACTGTCCACTTCAGTGCTGACACCCTGAAATCTCCAGCCTGCCTCCTCCTGGTAGCCTACAAATAAAGCTCATCACCTCCCCCTAACAAGCTACTCCCCAAGCTAACAGCTTGGGCCCCACCATCCACCAAGTCACCAATGGCACCACCCTAGACTCCTCCCTTTCTCTCGCCCTCCTTGTCCTTGAGTCCAGCCAATTCCACTGCTGAAGAGCTGGTCACCTTCCCCCACTCAGATGCTGCGGTCCCCACCTCGCCTGAATAGCTTCCTTCCCATCCGCCATGCAGGAGCCAGACCACGACGTTTACCTGTTTAAGCCCTTTCATGGCTCCCCATTGCCCTCAGAGTCAGGTTCAAAGTCCCCAGCCCAGCATTCTGGGCTCCTCACACGCCCTCCTCACAGGCTGTCATGGGGGAAGGTTGACAGCAGGAGGCATGCAGGGCCCCCAGCCCTGTACCGTCTCTGCCGGAGCCAGGCACTGACCAGCCACTTCCAGGCCACGACGTCGCTTGCAAAGCTCCTGCAACTCCACCAGCAGCTCCAGCAGCTCCTCCACGCTGCCCTCTGACACGGCTGCAAAGATGCGCTTCTTCAGCCGCCTCTTTTTTCGCCTCTGCTCTTCCTTGGCCAGGTTTGCACTGAGGCCAGAAAGTGTTTCCAACTCACCACGCATGCATCCCCACCCCCACTCACTCCCCTTCCCCGACCAGAGCCACGATGCCTGCAGGGTGCTGCAAAGCCCAGAACCCCCCTCCATTAGTGCTCCGGGCCCCTGGGATCCGTGTCGCCCTATGCAGGCTTCCCTCCTAATCCAAATGCAATCACATTTTTTCAGAATATACGCTTGGGGGCTCCCAGGTGGCTCAGTCGGTTAAATATCTGACACTTGATTTTGGCTCAGTCATGATCTCACGGTTCATGGGATGGAGCCCTGCATCCAGCTCTGCACTGACGGTGTGGTACCTGCTTCAGATTCTGTGTCTCCCTCTCTCTCTGCCCCTCCCCCGCACACTCTCTATTTCTCTTTCTCAAAATAAGTAAGCTTATATATATATATATATATATATACACACACACACACACACACACACACACACACTCATATATTTAGATACACATAGTAAAGGTGATTAGGAAGAACTATTAATGGTGATTACCTAAAAAAGTATGAGAGTAGAGGAAGGAAAATCCCACTTTCATCTTTTGTGGTGTCTGAATTGTTTAAATCTATCTCTCTGGGCCCCCACATTCCGAATAGGCAACCATAGTAACGCACATTCTTTTGTTTGTGTGTGTTCTTGCAGAAATGCATATGATGTTTCATGGTTTATATGCATATATTTTTAAGTTACGTAGAAGGGATTGTGTTAAAGTTCTCATTCTGCTTCATACTGTGGCTTGAATGCTTCACAATGAATGGGTAATACTTTTTATAGTTTATAAAATGTAGTACTCCCCTCCCCCCACAAAAATGCCTACATGCCGCAGCCACAGGCCCAGACATTCGTCCCAGCCCCCAGGAAGGGAGGCTTCTTTCTCTCTCCTGGGTCCTGGTGCCCGTGCCCCTGACACCCACCTGGTGAACACCGTGGGATGAGAGGAAGGGCCAAGCTCACCTGGGACTGTTGGGATTGGACGGCGTCTCTGTCACGTCGTCCTGAGGGGACTGCGGAGAGTCCATGTCATCACAGTTGCCAGAGAGGCTGGAGGGTGGGGGAAAGGAAGAGGGACACAGGAGTTTAAAACTGGACAATGGTAGCATGCCGCAACCGGGCCTGGCCACGTGGCCCAGAATGAGTCACTGCCCCCGCCCCCTGGAACTGAGGGCTGGGTTGGCAGGGGGTGGGGATGGCTGGGCAGGGGGGCCGGGACTCACCACTGCCGGATGTTGGAGTCCATAGGCTTGGAGAAGACGGGGGGAGAGGTCTTGGAGACTGTGGGGTTGGGATCAAACCCTTCTATCTCCAGGAAGAAGTGTGCACTGTGGGGACACCCAAGCAAGGCCATCAGAGCTGGGGCAGAGATTGTTCACCTGTGTGTCCTGCAACCCTGCTTCCAAGAGTGCCCAGCCACACAGAGCACTCGCTCTCGGCCAGCTCTGTGCTGGACCCCATCCCTCATGGCCTCACTCTTCCCTCACAGCAGCCCTTGAGGATGGGTACCATCCCAATCATCCACATTCCACAGGGGGGCCTGAGGAGGCTCTGAGGTCAAGCGACTTGCCCAAGCTCACACAGCAGGCAGGTGGCAGAGCCAAGATTCAAAGCTGGGTTTGGGTGACTCTTGTCACTAAAAATACTGAGTAGATGAACACAGGGGTCTCTACCGGGGTGGCCTAACATCTTAGGGGACTTGCCTGTCTGCAGGTGCAAAGGACCCACCAGCGTTGGTGAACATGGCAACAAGAACCACAATTTCCCATCATGCCCCCCAACTGCCCCTCTGGCCTCAGATCTGAAGAGCCCTACCAGGGAGAGGTCCCTAGATGCTGACATCTACAAGGGCCTTTCCTGGCTGCCAGGGCACAGTCCCCACCCCCACATTCAACCCCCTTTGACCACCTCTCATATTGTTTTGTTGGCACAGAAAATAGATCTAGAGCAGTGAGTGGATATAAAAGTTCCAGGTATAGGGCTAAGAACCCCTTGTGGAGAAGGAAAAGTCAGGAAAGCACTTTGGACAGTGGAGGCAAGGAGCAGTAGAGGGGCAAGTGAAGGGCATGCTTTCTCCCAGGGCTGGAAGAGAGACTTGGGTGCAGGGTCTGTGACCTGGATAAGCCCCAAGGAAAGGGACAGACTTACTGCCCCATGAGAGGCAAGACACAGACCCAAGATAGGACTCCCTAACCAGACATAGCCCGGCCTCACCTTTAGACACGCCCACAAACACAGACACGCCCACTCTCGGAACCCACAGTCACACACTCAGGGACAAGCCTTGTCATGACATCCAGAGTAGTGAGGATCAGGCTGGCGGTCAGTTGTAGCAATACTCCCCACGCCGTGGCTGCTGCAGCACACCTGCTGGCTCGGTGACCTCACCTGGGAACGATGGCCTTTTGCCACCTGGCCTCTCTCCTCAGTGCCTTTGCTGCCTGCCTCTTTCAGGCCCAGAAGGATCAACACACTCCCTCCTTTTCTCACAAGACCACAGAAGAGCTCCCAAGGTATGATTCCAGCCATATCAAGTTCAGAAGGAAGGACATCAGGGAAGGGATCATGGCCCCATTCTACAGATGAGGGAACTGAGGCTCAGGCTGGAGCAGCAGCTCATCCATAGTCGCCCCACCAGGCTAGAAGCCAAGTTGGTCAGAGAACCTGACTCCTGATTCCAGCCTCAAAGTTTATACCACTATCCACACTGTTCTCCCCTCAGCCCTCTGGATCTTCCAGCCAAAGCAGCTCTAGGGATTAGCTGCAGGTGGAAACTGCCCAACATAGGCACTTCCCAGGATGGGGCAGACAGGAGGGAGACTTGGGTCTTGCCTGGAGAATTCCTCTCCTCTCCAGGCACACACAAACCTGGAAGTCTCAGAACAAATCCAGTACTTGGGTGGGGACAGAAATGCGGTGGGAGACAGGGCTGGCTAGCACATTGGGCCTCACCCTCCTATCTTCTGCCCATCAGAGGAACGTTCTGATCTGACCTGAAATCAAATCCTTCTTCCAAAAGAGAAGTAAACCCCTGATGGGGAGTCCAAAATCTGGGTTCTAGTCTGCCTCAGTCTCTGCCTCTACCTCCTGTATGCCCCCAGGATGGAGAATAGTTGGGCCAGATAATCCCTAAGGCCTGGACTCTGGAGCCAGGACAGCTCTAAAATCGTCCACGAATGGACTGTGCAGCTGAAGTGGGCATCAGAGGCCATCCAGTCTGATCACCACTCTTGGCATCCCTGGAGTGCCCCAGAAATGCCACCCTAAAGCTGTCCCTGCTTGCCTGGGCTCCTCAGTAGTGCATCTACTCGATAAACGTTTATTGAGCACCGACAGTGTATCAGGCACTGTTCTAGGAGCTGGAGATTAAACGGTGCACAAATGGGCAAAGATCGCTCTGAAGAGCTACTGTTCTAGTGAATTGGTCAGAACTGGCCCCACGGATCGGACCAGGGCATAGCACAATGAGGCCATTTCTTTTCCTGCTCCAGACAACACACTGACCTTCAGCTGTAAGATCCTCAGTGGGAGGAACTACAACTGCAATGTCCTTGATTCTCCAGAACCCAGAACTAGCTCTGACACTCAGAAGACTTAACAGAGGAGCAGAACATGGACAGGTAACATATGAAAGATAAATGCGAGGAAGGAAAAATGGCTGGTCAGATAGATGGACAGATTAGTTGGATGGGTGAATAAGGTGGATAGATGGGTAGATGGTGCACGAATGCATGAATACAGGGAAGGCTAGATGAATGGATGCATGGATGGCTGAGGAATGAGTACTTGGGTGGGCAGATCAGTGGGTAGATGCAGAGACTGGTAGACTGGCCCAATAAGCAGGGAGGATTAAACCTTAAACCTTAAATGTTGGGAGGTTGCATCCCTCAAGTGACTCCTGTTGGGCTCTCATTGCCCAAAGCTTTCTTCTCTTTTTCTCGGTCTTGCACATGAAGCTAAGGAAGGGTCCCCTGCCTCTCCTCTACCTCTCCTCCTTCTCAGGGCCTCCTCCCAGAGTCCAAAGGGGCCTCAAGGATGGAGCAGAAAATCAGATCATGACAGCATCTATCTACTCCAGGCCTGGAAAACAAGGCCCCCAGGGAGGGGAAGAAATATTTCCTTATCCTACTGTGAAGTGTCCTCCCTCATGCCGAGGAACTGTGCTAAGCCACCAGGACACTTAATCATCAACTTACCCCCTCTGTCTCTTGTTGTCTCACCTGCTCCTTCACTGACTCACCCACTTACTTAAAAACTACTAGGGGCGCCTGGGTGGCTCAGTCGGTTACGCGGCCATCTTTGGCTCAGGTCATGATCTCACGGTTCGTGAGTTTGAGCCCCGCGTCGGGCTCCGTGCTGACAGCTCAGAACCTGGAGCTGCTTTGATTCTGTGTCTCCTTCTCTCTCTGCCCCTCTGCCTCTGGAGCTCTGTCTCTGTCTCTCTCTCTCTCTCTCAAAAATAAATAAAAATTAAAACAATTAAAAAAAAAACTACTAATATGCTCAGTGCAGGAAACCTGGGGAGCAGGGAAGGAAGAGATGACCCTTCTATGGATCCTGTCCTCAGAGATTTCAACCAAAGCTAGGACATCATCCCAATAGGCACCTCAGTCTCTTTAGGGAGGAGCTGGGCTATGGGATCTCAGGGGAAGAGAAGGTTCTTCAGTTGAGGGCAGGGACAAGAATAGGCTTTGTGCTCTGTCACTGTGGGACTTGCTCTGGATCTTGGAGCAGATCTGTAGCTTGGAAAAATCCCCAGAAGCAGAGAGCACAACATGAGAAAAGCTTCCATGGCAGGAAGGCAAGGACTATGTCTGAGGAAGGAAGTCTTTGGTGGCAGGGAACAAGAGTGTTGAGAGCTGGGCTGGAGAGATAACTGACTGTGAGCAAGGACCCAATTCCTGGGATGGGGAGCTGCTAGATCATGAGGGCCATCCCACACCTGCCCTATTTGCCACTGCACATGTCACATCTCACCTGCCATCATGACAGATGGTGAAGTCTTGGCCATGTGCCATACTAGCTCCTAATATGCAGCATATGCTGTTTGTTTGTTCCTACCTTTGATCCAGACCAGAGGGCACCACAAGTGTGTTGTTAACTCAGGTGAGCATACAGCTCTGCACCATGTCTCCTGCATTTCTGTCCCTTTTGAAGATAATGAACTGCCCCTGAGCTGGGAAGGAGCCTGTGTGGCCAACCACTTTGTCCCAAGAAATGCCCAAGGGCCCTGGTCTCCAAAAGACCCATTCCTCCATACCCTTCATCAGCCTGGGCCTCTATCCCAGGGTGTCACCTTGCCCAGGATTCAGTAAGGAGGCCATAGTGGTAGCTGTTCATGAGAAATAGCATGATAGTTGAGGAAAAGCTCCAGGTCCAAAAAAATTTCTCCCCACCTAGACCTCTTGGTGTCTTCAATCCCACCATTAGTACAGATTCACTTACTGATCAAACTGGCCTTCTTTATTTACATAGAATTTTTATTATTCTTTCTAGGCTAAGTCTTATACTCAGTTTTGAGGGAGATGCTCAAACCTTCGGGGTATGGGGAGAAATAGGCACGTGAGGGCCCTCAAAGAGCTCTTGGGAAGAAGGGGCTACCATTTCAGGAGACAACAGTCACACCTCACACCCAGGCCTTTGGCTTTTGAGGCCATAGGTAGAGCTGGGTCTACAGCTAAGTCATGAACAGGGATAGGCTCAGAAAAGGCAGTTTGGCTGTGGAAAGATCCTGGGATTTTCCTGAAACCCTGTCTGGAATCCTTCCCTGAGGTCCAAACCTCCCCTAGGAATGTGAGAGGGGGAAAGGGAAAGAGGCAGGAGGGTGGTATTTGGTGGCTTAGCTCAGGGATACCTCCGCCCTTACCTAGACAAGCAAGCCCACCCAGGTCCAGGCTGTCCCCACAGTCCTGCCAATACCTGTCTGAACTCAGTGTCCACTCAGTTTTCTCTCCTACAGTCCAGGATGGAGCCTCCACCTGGATGTCCCTCGGACACTTCTCAGCCAAAATTCACATCTGAATTTGGCTTGTCTCTCCTCATCTTGCTCTTTTTCCTGACATGAGCATGTCAGAGATGGCCCCATCATCCCTGCAGGTCCCCCCACCAGATGAAGGGGATGTCTCTTGGTCCTCCTTGTCCCCAACTTCTTATAGCTGATCCTGCAGACCCCACGATCCTGATACCTTCCTGACCCGACTCCCTCTTCTCCATCCCTGATCACCCAGGTTCAGACCTCACCACCTGTCACTCAGGCTTCCCAAGAGCTTTGTCATCTCCCTGCTCACAGCCTCCCCTCCAAACCATCATCCACACAGATCACCCAGAGTATCATTTCCAAAATGAAAATCTCACCATGCCCTCCCTCTCACACAAAATCCCTTTAGGCTCTACACCGCCCTCAGGTTTGTCTAAACTTCTTAACCAATCCCCAAGACCCAGCTCCAGTGATACTCATGTTCCCCAAAATTCCTCCACCCACCAAGCACTTCAGCTCTACAGTCCCTCACTGGTCTCCACCCCTAGCCTCTTTCTGGGATGCTCTTTCCCTTCTTTTCCACCTGCCATCACCCATTTCAAACCACTTCATCCAGGAAGTGCCCTGAGACCTTCCACGGGATCAGAACGACCCACCCCTTCTCAGACCCCATCCTGCCTGGTTGTCACATTCCCACATTCTTCTGGGTGCCTTTCTCACCAGACTATGAGGAGGATGGGCATTCTTTCTGTGTCCCCAGCCTGGGCCCTGGTGCATAAAATCTTCAGTGATTATTACTCAAAACAACAGACAGAAAGGAAAGCACCAACTTCACATCTGGCCCAAGAGGGGGCCTGGAATGGACACAGAGGAGGCAGGACAAATGAGCTGAACTAGACCTGGAGCTCACCGGGGTCTAGTGAAAGCACAGCTTGTGGGGAGGAGGGCCATTCGGGCTTGAGGGGCACCAAATCAGCTGAGGGTGTGGGGGACTGCCATGGAGGCGTCTCAGGGGCCAGCGATGACCCTGGAGAAGTACTTTCCTTGCTCCTGCTTCTTCCACATCCCCATCTGGGAAGTAGTCATAGCCATCCCAGCCCCATCCAGTTCCCAGGGGTTCTTTGGAATAATAATAACAATGACAATGATGAAGATGAATCTCCAAGTAACAAAAACACTATCAACACTAGCATGTGCAGGGCACTGACTATGTGCCAGACACAGAGCATTATGCCAACAACCTCAATTAACCATCATCCTATGAGTTGGTGCCTTTGCTGGTGTCCCCATTACACAGGTGGCATTAAAGGGCTTGAATAAGCTGTGGCTCAGCACCCAGTGGACAGGAAAGTAGTTGGTGTAGGTAAAAAAAAAAGGTACCCACTTGGGGATCCAGACTACCTGAAATTTCCATGTACTTTCTTGCTCCTTGTTTCAAGGATGGCTCCAGAAATCCCTTGTTTCACCCAGAAGCCTTCCTGAATATTTCTGCATCAGTGCCTCTGATACCTCCAGGGAGACCTCCCTGATTATTCTGGTTGTACTGACTTCCCCAGCTCAGCCCCCTGAGTATGCAGTGCTATTTCCCCACCCTCCCCCCCATTTATACCTAGTTGGACACCAAGTCACCCCAGATGAACTGAGAGTCTTAGGTCTACCCCAGGCAAGTGATCCCTGAGGATGGACACCAGGATCCTTCCTGTGCCTTTACAACACAGTGACCAAGCCCTCCAGCCCTACCTCTTCTTGGTTGGCGTAATCTCTGCTGACCTCTTCTCCTGCAGGATGGCAGGGTTCCCACTGGGGACAGCAGCTCTTCTGCCCATGAGGGGCACCATCTCCTTAGTGTGGACATTCATGACTGGAACACAATCACAGCACAGATGCTTAGGTTGAGTAGGCATGGAGGAGCTTCAGGGGGCTTCAGACCCCCATGTGTCACCATGTGGCCCCTGATCATACCCCAGGATAAGGATCTCACTCTCCACCTTCCCAGGCTGCCAACTCTTCCCAGGGACAGGGAGATTGTCCCCGCAATTTCTCCTGCTCCCTACTCCAGCATCCCTGCTCCTGTGCATCCTAGGAGAGCCCAACAGAGCTTCTAGGTAGAGACCACCATGCCCTTAGCTTCTCTCAAGACATCATCTCCAGCCACCAATATTCAGGTGGAATCCCAAGAATTAGCTCTGCTTTTTCTAATGTCCTTATCAGATTTTGTGTTCAGAGCTATCCTCAACAGAATAAGACTATCACGTCCTTTACTCTAGACACTATGCTCATAGTAATACAGCCTCCAGCCTCTCTGGTGTTTTGGATTTCTTAGCACCCTGGTGGTCTCTGTAGCTAACACACTGATTATCTTTGTGTCATCCACCCAGACCTGAATGCAACCGGCCTTGTAGCTATCTGTCCATTGGACTCCCTTCTCACCTGAAGGGAGCAGTGGAGCCCCCTCCCCAATGCAGAGGAGGCAGCCCCTCAGTCTTGAACTGTTTTACTGATGTTCATACTGATGGAGCTGGATGCCATGTTGGCATCCCTCTGAGGGATATGCTAAAGAGAGGGACTGGCATGTCTTTTGAGGACACTAAGGGGACCTTAGAGGTTTCTGTGTATAGGAAAGCCTGAATAAAGACCAGGGCTCAAGAAAGTTAGCAAGTGGCAAAAAGCTGGTGTGGTTGCAGAACCTGGGGAGTTCGTGGGGACCGCTGGCAGGGAGAGGCTCAGAAGTAGGTGGGGCCATGTTGTATGGGCCTGGAACATCAGTCAGGAGCTGCGGCTGGTCTCAAGGGCAGTGGGGCATAGGAGGGCCCTGGGTTACATAGGAGACAGCCATGTTAGAGGAAGGTGGAGTGGAGGATGGAGGAGGCCAGGCCATGGGGCTGGGAGGAGGCTGCCATGGAGGCCATTGGCATGGGTAAGCATAGGCTGGCCATGTAGGATGAGATGGACAGGGCAAAGGGTTGTGTGGACAGGAGGTGACTCTACAGTAAATGGGGGGGGGGCATTCTCAACAATGGGGGGGGCATTCTCAACTTGAACAGCCCTCAGAGAACTCCCTCAGAGTCATGGAGGTGGGGGCAGAGGACAAATTTCTATAGGAAGAGTCCAGGTGGGTGAGATGGAGCCGGGGCCACTGGTAACCTTGGTCCAAATAGGAAAAGTTCCTGGAAAAAGTGTCCAGAGCAGTTTGCCATCAGACCGCAGTGAGGTTGGGAAATGGGACAGGCATCCCCCCCCAAAATTAGCAGCCCTGGGAAAGGAGGAGTTATCCAGGGGAGGGCTTTGGTGTTGGAATGCAGGTACCTTGGGGCAAGGACCTTTGAAGAGGGGCCTTAAGGCCAGGTGGGTGGAGTATCCTACTGAGAGAGAATCATGATCATGTGGGTCCCTGACTGTATCCACAGTTACAGGATGAGGCTGGGTGGCCTTTACCACCTTCCTCAGCCCACAGTGGCCTGTGGCCAGATACGGCTAAAAGGTTGAGCTAAACCAAGAGTGAAGGAGAGGGATAGAGGGCATGTCTCTTACCCCTCTCTGGGCCTCTGTTTTCTCTTCTGATAAATGGGCTGATTGGACCCCAAGGACCCTATGGCTCTCACCTATGACAGCTGGCTGCTCCCTCCTCCCTGCCGTGGGCCCATGAGTTGGGGCAGTTCTGGGAAGCTGGGCAGGAGAGGGTCAAGAAAACTCTGGTCTGAAGCTATAATTAGCAGTGATAATTAGCTCCCTGAGTCACCCCACAAACCCTGCATTCTCACCTGTAGGACTCTCTCGCTGCCTTGCCTTCCCTGTCTCTGCGATTGGGCTTCCTCACCTGGGAAGTGCCTCCCAAGTCCTGATACTGACTGGAATGGCCTTCTCTGGAAGACAGACCAGGCCTGGGGGCCACGGGGAGCCCCTGCAGCTGCTGGCTTGGCACCTGTGAGTTGCCTGGGCCTTGTCTCTCTCAAGCTCTGGGCTACCTCATCTCATCCTTACCCCCTTACACTCCTGCCCTGGAAAGCCACATCCCTGGGGCCTGCTGGTGGGGACAAGAACCTCACTTCTGCCCCTTGGAGGGTGTGAGCCTTTCCCCCTCTTCAAGATCTCCAAACCTCAGGGAAGTTTCCTGGGTCCATCAGAACCTGTGCTCTGGCACACTCCCTGGGCCAAGAGCTCACGTCTAACTTTGTTTCTCCTGCTAGAGATCCAAGCTTCTTCCCACCCCCTCCCCCAAAGCCTATCAGCAAAGGGTGGATGTGACCTAAAGGACCCCTTAGGTCTTTGCCCTAGGGTCCCCTAGGACCTTGGAGGGCACTGGTCGCCATGTGTGGTGAGGACTCACCTGGTAAGGTCCGGGTGGTGGTGGCTGCCCTTGCTCTGAGATCACCGCATGTCCCAGGCCCAAGGACCCCCAGAGGGACTATGGCTGAGGCGGCGGGAGGCTCTCATCATAGGCAGGGAGATGGCTGAAATGAGGCGTCGGAGGCAGAACTGGCTGGGCCACCTGCCCTAGGCGCCAAGCAGGCCACACCCACCAGCCATAGCTGCAGCGCCCGCCCACCCACATGCCCTGCCTGAGTCACCCCCACACCCACACAGCAGCCCAACCTGGAAGAAGGCAGGGGAGGCAGCAGGTGCCAAGGCTGAAGTTCTGGACCCAACTCTTTTCTCTCTTGTATTTGGTGTATCATGAGCCTCGGTTTCCCCAACTGAGAAATGGGAATTATAATACCTACTTCCCATGGATGCTGTGAAGAGTCAAAGAGATCATGCTGGTGAGAGAGGCTAATGAATGGTCAAGTGCTCTGCCCTGAGCTCTGGGAGGAAAGGCCACAGCCAAGCACTGGCCTGGTTGATCCAAAGGTGGCCAGGCCCGAGACTTGGTATCTGTCCGTCAAAGTCTGGGATCAGACCTTTCCAAAGACAAAGGAAGTCCCCCACTCAAAGCTTACAACCAGATATTATGCACTTCAGACCTTGGCGCCAGACAGCCTCACCCCTTTCTGGCTATATGACCTTGAGCCAGTCATTCCCCCCGTTTCCCACCTGTGAAATGTGCATAATAAATCCACCTTGCAGAATTACTTGAGAAAACACACAGAAAGGACTTGAACAAGGCCCAGAGCACAGAAAGAACTCAAGAAACAGTAACAGCTATTAATTCATATTGGCTTTATCATCCCAGTTGATTCTCCTGGACCACCTGGGCCACCTGCCAACAGGCCAGACCATGGGGAAGACTCTGCCCCCCTCCTCACCCAGGCTGCAGCTGTGAAGGGGGTGGAGCAAGGCTGGGGCAGCCATGGCTGTCTCTTGTCACTCAGGAATTGCATACCTGTTCCCGCTGGCAAGACAGGACTGGGAGGGAGCAGGAAGTGTTGCTGACAGGGATGTGGCACCCGTGACTGATGCAGCAGGGATTTCCCCAACTGTCATCTGGGGCAAGGCCCTCTGGCTCTCATCACCACAACCGGCCAGGCCTGGAGAGAGGCAGGAAGCAGGCTCAGGCTTCTGACCACGGGGCAGCAGGACCTGTGGCCGGTAAGGGGCAGGAAATCTGGCTTTGGGGCCAAGAGGCTTTAGTGTGGGTGAAGTAGGGTCCCCGCTCTTGCAGTTTGACATCAAGGGGGGCCCGGTTCCCACAAACATTGCCTGAAACTCCTTCATGAAAGCCTGATCTTGGATCAATCATCGTCTTCCCTCTAAGATTCAATTAATTGCCCCTCTGACTCAGCCCCTTGTCCCTTTTAGCTTGCTTCTCACTGCCTCAGAACCCTAGGGGTGAAGCTGTTGCCAAATTTCAATGTTTACATTTTGCCTGGTGTTAGCACTTTTTCTCAAATACCAGGCTAGAGCTGCTCTAAAAGGCCCCTGTCCTCCACCCAAATACACTCACTGTGCCCAGCAAGGAGTAAGGGGAGCCTCCTCTGCTGTGCATGGAGCAGGGAGCAGGTCAACGACAGAGTCAGAGCCACTACCCCCCACACTCCTACCCCAGATCCAAGGAAACAGCAGCTCCTGCCATTTGAGCTGGTTTGCATTCAATCCCGTTTAAACCAACACATTGTGAGAGCCCACAGTAGGAGATAAGGCAGGGAAACAGGGGCCAGTGTAGGATTCAGAACTGGAGAAAGCAGTCTCCACCCTCAAGAAACTGTGGGCCACACAGGAGACAGGCTCAGGCAGGAACCATGGCCCCACTAGGCAGGTCATAAGGACAAAAAGGGCTGAGGTCACTGAGGGGGAAGGAAATCCCTCCCATGGGGAAGTCAGGGATGGGCTCAGGGAAGCGAGAGCATTTGGGCTGAACTTGGAAGGAGGGAGGACTGCCTACACAGGAAGAACAACAGGAGCAGGACTGGGAGGCAAGAGATCCAGGCACTTTCAAGGAGTGGTGATGAGCTTGGGTGACACACAAGCTCGGTGGGGTAGCAGACAGGAGCTGCAAGTCAGGCCCCAAGCCGCTGAGTCAGCCCTGACCCCTTAATCACAGAAGGCTGCGCTGGTCCAGCCTCAAGGGGGAAGGGGCCCTGTTGGGGATGCTGTCACCAGTGCGGTCAGGCAGGGAACTACTCAGCTCAGCTGAGTCAGCACCCCAGACCAAAGACAACACCTCCGCCAGTGGAACCCCGGGCTGCACTTGCTGGGGCTGCAGGTGAGACGGATTCCCACCCGTGTTTGGGGCCCTCATAGAACAGTGGAGCCACGAGTCCTGCCTTCTTCTGCCAAGCCTGGAGCCCCTCAGAACCCAGTATTGCGCACTCAGCCTTGGACACCACATGGGTGACTTTTAGCACTCAGTCACAGCAGCACCGGGGCCTGGGAACCTGGAAGGACCAATAAACTGCCCTCCGCAATCCAGCTCCTCATTTCTCATAGCAGCCATGAGCCATGCTGTGCCCACCCTTTATCAGTGACTTCAGCTCCTTCTGTGACGGTGCATGAAACAAGCAGAGCCTAAAAAAAAGAAAACAGTGACCAAAGGAACCTCCCAGATGCACTGTGTGTGCGGAACAAAACACAAAGGGGAAATGCAGCCCGTGGCCCGGATGGGATGGGGCAGCAAGAGGGAAAAGGGCAGCCATTAGATATTCCCGCCCTAATCTCGCTCCCTAGAGGCCTGAATTTTAGGCAGCCCCTGGACATTTGCCCTATGTGGGGCCCCATCTCACCACACTGGGGTCAGCGTCTGTCTGCCCTGAACTGTAAAACGACCACAAAGGACATACTGGGCAGGAATCAAGCACAACCTCACCTCCTCCCTACACCCCCCAAGCCCTGCAGACATCAGGCTCTGGTGGCAGGCACACAAGCTCTCCCCTGAAGAAAGAGGTGGAAGAGAAGGGGTGAGTGCACACAGGGATGGGCCAAGGCCTTGACCTGCTCTAGGAAATACCCCATTTGGTGCAGTGAAGAAGGAGGAAGGACTGAGAGCCAGGCAGAGCTCCATCAACTGCCTCAGGCCTGAACAGATCCACCCTGACAGTGGTCAGGAGAAGCCCTGTCTGCATCCTAGCAGGCCACAGATATCTCCGGGCTAGGAGAGCTCAGCAGCCTCCCCATTGGGGATTCTGGCTTGTGGCTCATCCTGCCTCCAGGTGATGGAGGGAGGGACACAGGGACAGAGAGAAATAAGGAGACAGTGACTGCTACAAAGGGGAAAGAATGGGCTAGTTGCATGTGTCCTTCTTTAAACAACGCAGGTTTACACAAAAGGTTATGATCATTCATTTTACAAAAGGACACCCACAAGCTTCCTTCCAGCTCTGAGTAAGTCTGAAAGTTGCAAATATCTGACATCTACGTGACACCTTCAGAGAAAGGCTTACAGATAAAGCGAGGGGTCTCAGGCCCACAAGAGGAAGCACGTCTCCCTTCCCCAGGGATGGACTGGCATGCCCCAGCACCTTCTCTGCCAGGTTGCCTGGCACTGCAGGTAAGTTCCAGGCTTTGGAGTCACACTGCCTGGGGTCAGACCCAGGCAATGCTCTTTGCTGACTGTGTAACCTTACTAACTGTCCCAGCCTCGGTAGTATGCATACACACACACACACACACACACACACACAGACCACAGAGTCAACTCGCTATGCTAGGCCAGTGACTGGCACAAAGTTCACACTTGATATGATATTTACCTATTTATTTATTTACTTGCTTACTTACTTATGTATTTGATGGACAACAGGATGGATGGAGGTGGAGATACATACCACTGCAGGGGAGCAGGACTATGGTCACAACAAATAGAAGATCATTAAAAAACTCTTGCCACATGCTTTTGAGACAGGGTTCCATACTTTCATCTGAACAGCAATAGAGCTAAAATTTTTGGAACTGTGATGGATCACACAGAAGGAGGAAGTCACTCTGGAAAAACCTGATTCCACCAGAGCTGGGAATAGGGCCAGCCTCCCCCACCTTCTCTGAGGAATAAACGACATCACCCCCAGACCACTTTCTTCAAGGAAGGTATTAAACCCAATACAGAGAACAGCTTTGGCATTTTACACTGAAGGACATGTTCTAAGAGGTGTTCTAACCTTTTGTTCTAAGAGGTGTTTTCCTGGGCCTCATTCACTTTTAGTCCTAGTGATAGAAAATAAAATAAAATAGGGGCATCACATACGTCCACATAAAGATACATCATTCATGATACTTAACAAAGTCTGTAAAAAAAAAAAAAAGAGAGAGAGAGAGAGAGCGAGCAAAATCCTTTCCTTTTAGGAGACTCACTTGGGGACAGTGAGGGTTGGATGGCTATCTCTTCCCAGGCATCCAACAATGCTTCACACAGTTTGTCCAGGGCAGGCGAGGAAAGTGCCGAGGCAGGCACAGACCAGGCCAGGCTGCTGAGAGTGCCATATGGCAGCAGTGGCATATCCTGAGGCCCAATAGTGTTAAGAGGACCCTGTAGGGGTCGCTCATTTCTCCCCTAAAGCAGCAGGATCCTTGAAGACCTCAGCATCTTCTGGCTTGAGGGAACCTGCAAAGTGCCTCAGATGAACCTCCTCCGGCTGGCCAGGGTGCCTTTCTCTTGTACTTGTGTCTCTTAAGAGGGGAACCAGGGCAAAATTCTTCCAGTTTCTTCCTGAAACTGAAGGGTAAAACATCATTACTGCCTTGGATGCTGCAAGCAGCAATAAACACTTATTTGTTGGCCTTACCAATCTCCAGATGAAAGGAGACCCAGACATTTTGGTGCTTCCTGAGACACATGGATAAATGCCATTGCCTCTTTCCTTACCTGCTTAAGGAGCCTCATCTTCTCTGGCACTTCCTAAATTGTCTTCCTTCATGTTAACCTGACTTGCAGGGGCCTCATGGAAGCCCATTGCTTGCCTTTCCCAGCTTCCATTTCCCCCCTGCCCACATGGGAGGGAGACCACGTCTCCACAGAGCAACACTGGGACCTGCCCCATGGTGGCTCCACATCACATCAGCTATAGGGTGATGGACACCAGCCAAAGAATCAGGATTTGGGGACCGGGCCCCACCAGGGCACAGCAAATTGGGAATAGTGCCCAGGAAACCATGATGATACCAGGCCTTAAATGGGGCTCTCATATGTGGGCAGGAAGCTCCCGAAGGGGGCCCAGTTGTTTCCCCCATAGCCATCTCCAGGTTCCCAGCCACCTAGGCAAAATGACAGTGAAGAGGGAAAGCTGCACATGTTCTCCTCCCACCGCCAGAGCCCTGGTCAGCCCAGGCCTCTGGTTGGCCACCCTGGGTCTAATCTCTCTCGAAAATCAGCCTAAATTTATACCTCCCACTCTTAGGTCACAATTCAGGCCCCTATGCTAATGTCAAAGGTGTCAGGAATATGGGAGGCTGGTCCATCATGACCACTCCAGGTGAAGTCTCCAGGTCTCAGTATTTACCCCAGGCCTGCAGGCTGACACTGGCCTGCCCCCAAACACAATCTAATACCAAGCATCAACTCCTGAAGGATGATCCCTTGGGGAACCCAGGCATAGAAGCTGGGCTTCAGGGGGATACAGGCCAGGTCTCATTGAGACACAATCTTCTGGTTGGCCTCAGAGACTGCTTGGCCCAGCTCCAGCTCAAAGGCTCTCAAAGGAGGCATGGGGCTCCCAGTACCCACTTCCCACAGTCCTAATGCCAAGACTCCCACACATGCCCTCCCTAGTGCCCTCCTTAGTGCTCAGCTACTAACCACTTTTCTTTCCTGGCCTTTCTCTTATACATTCCTTTACCCCTTCCCAATCACAACACACTTTGTGGGTGGGAGAGTTCCTTGTTATCTGAATTATATGACTATTCATTACTAAAGTGTCCACTGTTACAAGGTTGTACAGGAAAGCAAAATCCTCAGGAAATATTCACTAATTAATTATAAATGTAAAATCAGGGAACCTCTAACCATCTCTGGCCCCAACCCCAAGTAACATGAATGAATATGTGTATCCCTGCCACTTAGCCAATATAATATTACAGTGAATGTGTAATGTTAGAAGCAGCCAACAATGTCATGCAAACACAACGCAAATCAACTGCAAAGTGAAACACCAAGTCTCTTAAAGATGTGGGGGTTTCACAAAATCAATAGGAGTGATGTCGGACACCTGCTCAAATTACAGACAAAGCCATCTTTGAAAAGTCAGACCAGGTAACAATTGAAGAGATAATCAATAAGTATTATGGCATGACACAGGAAGTGCTTCCAGTGAAACTCGTGGGAAAATTACGGGATTGCAGGAGGCTCTTGGGAAAACTGATTATGCCCTTAAGTAGTTTTCCAAAGTAAGCCTCTTGTTAAAATAGATTTCTACTTCCAGCTCTGATGGAGTGTCTAGTACTAGGCTAGCCACCCTGCTGTAAACAACCATAAAACAGGATAAAATACTTGCAATAAATGTTTCCAGACATAGGACACAGACTGGAAACTGTGATTGCTGAGAGAAGTGAAACTGACAAAGTGAGCCCCATGATTGCGCTGGTACTTTGCTTAGGGACAATTTCTCTGACCATGGTGCAGCACACGGGAGTCCAAACAGAGTATGGCAGTGCCTCTGAGCTAAGGAAGAAGAGATCAGGGTTTGGAGCAGCCAAAGCAGCTAGAATCTGTGGGACAGGGTGCAGGAGAAGAGGAAGAAGGGAGCTGTAGGGGTGGAGGTCCAGAAGTCTCTGGGATGGGTTGCTGGATCATACCTGCACAGTGTGAGATCACATAAGGCTCACTAGGCAGTGGCCACTATGGGGCTGAAAGTGGGACAGAAACACTAGAAGCTGAGCAGTACTGAGTGGAGAGACCACCACATTAACACTCTTTTTTTCCTACTATGAGGATCAAGCTAAAATACCAGAAATACCCTATTTACTCTACATGCCCTAGAGTAAGGTCTACTCAAGACCCACCCACCCTAACAAAGCCTAAAACTAAGCCCTGACAAGATCCTCAGGGGAAACAGTTGGGAGGTTCAGTCCCACAAGTTTTATGGGATTGGCAAATAACTTGGCATTTCACATATCTACCATAATAAAGTTTAAAACTAAGTGTATACAAGTTCAGGGTGATTCATCATCAATAATTGAACTGCCAATTAAAACAAAAATTCGGGGCACCTGTATGGCTCAGTCGGTTGAGCGTCTGACTTCAGCCCAGGTCATGATCTCACGGTTTGTGAGTTCAAGCCCCACGTCAGGCTCTGTGCTGATAGCTCAGAACCTGGAGCCTGCTTCGGATTCTGTGTCTCCCTCTCTCTCTGCCCCTCCCCCACTCATGCTCTGTCTCTCTCTCTCTCTCTGTGAAAAATAAACATTAAAAAAAATTGTTAAAAAAAAAATTCAACCCAGAGTCTCTACAACATATTATCCATAATTCCCAGTATACAATTAAAAGTCACTAGACATGCAAAGAAACAAGGAAATGTGACTCACAGTAAGGGGGAAGAAAAAGCAGTCAATAGAAACTGACTCCAAGATGGCCCAGATGTTGGATTTAGCAGGCAGATAACTTAAATCAGCTATTATGAGTATGTTCAAAAAAAAAAAAAACAAAGGAAAATATGGTCTTGATGAGAGGACACTAGAGAATCTCAGAAAAGAAATGAAAACTACAAAAAAAAAAAATAACCAAATAGAAATTTAAAAACCAACAGCACAATACTTGAAATGTAATAGTCACTGGATGAGCTTAATAGCAGTTTGGAGATGGCTGAGTATAGTATCAGTAAACTTGAAGACAGGTCAATAAAACTTATCAAATTTGAGAAACAGAAAAAATTAAGGAAACATGACCAAAATCTCAGAAACCTATGGGGTAATATCAAGTAATCAAAAATACATGCAACTGGGGTCCCCAAAAAAGAAGATAGGGAGAATGAAGCAAAATATATATGGTTTCCCAATTTGATGAAACACTGACATACAGATTGAAGAATCTCAGGCAAATGCCAAACAGGATAAAACCAAAGGAAACCAAACCTGAGCACGTCTTAGTCAAACTGCTGAAAACCAAAGATGAAGAGAATATTTTGAAAACAGCCAGAGAAAAAAAGACATATTACATATAGTAATGCAAATAATGAGCTACTTTCCATCAGAAACAATGGAGACCAGTGGAGAAAAATAGCGTTGGAAAAAACTTTTTTAAAAAAAGAGGAAAAATATCTGTTAACCCAGAATTCTTTATTCAATGAAGATAGTCTTCAAACATGAGAATGAAATGGACATTTTGACTACTTCACATCCAGTAAGGTGGCGAGGACAACCAATACACTACCACAAAAACCCAGAAAATAGCAAGTGTTGGTGAGGATGTGGAACCCTCATGTATTGCTGGTGGGAATGTACAATAATGCAGCTGCTATAGAACATAGTTTGGCATTCCTTAAAAAGCTAAACACAGAATTACCATATGACCCAGCAGTTTAATTCCAAAAGAATTAGAGGCAGGGAGTCAAACAGAATCTTGGACACCAATGTTCACAGCATTATTCACAATAGCCAAAAAAGTGGAAACGATCCTAATGTCAATCAACAGATGAGTGGATAAATAAAACATGGTATATACATACAATGGAATATTACTGAGACAGAAAGTAGAATAGAGACAGAGGGAAAAATAGGAGTAATTGTTCAATAGGTAAAGAGTTTCTGTTTGAAATAATGAAAAGGTTTTGGAAATAGTGGTGAAGTCTGCACAACATTGTGGATGTAATTAACACCAATGAATTGAACACTTAAAAATGGTAACTTTTGTGTTACGTATATTTTACCACAATTTTCTAAAATCTAAAAACAAAGAATTAGTGCAAAATTGTAGTTATAACTCAAAATGTGTTCAATAAAAACTAGGTTTGCTTCATTCTTTTTTTTTTTTTTTAATGTTTATTTACTTTTGAGAGAGAGAGAGAGAGAGAGACAGTGTGAACAGGAGAGGGTGACAGAGAGAGGAGGGAGACACAGAATCTGAAGTGGGCTCCAGGCTCTGAGCTCAAACTCACAAACAGTGAGATCAGACCTGAGCCGAAGGGGCTCAGGTTGCGGGGTGAAGAAGGCCTCCAAGGAACAAGGAACCCCAAGGCTTCACCTGTCCATCATCAGGCCACCTCTGTGCTACAGCACCCTTCCCTCACACCTCACCTCTGCCTGAGCGCAGAGAGAAGCTCAGGGTGCGCTTGATGCCCTCACAGTTGCCCGGGTCTTCATTGATGATGCCCACATTGGTGTTCCAGGTGGTCCAGTTGACCTCATCCACCCTGCAGGGCAAGGAGACAAGGGAGCTGGGAGCTGATGGCCTAAAAGCCATGCCTATCTTCCCGGTTGAGGGCTTGGTGCCACAGGCCAATTCCAAGAAGCCCATAGAGCAGGATGGGGAGACATAGCCGGTAAGGGGAAGGCTGAAAAGGGCCTGCGTTTTAGACACCACCCCCAAAGCTGTATTCTCTGACCATATCATGGGGCCCAAGGACTTTAACTATTGGATTCCTGGTTCTGACTCTGATCATTGGATGACCCCTTTTGGACACCTCATTTTCCAGTAGGTCTCCTATGCCCACAGCTCAGCCTTGGGATAGCCCTTTACCTAACTACAGCTGGCCTTGAGAGAGTCCCCTATGCACATGACTGGTCCCAAGAGGCCCTGAGGAAGGCTTCTGTATCCACAGCTGGCTGCGGGGGAGTCCCCTATGCCCACAAAGCCCTAGAATGGCCTCTGTGCCCATAGCTGGCTCTGGGTGGATCCCTGATATCTAGCTAAGCCCTTGAGCTCCCTCAGTTTGATTCCTGCCTGAACATTACCTGAAACACCACCTGTAGTCATCCTTGCCATCAGGTGTGTACCCCACTTGCAACAGCTTGCCTGAGCGGAAGGCCTTCCTCATACACTTAAGGAAGCTCTTCTCCGTGTCCAGGATGGTGATGGCTCTCTGTGGGAAGACACAAAGGGCTGAGGGGCAGAGGCTTGTCCAGGGGCTAGCTTCCAAGACCAACCTCTCCAGAGTTTCTCCCAGCCCCAGTGCCCCCAAGCTGGACCTCTAGTGTCTTCCATACCAGGCTTGTTTCCATAGCCCAACAGGTGCACACTCCAAGCTCAGCGCATCCGGCCCAGAACTGCCCAGGCACTGAGGTGCCTGCCAGGTTAGGGTTAGGGCAGGGCCTCCCATGAGTGATGTAGAGTGTCTCACCCCAGACTTCCCTACTCACAGAGGGGCAGATAGTGTAGTAAAGAACAGGGCCTCATGATGAGACAGCTTGACTTGAATCCTAACTGCTACTTACTAGAGACAGTCCCCAACTTATGATGGTTCAACTTAATGATCTTCAACTTTATGATGGTGCAAAAGCAGTGTGCATTCAGTAGAAGCCATACTTGAAGTTTTGAACGTGCATCTTTTCCCAGGCTAGCAATAAATGATACAATCCTTTCTCGTGATGCCAGGAGTTCCTGGTCAGCAATGGGATCACAGGGGCTAACAACCAGTACACTTACAATCACTCTGTACCCATACAACCATTCTGTTTCTCACTTTTATTATAGTAGTCAGCAAATTTCATGAGATAGCCAACACTTTATTATAAAATAGGTTTTGTGTTAGATGAGTTTGCCCGACGGTAAGCTAATGTTAAGTGTTCTAAGCACATTTAAGGTAGGCTGGGCTAAGCTGTGACATTCAGTAGGTTAGGTGTAATAAATGCATTTTCAAATTACAGTGGGTTTATTGGGACGTCATTCCTCTGTAAGTTGAGGAAGATCGCAGTTACCTTGGACACAGATGCCTAAGTGCTCAATGCCTCGGTGCCTTTACACAAAAATGGAGACAGTAATTGTAGCCACTTGACAGCATTGCTGTGAGGATTAACTGAGAGCATATAAAACACTTAGAACAGTACCTGGTAGAGTCACTGCTACTTAATAATTAGAACGATGCTTTTATTATTAGGTGGGAAGGCAGATTAAGAACCAGGTGGCTCAAAAACGTAGCTGTCAGGATCAACCCCATTTTAGCTGCTCCCCCCAAGTCTGGTCTCTGGGGCCCACCCTAGACCAAGCTCTTGTGAGGTGGGCATCCCATGGGGCTGAGCCTTCCGTTTCCTTCTCCTGGGCACTGCCCAGTCACAGTAAACACAGTGTCTGTGAATACCAGCTGGTGATGCGTAGCAGGGAAACCCCGAAAGAGGGGCCAGAAAGGAGTCAACTGGGAGAGATGCTTCTGCTTGATCCCCCAGGCCTGGCTGGGCTCTCTGCCCTTCTTCAAACCCTGCAGGGGCTCATACACCCCCGCTGTGTTAAGCAGCGACAGAACAGCCAGTGCCCTCCCGATGTGCACACCCCACCCACCGACCCACCTGTAGCTTCCAGATGTTTTTGCTCTCCTGCGCAATCTTGTTGACGGTCTCACCCATGAGGGCGATGAGCATGTTGAGCAGGAGGATATAGGTGAGAATCACATAGGCCAGCAGCAAGATGATGAAGACAGCCTTGAAGTCATAGTTCTCGGTGAACTCCAGGTCGCCCATACCAATGGTGAACTTGAAGAGCTCCAGACACGTGGAGTACAGGCTGTTGTAGGAGCTGTCGGGTGGCCGGCAGCCAGGCCCTCGCCACCTATGCAATGTGGACTCAGCCGGCACAGAATTATTCTTCCCATCCTCAATCAGTGTCACCACCGCTACAGGGCAGGGGCGGGGACAGGTGCAACTGGATGGAAGCCAAGACAGAACCCCCCCAACAGATGCGCCCCATCTCCCAGGATGTGTCTGCAGTAAGAATGCTGCTCGCCATATGGCAATTTTGTGTGAATTTAAAAAAGAAAGAAAAAAAAAACCCTCTTCTTCAGAACTATCAGCAAACCGTCATAGTACAGTTGACCATTGAACAACATAGGTTTGAACTGCAAGAGTCCACTTATACACAGGTTTTTTTCTGATAAATTCAGCATAGTTGTAAATGTATTTTCTGTATGATTTCCTTAATAACATTTTCTTTTCCCTAGCTTACTTTATTATAAGAATACAGTATATGATACATATAACATACAAAATATGTGGTAAGGCTTCTGGTCAACAGTAGGCTATTAGTAGTTAAGTTTTGGGGGAGTCAAAAATTATTTGTAGATGTTTGACTATGCAGGGAATTGGTGTCCCTAGCTCCCATTTTGTTCAGGGGTCAACTGTATACTGTTTTGTTACAATAAGAACTTTATCATCATCTGCTAGGGGAAAAAATGTTTTAAAAAATATGCAAATGTACACATACAATGTGACTCTAGCTGCCTTTGTACAGTGCACAACCTGTCTAACTTTACGTATCAGTCCTGGATCCACACCCAGCTTCTCAGTCACCCTTGTCTTCCTGTCCCCCTTAGAGGGTGCCCCAAAGCCAGCACGTTCCAGAATGATGGAGACTAAGCAGCTCAGAGCAGAATGGTCTCTTGCTGCATTCTACACTTTTCTTTGCAAAATGTAGTCTGGAGCCTGAGAGCTTCTGTAGTTGTTGTGGCCCATGGTTACTGCACATCCAGTATCCATTAACCCATTTGGCCAAGTCCCTTCCTGTGGGTACTGATAGACCAGGACCTTCACACAGGGTGCCAGAGCCCACACGCATCCCTATCAATCAAAGCTCCTAGTCAAAGCTGTCCATAACTCCAAGACAGAGATTCCAAAACAGGCTGTGGGGAGGGGAAAGGAGAGGGTATACATGTGAACCAAGTAATTGCAGAACTCAGACAAGGATCAAAGCAGAGCCAGGTGCCCAGAAATTCTGTGGATGTGTCAGAAGGGCATAGGAGCCAGCTTGAAGAGGCTCCCAAAGATGATTTCTCAGACAATCTCAGCATCGAGATGGTGACAGTAAGATTATAACCCATTTAACAAAGTGAGGTTCCATGAAAAATGAAACAAAAACAGAAAAGAATCTGTGAGGCCACACTACATAAATAATAAATGAGTGTAAGAGAATGGAAAGCTCTTCCCTATAATAGAATGCCAGTGAATAAATGTAGAAGGAATGACAGGGTTAGAAAATCATCATTTGGCAACCATTAGGATTAAGTGATTCAGGTGAGAATCATCAGTGGATGCTAAAATTACCGGTTGAAAGTGTGATGAGAAACAGGATATTTACCTAGTCTCAAAACATCTCCTCACAAATTACTTATCACACCCATCAAAACCAAGTAATTAAAGTTAACACCACCAGACAAGGGCTAAACAAACGTTACGGAAGCCCTGATACAATGCACTGAGGAAGACACACGTTACTTCCTCCATAGTCTGACCAAAAATGCACACCTGGATCTGATTTTGAGGAAACATCAGACAAACCCAAATTGAGAGACATTGTAAAAACTAGCCTTTACTCATTAAAAATGCTAAGGTCAAAAAAACAAGGAAAGATTGAGGAAGCACTCCAGATTAAAGGAAACTAAAGAGGCATGACAACTGAATATAATGCATGATCTGGGATTTTTATTTCTACAAAAGACATTATTAGGACAATTGGTGAAATCTGAATAAAGCTGGTAGATTAGTTAATAGTACTGTATTGATGTTTATTTCCTTATTCTGATCATTATACATTGTTTATGTAAGAAAATATCCCTGTTTTTAGGAAATGCAGGCTTTATCCAGTGGTAAAAGGTTGATCATGTCTGTAGCTTACTCTTTTTTTTTAAGTGTGGTGTGTGTGTGTGTGTGTGTGTGTGTGTGTGTGTGTAGAAGGGAAAGTGATTTTAAAATGTGATAAAATTTGGGGATTGTGGGTAATATGTACAGAAAAGTTATTTGTACTATTCTTGCAATTTTTCTGAAAATCTGAAATAATATCAAAATAAAAACTTAAAAAAACTAAAAAAAAAACCCTAAATAAATAAATAAATAAATAAATAAATAAAATAAAAATAAAATAAAAACTAAGCCAAAATGCAGCTATACTGTAGGCAAGCAGCACTTCATACCTCTAAAATTGCTTACAATATTTTATGAATCACATTTCCAGGTTCTCCTGCTCATTTCTGTGCGTTCTTTATCCATCCACTCTGTCACCTGCAGATACACACCCCAGTGGGCCTCTCCCCACCCAGCCCCTGCAGAGACCTCAGGAAGCTGAGGGTAGCCGGAGCTCTGCCCGCCACCAGCCCTGACCAAGCCCATTACCTGTGGAAAACCCGAACAAGAAAACAAGGTAGACAAACATGAAGCGACACAGGTCTCTCAGGATCATCTGCAGGAGAGAGCAGGCTTGTCAGAACCAAGTCCAGTCCCCAGGCCGGCCAAGGAAAATGTCACGACCATGTCAGCCTGGGATTAATCTTGAGCCTAAGCAGAACTGGAGAACATGCAGGAGGGTCTGGTTTGGTGGTTTTCAGCTCCAGTGTCATAAGGAAGTCATCCACAGCTTCTCCCACCATGGCCTTTGTTCTGGTGGGAGAGCAGGGCCTGGTATGTAGGGGGTCAAGTTTCAGGGGAGCCCCCAAACCCAGGTCAAGACCAGATGGCCTGAATCTTGAGGAATTATCTGGGAAAGTGGGTGCTGAACTAAACCAGCACCTCTCCAGACATTACAGAGGATGGACAGAGTTTGTAGACCATGTCCCACATACCCATGAGGTAAACAAGTTCTACAGAGAACCTGCTTGGATGCTGGCACCCACCTTCTCAATCATAACAGCATAGATGCCCATCTGCTGGAAGCCGCGGGTGTAGTAGAGCATGTTGGTCCAGCCCATGGCCAGGGAGAACACCATGGAGGCCACGTACTCCTTGTGGTGGCAGAAGTACAGCACCACGGTCCCCAGCATGAACAGTGACTGCACAAAGCTGAGGGTGGAGGGATAGGAAGCTCTGTCTAAGAGCACCCAGGAGGCCTGGCACCCCCTCAGAAGCACAGACAACAGGCTGTTGCGGGAGCTAGGGTTGACTGTCCTGTCTCCTTTAGCCCGTGATTCTCAGTAGGAGTAATAGCATCCCCAAGGGGGGAAAAGTTGGTTATGGGAGTACAAAATCTTACTCTCTTTTTGTAGAAAGCACAAATAGAAATACATTGCATGGACAACTCTACAGTATATCTGTGGTATTAGATTTCATGGGAGGGGCAATTAGGAAAAAATGTCTAAAAAGGCAATAATGAAAAAAGTCTGGGAAATATTGCTTTAGCAGTGAGGAGGTACAGGCCATGCTCTCCTGAAAAATCACAGGTGGAGTCTGCTGGCCATACCATCAAACTCAGGAGGAGAGCCAGGAAAGATGTTCCTCGGCAACTCGGTCTGGTGGGGGCTGCCCAAGTAGGATCCATGGATAAGGTGTAGTAAATCTGATGATCCTATGACAGAGTCTGCCCAGTGGTCCTTTCTTTACATATTCACCCCAGGTCTCCTTGTTCATCATAGCCTCCTCTCGAAAGTACCCCCAGCTACATTTATACTGTCGACCATGCTGACAACCTCACTTCCCATTTCTGTGAAAGAACCAAGCAAAAAAACACCACTGTGATGATGTGAGTCTACTGAAAACTGATGTCAATAAACTGGCTCATCAATTGGAATTCTGCTGCAAAGGAAAACTATTCCTCTGTATTTTCAGAACCTTGGCCAAAATAAGAACTGACACCAGTTGAAATAGGTAAAGAGTTACGTTGGGTGGCAAATGGAGCCCCCACATATGCATTTGGGAAGCAGCAGACAAACAGAAACTGACTTAGCAGACCCAAATCCAAATCTGTAGTGGGGAAAGCTGAGAATCAGCTCTTTTAACCAAGGAGCCTCAAAAGGGTTAGAGACCTCCAGAAAGGAGATGAAGAGACCTAAAATAAGGAAGAGTGGAGGTTTTGTCTCTGAAGAAGACAAAGGAGAGGATCTTTGGACCCACTTTCATCAAACAACAGTGAAAGCATTGGTATTTTACCAAAAGCAGATTATGTGATTTTTATATAATACAGATTACAGAAAGCCCTCTTCTTCACTCAGTTCTCAGAAATCTAGCAGCCAGACTTCTTTCCTCCAGGCAGAAGACTGAAAAGATGCAATCGACTAACTTTGGATGTTTGCCAATAAATAGCTTAACCTAGACTAGTTTATAGTGAAGCTCAAAATTGATAAGCCCCATTCATACATTAAGAGCTCCCAGCAAGCTTTTCAGTCCTCCACTCTTACTCATGAGCAGATATAAAAAATTTCCAGAAAAAAATTTTTCCAGGTATCTTCTAATATGAAAGATAGAGCAAAACAAGAAAATGGGAAACAACAACTTAGAGAAAATAAATCCTATGCAAAAAGAAGAAAATTTATTTTATTTTAAAATTTTATTTCAATAGACTTAGAGAGACAAAAGAAGATATTGCATCAATGAAACAAGAATAGAGTGCTATAGATAAGGAACACACAGAAATTAAAACGTGGTATCAAAAGTAATAAACTCAATAGAAGGGGCAGAAATTAAAGTTGATTTGAACTTCCCAGAAAGAATAGCCAAAGATAAAGAGAACACAAGTGAGAAGACATAAGAACTGGTTCAGGACTAAGTCAGGAGGTTCAATATACATATCATAAGAAATAATT
This sequence comes from Puma concolor, assembly GCF_028749965.1. Taxonomy (NCBI): domain Eukaryota; kingdom Metazoa; phylum Chordata; class Mammalia; order Carnivora; family Felidae; genus Puma; species Puma concolor. The sequence goes on along the minus strand of NC_141680.1, from coordinate 14,107,258 downwards.
CAAGACAATATCCCCAAAATAAAGGACATAAATTTCCAGATTGAAAGAGCCTACCAAGTGCCCAGAACATTGGATAAAAACAAATGCAATCAAGACATATCATTAAGTTTCAGGACACTAGAAACAAACAGAAGATACCACAGATTTACAAAGAGAAAAACCAAACCAGGTATTAAAAGAGGATCCAGAATCAGAATAGTTTTGGACTTGTCATCTATAATACTGGAAGCAGGGAAACAATGGAAAAATATCTTCAATTTTTAAAAATATTTTTATACCCAATCAAGACATCAATAAAATGTGAAGGTATAGTAGAAATATTCTCAGGCATGCCAGTTTTCAAATAAATTTTACTCCCCCCTTCCCTACTATGGGCCTTTTTTCTTTAGCTGAGGATGTTTTTCCCTCAAAAAGGGAGTGAATCAGTAAAAAGGAAGACTTGGGTTCAGAAAATAAGAGATCCAAATCAGGAGAGAAGTGAAAGGGATCTCTAAGGTGCTAGTGAAGGGATGACACCTCGGATGTACATGTGGAGAATGAGACTCAAGAACCAGACACAATAAAAGTTGTCATCACTGTGCCCTTCACCAGGAGACAATCCTTTTCACCAAATGACAATACTGAAGGAGGAAAAAGGAGGAAAACCAAGAAAGAGACAGGAAGTCTAACCCAGAATGAAAGCAGTGAGCATCCCAAAGATGGCAACAAAGAGGAGTCCCAGGATGATGGCTAAGCAGCAGGCCCAGAGAGCAACCAGCCCAGTAAGAAACAGAGGACAGCACTCCAGGAGGAGATCTCTCAAGGAAAAAACTAGGAGCAGGGATTCCAATCATATAATTTATGTGATTGAGAAAATGTTTACTGAGAGGCTTTGAGATGTGTGGGACAAGTTAACAATGGGTACAAAGAAAACTAAACAAGTAACAACAAGATAATTACAAATTTTAGGAGAAACAAACAAAAAAGGAGTATATTATGAAGCTCAACTGTGAATACTACTTGTAGAGACATAACATAAATTACTCAATACCAACTAAAACAAAAATTACTTCAAACTATATTGGGAGGCTAGAGGAGCAGAAGCAGAGGGGAAGGAAGTAAAAGGATGCTAAATCCTCATCCACCAGGTGAGAAAACGTCAGAAGAAAGAGCTGCAAGAATGAAAAGTGATTGTCCCTGGGAAGGAGAATTACAAGATGGGAAGGTTTAAGATGAGGAATTCATACACTGGCTGTAATCGTTTTAGTACTCTTCAATGTTTACCCATGGGCATGAGTAGCTTTGAAAAAGTAAAATGAAATCCATTTCTAACCTGCCTGCAGTAAGTCCTCCAGGGAATAGAATCAAGTTTATTGGCACAATGCTATGTAGGAGAACATTGTTTCTCTTAGTAAAGCAAACCAGCATTGCACTAACCCTATAGACCCAGCCCTTTGGAGTTAAAGTGCAAGTATCTGAAGATTATGGTAAACACATGGGGACAAGCTAGCTACAACAGGATAAGAAATCAACTCCTTTCATTTGCCAGGAATAGAGAGGCCTCAGGAATGAAGGAAACTTGGGGATCAGAGTTAAGTCCTTAATATAAATCCCAGGAGAACCCATCCCCATCTGAAAACCCCCATTGTGTATCCTGGGTTCTCCAAGGAAATTTCGTAAGGTTCCAGCTTATTTTGTGAAGGAAGGAGGGTCCTGGTGACATCCATCTTGTTCTATAACTATGGTTTTTGCTTATCTGTCTCCCCCTAAAGCAATGATTCTCAGTCTTGGGTGACTTTGTGCCTCCCCAAGTCGGGGACATTTGGCAATATCTAGATACATTTTTGGTCATCAAGAATGGGGGACAGAGAGAGTGCTAGTGGCAGCTAGCAGGTAGAGGCCCGGGATGCTGCTAAACATTCTACAATGCATAGGACAGCCCTCATAGCAAAGAATCATCCAGTCCAAAATGTCCATGGTGCCAAGGTTGAGAAACGCTACCCCAAGGATCAGAAACTCCTTGAAGACAGGAATCATATCTATTTCATCTCAGTATTCCAATGCCAACTCAGTGACTACCAGGTGGTTGGACAAACGCATGAAAAAAAATGACCAAGGGTATTCAGACTGTAACTCAGACTATAAGCCACATGAGCCCATGTATGTCATTTCCTAACACCTGGTACGTATATGACACAGAGTAAAGCTTCAGTATTCATCCACACATGTATTGAGGGCCTTCTGCCATTCATTCAACACATTTGTGAGGTCCTACTATGTTCCAGGCTTAGCATAGGTGAGAGGATGGGTGAGAACTGATGGCTATAACTTTAGGACTGGGTCAAAAGATACCATCTGCTGTCAAGTCATAAGAGTCAAAGCATCACTTACAAAAGCATCTCACTGTAGCTGTCCACAAACAAGGTCTTCAGAGATGGCCGCCTCTGCAGGAAATATTGAATCTGCAAACAAATAGGCAGAGTAAGAAGCCAGGAAAGGTGAAATGATGAGTGTACTTGCAATGCTCCCAAATGGCTGACGATGGAACAAATGCATCAAAGCAGAGGTTCTGAAAAGGGTAGAACAGCGAGGGTCAGGTTCACAGGGTAACATTACGTGACTCAGTCAGGAGAGACTGTTAAAAATAGAGAGTGGAATTACGACTCTAGGTAGAAATAAAGACAGGAAGGAAAAGCACCAAAATATTATTAATTGCTGTGTTTGAATGATGAGATTGAGCAATTTCTTTTCTTCTTTCTAATGTGTGCATTTTCCCCTAGTTTTCTTCAAGAACTATGCATTATAGTAAAAATTCTTTAAGCAGCCTCCACTGAACCAAGTCACCAGATTAGCCAGTGCTCTCCACTCCCTGAAAACATTCTGACTGACGCCCACAGTGAGGGCTGGTGGCTAGGAGACCCTCTCCAGGACACCCACACACTTTGCTCCCTCCCGCAGTTAATCCTTGTCATCAAGACTGCACTTGTTACTGCGGCTTTGTATCTTATTATAATATAAAATATGAGTACAAAAATAAAAAGACAGTTGTTTCTGTGAAGATAGCATCCAATGATTTGGAAAGATTCCTTAAAGGTAAGTCACTAAAAAAAAAAAAAAAAAATCAGGTGTAGCTTAGATCAAAAAGATTAAGGGAGGGGCGCCTGGGTGGCTCAGTCGGTTGAGCATCCAACTGCAGCTCAGGTCATGATCTCACAGTTCATGGGTTCAAGCCCTGCATCGGGCTCTGTGCTGACAGGAGACTGCTTTGAATTCTGTGTCTCCCCTGTTCTCTGTCCCTCCCCTGCTCACTTTCTGTCTCTCTATCTCTCTCTCTCAGAAAATAAAACATTAAAAAAATTTTTTAATAAAAAAAATGTTAAGGGGGAAAATCACCATAATCTCCAATTATTTGTATATGTAACAGTGGTTCCAATTTCAAAGAAAAGACTGTTCATATATTAGAAAAATGGCCAAGGAATGTACATGTATGAGTTTTCAGGTAAAATAAAATGATTCCAGTATATGTGTAGATTTCTTTCATTGTTTTGAGCTTTAACAGATGGTTTTAATTAAATAACCACCAGTCATGATCCTGTCACTTAAGAGACTTCCACTCTACTTCATAATTAAACATTACAGTTGACCCTTGAACAACATAGCTTTGAACTGTGAGGGTCCACTTATATGCAGTTTTTTATATAAATACAGTACAGTACTGTAAATGTATTTTCTCTTCCTTATGATTTTCTTATTTTCTCTTACTTTATGGTAAGAATATAGTGTGCAATACACATATCATACAAAATATGTGTTAATTGACTGTTTATGTTATCAGTAAGGCTTCCAATCAATAGTAGGCTACTGGTAGTTAAATTTGGGGGCAGTCAAATGTTATAAACAGACTTTCGATTGTGTGAGAAGTTGGTGCTCCTAACCCCTGCAGTGTTCAAGGGTCAACTGCACGTCCGGTGGAAAGTCCTATCTGTCTCCGAACACTTCAAACTGTCCTGAGTCTGCAGAAACCCACTGGGCACGAATGCCTCATCTTCACCTGGGCATCTCTCCCCTGAAGTAAAGAGTGAGTGAGCAATGAGTGAGTCTCTTGGCTTTTTGTTTTGGTGATAATGAAACTCACAGTGTGGGAAGGAATGCTTACCCCTCGGAAAAAAAAGTAGACTCCTCCTGATACAGAAAGAATCTCGCCAGTGACTCGGAAATAGTCCCCAACAGTGTGTTTCAGCTTATAGGGAGGCTGTAAGGTGCAGAGAAGTTAGTGACTCGATTCACTCATTCATTCACTCAACAAGCATTTACCAAGCCCTGTGATTAAGAGCCCACCCCTGGGGGCGTGTGGGTGGCTCAGTTGGTTAAGTGTCCGACTTTGGCTCAGGTCATGACATCACGGTTCATGAGTTCAAGCCCCACATCCAGCTCTCTGCTGTCAGCACAGAGTCTGCTTCAGATCCTCTGTCTCCTTCTCTCTCTGCCCCTTCCCCACTCACACGCTCACTTTATGTCAAAAATAAATAAACATTAAAAAAAAAAAAAGAGCTGGGCTGCCCAAGAGGCCCAGCCTCCATCAGGAGAGAGGCATCATTAAAGACAGTGCATTACTGGGGACACCTGCAAGGAGGCCCTTCTGTGGGAGCTGATTCCCAAAGTGGCATCTTTTAGGTGCCAAGCAGAGCATCTTTACAGTGCTGTGCTCTTTCCCAGACACTGTCCAGCCAGGAGCACCTATGGGAGGAGGTAGATGGCATAGGTGGAGACACTCTTACAGACGCTAATGCCATATGTTTCCTGCTGCTCCCACAGCCCATGGTGAACCCCTGGTGTCCCATGACTGTTGAGGTTTCCCCTGGATGGTGGGAGGTGAGATGTCCCACACACATGTGTGTCATCCTTGTGTCTCAGATACATTCCTGGGGTGGGTTTCCTTTCTGCTTGCCATTGATGTTTGATAAACACTGTCTCACTAGCTTGTCTTATTAGCACATTTCTCTTTTCTCATAAAATGAAATCGTTAAATGGCCTTACTAGGTGGATAGAAGTCAGGTTTCACCTAACTAGGAAGTGGGGTTTTAAATCACATTTAATAAGCAAGATGCCCTGGAAACAAAGGCAGCAAATTAAGTGCTTGGGTATTGAATGGAAAGGATTCAGTTTAGTAACTCAAAGGAGTCCATGGCTCTTGGTAGAGGAAGAAGTCTGGTCTCAAGCCGATTTGATGGATGGCCCAGGGCCTAGCACAGAAGAAATGATCAAAAGTAGATGTCCAGGGAACAAACAATGAGCGAGTGAATGAACAAAAGTGGGCAGGCCAGTGGGATGGCAATAGGCTCAGGGCTCACGCCAGCTCATGACCCTACAGACAGCCAACCGAGGGAAGAGCTGCTTCTAGAGCCCTAGTTCCTGCATCTTTTCTAACCTGTTGCCCCTCCTCAGCCATCAGGGACCTCGTAGACCACACACTCAGCCTCACAGAACAGGAGACCACAGGAGGGACTGAGAAGGGGGAGGGAGTGTTGCCAGGACAACCTGAGACATGGAGGGCTGTGTACAGGGACATGAGGAGCTCTGGGTGATCCTTCCATGTCTCCAGTGAGCTGGGAAGGAGTCCAGGGCCTGGCCTGGGCCTGGGTCTTGGGGGTCTTCTAGAAATGCCCATCCCTCTCCCCAGTCCCCGAGCCTCAGGCCGCACCAAGCCATCCACAGGCCTGTAGTAGGCTGCTGTGGTGAAGATGATCATATACAAGCAGTAGACGAAGAAGTTGAAGTAGAAGATGCGCTTGACAAATCTGTCCCACTTGTCCTGCAGGAGTCGGTTCAGCGGTTCCACCAAAAGCATGTCGTGGCGATTCTAAGGGGAGCAGAGAGAGGTGAGGCTCACTCCCCAGCCAGGAATGACAAAATCTCATATCCAAGAGATCTCTGTTGAAGTTCCAGTATATTCCTAAGATGGACAAGCCAAAATCATCCTCTTTTGCAGGTCATCAACCCAACCCCCAGCCCAAGCTCTAGCTCCCCCAGTAAGGTCCCGGTTCAATGTTTTCTTCAGTGCCTTTGGGATGGGAAGCTCCTCGCTGCCTCGAGCAGCCTGGGGAGAAATTCTAACTGTCAGGAAGATCAATTCTCTGGAGTAAAGTTGGTCTTACTTCTCTGCTTTCCACCAGTTGTCCCAGTTCTGCACTCAGGGACCCCAGTATTGCATTTCTGCCTGAGAGAGCCTTCCAAGACATGAAAATGGCAGCGTGGCCCCAGAGCCCTCTCCTCTCTAGGCCAAACACCTCAGCCTTTTTGAAGCCGTTTCCTACATGGGCCAGCCCTCTGGGGACACTCCATTCAGGATTCTGAATCCAACGCCCTGATCCAGCATGGCAGCCCAGGTGAAGGCTGGCGGGGCACAGCAAAGCAGTCTAGACCTCTCTCCCCCCGCTGGACGTTGCCCCTGTAAACACAGCCTCTGCCCTGTAAGATACTGTGGTAGCCTCCTTACCAGCACAAACTCCAGCCTAGCCCCTGGGGCTGCCTCGGGGGCAGGTATACCTTAGAAAGAACAGACAGGGAAAGCAGCCTTTCAAAGCAGTGGGGGTAGGACAGGCTTTTCATTTAGTGGCCCTGGGACCCTCATGTGGAAACAAAATAATTAAGTAAGATGCCTACCTCACCCCTACACAAAAATAAGTTCTAGACAAATTAAAGAGACAAACGTAAAATACCTACAAAGGAGCTAAACAAAAATATTGAAGGATATTGTATAACCTTATAGTGGAAAAGGACTTACAAAGCAAGATAAAAGTCACAGAAGTTATAAAAGAAAAAGACTAATTTCGCTCTCAAACTAAAAACCTTTCATAAGCAAACGATGCATTGACTGAAGTTAGAAGACAAGAGGCAGACGAAAAAATAAAATATTTGCAATATAGGCAATAGAGAAAGGATGGATTCACTCCATACTAAGAGAACCTAGAAACAAAGAGGAATGGGGCAAACAGTTCAGTGGAAGAGATGGCCAAGGACAATGAATAGGAAATCTACCAAGGAAATATGAATGGCCAGGTAAATACATGAGAAAATTATTCACCTCATATTAGCCAAGAAAATGAGAATTAAGACATCAATAAGATAGCATTTCAGGCCCCAAGAACTTAAACCGGTTTTTGAGAAAAGACTGATAATATCCAGGGTGGCAAGGGCATGGGCAGATTTTCCCACTGGTGGGGGCAAATGCACTGATGGAGTCTGTGGAGGACAACTTGGCTGTAGCTATTAAAATGCTAAAACATACATACTTTTTGATTTAGCAATTCCATTTCCAGGCATCCTAGAAACATTCTCAAACCCATGCTAAGTGGCTCGCAGTACTGAAAGAGCGGAAAACTGGATATAACTCAAATGTCCTCCAATGGACATTTATCCCCAGCCCTCCTACAGAACACTGCGTGGGTTTTTTTTAATGAAGCAGATCCATACCTACTCTGATATAAAATTATCTACAAGACATACCAGTAAGTAAAAAAACTGGTTGTTTTACATTTTGCATAGTTTGATCCCATTTATATAAACAAAATAAAGCTACATGTTTTTATATGGTATAAAAAGAAGGTTGTTTTTGTCTGTGTATATCTGAAATATTTACGCTTTTATGGGAATATCATTGTACATTGTATGATGAAGGAAAACATTCAGTGGGAACAAATGGGGAGATGAAGCTTCTGGGCCTAGACCCCACACAGCAGGTTTTCAGTGATGAGAAGACAGGCAGAGCTGGATCGAGGGGCTGGGGTGGAGGCTGGGGGGTGCAGTGAGACAAGAAGCCCACCCTGGCTGAGTCCCACCCCGGCCCACTCACGGGGGTGTCACTGCTGCTGTAGGCGATCACTTCTAGCACCGAGTTCTTCTCGCAAGTGTCGACGCAGGACAGGTCGTAGAGTGAGGAGTGCACAGGCCCGTAGGCCCACTCGGTGAACTTCCTGGACAGGTGCCTGCACTCGGGCTCCTGGATCTCCCTCTGAAGAATATAGGCCAAGACCTGCCATGGGGATACGAGAGCCTGTTAAAGACCATCCTGGAGCCCCAACCACAAGATGCATCTCCACCAGGCTACCAACTCTGCCTCAGGAATAAGTCTGCTTCCTAGCTCAGTTGGAGACTCTACCCAAGCCCTAGGAGAGTCCTCACCTCCATCCAGCAGCCTCCTGACCACCATCAAGATCAACCTGCCCACTGCCTCAGACCCCAGCTGAGGCCACATCAGACCCATTGCCTGATCACACCTGGCTGATCACACTTGATCACATCAGTTTCACCCTTGGCTCAACACACTCCTATCCCCAGGCCCTAGCACCCCCCGTCCCCCCTACTCTGTGTCTGGCTAGTGATGCTCACAGGTAGAAATGAGAAACAGTCAGGTGCGATGCTGGCTTCTGCCCAGCATCTCACAATTCCTCTGGCTTCCTCTAACAGCCCCCTGCCCTACCCCTACAGGCTAGTGTCACAGTAGCAGGGCTCTGCGTGATGGTGATGCCAGGCATGCAGCAAGGCAGACCGTCCCCCCAACACCACCATCTAAAGTCACACTCCCTGCCCAGGCCCGAAGCCTTCCCCCTACCCCAATCTTCCCACTCCTGGCAGCCAGAGCCAGTGGCGTCAGCCCCTTCTTGTTGGTGAGCTCCTCCAGCTTCAGTGTAGGGTGGAGCTTGGCCCCCAGGATCAGAATCTCATTGTACATGCTCGTCACAAACTTAGTGTTGTCGGCTGTGTTGTCGGCCACCTCCACCAGCGCATGCAGCACTGTGTTGCCCACCGAGTCCCGGGCACTGATGTCTGCTGGCTGCCAAGAGTTCTGCAGCAGGAACTTCACGATGCCCAGCTGGTTGGTACATGCAGCCAAGGAGAGGGGCAGCTCACCTGTGGCCAACACAGGCATATGATGGGCCTCAGGAATAGATTGGCTTGGTCCCTGGACCACCCGGCCTCCAAATCCCTCTCATTCCACCCGAAACCTCCCCTTGGCAATTGTCAAAAATCCAAGGGTCTACCCCATGGTCTCCCTACCAAAGTAGAAGCCGGGCCGCCCTTTGGTTTTCTTAAAGAAGTCCCCGTTGGCTGCAGCCTGGACGTCTGCCCCGTTCTCCACTAGGAGGGTCACTAGTGCCATGTTCCGCCTCTCAATGGCAATGTGCAGGGCCGTCTGGCCTGTGGAGGGTGTGTGCTGTTGGCTTTGTACTCACAGTCCTGTGGGGGTGCTTAGATAAGTGCAGGGGGAAGATCTGGGCAGAAAATGCCAGGTGATTCCCCCATACAAGAGGGGAGCAGGCCAGAATGCCCAAAGGGGGCCTAGAGAGTCCCTGAGGCAGAAGTAGAGACCCCCAGGGAACACCAGACCATGACCTGGAATAGTCAAAACTGCCCAAGGTCAAGGAACAGTAGCAGGGAGAGTAGCCATGGCTTCTGGAAGCAAAGAACACCGAGTCCACAGAGGGGAGGATGGGACCCTCAGCACCAGGAGAAAACAAGTCCAGCAGGTGGGGGAGGCAAGGACCCCCCCAGGACCAGGAGATGCCAACGCACTGGCTGGTACAGGGAGTACGAAGCTCAGAGGCTTGCCCAGGCATGCCACCTGGCTCCAGCTGTGCTTGTGCACAGAGTCATGCCAAACCCCGTCCCCCTCCTCACCCTTGTAGTAGCTGTCTGTGTAACTGGCGTTGACAAACTCCTTCAGGCTGTCCGTCTGCCGGGCAATCTCCAGGAGCAGGGGAATGGTATCATTCTGCCCATCGTGCAGGTTGAGCATGGCTTTCAGCAGACAGGTCTTCCCGGTCTCTGGGTCTGAAAGACAAAGTGAGGGTCAGAGCAGTGCATGACAGCTGGGGCCCGACCCAGGAGCCCGGCCCTGCAGGGGCCACCTTTGAACTCGCTGTCCATGAGGTGCTTCTGGCTCTTCTGCAGGAAGAGCAGCAGACTCTGCAGCTCCTCACAGTTATTCTGAGCGACGGCTTCAAAGATCTTCCTGCGATCATACAGCTTGAGGTTCTTCTCAGACCCAGCAGGAGCAGAGTCCTGGGAAGACTGCCTGCAGGCCAGAAAACACCTTCATCTCCTGCTCTGATTTCCCTTCAGCCCTGGGGCCTCCAGAGCTTGTCAGGGAGCATGACTAAATCCCAGGGGAAACCAAAAGGTGAAAAAACATGATATAAAACCCATCCCTCAGTCTAGATGACCGTCCAGGAAACTGATGTAACAGGGAACAATGGGGTGCATGTGTCCACACTCTGTCCCCACCCTGCCTGTAGGCACCATCTAGAAAGTCTTTGCTGCCACCGCTTCGTCCAACACCCAAGCCACTCACTTCTCTGCCTACTCAGGAGCTGGGGCTCTGGGGGCAGTAGCCCGGAGGGGGCTGGAGGCGGGGAGTTGCAGCAGTTTGGACGGTTCCTGTTAAGTGAAAAATTGTCTTCACACTGGCCTGTAGGTCAGCCGGCCCATGTACCTCCCTCACCTGCCTTGGAGGAAGCGAGAGGGCCCTTGGGCTTGTCACTGGAACTGTTCTGCACTCTCTAAAAAGCATTCTGGCCCTGAGGTTTTCAACTTAGAGTCTAAGTGTTTGGGGCTGGTGAGCATTTGAAGCCTGGAAACCTAGAGATCAGCCTGCAGCTAAGATCAGCAGATAGGCCAGCATCCATGACCATGTGTCCTGAGGCTCCTAGGAGTGCAGATGCTGGACCAGATGATTTGTGAAGCCTCCCCAGTTCCCTGGCTCTATGACCTTCAGCCCATAAGCTAGAGGAACATATGGTATCTCCATAGCTGGGGCCTCAGCTGGCAGAGCCAGTGGGCTCCTGGTGGGGAGGGGCTCAGGCTCCAGATGCAGCTTACCTGTCACAGGTGGGGCCATCCTCATGCTTCTGGATGATGACAACAGGGCTGACGGTGATGGCTGGGCAGGAGGCTAGCTGGCCTTCCTCGTAAGAGCAGTCCATAGGAGAAGCTTCCTCCGAGTCGCATTTCCCAAAAAGCCGACTGCGGCTCTTGGCCGTGGGGAAGATGTGGGGTTTGGCTGGAGCTGGCCTGGAGTTAGGGTCTCCATCCAAGGGGTCTGAGCAGGAGTCCTCTTGGGGTGGCTCCTCAGACTCCCCTGAGTCTGAGCTCCCCCATTTCTTCATCCTTGTCAGATCCGTTGTGGCCTGAGAGGCAGCCTGCAGGCAGCCACCAAGATCAGGTGTGTGCCCAGCTTGAGGACTCCACAACTCTAGCCCCCATCTGCCCTCCTTGCAAAAGCCCCTGTGAAGCAGGACACCCCAGAGATCCAACAGCTGCTGGCCCTAGCCCCCCAGAACTAAAGCTTCTAAGGGTGCTATACCTTCTACCTCAGAGGCCCCAGGGGTGAGCAGGCCTAGCAACCCCATGGGCATTGGGCTCAAGGGTGGATGTATTCCCCAGCTTGAAGCCATAAGGCTCTGAAAGACATGAATGGATTGCTCTCCCCTCTGGGCCTCAGTTGCCTCATCTGCAAAGTGGGATCATAACTACTGCTCTGCCTCCCTCCAAGATCAGAATAAAAGAAACAATGGGAGTGGCTGTCAATGGCTGGGCATTGAGGGAGGGACTTGGTGATGAGAATGGCTCAGCCTCAAAGAGCAGAACAGGCTGTGTCTCTGTGAACAGGGTGAGCGGCAGAGACTGACATGCTCACACTCCATGCTGCACAGGCCTTCTTGTGCCACGTGTCCCTGTCATCAGCCACGTGCTTGCCTGCTTTTGCTCTTCGACCTGGCAGCTGCAACTATTGAGTTGGTGGGGACTTTTTGCACTTTTTTGTCATTTTTGTGAAATTTCAAGCATCCCTGAATTTTTAAACTTTAAGAGATTAGAGGCTGGCGCAGGCCTTCCAGGCCTGAACATGTGGTGTTCAGCTGGCAGCTAGCACTAGCATATATGGCCGTGAACTCGTTTTGATAGTGTCTTCCACCCCCTTCCTAACCTTCTGTCCCACTCCTCCCTCCATCCAGCAGGGCATCCCCACTCCCTGGTACCCAGGGCTGTTCCACATCTCAGAGGCCTTTGCCTCTGCAGTGTCTCCACTTGGGGGGCATTTTCCTTCTCCTCTTCATGCCCAAATCCTATCACTTTTCAGAGGCCACCTCCCTTTGGGGTCCAACACTAATGCTGCCTCCTCCACACCCCCAGGCTCTGCACTGGCCGTGCTCCCTCCCCATCCAGAGTGGCCCAGTTGGTTGTCCATCATCCTTTGTGGCCCTATTAGCACCATCCATTATGCAGTCTAGCAATTTCTATCTGGCACTGCCTTATCTCCCCCACATCCTAAGACCTCTTCCTGAGCAGGGCACTTGCCTGATCCCCCTCTCTATGAAATAAAGCTGTGGTCACTGTCGGGGACATGAAAGAGATCAGATATAGACCCTTCTTGTTCCCATTTCCAAAGAAAGTTAGTGAGATTCATGTTCCAGCAGTGGTTGGATTCCAAAAAATAGCCAGTCAAGAAATGGGAAGCTGCTCACAACCTGCATTTTCAAGTGCAAGTTCAGGCAGTGAAGACTCAGAGCACACAGCTGGGCCTCGGCAATAGACCAGCTATTATCTGATGCCCAGGTCCTTGGGGGAAAAATAAATGAGGCAGCCTCACCACTCTGCACCCTGCGAAGAAGACAGACAGCTGACTGCCGGCCCGTTTTCCATCCTGCCTGCTGGTCCTCTCAGGGGGGCTCGAGTCTTTCTCTGGGTTATCCCTCAGATGGAAACCCTGCAGCAGGAAGTGTTCCTGGCCACAGGGAATCTTCCTTCCAACCACTCACCCATTTGTTCATCCCATCACTCAACAGCCATCTACTGAATCCTACTGGGTACCCAGGCCTGTGCTGGGGGCACAGAGAGGACTCGGCCCCATCTGAGACAGTAACCAGGCACTGGCTGGGGCAGGGTATCACAGGAGGGGCCAGGGTCCTGAAGAAGGCTTCATGGAGAAGGTGACAGAGGATCTGGGCCTAGAAGGAGAGGAGGGTTGATCTGGGGCCAGGGGAGAGGATGGGGATCCCAAAGTAGCTGGTGAAGAGGAAGCCAGTGGGCCTGGAGGACAGGCAGCAGGGCAGAACCAGATGGCTGTTGTCCTTGAACGTCAAGGAACAGGATTTGGACTTTATTGTGTGGATGGTAGGAAGCCATGAGAAGCTTCAGAAGCATAAACAGCAACACTCATCTGCGCTTTCGGAAGAGAATGTCTTATTATGTTCATACTATGTGGAGCCTGCTACCATTAAAAGGCACAGGAGGCTAGTAAGAACGAAAGTAACTGACGTGCTTGAGCATGTACTGTGCAAGGGTGGGTACCATTCTAACACTTCACATGTGCTCACTTCATTCTCACATCTCCAAGAGGTAAATATTTGACAGATGAGGAAACTCAGGCACAGTGGTTGCTGGAGGCCACAGTTAGGACGAGGTGGAACCTGGATTTGATACCCGGAAGCCTGACTGCAGAGTATCTCTAGCACTCCACCACAGGGGTCTTCTCAGCCATTAAACTCAGCCCCGGACTTCACACCAGGGTGAGGAACTGATCAGCCCAAAGTCCCCTAGCCCTGGGGCCAGGCAGGCAGGGACAACCCCCTTCTGCTCAGAAGCCCCAACCTGTAGCACCTTCCTGCTCAAACAAGCATCCCAGGAAGCTCAAAGGCCAAAATGAAGTACAAGTAGGAACCAGGCCATCTGCCAGGGCCTGACTCTCGCAGGGCATCTCCCCTTGGTAGGACTGGCCACAAAACCAAGAATAAACCTGATGCCTGACTCACAGTTCTTAATATCCCAACCAGAGCACCCATTAGCAGAGGCCCCCACAAATCATTCCACAGTGTCACCTTTTGCCTCTCCCTCTGACTGGTCCAAATCTAACCAAACCCAATAAACATGAAGCAGCCCACACAGTACCATCATTCGGTCAGTCAACAAACCCCAAATCTGCACTGCATGCCTCACACTTGATTCCCTACTGGAAACTAAGCTTCTTCCAGAGCAGAGGGCAGGACAGGGACTGAGAGGCCATTTGCTCTGGGCTGCAGACTACAAGATAGTCTGCCACTGCCAGGCCCGTGTGTGTCTAGCACATGAGCCCCGTGGCAAGGTACCTATCACAGTTGAATGTCCTACGATGATGGGGGAAATTTCCAACTATGACTTGGGGTGTCTGATGGAGATGGCGGTTCTGGTTTAGGCAAGATTCACAAACCCACCAATGGAGACTAAAGGACTGTCCTGAAAAAAATGACCCTGCTCAGCAAAACTTGGTTTGGCCTCTGGATCTTTCTCAACTCCAGCGCCAGGAAGGAAACTGCCCACCACCTGGGCGAAGCCCCCTTTTTCTCCCTAATCCGGCTGACACATCCCGGGGTGCAGCTCTCCTGCTCCCTCTCTGCTCAAAGCACCTGTCTGCCTCCAGCTTCCCTACAGGCTCTTGGGAACTGGTCCAGGATCCACCCCTGATCATTCCTAAAGAGAAATTCCTACCTGAGCATTTCCTAAAGAGGGACGGAGATCCAGGGGCTACCCCGCCTATGGATGAAGAGCCACAGGAACCCTATCTAAAACAGAGAGCGAGTGGAGCCTGGGTGAGAACCCAGGACTCCTGCCACCCCACCCAGCACCCCTTCAGCCTGGAAGGAGCTATGTGGCGAAACCTCCGGCCACAAACCACTGGCCTCTTTGCTCCAGGAGGAGGGTCCAGGATGACCCTGATGCAATTCACACACAATGACAATGGCAACCTCCACAGTCACTTGCCAAGTGTTTACGATTAACCAGGCTAAGTGCACCACAGCTATAGCTTCACTTCAGCGTCACCATGACCTTTGAGGCAGCCACTGTTATTATCCCCAGTTTTCAGATGGGGTAACTAAGGTGCTGAGAGGCTAGTTGAACTGCTCATAGTCACCCAAGCGGACAGAGGCAGGGCTCAGTTTTTGACAGCTCCCTGTGCCATTCTAAAAGCTAGCATCGGCACCGGCCAGCAAACAACAGAAAGGACTCACCAGCTAGATGCAGCGCACCCCGGACACAGCAGGTGCCGGCGAGCTCCAAGACTTCGTTACTTGAAGGGAGAGCTGGACTGGTGTGGGGAGAAGAGTTGCCTCTGTGAGGGTCCGTGGCCCCTCCCTGGGCCGTGGTCACTCAGCGCTGGCAGGGATGGGCTGTGGGTACACTCTGGCACTCAAGGAAAATGTTTCCAGCAATGGCAGCAGCTGCTGTTGCCGTGGTTCTGATTCCCAGAGGATCCCAGAGCTTTTCCCATCATTTTTTCCCTTTTTCAGAAACCACTTAGCTGCTGCCCCTCCTCCCACCATGCCAGGGCCGCAGTGCACTTAGCCACACACAGCCCAGAGCCAGCCAGAGCTGTGACTTCAGCTCTCAAGAAAAAGGAGGCCACTGCTCAGGCCTCTCAAATCCATCACTCTTACAGATAGGGTGGTCTGGGGAAAAAACTCAACAACCAGAGAAGTAAAACCCAGCATCATGAAACTGCTCCAGTTTGAAAATGTGGAAGGAATGTAAAGGGTCACATCACCCATCACACAGTCATGGCCTGACATTCAGGAACCTGGTTTTGAGTGACGGCTTTGCCAACTCTGTGCAACCTTGGACAAATGCCTGCCTCTCTTGGGCCTCTCATTCTCTGTGGAAGCCTCGTGAAGGATTGTGGAGGCTTCTGGGTCTGCCAGGTCCCAGCCTTACTCAACTGGGATTCCTCATGGAACCACAAAACACAGAAAATTATTTCCGTGTCTATTTTCTTATTTCTCTTAGTATGATCGTAAAAGCATAGGAGGAAAGTCAATACTGTAAGGAATAATTCCCTCCTGGAACATGGCTGAGAAAGGCTGCAAAGTCCTTCTGAGCATGTATACAGTCTGCAACCTGAAATGCCCTGCAGAACCCATCCTGGCAGCAGCTGCCCGTAGGAACCCTATAGGACTCCAAAAAGCCGGAGGCCCTACATGGCCTGAAATGAGCAGCTATGTGCCAGAAAAGTCCCATCGTAGCCCTCCTTGGAGTAGCTCACAACGTTGACCCCTGAGTCAAGACACTGAAGTGCAGACACTTCGTGGACTCTGCACGACATTTCACAGTTTACAGAGAAGCTGCACAAACCCACTCTCCCATGCCACACAACAACCCTGGGCATACTCATTTTACATATGAGAAATCTGTGCTGGGCGCCTGGGTGGCTCAGTTGGCTAAATGTCTGACTTTGGCTCAGGTCATGATCTCACAGTTCGTGGGTTCGAGCCCCGCGTCGGGCTCTGGGCTGATAGCTCAGAGCCTGGAGCCTGCTTTCGATTCTGGGTCTCCCTCTCTCTCTCTGCCCCTCCCCCGTTCATGCTCTGTCTCTCTCTGTCTCAAAAATAAAAATAAACGTTAAAAAAATTTTTTAAATGAACCTTGGAATTCGTCCTTTTTTGAGAAATTTTGGTAAAATACCTATAACATGAAAAAAATACCATTTCAACCAGTTTTCAGTGTACAATTCAAGAGCATTAAGTACATTTATAATGTCACCACCATCCATCTCCGGAACTGTTTTCATCTTGTGAAACTGAAACCCTATACCTATTAAACACCAATTCCCCATTCCTCCCTTCCCCCAGCCTCTGGCAACCAGTCTACATTCTGTCTCTATGAATTTGATTATTCTAAGACCATCATGGAAGTGGATTCGTGCAGTATTTATCTTTTTGTGACTGGCTTGTTTCACTTAGCATAATGTCCTCAAGATTCATCCATCTTGTAGCATACTACAGGATTTCCTCCCTTTATAAGGTTGTACGATATGCCATTGCATGTGTAGACCATGATTTGTTTAGCCCTTCATCAGTCAATGGACACTTGGGTTACTTCCAACTTTTGCCTGTGGAATATTGCTCTGAACATGGGTGTACAAATATCTCTTTGAGTCACAGCTTTCGATTCTTTTGGGCATATACCCAGAAGTGGGATTGCTGGACCATGGAATTCATTCTTAATCATGCATAACCATATGTTACACATATTTTAAAAACTCACCAGCAGTGACCCCTCAACCTACAAGTTCTCTAGGGTCACTGTTCCTTCTAACCATGTGTGTGGGCCAGAGGTGGTGCAGAGAACACCTCGGTGTGGAGACCGACATGCTGATGCTGTGTTAGGGACAGCCTCTGGCTCACACACTGGCTGGGCCGGGTCTGGATCTCAGCCACAGCAGCCCTGGGGCATGGGTGGGAGACATCTGAGAAAGGCACTGAGAGAACTGGCCAGCCCAGGGCAACGTCCAAGAAAGGGGAGGGTTATACTTCTCTACCAGAGGTGTCCCCTTAGCTTCCAAGGTGATTTCTGCCTCCAGTGAGGACAACACATGTCACTAAATGTGTCCCCTTTGTAACACAGCCATTGGGCACTGACAACATCTCCCAGAGTCTACATGGCACCATGCACGCTGCGAGGGCTGCAGGGAAATCCTGGCCCTTCTCCTCCTTCCCTGACAGCTTTTCCTCAATATACAGGAAAACGACCCTTATCTCCTCCTACCCTTTTCTGAGACCCCCACTCCTCCAAGGACCCATCTGACATGCCCAAGCCAGGGACTCCCTCATCCAGGGGTCCAGACCCACCCTTTCCCCTGAGCTACAAACCCCTTCCTATCAGCATGTCCCAAGATGAACCCCTCTGCCCTCCACACTCCCTCCCCTCAACGTTACTGCCTATCAGACACCAACATTTAAAAAAATTTTTTTTTACATTTATTTATTTTTGATAGAGAGAGCATACAAGTGGGGGAGGGGAAGAGAGAAAAGGAAACACAGAATCCAAAGCAGGCTCCAGGCTCCGAGCTGTCAGCACAGAGCCCATCGTGGCGCTTGTACTCACAAACCGCGAGATCATGACCTAAGCTGAAGTGGGACGCTTAACCGACTGAGCCATCCAGGCGCCCCTAAGGCACCAACTTTCTTATGTCAAAGTCTGACATACTTTGTCATCTCCAGCCTCTCCTTCTCTGTTTCTGTCCAGGCTACGTTTCTGTGGCTCATATGGATCCCTCTCTGCGGCTGGCAGCTACGTCCTCTCACCTGAGGCACCAGAAGTGCCCAGCACCCTGACTCATGACCTCCCAATCCCCAGACCTAGAATATCCTCCTGACTGTACCCCCTTACAGAATAAGGCCCTACCCCTCGGCTTGGTACCCTGAGCCGACAACCCCAGTCTCCACTCCCACTGTGGCCCAGCCCCTTCTGTTACCTGGACACATCTCCTCCCAAGCCATACTAACTGTGCCTGCCTCCACCCCCTTCCCCTGCCCTCTTTCTGCCCAACGTGCTTGCACTATGCATCGACTTAACCTGACTTTTAAGGCCCAGGTGGCAGGTGGGACCTTTGGATGCTGAGGCTCTATCATTCAACTCCACCTCTTCCAAAAAGCCTCTCCACCAAGGGCCCAGCCAAAGTGCTCACCTCTAAACTCCTACAGAAATCTAGACCCACACCTTCCTGCAGCAACCAGTGCATGTGATCACAAAGACAACGATAATAGCAGTGGATGTTTATTAAGACCATGCAGTGTGCCAGGTTCTGGGATAAGCACTTTATGCATTAGCTCATCAGACTCTCACAAAGTTTCATGAGGAGAGTCTGATTTTGTCCCCCATTTTATGGATGAGGAAATGAAGTATAGACAGGCTATGTTACCTGCCCAAGGACAGTGACAACCATTACTAGTCTTGTCTGAAGCTTCCTAAAGCTTGTATTGAGCTTTAACTGCTCTGAGGTTTGTGTCTTATTTGGCAGATTTTAATAGCTCCAGAGTGACAGGGCTCTTGCACCCTCAATTCTCCTTCTCTAAACCTACCTAGCTCCACAACTTGCCCAAAGGAGCACAACATATACATTTATTGGCATGGTTTTATCTGAGCCAAACCTGCACTGAGTGGTTCTACTAAAACTCAAGAAATGGCAGCAGACACAAGACCTTAGGGTTGAGCACTGCTGCCATCAGCCTGGTTTTCTGGGTGGCATTTTGCCAACAAGGTGTTCTTGAATCTATGTAATGATGTATCCATTAAAACTCTTTGTAAGTAGATCACATTTCAGTGATGAATTATGGGAGGGGGCGCGTACTCCAAGCTCAGGTCTGATGGGAACAAGAGGCAGTGCAGCAAAGTGCTAGGGACCACACCCGCACGTGGGTGGGCCAAGTGGGCTGGGCCCCAGGTCATCAATGGCTGCAGTTCTTTAGCGTCACCACCAGGGGGGCACATTGACTTAAACTCAGCCCTTGACCCTGGCAATGGGATCCTCATTTATTTTCTTCATTCATCTGAGTCCCTCATGGATTTGAAGCCAAACTTTCTGGTACAGCTAGAAACCAGCAAACTGTCGTGTGCTAATAAAAGCCTGATTACCCAAATCAGGAACCGTCAGCCCCTCATTTCTGGGAGGACCCAAGTAGGAATAAGCAGAGCTAGTTCTGGCCCCAGAGAAGGTGGTTAAAGCACCACCGCGAGTACCTGTAACCCACCCGAGGACAGTGCCAACTCTACCGGTCTTATCTTGGGATTTCTAAATCTTGTGTGGATTTTTAACTTCCTGACTTTTGTGTCTTGCTTCCCAGATTTTAAATGGCTTCAGGGATCCCGGATACAAATGGCAAACAGCAGACTTAGAAGAAAACTACTTTCCTTTCTGCATTTGGTCTGTGCATTAGTGTCACCAGGTACCCACCTGAGTCAGTTCCCATGGAGGGCAGGGCTCTGTGAGAGGGGACAGCGCACTCCAGAAGTGGATGGAGCTGGCCATCTAAGCTGGGAAGGGATGAGGCATCCACTCAGCACCCAACAGCTGAGCCCCTCTCTGCAGAGCTGGGACCCAGGGCGGGTACTGGCAACAAGAGAGAGAAGAGATTGGAGGGTCAGGAGCATGGGCAGAGAATAGAGGCAGGAGAGGAGACCCAGACGGGCCCAGCAGACACCTGCTCCATAAATTTGGGCTGATAGCTGAAGCTCTGGGTCCTTATCCCCAAAACGGGTGAAGGCACCTGCCCTGCCTGCTTTATGAGGCTTTTCTGGGGATTAATAAGAATACTGGATGTGAATCAATGGTCTCTGTGAGCTGATAAAGCTCTAGGCAAGCATGAGGGGTTATTGTTCTCATCATCATTATTTCAGAAGAGAACCGCATCTGCTGATTGTTGAGCTATCTCCGGCCATTAGCTCGAGGTTGTGACTAATTGTTTTTTAATGAAAAAAAAACAAGATTTGCTTAATGTTTCATGAGTCACACAGTGAACATCTCTAAACCCAGAATCTCTCAATTTCAAAGATGGGCTATCTGTCCATCTAATCGTGGCTGAGAGGTCAAGTGCAAACCACCCTCTACCCTGAAGCCCCACCAAGCACTAGCAAACCACAGCAAGTGAGTAGGATGAATAAGATGGTCTCTGACCTCAAGAAGGCCAGGACACATGAGGAAAAACTGCTAGGCTCTCTCTGACGCTTTACTGGGTGGGGCATGCTGTAACAGGCACAAGCCAGGAGCCAACAGGCGATGCCAACAGCAAACACTGAGTTGGGTCCCAGATGCCAGCTGCAATTATAATCCAGTCACAGATATGCTTCCAGGGAGACTGTGCAGCAGGAAGATAGCATCTGAGCTGGGCCTTGGACAAGGTATTGTGTTCTTCCCCAGGAGAAGGACATTCAAACATGGGCATCAGCCCAAGATTAAGGAGAAGGGCAGAGCAGAGAACACCTAAGAGGAAGCCTGCCCTCAAGCAGCTTTCAGTCAGTTGAGAAGAATAAAGAACATGAAAGCCACATAAACATTATATGCATCTAGTCATAGTCAAGGGCCAAAAGAAGGGTATGTGTGGCAGGCTCTGCCCCCACGTTGGTTCAGGCCTACCGTCTCTCACAAGCTGTTTTCTAGGCCCCTCCAATTGGGCCCCCACCTCCCGTAACACCCATTCTCCACTCTAAAGTCCCCATGGCTGACAGTTACACTCCTAAAGCTCATGAAGTCTGTCCTCCACTCTGCTGCCCACAGGAGAAAGTCTAAACCCCTCAGTCTGGCATCTAGGACCCTTCACAGTTTGGTCAACACGTCCAGCCATAAGTTCTATCACACCCTTTCATAAGCCCTGTGACCAAGTTACACCAGACAGTTCATCACACCCTGCTCATGCCGGTCACTTTCATGTGAATACACCTGCTCTCTCAGCCTAGAATGCTAAAGAAAATGGGCTCTGGGGTTGAATCTTAGAGTTCTGATCTTAGGTAGGTTACTTAACTTGTGTCTCGGTTTCTTCATCTGAGAAATGAAGATAATAGTACCCACCTTCTAGGGTCACCATATAGATCAAATAGGTCCAAACAAGTATAGATTAGCTCCTACTACATAGCTCAAAAAATGTTAACTGCTGTTGGTATTGATGGACTGAAACTCTCCAAGGTTTAGCTTAATGTCACTTACATAAAGAATGAATTGTTCCTTCTTCTGCACACATGTGTTAATCTGTCCTAGTGTTGGCAATTTAGCCCTGTCCTGACAGAACACCCAGCTCCTAGTGGGTGCTCAATAAATGTCTGGGTCTGTGCTGGGTGCAGCTGAGGCTTCTTAGACACAGTCTCTACTGTGGTTGTAGTGGTCAGGATAAACTAAGTTATGCTGTGGCAACAACCCAAATCTCAGTGGCTTCAAACATCAAAGGTTTATTTCTCAGTCACATTTCATGTTGCCCATTTGTTGGTGAGGGTTCTACACCATAGTGCCCTAACATGGAACGCAGGCTGACAGAGCCTCCATTCTCTGGGACACCACCAGTCACTCCTGGCAAAGGGAACAGAGTGTGGAAAATCACACACTGGCTCCTAAGGACCTCTGCTTAGAAGTAGAACACTTCTGGTCACATTTTGCTGGCCAAAGCAAATCTGGGGAGAAAGTGCAAGTCTACCACCTGCTCGTAAGATCAGGATATGGGCAAACAGTCCTAAAGGCCAGTTCCTCATCTGAGGATCACACTGGTATCAAACACTTACTGGTACCTCCAGGGAATGACGGCAAAAGCAGTGAGTGGTTTATGATTTCAGGCTGAAGAAATGAGGCCCTGGAAGCTGTGCTCAACCCCACTGCAGAGGCTCCAGGCCTGTGCAATAAAAACAGTAACAGAGCTTTTAGCTGGCAAGCTTGGACTGCGCAGGGCTCAGCCCTCAGAGATAGAGTGGACATGTGGAAAGGGAACAGAGAGTTCTGGCACCGCACTGGGCACTGGTCTGGGCTACCTGGCCTTGCATCCAGTTCCTAATCTTACATTTACAGGCTCCATCCATAGCACCCTGAGAATACAAGACAGGCTGCCTCCCAGGAGTCAGAGGGCCAACTCCTCCTGATGGAGAGGCTATCTGTTATCCTTCGGCCTATCCCAAGGTGACCTCTCTCACAGGCCTTCCATAGGGGCTCCAGAATAATGGTGTCAACTCATCTTGGCTGAGAGAAAACTCACATGACTTTCCCGAGTGATCTTCAGCTACTTGTCCTGGTACAATCATGGAGCAGGTGGGGTTTTCTGCAGAACAACCTACAAATGATCCTTATGTCCAACCTGCCAAACCAAGCCCTACAGGTATGCCATAATTTACAGTGTTCCCAAAGCAGAGAGGTGTGTCTTATTACAGGGACAAAGCTCTGAAAGAATGAGCTTTAGTATCTGAAATCCAATCAGCATGGCAAGGCAGATTAATCTAAGAGCTCAGACAACCACATAATTCATAAAGTGACCTTTACAAAGAAACAACATGGCCACTTCCCAAACTCATAGTTGCCTAGGAGTCTCAGAGTCAGGCCTGCCTGAGCCTTGGGATCACTCTTAGGAGTCTGGAACTAGATGCAGGAATGACAGCCTTTTCCTGGAGCCATTCCATGGTCATCCCTACGAACTACAGAAAGGTTTAAGATGCTCTGGGACCCCCACATGGATGCTGACTCCAGTGGGATGTTTCTGCAGGCCAGAAACACATGGTAGGCCAGCAAGGCCGACACCAAGAGAAAGAAAATCTAGGGCCTGCAGGATAAGGGGTTCTCTCTGATTAAACTGACCATCCTCTCTGACAGGAGCATGCCCAGCTGCATCCTTTCCCTTGGAAGACCTCCCAAGAATGTGCAGGAGAAAAATACACTGCTGCCCAGACACACCCCCGAAAAAGGGTCCTGCCTGGTCAGACTATTGGGAACAATGTGCTTGAATGGTGGGGCCACATAGCATCCGTCCCCCTTGCTGGTCATGCCACCCACCTTTCCTTCCCTGTTCTGTGCCTTCAAGCCAGTTGTGTTAAGGATCTGGAGCAGCTCCAGTGCAGCAGGCTGTCCTTGGAGGGGAAGTGCATGGTGAGAAGGCAGCATGGATCCCTGCATCTTCATCTCAGCCAGTCTGCTTTACTGCCCCGGGCGACCCCCTGCCTCAGCTATAACCAGCTGTGGCCAAGGGAGAACAAGAGTGAGAAAGGGACCTCAGGGTCACATGGCACAATCCAGTAGGGAAGGACTTTTCCAACAGTGCATGTGACCCAAGCCTGGGTTTCATGTCCTTTTCAAAACAATCCAAAAGCTGGATTTGGGGGGGGGGGGTCTTCTTTTCTTACTTTGAGCACACAGTCACCAGACTTTTTGGTGCCTAAAGTCCATATTTATTTTCTCTTTGTCTACAGGTGAGTCATAGATGAGCCTGCTGACCGGGATGCTGGGGTACTGTTCCTTTTCTTTCTCTCTCTCTCTCTCTCTCTCTTCACCATATTTATATTTGGGACCAGTTCCCAGGTGAGTCTCTTTTGGAAAGTACTGATTTGGGATCCAGTTGATGAGTCCTGGTTGCATTATTAGAGTATGCCCTGAACGTAGGTTCTTGGTCAAGATGGTGCCCTGAGAACAAGCTTTGCTTAAAAGCTGCCCACAGAGGCGCCTGGGTGGCTCAGTCGGTTAAGCGGCCGACTTCGGCTTGGGTCATGATCTCACAGTCCATGAGTTCGAGCCCCACGTCAGGCTCTGTGCTGACAGCTCAGAGCCTGGAGCCTGTTTCGGATTCTGTGTCTCCCTCTCTCTGACCCTCCCCCGTTCATGCTCTGTCTCTCTCTGTCTCAAAAATAAATAAACGTTAAAAAAAAAAAATTAAAAAAAAAAAAAAGCTGCCCACAAATGTGTCCAGGAAAAGGATGACCCCAAGGTCATGTGAGAATTGCTAATTAGATAAAATTTGCAAGTCCTTTGGCCAAAGAATGTATTAAGACTCCTTCTGGTTAAGGTTCCTCCGGAGCATGACCAGAGCTGCCCCCACAGCTGCGTCCACATCCTGCCCAAAGGACACTGGGAAAGGGAACGCCCTCTGCACCTCCTGCTTCAGAACCTCGTTCCTGGACAGCGCACTCCCACTGCCGATCACCCGCTCCACACCCCACTCCTTGAGCTGTTGAAATGGAAGCATGGAGTGCAGGTTTTGAACAATGCCTCGGCACAGGGCCCGGGTCACATGACCCAGGGAGAGATCAGAGGAGGAGATTCTGGTCACTGAGGCCAGCTGGTCCGGCAGGTGCCTCTCGCCCCACACCGTTGGAGTGATAGTTAGGCAGGTGTCTCTCTGCTGTGCAGCTGCCTGGATCATGCACGAATATACAGTGGGTTCTTCGACCTCCAGACCTTCCAGGAACAGAAAAGACCTGTGTGAGTTCATGCACCCCACCTGTTGCTGCAGGCTGAGACAGTTTGGAATTCCCAGAGGGCAGGGATAGATCTACTTGCTGCTTCTCACTGAGGCTGGAAGTTTCCTGGCTCAGGGACTCACATAGTCTGGCTAGCTGTGCTCTGCCCCAGACCCCAGCCTAGACTTAAAGGAGAGATCTCATAAGTTTGCTGTAAGCGCTAACCATCCTACAACTAATCACCCTACAACAATGCTCCCAAGGAGGACAAATGAATACACTGATCAAAAAGCATCGTCATGGGGCACCTGGGTGGCTCAGTCGTTTAAGCATCCAACTCTTGATTTTGACTCAGGTCATGATCTCATGGTTTGTGAGTTCAAGCCCCACATGGGACTCAGCTTGGGATTCTCTCTCTCCCTGTCTCTCTGCCCCTCCCCCACTTTCTCTCTCTCTTCCAAAAATAAACTTAAAAAAAAAAAAGCATCATTACAGCTGCTACTAGACTTATTAGCAGTGTCATAGAAACCCCAGGATCACAGTGATCACAATCCAGCCCAGCCTCAGCAGAGGTTGAAAACCACCAGTCTAGACCAATGCTTCTCACATTTGAATATGTATATGAATCACTTAGAGATCTTATTAAAATGCAGTTTCTGACTCAGTATGGCTGGGGCAGGCCCTAAGATTCTGTATTTGTTATTCACTTCTAAAAGCCAGTACTGCTGGCCCAAGGACCACGCTTTTGAAGTAGAATCACCTGAGGAACTTCTATAAAATGCCTGCCCCATCCCACCCCACAGCCAAATCATCAGCATTCTACAGGCAGGATGAGGACATCAGCATTGTTTTAAAAACTCCGCAAGCATGGGCACCTGGGTGGCTCAGTGGTTAAGCGTCCAACTCTTGATTTCAGCTCAAGTCATGATCTCCTGGTCATGAAATTGAGCCCAGTATCAGTTCCACACTGCCCATGGAGCCTATTTGGGATTCTCTCTCTCTGTCTCTCTCTGCTCCTCCCTGGGTAGCACTAAGTAAATAAATAAACCTTAGAAAAAAATTTTTTTAGAGAGCCTGGGTGGCTCAGTCAGTTAAGTGTCCAACTTTGGCTCAGGTCATGATCTCACAGTTCATCGGTTCGAGTGCCACGTCAGGCTCTGTGCTGACACCTCAGAGCCTACAGCCTGCTTCAGATTCTGTGTCTCCCTCTCTCTCTCTGCCCCTCCCCCACTCATGCTCTGTCTCTCTCTCAAAAATGAATAAACGTTAAAAAAAATTTTTTTTAAGAAAATTAAAAAAAAAAACAATTTTTTTTTAATTCCACAAGTGGTTCCAGTGTGCAGGCCAGTGCTGACAGCCACCACCCCAGAGTCGCCATGGAGTCTCATTGGCAGCACATTTAACTTGTACAAATTCAACCATACACACTCAGGAATGAAACAAAGAGGGAGAGAGAAATAATTAAATATTATAGCCAAAATGTGATCAGCAGGACTTTGGTTAAATATGTCAGAATGGGGACACCTGGCTGTCCTGGTCAGTAGAACATGTGACTCTTGATCTCAGGGTTGTGAGTTCAAGCACCACGTCGGGCATGGAGCCTATGTTAAACAAACAAACAAACAAACAAAAAAAACCAGAATAAATGTCTTTCCTCTCCCTCTAAAAATTCTACTAAAATCTCAGAAAAATCATGTGCTTGGTGAGTAACCTAGCATGTGTGTACAAGTGTATAAATCTGTAGGACCGAGTCCTTGGAAGAGAACTTCTGGTTCAAAAGTTATGTACATCATACTTGCCCCTTAGAAGCAGGCCTGGTTTACACCAGCACTGCAATGTGCAGAAGGGATTACCTCTCCATATCCTAGGAAACACAGTGTGTTAGAAACTTCTAAAAGAATAGATGAAGAATATAAAACCATGAAACTGATGGGAAGAAAGGGAAGGGAAATGAAATAGAAAAAAAACAGATCAATCAAGTAGAAAGCACAGAGGGGCGCCCAGCTGGCTCAGTCAGAGGAGCATGTGACTCTTGATCTCGGGGTCATGAGTTTGAGCCCCAGGTTGGGTATAGAGATTACTTAAAGAAATAAAAACTTTAAAAAAAAGAAAGAAAGAAAACAGAGAGACTAAGGAGATGGGATGATGAAATGCAATGTGGTATCCTGAAGTAGATCATGGAACAGAAAAACAAAATGAGTGGAAAACTTTCAAAAGAAAAGAAAGTCTATAGTTAAAAAGGAAAAAAAACAAAACAAAACAATGAACCATGTGCTTGTATATCCTTAATAATGTTAAGAAAATGTTAAAATAAAGTGTTCTTCCTCACTGGAAAACACTTGGGCCACAACCCCAGCCTTGAGGGGCACCTGAAGGAAGGTCTATACCAGCTGGAGACTGGAGAGACCCGGCTTCTAGCCCTGTTTCTGCATCCCTTGGCTTACCACCTCATCAGAATCTAAATACTGAGTTGCCACATGTTTACATCATGGGCTTAGAAACACAGACCATCGGAACTGAAAAAACACAGAAGGGGAAAGGACTTGCCAAGGCCACATAATGACTTAGGACAGAGCTGAGAACTGAGGCCACTCTCCTGGGTAGCACCACCACACAAGCATTTGTATCACACTTATTATGGGCCAGACATCATTCTAAGTGCTTTGCAGTATAACTCATTTGATCCTTGCCGTCCTCTGAGGTAGGTACTAGCATCTCTTTTCAGATGAGGAAAGTGAAGAACGGACGGGATAAGGAACCTGCCCAAGGGCACAAGGAAGTGGTGGGGCTGGGATTCAAACCCAGGCCACCTGGCTCCAGAGTCCCTGCTCTAAACCACATGAGGGTGGAACTGTCTGTTTTCCAACTTCTGGAAAACAATGCAAACCTAGGGTATTCTGAATAGAGAGAGAGAGTTTAATTTTTACACCTTATGTTTTAATATTTCCATTTCTGGTTAACAGATGTGATGTCTTTTATCTGAATAAACTTGTTGTATTTGCATCTATATATTTTTTAATCAAATGGCACAGTGTAGAAATTTCATAAAAGGTTAAGCTACCTATAATACTAACCTTCAAAGTACTCAGTTTCATAAAAATAAGAACCATGAAAATGCAAAAGACTTTTCTTTTTGAAAGGATCTTACAGAGAAATTAAGTATTACTATCTCTTTCAGGGGTAAAAATAACAGTCACTTCTGTATAAAGAGAAATACCAGTCAACGCAGTAAATAATTGATAGAGTCATCCAGTTAAACCAGTATCTAAATATAGGGCTTGCCTGAAGGTTCTTGAAAACCTTTTCTGATGCGAGACAAAACAAAATCCGAGTTCTGTTCTTTTAATGAAGCATTCCTGAGGGGATCCGAGCCAAGGGGGCAGAATTCCCCTGAAATCCTGACATCCCTGGCCAGCCTGAGAGAGGACTGACACGGGTCAGTGACGCTTGTCTACACAACCAGTATGAGCTTCCTATGGGCTCCCTGCTGCTCTGCCTCACTTTGTTACTATGCTGAAAGTTCCCCAGAATGACCTGATTCAGAGCTCCTACAGGTGGACCAGTGCACCTGATGAACACGATTTCCCCAGATCTGCATGGCTGACCAGAAATTTCATTTCTACCTTAAGTGCTTGGAAAGGGAACCTCTTCTGAAAGAAGGAGGTTGCAGGTTTCCCTGCAAATGAAGAGCAGAGAGAGGTCTGATCGATTCTATCCTGAAGAAAGCAGGAGGGCATCAGAGTTTCCAGGGATCCTTCTAAGAAAGGGAGTCAGGAACTACTTGCCAGGAATAAGTGCTATGAGGATTTTATAATACTGTCAAATACCATCCACATTTGATCATTTTATTTTCAGCTGTCTGAAGTCATTAGAAGGAAGACTTCAAACGCAAGGGACCCAGAGACTACTTGACAGAGAAGGTGACCAAGTGGGGCAGGGGAGAGCTAAGACACTATGATGATATTCCATAGTCAAGGTTAGGGGAGAAGATGCCCCCTCAAAAAAAAAACCATAGGTGATGGCAGCTCAGAAGATGAGAGGAAGGAAGGCTATACATCCAGATCCCTAAGGAAGGAAGGAATGTGTTGGAGCCTGGCTGGGTCTGACACATGAATCTAGAAGCTTAAATAACACACTCAGCACCAAGATACTGCTACATAGAAAGGACAAGCAGGAACACATCACTGTGTGGGCAACACCTTACCTAGATCGGCCATCCACTGTACCAGCATGTGGACAAACGCGGCCAGCACATTGCCCCCATTGAGCGACGCTGCCACCGCCAGGTAGGTCCTGTCAAAGTATGGGAAGTAGGTGACTGGAACTGTTGGGTCTGGAGTCTGTGCCGGCTGGAATCCTGGAGGCATGGAGGTTGCCAACTGAACAGAGGTGCTGATGTTGAGAACTAGGGTCCAAAGAAAGCAGAAGTTAGGCCTGTCAGGCTGACCCAGAGGTCACAAGTCACAAAAGGGCAAGGGGGAGAGTGTGTTGGCACACAAATTCTTTGGTACTCCTCCTTTCAGGATGTAGAGCCTAATTCCTGCGCACCCCCCCCCACCCCCCCCCCCACCCCCGCAACCCCGAGTGTGGGCTGGACTCGGTGACTTGCTTCTAGCGAAGAAAATAAAGCAGAAGTGACCATGTGTGACTTTGGAGACCAGGTCATAAAAAGGCACTGCAGCTTCTGTGTTGGATCACTTCTTCTAGGGAAAGGCAGGCACCATGTCATGAGCAGCCCTGTGCAGAAGCCCATGTGGCAAAAAACTGAGGCCTCCTGCCAAGAACCACATGAATGAGCTAAGAAGTAGATCCGCCAAGCTTGGTCAAGCCTTTGGATGACGGCAGTCCCAGGGGGCCAACAGCTTGATTGCAGTTTCATGAGAGACCTTGAGCCAAACCATCCAGCCACATGCAGACTCCTGACTCTCAGAAACTTTGAGAGATAATAAATGTTTGCTGTTTTAGGCCACTGAATATTGGGGTGATTTGCTACGCAGCAATAGAGAAATATTTGCAGGGAGAAAGAGCTCAGCCCAAGTATTTAACTCTCTGGTGAGGCTTCATTCATTTTCGGCAAGCACCACCTCCTTCCCATTTCCATGGCTCTCTTAACCTTCCTCTACCAGTGGGGGAAAAGGTCCCAGACCCAGCACGGAGGGGATGATTTTCTCCTCTGGATTGAGGCCAGGGCCTGTGGACTGTTCTAGGAGTCTCTTCTCTTCCACTTCTCACAAGACTTGGCCAAAAAGCCTGTGCTTCTCAGTCTATTGGGGTCCGAAATAACTGAGGTCAACGTTTAACTTTCCCATCTAGTGGGGGTTTGGAAGCAAGGAGACCAGAAACAAATCGCAGAAAGTCAATATCCTTTACCTTCTGCCACATCAAGCCTTTCCCCGTGACTCTTTACCAGAAGCAACATGCCCTCTACCTGTCCCCCGGAAGTAGAGGTGTCAGGGATGGAGGCCAACCAACCTTGCCCTTAGACACAGTGCAACTGACTACAGCCAGCAGCCACAATCTGGAACCAGAGACTACAGCCAGCTCACTGAAGAGGGAGCCTAATTCTTAGCTTCTTCCCACTTGACTAGCCCCTCACTTACTATGTAGGACACACATTCACATCCAGGCACAGGAGAGCCCTCTGTCGAGGGAACAGCCTATGATTTAAAAACCACCAGAGTAGTGGGGCGCCTGGGTGGCGCAGTCGGTTAAGCGTCCGACTTCAGCCAGGTCACGATCTCGCGGTCTGTGGGTTCGAGCCCCGCGTCAGGCTCTGGGCTGATGGCTCAGAGCCTGGAGCCTGTTTCCCATTCTGTGTCTCCCTCTCTCTCTGCCCCTCCCCCGTTCATGCTCTGTCTCTCTCTATCCCAAAAATAAATAAACGTTGAAAAAAAAAAATTTAAAAACCACCAGAGTAGTAAGAAAGAACCAAGCTCTTTACAGGCACCAGCCCACTGTGTCACCACAACCACCCCATGAGAAAGGTGTTGTCACCCTCACTTTAGATGATGACAAGGGCTCAGGAAGAAAAGCCACCTGCCTAAGGCCACACCAGAAGGAGGAGAGGGGCTAAATTCTAACCCAGGCCTGGGGACTGACTCCAAAGCCCACATGAGTTCCCTGACATTCACACTTTGAGATGAAATGATACAAGGCAAGAGCCGGTGTACTGGGAAAATTAAAAGCCACAGAACAAACTTAACATATTCCCAGAGCATTGATTTTAGATGAAAATTTGGGAGAAAAGGTTTTGAAAAACTTCTGATCTTAAAAGACTTTATCACATGTAAGTGCCAACAAAATGGGCAGAATTTCACTTTTCCCTCTCAGCTAATCTTGAATGAGGAATTGCTACCCCAAACAAGACAATAACAGTCCTTGAAATGTTATTTCTTAGGAATACCACAAAATAGGGGTGCCTGGGTGGCTCAGTTGGTTAAGCATCTGACTTCCACTCAAGTCATGATCTCATGGTTTGTGGGCTTGAGCCCTGCCTCTCGGGCTCTGTACTGACAGCTCAGGGCCCGGAGCCTGCTTCAGATTCTGTGTCTCCCCCTCTCTCTCTGTCCCTCCCCTGCTCGTGCTCTGTCTCTCTCTCAAAAATAAATAAACATAAGAAAGAAAGAAAGAAAGAAAGAAAGAAAGAAAGAAAGAAAGAAAGAAAGAAAGAAAGAAGAAAGAGAAAGAAAGAAAGAAAGAGGAAAGAAGAGAAAGAAAGAAAGAAAGAAAGAAAGAAAGAAAGAAAGAAAGAAAGAAAGAAAGAAATGAAATGAAATGAAATGAAATGAAATGAAATGAAATGAAATGAAATGAAATGAAATGAAATGAAATGAAATAGGAATAAACTACATAGAGAAGGCTGGTCAAACTTTTTAAAGTCAGGGTTGAAGTATAATAGTTCTATTTGATGGATGAAAGAAGACGTGACTACAAAGAGAATTCAGGTAAGATGAATGAATTCTCCATTCCCCTTGGTAACAAGGAGGGGCTCCCAGAGTGGACTCACTTGGCCAGGCTGCCATGAGGGTCAAATGAAACCTCCATCCTGCAACCACCTTGCTTGGGCAGGCAGGCCCCAATTCTCCCCTAGCCCGGGGAAGGGCAAACAACAGCCCACAGGCCATACCCACCCAGCCATGTGTTTTTGTATGGTCTGAGAGCTAAGAATGGCTTTCACTTTTTTTTTAAATAATAGCTTTATTGAAATATAATTCACATCAATTCACCATAAAAAACAACTTTTTAAAAGGTACAATTCAGTGGTTTTTAGTATATTCACAGTTGTGCAACCATCACCACTATCTAATTTTAAAACATTTTTATCACTCCAAAAAGAAACTGTACCCATCAGCAATCACTGCTTCCCCCGGCCCCTGGCAACCATTCATCTGCTGTCTGTCTCTATGGATTTGCCTGCTCTAGACTTTTCACAGGAATGGAAACATATGATGCACGGCCTTTTGGAACTGGTTTCTTTCATTCCTCCCTTTCACTCCCATGTTGTGGCATTTCAGTTGTGTGGATATAGCACACTTTCTAAATGCATTTATCAATTGGTGGGAGTTTGGATTGTTTCTACTTTTTGAATTGTAAGTTGTTATGAACAATGCTGCTAGGAACATCTGGGTGAAGTGTGGACACTTTGTGTGGACACGTGCTTCCAGTTCTCTTCGGCGTGTGCACCTGGGAGTGGAATTGCTGGGTCATGTTTAACTTTTAAGGAACTGCCAGGCTGTTTTCCAAAGGGGCTGCAGAATTTTACAATCATAGTGGCATGTTCTTACATTTTTAAATGGTTGAAAAGAAATCAAAAGGAGAAGAAAATTTCATGACACGTGAAAATTCTATGGAATTGACATTTCAGTGTCTATAAATGAAGTTTTGTTAGAACACAGCGGCACCCATTCATTTATGTATTGGCTATGGCTGCTTTCAGGCTCTAACAGCAGAGTTACGTAGCTACGATAGAAACGACATGGCCTACAAAGCCTAATATATTTATTTTCCAATCCTTTACAGGAAAGTCGACCAAGCTCTGCCCTAGACTGCAGCCTCCATCTCACTGTGACTCTCTTACACTGAATACAGAAAAGACTCTGCACTTCTAATCAGATGGGATGGAACTTTCATTGAGAAACACAATAACAAAAACCCTAATCTACTAATCTATTTTCTTGGTCATAGAGTTACACAGCAATCAGCCAACTAGAAACAGTCATTTCCCTTACCTGGCCATGGAAAGGAAAAGCACAGACTGTGGTCAGGGACAGAACTTGCCCTATAGGATTGCAAGCTCCCAGGGGAGGGGCTTCAGAACCTGTAGGAATGAGGCTGTTTTTCACGTTTACAGAATAACCATCAACAGGATGCGGAGGCTTTGGTACATGTTCCCCTTGTACCCTCACACAGAGCTGGAGCTTAGAAGGCACCAGTAGAAGTCTGAGGAAGGAACAGAAGAAAGACTTACCCGCATCTGTCCTTTGGGCCATACAGGAATAGACGGAGGCCTGTAAATCACCCAAGGCCACGCCCACCCGCGTCCCCTTTGGGACTCCAAACCAGGCACGGGAAGTTCTGCCCGCCAAGCTGCCCGCCTCAGCGATGTCTGGGAGCAGGTGGATGGGAAAGCCTGAGGTCCTCAATCTGCAATCCAAAAATGGACAGTGTATTTACCTGGTGCTGGGTTTTTTTTAGTCTTTGTTGTTTCCAGGAAACTCAACAAAGGAAAGCACTAGAGGATAACACATACGGGAAGGGAGGGTAGAATCCAGTGTTTTCAGAGAGGGCCTCTTTGGCTTTTTTTAAAACCATGAGAAGTAGACTTGTATTTTTTAAAGAATGAACACTGGCTTTCAAAAGCTTAGGATTAGCCTTCCAGGAAAGAAAACAACCAGTGTAAGCAGGGGTGATCAGGAAGGATTACACAAGAGCCAGATATCATCCCCACTCAGCCTCCTATGTTTGAAGGGAACACAAATACTCTGCAAAGGGAGATAGAGTTCCAACACAAAGTCACAATCAGTTAGCACAGGCCAAACCAAAGTCAAATCCATCAGTCTCCTGAATACCAAACGCATTCATCACTCGGGGTTAGTGAACACGGGCTGTCAATTTTATAAAACATGCTGGAAAGTCCTTTACCTGAACTACCAGGTGCTTTTTGTTTTATTACAGAGCTCAGAATTTGGACCCTGAAGGAAGTGAACTTATAGGGCACTGGATTTCTGGATCTGAAAAGGCAAAAGATTGCTTAAAAAGAACTTTTAAAAGACATCTCTCAAGACTGCTACTTCCATTTTTTAACCTTATTTTAAACTTTATTATAGTGAAAGTTATTCTTTGAAATCTATAGGCTAGGGCTGAGTCACAGAGAACTGGGGAAGCCAACCTAGGTCTGGGCAATTGTGGAAGAGCAGGACAGCATGGCGTACAGGGTAACCCCCTGCAAGGGTTCGCTGACAGCTAGGCCCACCCATGCCTGGTGACTGAAACAGGCTGAAGGACATTGGAACTTGATTCCTGGCCTCTTGGAATCCTCCACTCTTCTTGAATGGGAAAGTCCCACTGAAGCTCTCACATTAGAGATTCTGACCTTTAGCCTGGAGCCGGCCTGCAAGGATATACTCACATCTCCAAGTTCCAGCTTTGGCTCTGAGTGTTGAAATATCCCCAGCTAGCAGCATTCTGGTCGCACATCAGGGATCTTGGCAAGCCACACAACATGGCAACCACATAGTCATGGATGGTGCCCACTGCATCATAGGACTTCAGGAACTCTGGGCTAGTTTTCATATCAAAAACAATTCAACATGGTCTAATAGCAACTTGAAAGCATGCACCACACCCAGCTGCAGGCAGTGGACTAGACATGGCATAGCCGGGTGGCAACCAGCACCCCACATGCTGCAGCTCCCTGACAAGTAAACCTCCCGGGGTGAGGACCTCCCAGCCACTCAAAACACAGCTGGCTGGAGTCAGCCTTAGGGGAGGGGTCTCAGGGGAGAACACCTGGGAAAACCCGACATTGGCCGTTCTCAGCAGCCCTGACCCTACCATTAACTCACCACGTGACCCTTGGCAAGTCCCTTGTCCTCTCTGCCCCTTTCTTTCCGCCCCTGGTTAGAATCAGATAACCAAGACTTCTGAGAAATGAAGCAGCTCTGGACCAAGTCTAGGTCCTGTGACCACACTCTGTGCCAGGCCACCTGACTGAGGAACACTCCAGCATGTGGAGTGATGCTGACCAGCTGGAGGTATAGCCCTCTGGCCACTCTCATTTCCCTGGAAACCCAGAATCCAATTCAAAAACAGTTGTCCGTACCTATTCTTCGAAAGCCAGAAGATGGTTGCACAGCCAAACCCTGAGGCCACACTGAGATGGGACTCTGGCCGAGGCAAAGAAGCCAGGAACTCGCTGCTACACCGGCCATCCTGCCATGTGACCAGGTGGCTCACAGCTCTGGGCTCAAACACAGGGGAGGCCCCTCCCTCTGTCCATTCACAGCCTGAAACAAAGGAGATTACCAAACACAGAGAAAAGAGCCACTGACCAGCAGCAGCATGTCCGTGAGACCATTCTGCTAGTGAGGTTAAAGCACGACTTTATCACCCATGATAATGCTTCACTCACACACCTGGGTTCTGATGTAAGAGCACCTGGGTTTAATACCTGGCTCCATCACCAATGGCTGTGTGACCCTGGGCAAGTCACCTACTCCCTCCATTTATCCCACTTCTTCTATATTCCTTTTTATTCATTTTTTACAGTTGATATTATATCCCCTTTCACCTTGTAAGGAAAGAAACTTAGCACACTCTCAAGTCCCCTAGTCTCCATCCTTCCAACTCTTACCATGAGGATACTACCTAGACTGGATTCTGGATGATGATGGATATATTTTCTCTTTTACTTTGGTCTTAGCTAACTGATTTTTAGGCATCAAACTTTATTCAGGAATCTAGCCATCTTTACTTCATTTATGTCATTTATCTCTTGAAATCTTCTGGATCTTTCTCTGCTCTTATTTAAATTGCCCAAAACTAGTTTCAGTATAGTTCGTTCTGTGGCAAAGCATCTAAAGGCCTATATGGCTCCGAATATCTTTGCATATCCTCATACTTGAAGGACAGTTGTAATATTCCAGGTCCTAAGTTCCTTTTCTTCAATACTTAAAAACACTTTGTAGATTTGTGATAGATTGCCACAAATTCCTTGCTACTCCTCCCATTAAGGGGCAGAATCTAAGTCCTCTTTCCTTGAATCTAGGCTGGACTTGATGATTTGCTTGACCAAGAGAATGTGGGGGTAGTGACATCCTAGGACCCCCAAAGCTAGGTCATAGAAGTCTTGCAGCTCCCACCAGAGCCTTTTGGAGCACTCATTCTGGGGGAAGCCAGCCACCATGTACGAAGTCCCACTACCTGGGACACTTGGGTGGCTCAGTCAGTTAAGCATCTGACTCTTGATTTCGGCTCCGGTCGTGGTCTCATGGTTCATGACATTGAGCCCCACATTGGGCTCCATGCTGACAATGTGGAGCCTACTTGGAATTCTCTCTCTCTGCCCCTCCCCCCACCAAAATAAATAAATAAACTTAAAAAAAAAAAAAAAGAAGTCCTAAGGCCACCATGCTGGAGAAACTACATGGAGAAGTCACATGTAGGCATCTAGAGGCCATCCTCCAGGCTGACTCCAGCCTTCCAGCCTTCCCTACCAAGGCATCAAGCATTGAGTAGAGCCACTCTTGAACCCTCCAGACCCATCTGTCCACTACACAAACACTCCCAAGCAACCTCCATCAACTCCGTGTACAGTAGCTCTATCTGATATGCAGAAGTAAATTGTACAAGATATAATAAAATGTTTGCTGTTTTAAGTAACTGAGTTTGGAGGTAGTTTGCTATACGCCAGTAGGTAACCAAACTACTATTCCATTGCATTTTTTTTTTTAATTTTTTTTTTTTCTACGTTTATTTATTTTTGGGATAGAGAGAGACAGAGCATGAACGGGGGAGGGGCAGAGAGAGAGGGAGACACAGAATCGGAAACAGGCTCCAGGCTCTGAGCCATCAGCCCAGAGCCCGACGCGGGGCTCGAACTCACGGACCGCGAGATCGTGACCTGGCTGAAGTCGGACGCTTAACCGACTGCGCCACCCAGGCGCCCCCCCATTGCATTTTTACATAGAATGTTGCTCTTGAAAAATGTCTAGTCAATCTGCTTGTACTTCTTTTATATAGGATTTGGTCTTTCACTGTGTATGCTTTTGGTATTTTCTTTGTCTGAAATCCTTGAAAGTTCACTATAATATATCTGGCTGTGAGGTTTTCCTTCTCTCCCTTCTTTGACATTCTATGCACCCCTTCAGTCTGGTGCGTAAGATATTATTTTGTCAGTTATGGTAAATTTTCTTCATTAGTTCTTCAAATATTTCCTCCTCTACCACTTTTATTTTTCCTTTTCTAGATCGCCTATTATTCAGATGCTAGTGCTTCTATTTGTATTTTCAATATCTCTTACCTTTTCTTTTATATTTTTTACTTCTTTGTCCTTTTCTTCTTCCTTCTGAGAGATTTTCTAAATTTGCATCTTTTATTTTCAAATTTGTCCTGAAGTTCTATCCATTTTGTTATTAATCCCGTCTATTACATTCTTTATTTCAACCATTATATTTTTTCAGACCTAATAATTCTCCTTGGTCCTTTTTATGTTTTCTTGCTAATATTCTCCTTTCATACATTTTAGTAGGTATGTCAAGCTAATTTTATTTATTTTTTTTTTTTTAATTTTTTTTTTCAACGTTTTTTATTTATTTTTGGGACAGAGAGAGACAGAGCATGAACGGGGGAGGGGCAGAGAGAGAGGGAGACACAGAATCGGAAACAGGCTCCAGGCAACGAGCCATCAGCCCAGAGCCTGACGCGGGGCTCGAACTCACGGACCGCGAGATCGTGACCTGGCTGAAGTCGGCCGCTTAACCGACTGCGCCACCCAGGCGCCCCAAGTCAAGCTAATTTTAAATTAGACTGACCATTCTAATAGTTGTTTCTCAAAGAATCTCCATCAAATCACCTGGCACAATGTTTTTCTTGTGGAACAGCTGTGCTCTTCAAATGTCTTATTGTCCTGGCCCATGAACTCATTTTGTGCTGGGACTATTGGCTACTCTGTCAGTCAGTGTAAACGGGCCAGATCTCAATCCCTGCCAGCCTCCAAGCAGCTGGAAAGGATGAATGAATCTTGGGGTAAATCTGCAGCTAATCCATCCCACCCTGCAAAACATCTCCTCAGGTCAGTACTTCCACTCTGCCTCCCAGGAAAAAACAATGTTTTGAGGATCCTTAGATTACAATGTCACCAGCCCTGGGGTTTGGAAAGAGACTCCTGCTTTTCTCCACTGCCTTGATTTTATTCCTGAAGACACCAGAGCTGCTGAGGGTATGCGGACAATGCTGCTTGTCCCAAAGCCATGGCAGTCCAGGGGACCAGCTGTTCCCCTCCTGATTTATCCTCTCACAGGCAAGGCTAGTTGCCTCTTGCCCCAGACCCAAGCCACTGTCAACCCACACATCCCAAATCAAAGTAGCCCCATCACCCCAGGCTCTCTCACAATGTTCTCCCCTTTCCTTGGTGTTTTTCTCTTATGATTCCTCTAAAACTGACCTTGGCAAAGACAGCCAGCTGTCAAGCTAGTTCAGCATCTTGGTGGCAACTGTATCTGGAAGCCCAGAGGTAAAGGACACTTATAATTCTTTCCTGGGTCCTGGTAGCTCTTCCTGCCATGTGTCAACTTCACTCTTAGACTAGTGGCAAGGGGAAGGGTTAGAGTTAGGGTTAGGGTATGTAGTGTGTGTTGTGTGTGTAGGGTTGTAAGTATTAAATGAGTTAACACATGTAAAGCATTTAGAACAGTACCTGACACAGTCAGTACTCAATTAATGTTAGTGATGATAATGATGATGCAAATGAATCTTTACCTTCTAAACTCTGTCTGGAGTCTAAGATTTGCAGCAGCCTTCAAGAAAGACAATACACATCCCTACATATGTTTTGTTTTCTCCTCTTCTCATATAGGGAATATTTCTCACACTTCCACAGAATATAAATACAACCACTGTAGCAGAATGGGAAAAGAATCTTGAGTGCCAGTTGAGAAAGGTTATCAGTAACAAGAACACTCCGGATCTAATGGACAGAGATGAGAATTTGTTCTCCATATGTCCTGAGATGGCCTCCAGATGAGAACAATGCCTACCATAAAGCAAAGCAGGGCAAAGCCTCACATGCAGCTATTTTGTGGCTATGTCTGATCTGAGGCCCCAGATTTGGGAGCCAAAATCATTACATTTTCCTATAAATTTTTTTCATTAAGAACCAAAGAAAGAAACTTAACTGCCTCTCCCCTCTTTGCTCCAGACCATGAAACATCCATTTGTTCATTTATACGTGGGTGATTGAATGACATGTTTATTAAGTATCTAATATGTATTAGGCACGGGTTCTAGTCCCTGAGAATGCAGCAATCAACAAGAAAAAGTCACTACTGTCATGAAGCTTATATACTAGGTATATAGAATATACACAAACAAGTATACAATATCTGATACTTTCCATTGCTGTGAAGAAATAAACAGCAGTGATAGATTTTTGAAGGGTGATCAGGGAAGTCTTCTCTGAAGTGACGTGTGAGGAGGGACCTGGATTAAAGAAGAGAGTGAGCCCTAAGAATGTCTGGGGAGGGGGCGCCTGGGTGGCTCAGTCGGTTAAGCATCTGACTTCACCTCAGGTCATGTTCTCACGGTTCGTGAGTTTAAGCCCCGCGTCAGGCTCTGTGCTGACAGCTGGGAGCCTGGAGCCTGCAGCCTGCTTCGGATTCTGTGTCTCCCCCTCTCTCTGCTCCTACCCTGCTCTCTGTCTCTGTCTCTCTCAAAAATAAATAAACATTAAAAAAAAAATTTTTTTAAAAGAATGTCTGGGGATACATGCTGCAGGTAGATGGGTCAGGGCAAAGGCTCTGAGACAGCTTGTCAAACTCTGGTTGGTATCCCCAGCCAGTAACCAGAAGAGCAGGGAGGTGCCTAACAGATCATGCACCTGAAGTGTATGAAGTTTCACTTGGGGTAGGGGTGGGGGCAAAGCAGTGCACCTCCACAACTACATACTGTATTTGTACCTACACTTAAAGCCGGGATTCTTTTTTTTAAAACATGTATTTCTTACTTTTTAAAAATTCTTGTATTTTTTAGAGAGAGAGAGAAAGAGAGAGCAAGTGAGTGGGAGAGGGGCAGAGAGAGGGAGACAAAGAGAGAGGGTGGCAGGAGGGAGAAGGCTCCATGCTCAGTGCAATGGAGTCCCATGACCCCGGGATCATGACCTGAACCAAAACCAAGAGTCAGATGCTCAACTGACTGAGCCACCCAGGTGTCCCTAAAGTTGGGATTCTTATTCCAGCCCAAAGCCGGATTTCTACAGCTTTTTTTCAACCCCTTTATCTGCTTCCAAAACTCTTTGATCCTTTAAAAAAAATTTTTTTTTTACTAACAGTTTTATTTTGTTTGTATGAGAAAACAAATATGGAATGCTTACTATGTACCAGGTATTCTTGAAAGCACTTCAAAAATAATTCATTTAATCTATATAACAGCCTTATAATATAGGCATAATTCTTCCCTTTTTACAAGAAAAATGAAGCAGAGAGAAGTTAAGAAAAATTTGCCAAAGGTCACATAGCTATCAAATGGTAGAACCAAGATTCAAATCCACTCTGTTTCAGAATTTGGTCTGATATTTGTTAACTTTTTTCTTTCTTCCTTCTCTCTCTCTCTCTCTCTCTCTCTTTTGGCAAAGAATTGATATATTTTTAATTTTTTAATTACAGAAGTGACAAGTGAATGCATTCTCGGTATGAGATGTTCAGCTATTACAGATAAAGCCAGAGGTCCGCTTATACCCCTACCTGAGTCCTGGCCCCACTCCTGTCCCTGTTAGCACTTGTGGGGAACTATCTCAAGTTTTCACACTCACACAACATATTTTGTTTGGCTTGATTGACTTTATTTTGTTTTTGTCTATTTTTTTTTTTTTTTTTTTTAAGCAAACAGCATTGTACTATATTTCTTCTTCCAGGGGTTATTTTTAACATCCAGCAAATGTTCTAGAGGCCTTTCCATGTGAGTGTATGTGAATGTACCTTATTCTTTTTGACTACACTGCACATCCTCCTACAGCCTGGGCATACCACCATTTATGCATCCATTCCCCAGAGCTTAAACGCGCTTAAACGCCAGTTTTCGCTACCATAACGAGGTAATGAACGACAGTGATTACGCCTCCTTATGCACATACATGGTAAAGTAATTTTCCTGAGCACATACCAAGTAGCAAAGCTGCTGAGTCACAGCAGCCCCCTTGTTTGGAACAGGCCCCCGCCAAACTGCCCTCCAAACCGCCATGCTAATTTATACTACCACCGGCCATATTTAAAAATATCAATTTTCCACCCCATTTCCCAACCTTGACATTTTCAAACTTTGATTTCTTACAATTCAGTGGGTGGAAATGATTTCTCATTGTTGTTTTCATCTGCCGGCCCTAATTACTAATGACATTGAGCCTCTTTTTATATGCTTATTAGCCACTTGTATTTCCTCTTCTGGGAACTGCCTATCGGTATCCTTTGCCCATTTTCCACAGGACCATTTGTCCTTTCTCTGTCCTTATTTCTTTATATGAACCCATATTATTCACACAAGCAAACATTTTCTCCCAGTCAGCCGCCTGCCTTTTAGCTTGGTCTTATCATGCCCACTTCTCTCCTGCTATTACTGACCCTCGAAATGGAGTCTACAGGCGTAACCACAGGCCTCTCAGAAAACACTCTCACTGTTTTTCCTCTCCCCGCTGGCTGGCCTGTGCCCTCATGGAAGCAATTAGCTCTCCGCTTGGCTTACTGGTGCCTGTCTGTGTTGACTGCCTTGAGTGTGCCCTGGAAGGTGAGGGCTTCGTCTGCTAGTTTCTATGTCTCCCGTGGGGTCAAGTACTGAGCCTTATTCACTGTAGGTAATGAAGCTAAACTGATTTATGGCCACCATTAAAAACACAATGTCTTGATCCCAAGTACGATTTCACTCAACTCTGCTAAGCAAGTATTACCATCGTCAAATAGTGGTTTCCCTCCTTCCCAGAAGCAGAAAACAAAGCAAGGAGGCATGTGGGCTGACTCAATGAAATATTAAGCAGCTCTCTCCAACAATGTGGGCAATGGTTTGTGTGGTTGTTACAGAGTCCAGGAAATGGGCAGAAAGGGAGGCAGATGACCAGACCACAATCATTAGATCTCTGCTGTCCTCTTTGGGACAGGTTTTAGTATTAAAAGGACATTTATTCTCGTTAATGCAAAATTAAGGAGTTTAAAA
Source organism: Puma concolor (assembly GCF_028749965.1). Taxonomy (NCBI): domain Eukaryota; kingdom Metazoa; phylum Chordata; class Mammalia; order Carnivora; family Felidae; genus Puma; species Puma concolor. The sequence goes on along the minus strand of NC_141680.1, from coordinate 14,065,144 downwards.
AGTTTTTACAACCTAGACTCCCTCTGAGAGGTCAGCTGTAACACCCTAATTGGCCTTCTCCTCCTGCTACTGATTGGAGCCAAGCAGCTCCTGTGGTCCCAGCCAGCCTGACAACAGGCAGATGAGGAAGAGGGAAGAAGCAAGAGGTCCTGCACTGGCTTCTACAGTCCACCCAGCCCCTCCTGGGAACTGATCAAAGGATGCATCACTAGACACCAGTCATGCTGCTGAGAAGCAGGTCCACTCACTTGGCCCCGGGGAACTGGAATCACTGACTCTCCAGGCAAAAAGGGGTGGATCTGGTGTTCAAATCCCCTTAACTACAGCCCCCAAAGTAGCCATCCATCCTCTACTTAAAATACCTACAGTAGGGGGTGCCTGGGTGGCTCAGTCTGCTAAACGTCTGACTCTTGATTTCAGCTCAGGTCATGATCTCCCGGTTCGTGAGATCAAGCCCTGAATCCAGCTCTGCACTGACAGTGCAGAGCCTGCTTGGGTTTCTCTCTCTCTCCCTCTCTCTCTGCCCCTCCCCAGCTCGTGCATGCTCTCTCTCTCTCCAAATAAATTTTTAAACCATAATAAAAAAAACCCTGCAGTAAAGTAGCTGGGTAATGGGTGTGTGTTGGTCCATAATACTCCCTACTTTTATGTCTGTATAGAACTTTTTAGTTAAAAAAGTTTTTTAATGCTTGCTGTAATAGGAGCTCATAATATCCTAATCCTTCCTCAGACATTCTGTTGGGAAGTTCCTGGCTTCATTGACTGTTGCACCCTCGTGCAGCTTTGGTTCTCCAAGAGGCCTTTAAAAGCTTAGTGTCTGAAGTCACACCAACCTGGGTTCAAAAGCTGGAGTCCCCACTTGCTGCCATATGAGCCCAGGCATATTAAGTTCAGAACCTCCACTTCTCATCTGCACAATGGGGACAATAATGTAACCTATATCATGAAGATGTCAGGAATGTTCAATGTGATCATGCAGGTAACATCCTTAGCCCAACATCTGGCATGTAAATTACTCATCATTATTTTGCTGGCTTAATAAGTCTCTTCCTAGAGGCCAAAAAGAACAGGTCACCTGCACTGTGGCATTTAAGATATAAGACAACCAACTAAATAATTCTTAGCACTTGAGCCCATAAAAAGGACAAGCCCTGGAATTCAAAAATCACAAATGTCTGTGACTATGACAAACAAAAATTATGCCCAAATTCAAAAGTATTTCCACTGTGTCTTGGCATCTCCTATAACCACACTAATCTCTTAGTTGTCTACTTTGATGCTCTGAGACCCTGACACAAAAGAGAAAGCTGTGGAAAATCCACTCCACTGAATCCTACAGAGAATCAGAGACAAGTCACTCTTTTCCCTCACCCTGCTGATGGATGGTGTGTGAGTGGACAGTTCGCTTACTCGTTACACATTTGTACAAGATAGGAGGTACACAACATACAGGACGTACACAAAATACAAGAGACAACATGTGCCATTCCATTCCTACTGCAGGGTGACCCGATCCTTCAGAGAGAGCCCTCTGCAGCACTTTGCTGTTCCACAGTGGTTGCTAGAAGCACATGATCATCCCTGGAGCCCAGCATACCTTGGCCTGTTTTCCAAAACATGACTCCATGCATCTGTCCTGATACTCCAATGCCACAGACTTCCTGGAGCAACTGCTGAGGAAGGGCAGCAAGGCACTCATTTAGGGCTTGGATGATTCTGCTTACATCCTGCTCCCGCCCCTGGAAACAGAACAGGACGCGTCAGGCAGTGGCACACAGACAGGTGGGGGGCGGGGGGGGGGGGGGGGTTAGGGGCCCCAAGGGATTTCCTGGGCTGCCCAGCTAATTCCACTGGGGTCACTTCCAGGACCTGCTGACTAGGCTCACGGATGACATGTGGGACTGAGGGTTCTCCACCACCTCCAACAGCACCTAGAGTAGGAATGTGGTGGACGAGATTCCACTCCCTCCCTGCACAGGTGAGGCGCTGGGGCAGATGAGGTTCCAAAATGGCTAAGACTCTGCCCTCTACTGTGGGCAAGTCTGAGCTGAGAAAAGCACTGCCCCTGCCCTATAGGAACTGACAGTCTAACATTAAGGATAGGAGAACACAAGACCAAGATGTAAGGAGCAATTAAGGGTCTATCTCAAGGCACACAGAGGATTGGGATAAGGGCAGGATGGAACACAGCAGGAAGGAACCTGGAAGGAAAGGTGTAGCCAGGAAAGGCCTCGTGGACAAGCCCTAGTGTTTGCTTCTACTTGGGACTTTAGTTCATCCATCTGACAAACATCTCCTCAGTGCCTTTAGGGCCAGGCCTTAGACTTGGAAACAAAACACCGACGGGGGTGGGGGGTGGGGGGGGGCAGGGGTGCACCTGGGTGGTTCAGTCAGTTAACTGTCCAACTCTTGATTTTGGCTCAGGTCATGATCTCACGGTTCCTGAGATCAAGCCCTGTATCAGGCTCTGTGCTGACAGCGTAAAGCCCACATGGGATTATCTTTCTCCCTTTCTCTCTGCCCCTCCCTGGCTCTCACACAGGAGCCTTCACCCTGGGCCACTTGCGCACGTGTTTTCTCTCTCTCAAAATAAATAAATAAACTTACAAAAAAAAAAAAAAAGAATAAAACATCCACTAGGGAAGGCAGGCAAGAAGAAAGCCCAGAGAATACCTGGGCACAGCAACAGTGAGATGGTCCATGCAAGGGTGTGGTGGGAAATGAGGCTATAAAAGAGAGGGTGAGCCCAATGGCAGACCTTGAGCCCCAGAGTAAGGGGCTCCTCCTAAAGCCAATGGGGAGCCCTTGGGGCTTTCTGAATGGGACAGTATCATCATCAGAGCAGTGTTTTCAGAAGATTAATTAGGCAATGAGATAAGGTACCCAGAAAGAGACTGATAGTATAGAAAGATTTTTAGGGGTGGAAATGAGATTCAAGACAGTCAGGACCATCTTCTCCTCATTTGCCTTTTCCCCTGATTTGCCTCCTTACAAACTTGTCTAGGCAAAATAACCTTGAAAAACAAAGTCATGAGAGTTAAGAATATAATCAAATAGCATGCTAATATCTCTGGGTCCAGTGGTCTTAAGAGACAAGAATATGAATAGAATGCAGGATTTGAAAAAAGTTAGAGGTGTCTGGAATCAGATGGGAAAACACATTTAGGGATCTTAGAGATAATGAAATGCCAAATCCAATCAAGCAGTACATCCAGATGGGTGGGAGGTAGAAACTAATATAACTTCAAAAGTAGGTGACTCACACCAAAAAATTTAGGTTTCCATGACCATCTCTTCTTCTAAATTATGAAGTCTCTGTTAAAGGCTAGAAATCAGACTCCAAGATCCCATCCCATCCCAGGAGATGCCTCTAATCAGTAAGAAGTCTCAATAAGCTAAGGAGGCCACCAAAATATATACACTTGGAAAAGCAACCCAGATGACAGAACTGCTTCCTTGATCAAGAATTAAACATGCATGTTTAAAAGAGTCATACCTATGTGATTAACATTTGTGCTTAAGGAAATCTGAGCATTTGGTATTTTAGGTAAATTTATATGTTTAAGAGAATTTGGCCTAGGTTACCTTTGCAACTCCAAGTTAAAATGTGAAATTGAGTAACTGATCTAGATTTGTGATTATAAGTTCAAATCTCATTACTGTATATTTATAAAAGGATTTTAAACATATAAGAGCATTTAAAGTTTATGTAGTTATCCATTTAACTTATTAGATTTATAAGAATTATTTAGGTATTCTGAAAAGCTGTGGGTCAGGCAACTACAGTAGTACCTAAATATATATAGAGAGATAGATAGATAGATAGATAGATAGATTTATAAATATATATAAATATAAATATATATAAATATATTTATAAATTTATAAATTTATTTATAAAAAATAAATATAAATCTATATATAAATATAGATTTATCTAGTGTATATAGTGTATCTTAGTTACACACTAGATAAATATATATTTATCTATATATATAAATATAACTGAAATAGCATTAAGTATTATTCAAAGGCCCTCAAAAATGATAGTGACATGTTAGACTTATAAATGGAACCAGCTTTATAAGCTAAATTTAAAAGTTTAAGAACTAGGGTTCTGAATTTAGTAAATTGAATACTTACTTTGATTTCAACCAAAGTGCAATGTTTCTGGCACACAAAAATCACCTCAAGGTATAATAAGCTTAACAACTAGAAGGACCCCTGGAAAACTCAGAAGAGAAATGTGGCTCCGTTCTTAATAAATGTCTGGTCTCTGGGGAACTGAGAAAGCTTCCGGTCTTGGAAAAGCATCTGAAGACTGAGCCCTCAAGCCCCAGGCTATCCTGCCCAGGGCAGAACACAGCCCTCCCCCTCCTTGGGACAGACCCCTCACTTGTCCGTCAGCCTGCTGGCCTTGGGCAGGGGCAGTTCTAGGCTCCAAACAAGTGTGAACAAAGAAACAGAAAAAAAGGAAGGTGAGGATGAGTAGAATGGGGAAAAAAGTGCAGAGGGATCACAAATCATTTTCCTGAGGAGGCAGCCCCAGACCCTAAAGAGACTGTATATGGGAGAGACTACAGCAGAACTGGCTGGGCAGTGAGAGCCCAGCAGAGAGGAGGTGCATGGCTGGCACTGAATTGAGATGTGTTGCAAGTGTAAAATACATACCAGACTTCAGATTTAGTATGAAAAATGCACAATACCTTATTAATAAATTTATATTCATTATTATATATTGAAGTATGTTGGATACATGGTGCTAAATATGCAGTTAAAATTAATTTCAGCTGTTACTTTTTACTTTAATACTAGAGAACTGGAAATTCCAGGTGTGGGTCAGCTTCGTAGCTAGAGTTTCTACAGGACAGTGCTAGTTTAAAGAGTTCCCACATGGCCAGATGGTATATCAACCCAGGACAGAGGAGCCACTGTTTAAAATGGGCCCACTGGTGTGTGAGTTGTGTGGGTGGGACAGTGAAGGAGGGAAATGGGCCAGGTGGGAGCGAAGACAAGGAGGCAGTCAGTGTTCAGCAATTAGTTCGAGTTTCAGTGGTGAGTATGATGAGGGAGTAGCTCTCGGACAATGGGCATACCCACAGGTAACAGGAAAGGTGCTGCCTCCATTTCTTGGTTCAGACTATCAATCACTCTATCCAGATCAAATCCTAGAACTTTAGATTTGAGAACAGAACTTAGAAACTCAAGTCAACCCTCCTCCTCCACACCCCTCTTTACAGATGAAGAAACTGAGGCCCAGAAAGGAAAAACTAACTCCAAAAGGGTCACAGAGATTCACTCAAAAATCCTGGTATTTTAAGGTTGCAAACACCTAAAAGCCTGACTTTCTATACAGCTGCCAAGCTTGGCCTTGTTCTACACAATACTTCTTAAGAATGAAAAGTATGGACATAGAGAGAGCACAGGGACACCAGGTGTTTCTGTCCCCTAGGGTACATTTGGCAATATGGAGACATTTTGGGGTGTCAGAACTGGGTAGGAAGGGTCTACGGGCACGTAGTAGGTAGGGGTGCTGAACATTCTCCAATGCACAGGACAGCTCCCCACAACAAAGAATCATCTGACCCAAGTATCAACAGTGCCAAGGTGGAGAAATTCTGCTAAAGATTAAATTACAGCAATGCCATCTGTCCCAGAGCACAAAGCACACATGGAAGATGCATGGGGGGTATTACTCGCCTCTCCGAAACCCCTCATTAGGCAGGTGTGGCACACTGTGTGCCTGTAAACACGGAACAGCCTGCTGAACACTGGGGGAAGCGGAGAAAGCAGTTTTCAAGAAGTGGCCCTATTGCAAGAGAAAGGGCACCGCCTAAACTCACATCCTCTAATCCCAGCTGCTCACCCCCACAGGGTCAGAGCTGAATTTGCCTCCATTTCACAGTCCATGAGGTGAAATAATCATTCTAAAGTATCCTGATGCCCCAACCAAACTAATTTTGAAAGTCTCTATGAAAACGCAAAGTGCTATAAGAGACTCTTAAAAAATGAGAACAAACTGAGGGCTGATGGGGGGTGGGAGGGAGGAGAGGGTGGGTGATGGGTATTGAAGAGGACATCTTTTGGGATGAGCACTGGGTGTTGTATGGAAACCAATTTGATAATAAATTTCATATATTTAAAAAAAAATGAAAATGCAAAGTGCTCCTGTAATCTTTATCCTCTGAAATGTTTCTGAGCAAGACGGACTCTGAACTGTAAACAACTGAGTCCAGATAACTGGCAAGAGATTGTGAAAAACAAGCTCTTGGGAGTATGGCCCAGAAAAATCGGAGTTTGTGGCTAGAAGGGGCCTTAGAGGCCTCCTATTACAACTAGGAGAACAAGCAGAGATCCAGAAAAAAAAGTCCAAAGGTTACACAGAAAGTTCCTACATATTAATTTCTATTGTCAATTAACTGAACACAGGGAATTAATGGAATCCAGTTTTAGATTAAAGGTAGATTAGATTCCAGGTAGATTAATGGAATCTACCTTTTTCAGGGAATTAATGGAATCCAGTTCTAAGAACTGATGATGTTACTGAACCCAGAGCTCTCATTGTGGTGAAATTCTCCCCCATTTCTACCTTGTAACTCTCACAAGACACTAGTTTTGAGTATAATGATGAATCCAATCTTTTTCTAACATTTTAATCGGCTTCTCTCTCCTGTCTTTCTGTCTCTGCAGTCCTTCCTCCAAGCTGTCTCAGCTTTTGGAACCTGGTGTCTTTTTCTGACCAAGTGTTTCAATTCCCCAGTCCACATTCCACCCCTGCAGAATGAGAAGAGCCCCTTTCGCCCTGATTCTTCCTCTTAGTTCCAGAGGAAAATCCAGATTCTGCCCTGGGGAACAAACTGAATCCTAAACTTGACAACGGCAGGTGTCATGTGCAGAGACAGCAAGAACAAGAGAGGCCTGAGGTCACTCCACAGACACAAGGAGAGAAATTTCCCGCAGGTCAAGTGGAGGGCTGAGAGCACGGGGATACAGCGCCATAAGCAAGGACACCAGAGGCCAGAGAGTGAGGAAGGAGATCGGTGCCAGCAGGTGGGAAAGCTACCGGGAAGAGACCTAACGGATCAGAGGGAGCTGCAGCAGACAGGCAGAGGTCAGGCAGATGGAGAAATCGGGGAGACTTCCTTGCAGAAAAGGGGTTGGGGGGAGGCCTCCTTTGAGGAGCAAGAGAGTGGCTCCCCGAGGCGGTGCAACTCCAGGACGCTGCCTCACCTGGGGCCCTGCCACAGCGCTCTGGGCCGCTGCCTCGGCCCGCGCAGCCCGGGCACAGCTCGCCAGTACCAAGAACCCGGATGGGTCGCCGGGCGCGGACTCCACCAGGGCCGCTTTCACAGACGTAGTGCCCAGGTCGATACCGAGAATGACCGACCGTGCAGCCATAGTCGGAGGGCGAAGCTGCCAAAGCTTCAAAGCGCAACACAGCTGACGTCGGAGGAGTAGCGCCCCCTCCCGCACATCCACCCGGCTTCAAGGCTCCGACGCGAGGCCTCGCCTGCCAGTCCTTCAGCCACACCAACATGGAGGCCTCTCGCCTTCCCATTGGTCAAGAAAAGCGGAGCCCCGCACCCACCCCTCATGGCAGGCCCTGGCTATAGGCGGAGAGGCTATGGAAGGCGGGACCTAGAAGGCCCGTCCTGCAAGGCAGCAGTTCAGGGCAGTGCAGCGCTGCCCGGGCTTCGTTCACCCAACTAGCGCAGGGCAAGCCGACAGGCCCTGGGCGCTCCAGGGGTCTCTGTGTCGTAAAAGGGGCTTAATCTTCCCTCACACCCGAGCCCTCATCCCTCCCAAGGCGCCTGCGCCCCTCTGCTCCGCCCCCAACCCTTCCTGATGGTCGGGCTACGACTAAACTACAGTTCCCAGAGTGCATAGCGCCGAAATCTGTACCCGGAGAATCAGGTGGCTGGAGTCAGGTGACTTCTGGTCCGCCCTCACCCGAAATCAAGCCGGCCGTAGGAAGCGGGTGCAGTCACAAACGGCTCCTGCGTGCCGTGTGTTGGGTTCCCCGGGCCTAGAGGATCTCAGGTGAGAGCCGGCGCGGCCCCAACAGCCTCCCCCCATTTCCCAGACGGAACCCCAGAGGGCTAAAGCCTGGTACAGTAAGTCGGTTGAGATCTTGCAGCGCATCTAGTTACCCCCCAGCCGCGCCAGGGCTCCACCACCTACCAGCAGTCCCGGCCTCGAGACACCGGACAGCCTCGAGGTTGGAAGGCCCGCTTGGTGGTGAGCAGAGGCAGGGGACGTTGGGCTGATGAGGCGGTGTGGGTGGCTCTATCCCAGTGCAAGTCTGAACCCCTTCCCCGCCTTCTGGTTAGTTGCCGCCTGAATCCAGGTCGCGGAGTTTGCAGTCTACTTTGGAGAGAGGAGATGCTGAGAAGGCGCTTCCAGAAACTCCAGTTGATGTGCTGAGCGCGGTTCTGGGCTCTGGGGAACTGGGTATGAGGAGACCCTGCCCTGCATTCCGGGGCTTTCAGGCTGGAGGAAAGGATGACAAATGACTGGGCCCTGCCTTTTCAACAGAATTGAGAAAAAGTAACACCTATGCTTTATGAGAGCTTGCTAGGCGCCCTAGGCAACAGCAGTAATCATTTTACAACTTTGTTTCTCAGTCTTTTTTCCTAATCAGACCCTCCCCACCACCATGAAATTTTAATACCACGAATTAACTCTGTTTGTGAACTGTGGCTCTTTGGAAGGCCACAAGCCATGCTTTACTTTTCATCTCCTTTAAAAGTCGTATGATGTAGTCTCACTGTCCCTGTTTTACATTAGGAAGTTGAAGCTTGAGGAGGTTAAATAACAACCCAAAGTAATACGGCTAATAAGTGGGGAGCTCAGGTTCAAACCTGTGCAGTCTGTCTGTAGGGTACACGTTCCTTGCCACTTTCTGTATTCTTCAAGAGGAGACGCAAGAAATTCCAGGTTATAAAACAGTTGACAGGATTAAATCAGATACCTGACAGGAGTTGGAGACCCCTAGCCACAGGTTTCTCCTGGAATGGATGGTTTGGGAGTGAGAGACTTCTTAAAGTGGTATCTGAGTGAGGCCTGGAAGATAGACCTTAACACAGGAAGAGGGGCATGCCTGACTGAGCCCATTGTCATGAAATTCTCCATTTCTACCTTGTAGCATTCACAAGACATAGTTTTAGTGTGTAGCTATGAATCTGACCTTTTTCTCACATTTTAATCGACTTACCTCTTAACGTCTGTCTGTCCTGATGTCTTTCCTCCAAGGTATCTCAGCCTCTGAGCCTGGGAGACCTTTGCTAACCAAATATTTGAGTTTTTCAGTCCACATTCCATTCCTGCAGGATGAGAGAAGAGTTGGTTAGGCCTGATTTGTATCTGATTTCCAGAGGAAAATCTAGACTCTACCCTGAGGGACATTCTTAATTCTGAACTTGAGGACACGGGCAGGTGTGAGGAGCAGAGAGTGGCAAGAGTGAATGGGAGATGCATGGTCATTCCAGACACAGGAGAGCAATTCCCTACAGGTCACAGTACAGAAAGTGGATGGTAGAGGGCACAGGGATGCCAAAGGCAAGGCCTCCAGAGAAGGCTAGAGAGAGGAGGTCAGTGCCAGCAAGGGGAAAAGCTCCAGAGATAAGACCTAACAGTCAAAGGGAGCTGCATCAGGCAGAGAGGCCCCTGGAGGAGGCAAGGACAAGCAGAAGTCAGGCAGGCTGGAGCAGTGAGGAAGACTTATTTGAAGGGAGGGGTATATCAGGAGGCTCCTTGAGGCCTTTTGGGAAAACTGAAACCAAAGGGATGTTTCCACACAGACCTCTCCTAGCTGTCCCCACAGGGATCCCCAGAGGCTGTCAGGTGGGAAGGCCTGGGCTCTGTGTGCCAAGGCAACATGTATAGACCAAGTTACAGATATCCATGATGACCTGCCCCATCTTGACACATGGTTCACCTGCTGTGCGTCAGGGATTATGGCTATTATGCAGTGCATCTCCCTCGCTTCACCAGTGAGTTTCTCCTGGGCTAATCAGGGCCTTGTCCCTCACTGGCTCCCCATCATGAGTGATCCCTGCTAGTCCTGGAGGGACTTAACCAAATGTCAGTTGGTGGCATTAGCCCCTTAGGCTTTTGTCTCCGGACAGGGAATGAAATTAATTTTCTTAAGGGGTTTAGGTTCGCAAAGTCAAATATCTGACTACAGTTTGAATAACTTTTTGAAAAAAAGGACCCTCAACTGAGAAGAGTGCATTCTTTCTTTTTGTTAACTATGTTGCAAGAAGCAGTTGAAGAGGGGAAAAATTCAGTGTTTGTCTACTTCCTCAGAGTGGAACCTTACACGACACGCTTAGCCTCTCTGAGCCCATTTCCCCACATATCAAAGAAAACTAAGTCTCCTCACACCCACTCACCCTGGAGTCTCCTCCTCCAAGCTGGTGATACAAAGCCCATGAGGTCACAGGTGTGAGGTGAAAGTCCTTTATGAACTGTCTATGCCATGGTTCCAAAAGGCATATTGTCCACTTGTTGCTGAGCTGCTCCAACTTTAACCTGAACTTCTCTTGCTGTGTGTTCTTTTTCCTAGTTCTTTGAAATTGAAGAACATGATAAGCAGTTGGCTGATGATTTCTATCCTTCTTCCCCTGAAGTTCATAGAGAAATGTGGTAAGTTTAGAAATGGGCCTCTTTGTAAAGAGGGAGATGGTGCTATAGAGTAAGTGGCCTGACCTGTTTGTAGCCAGTGGCTTAGGATTGTCCAGACTGCATGCGCCTGTCTGCCCATGGCCAAACGACCACTCGGTGATGGAGCAGACCCAGGTCTGGAGTCCAGGAGTTTTACAGGGAGCCAGACAGTTCCAAGATAATTGGCCTTTTTCACAGGGTCCCTGTTACTTTTCCATGTCATCAAAGTCAAACTGTGGAACTCCGACAACTCCTTGCCCTGTAGACCTCACAGAGGGAATTATGTGGGTCCTGGGAGATGTGCAGAAGCAAATGAGGTGGCCACCTTTTTGTACCTGGTTCTTCTCTCAGGTTCAGATACCTGAGGAGTCTGCCTGGCATCCCCTTGTAAGATGAAAAGACCCTCCCTTAGGAACCGAGGAACAGGGTGCCGCAGCCCAGGAAGGGGTAGGGCCTCACAGAACGCAGGCTGGTCGTCGAAAGATACCTTAGGGTTTGTGCATCTTTGTGAAGCTTGATCTTCAGAGCAGGGCCCTAAGAGGGCTGCATCATTCTATCAGTTCTCCTACTGCCTAAAACATAGCTGAGATTCCTTCATGAAAAGAAAATATTTAGCACTCCTAGGATGGCAGGCCAGTTATTTTGATCATCAGCTTGGCTATCGTCAAGGGACAATAGCAAGGCTATTTAAGGGATATCTTCAAATCCCTAACAATTTCAAATGAACCTTATGCAAGCAATACAAATCCTGCAGAGGCTTCCCAACCATACACAGTGGCTGTACCATTACAGTTATCTGGCCTCTTGAAGGCTCTTCCAGGTTTATTAAACAATCAGTCATGTTACTTTGTAGTCACACCTTGTGGATAAGCAATTTCCAAGAAAGGAAAGATTGCACCATCCTGGTGTTCCTCAATACAGATTCCAGAATCCCGCCCCAGACCTGTGGGATCATATTCTCCGGGCCTAAAAGGCCCAAGTGTATGTCACACCCGCATTAGCAGGCTTTAGATAAAGCCTTAGGAGAGAAGAGCATATCCAGCCACCACCATCTCAATTAAACAGAGGAGAAACTTAGGCCCAGGAGGGGGTAAAAGTCTTCCCCAAAGTCACAGAGCTAGAAAACAGCAAAGGTGGAACCTGCCTAGGATCCCTGTTCCATTTTATTATTTCACCTCCTTTCCTGAATCTCATTGAAAAAGAATGGTGAAAGCCACCATAAAATCAAGTGAGTGAAATTGGGTTTCTGACCTCATTCTGCCTTGCCTGTCTGCTCTTTACTTTGGGCGTCGGTCATCCAGGACTGGATGAGATGATTGGCCTTCAGAGTTTGTGGTGTCTGACTTCTCTGGGTGGAATCTTGAGGTACTACAACCTAGTGGCAAGAACCGGGGCTTGAAACTTGGGTTTGAATCCTGCCTCCATCACTGAGCCGTGTGGGCAAGACACTCCCTCTTGGGATTCTCAGTTTCCTTATATCTGAATTGGAAATGAGAATACCCACCTCTCACTGTTACAATCATTAGAGAATGGGTTAACAGTGTTAGCAGAGTGGGTGGGGTGGGGAGCGCAGTGGGCGGCGCCAACAAGTATTTCTTAAAAAAAAAAACCCAGGTTTTTCTCAGGGGAAACTTGGGGTGGTTTCATTAAGACTTATTTGGTAATTCTGATGTGGTGTCCAGAGACTCTTCCTCCAGGGCAAACTGTAAAATATGCTTTCCCTGGATATGATGCCTGCTTTGTAACTGCCTTCCATCTTGGGCTTAAAAATGCTCTGCAGTGTTTAAATGATGACGAGAATAGTCACCAGCAATTATTTCACACTCAGGCCATGTGGAGGGTGGGTCGCAAACACCAGTGTTACATGTAGTGCCATTCTCCCCATTTTATGGGTGAGGAAAGACAGACCCATAGAGGCTCAGAACCTTACCCATGGTCACACAGCGAGGACGTGACAAAGCCAGGATGAACCGTGTGACTTCAGAGCCCAGTCTGTCAGCTGCTAAGTGCCACCGTCTTCCCTGGCTCTAAGTGAGGGGAGAGTAAACATTCCCTGATCTGGTTCTGTGAGAGTTCACAGCCTCCTCTTTTAAAATGCAAAGACTGCGGATGAGCAAAGGCATGTTGATCTCTCACTCACCCTGACCACAGCCCAGCAGAACCCTAGGGCACCAGAGCTTATGGGTGAACCCAGAGGTGTGGGTAGCTGCCTGGCCTCACTTTCAGTATCCCTGTCCTGGGCACTGTCTCTTCAGTGGTTTTGCTTGTCTAGTGTGGCCCTCAACTCTAGACAGAAAGTAACATCAGGGACTTACACACTACTGCCCCACCCCGCTCCACCCCACCCCCAGCTGTGCAAGCCCAGAACAAGCCCAGAACAAAGCTTCGGGTTGACATCAGAGTGTGGAAAGGGGCAGAGTTGCCAGAGCCGCCTCCAGGCCCTGAGGCTACACTTAAGGGAGGGATCGTCTTACTCGGCTCTGAGAAGCTTGGCCTCTGAAAGGGCCAGCATGGGGACAAACCTACCCAGCGGCACTCAGCCAGGCAGCTGTGCTGAGAGCATGGAACTAGAGACGTCGGACTGTGGGAGTCTCAGCTTGGAGGCTTGCAGATGCAGGTGACAGAGCCTGTGTCTGCATTCACGTGTGCAGGGCTAATGTGGGCCCCTCAGGGGCCCCAGGCAGCAGAGCCAGGCCCGGGAGTACAAGTTCCAGGCTGGCCAATTCCTTTGCAGGAGATGAGGTTACTATTCCTAGAGATGTTCAGGCAGAGGAAGAGCACCTTCCAGGTAGGAGTAATGAAAAATAGGATCAGACAGTGGAGGTTAAATTAGGGAACTTTTATGTTCCCTTCCAATCTGAACACCTAAAAATCTCAGATCTCAGTTCCTCATCTTCTGCCTAGAGGGGAGTGGGGAGAGAGAAACCTGGGGCTGCCTACAGCTGCTCCCTCTTTAATCAAGTTGAGCTCCTTCTTTCCCCTGTGGACTCCCTTTCCTGCCCAGTCTAGATTCCTGACCACTCCTTAGTCCTTGCATAACCGTGAAGGCCTCAAGGTAAGGGAGGTGAGGTGGACAGGTGCCTGGGGCTTTGAGCACACCTGGGAGTAGGGGTGGGGTGTGAGTGTGGGCTGCCCAAAGAACACTGGAAGAGGTCGGGGAGAGGCTGGCTCACTCTGGTTCTATAGCCAGGTTGCTCTAGGGTATTTGGCCTTCCCAACCTGCTTCCGCCCTCACTCCCAAGGCCTATTTGTCTACTTTATCCTGCATCAACACCTTAATGCCAAGAAGAAATCCCTATGTGAGACTGTGGTGTTCACCATTCTCCAGCCCCCAGAGTCAGCCTCAGGAAGGGGATCAGTGAATGGGTTTAGCTAAGTTAGTATGGAGCCCAAAGGGGTTCTTTAGAAACAGGATAGCTGGGCCCTGTGTGTCTCTGAGAGTACAAGAAGGGGCTGGAGCAGTTCTACAGGGCCATTTTAGCTCCATGAACAGAGGAGACCCCTGTGCTTTCCCATCTGAAGAGGTGGTTCAAGTCCACATTTTCCAGTCCCGGATTGATCCTTGAATTCCTGCGTGACAGTTTTTGGGGCTCCTATCTCTGGGTAACTCAGCCCCAGAGCTTCTTGGTGTGGGAAAGAGGAAGCTACACTGTTTCCTGCTCAGGCCTGTGTCTGCCTCTGTCTCTCTGGTGTCAGAGGGAAAGGAACGTAATGAAGGCTCAGGTTTCCAGGTCCATCACTTATCCCCCCCAGGACGTCCACATCTTCTCCTAGAACATGGGGGTTGCTGTGAGTCAGCACTCATGAGTTCAGATGTCAGGGATCCTTGTCCCAGCTTTTCCTTGTGGGCCTGAGTTCTCTGACCTGATGGCTTGTCATTGGTTTGGGCCCTTCCAGAGTCAACAGTCGATCTCACTGTTCCTCCCACTGTGAAGCTGGAAAATGGAAGTTCGGCCAACATCAGCATCACCCTTCAGTAAGTTCCCGGGCTCAACTCTACCGTCAGCTGAGTTCATTCACCCTGTGGCTGGGTCAGAGCTGACCCCTGGCTCCGTTCATATTTCAAGTGTGATGCCTTTGCCTCTTCACTTTAAGACAAGCTATGGGGTACCTGGGTGGCTCAGTCAGTTAAGCGTCCAACTTGGGCTCAGGTCGTGATCTCCCAGTTCACAAGTTCAAACCCCACATCGGGCTTTATGCTGACAGCTCCCAGAGCCTGGAGCTTGCTTTGGATTGTGTGTCTCCCTCTCTCTCTGCCCCTCCCCTGCTCATGCTCTGTCCTCACCACCCAAAAATAAATATTCAAAATAAAAATTAAAAAAAGACAAGCCAGAGAAGGGTCAGTGGATATGCTATATGGTATTCTATATGGCATTATCAAGTCCCCTCTCTCCTGAAAAAATAAAATTTTAAAAACAAAAACAAAAAGACAAGCCAGAGAAAGAGAGGTGATAGCAGGTGGTCTGCAGATTGAGGTCCTAGAGTCTTTCCCCACCAGCCGCTGAATCCTTGTTTCTGGTCAGAAGAGGAGGAAGGGGGATTCTCCATAGAGACGTGAACCTTTTCCCCTTCTGAGAGATGTCCTTAAGTGACCAGCAGTTGATGTCAGACCTCAGGGTGGTCCTTCCCAAGGCTCTGAGCATTCGATGACAGCCCTGAAGATCAGGGGGCAAGTTGCTGAGCTGCTCACCAACACTTCTGAGATCCCTCCTGAAAGCAGAAGTGAACATACTGGGTGAATCCCATTCATGGCAACCCTCATGCTTAGCCTTGTCTGAGAGTGTTCCTTGCTGACCTTTGCTGGTTTAGGGGTGAGGTGCTGGCCGAGTACAGACTGCCAGATTCCCAGCCAGGAGGATTCCCCAGGATGAAAGTCTAGAACCCTGTCCTTTACTCTTTACCCTTCTCCCTTTTCTTTATCTCTCCTGGGCAGTCTGATCTCAGACCAAAGCTTTGGTAGCAAGTCTCCCTGACAGACCTGCATTCCGTCCCAATTCCTGCCACCTCTCTATGTGGATACTTTATAAATCTGACAGGCCATCCCCTCACCACATCGTCCCTCTCCAGAATCCTTGAGTGGCATTCCATAGCCTTCCAAATTAACTCCAGGCCTGTACATCCACACTTGAGGACACCACCGACTACTCCCGTCAGACACATCTCATGGCTTTCTGGGGACACACCTATCCCTGCTCACAATTGAGTCCTCGGAAGCCTTCTCCACCAGAGCAAAGGGCATGGTCCTGTTGGCCTCTGGCAGTCACAGCCAGTTCTCCACCTTCTCAGGGTCTCACCTGGCCCCCATGGGCTTCTTGTCTCCTAATACAGATAGAAAGCTCCTAAGGAGCAAGGACCCCACCTGTCTGAGACTCAGGACCTAGCACATAGCACATTTAATGCTAATTGCTTGAGAAGTGACAGGCCTATGTGAAATCAAGAGGGTTGGTTGAGATCTCACAGTGTCCGGCTTCTCAGCAGTAATCAGACTCTTGTCCTCCACAGGCATCCGTTAAATGCAACCTTGGTGATCACTTTTCAAATCACATTTCGTTCAAAAAATGTTACTATCCTTGAGCTCCCTGATGAAGTAAGTAATGAATTTTAACTGATGGGTGGAGAACTGCTGGGTAACAAAATAGTCTTTAAGTGTGTACCTGTAGAAATAGGCCACCTTGTTTTTATACTGTGGGCCGCCCCTGTTCCATCATTCTCAAAATCTCTGATTTTGGCTTTGTTGGTCTCTTTGACGATGGGCATTTTATGCCACATAGATGGAATTAGGAAAGTGGTGGTAAGAAATTTGAGGCAAAAATGGTCCTGGGAATGTAGAAGAAATTCATATGATGATTTTCTAAAATTGTGCTACTTAGAGGGTATTGGTGGACCAATACTATTGTCCCTTCTTGAAAACCTTTTAGAAATTCAGAATCATGGGCCCCATCCTAGACCTACTGATTCAAAACCTGCATATGAGCAAGATCCCCAGATTATTTAGGTCCACACTGAAGTTTGCAAAGCATTATTCTGAGATTCCGTTGGTTGAGTGTTATTTCCAAAAATCAGTGCCAAATACTGTCTAATGATCACTATTCGTAGCCCTTATGCATTTATATGTTAATATACACACTGCTTCTACCTTACCAACATTTGAGCCAATTACAAATTGACTAAGTAAAAAATACCAATAGGGGAGAATAATGTAGAGAATAAACAGTGGTTTAAAAAAAAAGACAAAATAAATGCAGGGATAACTCTGAGGCATGTCACAGGCCCTGTGTGGTTGTAGAAATGGGCTGCAAGTTGGCCCTGAGGCCCTTGGCAAGAAAACGGCACTAAAGCATGCGATCAGATAAAGCCTGTCAACCCAGAAGGGCCTTGTGTGGGAAGGGAGTCCCCTCTCACCCTTTGGTGAACACCACGCCTCATTAGACTGAGCCACTTCTCACCACTTCCTCCTGCCCTGGGGTATGAAGACTGCTGCAGGGTAAGAAAAGCCTGGTGGTTCTTACAGCAGATTGTGGCACCCAGCTGAGGTCTGGTATGATCCACAGATCAAATTTAGACTCTGAGGAATGACATTGATCGCCTAGTTTCAGGTCAGACCGCTAAGTAAAAGTATCATCTTTTCGAAATCAGTGAAAGTCAAACATCATTTTAAGCAAAAGAAGCCTGACACAGTAAAGTAGACTGTATGCTTCTTTGTGCATAAAGTGCACACCCAGTCAAGGCAAATCTGTGGTGTTGGTCAGCATAGTGGTTTCCCCTTGGGGCTTAGGTGTGACTGGAAAAGAGCCGAATAGGGCTTCTGAATGCTGGAAGTGTTCCATTTCTTGACCCGAGTGCTTGATCTTGGTTTGTGGATATTATTTCATCAAGCTGTGATGTGTAAACTTTTCTGCACATATGTTATAATTCACTTTCATAAAAATGTTAATGGTGGATAACATTGTATGTCAACTATAATTTAAAAAAAAATCAATGGTGGGAGTCAAATCCAGTTTTAGAATGATCCATATGAGTACCAACCCACTTTCCAGGAGCCAACCTATATGGCCCCTCCCATCCAGCTCTAGCCAGTCCTGTCTCCTGCCTTTGGAAACTACTGGTCAGAACTAGGGGCCTGACCTATGAGCCTTGGACAAGGTACCCCACCCAGCACATCGCAGATTCCTCACTTGTAGACATAAGGTTAATAATGTCTGCTTGACAAGGGTTATGAGGATTAAAAGCCATAGCGAGTATAAAATGTCTAGGATTGTACCTGGCATGCAGAAAGAAAGCACAGAGTGAAAGATAGTGGTAAATTTTATGGACCTAAAACTGCTCTTAAAAATAAAGTTTATTAATTAAAAAAAAAAAAAAAAAAGATAGTGGTAGTTATGATTTCCTTCTGCCCTGTACCAGTTGATTTCCAGTTGACCAGTTTTCTTCCTTCCTAGTTCCTGAAGGGACGTAGTGGCCCACTTACAAATATACAAACAACATTGCCAAGAAAACCTGTTAAAAATAAGAAAAAAATAGCCAAAAGTGGTACGCATCATGAGGACGTAGCTTGCAAGAGGTGGGCCATGAATTAGACTCTGGGCTTTGCAGCAGCCGCTCATACCATTTTATTTGTTTCGCCAAAGCCCCCTGATTTCTAGTGCTAAAAACACAAAGTCCTTCCAGGGTCCTCATAAAGAAGCCACTGAATTCTAATGACTGCATCCTCACAACGCCTGTGATGTTACCCAAGGAGCAAAGAGGGGGAGACAGTTTGGGTCAGCAAAGGTATCATCCTGCTCCCTGCCACGTTCGGGGGATTTGAGAGTATCCAAGGAAATGACTGGGAGATCAGATGTTGCAGGCAAGCCTCTCTCTTTCTTGGAGAGAACTTTTGATAAACATAAAATGTTTATCAGAAATGAGGGTGAGAATGTTCTCCCTGACAAGTGTCTGTTGATTGCGCCTCTTCTGTTTTGTCACTTGGCAGCCACACTGGGCATGGGGCAGATGTTGTTTGTGGATATTGAGGAGCCTTCCATAATAGCAGAAGTAGAAGTAATAGCAGACATAGTATTTATGGACTTTATGTCATTCATAGCAACCCTGAAAGGTAGACACTTCTGTTATCCGCTTGTACAGGTGAGCAAACTGAGGTCGAATAACTTGCCTGAGATCACATGGTTAGTGAGAGAAGAGCTGTCCCACCTTCCCTGGGAGTTGAGGCCTGAGGGCGGGACTACTGTTCTGCTCAGAAAGTCTAACATACAGGTGGGGGGAGGGGGTTCTTGGGGGAGGGGTAGTTGGTCCAGTGTTTCTCCCTTTTGTTAGTAAGCTCTTGGAAGGTCCGAACTGTGAGTGATCCGTCCCACTATTTCCTAGAGTGTAGCCTGGAGCTGGACACTCAGGTCCCAATAACTATGTAGCACTGGATCAAATTCAGTTTTCCTAACAGGTTGTGGTGCCTCCCGGCGTGACAGATTCCTCTTTTCAAGTGACGTCTCAAAATGTTGGACAACTTACTGCTTATCTGCACGGAAACCATTCCAACCAGACCGGGTAGGCTGGCCTCAGCCCACATAGGCTTAAATGATGAGATGGGAGGCAGGCATCGTCGGGCACATGGGGGCTTCCTTGGAGCCCAGCCTCCGCTCATCCCCAAATTCTTTCTAGCCCGAGGATCCGCTTCTTGGTCGTCCACAGCAGTATCGTTAGCATCATAAACCAGGTGATTGGCTGGATTTACTTTGTGGCCTGGTCCATTTCCTTCTACCCTCAGGTGATCACCAACTGGAGGCGGAAAAGGTAACCAACTCACTGAGCTTTACTTGCAGTCACTTGGGGCTGGTAAGATGGGTGGCATCCCAGCGAGGCTGTAGGCAGCATGGGTTCAGACTTTCTTCCTTGGCTCTTCTCTCTTCCTGCCCCTTCTAGAAAGTTGTCCAGTATGAAAGCTCTAAGAGCCTGTGGCAGGACTTGCAGTGCTAGGCATTTGGTCTGTGGCCCAGTTCAGCCCCTCCCTGTGAAAGCAACGAATTGGGGCTTCTCAGGGAAGCAGAGAATGTGCTGGGAGGGAGGAGTCCACCACATCTGCTGTTCTTGGTCCATCCAGCCCTGCAGGAATTAGTGTCAAGTCCTGCTGCAGTGCTAGAGCTGGGTCCTTCAGCCTTGGAGGTTAAGCGACCCCACCCTGACTTGAAAGACAAAGTGGGCCTGGAGTTGTGTCTTTGCATAGCAAGGACCCAAGCTGTCCTGCAGTTACCCCAGCCACATGGGCCTCATAGGGCTGCTAAGCTGGGAGCCAGGGACGGAGATGCTTTCTCTCTGAAGGAGGCCTCCAGACTTCCCTCCGTGCCAGGACTTATGGAGGCAGAGACAGGGGAAGGAGGGAGGACACTGGTTCCCAAGAGGGTGGGATAGTGTGGCATCGATTGGGGTATGCAAAGGGGCCTGAGGACCGTGCTCTCCTTGGGAGAGCTGGGCCCTCCTCCCCATGTGTTGGGAGCTCTGTCCCCTCCCATCTTTCCAGTCTCAACTTTTACCCTGCTTTGTCTCTTTGTCGCTCCCATGCCAGTGTCATTGGTCTAAGCTTTGATTTCGTGGCGCTGAACCTGACAGGCTTCGTGGCCTACAGCGTGTTCAACATTGGCCTCTTCTGGGTGCCCTACATCAAGGTAATGCCCACTGCAGCCTGGCCCCAGCTGTTTGGTAGCTTGGCTGCACCTCACCCCCAGGCTTCTCCCAACCCCTCAAACAGGAGCAGTTTTTCCTCAAGTACTCCAATGGAGTGAACCCCGTGGATAGTAACGACGTCTTCTTCAGCCTGCACGCAGTCGCCCTCACCCTGGTTATCATGGTGCAGTGCTTCCTGTACGAGGTGAGAGATGAGCTGGTGCCCACCCCACCTCAGGTGCCAACACCCACCACCACCAGCCGCCACCCATACCTCCTATTTTATAGAAGACACAGAAACTCGGCATCTGCTTACTGGGGCCGAGATAAGAGGCCCGGCCCCATGCTGGACACAGGGAACACCCATGAGCCCAAGCCCTCAGGACCCCCAGGTGTGGGGTGAGAGACACAGAGGCAGTGATGACCCAGTGGGTTGAGAGTTGAGTAGGACAGGAGGACACGGGCAGCTCATGGAGGCCCTGACACAACCAGAGAGGAGAGGGAGGGCGTCAAGGAAGTGGCTCTGAGTTGTGGTCCATAGTATAAGTGATGTTGCCGTGGTGGTGGGGCGGCCCCAGTGGGAGGACAGAACTCTGAAGGCCAGGGGGCAGTGAGAGGAACTATGACCAGATGTTTGTGGCTGGGGTTCAGGGTCCAGGTGAGGGGAGCAGGCTCCTGAGGGGTCCAAGGGTCTGGAGTGCCAGGCTGAGGAGAATGGCCTCCACTGCATTGCTGGGGGCTGTTGAGTGCCTCAGCAAAGAAAGCACCATAAGGCCGGTTTCCAGGGGATCACTGACCTGCACGTCTTCTCTCACTTCCCTGTGGGTGCAGTGTTTCCTTCAGGGAGTTCCCTTTGCACATGCAGGGTCAGCCAGGGACTGCTTGGTTCCCACTGTCACGGACCTTCTAGGTTACCTTTCTGTGAAGCCTGGTGAAGGAGACCTGCTTTGGGGAAAGGTAGGGGTGAGGGATAGATTCCAGAGATGATCAGGCTCCACCTGGATCATGGAACAAGTCTGGGCTGGAATGGGGCACCAGGCCTCCAGTGTGTTGGGGGCCACGTTCCCAGCCCTTGGTGGCCTCTGAGAGGTACCCGTTCTGCAGTGTGGGAACAAGAAGCAAATGGGCTCTGGAAAGTCCAAGAATGACTGAACTAGAGATCCTGATAGCGACAGTGGTGTGGTTGGCACTGGACTCTCAACCCCCACCACCTATCCCCTTCCCTTCCCTCTCTCCATCATCCTCAGCGAGGCAGCCAGCACGTGTCCTGGCCTGCCATCAGCTTCCTGGTGCTCTCGTGGCTCTTTGTGCTCATCACCATGATTTTGGCTGCAGTCGGGGTAACCACGTGGCTGCGGTTTCTCTTCTGCTTCTCCTACATCAAGCTCGCGGTGACGCTGGTCAAGTATTTTCCACAGGTACCTCCAAGGCCCTCCTTACTTTTCACATGGCCATTAGAGTGAGAGGGATGAGATACAGACCCCAGGTCCTCCCACGGGGCAGCCCGTAGCCGGGGTGAGGAGGCATGAATGGAAGGTTGCAGTGGAAGCCACGAGTGCAGCCAGAGCAGGGCCAGGCAGAAAGCCGCCCGTAAGTACTGCTGCTCCTCCCTGGAGCCAGGAATCGCCTGAGGAAGTCAGTGGAGACTTCTCTGAGCTCATGCTCCACTCTGAGAGTCAGGTTGTGCGGGTCACTTCTCTCGCCATCCCAGTCTTTCCTAATGACTTCGTCTGCCCCCTACTCTCGCCCCCTGTTAGCACAACTGATGACCCTGAAGGGATACTTGGAAAAGATTAAGTGAGAGGAAGTGGCCTGGGGCTGCAACCTCTGACCTCCATCTCCCATCCAGAGATGCCTTCCTCAGAGGTCTCATCCAGGGTCCACTTTAGGGGCCTTCAGCATGCTCCCTCAAGTACTAAGGCCTATTCAGATGCAGAGACCTAGAGTCAAACACATCTTGCCCCATAGCCCAATGGCCCAGGACAGGGGAAGGTGTGAAATAGCTGCTAATGGTGGGCTCCACCCCTGAATCTAGGGCCTCCTTTAACCTACCCCATTTCCAGTGCAAAAGCCCCCTTTTCAGTCTCCCTGGTGCAGGGAGGCTTGTATTTCCTGGGCTCAGGAAGGATAGCATTTTGCCAGAGTCAAGGTCCATCTCCTGGAGGGCATGGAAACAGATCCAGAGCCTTAAGGATGAGCAGGACTTAATTGTGTGGATGAGAGAGGAGGGGGCATTGGGGGGGGGGGGGGGTGGCAGCAAGGAGACCTTGCTGACTGAGCAGTGTTGAAACTAAGAGGGCCCTAGGGGGCTGGGGAAGAAGGCTTCGCAGTTGAGGGGGATAGGTCTTGAGGGAACCGGGGCCACAGTTCCTGAGTGTGGGAAGGTTTGGGCCTGGTCAGTCTAGGAGGCAGGAGCCCCACCTGGAGACGCTTGGAATTGTTCCAAAACTGGAGAGGTGGCCGCAAGCATAAAAGAGGGTGGGAGAGGACAAAGGGGAACTCACAGGTGGCTGGCTGAGAGAAGACCACCACAGGGGCCATGCCCTCCCTCTTGGATGATAGGGAGGTTGCCCCAGTCAGAGAAGTCCAGAGGGTTCTGGTGTTGGAGGAAGGATGTGGGGCAGTGGCGGCAGGAAGTGGGGGGATGTCCACGTAGACCCACCCACTAGACCTAGGAAGTGGAGTCCCCAGAGCCCAGCCAGAGCCCCTCTACCGTTGGGGAAAACTGAGGTTAAGAGAACTCCAGTAACTCTCCCGAGATAACCTCCTTCCCGGGGTGGAGCTGGGGTACCAGACCAGACAATCAGACTCCTAGCCTATGTTGATAAGCACAACATGAAGTCCAGGCTGAGTTTAGGAAGACCCTTCAATGGAGATGAGAAGAAAAATCCATTGCTAGAAAACCAGGGCAGGGTTTTGTCGCAGAACAGGAAAGGATGAAGACTATGGAGAAGCAACATCCCCCACTCCTTTGCAGTTGCTAGGTGCAGGGATGGGAGGAGGAGGGCTGTTGGCCGTGCACCCAGATGAGACCCCCTGGACCTGCCCATACTGCTTCCTCTGCTGGCAGAGATTGTCAGAGCCCAAAGGTCACTGTGTTCTTTGGAGCTGAGGCCCAAGCACATGAGTGGGAGGAATTAGAGCTGCTCTTGTTTAGAGTGGCGGTCACAAGGTGCATGAGGCAGCCACTTAGCCCCCTCACTGCTGACCTTATGTCTGCCCATGTGTCTGACTCAGGCCTACATGAACTTTTACTACAAAAGCACCGAGGGCTGGAGCATTGGTAACGTGCTTCTGGACTTCACCGGGGGCAGCTTCAGCCTCCTCCAGATGTTCCTCCAGTCCTACAACAATGGTGAGTCAGCCAGCAGGCTGCCTGCCCGTTCAGCGGGCTGGAGGCACAGGGTGGGGGCCAGGCTTCCTGGGACACCTCTCCATCTGACCCCCAGTCCTTCAGCCTGGGAATCCAAGCCAATCCCAACACCCAAGGTGAGACTTACCTAGGGGCCTTGGCAGCTGGAGGATTAGTGGTTTCCTGGGCAGATGAGGACCCCCACTCCCACCCCCACAGCCCCATATGCTCCAGCTGCTTCAGGAGCTGCCAACTTAAAGCCAAACTCTGTCCCCTGTGGCTATTAACAGACCAGTGGACACTGATCTTTGGAGACCCAACCAAGTTTGGACTCGGCATCTTCTCCATCTTCTTCGATATTGTCTTCTTCATTCAGCACTTCTGCTTATACAGAAAGAAACCAGGGTATGACCAACTGAACTAGCACCCAGGGACCCAGCATAAATGGCCCAGGCCCTGCGCCCGCCAGGAAGTCTGGGGCAGAGTCTGGAGTGCAGGGCTGGCGCCTTGTGCTGACAGTGTTGAAGCGCTCTCTTCCTCAGGGCCAAACGCCTTATGCGCAAACCGGCCTGCCTTCAGCCAGGACTCTCCCAGGCCGGGCTGGGGAGGAACCTCCCTCTGAGACAGACACCAGATTCTGCTCTGATATGGAAAACGACACTGCTGACGGCCCTTCCCAGGCCTTGCCGGCCAGGCATCTGGCCCTCCTGCATCTTGATGCCACCGTCTTTATTTTCTTTAAGGCTTCAGGCAGCACACACGGGTTCTGACAGCCGTCCCAGGCAGGATTGGGTGCTGAGCTTGGAGCCGAAGGCCTTGACCTAAACAACCAGTGTTTCTGGGAGCAGCTTGAAGGACTGACCCTGCAGTTGTGAACCAAGGGCGCTTTGCTGCCACTGCCGTGTTCCCAGAGACCAAGCAGCCTGGTGACGTGGCCAGTGGACTCAGAGGTGCTGGTGCTGGTGGCAGAGGGGATAGGATATTGGGGTCAGGCCTTTGGGGTCCCTTCTCTGAAGGCCACATTCTCTGAGCACTCACCGTCCTGACACTCCTGCATAATTCAACTCCCACAACTTAATCGCAGGTGGCCCAGGCCAGGGTCTGGCAAAGAAACTGTATTTCTGAGCCTTGAGGTGCCCAACAGATTGGTTTTGAGCTAGGCTTATGCCCAATCCCTCTGGATCTTTATCACACTAACCCCTTTTGGATTTTTTTGAGGGATGTTTTGGAAGTAAGTAGCTTAATTTCTTCACCTTCTGCCTACCTCCACTTTCCCAGAGTCCCGGGGCCCCACGTAATCCCCTTCAACTGCTCCTCATCCTGCATCTGGAGTATGGGATGGACATGCGTGCACTCACACACACACACAAACACACAAACCTGTGCCTTAGAGGCCTGTAAGACCTGCCAGTTGGTGAGTGTAGCTCCCCTACAGGGGAAGACTGGCCCCCTTCCCTCACTTCCCCCAGATTCCTACCTGAGCCTCACCAATTTTTTGGCTGTTCAGGAGCCTGAGCCTGACATACGGACTTGAAACCACCTCACACAATCCTCATGGGCCCAACCTTTATTCCAAACCCCCTTCTCTTCTATCCCAGGCAGCTCTCCTTCCTGTGGCAGGAGGGGAGTGTCCCAGGATGTGCCTTGTCAGTTCATTCTCAAGACTTTTTTACTACGAGATCAATGTGAGGTGCCTGTATCCTTAATTAAAACCTGATTTGTTTCCTTTCTGCACACTGAGCCTTTGCCAGATGCAGAAGGCAGGTGTGTTGGCTTCAGAAATAATCCTTAGGGCTTAGGGAGACAGCCCTACTCAACCCGTGAAAGGAAACGCCAGGGGTTGCAAAGTACACTGATCCCGAGGTAGCTGCATGCCGATCCTGCACTTCATCGGGGAGCCCTCGTGGGTAGTGCAAGATGCCTGCCTGCTCAGGGCCAGGTAGGTCCCACAGGTACCATGTCTCTCTATGACACTTAGACTGTGGTTGTGAGCACATGTTGGGTGGGTTAAGTGTATACTCTTCATGTTGGCGGGGGTGGGGGTGGGGTCTTATCTTCCAGATTCTTCCTCTATCCAAATATCAAAGAATTTCAGATCTTGTTTCTCCAAAAGCAGAGATTGCAGGCTGACCAAGCCCACAGACCTGTTTTATTGGGTGCCACCCTGCAAAAATAGGAGATACCAAATTTCTGGTTTGAAAATTTGGAAAACTGGATTTGACACTTGTAGGCAGATCCATGAATGACAGTAATCCCCAGAGCCGGTAGCACAGCAACACTGGGCCAGGCAGAGGCCCCAGTGTTGTCCAGCTTACCTCCATCTCCTCAGAGGACAGCCTCTGGAATGTGGAGCTGCACTCCTGCCTGCAGGAAACTCCATGCTCCCAAGAGTCTTGGCGGGGGGTGGGAGGGGTTCCCACGAACACCTCGGTGCCCATGAGTCCCCCCCGCCCCCCCCACCCAGGTGCAGCAACACATAAGTGACACATGGGAAGTTCGGAATTCCCTGCCCCCAGTTCCAGTGAAGGTGCTTCCAGACGTTCCCACAGAGGCAGCCCTGACCACACAGCAACAGGCAGGCCTGGGAGTAGCTGGGCTTCATCTCAGAAGTGGATGGGGACCAGGCTAAGCCAGCCCGACGACCAGAGCTCTAGTTGCCATCCATCCCCAGATGTCCCTACCCCCCGCCTCAGCAAAAACCCCTTATGAGTTCCAGCACTTTATTTGGGCACAAGATGTCAGGTATGGGCAGCTTCATACGGCCCCATTTCCACAGGAACCAGAGCAATGCTTGTTCCCAGATGTGAATTAGTAAGCTAAATTCAGAAGTAGAATTGGCACCTCCAAACAGAAAGATAAAAATGCTTTTGTATCAAAGTTGTGATTAAAAAAATATAAAGTTAAACGCACAGGCATAGAGATGGCAATCCTCAGAACTGCCCTGAAATGTCAGCCTTGAATTTCGTCTAAGTCTCGTAAGCAGGTGAACCCTGGGGAGGTCAGCGCCCCTCAGGGAAATGGGGTGCAATGGGGTGAACTGTGAGCCTGCCTGGCTTCCACATGGGCAAACCTCTGTAGCACCTCTGGTAGTGTGTCGAGTCCCTGCTGGGGAAGGCAGGGAAAAACATGGGGCACAGTCACTGCAGAGCTGAGACACAGGGACAAGGCCAAGCCCTACAGTTGGGACTGAGTGTGGCAAAGGCCAGCCCCACCTGGCATCCTCCAACTTTGTGGTGGCTCTCATGAAGTGGGGCCTCTGCCCATCTGGTCACTGCTGAGGCCATGCAGCAGCAGAGTCTGTGGGCCAAACCTGTGGTCACTACAGACTGAATACAATTCAACTCCAGGCCCTTACTTTCCATCAGTGTCTGCAGGAGAGAGCTGGTCCCAGACGCTCAGGCCAGTGGTGGGAGAGGGGAAGGAAGGCTGAGTCAGGCCAGGGACAGGCCTCTGGGACCAGCTCTGGCCTTTCGGAGCTGGGGCCCAGCACACGTCAGAAGCCAAGATGAGGGGCAAACAGAGCGTGGTGGCGTCAATGCAGGCAGGCAGGCACAAGTCAGGGACCGCAGCAGGCTGCTAGGACAGCATGGACTGCTGCACTGCCTTCTGCAGCGACTGCCGCGTCACCAGCAGACGCACCACCTCCTCCGAGCGCTTGGTGAGCCGCTTCCGGGCTTGGTCGTGCGTGACCATGGTCATGTCCCAGCCATTCACCTGGCCCAAGGAGAAAATAGAGCCTACCTCAGTTTTCTGCCCTCTCAGATCTGGAAGCAGGTTGGGTTTTGGGGTCCTGGGTCACCCAAGCAGGCTCCCAAGCTGATGTCTCTTGGCTGAGGGATCACCAAGTACCACATTTGAGGCACACAGAGGAGAGAGCCAACTTCCTCTGGGGGCAACACCAGCAGGGGCTCCAAACAGTTTCAGGGAGCCTCCCAGGTGCCCCAGGAAGCAGGGCAGCCCCCAACCCAAGTGCTTCAGACCCTGACCCAAGCGTTATTTTCCTCGTCTGGGACATGTGTTACCTGCATAATCTTGTCTCCAATCTGCAGCCCAGCAATTTCAGCAGGGCCTCCTTCAGATACCCGTGTGACATAAATGCCCTGGAAAGAGACAGCCTAGGTCATTAGACTGGTCCCTTACCCAGAAAGCAAAGCCCAACATGGCAAACTCCCAGCCAACTCTGCACAAGCCTGCCCCCAGCACAGGCTGTGCCAAGACAGCCTAGAGGAGAGCGGGGCTGCCCCACCATGCTCTGGCACCTCCTGCCGGCCTCTTCCTGTTCCTCCTGGACTCTAAGTGAGTCTTCCTAGGGCTGGGAGGTCCATTCCCCCACCTCCATCCCTATGTATTCCCACCAGATCATTTCTTAAACCTTCTTAGGGAGGACTATTTGAAAGAGGTCTGCTCCCTATGTGAAGGCCCTGGAAGCAGAGACCCACCATCTCAGGCCTCTGAGCCCAATGGAGAGATCCCAGGCCCCTGGTCTCTCTCACCTTATCTGTCTTGTCTTCTGAGAAAGGATTCTGTGAGGGATCCTGGTCAATTCCACCTCCAATGCTGAAGCCCAGTATTAAATTCTCACCTTGACGCAGCTTGTGAATTTCAACTCTTTGCTGGCAAAGGGAAAAACACGTTGGAGGCAGGTGGGTATGTGGACAACAAATCTGATCTGTGTCCAGCAGTAGCCTCAGGCTGCTAGGCCAGCTCAGAGCCATGCCAAGGGGGTGGGGCCCAGGGCCCTCCTCAAGATTCCAGCTGGTCACCAGCCTGGGAGACAGGGGTGAGACTCAGAACTCAGCCACAACAATCCACCTACGCAAGCTGTCGGAGCCTTGTTCCCCTTCCTATTAGTCTCAGGCACCAACCTTAGTCAACATGCGCTTTAAGCCCCTCCTGGCCCAAGAGCCAGCATGCTATGGCTGCTATGGATTGGGAGGGGAGAGGAAGGGGACTATGTCTCAGGGGAAGGACCACACAGGGCAGAAGGGGTCAGGCCCTGTGGGGGGAGGGGGGAGGGAATGTAGGTACCTTGCTGAGGCAGCTCATTGCTGAGCCAACGCTATCAAGGGCAAGACTGGAGATGCTCCAGAAAAGCAGAGAAGTTCAAACTTGCACAGAAAGGAGAGGAAGGGCTGTCCTGGCCAAGGGACAAGAGCATAGACTTGAAAGTGGTACAGATACATGTCCATGAGATGAGTGTACAGCATAGGTCTGGAACTGGGTGCTGAGGTAAGGCTGGGGCCAGATCAGAAAAGCTGCGGAGTGTGGGCCCAAGAGGCTAGCCCTGAAGGAAGGAGTTTCTCCCTAAGCCCCAGACCTTGCTGTTCATGCAGTGTAGGAGGCAGAAGAGGGTTCTAGGTCTGTGATCCCCAAACTGCCAAGCTCCTTTCAAAGCCCTCAGCAGGCACCCTTCAATCACCAAATAGTAGGGGTGGGACAAGATCACTGCCCGCCCCCGCCCCCTCCCACCAATCCCCCTCACCCAAAGTTGAGTTCTAACAGGAAGGAAAAAAAACCAAAGTGACTTGATCTGGACGGAGGAAGGATCATTTGCAGCAGGCCTTAAAGGAGTGACAGGAGTCTGGACACCTGATTTTGATTCTGGGCCCACTAGGGCTCCCAGGAGTAAGGTTGGTCATGGTCAGGTTTGAGGCTAGAATGACCACTTGGGTAGTCAGGAGGGGAACGGGTGTATCCCAGAGGTGGGATGTGGAGGCCAGGGAACACGACTACTTGGAAAATGAGGCCAACAGACTTGGGGACTGCCCATGGTGGAGAGGAGTCAAGGGAAACACGCAGCCACCTGGCCTGGCTGAACACAACCATCTCTCAGCTGGTGACCCTGAAGAAGCATTTTGGAGTTCCAGGAGCCACCCAGGCAAGTGTCCAGAAGGCAGAAGGACCTATGGAACCAGAGTTCAGAGGAGAAGCGAAAATGGTTTTAACATTCGCAAAATGGTAACTACATGGGATAGGCAGGAAGCAGGAAGGAAGCCTCCTCCACCCCTTCCCCAATCCAAAACACAAGAGGGAGAGGCCAGACCCCCACCATGTTCAGACATGTTCCTAGTGTTCCCAAGAATTGGAAGGTCATGGTCTTACAGTTTTGAGGAAGGCCTGCGGACCTGCCAGAATAGGAGAAAGGGGAAGCAGGAAGTATGACTAGGCCCACTAGACCTAGGTCCTTGTGCCCAAAAGTGTGAGCTCCTCCAGGCTTGCTCCCCCTCCTCCAAAACAGAACTTTGCACACCATTGACCCACCCTCAGGGTCAGAAGGGAGTACAGGCCCTTGGGCTGGAAGACAAGGCCCTGTCACTGACTCACTAGGTGAAGTCAGGCAGGTTATGGCCCCTTTCTGGTGCCTCCCCTACACCCCCTTTTTTCCTTAAGAAGCAAACCTGGCCCCTTCTCTCTGAGGCAGCTAGGGATCTAGAAAGCCAAGGTTGGTGCGGCCAGGGTGAAGCTTAGGACAGCTGTCCCCAGATCCAGAAATGTACTTTCCCAGGCCACAGCTCGTTCTCTAAGCTCAAACTCACATGCCACCTTTATCAGCAGCTTCACACCCTGCCAACTTCTGACTGCAGGAGCTCCGCTGTACACCCATCTGAGATTCTGCGGCAAGTCCCATGGCCTCAGGACTGGGACTTCCATCTGACCCAATGCTGCCTGGCAGGCATTTCTTCTCAGAGATCTGGGTTTTTCCTGAGGACTTCCTTTAGGCCTGGACATGACCAGACTTCTCTCTGGGACTCAGTTTCCCCACCTCCGCCTTGGAGTTTGCCTCCAGGCTTCATTCAGCTTTGGCACTGGCTTCTGAGTCTAATGTCCCAGCCTGCCTTCTTCCCTCTGCCTAGTCTAATAGCATCTGGCACCCAAGACAAGGCAATGGGGGGGGGGGGGGGGGGGGGCTGTAGGCAGGGCCCTGAGCTAGCCCGAAGTGCCAGGCGAGGAACCTGGACTTTGCCCCAGGGCTAGGGATCCGGGGAAAGTTTGGAGCAGGAGCGAGCCAACTGCATGAGCCTTCACTCTGGAGCGGGCGGCGGAAGGTCCGAACAAGCAAGCCTGGATGGGAGGGATACTGTGCTGCTACTCAGGCTCAGGCCATCTCCACCCCCCAAGTTTCCTTCTGGGCGGCGGCGTCGGCTGCAGCGGAGGAAGCACTTCCTCATTCCAGAGGCTGCGACTCACGGACGTCGGGCCCGGTGCCCGCCCCCCTCGGCTGCTCAGCTGGGGACTCAGGCCTGGGAAGGGGGCGCTCTCCCGGTATTCCCACAGCTGGGGACTTTCTCCTCAGTCCTTCCCGCAGGAAGGAGTCCGACGCAGCGGCGGTAATGTGCGGGGTCCGGCCTCGGTTCAGGGTCTTCAGGAGGCGCTTGGGTCCCAGCCATCTCTGTTGCCTGGCTGGGGAAGACCGCGGTCCCGCTCAGGCAGAGCCGGGACCAGAGCCCTGACGCCGGTTTGCAAGAGCCCTGGGTTCAACGCTTTGTCAACCTGTCTGGGGCGTCAGTTTACCTATCTGCAAAGTGGGGACAAGCCAAGACGAGGAGGAGCCCGCGAGCGCACTCACCACCACAGCGGTGACCGGCTGGCCGGGGATGTAGGACATCTCGACCGCAATCTGGCAACCAAGCGCAGCTCAGTGAAGCCCGCAGCGAAAATCCCAGCGGCCGCGCCCTCCTTGGTTAACAAAGGCAACCCAACTCGGCCCGCCCCCTCATGAATAGTTAGCAGATCCCCAGCCAGTCACCGGTCGGAGCGCTGTTCAGCTTTCGGAAGTCCCTGTGCTTGCGCAGAAGGACGGGGAGCGGGTGGAGCGTGCTCGGGGAGCCCGCCGCGTACGCGTCAGGGGGCGGGAGCGAGGTTTTGGCGCATGCGCAACCTGGTCCTCCCAGCAACCTCCAGCGCAAGATGGCGTGGGGAGGTTGTCTGCCGCTGGCCGTCTGAGAGAACGCTAAGTGTCTGTGTCCGCCGCCGTGTTGCAGGTACCTGGACGAAACTGGGCAGGGCCGGTCCGAACCCTCAGCCTCCTCTGCGTCTCGCGAAGGTCCGAGATCCGCGAATGGTGGGAGGTCTTGGAAGTCCCGGGGGGGAGGGGCGGCGTGAGCGCAACTCGCCAGGCTCCCGGGGCCACTTGTAACTTGGTTCCCTCTGCAGCTCCGCGAGAAAGCAGAGGCTGAGCCCCGGCGGGTGCGATGGCCGCTGTGGTGGCCAAGCGGGAAGGGCCGCCGTTCATCAGCGAGGCAGCTGTGCGAGGCAACGCCGCTGTCCTGGATTACTGCCGGACCTCAGTGTCAGCGCTGTCGGGGGCCACGGCCGGCATCCTCGGCCTCACCGGCCTCTACGGCTTCATCTTCTACCTGCTTGCCTCCGTCCTGCTCTCCCTGCTCTTAATTCTCAAAGCGGGAAGGAGGTGGAACAAATACTTCAAATCACGAAGACCGCTCTTTACAGGAGGTCTCATCGGAGGCCTCTTCACCTACGTCCTGTTTTGGACATTCCTCTATGGCATGGTGCACGTCTACTGAATGGGGGCAGGGATGACTTTTTTAAAAAACCAGATTGGGAGGACTGTCGCCAGGATTTAACACCGTGTACACTTAGTTTTTAAATTGTTGAATTCGCTGCTTGTTCTGTAACGTTATAACTTATATCTGAAGACGAAGAGTCTGTAATATTCTTCAGATTAAATGAAGCGTAAGACACTTCGTGGAGTTTTTTGCCTACCTTAACTCATACCCCATGTGTGCCGTGGGTGCAAAATTGGAGAGCTGGGACTGGCTTCTGTAATTTCCCTGCATTTACACATAGGCCACCCAGAGAGGGCCAGTAGGGCCTAAATAAAAAGAAAACTTACTGTTAACATCCTGAGAAGTAATAACAGTTAATATTTATTGTGTTTTCTGTATGCCAAGCGTTGTGCCTTGTACCTTTTACACCCATTATCTCGCTTAACTCTAGCAATATCCTTATGGGGTAGATACGTTATCCCTCGTTGATGAAGCTGGGGCTCTGGTTAAATATACCTCTGCCATTAGAGGCACAGCTAGAAAGAGGCAGAGCCAAATTTCAAATACAGGTCTTTTAATTCCTCTTGCTGTACTGACGAGTGTACCTTTTCAGATTCCAGCCTTCCCTCCCAGTAACCACTGCTTTCAGGTATGAATGGTGCCATTTTAGTTCCATTTCACCTGGTTACAGCTGGCTGTCATTTCCATTTTAAATAAGTTCAAGCTCTTTTCTAGAGTATGTCTAATGGAGATTAAACAGACAACATTGAAGCTAAACTTTGGGCTTGTTTAGAGTGTCTGTCTATATGCTAATCTACAATCCCTTCTTGTCGGGGTTGAGGGGTTACATCAGAATAAAGTGCATATACTTGAGAAATATGTATTGCATTAGAGTTATAGTAGCGAACATGTTGCTCAAGGAATTTATAGTTAACTAGGAAGACCAGTATTACCTAATCTCACAAATATTTAAATTATGGTAAGTGCTGTGAAGAGAGCACATAGGAGCCCCAAACTGAGCTCAGGTTGGGGAGTGGGGATCAAGAAAGCCTTGAGGAGATAACATTACATTTGAGACCTCAGAGTTGAAGAACAGTGTTGAAGAACAAAGTTGAAGAGGCTACTTGCAAGAAAGCACATGTGCGGGGGCCATTGGGCAGGAGGGAGTTTGACATGTATCTGGAGAGTTAGAGAAGAGGCCATGACCGGGACCTGGAAGGCTACGGTGGGGATTTTTTGGCCTTGGTCCTAAGAGCAGTTTGGGGGAGCCTTTGGAAGTTTTAGCCAGGAGTGATGTGACATTTGGATTTTCAAAACAGATCAGCTTTAGATCAGAAGATGATCTGAGAGCTTGAGTCCAAGTCTCCTTTTACACATGGTATATGGTCTGTGGCCAATAACGTAAATGGATCTGGGACCCAGGCCTCCTGAATCCCATTTGGGGCTCTGGACCACATGCTTGCACATGAAGGGAAGAAGCCGGTGAGGCCACAGCTTTGCCTCCCCCTCCCAATGACCTCTAAGCCCTTTCTCAGGCCCCGACTGAAGAGGCTCACATTCATGGTTTGCATACTCCCCCTTCTTAAACTCCCCCGTCCCCTCAGGGCCTTCTCTGAGTGGATAAGGGAAGATTCACTCCTGATGTGGAGTAAAGGGAGAGTCCTACTGGATATGGGGGCGGGTGAGGGGGTGGAATAAGTGAACTGATTCACTTAACTATTTCTCTATCTCTAGGCAGTTAAGGTTGTTTGAAATGTTAACTGTTAGAAAAAAATACTGCAAAGAATATCCATGTCTATATTGTTTTCAGGGAACTTAATAAGCTCCTAAAACAAGATAAAAGCTTGATTCCAAATGCTTTCCAGAGTTTTATCAAATTACACTCATTGAATGAAAATTACCAGTTTTATCAGTGCCTTCCTAGTCCTTTAATGTTTGCTCATTTAAAGAGTTTCCTTGTTTCCATTTGAATTTCTTTGCAAGAGAATAAGGAACATAATATATTGCTTACTAATTGTTTGTGTCTGCCTCTTTAGGGCTCACTTTCTCCTTACATTTTCCTCTAAAACACGGGGTGACTAAGACTTGAAGGGAAAAAAAAATCAAGACATGTTTACAGTTAAAACTTTTTATTTTATAACCAAATAAAAATATCAGAATACATTTATGGGGCAGGTCTCAGATATTGGCTGCCATCTTTCCTCCTTTAATTCTGTGCACTGGCCTAAGGGGAAACAAAGAGCCGGGAGAAAGGTGTGCCTTTTGGAGACGGTGCTCTTGGGTCCACTGGAGAGTATGCTCTGAGAAAAGTTGTGTCATTTGGGTGGAGGGGAGTGGGTAGCAACCAGGTGGAGCCCTTTTCCGGACATGCAAGATGCCATTCCAAGTGGGGTGATTTAGGGACTCTGCAGGGCACTGTCGTCCACAGCTGGGGTGCTTAGACACCTGGAGGAAGTCATGTTCCCCCTTTACAACTGGTCCCCCAGTAGGGCAGCAAGCCACGGAGAAAGAGCTGATGGGATGGTGGCAAAAAGGCAGCCATGACTGGTCAGTCCTGGTGACCCCTGCATCAGGAGTAGAGGGCGCTTAGCTCTTTCATGGCTCGACCTCTTGATGGCACGTTGGTAGCACCCAGTTTTCAAATCCCGTTAGCCAGCATCATGGCACTCCCAAGGCATGGAATTAATCATTAGGAAACTACTAGGTAGATGGCTTTAGGCCACGGCCTGAATGTAAGCATAGGCGATGGTTCAGGTGATCCTGTAATGTCAGCACGGACAGGAGCTCTGTAGAGGCTGGCGTGCTCATCTACCTGGTGAGGCAACTGGTGTCCTGAGAGAAAGGGACTCTCCCAAACGGAGCTCGAGTTCCCACTTCACTTGCCATTTCAAAGCCAGTTTCTGTAAGATTTATGAACCTCCCATTCATGCCCCAAGATTGTGCAAAGAAAGAGGGGGTAGTGGGGAGCTGTGCAAAAGCAAGGAAACTGGCAGTGTGCAACACTATCCAGAAGCTGTAATGGGGTCACTGGCTTTTCTGAGCACAAGACCCATGACATGTAGGGGAGGCCACCTGGAAAGCTTGGCTGGACTTGAAACCATTAGGTTAGGTCCTCTGTGGCAGTGAAGTTTAATGGGGCAGCCCTTAAGATTAAAGAGAGTTGATGGAAAGAAAGCCTTGTAAAACCAGCTTCAGTCACACTATCTCCATCCAGCTCCTCAATTACTCCTCATGTCAAAGCATTTATTTTACACATGTGGTTCCCTTACCTGGAATGCTTCCCCCATCAACTAGACTGCTTTCAGATTTCGGCTTATATGTCACGTCCTAGGGGAAACCTCTGGCTACTCCACTGAAAATTCAGTCTGTGATTCTATGTGTGACCACTGATTAAGGCTCACCTCCTAGACTGTAAGCACTTGGGCAGGGACAGTTTCTGTGTTTCTCACAACTGTTACCAGATTTAGTCCATCCCCTGACAACAGGTACTCAATAAATATTTACCAACTGAATGAAAACTGTAGGGAGACATTTTCATTCCAGTGTAAAACGAATAGTACAATTTCCCCCAGGTTATATGGCTGCCGCAAAGCAATTCCAAAAACAGGCTAAAAGAAACCAGACCAACTCCTAAGCAGTCATGACCCCTGCCCTTTCTGCTTCCTCCCAAATGTAAAAGTATATCAAATCCTAGGGTTTGCTTTAGTGAGGAAGTGAAACACCATAGTAGATCACCCAGATTTTTCACTTTCTATTCAGAGAGCAGGTGGGTTGTTGACAGGTTACCAGTCCAGAGTGAAGGAGCCACTTGCTCCAGAAGGAGCAAGCTTCCCGTTTCGGGGACCATGCCCTGCTCCAGTGGCAAAGCCTTTTGCAAGCCCCTCTGTCCCTCTCCAAAGGCCCTGGTCGGTGGAAGGATGCTTCCCGCCTCCTCTGTGTGCCGAGGAGAACCAAAGCCTTCACTCCTTAGCATCCGGGGAGCTGTGCAAACCAACCATGGAGCTTGCTGAGCCACAGGCAGCCCCACAGGCCTTTGCTACCGAGCAGACCAGACAACAGTCAGTGATGAGCTATAGGTCTCTCCCCTTGGGTTTACACGAGGACTCCTCAGACAGTGGGAGAGGGAGAAGGGAGCTAGCCCGGTACTTCACTGTATTCCATCGTGTCCCTTCCTGACAGAGGAGACTTGATGGGACGTTGCAGCCATCAGGAAAAGTTCATTTCCTGAGCAAGGGCACAAGCAACCAAGCAGATTCTCAGCAAAACAGTAGAGCTTCTTGGCATCAGTAACGTCACCTTGGGGAACAGGGGTGGGAGGCACGCCTTTCACTATTCTTTTGTACCTTTTGTTTGGTTTTTAAATCATATAAGTATTATCTAGTCAAAATATTTTACTTTAAATGCATTGAGCATAATGTCACCTTCCCGGGGGTGGGGGTGGGGTGGAATCCTCTTGCTCTCAAAGTAGAATGTGTGTAAGTCTGACCTGAAATCCGCAGCGGCTGCCAAAGCTGGCCTTCTCCTCCCTCAGAACCAGGCGCTGCGTATCTCCTTAACCAGTGCTCTCACACGTGAACGTTCGTACAAATCACCCGAAGTCTTGTTGAAACACAGGTTCTGATTTCGGAGGACGACGGAGGGGGCAGAGACTGCCGTTCCAACAAACTCCCAGGTGATGCTGATGCTGCTGGTCCACAGGCCACACCTCTGAGTGAGTAGCGAGGCTCTGCAGCCACTAAATGGGGGAAGCAGCATAGTTCAGCAGTGTGGGGCTGGGAAGGAGGAGGGTAGGGAGAGAGGCTGGGGTGAGGGGCGAGGGCCTCCCTGTTAACAACTACTTCCACCTGCCAAGTGAGCTCCACCTATTCTTATCTCCTTAGCCCTTCAGACCCCGCCTATGAGGAGAAAGCGAGGGAAGCCGGGTAGGGACACTCAGCCCCACAGAACCGCAAGGGAGAAACGACCCAGGCAGCTGGTCTCCCGTTTGGGGGAGACACTATGCCCAGAGCTTCCTGAGGCTAGGCAGGAGGACTGGAGCAGAAGCCTCCCTGCCTCCCCTTCCCCACCTTACCTGGAAACCCTCAGAGGCTGCCTGTCCCCTCAAGGGCTAGCTGCCTCTTTCCAGGCCCAGGCCTTCCCTGGTTGCTTCGTTGGCCACCTATTATTTTATCCCTGAGGGCAAGGCCAAACGTCCCCTTCGATGCCGGCCAAAGTCTTTCTCTGAGGAGCCATCATTCTCAACAGGGATTTGTGAAAGTCTCAGCTAGAGGCTGGAGGAAGGCCAGAGTGGCTGAGCCGGGCTGTGACGTCTGTTGGCTCTGGAAGGAATTACACGTGTGCTCCCCGCACCCAGGGGCCAGGTCAGCATCTCATTTAAGGATCTCTTGGATAGGGCACAGCCCACAGCACATAGCATTCACTGTGTGAATGAATGAATGAACTGAGTTCTCGGAAAAATGAAAACACTCAGGCCCCTGGCCTTCCCCACTTCCCTCTCCAAGTCCTCCTCTTCTAGATCCGAGCCACACTGGCCACTAGGAGGCTTCCCTCCCCTGACACACAACGAAAAGCTTGTAGTAAGATCCCAAGGTGCAGAAGAGATGGCTGTGACCGGAAACACCTGTCCCACGCAAACACAAAGAGTTTTCAGTTCAGAGCTGCAGGCGGTTCTGCCGCAACATCTTCACCAAATCTGCTCTCAGCGAACACCTCTGGCTATGCCTCCGCTGTCTGCAGGTTCTGTAGCTGCTCCACATTCACCTCTCCATTCCCCGGGTGGCCAGACCTGTGGGGGGGGGGGGGTAGGGGGCACACAGAGGACAACTGGGGACCCTGTGAAGAGGGCAGGCCTCCCTAAGGGCAGACTCCACCCGCGGCAGCCTCTCGCTGGTGGCACTGCAGACAGAGAGTTCGCAGAGACGGGCAGACTGGTGGAGTCCCTGGCCACAGCCCAGGTCCGTGTAGGTGCTCGGGCCGGGGCCTCCGGAGCTGTACCAGCAATGAGCAGCTGCCCTGTGGTGGCACCCTGAGGGCACCCGGGCCTCCCACAGCAACAGGCAAGGCTGGTCCCACAGCCAACACCAGCGGGGTGGTCATTCTTCCCTCTCACAGGCTGAGGAGCTCAGGGAGCACATTGGGAGCTGCTGCTGGGACCCCAGCCTCCCTGCCTCCATGCCCCAGCCCCGTCTCTGTCTTCCTCACTTCTCTCCCTCCTTTGCCTGCCTCTCCTTCCCAGTCCATTTCTCACTCCTGCCCTGCACAGGCCCAGCTCCCCACTGGAAGCTGCCAGTCCCTGAGTCAACAAAGAATGAAAGCTGGGAACCAGAGGAAAGTCCCCCGGTCCGGGCCAGTAAATGGATATGGTTTACAAAAGGAGAGTTAGCAGCCCAGCCTGACTGAGCAAGAGAATCCCCTGTGTGCAGCCCCCAGTCGGGGAAATAAAGGGCGTTTACAGGCCCCAAACGGGCCACGTACCTGCTCAAGGACACACAGGCAGAAGGAGAGGCCTAAGGCCAGCCTCCTGACCCAGCCCAGGGCTGCCTCCTGCACCAGGCTGAGGTCGCATCTGCAGATATGGCCAGGCTCCCCAGGGAAGGGCAGCCTGCAGGCCCACATGTCAACATACCACCACCCTCCTAAGGCGAGGGCAGCTCCAGAATTTCTGGAAGGCATCTGATGAGGAGTAGGGGAATGGGGGGCTTGATAAGGCAGAAAAGTATCATGGAGAAGAACTGGATTCTAGAGACATACTGACTAGGTTCAAATCCCAGCTCTGCCATTTATTAGCTGTGTGACTTGAGCAAGCCACAACCTTTCTTGCCTCGGTTTCCTCATTAGAACAGGTACTGTGAGTGTCCACCTCATTAAGTTGCTGAAATGGGTTCATACAAAGAGCTCAGAGAGGTGCCAGGCAGAGGAAGCCTGAGGAAATGACATCGTACTCTTAATTCTGGGATAGCACGGCAAGCAGACTGCTTTGTGGTAACTTAGGGGTGTTGAGGAAATAATGGGGATCACAAAGGAGCTAAAGCACCCCTGTCCCCCACAAAGTCCAGCTTGGGTGGGTGCTCCTGCGTCCCGGATGTCCTGCCTTGTGTCCAGGTCACCCTGGAGCAGGGAGGAGAGGAGAGGGCCAGGCCGTCTCTGCAAGGCTCGTTCTCCGGTCCTCAGCCCAGCAGCCCCTCACCTGGCGGGCAGCCATTCTCCGTCTGGCTGCCGCCTCCGTGCTGTGCCTCTGGCTGCTTGGCCAACCCAGGCCCCGCCGCCGCCTCCTCTGCCTCTGGGGTCCCGTCCTGTTGCGAGGACTCAGCCAGGACCCGTAGGACGCTGGGCAGGACAGGACCCAGTTAACCCTGGCCTGCAGAGCCCAGCCCACCTTCCCCAGACTGGCGGGGTGGGGGCGTGGGGCAGGCCCTGTAGAGCCCCTCGCCCTGTGGGGGGCACCCCTCTTCCTCCAGCAGCTCAGCCAGGAGGCATGGGCAGTGAGGGCTCCGTCTGCGACCAGGGTCAGGGCTGAGGGCTCAGCCTGCATCAGGGCTGGGTTCAGTCCAGGCAAGTGATGCGGGCTGACCCTCCACCTGCTGTCCCAGGCTGCGGTGGGGTGGAGGGAGTGCCCAGGTGCCCATCTGGAGCCCACCATCTGCAATTGCCCATTCTGATCCCAGCTCCTCCAGAATGGCTGGGTCAGAACCCCTTTCCCCTTCCAGTCTGCCCACAGACATCAGGGTTTCCCACTCATACTATGTTCTGCTGCTATGAATACATGCATACACACCACCATGCTCAGGGCCCGAGAGATCCTGGAAATGGCCCCCACAGGAAAAAACAAGAAATCTATCGTTTTCTTCCGTTACCACTCCAGCTTCCCTCAACCCCAGCCAACCAGGACTACCAAGTCCAAGAATCCTAAAACATAAGTGCTAGCATGCTCACGGAGAGAGAAACTGAGGCCCAAGGAGGCCTTGGACTTGTCTGAAGTCACATGGCAGATAGCGGCAGAGTCAGGCCTGGAAACCAGGTCCCCTGCCCATGGCCTCTGGAGGCCTTTTCTTCTGCCAGCTGCTCTGAGGCAGAATCCAGCTCTGTAAAGCATGTTCTCAGAACATTCCACCTTCCGCGGCCCTTCCAGGGGAGCTCCCAATGGCCCTGCCGCCACACACCAAGCATTACCATCCAACCAGGGTAAAGTTTCTAGGCCAGGGAGGGGAGCTCTGATCAAGGGGGCCCCCACAAAGGTCCCCCCAGGCTGCAGGGGAGGAAGCATAACTGACCTCACTTCCTCGTACTTCTTGTCTCGGTAAAAGTGGCTCTTCTTGATTAAGTAGATAAGTACCAAGTCACAGAAGAAAGCCCCCTGCAGCAAAAGAGTTAGGGTTCCCTACTCAGAATCCTAGGTTTCCAGAAAGCACCCTGCCATTTGACACACAGTACCTTCTGTCGGACCCTACAACAACCCCTAAAGAGCACCATTATCTCCAATCAATAGATAGGAAACTGGGCTCAGAAAGAGGCACCTTTGTCCAAGGCCACAAAGTTTGTCCGTGGTACAGCCAAAGTTAGCCCGGAGTTAGCAGATGGACTCCATCTGCTCTATCAGGCCAGGCACCCCTGCGTTGCCCTGACCCCATCCAATCATGTCTTCAACAAATGTCTACTGAGCACAGGCATTGCAGAGGGAGCAAAGGAAATTCCAGAGGGCCCGTGGTGCAAAAGCAAGAGACACTTCTGGAGATGGGGATGGGGACATGGGGACCAGCCTGAAAATTTTCTTATAATGCCTTTGAGGCCTTGGTCTTAATCCCTCAGGGGGAGGCCTTGAATAGGGGCACAGAACTTTGGCATTCTAGAAATGTCTAACGTTCTTTCTGGTAGTCAGTGTGAGAGACGGGTTGGAGAGGATCTGAAGAACAAGAATGACAGGGGTGGTCAGGGATGGGGGAACAACAGGATGAGGTTGAGGATGGAGCTAACCCAGGGGAACCCACCCACACCTGTTCACAGGGGCTTCGGACCAGAGCGCATGGTGCACACGCCCGTCTCGTCCACCAGAGGGCCACTCCAGCCGCAGCACGGAGGGGTGGGGGTGTTTCCTACCAGAAAGAGGAGGGAATGAAGCAGGGGGGGTGGGCCAAGGGAGACCTGGGCCTCTGACTCAGGGCACTGCACAACTCTTCCCCCGCCCCTGCCCAGATGCCCCAAATGTTATTTATCAACTCCTCCTTCCACAGAGAACGCTCCACCCAACCCAGCCTCCGCCACCACCTTTCCCATTACCTTGATTTCACAGGTATGTACCCCATGCGCTCGTGTTCCGATTTACCCACATCATAAGAAAGTAATGACTGACAGTGGCCCCTCTCTAAGAAAGTTATATGAGCAAACACAGGATTCCCTAACAATGGTTGTTTGCAGTGAAGAGGAATCCTTTGGGGCTCACTGTCACCCACCACCTCTCAGGAGAACAGCCTTGCTGAATCCTCTGACTTGTTGATACTGTTACACGGTTTTCCTGGCCTCAATAAAAAGTCCACCCTAGGTCCCGCCAGAGGCCTCCAGTGGGGCCAAGAGGACAAGGCTGCCGGAAACCCTGGCAAGGAGCTTGCCAGGATGGGCAGGGGCCACCCACGGACAGCTCCCATGTCTTTAAAAAAAACTTCCAGGGGCGCCTGGGTGGCGCAGTCGGTTAAGCGTCCGACTTCAGCCAGGTCACGATCTCGCGGTCCGTGAGTTCGAGCCCCGCGTCGGGCTCTGGGCTGATGGCTCAGAGCCTGGAGCCTGTTTCCGATTCTGTGTCTCCCTCTCTCTCTCTGCCCCTCCCCCGTTCATGCTCTGTCTCTCTCTGTCCCAAAAATAAATAAACGTTGAAAAAAAAAAAAAAAACTTCCAGAAGAAAAAAGGGGCATGACAAGAGATTCGGGGGAAAGCGTTGCCCACCCTCCAGCAACTATTTCCTCTCCTGTGCGTCCCTCTGGGCCCAGCTGGACAGATCTGAGGAAGGACCACAGCCTGACTCCCTCGATGCTCATCTTTTTAGCCCCCGGATTTCCAACCGGGGGTGATTTTGTTCCCCGGGGGACACGTGGCAATTTCTGGAGACATTTCTGGCTTTCACAAGGGGGAGAGAAAGCACTGTGGGCATCTAGCGGGGAGGTAGTGCGATGCTGTTCATCATCTCACAGCACACAGGGTGGCCCCACACAGAAGAGCATTAGCAGTAGGGCCACAGCTGAGCAGCCCTGCATATAGCTGGATCCTGCTTCTTTTTAGCAGCAGTGGAGATGAAGCTTAGAAGTTCAGGGTTGACCCAGGATCCCAGAGAACCCCAGCCCCGCCCCCAGCTCCAGAGCTCCAGGCAGATACCTCTCTGGCTCTGGAAAGAGAAAGTCAGTCAGTCACTGCCACCTGGGGCTGTTGGCAGGTTTCAAGTCCCAGAAAGCCCTCTTTACCCGCATCCCACTGACCTCGCCCGTTCTTATTCTTTCTGAGGCATGAGGACAGCACCTCTGGAGCAGTGTCCCCCTCCCCAGCCGGTGCTCAGAGGGTGAAGGTGAGGGGAAGGAGGTACTCACAGCACCCATGAGCGCCACCCCAGAGCCAATGTTGATGATTGTGGGGATGATGTTGAACTTCCCTGCCTGTAGCACAGAGAAACACAGCAGGGTGAACAAGGAGGGGCGGACAGCAAGATTCCTAGGTACTCCCAACATGCCCCACTCCAGACCTGCCCGGCCTCAGGATGGGAGATACACCCACACACCTTGCCATTCACCATCACATCAAAGCGGATCCCATAGGCCTTCATGAGGGTGCGGAACTCCACTCCAGCTCCATCTCGGTAATATTTGGCAAACCTAGGGGAGACATGGCCCAGGGGAGACCTTCTGTGCTTGGCAACACATACCAGGCCGCTTTGGAGATTTATGAGCACCCCCGGGGAGGTTGGAGACCCTCTTGCTAACGTTATGGTAAAGACTCCTCCAGATCTTTGAAATCCTTACAGACATCCCCCAAGAGGCAAGGGCTTTCCCACAACACACTGGGCCAACCCAGGGCCACTACAGCACTGATGGAAGTGACTGAGCTAAGAAGCTAAGCCTCGGCTTCCTGGCGAACCCACAGGGTGACAGGAACTTCTCTCCTCTCCCAGTGATGCTCCCAGCTGGCACCCCTCACCTCTCCTCAGCTCCTTCTCCCTACACCTCCCACTCTGACAACCTCCCCCCAGTAAGGGGTGTCATAGTGCTGGCACCCAGAAAAGGACAAAATGTGGCCAGGGTCACAAGACAGCAAGTCTAGCCCCAGTTACCTGAAGTTGTACCCAGAGGAGATGGAGTTTTCTGAAAATTTGTTGTCCAGACGGCTAAAAGAATAGCGAGGGTTGCATTCAGAAGGAGCTTTATCAAGATCACAATCCCATTCAATCTGAATTCCTA
The DNA here is from genome assembly GCF_028749965.1 of Puma concolor. Lineage (NCBI taxonomy): Eukaryota > Metazoa > Chordata > Mammalia > Carnivora > Felidae > Puma > Puma concolor. The sequence goes on along the minus strand of NC_141680.1, from coordinate 14,021,534 downwards.
TCACACCACCCTTGATGAAGAAGAGACAAGAATTAGTGCACAGAACTTTGTGGAGATGGGCAGAAGTCACAGACTGGCTCTTCACCGAGAGCTGGACAAGATGGGGAAAGTGCTCAGGCCACGGGTCAGCCCCGCCGGAGCATCCTCCCAGGAGGAAGGCAGAAGCTCCAGGTCCCTTTGGAGAGGCTGAGAAAAGCACTTTGCTGACAGCCCCCACCCCCCAAGTCCCCTGTTTCATGCTTCCAAGGAGAAGGGAACTACTGGAGCCAGCACCTTACATGACAGCCGGACGCACCAGTGGGGCTCCTTCGGGCTCAGTTTCAACTGATGCCCCCAAGGACTGCGAACCAAACAGCAGGTGCTCGCTGTGCGTTTCACTGAGTGCCTGGGTTCTGACAGGCTGTGCGTCAGAGCTAATCCTGAAGACAGTGAGTCCCTGTGGCAGGGGACTCTGCACTACCACTCGACCCCAGGCGTCCCCCTCCTCACCACCCTCTTCCTGGGCCCAGGCCCAGAGCTCTTGGGCCCGCGAGCCCCCAGGCAGGGCTCCCTGAGTGCATGCTACCCACCTGCAGGGCTATCTCCTGGAAGTTGCTCCCCGTCCAGCTGACCACAGACCCCAGTCGGAAGATGGGGCAGTAGGGGTTCTCGGGGCCAAAGTGACAGGACTTCAGGAAAGCCTTGTCTTTGGTGTCCAGCACATTGGTCCTGGATGGAGGCCACGAACAGACAGTGAAATGAAGCCAAGACTGGCTGTTCCTGGGCCAGACACAGCCTGACTGACGCAGGAGTCCCAGGGCCTTTACCTGGCCCAGGCTGAGTCCCCGACTTCAGCCCCTACTCAAGTCCTGACTACTCCTCCTCAGCACCCTCCTCCATTCAAGGACAGATGCTGGGCGTGCCCCAGCATCACCCAGTGGTTCGTTCACATGCAGATGTCGCACACGCCCATGCACACGGGCCCGCGCACAGTGAACAAGGAGGCAGGCCCTAGATCCCCGGGAACCAAGTCCCACATACTTGGAGAAGTTGAATTTGGGGAAACGGATGAAGTTCTTTATGTAAATGGTGAAGTCTTCAGCCTTGCCCAGGAGTGGCTTCCTGCAAATCAAGCCAGGACAGTCTGTCCAGGAGGCCCTGGCCCTGCTTCCTCTGTACATCCCCCCAGGCCTGTGGCACGACTGAAGCCTGCCTGCTCCCTGGGTTCCCTGGAGCCTTTGCCGAGGACCACCAATTTGTTCATGTAGGGGTGATCCTCAGGCCTTTGTGGGGCATCCTCAGAAAGAGGATCTCAGAGTACACATGTCTCCACCATCAGGCTGAGACCCGCTCACTGCCCAGGTAGCTCTTCAGGGTCCCGAGGCCATAGCCACTCACGCTGGCCTGGACTTTGTCTCCACTGGGCACCAGGCGAAGATCTCGCAGGTGCCCCTTTGCATGTTCCCCACCCGAAGGCAGCGGCCAGTCCGCACTCCTGCAAGATTGGGACGGGAACAATGCTATAAGCCTCCTGGCTCCAATCCCCCCGCTTTGCTCCCAACCCCGCCATTCCAGGCCTCACCATTTCCAGCCACAACGGGCTCCCCAGGAGGGCAGTCACTGTCTCTGTAACACAAGGCATCCGGAATGCTTTCACTCTGCCGGAAGAGAAGGGGCACCTGGCTGGGCGTTCCCCTGCAGGGGCTCCAGTTCAGAACCAAGGTCCCACCCCAGGAGCTGGGACGGGGGTTCCTCCCCCGAGTGGGGCCACACACACCCTGGGAAACCTGCTTCTCTCCCCCCAAGCGATGCAGGTCTGTGCTCCAGTGTACATATCCTCCGGGCATTGGAAGGGGGCAGAAACCCCTACGTCAGGAGAAGGGTAGACCCCAACCACTGATGGAGGCTCACCCCCCCCCCCCCAGCTTTCTGCACCAAATCAAACCTCAGCACAGGTTTTCTGCTGCTGGTTGGGGGTCACGATCAAGTTGGTGATGACAAAGAAGACGTTCTCTCCCTGAGAAGCCAGAGAGGGGTTGAGGGACATCCTCTTACCCTCTCGGGAACCCTCCTTCCCAGGATTCCTGGCAGGGGGTGTTGAGGACAACGGGGCCACAAAATCAGTGGATCCCACCCATTTGCCCACTGACTCTGAAGTCCTTGAGTAGATGTCCTTTGATAGGTCCCTTTCAGGCCCACAACCCCAAACTGGCCCCATCCACGGATCCCTATTCTGACCTCAGCCCCTGGGATCTAAGCCCAGATCTGGGAGAAGAGGTACTGACAGGGTGGCCAAGGCCCTGGCCCGGGCCAGTTGTGAATAGGCCAGGGAGCCATTCCCAAGGGCAGCAGCTAATGTATGGGAGCAGTTCTCTGTGCCAGGCCACCTGACTCAACACTGATCTGGAACTCCTTGGGGCCCCATTTGGTCTCTACAGGCTCAGGGTTTGTTGGGAAGGGAGCAGTCCCATAGGTGCAGTCAAGGAGGGCAAGGGGTTGGTGTTGGGGGAAGGATCTGAGCAGGGTCTCCATCTGCAAACCCTGGCAGCTGTCCTGGGCCAAGGGAGAAAATCGATGAAGTCCCTGGGTACCTCATCAGCTTCCTATGTGACCCACCCCGAGCCAAGCCCTACTAGCGGAGGTCCCAGTGCTGGGTGGGGCTCAGACCTGGGGTGGGATGACGTAGTCGGCAACATCCCAAAGTCGCTCTCCGAGCTCAGAGGTGTTGGTGAAGGTCACGCCCTTGACTTTCGTGATGATACTGCTCTGCAGGGAGGTGTCGGTGTCTTGGTAACCCTTCTTCACCAGGAACACCCACCTGTGGGAAGAGGGCCCGGCAGGTGGGCATCAGCATCACTGCTGCCCTCTGGGAATTTTCCCCGGGGTATTCACCTTTCCCCAGCTCCTGGGCAGGGGCCACGACAGCACTGCTGCCTGAGACCCCGTCCTGCAAGCAGCAGAGGCGACAAGCAACCCCGAGAGCAGGAAGATGGCTGCCCTCAGGGGCTAAGGCCTTGAAGCTGGCCCACGCTGTGCCAGCCCGCTCACCCCTACGCTGGTGATGTGATCTCGGGAGGGCCGATGAACTCCGGGGGTCAGCACAGGGACAACAGTGCCTCCCTCCAGGGGTGTGAGGACAGTTAAAGGAAATGGGGCACAACCTGAAACTAATCATGAGGACACCTCAGACAAATCCAACCTGGGGCATTCTACAAAACAAGAGTACAAAATCCTATACTCTTTGACACCCAAAACACATGCAATAAAAGAAAAAATAGATGAGTGGAACTTCATCAAAATTAAAAACTTTTGTGCATCAAAGGACACTGTCGAGCAAATGAAAAGATAACCCACAGAAGGGGGGAAATATTTGCGAATCAGATAGCTGGTCAGGGTCTGGTACCCAGAACATATAAAGAACTCTTACAACTCAGCAATAAAAAACACAAATAACCCAGTTAAAAAAAGGAAAATAACGAGTGTTGGTGAGGCTGCAGAGAAACGGGTACTTGCCACGGTACAGCTGCTGTGGCAAAGTCTGACAGTTCCTCAAAAGGTAATGATCTGTCCTCGCAACTTCACTCCAAAATATACACCCCAGAGAACTGGAAACCCACATGCACACAAAAACTTGCACATGAATGGTCTCGGCAATGTTGTCTGTGACAGCCAAAAGGGAGCAACAACCCAAATGTCTGTCCACACAGAAGAACAGACAAACAAAATGCGGTTTATCCATACAGTGGGATCGTGTTCAGCCATAAAAGGAATGAATGACTGATATACGCGACAGCATAGGTAAACCTTGGAAACATTCTGTTAAGTGAAGTAAGGGAGAATGCCAACCCACTGCTAGCAGTTAGTTACGGGTTTTCTCCTGGGGTGATGGACAGGTTCTGAAATAAGATAGCGGTGATAGTTGTAAACATGGTGAATATTCTAAAAGCCACTGAATCGGATAATTTTAAATGCTTGAAACGGTGCATTACATACTATGTGAATTTTACTTCAATTTAAAAACTGTAATAAAATAAAAATCCTGCACTCTTCAAAAAACATCAGTGTCATGAAATACAAAGACAGTCTCAGGTACAATTACAGATTAAAGGAGACTAAGGAGGGGCGCCTGGGTGGCGCAGTCGGTTAAGCGTCCGACTTCAGTCAGGTCATGATCTCGCGGTCCGTGAGTTCGAGCCCCGCGTCGGGCTCTGGGCTGATGGCTCAGAGCCTGGAGCCTGTTTCCGATTCTGTGTCTCCCTCTCTCTCTGCCCCTCCCCCGTTCATGCTCTGTCTCTCTCTGTTCCAAAAATAAATAAAAACCGTTAAAAAAAAAAAAAAAAGGAGACTAAGGAGATAAGACAAATGAATGCAAGGCAGGATTTCAGTTTTTTTTTGCTATTAAAGGTAATTATTAGGGGTGCCTGGGTGGCTCAGTCGGTTGAGCATCCAACTTCAGCTCAGGTCATGATCTCGCGGTCTGTGAGTTCAAGCCCTGTGTCAGGTCTGTGCTGACAGCTCGGAGCCTGGAGCCTGCTTGGGATTCTGTGTCTCCTTCTCTCTCTGCCCCTCCCCCATTCATGCACTCTCTCTCTCTCTCTCTCTCTCTCTCTCAAAAGTAAACTTAATAAAAACAATTTTTTAATAAAAAATAAATAAAGGTAATTACTGGAACCATTTACAAAAGGTCTGTAGGTTAGAAAATAATATTGATTCAATGTTATTATCTAATTTCCATAGCTGTACTTGGTTAATTAAATAAGAGAATTCCTTGGTTTTAAGAAATACACACCAAAGTATTTAGTGGTAAAGGGGCATAATGTCTGCAACTTACTCTTAAACAGAAAAAATTGCATATATACACACACATCACGTGTGTGGAGAGAAAAAGGGAAAAGGACAACACAAACGTAGTAAAATGTTAACATCTGAGCAATCTAGGTGAAGGACGTTTCAAAAAGTTTATGCTACTCTTGTAACCTTTCTGTAAATCTAAAATTATTTCAAAATATCAAAAAAAAAATCTGTTTTTTCAATGAGATGGCACATGTAAATTGCTTAGCACAGTGAGTGCCAGGCCAGGGAAGAGCTCAATAAATACAACTCATCAACTTACTGGTGACGTGACAGTTAAGGTTAGAGACTATACAGCTTGACCGCTTGGGAAAGTTGGGAGGCCAGGAGAGGGCAGGAAGCTGCCTGCCTGAGGTCATGCAGGAGTGATGGGGGATGGCCTTCACCTCCCATGATGCCAGTAAGGGTTCTTTGCATAGCAGGTGCCAACCAAAATGTGCCCACCCTCTTCATCTCTGGAGGCAGACCTGCTATGTCCTAAGTCCTAGATTCTCCTTGTCTCCAAGGAACCCTGAGAGGGCTGGGACAGTGAGCCAACATTAGTAGGCACAAACTGGGCCCAGCCTGGACAGAAACATTGAGCAAATTCTCAGGGAACAACACTCATTCACTCATTCATTCATTCATTTCACACCTACTTCCTAGCAGTTAGGTGATGCCAGGCCCTGCCTGCCTTCATAGTGTCTCCAGAATGGACGGGAGTCAGGCATTAAGCAAACGATCCCTGTGGAATGCATCAGAGTTATTCGAGAACGTGGGTCTGAAGCATGAGCGGGCGCTAACCAAGGAGAGGCGTAAAGGCGCATGTGGCTGAGGAACAGCATGTCCAGAGGCCCTCAGGTGAGAGGCATGCGGGTGCCTTAGGGATGAAGCTCCACGGGCAGTTGGGGCAGTGGGGGCACTTGGCCTCCTAGTGAGGTCAGGGTGGCGCTCCCAGGAGGAGCATCTGTTCCTCCCCCAGTCAGGAAATAGTAGGGACTCAACAGCATTTACTGAAGCAGCAAAGGAGGCACACCAGCCTCCCAGACATCTGGTGTCATTTCCTCCCTCCACCTGTTCCCTCCCTCCTTGGGGGCGAGGGTACTGAACAGTGGCTGGCCGAGCAACTCCAAGGAGCTGCCCCCTCTGCCCATGGTGCCAGCTCCCGCCAGGTGGGAGGGGGGAAAGGTAGAGGCAGAAGGTCCGGCTGGGTGCCCGGTAGAGAGCCTCAGGGCAGGACCCCCAGCGGGATACCAGAGAGGCCGCCCGACCGGGGTGTGCTGAGTTGACCAGAAGGGAGTGCTGGGACATACCAGGCTGCTGAGTTGTCCCGGCCAGGAGCTTGCCACTGAGCTCAGTGATTATAAATAACCCACCCGGTGCCTGGGCCTGCACCAAAGAGACCAGGGAGGCTCCCAGAGAGACAGCTGGAGCCAGGCCCCTGCGTCTTTGCCCCTTTCGAGTGGCCCCGACCCCAGGGCCCCGGCCCAGAGGAAGGAGCTGCCCACGGAGAGGCTGGTAAATGAAGGAACACAGATTTCCCTGCCCGCATCTCATCACCTCCAGAGCCGGTGGGGAAAGAGGGCTCTCTCCTTACCTGCCACCCTTAGACCTAAGAGCCCCTGGCTGAGCCTGAGGAATGCTGGTCCAGGTCCCAGGTCCCTGGAGGGGGCAGCCGCGGCCCCTCGCCTCCCCCACCCCCCGACAGCCCCCGGAGAACTCACACCACCAGGTAGGTCAGGATGGAGACCTGCAGCAGCCGGTAGAGCAGGCCCACCTTCTTGTTCTTGGCGATGACATATTTCTCGGTCTTGTAGTCCAACAGCGACTGGGAGAGCTCCTTGCAGCCCGCCTGCCCCATGGCGCTGCCTCACCTGCGCCTGCGGCCCGGGCCTCCGCTCGGGTGCCGCATGGGAGTTGCCTCTCGCCGCTGCTCCCCGCGGTTTCTAGGAGGCTCGGCACTGCGGTTCCCGAGGGCGCGACTCCAAGCAGCGGGGTCGCCGGCCGGGCGTGCAGGGCGAGGAGCGCGCGGGGGCACCGGCCGCTGCGGGCGAGGCTGCGGAAGCCGCGGCCGGGGCCCGGGGGTGGGGGTGGGGTAGGGGTGGGAATGGGGACGGGGGCGGCGCCGGGCCGCGACCTTGCTGCCACCTCGCCTTCTTCCTCCTCTGCTGACGGCGACACCCCAACCATCTGCCGGGTCACCGGCCGGCGAGGGCACTCCTGAGGCGCAAGACCGCACGTGCGGCGCAGGAAATCGGAAATCCGGCGCTGCAGGGGCGAGGAGAGGAGAGTAGGCAGGGCTGCTTTTCAAACCCACCTTTCTCTACTCCCAAAGAAATCCCAGGGGGCGTTGAATAGATGGAATAGATAGGGAAACTGAGGCCAGGGGAGGAGGGACCTACAGCGCAGGAAGTGAGGAGGGGTTGAAAAAAAGTTGGAGGCAAACACACCAGGTTTCTTGATTTTTCCTGCTCTCTGGGGAACCTTGATTCTCACCACTCAGGCTGAAAACACTGAAGACAGGCCCGACCCACGGCTCCTGTGTCCTCTGTGTTTAAGTGGGTGTTCCTACTGCAGCAGCTGCCTCTCTTTTAAAACCCCAGTTCCCAGGGGATCAGTTGGCAAGCAGGCCCCAGCCAGCGCCCACAGCATGAACTCCCCACCACACCTAGGACAGATGGATGGGGTGGGGGTGTGGAGATGCAGGCAACCAGGACCTAGGATCATAAAATATGCCAGGGGGGTGTTCAGACCAACTGTTTGAAAGGTCCCCAAAACAAGAGATGGGCCTAGTCTAGGGTGCTAACCCTGCACCCCTCTTCACAACAGGTGAAATGAAATGAGAGGGTGTGAGCGCCGGGATGAAGGAGGGCATGTCCGAGATCAGTTTTAGAAGTTACGACAGCCACGGAGAGGCAGGTCCCTGGGCGAGCTATGTGTGCCCCCCCCACCCCCTCCCTTGAGCTAACACAGTACGCCCACTCACTTTCTACATCCTGCCACCTGACCAGAAACAGTTTGGCTCCTCTATCTACCCTGGCCTTTCATATACCTGTGAGAAGTTCCCTTCCCTGAACCACAGGCTGCAGGAGTTGGAAGGATCCCGAAAGCTCACCAAATGTGCTTCTAAAAGTAAAAACTACCGGGGCACCTGGTGGCTCAGTGGGTTAAGCATCTGACTCTTGATTTGGGCTCAGGTCATGATCTTGACGTTCGTGAGATGGAGCCCCACGTAGGGCTCTGTGTTGACCCAAGCACGAGACCTGCTTGGGATTCTATGTTTCCCTCTCTCTCTCTGCCCCTCCTTCCTAGGTTCCCCACCCCAGTCACTTTCTGTTCCATTATTACCCCTTCTTATTCCCTGAAAGCACTTGTCATTCTTGGATAGGACCTTGCTTACTTATTGACTGTGTCCCCCACTAAGACCAGAAAGCTCCTGGAGGATGGGGACCTTGCCTTTGACATCTTTGTATCGTATGCCTACTGCTGTATCTGCCATATATTAGTTCAATATATATATATGTTGAGTGAGTGAACAAAATCAGGCCTGGTTTTTTTAAATAGGGAGGAAATTTGGAGCTGCCACCCTGTCCCAGTCATGACTAAGGATTTTAGAAGCTGATGTCATCCTGGGGGGGAGGCTTGGGAATTGTCACCAGACCTCCCTTCCACTCTCCTACAGGCCTCTTCCTCAGCCCTCCTCTCACATGGATCTCCAGTACTCAGGGGAGAGGCAGCCTCAATGGAGTGACACCACATCTGTGAAGATTCCCATTAACCTGAGCCCACGAGGAGGCCTTTCAAGACCTCAAGATCTGGCCTGAAGAGTTCGAGGCTGGAAAGCATCACCCCCACAGAGCCCCCTCACCCTTGCATAAGCCGCATATAGGATGTGCCCCACTGGGTCTCTCCCCCCAACAAAGGGAGTTCCAGGCTTTGTGGCATGGCCTGCATGTTCTCCTGAGAGATCCTAGAGGCCACAGCCTTCATTTTGCAGGTTGGGTCACTGAGGCCCCAGGTCACAGGGCACAGCCGAGCACTAGCTCCAGTCCAGTGCACTCTCCCCTGTTCTCGCTTTACCGAGTACCTACTGTGTGCTGCGGCAGAGGCTGAAATGCAAGGCTCCCTGCCCTCTGTGGCTCATATAACTGCCACTCTAGACCCTTGTAGAAAAGGGTCTCTGCACTTATTTGCCCACCAGTGTGGGCAGCCCCTCTCGAACCACCCCATGACTCAGCCAAGACCAGGCTGCAGTTTCTGACACAACTATCCTAAAGCTTTAGGGACCACATGAGGGAAGACTGAAGGGGAAAGGGCCACTCTCGGGGCTGGGCCAGACCCTTCCTGTGGATTCCCTTATGGCGCAGCTCCTTAAGACTGCTAGATCCAGACCCATCAGTGGGTCATGGTATCAATTTACAGGGTTACAACCAAGCACATTCAAAAAGAGAGAGAGAGAGAGACATTTCAAGAGTTGAAGAGTTCAAGAGCAAAAGCAAAAATAAGAGCGAAAATACCAGTGTAGGGTAGGTATAGTTTTCATGAAACTTTTGTTTTTAGTATGAGTGTGTCCATGTGATGTGGAATGTATTTCTTCCTGGGGCTCAGGGTCACAACACTGTGAAAAATGCTTCTAGAAAGCTGCAAACCCAAGTATCTGCCATCTACCTCCATATGGGGGAGGCCAGCTCACCATTCCCACCAGTTCAGCCAAACACCCAATATACCCAAGGCGGGAGAAGGGGCCTATGCACTTTACATCTCCGTCATTCAAATTCTAAGTCAGGGATGTTTCCAGATCCAAGATGAATTCTCCACTTGAAAGAAAATTGCCTACTGCTTTTGATTGATAGTTTTTCCAGCTTCTACCTAACCCTATCTCGTCTTACAAGCCCCAAGGCACCCTGCTTATCGTCACCATTACCAGATGTCTTAGCACTCACTACTTGCCGAGCACTCTTCTAAATGCACTATGTGTGTGGGCTCACTTAATCATCACCACCCTAACCACCTATGTGGTTGGTACAATCATTATCTTTATTTTTCCCTAAGAGGCTAGATGAGTCTACGAGTAAGCATCTGAGCCAGAATTTGAATCCAGGTGATCTGGCTCTCCAACCCCAGCGGTCATCTCCATTTGTCACCATGAGCACAGTGCTTTACAGTTTCCACATCAACTCACTTGACTCATTCTGTGAACCCAGCCAGAGAGGTAGCTGTCAATCCCATTACACATTTGATGGAACAAGGTCCCAGGTCACCTAAAAAGCTAAAATTAGTCCTAGGTCTCCCAGCCATCCACTCAGGGCTCAGCCCTCTGGAACTGTGGCTTCCTCTGAATGACCTTTAATGTGTAGCTCACACGTTTGCCCTGCTGCTGTGGAGGGAAGCCACTGCCAAGGCCCAGAAGTATAGAGCTCCGCAGAGGGCAATGGATTCTCTCATGATGCCATATTGGAGTGAGGGGTCCGTCAAGAGAATGGGCACCTTCTGCAGGAGCTCCCACTGCTGCGGGGGGTGGAGCGCATTCTGGCATGCCAAGAACTGACCACGTACCTTGAAACTTCACTTCCTGGGTCAGGGGTCAGGGGTGAATGGCCTGTCTTCAAAGTAGTGAAAACCCCTCCCTGGCTCACCACATCCCTTCCCTCCCCTCTCCCAAAGACGTCTACATGATGCTTCATTATAATGAGTGTTGGCAGTGAGTGAACCATTCTCATCTGGTTCACAAGACTTTGTCCAGCTGAAAGAGTTAAGGCACCAGCAGTAAAGTGATAGGGAATTATAAGATGAATTTTTCTTTTTTTTTTTTTTTGGAAAATGAATTTCTAAAGGGCTTTTTTTTTTTTTTTCTTTTTATATCATCTCACTTGCTCCTAAGACTTGCCAACATTTTAAGCTTATTGTTCTGTGTGGTTTGGACCCCCTGCTGTGGCCATCTTGGTCTCCTCCGGGTCCTGGGATAATTTCTAGTTAAAAACATGACGGATCCTCAAATGTTGAAGTTGACACAGACAGAGCCCTCACATGTCTCCCCCAAAGAAATGTGCTGGACTCTTTATTTAAGGGGAAACAGACCCTCATGATTCTGACTCCAACCTTTTCTCTATACCATTCTCTCTTCTTTCTCCCACAAATTTTGTAGATCATAAGGGAGGGGGTATGGTGCAATAGAGTGGGCCCTGGAGGCAGGAGAATTATAAGGACATCACCCCTTTATAATCTTTTTTTCAAATGTTTAGTATCTTTGAGAGAGAGAGAATGAGACAGAGCATGAGCAGGGGAGGGGCAAGGAGAGAAGGGGCCACAGAATCTGAAGCAGGCTCCATGCTGTCAGCACAGAGCCCAACATAGGGCTCAAACTCACAGTGCAGAGCCTGACGTGAGGATCGAACTCACAAACTGTGAGAGCATGACCTGAGCCGAAGTCAAACGCTTAGCCGATTGAGCCAATCCAGGTGCCCCAGAAATCACCCCTTTAATCAAGAAAAACTCCCAATTTCTAGGAGATGAGGAGCTTCCAAGAGGGAAACCACTCTGCCTGCAGGTGGGTGGCTCCACAGGAGTAGCCAATAGCATCACTGCGTTTCCATCAGAGGCTTGGAGGTAGCACTTGGTCACCCTGTGGCCTCAGAAGACATACTTTTCCCTATAGCCCTAGCAAGGGTGGAAATTCCCCTAGGTACTAAAGCTTTCCCTTTAGCCCAAGGAGGCCAACAAAAACTGTTCTCCAAAACATTAAAGGAAGACAAAAAGAAATTTAAAAACCACAAATTCCATATAATAATATGGTTCTTGCAGCAGAGGTTCAGATATTACTTACACACAGCGAATGTGTTTCTATTTCCCACCCCTAAGAGAGGAGGGTTCATGCAAGGCCTAGAGGTAGATTTGAGTCTGTGCTGGGGCACAAGAGGAGGTCACCACAACATAAGGCCTTAGAGGGCCATAGGCAGACCTGGGTTTCATTCTGAGTCCTGAGTATCCTGGATGGCCCAGAAGGGACAAGAGTGGGAAAGGTTTCACAATAAGAGTGGGTGTGGGAAGGGTTTCACAATAAAAGACCTTGCAAAGTAATTTGTCCTTTAGCTTTTCTTTTCCTCCGAAAGTCCTTCTATGATAAACACATTCCATTAATAGACATTACTGGTCCATTTAAGAAATAGCAGATGCATTATTAATGCCATTTCAGTACAGTCAACAGGAAAAGGTGGCTCCTCTCTGTGGGAAGCATTTCTGAGTCCATCAGTGGCTTGTGTGACCCATCTTAATTGATGGGTTGTTATTCATTACTTAGTTCTCAAAATGCAACCTGGGGAAAAACTCTACGGAGATATCAAGTACTTAAAAAGGGCAGAGTCAAGTGATGGTCTGCCGAGCACTAAAAAGGCTAAAGATTCACGCAAGTCAACCAAACCCTCAGAGTAGCGACATCTCTCACAAGGTGTGCCTTAGGGCAATCTCATCTTTTCCTTCCTCCTGCTCCCTGCACTGCTTTCTCCCATGACCTTCGCAAATTCCTCACAGCCATCCCTTCCACTCCCCTCCACTCTCCAGTTCACATAACTGAGGTAGTAATGAAATGAGAACGTGCAGGAAATCCTCGTGTGAAAAATACACCGTGAGTAGTTGTGCTTCACGTAGTTCCTGTACACAATTCTTCCTTAGGTGATTCTTGATCATACTTTCTGTCCCCGCCTGCCTTTCCAGCTCACACGCCACATCATGCACACTCAGCTTCAGCCGAATTGGCTCACATGCTTTACCACATCTGTCATTTTCCAAGCTCTGTGCCTTTGCCACGGCTGGTCTCCCCTCAGTCCTCCATGGCTTCAAGGCTCACCTTACAGGGGTCTGTCTCCTTCATGAAGGCTTCCAGGACCCCCTCTCCTTCCCTAAATACCCAAAGGACAAGATCTGTACGATTTAGGCGGTTACCATTGGATACATATCTGTCATATAGGACTATGAGTGCAGGAAAGGGATTTACCTTACTTTGTACCACGGGGCCTTCATCGAGTAGGTGGTCACGGAGGCTTGCAGAATAAGAGATGGGGGAGGGGGACAGAAAGGAAGGAAGGAAGAAACGGAGGGAGGGAGGATGGACTGATTCCTGATCACCATGCCTCTGGCCATTAGCCGGCATATTTGAAGCGTCTGAGGACAGAGTGACTAAGCCTGTGCATATTCATAGAAGATTTCAGAGATAATTCTGCCAGAGCATTAAGTTAAATATGTCTCCTGAAGCAACTTCTAGGTCACCAAGGCTCCAAGTCTGTGCTAAGGCCTATCCGTTGACAGAAGTGTAATCAGATGAACACATTTGATCTCATAATTAGCATCTCCCAGGGGGCGACCCTTGCATGAAAATCATCTGGAGGGTTTGCCAAAAAAGCAGATTTTTTCAGGCCCAAGCTGGGCCAGAGCATCACAGCCCTTAGTGGGCAAGGCCAAGGTACCTGAAGAGCTGAGCCACCTGCAACTGTTGTGCCAGCAAACTCTGAAAACCGCCACTCCGCCCCGGGCTGTCAGCTCCGTCTTGCCAAGCTGACAGGAAGCTTTTGTGGGAAAAAAACCATTCGATTTGGAGATCCAAAAATCTGCTGTTGTTCCAACAGCTCTGCTATAACTAGACCTGTGGGGTTGTTTCTTCCTTCAGAAAACAGAGCTAAAACTCTCTGGAATGATCATTAAGATTAGCTGCAAAAGTACAAAGCCCAGGGTAGGACACTGCTTTTTTTTTTTCTTTAAGTTTATTTATTTATTTGGAGAGACAAAAGACCCAAGCAGGGGAGGGGGAGGGAGAGAGAGAGGGGGAGGGAGAGAGAGAGAGAGGGGGAGGGAGAGAGAGAGAGAGAGAGAGAGAGAGAGAGAGAGAGGCGGGGAGAGAGAGAATCCCAAGCAGGCTTCATGCTGTCAGCACAAAACCTGATGCAGGGCTTGAACTTACAACCTGTGAGATCATGACCTGAGCCAAAATCAAGAGTCAGACACTTACCAACTGAGCCACCTGGGTGCCCCTAGGACACTGCGTTTATTAAATGCACCAGAACATATGAAGTAGGAGGTCTCTATATGTTACATTTTTTTTTTTACCACTCTTTAACTGAAATGTAACATTTCCTTTAATTATGAATGTAGGCAACAAAACATGGCCATGTTAGCAGTATCTGTATCTTCACACCAATAGAAATTACAGATATTTTCCCACATTACAGTTATTGCAGATATCTCAAAATACATTTTAAGCTCACCACTACTTTAAAAGATGGGTAGGGGGCGCCTGGGTGGCGCAGTCGGTTAAGCGTCCGACTTCAGCCAGGTCACGATCTTGCGGTCCGTGAGTTCGAGCCCCGCGTCAGGCTCTGGGCTGATGGCTCAGAGCCTGGAGCCTGTTTCCGATTCTGTGTCTCCCTCTCTCTCTGCCCCTCCCCCGTTCATGCTCTGTCTCTCTCTGTCCCAAAAATAAATAAATGTTGAAAAAAAAAAAAATTTAAAAGATGGGTAGTTAACGGGTGCCTGGGTGACCCAGTCAGTTAAATGTCTGACATCAGCTCAGGTCATGATCTCACGGTTTGGGAGTTTGAGCCCCGTGTCACACTCTGTGCTGACAGCTCAGAGCCTAGATCCTGCTTCGGATTCTGTGTGTCCCTCTCTCTCTCTGCTCCTCCCCTGCTTGCACTCTGTCTCTTTCTCTCTCTCGAAAATAAACGTTAAAAAATAAATAAAAGAAGGGTAGTTATTAGACATGTTGCTTTAAAAAAGAAGCACATGAGTCTCCATAAGAACTTTTCAATATTCTGATTATTGTATTTCAATATAATTGGTTCTTTGTAAACTTTTTTTTTAATTTTTTTAAAAAAGAGAGACAGACAGAGCATGAGCCGGTGAGGGGCAAAGAAAGAGGGAGACACAGAATCGGAAGCAGTTTCCAGGCTCTGAGCTGTCAGCACAGAGCCCAGCACGGGACTCAAACCATGAAGTACAAGATCATGACCCTATAGGCTAAGTCGGACGGACTCTTAACCGACTGAGCCACCCAGGTGCCCCTGTAAACTTTTATTTTTATGTACTTGAAAACAGCTGATGGATGGACAGATGGGAAAATATGTGATAAAGCAAGCATAGTATAAAATGTTAATGGAAGAAACTAGATGGTGGGAAGACAGCTGTTCGCAATTGCAGAATTCAACTTTTCATAATACAATGTTGGGAGAAATCTGAAAAGGGGTGCCTAGGTTTCACCAGACCACCAGAGGGGTTTATGGCCTAGGAAAAAAGTTGGAAACCCCTGACCTAGTGGTACTAGTGTTCTTTACTAGCTAGCCAGTCTTCACTCACTCACTAGGTGAGTTCTTCATCATTGGACAAAGGACCCCAAGCCCCAGTGTAGAATTCCAGGAGTTAGGCTGGTAGCCTTTTCCTAGACTAGGAAATCTCAAAGTTTTGCAGAATCAAAGTGGGTCAGTGGTGTTTTCTCCCACCTCAGCCTTTCAACCTTAATCTTACACCTCACTCACAGCTCTGAAGAGAGAAAAGATTACCCCAAAGTAGGACACTAGTCAAATCCCAGAAACCAAAGCCAAGATCACGAGAACATCTGCCGGCACACCAGGCAGGGCAAGTCCGGGCCCCTTTCCCAGGCCCTAGACAGAAGAGAAGACATTCCCAGAGACACGTCTTCAATCACCAGCTACTCGCCCCCCAACTCTGCCCTCAGGACTGCAACTGGCTATGGGGTCCCAGAACTTCTTTCAGGGAGGAGGGAGGGGGAGGAACAGAGCCTCCAACTGGCTCTCCTGGACATTGGAACCATGGTCCTGGCTCCTTTGTGGTACTTGGGAAGAGTTCCTCTTTCAGACAGACCACCAGGAAGGACTAGTGCTTCCTGATGCCCACCGGTAAATCTGCACAACTCAGTTCTCCCATTTCTGGAGGTCACACTGCTCCAATTCTATCTGAGTCAAAGCATCCTTACTCACCCAGAGGCTCCAAAGTTCAGAGGGAGAAACACACCTCTTACTTCTATCCCAGAAGATGGTGCAGTCCAGAGGAGCTAATGAGAAGGAACCAGGGCCACATTTGAACTGGACAAGAAAGTAAAGCACAGAGGGCACAAAAAAGTCATCTTTTTTGTGGTTGTTGTTGTTGTTTACTTATTTTTGAGAGAGAGAGACAGGCAGGGGCAGAGAGTGGGTGGACAGAGGAGCCGAAGTGGGCTCTACACTGACAGCAGAGAGCCTGATGCAGGGCTCAAGCCCAGGAACCGCGAGATCATGACCTGAGCCGAAGTCAGATGCTTAACCGATTTAGCCCCGGGCGTCCCCCCCAAAAAAAGTCTTCTTATTTCATGGGAAAGTACATGGTCTTGCCAACAAAGTAAGGTAAACTAAAGCTATGATTATATATCCATTAAGCAAATAAGTCAAGTAAAAACAGAGATCCCAGGACATGTTCATGCTGCTGATAACCATGTAACATGGCTCAGTCCTTCTGGAAAGCTATTTGGCAACATATAGCAATTACAAAAATGTCTTTAATTCCACTTTTGGAAAAGTTGAAAGGGTCTCTTTACAGTTTATACTGTAAAGAGCTCTGCACAGTTATTAATTCCCCAAAGACATACTAGACCAAGGTGTCACTTCTCCCCATCCCCTCCACCTACATTTGTCAGCAGCATTTTTTTCTCTGACACTGGTTCCTTGAAAATGGTCACAAATTCTCACAAATGGCAAAATATATGATTCTATTTATGTAAAAGAAAACAGGGGCGCCTGGGTGGCTCAGTCAGTTAGGCATCCAACTTTGCCTCAGGTCACTATCTCACAGTTCATGGTTCGAGCCCCACATCAGGCTCTGTGCTCAGAGCCTGGAGCCTGCATTGGATTCTGTGTCTCCCTCTCTGTCCCTGCCCCCTTGTGCTCTGTCTCTCCCAAAAATAAACATTAAAAAAATTTATATAATGCTATTTTAAAAAAAAAAAAGGAAAACAAAGCAAAACCCCAAAACTATGTACTATATACGTATTTATGTGAATATTTACAAATGCACAGGATAAAGCCTGGAAGGATGTACACCACACCAGTTCACCTCAGCTTCTAAGGAGGGCCACAGGGTGGGGCAGGGTGTGACAAAGGCAGTTTTTCACTTTTCACTATGATCTTACTGTGAGAGTGTTATTAGTTATGTACTTTCCAAAATATACTTCCACTAATCAAAGTCAAGTTAACTGAACTTGGAAATTGTCTATTTAGGTGCGTCCAGCTACTTCCTGACCTCTGATACTAGAACTACTCTTCCTAAAGTGATTAAATGTTTCCCTTGATTCCATTTAATAAATCTGTTTTGTTTTGTTTTTTTAATTTTTTTTAAGGTTTATTTATTTTTGAGAGACAGAGAGAGACAGAGCATGAGCAGGGGAGGGGCACAGAGAGAAAGGGAGACACAGAATCCGAAGCAGGCTCCAGGCTCTGAGCTGTCAGCACAGAGCCCGCTGTTGGGCTCGAATTCAGACAGCAAGATTATGACCTGAGCCGAAGTAGGAGGCTTAACCAACTGAGCCACCCAGACGCCCCACTAAATCTGTTGTGAAAATAATGGTAGGGGTGGCTGGTTGGCTCAGTCGGTGGGTGGAGCATGCAACTACTGATCTTGTGGTTGTGAGTTCAGGCCCCACGTGGGGTGTAGAGATTTCTTAAAAATAAAATCTTAAAAAAAAAAAATGGTAAAATTCTGGCACTATTACAAGGCTTACCATTACTAATTATAGCTAGGAGACCCCAAAATACCTATATCCCTAAAATAGCTAATTTCCCTTCCTATAAGGGTACAGAAAATGTGCATAGACCTTTCACTATATACGGATAATGTAAGACTGCTGAGCTTTGCCATATGAAGCATCCTTTCTCAAAATTTAATTAGGCCTAACAAGCTTGCCAGATTAAGGTTTTCACATCTGCTTGATGTCATGCCTTCTTCAACAACCAAAGTTCAGATGTTTTCAGAAGAGAAAAAGGTTATTTGAATCTGTGCTCACTAGGTGTTAACGGGGGAAATGAAAACAGAGAAATCACAAGGGGCATTTTCCCCATGCTAGTGTCAAGCTGACTCCATCTTGATCCTTATCTGGTCAAGACAGCGGCCATAACCCATTGTCCTTGTATCTATACAAGCTTTGGCACTTCCTGTTCTCAGGAGGAGGAGGATGAACGGGAAATGGAAAATGCCTGGCACTAGAAAAGCATCTTTTAGAATAAAGGCCTTGGCCCAAGCTATAGCAGATGAATTTGTAAAATCTAATCATGTCTCTGTTTATAATAGTCCTTTCCCTTCTCAGACTGGTCCCTTACACAGTCTCTTGACTACAATTGCATTGGTTTAACTCCAATCAGATCAGCACAGCTCAGTCAATAGCTCATAGGTGGTCAATATAAGGTTTGACTGTTATAATGGGAGTAGGATCTTATTTGTAATAATAATTTTTTTTAAATTTTTTCTTAACGTTTATTTATTTTTGGGACAGAGAGAGACAGAGCATGAACAGGGGAGGGGCAGAGAGAGAGGGAGACCCAGAATTGGAAACAGGCTCCAGGCTCTGAGCCATCAGCCCAGAGTCTGACGCGGGGCTCGAACTCACGGACCGCGAGATCGTGACCTTGCTGAAGTCGGACGCTTAACCGACTGCGCCACCCAGGCGCCCCAACGTTTATTTATTTTTGGGACAGAGAGACACAGAGCATGAACAGGGGAGGGGCAGAGAGAGAGGGAGACACAGAATCTGAAACAGGCTCCAGGCTCTGAGCTGTCAGCACAGAGCCCGATGCGGGGCTCGAACTCACGGACCGTGAGATCATGACCTGAGCCGAAGTCGGATGCTTAACCGACTGAGCCACCCAGGCGCCCCATAATAATAATTTTTTAAAAAAATATAAATCCAAGGGCTGCAAATCACCTAAAACACTGCAAACTTGGACATAACTCCTGGATCCAACAATAGGAAAATATCTAAGCAAACTTACTTCTTTCTTTGCCTTCAAAGGCAAATCCTCTGAAGTAACTCAAGAAATGTAAAGAGGGAAGAAGTCCACAGTAGCATTGGAAACGGAGAATGATACAATAAAGGAACCAAAAATATGAAGGAATTCCTGGAAGAAGTGATGCAGATGGAATCAGATCAGCAGAAAAGCTGATCACGCTAAAGAGCCAGTGATTTAACACAGGTAACATAAGAGGCTCCATGAGAAGTGGATGGGTTCTCCAACCAAGCCCCAGAAATTGCCAAAGGCAGAGTGGCAGGGAGTGAGACCATGAGCAGGCTGTGAGGCAGACAGTGGAGGGTACACACAGCAATCCCATTAACATCAGGCAAAGTTAACTTCCCAGAGCTCTACAAGTTCTAGTCAAAGAAATAAGGGTGAAAAAGAGTACAAATACAAGAAAGACTCCACATCACCATTATTTCTTTTTTTTAACATTTATTTATTTTTGAGAGAGAGAGCACACGCATGAGTGGAGGAGGGGCACAGAGAGAGGGGGACAGAGTATCTGAAGCAGGCTCTAGGCTCCGAGATGTCAGCACGGAGCCTGATGTGGGGCTCAAACTCGTAAACCGCGAGACCATGACCTGAGCCAAAGTTGGACACTTAACTGACTGAGTCACCCAGGCGTCCCCCAAATCACCATTATTTCCAGACAGGATTTTCTCCTTTGAAAATCCAAGAGAATCAACTAAAAAGCTATTTAAAAAAAACAGAGTTCAGTAAGATGGCCAGATAAGATATTCAAAAGAACAAATTTTCTAAATACAAGGTCTATAATCAGCCAGGGGAAAAAGACATTTTTCACAGTAGCAATAAAAAATATAATATAGGGGAGCCTGGGCGGCTGTCAGTTAAGCCTCTGACTCTTGGCTCATGTCCTGATCTCACAGTTGGGAATTCAAGTCCTACATCGGGCTCTGTGCTGACAGTGCAGAGCCTGCTTGGGATTTTCTCTCTCTCTCTCTGTCTCTGTCTCTGTCTCTCTGCCCCTCCACTGCTGGCATGTGTGCACATGCGCTCTCTCTCTCTCTCAAAAATAAACTTAAAAAAAACAACAATACAGCTGGAAATAAAAGTCTTCATAAATTAAGATCTCTGAAAGAAATTATAAAACCTTGCTGCAGGGTGTTTTCAAAAATCTCAGCGAGTGGAGAAATGTCTTATTTCTGAGTAAGAATATAATGCGGTAAAGAAAGCAGTTCTCAACGTAATCTGTACATTTATTTTTTTTTTTAATTTTTTTTTAACGTTTATTTATTTTTGAGAGAGAGAGAGAGACAGAGCATGAACGGGGGAGGGTCAGAGAGAGGGAGACGCAGAATCTGAAACAGGCTCCAGGCTCTGAGCTGTCAGCACAGAGCCCGACGCAGGGCTCGAACCGACGGACCGCGAGATCGTGACCTGAGCTGAAGTCGGACGCTCAACCGACTGAGCCACCCAGGTGCCCCAACCTAATCTGTACATTTAAATTAAAACCTCAAAGGTTTTCTTTTAGGAATCTGAAACACTGATATTAAGAATTATCTGAAAGAATAGAAGGAGTCATTTTTCTTAAGAATGAAAATGTCCTATCAGGTATCACAGTTTACTGCAAAGTTATAATGAAAACTGGTATCAAAAACAGAATCCCATTTTCCACAATGATCAGGTTGGCAAAATAGTGAAAATGTGATGATGCCCAGCTGGTGGCAATGGACACGGTGGCACTTTGATATTCTCTGAGTGGGGGTGTCAACTGGTAGAAACCTTTTGGAGGTTGTCATCATCAAAAACAACTGAATTGAAGTGTAGCTGACAATGTTATATTCGTTTCAGGCGTACGACGGTGATTCAACAACTCTACATGTTCTGCTGTGCTCACCACAAGTGTAGCTACCGTGTGTCACCATACAGTGCTGTCACAATGCCACTGGTTACAATCCCCGTTCTGTACCTTTCGTTCCCATGACTTATTTCGTCTATCAAAATTTTAAATGCACGTCATCTCGGAGCCAGTGATTGTGCTAGGAACTTACCCATCGACATACCTGAAAAGCACACCAGGGAGGATACGTGTTTAGAGATGTTCATCACACCTTTTCTTTGTAATAAAAAGAAGGAAAGAAATAGAAACCACCTGAATATCCACTTGTAGGGATCTGTTAGGTAAATACAATGCAGTGTATCATGGAACTGTTAAAAAGGATGGGGTAGATCTGCAGAGGTTGCTACCAAAAGATGCCTAAAATCCATTAGATGAAAAAGTAGGAGGGAGAACAATCTATACAATCTAATTCCTATATCCATACATGGATATGCATATGCTGGTATATGCAGAGGAATATTTTTAAAGAATATCTAAAAACGTATTAACAGTGGTTGCTTTTGGAAAGAGATTGGAGGTGGAGAGGAGAGGGAGACTAACTTTTTATTTTTTAGATACCTTTGTGCTGTTTAGAATTTATCGTTTGCATAATGCTAAAAAGTGTTCAATTGTGGTACTGGTACGGGAACAAACAGATCAGTGAAACAAAATTAAATTTCCAGAATTTATATGCATTCATAGGAATTTCACGAGTAGTAACAGCAGAATTTTAACTTATTAATGGACATTTCATTAAATGACATAGAGACAGCTGTTATTCACTGGAAATAATATAGTTAGACTCAAGGTCAACAGGAAAACAGAAACCACTCTAGATATTTCAAGCAGAAAGGGATTTACTAATGAGAGTTGTGTTTCAAATCTGTTGGGAGAGCTGGGAGATAAAAACGGGAGAGTTGGTATCACCCAGAGGTCGGGAGTTGCAGGGAGGGGCCGTGCAGTCGCACTGCCGCTCAGGGGTCTGCACTCACCTGCCTCCACCACTGCTGCCGCAACCAAAAGAAAGACCTCCTATCTTTCCACCTTCCACTCTCATTCAAGTGCCTCTCACTGGCAAAATCGAAATTAGAAACCCACCTCAAAGGAGTCTGGGAGATGTTTGAAGCCTTTTAGCCCCTGCGAAATGGGAGAGCGTGAATAAGCAAAAAGGAGGTGGTTATTTCAGTTAATGGTGCTGTGAAAGTTCGTTATGCTTCTGGGAGAAAAAACAAAACAAAACAAAAAGCAAAACTCAGTCCCTAATTTGCACTTTATACACACACACATTTCAGAAAAAATTAAAAATTAAAAAAATAACGAAAGCATCTGAATTAGATCAAGAAGACAAGGATATCTTTCTACATTATATACTGATACACCATTTAATTTATTGCAATGACTTTTATGATCCATGAAAACAAAGACTGTTCCATTGCAGGGTTAAAAGTGGGGAGATGGGGCCAAGTTTTGACAGCAAGGGATGTAAAAATAAAATAAGATACTAAGAGCGAAGCCAGCCTGTAACTAGGCCCTCATCTCTGTGCCCCCAACTCCCAGGCCAGGTTCCATCTCCTCCTGTGGAAGAATGCTCTCTCCTGGTGACAGTATTTGCCAAGGAACAGAAGTCTCCCTGAGCAATTCACTGAGCAGGAAGCTGGGTAAGGATTAGCACGGTGCATTAAATAGATGTATTCATACATACAACAGAAATGAAATTACAGAACAGTCTTGCTTTTCTCCTCACCTTCTAGTTCCTGTTTTGGTGACCTCTGTTTTTCTACTTTTTACATTTGTTCCAGGCGTGCTTTTTTTGTGTTCTGATTTGAAGTAATAGGCCACATCTTAGGATCTTGAAAATGCCAGGATCTTTTGACCACTGTCCCCCAAGATGTACTTTGTAGAACACTATGTTGGGAGACATCAATGGAAACGCCAAGAGAAAAGTATTCTTAGGCAAATAAGGTTGGAAATTGCTATACCTCCTCTTGGAGAAAAAAAAAATATCACAAAGTATATTTCTGTATTAAAGGCACTTCTTTAAAGGAAAATTTAATTTTATTTAATTTCAAATGTTTCCCAAGTTTATTTTCTGCACAATACACAGACACTCTGGGGACAGTGTATGGTTAAAAAACAATGTTCCATTAACAATTTGTTAGATTCTGCTCTAGATCATCTTAAAAAAAAAAAAAAAAAAAAAAAGTAACGACACCAAGTCTCTAGAACTTGAAGGACTAGCTGATGTTCTCTCCCAATGGATGAGGAAGCTGGTCCTAATTTTCTTCTGTGAGCAGATTCTCTGATTTCAGCGAGGCCTTCCGTGTGCTGTCCAAGTTCAGATGCTGGTATTTTCTTTTAAAAAAGCCAAACTAAAACAAAGGAGGGGAAGTCCCATTATAGGCCTAAGATACCCATCTGTTTTAGAAAACCGTCATCTAGTTCTCTAGAACTTCTCACACCTCCTCTGAATTTCTCCCTGATAATCCGATCCTTCAAGATCAGTCTTAAAATGCTACCTTTCCACAAGCCTTTTCATTCTCCAGTCAGAAGTGATTTTCCACCTTCCTCTGAAACCCCAAACCTCCTTAACCTTTTTTTTAAAATTTGAGTGACAGAGCATGTTTGAGTAGAGAAGAAACAGAGGAAAGAGAAAGAGAAAGAGAAAGAGAAAAAGAGAGAGAGACACAGAATCTCAAGCAGGCTCCAAGCTCAGTGAGGAGCCCAATGCAAGCCTTGACCCCATGACCTAGGATCATGACCTGAGCCAAAATCAAGAGTCAGGCACTTAATGGGGTGCCTGGGTGGTTCAGTCAGTTAAGTGTCCAACTTCGGCTCAGGTCATATCTTGTGGTTCACGAGTTTGAGCCCCACATCAGGCTCTGCACTGACAACTCAGAGCCTGAAGCCTACTTTGGATTCTGTGTCTCCCTCTGTCTCTCCCCCTGCCCCACCCCAGGTCACAGTCTGTCTCTCTCTCTCTCTCTCTCTCAAATAAGTAAACATTAAAAAAAAAAAAAGTCAGACACTTAACCCATTGAGCCACTCAGGTGCCCTGCTCCTTAACCTTTTTTTAACTTAACTAATTCTGCAAAATATTATAATTTTGGCTATAATGGATCTTAGTTATATAAAAATACTCAGCCTACTACAGACAGTATGGCCTCCTACAGCAAGAAATGCACAATCTAGGGGCAGCTGGCTGGTTCAGTTGGTAAAGCATGAGACTCTTGATCTCAGGGTTGTTAAGTTCAAGCCCCATGTTAGGTATAGAGATTACTTAATTATAAAAAAAAAATTGAGGAAAAAAATAAAAGGGAAACTCACAATCTACTAGGAACAGAAATAATTATAATACAGTGTGATGACTGACACCCGGAAGGGTTTCCAGAAAGTAGCTCACAGGAAAAGCACATAGCTCAGAGGATTGAGGAATCTCTGGGCTGGGTCTTAAGGGAAGAGTGTGAGCAAGGTGGGAAAGGGCATCGGGGTGGGGGGACGGCAGTATAGACAGCAAGCACACAGACACAAACCTATTTAGTTACACGTGT
This sequence comes from Puma concolor, assembly GCF_028749965.1. Lineage (NCBI taxonomy): Eukaryota > Metazoa > Chordata > Mammalia > Carnivora > Felidae > Puma > Puma concolor. The sequence continues at coordinate 13,997,295 of NC_141680.1, read as the reverse complement.
TTGGAGGAAACAGCAAGACTTAAGAGTTGAGAAGGGTAAAGGCTGGAGAGTGAGGATCTTGAAAGCAGTAAAAAAAATGTCTGAACGTTAAAACAGGGGAAGGAAAGTAAAGGATTTAAAATAGGGGAATGACCATCAAATCCGTTTTAGGAAAATCTCTGTATCTTAATACTTCACATGAGTAGAACTGACCTTGAAAAGGGTGATTATAATCACAATCAAAACCAGAAGGCCACCAGCACTGCTTATAAAGATGAGGCGCAAATACTCCTTCTCTTTCAGGAAGATGATAGTGATCTAGAACAAGATACAGAGATCATCCAATAAGTCTCCTAAAGCAGATGAGAAAAAAATTCCACATGTTATTTTAAGGAGCAAAATATGAGAACTTGGCAACATTCTGTATATTGACCAAGACTGATGACAGTAAGGGAAAAAGCTAAAGTTTCCTGATGCAGCATCTAAAATTACCTAACGAGGCTTTCAGTTTCTGGTTCCACATGTAGAGAGCGTGGTAGGTGCCACTCTGTACTAACAAGTAAAAAGCTGAACAGACTGAAAAAGCAACAACTCTTCTTGGCGCCCTAAGAGAGGGGAGGATACTTGGCAAACTGCTGCCCCCAAGATTAGCGAGACAGATAGATAAATACAGGCAGTAGAGGCTTCCCAGCGCTGGGGTAGGAAAACCCAATCTGTAATTCATGAATTAATCATGAGAAGTTCAGTAAGTACTGACAACTCTCAGAGTTAAAACCTCCTGGGAACCCAGTCATATGGGAGCCTCCACAATGCTATAAGGTTTTCCTCTAGGAGCTTGACCAGATTCCTACAGTAAATACTCGAGAAAAATCCTTGATGCTTCTGGCAAGGGGAGAAGAAAAGGAACCATTTTGAAATAGGCCAGAGCACTCTGGCCTGCCATCGGGGGAAACTAGTTAATTGGAGCGTAACCTGCTAAGAGCCTAACTGACCCAGGGTAAGAGAAATACCCAACTCTAGGTATCCTGTCCCACCTAAGGGGACTGAAAAAAAAAATGAGAAATACTTCTGAGGTTCACAGCCCAGAGGTGTAGGTTCACAGCACAGGAGCATGGGCTCACTAAAAGACTGAAATCTAATCACAGGATGGTAGAGCACGTAAGCACTTCCTCCTTCCCCTCCCCCACACCTCACCACCACATCACTAAAGACCTATTTACAACAGTTCCTTTACCGGGTCCATCGTATCTGGTTATCAGGAAAAAAAAAATTACCAGGAAAAAACAAAGAAAGAAAAAATCATAAAACATATCCAGATGCAAAAAACATTTTGAAGAGACAAAGCAAGCCTCAGAAGCAGACATGGAAAGGCGTTTGAATTATCATCAGACTTGGAATTTAAAACAACTATGATTAACATGCTAAGGGCTCTAACAGATAAAGTAGACAGCATGCAAGAACAAAGACAAAGAACAGATAGGCAATGAAAGAGAGATGGAAATCCCAGGAAAGAACCAAAAAGAAATGCTAGAGATAAAAAAACCACTGTAACAGAAATGAAGAAAGCCTTTGATGGGCTCAATAAAAAAAAAAGACTGGACATGGCCAAAGAAAGAATCTCTGAGCCAGATGTACCAAAAACAAAAAAAAAATCCTCGAAAAGCAAAGAGAACAAAAACTGGAGGAAAAAAAATAACAACCCCCCCCCAAAAAAAAAAAACAAAACAAAAACAAAAAACCAACAGCACAACAAAATTATGTAAAGAACAAAACACTTTACACTATTTTGGTCAGTCAGGAGATCTGTTAAGGATTATCTGACAGTTTAACAGAGGTCCCAAGGGACTGGTCTCTAGGTTTGAGAGAACACTGAAAGAAAATCAGTTTTACATCCAGCTCTGCCACTCTGTGTCCTTGGGCCCCCAGCTCATCATCTTCAAAATGATGACCTATTTTTTTTTTTTTTTTATTTTAGAGCAGAGAATTTATTTTTTATTTTTTTTTCAATATATGAAATTTATTGTCAAATTGGTTTCCATACAACACCCAGTGCTAATGATGACCTATTTTATTTTTTTAAAATTTTTTTTTTTTTCAACGTTTATTTATTTTTGGGACAGAGAGAGACAGAGCATGAACGAGGGAGGGGCAGAGAGAGAGGGAGACACAGAATCGGAAACAGGCTCCAGGCTCCGAGCCATCAGCCCAGAGCCCGACGCGGGGCTCGAACTCACGGACCGTGAGATCGTGACCTGGCTGAAGTCGGACGCTTAACCGACTGCGCCACCCAGGCGCCCCAATGATGACCTATTTTAAATGATCTCTAAGTCCTTTCCAACTCTGTTCTGACATCATTCTGACAGCTCTTTTTGACCTTAGGGCACAAACCCCTAAAGTCTGATAACACGTTTGTCCCACATGAAATATGACAAAGACACTGGTCTGCTCTTCACCAAACTAAAGTATATGTTAAGATATGATAATGAATGCAAAATGGCATCCATGTATACTACAGGTGACCCTTCAACAACACAGGCTTGAACAGTGTAGGTCCACTTATATGCAGATTTATTTGTGATATAGTACTATAAATGTATCTTTTATGACTTTAACATTTTCTTTTCCCTAGCTTACTTCATTATAAGAATACAGTATATAATATAATAATATAATAAGACATCCAGTCAACGTTATACTATTAGTAGTTAAGTCTTTGGGGAGTCAAAAGTTATACATGGATTTTCGACTATGTGGGGAGCCGGCACTTCTAACCCTCAGGTTGTTCAAGGGTCAAGTGTACTTACAGAGTTCTTGTATTAGAAGCAACCCCAGCATTGTCGTCTAAAGGCTGTCTCAATCTCAAGAGTCTAAGCTCTCTTCTCACTAACAGGACTCAGCCGGAAAGCTCAGCGGATGTTGCTTCCCGAGACCCATTTATGGCCCTCCCAAGCTGTGGCCAGCATACAGACCATGCCCAGAGTATGTTCCCAGGACTTAAGTGGGGCCAGAGGGCCATCAAGACTTCTCTGCCTGCCCAAAACACTGAGTCCTTTCATGCAAGTGTCTAAGCAACAAGGTCAGGGATAACTGCTGTATGAGTTGGAAAGATGGACAAATTTACTCCTTTAAGGCCTCCTCCAATTAAGTTATAAACTGGTTACTTCCTAGGGTTGACCCTACAGGCAACTATTTAATTCAGACGGAGCTGAGCTTAACAGGTGTAAGTTCTGGACATTGACAACAGAGAGGGAGCAAAGCAACAGACAGGGAGGAAGAACAGGAAGAGAGCCGGTTTTTCTTCTATGTAAGAGTGAAGTGGGGGGGGGGGTAGCAGGGGGAAGGACTTGAGAGTATGGGTTTAGGAAAATAATGAAAGGAAATCCCAAGGTCATAGTGGTATAACAGGCCAGATCTGAGTAAAAGAAATGCTCCTCTTTCTCAAAGCCTCTTCCCCTTTTCCTCTTCTAAACCCACAGGTTCCAAAGGTACCCCAAAGCTACCCTGGTAAAGGTGAAGGAGAAGCGGGACACAGGGTACCTACTGCTTGCAGCTGAACACTGAATTTTTGAATTTTCTATCAGAAATCATGGCTGATCTAAGCCAATCATGACAGAGCTATTCCCCTCTGCCAGTGACTGACATGAGATCCAGTTCTCACTGACAAGATGTAAGGAGACAGCTGCTGGGAGTTTTTAGGAAAATTTCCCTTCCTACAAAGGGAAGTTTTGCTACTGATCTCTTGCTTCTTATTTTGTATCCTGACACATGAAAACGCAGCACTTGGAGAAGTGGTAGCTTTGTGCTGGCCACAAGGGAAGGTATCACCAACACAGATGGAAGGGCACAAGATTCAAAGGAGCCAGGCCGTTGACCAGACAAACAACAGATGCCCTTATGGTACCTTAGTGGGAGTTTTCCCTTACTTGCACATGAAACGCACTTGGATACATAGGTATTTATACTCACAGGTTCATTCTACCCTTGTTGCTTATTGTCAGGAACAACTTAACACTTTGCTTAGGGTATTGAATTTAAAGAAAGGAAAATAATTATAAGGAATCTATGTATAGAAATAAAAGCCATCAGCAAGAGGAAGAAATAAATAATTTACAAATGTGCATATAAGAAACTGTTAACCATAACACCCTTTGGGAAGAAGGAGCTGGGGGCACGGGAAAGGGGGGGAATGAAGGAACCATTATTTTTCATTTGATATTTTTCTGTAAGGCTTGGATTTTCTTGCTCTTCTATTTTTTTTAATCTAGGCAGTGGGACAATGGGGCACTTCTCTTTCCCCCATATAATTTTCTGTATCGGAAATAGTTAAAAAGAAAAGTGTTATTTCTGACATGTCTAGAGAACTGTTCGTTTCTCGTCCCCCAGGAAGGAAATCAGAGAACCTAACATTTAGCAATCCAGCTCATTTTCTTGACATCCCCTCCAGTAATGATCATGCCTGACTAAAGGGCCCACAGATGGATTCTCTCTCAAGCCAGGAGCACATCTAGGTTAAGTGTCAACAAGAATGACAGCTCAGAGTAGCACACACAGCATTTAGCCCATAGATCACAGACATTAGTATGATTTGTGGTCACACTTTTGCAAAAGAAATCCCAAGTGTTCCAGTATTTAGTTTAAGATTTATAAAAGAATCATGCATTCCTGAGTATTGTAACTGGTTAATACCATAACTAAACAATACTACACACGAGGAAGGCAATTAATGTATACAAAAAAATAATTTCTCACTTGGCAAATTTTAAAAATACAATACACTCTCAAATCAAAGTATACATAGCTGTTGATTTCAGCCTAGTTATTTCAGCCTAAGCCTCTTACTCAATTGCTTCATTTCACAGATGGAAAAATGGAGGTTGATGCTGGCTAATTCAAGGTCACAGAGGCAGCTCGTGGTAGAGTCAAGATCAGAGGTGTTAAGACTGAAAACAGGAAGAGTGCTGGTACAGGGGCTCTAAGGCTAGGCACAGTTTCCCCAGGACACTGGCCAGAACAACAGAATACAGCCAGGGATTACCTTAGTTCTGTGGTTCTCTGCATTCAGCCCCTCATACAGAGATTTGTTGAAAGTTATTTCACCAAGGATCTGCAGTTCATTTACATCTCTCTGTAACTATAAGATAGAGGGTAGATAAAACATATTTTAGACATGGACTTACTATTTTTGAACAGCATCTTTTCCTTTATATGTGTTCCTTCTCCTGTATTCCTTTGTCTAGTTAGTGGTCTTGGCAACCACAGTTACCCAAGCAAGTATCCTGCAATCGTTCCCCAACTGCTTTTCCTTTGCACTTTACCTCATGTCACAACACCATTCACCAGCCCCGAATCAGTTCCTGACAATTCTCCTTTTTGTTCTTTCTCTCATCTGTCTGTTTTCTCCAACCCTCATTGCTACTCCTTCAGTTCAGATCTCATCATTCTCATCTGGATCACTGTGAGGTGTTACACTCGATCCTCCTATTTCCCACTTTAGAGTGAGTGATCAGGGAAGGCCTCTCTAAGGTAATGCCTGAGCTAATTATAAGAAACCATGCACATAAAGATACAGGGGAAAAGCACTGTCATGCAGAAGGGACAGCAAGTACAAAGATCATGTGGCCAGAACAATATTGGAGAAAGGACAATATCTGGAGTATAAGAAGTGGGGAGTGGCAAGGGGAGTGGCCCTGGGTGGCTCAGTTAAGCCTGTGACTTCAGCTCAAGTCATGATTTCACAGTTTTGTTGAGTTTGAGCCCTGCTTTGGGCTCTCTCCTGTAAGCACAGAGCCCACTCCAGATCGTCTGTCCCCCTCTCTCTTTACCCTTCCCATGCTCGCTCTCTCTCTCAAAAATAAATATTTAAAAAAGGTGGCTGGGTGGCTCAGTTGGTTGGGCATCCAACCATTTCAGCTTGGGTCATGTTCTCGGAATTTGTGAATTCAGGCCCCGCATCAGGCTCTATGCTGACTGACAGTGTGGAGCCAGCTTTGGATTATCTCTCCCTCGCTCTTTGCCCTTCCTCCTCCCTCCCTCCCTCTCTCTCTCTCTCAAAATAAATGAATAAACTTTTTTTTAAAAAAAAAGGAAAGAGGAGAGTACTAGGAGATAAAGTTGAAGTAGCAAAGAGTAGATCATGCAGTACCTTGCAGGCCACTGAAAAAGTATGTGTTTTAGTCTAGAAGTATTCATTTTTTAATTAATTTGTTAAAAAATATTTTGGAGAGAGCACACGCACAAGTTGGGGAGAGGGGCAGAGGGAAGGAAAGAATCTTAAGCAGGCTCTACGCTCTGCGCAGAGCCCAACATGGGGCTCAATCCCACGACCCTGGGATCATGACCTGAGCTGAAATCAAGAGTCAGACCTTCAACTGACTGAGTCATTCAGACGGCCCTAGTCTAGGTGTATTCAAATGTCACTTTTTTTTTTTTTTTTTTTTTTTTGGAGAGGCACAATGTTTACTTTTAAAATAGCTGTTATGTGAAGAAAGATTTGTAGAGGCCATGGCAAGAGCGCAGACAAGAGGAAAAGGCAGGTTACTGTAATAGCTGGAGCAAAAGATGGTGGCCAGAACTACAACAGTAGCAGTGGAGATGGAAAGAAGTGAATGGATTTAGAATACATTTTGGAGGTGGAATGATAGAGCTTGCTGCTGTAATAGATATGGGGATGTAGGAAAGGAAGGAGAGAGTCACAAGTATTTCCTAAAATAAATAACTAGAGTAAGTTACCCTACTAAGTTACCCCAAGTAATTGAGTAAAGAACAGATTGAGGCAAAAAGTAGATCGAGACACCTGTTTTGGACATGTTACATTTGAGATGCCATTAATTTTTCTCCGAAAGATAGGAGATGCACGCGAGGAACGAGTCACATCTGGAGCATTTCACCATCTCAAGTACCTGCTGAAATTGACTCAAGTAGAGCTCTGCAGCCACCGTTACGTTTTCCTTATTTGAAGTGATGACACAGCTCACTGAATGCCATTTTTTCCCATGCTGAAAAGGAAACTCTGGTTATAATTAGCACAATCCCTTTTTGAGTGCAAAAGATGAAAGCTTTAACACTTAGCACACAGGGCACCTTAAGATACCAGAATAGAGGGTGTATACAGTTTCAGCCCTCACCTTGGCTCAAGCAAAGCCACAGATATGGCTAACGTTACCCAGAGAAGAGGCTAAGGAGCGCCTTGAGGCCGCCCTGCATGTTTTCAGGAATAAACGTCGGGGAAAGGAGCATCGGACCTCTCTCGTCACCCGCTTCAAGCACTTCTTCCCTCCCTCGGCCTCTCGGGAAGGCCGCGCTCACCTGAACAGGATCGCTTCCGCACCTTTCCACCTGAGTCTGGCTGCACAGAGTGTGGTCCTGAAACGAGAGCCATTCCACAGCGGATATGAGGACGCCAAACTATCAGTTACCCGCCCTCTCCCAGCCCCGGCGAGACCCATCGTGATGCGCATGCGCATGGCCGGACGCTAGGACCCAGCAGTCTAGCTGGCGAGCGCTTCTGCCTTCAGGAAGTCTCGCGGTGTTTGCATTTGAACCTCTGGGCGGGTGCCGACGATGGCGGCGTCGCTCCCGCGACCTGGGAATCGGCTCTTCCGAACGTATGGGGCTGCGGGCGGCGGGGGGCCGCGGCGGCGACCCGGCAGGGCAGCGGCGCAGTGGTTCCCGCCGAAAGACCGGAAGCGTTTATTCAGCAGCAGCAGTAGCAGCGACGCCAGCAGCGGCGGCCCCTCGCGCTCTATCGCTTCCGACGATCCCGACGACCCAGACTTCCTCGGCTTTCCGGTGGGCCGACGGCGGAGGGGCCCTGGCGGTCGAGTCTCCGAGGACCGGCCGAGTCTGATCGCGACCCCAAGACGCCTGAGGCTGCGAGCTCGGCCTCCGCAGAACTGCAGCACCCCCTGCGGGCCGCTCGAACCGCCGCCCTTCTCTAACGGCAACCCGTGCCTACTGAGCCCGGACCTCAGTGCGTGCAGCCGGCCCGGGGACGGCGGCGAGCTGGGCACCAGTGCCTCCCTGTTCAGCAGTCTGGCCTCTCCTGGCCCCGGCCTCCCAGCGCCAGGAGACAGTGCCCTCGGGACCGGCCCCGCCGCCTCTTTGGATGCAGCCTCTGAAGTTCCGAGTGGCTTGCACCTCCCAGCAGCCTCCCTGGACCCAGCATCCCTCCACCGCCTCCAGGAGGCAGCAACAGGAGGAGGCAGGTTCACTAGGTTGGCCCACCAAGCCCATGCCAACCTCAGGTCAGCTCTCTTTAGTGTCACGGACTCTGGAAACCCTGAGGATTCTGAGAGTGGGGCAGTTGGGAGGAATATGAGGGAGTCTTGCTGTGAAATGGAACAGACGGGGAAGGGGCTGGAGAGGCCAGGTTTTTCAAGCATGGGTAAGAAGAGGGCCACAGACCAGGGCTGTTGTCAACAGATTGGGTCTCAAGGGGCTGCCCAGATAGACTCCGAGGAGGCAGATGGTTGCAAGGGCTGTATTGTACCTGGGGAAATCAACAGGCCTGAGAGAACTGGGCCTAGTCGAAAAAGGAAACTGCAGGAAACAGTAGAAACCTCCCTTCTCCATTACCACCAGTTTAAGAGGGACCAAAAGAGGGAAAAAGACTCATCCCTCACCCAGGACCTGACTCATTTACAGAATGCCTCTTGGACCAAAGCCAGGGCTTCCTTCAGTTTCCACAAGAAGAAGATGGTGACTGCTGTGTCGGAAGTATGCAGTAGCTACACCGTTGCCAGTTCTCTCTCTGAGTCCCTCATCTCTGAATATCCAAACCCTCCTGTTACGAACAGAACAAATAGTGCCGTGTCTCCTTGGAACTGCTCTTCCATGTATTTGCTAACCCCGTTTAAGACACTACATGTCACAGACAAAAAGGTATCAGATGCTGAAAAGGTTTACGGGGAATGCAATCAGGAGGGCCCTATCCCCTTTAGCAATTGCCTTTCCACAGAAAAATTGGAATGCTGTCAGAAGATTGGAGAAGGGGTGTTTGGTGAAGTGTTTCAAACAATTGTTAATCACACACCTGTTGCCCTAAAAATCATTGCTATTGAAGGACCAGATTTGGTCAACGGAGCCCATCAGAAAACTTTTGAGGAAATTCTGCCGGAGATCATCATCTCCAAAGAGTTGAGCCTTTTGTCTGATGAGATACACAACCGTACAGAAGGCTTTATTGGTTTGAATTCGGTGCACTGTGTTCAAGGATCTTACCCTCCCTTGCTCCTCAGAGCCTGGGACCATTATAACTCAACTAAAGGGTCTGCAAATGACCGGCCTGACTTTTTTGAGGAAGACCAGCTCTTCATTGTGCTGGAATTTGAGTTTGGAGGGATTGACTTAGAGCAAATGAGAACGAAGTTGTCCTCCATGGCTACTGCAAAGAGCATTCTACACCAGATCACAGCATCTCTCGCAGTGGCCGAGGCATCCCTGCACTTTGAGCACCGAGACTTACACTGGGGGAATGTGCTCTTAAAGAAAACCAGCCTCAAAGAGCTCCAGTACACCCTCAACGGGAACACGAGCACTATCCCCACCCGTGGACTACAAGTCAATATCATTGACTACACCCTGTCACGGTTGGAACGGGATGGGATCGTGGTGTTCTGTGACATTTCCATGGATGAGGACCTATTTACAGGTGAAGGTGACTACCAGTTTGAGATCTACAGGCTAATGAGGAAGGAGAACAACAACTGCTGGGGTGAATATCACCCTTATAATAATGTGCTCTGGCTCCATTACCTCACAGATAAGATTCTGAAACAGATGACCTTCAAGATTAAATGTAACACCCCCGCCATGAAGCAAATGAAGAGAAAGATCCAGCATTTCTATAGGACAATGCTGAATTTCAGGTCTGCCACTGACCTGCTCTGCCAACACAGTCTGTTTAAGTAAGTCAGACATGCCTTACAGGCCCAAACTGAGAGGGTACTGGTCTTAAAGCCCTTGATGCTGTTTTCAGCCTTCATCCCCAGAGCGGGGTGGATTTCCCATTCTAAATGTTTCTAATCAACTTTTCAAACAAGAATTTTGTTTCCTAGTAGAAACTAAAATGTTTCCGAAGTTAACAAATGTTCTTTAAAAATAAACTATACATGGGAACAAGTGATTACAATTTAGAAGTCCTCTTTCTGTCAGCAGAGTCCATTCTATAAATGCCTTTCCATATATTCATTTCTGAGCCTTGACATTTCATGTACCTTGAGCTAAATAAATAAATAAGTAAATAAGGAAAGCCAAAGACCTCAACTTTCATACTGATGAGAGCCTGTGGCTGTAGGTACCATAAGGGAACCATACTACAGATGAAGAGTCAACTGAGAGTAAAGAGGCTGTAGCAAAGCAGAAATAGACTGGAGGGAGGAAAGGAAGATGGTAAATTTATAGGGAGAAGTGCAAGAAATATCTCATGTTTATCAAGCTCATTTGCCAGTCACAAAGACAAGCAGAATTTATCAGTTTCAGAGGGAAAGTAAGTATCCCCATGGGTATTAAAAAGGTTTGAATTTTTGCTTATTTTTCACCAAGGGGAGGAAAACAGAAGTGTTGCTTTAAGAGCTGAATGGTTGATATTTCTTGTGAACATGACTTTGGCAATGTGTTCCCAGGTTAACTAAACATGTTTTTACTCCTTTTCTAGAACTCTGGTTTCATACCTTTGAGAATCCATAGTCACTTTGAAAAGAGGTGTGATCATGATAAAGAAATGCCTCTAAGTACCTGAATTTTTGTCACGTTTTTCACTCTTATAATCTGGAGATCTTGTAATTTGATTGGAACACAAATTTGCAGCTGGAATTCGGCTCCAAAGAGATTTTCCCCATGTATCTGCAAAATAAAATCAGAGCGTGGGAAATCAAACTGGTGTTTTGCCACCTGTAACTTTGCAATTATAGGCACTAAGCACTTACATTGAAGAAGAATTCTTTGTAGACGGAAAGCCCCTGGCTTGTGTTCATGTATATCACTGACGGTCTGCAATTGAGACAATATTAGTTAGGCCTCAAGGCCCCCTTCTTTCAAAGGAACCTGAATACTACCAACTGTATACACTAAGAAAGAGGGTACCAGATCCTTAAGATGAATCAAAGCTGAATATCAAAATGTAGAGTGGCGGTAGGGCAGCTGGGATCAGGTAGGATATTTGAATTCTGTATATTAGGGCTGGTTCTGTGTGTGTCTAATTATCATTCCTCAGAGTGGCCTTACTTTTCTCTTTCCTTATTTCTCAATGCCACAGCTCCTCTCTTCCCTCCTTAGCATTACGTCAGTAACTTTTTTTTTTTTAACATTTATTTATTTTTGAGACAGAGAGAGACAGAGCATGAACGGGGGAGGGTCAGAGAGAGGGAGACACAGAATCTGAAACAGGCTCCAGGCTCTGAGCTGTCAGCACAGAGCCCGATGCGGGGCTAGAACCCACGGACCGTGAGATCATGACCTGAGCCAAAGTCGGCCGCCCAACTGACTGAGCCACGCAGGCGCCCCACGTCAGTAACTTTTTGTAGCAAGACCAGCAGGCACTGCTCCCCCTTTGGTTACTACCATGGTGTTTCTAGGACCCAACTGTTAGTGCCCCAGAGATCGGTGGGAGCCTGGGCTTTAAGCAGCCTCCTATCAGTGAAGGACAAGGCCCACATCCACCCCGACCACCAGTTGCCACAAGAGAGAATTCCTGCAGGTGTTGGCCCCTCGGAAGTACTTACTTGGGAAGAACTGCAATGAAGGCATGCTTGAACTGGAGGCTGTGGGTCTTTGTGACCAAAGACTGTTTTCCATTGAAACTAGGAAATAAGAGTGTCAGTTGACAGCACACCTGCTTTGTACACAGCTACTTACATACCTTGGCTTCTCCGGGTCAGTGAGGGTCAGGTAAGAAAAGACTCTTGAAGATAAGTAATTAGAGTGCAGAAGACCATACTTGGAGAAACACTGATTTTAAAAGAGTTTCTCAACCTTGACAATATTGACATTTTGGGCCAGATAATTTTTTGTGAGAAGCTATCCTCCTGTATGATGTTTAAGCAGCATCCCTGGCCTCTCCCCACTAGATAGCAGTAGCACCCTCCACCCCCTGCTCCAGGCTGTGGCAACCAAAAATGTTTTCAGGCACTGCCCCTGAGGGGCAGAACCATCCCCATTTGTGAACCCTTCCCTAACACTACCCTACACCCCCAAACATAGAAGTTTTGCAGATGACAGAACTTCTCCAAAGTTAAATGAACCAGAATTAGAACTTGCGTCCAAGTCTCATTTACCAGACTGTACCATAGTTTTGCTTTGTGTGTCACTAAAAGAAGGTTTTCAATATTTCTGATAGCAAGAAGGGAAAGCCAGGTCACTGCAGCAGCATAGGTTCTTTTTGTGGGTTCACTGAGGCTCTTCCTGAGCAGTGAGGGAGCCATAACTCTTAACACACACGCACGGGATGGAGACTTCTTCCAGGGCCACAGCCTGGACCTGCTCTGACAGACAGTACTTACTTGGTGGCTGTCACAGTGATACTGGCTGTCCTGTTTGGAAAGGCATTCTCTTCTAGCTGCCAAACTACTGAAAAGATTGCCTATTTAAAAAAAAAAAAAAAAAAAAAAAGTCACATGGTTCCTCCTATACCACCCACAATTCAGATTGCTTCCTACTAACTAAACAGACCTGGGAAGCAGTTCATATTCCTCACATTTTTGTAGCACAGGATGCTTCCACATGTATTGTTCCATGTAAGCCTCACAATGTCAATATGGAATAAGCTGGGCGGACAGCATTATTCCCTTTGTACAGGTGAGGAAACCACTTCAGAGCTTGCCCACGGCACAAAGATCATCAGTGGCAGATCAGGGACTGCCTTCACAATAGTAACCCTGGGTCTGCCGCTCCCCCCATACTATTCCCAACTTCACTCTGCTGTAATGGGGGTGAACGAGCAGTTTGCGGCTATATCTCCCACCCCACCACTCCCTACTTTGAGAGCAAACTTGGCAGCTCTAAGCTCTGCTGAAGGGGTTGATTACAGTACAGTGTGGAGAACTAAGAGATTCAGATGAGACCGGGAACGTGAGAGACACCAAGTCCAAGTTAGAAGAGTCAGCTGACCAAAACAGACTCACAGATGACCTCCTGAGTATAGGGTGACCAATCTTGCAGTTCATGACCAGCACAGAAGCAGTTGGCTTAGCGTCATCACACCAAATGTCTGGAGAAGGAGGCTGTTAACACAGAAAAGACCCTGTTCTTAAAGAGCAAAAAAGGAAGCATTTGCCTCATACCAATTCAAATATTCACTGATTTTCTACATGCCAGAGCTCAGGCTTTATCTGCCAGGAGTCAGGGCACAAATCAGATTTGGTCTCTGTCTTCCTCACAAGCTGGGCAAAAGGGATCAGTAGTAGGTAGTTGAGGAATTTAAATACAAGGCCCAGGGAGTGGTTCTGTAAAGCTGTGAAGGGAGTCCCTGATCTGCCACTGAAAAACAGTATCGAAAGAGGTGAAATCCAACAAGGAGGAAGGAATCTGTGAAGTCTTCATTGGTAGCGAGGCATTTGAACTGGGCCTTGGACCAATGCAAACTTAATATCCTGAGATGGGCTGGAAGGCTAGCATGAGCCAAGCACTGCCACGGAGCCTTTCTCAACCATGGATCTTCATCTAGACCACTGAATACAGAAGGTGATTTCATGGACAATTTTCTTAATTCTCCCAAGGATAGTGCAACACCACTTCCACTCAAGAAGCTTATGAGGTAATTTCATTATTTTCAGGTAATCGATGCTATCCTAGCTCAAAAAGCCTAAGACCCCAGGGACAAACCTGTAGTTTGACAAAGGCAGGTTTAATGATTGCTTACAATGAGGAAAACTGCACCAGGGTATGTCTGTCTCACCAAACAAAAGCAAAGACAGTTAAAGGATTCCGGGGAAGGGTACAGTTCAGGTGAAATATCAGGGGCGCCTGGGTGGCGCAGTCGGTTAAGCGTCCGACTTCAGCCAGGTCACGATCTCGCGGTCCGTGAGTTCGAGCCCCGCGTCGGGCTCTGGGCGGATGGCTCGGAGCCTGGAGCCTGTTTCCGATTCTGTGTCTCCCTCTCTCTCTGCCCCTCCCCCGTTCATGCTCTGTCTCTCTCTGTCCCAAAAATAAATAAAAACGTTGAAAAAAAAATTTTAATATAAGTAAAGCAGAGTTTTGACAGGCTCTACTAAGTAAAGCAGGGCCAGACCCAGGGACCCCTTCCTTGGAAACTATTAGGGTGGATTTGTAAAGTTGTGTCCAGAATGCTTTGTCTGAAGCGCTGTACCTCAGATGAAAGCTTCTCTTCAAAGTGACATATTATCCAGTCAAGAGTGAGATGGTTTCATAATTACAGATAGAACTTCAAGCAGCAAAGTCTCTGATTGCCTATGATTTTAGAGAACACTTTTCAGCGTTACTTCACAGCTGCAGGATGTCCTTGGGAGAATTATTGTTTCCTAGTATCTTGCAGCTGGCTTTGAGTCTGTGATCCCAGGTTGATGAATGGCAGGGCAGACTTTTACTTTCCCGGTCCCGGTAATTTAGAGAATATTTTCCTCTCAGAACCCTGGTTAAGAAAGGCTGCAGGCAAGGAGTGACTGCAGAACGGCATCACTGGTGGCTCTTTAGGCAGAGAATAGCACGACTGAACCCATAGCACAGCATGCAGTTGGACTGGAGGGGATCCATCTAGTTTATTGGATGGACCTGGATGAGACTGGAGGCAGGGAGACCAGTTCAGAGGTTGCCATAAAAAAGCAGGTGTACAGGAAGGGACAGCCATGAGTGTATGTTTCCAAAACTGCCATCGTAGTTACCTTCTGTATCCTCTTAAACTGTAAGTTTCTGGGGTAATTCAAAGCCATGCTCGTCATGTAGGAATCTTCCCCAGAGTTAGTTAGGTTAATGTTCAGAGTCAGCTCCTTTGTGAGACCCACCACCAATTCCTGCCTGCACAGCAGTAGGCAAATAGATACATGTTACCAATTTATTTGATCTGTAAAAACATCAATGCAATACAATAGCACAATCTTAACTAACTTCTTAAATTGCCTAAAGGATACATTTAGCCTAGATTTTCTTCCCCCTCAACATAAGCAAACACCTGGACTGCTATCCCCCCTCAGTTGCTATGTGAGACGGTGATAATGCTTCCCATTATTTGGTGCTTACTATATGGCAGGGACTGTGCGCGATGCTTCACATCCTCAATTAATCCTCGTAATAACTGTATAAAATAGTATGGTTACTGTCCATTTCATAGAAAAGGAAACAGAAGCCAAGAGAGTCTAATTTGCCTGAGGTCTAACAGTCTCAAAAGGGGGTTGGGAAAATTATAATTAAATACTCTTTCTACTGCCAATTCACTGCAACCCTAGGCAAGGTACTTCATTACACAAATTCATCCATTTCATATATACTTATGGAGTACTTTCTCTGTGCCAGATACTCTGCTCAATACTGGGGCGTCTAGGTGGCTCAGTTGGTTAAATGTATGGTTTAAAACAGTCTGTTCAGACTTGAGAAGACTTGGGATTTGTGAGAGCTTCCTTCAGTCCACTGAGGTGCTGTGGGGCCCCAGAGTATAGAACCACTATCCATAACCAAGATCTGCAGGAGAACACATTAGCGATATAAGGAAAATTTCCTAGCCACCTAGGAAATCTGTTCAAAAACAGAATATGAAGCTCTGGGAAGTATTGTGACATGTGTTTTATTGTTGTGGTAGTATTCTTTTTGTTTTATCAGAACTGAGAAGAGGATAGATTGATTAGCAGGAGAGAGGGTGGGGAGACAACTAGAGCCTGCTGTGGAAATCCATTGCAGAGATGGCAAATGCCTGGGACACCTGGGCGCCCCAGATGGTTAAGCATCCAACTTCGGTTCAGGTCATGATCTCCTGGTTCATGGGTTGGAGCCCCACGTTGGGCTCTGTGCTGACAGCTCAGAGCCTGGAACTTGCTTCGGATTCTGTGTCTCCCTCACTCTCTGCCCCTCTCCCACTCACACTCTGCCTCTCTCCTTCAAAGATAAACATTTTACAAAATTAAAAAAAAAAAAAAAAAAGATGGCAAATGCCTGATGTAATATAGTAGTAGCGGGGATAGAGAGAAGGGATAGAAACCAGATATGGTAAGGCCACACCTGTAACCAGAGCAGCAGAGAGAGGAGTCAAGGATGAGCCCTGAATTTTCACACTGGATGACCAAGTGGTCCTATTCGTGAGGGAGAGAACACTGGAGGAAGACCAGAGGGTGGCAGCTGACAGATGAGTTCAGGCAGGGATATAAAGAGAGGTGCCTATGGCATAACAAGGTAGAGATGTTGAAACATCAGTTGGCTAAACTGTTCTAGAGCCCACGAGAGAGATCTGAGAGCCACTGTTCTATTTCACAGGGGTTCTTAACCTGAGGGCCAGGGACAGTTTCAGAGGGCCCCAAATGCAAACACTTATGTTTTATGCCTATGTCATCTTCGAGCTTTTTCCTTTGATTCTTTAGGAGATCCATGTCCATAAAAAGGTTGAAACCCCTGAAACATTTGGATGCTAACTAAGGATTAGACTCAATCATACTTTTTGAAAAAAGAAGAGACTGGTTACTATTTACACTAGGGGGTGATGTAGGGCCAGCTGTGTGTGCTATATATATCCCAAGGAGCTGGCTGGGGGGGAAGTTCTTGGCTGTAATTAATTCCTGTTGGAAACAGCTGCATCTGTTTATTAGGCTGGATTCCAAAACACTCAGAAGTCTTGAACTGGATCCTTAGCAATTGGGATGGGCCGCACTAAGCCATCCACAATTCCTACAAATGTCTATGAAAAGGCTTACCAGGACTCAGGCAACAGCGTTCTTCCACCCAGATGCCAACTCTGGCCAATGGGCCATCAGTGCCATGTTATGTGTGCAGCACTACTAGCCAGGAAGGGCATTTTAAGACCGTCACGTGTCCAAAGTCAAACTCCTTATCTCTTTCTCTCCACCCTGCCTTCCAAAATCAGTCTTCTAAAGGCTTCCCCACTTCAGTTCTTGGCATCGCCATTATTGTGGAGTTCAGTGTGATCCAAGGGAACTTTCGCAGTAATGGAAATAGTCTATATCTGTGCTATTCAATATCACTGGCCTATGTGGGTGTTGAGCCCTTGAAATGTGCCTAGTTCAACTGAGGAACTAAAATTTTAATTTTACTTAATTTTAATTAATTTAAATAGTTAAATGTGACTAGTGGCTACTGTATTGGACAGCACAAATCTAGATGTTCAGGATGAAACCATGGAAGCTGCCTTAGACCCTTCTTTTTCTCTTACTCCCCTGATCCAATCTGTCATCAAGTCCTGTGGGCTCTAACTTCAAAATATAGGCACCTTTACCTGCTACCACTTTGGCCCAAGTCACCATCGCTTCTCACCTGAGTTATTATAATAGATCCTTACTATCTCCCTGCTTACACCTTTGTTCCTGCAGTCTACCACACAGCAGCAAGAATGAGCCTGTTAAAATGCAAAATCCTGTCATTCGTCTGGCTTCCCAGTTCACAATAAAAGCCCTTATGCAGGGCCTCAGAAGTCCCATATAACCTTTCTCCCTGCCCCCACATTACCTCTCCCTCATTCTACTGCAACCACACTGGTGTCCTGGCCATTCCTCCCACCTCCAGGTATGCTCCCATCTCAGGGAATTTGCAGCTGCTCTCCCTGCAGACACCCACAGAGTTCATTCCCCAGTCTCCTCCTGTGTGTATCAAAATGTCACCACAGTGAGCCCTTTCCTGACCACTCCAAAACTGCAATCCACCCCCACCCGGCACTTTCTCCCACCTTCCCTGCCTTTTCTTCATAGTATATCTCATCAACATAAAATGTACCTACTATCTTCTCCTCCTAAAACACCAGGAGGGCAAGGCTGTTTTGTCTATGTTGTTTGCTGATGTATCTCCAGCATGTAGAGTGCCTGGCACAGAGGAGATGCTCCATAAATATTTAATGAATTAGTTAAGTAATTGGGTTAACAGGTGAGCCAAGGAAGAGGCTACCTCTACCTGGGGTAGTCCTAGGAGCAAGAAACACTAGGGTATGAAAATAGCATCGTCCAGGGTGTCAGAGACCTGGGTTCAAGTCCACCAAATGAGCTCTGTGGTCCCACACAGTCCCTCAGCCACTGAGTCTGTTCCATAATCTATAAGACAGAAATACAAATCTCTTGCCTCCCTCATGGTGTGGCTGAGGACCCAATGAGGTAATGGATTCAAAGCCCTTTGTGGGCCATGAGGAAAAGTCAAATTTTGATGAGGGGTTTGCCGGGTACACCTTCAGGAGAAAGTTAGTTGCAGTTGACAACTCACTGAGAGGTGGTGGTGGCCATCTGTAAGTCAGCAACACAAAACAGCTTATTCGTGCAGTTCTTCTCATAGGGCAGCTATAACCAAACAGAGAGAGGCAGGGGTCAGACCAGGCACACCACCATCCCTGGGAGCTTTGCCTCTCGGTCTTCTCCGTAGGACATACCTCTCCTTCCTTAGACTCTGAGAAGTGCAGGTAGAAGGACGTGAAGGCCAACAGACTGGGGTTGTACCCATATGGCCAAGAGAGCTGTGACTGTGACATCCCTTGACCTGTCAGGGGTACGGAGTGTGCTTGGTCTTACAACAAAGGTACACCGGGATTTAGGCCTCTGGCCAAGGTGAAAAATGGGGGGACCTTCATGGAATGGTGGGGGTGCCTGTCACATTTACATCATGGGAATTAAGCAGCAGGCTTGCTCACAACTCACTAATCTGAACATTTTAGGGAGGAAAACCTAAGAGAAAAAAAAGCTTCCTGAGTCCTTTTAAGTAGAGGCAGGAACAGCAGGAGCAGGAATGGGGGGACGCCTAACCCAAATATTGTGAGGTCCAGTCGTGTGAGGTTCTTGTCCCCATGACTAGTCTTCTCTGTAGGATAAATATTCCCCTTGTAATTTTGCCTATACTAAAACAAAATCATTTGGAAAGTTACAGAGGGTCCAAAAGGCCCAGGCAAGGTGAACAGCCCTAGTTAAGTTAAAAAATCAAATTTTCTAAAGGAACTGGATCTATTTTTTTGTTATGAAGGAAACAGCCAGCTCCTTAACTGGAGAATCTCTGTGTTTATCTCCCCAGCAGCCAGTGACCACCTCAGTAGCTTTCTGCAAGGAATGTCACCATGGCCTGGAGCTGGAATGGGAGCCCGAAGCTAGAAAGGAAACTTACTTCCCAGAGGAGGGAGATGCAGTTTGAAGAAGTCAGATCTTGGAGCTCTATCTGGCTAGCTTAACAGTCTGAGGCAGGTTTTTTTTTTTTTTTACTTCTGCTTTTAATATAGCCAAGTAGCCTGCTTTTTCACCCAGGCCCAGTGAGAGAGAGCAGGATTAAAGCATCTAAGCTCCCAGCTACAACTCATTCTTTGGAAACATCTATGTGCCTAACCTAACACCAAATAATTTCTCCTCACCCATTTCATTAGTGGAATAAATTTTTTTTTTTTAAAATCTCTTTGTTAGGGGCGCCTGGATGGCTCAGTCAGTTAAGCGTCCGACTTCAGCTCAGGTCATGATCTCACAGTTCATGGGTTCAAGCCCCGCATCAGGCTCTGCGCTGACAGCTCAGAGCCTAGAGCCTGCTTCAGATTCTGTGTCTCCCTCTCTCTCTGCCCCTCCCCCACTCAGTCTCTGTCTCTCTCTTTCTCAAAAGTAAATAAACATTAAAAAAAAAAAGTTTAAAGATACTTATTGATTACAAAGGGAAATAGTACCAGAAAGGGACAGATCAACATGTTGTACCTCCTATGCTGTGCACTTAGAAGGACACAGCTTCACTTCTGTGATACTTCTGTCAAAAATGCATAACCTGAATGTAATCATGAGGAAACATATTCTACAAAATAACTGGCCTGTACCATTGAAAAATGGTGAGACAGACCGAGAAACTATTGCAGATTGAAGGAGACTAAAGAAAGATGAGTATTGAAAAAATGTAATGAATGATCTTGGGCCAGAAAAAAAAAAATTGTTTTCTTTTGCCATATAGGACACTAATAGGACAACTGGTGATATCTGAATAAGTTTATACATTACATAAGAGCATTTTATCATTGTTAATTTCCTGATTTTGATCCTCATACTGTGGTTTGATAAGAGAATGTCCTTGTTTTTTAGGAAATATATACTGAAGTATTGGGGTTTAAGAGGCATCCTATCTGTAACTTTGTAACTTACTCTCAAATGGTTGCAAAATATAAACGTGTGATATATATACATACACATACACATACATATATGGAATGTGTGATATGTATATATACACATATATGTATATGTGATATGTATATATACACATATATGTATATGTGATATGTATACATTGTATATATGCACACATATATGGATGTGTGACACGTATATATTCACATATATATGTATGTGTGTATATATGTATGTGTGTGTGTGTGTGTGTGTGTGTGTATATATATAATAAGAGAATGATAAAGCAAATACGATAAAATATCAAAATGGTGGGGCGCCTGGGTGGCGCAGTCAGTTAAGCGTCCGACTTCAGCCAGGTCACGATCTCGCGGTCCGGGAGTTCGAGCCCCGCGTCAGGCTCTGGGCTGATGGCTCAGAGCCTGGAGCCTGTTTCCGATTCTGTGTCTCCCTCTCTCTCTGCCCCTCCCCCGTTCATGCTCTGTCTCTCTCTGTCCCAAAAATAAATAAACGTTGAAAAAAAAAATAAAAATATCAAAATGGTAACTTTGGGGGAATCTAGATAAAGAATGCATGGGAATTTTTTGGACTATTCTTCAAAATAAAAAGGTTTTGAAAAACAGAATGTATATAATTAATTATAATCTACTTATTCATGAAATTTGTTACATTAGTTCTCCTAATCTTTTCTGAATCATCTATTCTGTCAATACCAAAATTTTAAAAATTATTTACAAAATAAATATACTATTATAAATTTAAGATAAAATTTCTTGCCTAAAAGAATTAAGATGACAATCTTTGCTCATAGGGAGGCTAATTCTCCTTCCTGGGCAGAAGAGCAATGGAAAGAGTCACCCTAGTTATATTATTCTCTTATTTCTATTCACTGTTTGTGACTGATTCATTGGATACTGGCCAAAACTTAAGCCAAATATTTATTTAATTTATATAGAGCATTGTTGTAAAAATATTAGACAGTCATGAGTGTCCTATGATTACCTGGAAATATATGTACGCTACCTGAAGATTTTCTATGTCAGTATGAACTGCTTTTGGCGGCTTTTCCTTTTCATTCCAACTGACTGTAATTATTATTTTAAATGTGTATGTTGTCACTTTAATCTTGCTGATTTTTCTATATGCCATAAGACCCTCTAAATGAAGACTGACAGAATACCATTGGGGGCCAGGATATAGAGAACCAAATCACCCTATATATCAAAGAATCAAGAAATTTGAGGGGTGCCTGGGTGGCTCAGTCAGTTAAGCATTCAACTCTTGCTTTCAGCTCAGGTCATGATCTCACGGTTTGTGAGATCGAGCCCCAGCGTGGGGACTGCACTGCTAGCCCAAACCCTGCTTGGGATTCTCTCTCTTCCTTTCTCTCTGCCCCTCCACCGCTTGTACTTTCTCTCTCTCTCAAAATAAATAAATAAATATTAAAAAAAAAAAAAGAAATTTGACTGTTTCTTTTTCCCTCTGACTTCTCTGAGTTATGAGAGAAGCTTCTTGTGACAGACACTCAACAAGTTTCTGGGTAGGTCAGACATTCAGCCTGAAGGCCGAGGTCAGGGCCTGGGTAGGCAGATGCACTAAAGAGCATCCTATCTACAGGAAGGAGCAGGTTGGCCCAGTCCAGACTCTACACAGGACCCCCACCACACTATCACCAGAGACCCTTGCCTAGTCGGACAACAAATATGTAGCAAGCACGTTTTCTGTGAACATAAAGGAACTGACCTTGCATGTGGTTTGGAGACTTGTGTTACCCACCAGTAAGGCCCTGGGCAAATGAACACCATCTCAGGAACTCAGTTTCCCCTGTTTAAACAGCAAGGGGCCCAAATACTGTCTGAGGGTACTCCTAACTTTAACATTCTTTAAAGTTAGAGGAACAGGTACTTTTTGGGGGACGGCTCCCAGGAGTCTCGCCTCGCTGCGTCACCTGGAAGATGGTGAAGGGCTCAGTGTAGAGGTCCAAAACATGGTGGGGATGGTCCCTCTGGCTCTCTGAGGTCTGGAGTTGGTAGCTGACCTTGACACTGATGCTGGAGAAGCAGTCCTCCTCACAGAGCTACCACAGAGTCACCAAGTAATACAGGATTGGAGTGGCATGTGGGGGAAAAATGACAAGAATACTTTTAAGTCTGATGTAGTCATAATAAGAAATAAACAATGAAAGTGTTGAGTCAGAAGTCATAAGCCTCTTCCACATAAGCCAAGCTGAAGGGAAACTTCCTTCAAGCAAGCTGCCTAGAGCTTTGGAAAAATCTCACTTGCTCTGCTACAACCTCAGGCCTGAAAACTCATGATGGTTCCCATCCCAAACACAAAGGGATTTTGGCCATCAAGAGTTACAAACCAACTTGAATATTTTTTGGAGGGCAAATGGAAGCCACAGAAGGGAAGAATTGTGGTCACATCTGTGTTCATAAAGGTCTTTCTCAAAGCAACCTGGAGGACTTATTAGAAAGGTAAAACCTGGGGCGGCTGGGTGGCTCAGTCGGTTAAGCGTCCGACTTCGGCTCAGGTCATGATCTCACAGTCCATGAGTTCGAGCCCCGCGTCGGGCTCTGTGCTGACAGCTCAGAGCCTGGAGCCTGCTTCCGATTCTGTGTCTCCCTCTCTCTCTGACCCTCCCCCGTTTATGCTCTGTCTCTCTCTGTCTCAAAAATAAATAAACATTAAAAAAAAAAAAAAAAAAAAGAAAGGTAAAACCTGAAGATGAGGAGATTACTTAGGGTGCCATTGGCCTTAAGTGAGCCTTACAGTGATGGTAGGAGCTTTGAACACCTGAGAGTAGGTGAGCATGATCCCCAGGTAGAAAATGTAGTTTTTATTTAAGGAAGGCATAGACTTGCTACAAACACTTTCTTTTTTTTTTTTTTTTTTTTAATTTTTTTTTTTAAATTTTTTTTTTCAACGTTTTTATTTATTTTTGGGACAGAGAGAGACGGAGCATGAACGGGGGAGGGGCAGAGAGAGAGGGAGACACAGAATCGGAAACAGGCTCCAGGCTCTGAGCCATCAGCCCAGAGCCCGACGCGGGGCTCGAACTCACGGACCGCGAGATCGTGACCTGGCTGAAGTCGGACGCTTAACCGACTGCGCCACCCAGGCGCCCCACAAACACTTTCTTAATCCAATTAACACCCTGAACAGATATGTAGTGAGAAGCATAACTTATAAGTTTATTGGAATAAATGATCCTTATAGGTCCTTCTAAGGCTGAGTCCTGACAAACGCATGTCTTTTATGTCTCCAGGCACCTCTGTCAGGAGTAAACCTTTGTAAATGATACCTTTTGTCTTTATTTTATTTTCTCTCATTCAATGTTTCTGATGTTTACTCATATAAGGGCACTCAGCCCCACTACTAGGTGAGATGACATGAGGCTGGGGTGGGGGGATCCACCGTTATTCCTGATTTGTTGCCAAGAAAAATGTCAGCCATTAGAGCATTTCCCTTTGTGTCCAGTTTCTAGGAAGCTCAGAGACATAGTGTTCAATTTCAGTAGATTTCTTTACTTTGGAGTTCTAGTATAATTAACTCCATCTCCCATGCCATTATATGGTTCTTGATCTGCTAGGATTATTATAATTGTCTAGTTTGTTTTGGGTATATATCCTTCATGGCGAGCATCTCAAATCTTTTTTCTCAAGAAAACCCAGACCCATCATGACTCTCTTCTAAACTCCTCCACTTACCTTTCCCTCTGTGGGAATGAGCAGGAGGGGCTCACAAAGACGGGACACACTGCCATCCCATTCCCTAAGGTGGCTCTGACAAATATTCTTGTCTGAACACTGCAGTCTTTTCCTCTGCTTCATCACATCCACGTCCAATGTGAAGTTCAGAACTGTGTCTTTGAGGCCTGGGAATGAAGACCAGACCTTCCTGATAAGACTGGGATGGGTAAGCCCTAGACAGAGGGCCCCTAGCCTGCCTGCAGTTCCTTATGAGCCCTTCCTGAGTGGTGTCCCCACCTAGTCCCTTGTGTTGGAATCCCAAGTTTCTTCATTTCAAAAGTACTTTTCTCATGGTCTTCTGGCACCTGGTTCTAGTCCCTCAGTGCCCCAGGCCCAAACCCAAAGCAGCACATTCCCAGGGCTATGATTGAAAGAGAAAACCATGAGGAAGAATAATTCAGAGACTGGAGAGAGAAACCATAGAGTAAGACCTGAGGATAGCGGAGCTGGAAGCACCTTACAGACTACCTGGGCCAACTCTCATACTGTACAGAATAGAAACCAGGGCCCAGAGAACGAAAGACACTTGCCCAGTGTCACACAGCCACTCAGAAGCTGCTATTCAAGCAATGTGACCTGAATCTTTCATCCTATACAGCTGGAACTGATAGGTCTGTCATTTTCTACCCCCAGATTTGATGAAGGCCTCCTTCTACAGGAAAGCCACTACCACCTGGGAGAATGCTTTCTGACCTGCAAGAGGCAAAGAGACATCTTAGGTATTGTTCTGGAGAGATTAAACCTTGGGGACTGTTGCTGAGGGATTATTCTGGAGGGGAGCTCTTGGGTTAGCAATAAGTACCTGGGCTATGAAAACCATGCCCATCCTCTGCCTTCTGGAAAGGCACCCAACCAATGCCAAGTATGGGGATGGAAAAAGAGGCCAGGCTTCCAGCAGGTTATCTAATCCCACCTGCCTAGGGAGACACAGTGAGGAGGGAAGGAGGGAAGATGTGATCAGAGAGTAAGAGGAAAGGCACTTCTCAGGAGCCCCTACAAACACATGCACACACACACGGGCACAGGAGAGGGGGATGGAGGCATGGCTGCCTTTTTTCTGAGTCTTCTTTCAGAAACTCAATCCTTCAGCCTTGAGGAAGGGATCCAAAATCCTTCTGCCCAACAAGGGTCAGATAAATCCCTTCATAGTATGGATTTAACAGCAGACCGCTCTTTTCTGGGACAGTTCCCATTAGGCAGAACCTAACCTCAAGGGAACTAAGCTCTAATAGAGGGATTTCAAGTACCAGGACTTCATAACACTCCCGGCACACCACCACCCTCCCAGTCCTCTTTCTCTGTCCCCTGCAGAAGCCAACAAGGAATCACCACAACACTGGGTGGGGGGGAGGGGGGAGGGTGGTCAGCCAGGCTGTCTATTACCTGTCTCGGCAGCTGTAGTCACAGAGCTGACTTCAAAACACAAAAAAGCATTCACACTGCTGTTGAAGCCAATGGGCAGTGCCATGGGGGTGAAGGTCATGGACACATTCAGGTAAACCACAGGTCTTGAGCTAAACAAGATAGCAAAGAGAACCATGAGGAGTGACCACAAGACTTCAGTGCTTGGCTCATTCAATTATTCAATGAATATTTATTGAACATCTCCAGTATACCAAGTGCTGTTCTGCATCTTCAGGATGTAGTAGTTGGAAAAGAGACAAGTCTCTTCTCTAGTGAGAAAATAGACAACAAGCAAATAAGAAGAGACAGGAAAATCCTATGTACAGGTAATGCTATGATAAAAGGAAATAGGGGGCACCTGGGTGGCTCAG
The DNA here is from genome assembly GCF_028749965.1 of Puma concolor. NCBI lineage: Eukaryota > Metazoa > Chordata > Mammalia > Carnivora > Felidae > Puma > Puma concolor. The sequence continues at coordinate 13,971,558 of NC_141680.1, read as the reverse complement.
TCAGTTAAGGGTCTGACTGTGGCTCGGGTCATGATCTCAGAGTTTGTGAGTTCGGGCCCTGTGTCAGGCTCTGCAGTGACAGCTTGGGGCCTGAAGCCTGCTTTGGATTCTCTCTCTCTCTCAAATATAAACATTAAAAAATTTTAAGAAAACAAAACAGGTTAGGGTAATAGAGATTGGGGGCTACTTAGTTGGGTGATCAGGGATGGCCTCCCTGATGAGACATTTGAGATGTGCCAACAAGAGCTAGCTGTGTGAAGAGAAGGGGAACCTCCTTCCAGGCAGAAAAGCACAGCTAGTGCACAGGGCATGTGGTAGCAGTGAACTTGGTTCGTTTAAGGAACACAAAGGTCAGCACGACTGGAGCACAGTTAGTGAGACAGAAGGTAGTAAGAGGAGACGGGGATGGAGGGATGAGCAGAGACAAGCCATGGGGATGGTGAGCCACGGTAAAGAATTTGGATTTTACTCTCTAAGTGGGAGCCACTGAGGGGTTTTAAGCAGCAGGATAAAGGCAGCCGTGTGGAGAACAGAGCACGGGGAGTGGAAGCAGGGAAGAACACCATGGCAGTGGTGCAGGTGAGAGATGCCAGCGTCTTATACCGGGAGGCACTGTGCAGGCAGAGCCAACAAAATCCTGTTGATGGGGTGGTGGGAGAAAGAAAAGAGAGGAATCAAGGATGACTCCTGGGTATTTGTCCTGAACAAGTGGTGCCATTTACTTAGCTGGCAAGCCTGGGGAAGGGCAGCTTGGGGAGAATGAGGAGTGGGTGAGAACACGAAGTCCATTTTTAGACATGTTAACTTCGAGGTGCCAGACAGCAACAGCCAAGAGGGGCGTTAAATAGGCAGCCAAGTTGGAGCTTGGTGGAGCGCACAGGACAGATAGGTGCTCTGCCAGATTATTTACAGCCACGGGATTTGATAATTCCCTTAGGGATGGAACACAGAAGTTCTGAAAATCATCATATCATCAAAATAATAGCTTTCAATGAGTACTGTACCAAATCTTTGCAAAGATTCTCTCAATCCTCATAACTCTGTGCGGGAGGTGCTGTTGTTATTATTCCCATTTACAGATCAGAAAAGTGGGACTCAGAATACAAGAACCTGCCCAAGGGCAAATGGTTAATTGAGAGCTGAGGGTCAAACCCAGATGGGCAGATTCGAGAGCCAGTGCCCTCGACAACCACATTTACTCTCTCCCATCAGTGCCTGGTGTCTTCATGGGGTCACTGAAGACAGGGCAACTAGGTGAGGCTGGGACTTGGGACCCCAGGAGGCAGGACGAATCCCTACCGGAGCACAGCTGCCCGGCCCAGAGTGCCCACGGTGATGTCAGCAAGGCCGTCACCAGTGAAATCTAAGCCGCCAGCCACCGACATGCCAAAGTAGTGGAGTCCTGAGGCCACCTCTGAGGCTCTGATCCGCTGTGGAGAGAAAAGCACAAGGCATGGAGGAGGAGAAGGGGAGCCCTTTTGGGTTTTATTCAAATCAGCATGATAAGCCTTGATCCCCACCCCAGTGAGCCCTCAAGTGAGGAACTGAAAAGAGAAGGGCAAGGTTTTCCGGGGGGAATGGCATTTGAATGGAGCCCTGAAGGGCAGGTGGGACTTGACATGGCAAGTGATGAAAGCTGGGGCTGGGGAAGAGCAGGACATCCGAGGACATAGCCGGGGGTCACTGCAGTGGGAACAGAGGGGGTTTGGGTGCAAGGAGGCTTGATGAGGGGCTGGGGAATGAGGTGGGCCTGACTAATCAGACACAGGGCGGAAGATGGCGAGTAGGAGCAGCCAGGCCAGGGGTGGTAGGGATGGAGAGAGACAGGAGCCAGGCCAGGGCTGGATATGGGAGAGAACCATTAGGATATGTGTGGGGGATAGGAGAAGGGGCCCAGAGGAGCAGCAGGTCTGGGAGGAGAGGATGCTTTGGGTTAGGCAGCATGAGATGCCTGGGGGGCCATCCAGCAAGGTGCTCGGGACACAGCTGGACATACAAAACTGAAGTTAGAAGAACAACCGTGGTCTGAGATGGGTGAAAGTGCCCACAAACTATGTAACATGAGAGGCTGGCAATGGAGTCTTGGGAGATGAGGGTTAAGGCATGGATGGGGTTGGGTGGGGGGGCAGGAGCCAGAGAAGGGACAGAAAGTGAGGAAGGAGAATCTGAGGCAGGTCCATGGTCAGGAATGCCAAAAAAGGGAGATACGGGTCAAGAAACAGATGTTGCCACAACCTCTTACCCCACTGGAAGGGTCTGGGGTGAGGTCCTGGCCTGGAACCTCCAAGTGACTTCTGTCCTTCACTGGGCACTGCTGACCCTTTGGGACCCGCCTGACACTTAGAACTGGAGCTGACTTGGGGCTCAGGCTATCACATCTAGGGAGGTCAGAATCTCAGAGTAGAGGCTGGAGAGAGCCCTGCAGGTTACCTGAGAGGGGGTGGTAGGAAGGCCATCCCAGCGTCCATTGTAGATGTACACGCTGCCGAAGCTGGTACCATCATCTGCCCCAAAACCCTCCAGGGGGGCCCCAATGGCCACATCTGTGAGCTTATCCTGACTGATATCCCCCACTGTTGCCATGGCAAAGCCAAATCGGACATCAGTGAATCCAGGGTACCCACTCAGCGTGTGTGCCAAAGAGAAGGAACCATTCTGTAAAGCAAACAGGTAGCTCAGCCCTCAAGAGAGGGATGCAGGGTGCACAACCTCGGCCATCCCAGAAGGCATGCTCACTGGACTTGTTTCTGATTCTCTAGCAGGGAGGCTGAGGCTCAGAAAAGGCAACGGACCTCCCCAAGGCTCCACGGTAAGCGAGTGGTAAGGCTAAGATCCTCCTGCCCAGAGCCTGCTAGGACCCAGAGCCTTCTCCCTCTGCTCCCACAGTTAGGGGTACCCCACTGGCAATTGGGAGGCCCGGGTTCTAGTCTTGGCTCTACCACACACTCGCTATGTAAACTTGAGCAAGTCTCAACATCGTTGAGCCTCAGCTTCCTCATCTGTAAAATGGAAGTGACACAGTATGAGAAACACAGTTACAGTGAGAAACAAGCGAGATCATAGACAAAACATGCTTTGTCGAGCGTGCAGCTATTTGGGATGTTATCATCATCAACATGGGATGATGGGGTGGGGAAAGTGAGAAGGTGGAGCAGGGGAACAAATGGAACAGCCGCCCCAGCTGTCCACCATCCACCCTGCGCACCTCCCCAGCACTGTCCTTCCAAGCAAGGCAGGGCCAGGGCGCTCCCAGCCTCCATCACCTCTGCAGCAGGCTAAGCACCCACAAGCTCAGCAACTTTGCGAAGATGGAGACTCCCACCTGCTTGTTCAGATGGTACACGTAGACTCTGCCTTCCTCTCCGTGAATGTGGTAGAAAGGAGCAGCCACGAGCAAGAAGTCCGTGGTCCCATCCATGTCAACGTCCACAGGGCACAGCTCAGAGCCAAAATAGGATCCCATCTACAGCCCAGGAGGAGCTCAGCTCACAAGGGTGCTGGGGAGGCCTCCTCTGATACCCCTCAGCAAGCCTAGACTCCTGATCCTGTTCTTCCTGGACTGCCAATTTGGGTCATTCCAGATCAATCTGTTCACCAGAGAAACCTAGAAGCCTGGGTGAGCGGCCATATGCCCCACAGCGGAGGAAGCCAGTTGATAACCAGACATGCAGAGCTGGGGCAGTGGCACTGCATTCTGTCTGAGTTCTGTCCAGGCTGAGGTGATGCCCCTCGGTGTGCCTTGGAGCCTGTCCCATTCCCTCTGGGACTTCCAGATCCTCCATCTATAATAATGGGGGCATCCTTCTCCAGCAAGTACCTGCTCTCCCTCCAGCACTGGCACGAAGTTGGTCTCTTTGCCCTCCTTCCGAAGCTCAAACACGGCCCCCCGCTGCTTGTACCGTGGAGCCCCTGCCACATAGGAGAGGCCACAGGCCTTGTGCAGCAGGGCCACTGAGTAACCTAGGAGGGAGGAGGTGGTGGTTGTCGTTGGGAGCTCCCAGGCCACTCCTTAGAACCCCGACTTTCCCAGCCAGTCCTTCAAAGTAGCCTGGGCAGAGGGGAGCAGATCTGGAGAAACTGTCTTTCTCATCCTTTTAAAAATTGGCATCAGGGAGTGCTCCCACTTAACCACCGTAGCTGGTCACACACATGTGCCCCATCACACAGAAGTGATACACACACATTATCATATATACAGCTTCACTCCAAATATACTCCTTCACACACATTCACCACCCATGTTCATCATACACATGGTATATGAGGACCAAGGAGAGGGGTGAAGGGTTACCCACCACTACCGTTAGTGGCAAGGCCCCACATCCTCAGGGCCACCCTGAGCTTCAGTACCAAGGAGGCCTTGTCCTCATCCAAAAGGCCCTAATTCTCAGCCTCGAGCGTCCCTAACCAAGGCCCATCCCTCAGTCCATGTGACTGACCAGAGCCTGCCCTAACTGGGAAGCCTAGTGCAGGCTAATGCGCAGACTCAGTGTCCCTGTGTAGGCCCCACCCTCACTCAGGTAGTCTCCAGGCCCCGCCTCACCTAGATAGCTGTACTGTGCAGTCTTGGTATCTGCTGCCGTCTGGTTCAGGAAGCGACCCCGGCGGCTGTGCAAGTTGTAGAGCAGTGCTCCCCCTGACCAGTTAAAGGCCCCGACGGCACCGAGCAGCACCTGCCCCTACAGGGGATGAGGGTTGGAGGTCATCTGAGAGGGAGGAGCTGGGGCCAGCCACAGCAGCCATGGGCCTACCAGCCAATGTCACAAACCTTGGGTTGGGGGCGGGGGATGTTCAATGATCCCTGACCACCTGGCTGGAAACGCAGAAGGAAGGTGAAATGGCAAATACCCAGTTCCTACCTTGTACCCATGACCCTAGCGGGGCAACTGTCTCTCCAGTGAGTGTCTCTCCAGATTTCCAGGGTGGAAATCTGACCCGGGCCATAGACGTTGAGCATTAAAACAAAGTATGGTTGAGCAAGACAGAGCTCATCTCCTTCTGTACAGGTTGCTCAGCCTGTGCCTGACACCCAAGGCCTACCTGTGTTGAGTAATTTGCTAACCACAATTCCACCTCTGTACAGGGCTGATGTCCTCACCATGCCTGCATCTTTCCCCATCTGGGAGGAATAGTGCCTCCAGTGAGGAGTACTCAGCTTGGTAGGCAAGTGACCCGAGCCAAAGCTTGTGTTAGTAGCGTATATTAAGAGGGAACTGCTCAATCTTTGAGCACACAGAACAAAACCGACCCCTGTAATAAATATGGCCATTCTTTTGTCTACCTCAAAGGTCCAGATTAGGGCAAGCAAGTACAAGAGTTTTCTTTTATCCTAAACGGGTTCCTTCAGAGGCCTCATTACAGGAGGACAGAGCCCTGCACTGTGAGCCAGGGGTCCCTGAGTCCCTGGGTGTCACTGAGGCCCTTCCTCTATGGTGATCCTGCCTGGTGCTGAGTTCACCACATACCTCATCCAGGATCTGGGCACTGAACCCGATCTGTGCCAGTTGGTAGTGGAGGGCCTCTCCAACAGTGCCTAGAAGCCAAGAAGCCCAGTGAGATGCTGCTGTGGGCTGAGGTGAAGGGAGAAACTAAGTCAGGGAAGGGCCCAGTTTGACCTCATACCCAGAGGGAACGATGTTCGGAATAATGGGACATATACCAGGCTGAGAGTGGAGACCTGATCCTGCTTTAGTATCTACCCGCAGAGTAAGCTTGGGCAGCTTACTTCCTCTTTCTGGGCCTCAGTTTCCTCATCTGTGAGCTCCTGAGAGTGGGATCCATGTCCCAGTCATTCTTTCTCCAGCACTTAAGCTTCTCATCAGAGGTTCAGGTAATTCTGGGGAAGCGATGAGGGCTGGGGATATTGTTACCTTTTTAGAGATGGAACAGCTGAGGCTCAGAGAGGTGATAGGAGTTGCCCAGAGAACCATATGGAGGTAGGACAGGGGTGGGGCTGACACACAGGGCTTGGCCTCCTGCCAGAGGCTAAGTGGACCACGCTGGAGCCCTCACCTTCCGTGTGAATGATATTCTGCTGCAATTTGCTCAGCAGTCCATCCAGGGCTGAATAATTGGTCACTGTGAACGCATGTCTCTCAAATGGGTCTGAGGCAATCAGCTTCAGTTCCTTGAGGGTCTTAGTACTCCCATTTCCCACCTGCACAGAAGCCCCGGGTCAGTGGGTCAGCACTGTGAGGGCTGGCTGGTTCCCAAGCCCAGGGAGCTCTCTAGGCTAGGAGAGGGCTGAGTCTCTCTGCTGGCCTTCAGGGCCCTTCACCACCTGCCTCCTTTCCCTGCTCCCTGTTCTCCCACACATACCCCTTCCTTCTCACACCAGGTTCATTCTCACCTCTGCACATGCTGTGCCCTTTGCCTGCAGAGCCCTTCTACCTTCCCTGCACCCTAGGCCAGCTACTCCTGCTTGTCCTCCAACACTTAGCTTAGCACCGTCTCCTCCAGGAACCTTCCCTGATGTTCTTCTTTTGGGATCTCTGAGTGTCCACTGCTCTCCCCATCACTGCTGGGTGAGTGAGCTGTGACCACAGTTGGGAAACAAGCCCTCTGTGTGAGGACCCGATATGGGATGGGGGAAGTACAGGACATAGGGACTGGGAGAAGTTGGTGAGAGTCTGTGAATAGAGCAAGCCCCTATCGGGAACCCTGGCTCCTCCCCACCCCAGGCTGAACAGGGTCAGAAGGTGCCCCCCGACCCAACTCCCAGCTCTTACCCTGATGGCAAAGCGCTCAACACCTTGCATCTTTGGGGAACTGATGACAGTTGTGAGGTTGAGTGGATCCCCAAATATGTCCCCATCAGTGATTACCACTATGACCTTGGGTGCATTTTTTCTGGAGCCGTGGCTTGGCGTGAAGATGTTGTCTCTAAGTAGGGGAGAGTAAATAAAGAGGAGAACTTTGCCAGAGGGATACTGAGCTCCGGGGATATTTTACTCACTGACCTGTTTCAGAATTGGAGACGATTAAGGCGCCCTCCGAAATGGGGGAACAAAAGCCGGAAGAGGGGTGGTGATGCCCCTGTGGCACACAGCAGGGCCAGGTGGAGGGGAGGCTGAGACATACCTAGCCCCTCACCTCCTCCCATAGAAAGGTGCTGGATAGCAGAGTCTATTCTGTGTGTATGTGTGGGAATGACAATGATATTAATAAAGAGTGGCTAATATTTACATAGTACTTATGTGCCAAGCACTGTTGTAAGTGCTGTGCATATTTTAACCCATTTAATCCTCACAAAATCCTATAGAACAAATAATATTATTTTTTTAAGTTTATTTATTTATTTTGAGAGACAAAGGGAGCATGCAGAGGGAGAGAAAATCCCAAGCAGCCTCCACCTGTCAGCGCAGAGCCTGACGTGGGGCTGGAGCTTACAAACTGTGAGATCATGACCGGAGCTGAAATCAAGAGTCAGATGCTTAACTGACTGAGCCACCCAGGTGCCCCTGACAAGCATTATTATTATTCTCATTTTAAACGTGAGGCAACTGAAGCACCGACAGGTTAGGCAACTTACCCAAGGTGAGTACAAAGTAGAGATTGAACCCACGCAGCCTGGCCACGAAGCCCATCCCTGTAAGTACCGTGCTCTACTGATGCTCACAGCAGGAGTCTTTGGAAGACTTTTTGGAGGATGTCTTGGGATGTCAGCCATTAACAAAGACTGGGTTGAAAGACCTCACACATTTCCCTCAGCCAAAGAAGAGCTAGAACCTGATCCTCTCCTCTTCACAGCTCCATCCAGCCATCTCTCCAGGCATGATGCCTCAGAACCTCTGGGCAGGGCTGTGAGCTGGCACCCAGTAGGTGCTCAGGTAATTCCCACTGCCCTCATACTTACAGGACATGCTGTATGGCAGAAGCAGTCTTGGTGACATTCTTCACTTGAGTGATATTCTGGACTCTGGCGAGGGAGGCCAGTGCATCCTGGCTGTCCCGAAGATCAAACTCAGTCTGTATCACTTCCCCATATTGCACAAGGGCAAAGTTGCACTATAGAGGAGGAGCCGAGGTGGGGAGGAGGTTGGCAGAGTCGCCATGCCCAAAGCCGCCCCTGCCCCCTACACGGTTCCTCCTGGAAGCAGTGGAAGAATCCACTCATTTCTCCTTGCCTCCAGGCAGGAGGAGATGTTAAGGCAGAGGGAAATCTCTAAGCAAGGAGAGGTGGAGGAAGGTATAATAGTACTGGATCACAGTGAATCATAGACTTGCCCCTGAAACCATGTCTTTGTGTAGTCCCCCTCCCACATATTGACTATGGGGTTGGTCATGTGACTAGCTTTGGTCAATGGAACATGAGCAAATGCGATACAGTCAGAAACTCGAAAAGTACATGCATGCGCTGGTTCTTGCCCTCTTGGAACACTGCAGCCATGAAAACGTTAAGCTGGCCTGCTGGAGGCACAAGGCCCAGACAGGTAAGGCCATCTTAGGCCATCCAGTCAAACAACAGGATGTCTGCAGCTGCAGGAGTAACTCCAGGCAAGGCCAGCAGAAGGACCACCCAGCTGAATCCAGCCCAAATAGCTGACCCACAGAACTGTGAGCAAATAAATGGTTGTTGTTTTGAGGTAGTTTGTTCATGGCAATAGAGAACTAATAGACTGTGTGAGTCTAGCTCTTAGGGAAGCCCACCTCAAAGCACTTGGCATAGAAGTTCTTCATCATGTTGGAGATGAAGTCTTTGGCTTTCTGGAAGTCTGGGGGATCAATGCTTCCTGAGCCATCTAGGATGATGGCAATCTCAGTGCCTGGCCAAAACAGGGAGCAGGTTAGGAGCGGACACGGAATTTGACACAGGAGTGAGGGCAGCATGTGGCTGCCCTGCAGGGCACCCACCCCATTCAAGCCCTGAGGGCTCAGTTCAGGGAGGAAGCTGGTAAAGTCCCCAAGAGTGAAGCCTTTGTCTCGGAGGCATAGATAGCCATGGCCTACTCAGGCTCTGACCTGCTGAGTGAGTCACTCCCATAGCTCCTGCTCCTTGGGCCTCAGTTTCTCCATCTGTAATATGGAGGGGGGGGCAGAGCTGGGACTAACTAGGCCTATAGAATCCAGCCACTGCTTCCCATCTTCCGGCCCTCGGCACACCTCACCCCTGGAGGTCACCAGCCTAGGGGTCAGCTCTGACAGCCTCTGGGAACAACCCAGATCTGCCTCTTCTCACCAGCTGCTTCATCCTCCTGCCCCTCTTGTGTCTTCAGAGCCCGGCGCCACCTGGCTGTCTTCTCTAGGCTGCCATTCTTGTTCCGGTAGCAGTCTCTGGCATCCACATGTACATTGGGATCAAGGAGATTTTCTTTAAAAACACATACGGAAGAACTCAGAGTCAGATAGCCTCCTTGTTCACCTCCAGGCAGGCCCACACTGGTCTCTGCTTTGATTTCCTTCACAGGGGCTTAGGCTCGCCTTGCCCTCTCTGGGCTTCTGTGTCCCTCTAACATCTGCCACGCCTCTTCCTGGAGACCCAAGGAGATCTCTTTAGAGCTATCTAAGGTCAGTCAGTGTCCAACCCTTACCAAGGTCAGAGAAGTAGACCTGAGCCTGGGGTTGGAAGTTGTTGGCTAATAGGCTGCAGGTGCCTGTGAGTTCTGGGCTGAGGCTGTGGGGCTTCCGGGACATCACTTGAATACAGATCTAGGAGAGAGGGGGAGAGAAGAAGGGGAAAGCCTAGGTCATCTCCAGCACAGGCCCCCTAATCACAGCCACATCATCACCCCCATTACAGAATCCATCACCTCCATTACAGAATCAAGTGCCACAACCAAGTAGAAGATGCAGGAATAGTTTGCTCACCCCTCATCAGGGGTAGGAGTCAGTGCTGGGGCCAAAGCTGAAGTTAAGCACTTAGGTCAGTGTGCTGGGTCATGGAGTACCCAGGTCAGAGCCATGGTTAGCCCTGGGGTTGGTACCAGGGAGGCAGCTGGGCTCAGCCCTGAGAATATGCCAGTCAGAGTATTATCAACACCGGTCAACTACAGGGTAAGCTCCACCTTCCCTGAAGCCCTCCATCATCCCGCCTCATGCATACTCACCAAAACACTGTGGTGGTTCCGGACAACTGTCACTCCCGGGTGCCTTCCCTTTGGGATGGGGGCATGCTCTGAAACAGTTAAGCCTAGGTAAGGAGGGAAGGATGCTGGGAGGCAACCCTACAGCCAACATCAGAGGTCACATGATGGTCAGGGCCCCATAAAGAACAATCGGCCACTCAGAGCAGCCTCTAGAAGCTGGTTGGGGGGCCTTCAAGGACAGGCCTGGACATGTTCAAGGCAAAGGGCCAATTCCCTGGGCTTATTCACTGACTCATTCAACAAATGCCCTGTGATGTCTGCTCTGTGCCTAGCCTCATGGCAGATGGTGATAGGGATCTAGACATAACTGAGACCTGGTACTTTACTTACAGGGGATCCCAGTTTGGAAGGGCAGGAGGGCAGAGAAGAACTAGCCGGTGGTTGTGTGCAGCACTGGGGACGGGTGAAAGATGCTAAAGAACTGGCTACATGGACCGATGAACTCTCCACTCTCCACGTTCTATTTCTGGGGACTCTTAATGCCCCAAGACCCCAGGGTGAAAGTGTAGCTCATTCCTCTCCCTCCACAAGGTGGGCCTCAGGAGACTCATTTTTGAGCCATAGAATCACCCGCTTATGCTGCCAGCCTGCATCCCCTTCTGAAGCAGAGACTGAGGCTGATCAACACCATGCCTTTCACAGAGACAAGAACCCTACCATACACAGCTGAGGGTTCATCAGCAAATGTGGGCCTTGAGTTGAACTGGATGGAATGAGTAGAGTTGGTTAATGTGTGAATTAGGTCCATTCACTTGTTCATTCATTCATTCAAACAGCATTTATTGAGTGCCAATCCCCATGCTAGATGCTAGGATGGCCACAGGTCGGGAGGGGTAAAGTTAGATGAAATGGAGGTGTGATGAATTGGGACATGTTGGGTTCTGGAATCAGATAGAGTCGGGTTTGCCAGCTGTAGTGCTGCCAACACTAGATGCATGCCCTTAGTCGTATTGGCAATTAAAGGACTGCTCTGAACTGTAGCTTCCTTTTCTATAAAATGGGAGTGAATTTGAGAATTAAAAGTGAACAAAGCACTTAGCAGAGTGCCAGGCACTCTGCTACATTTTAGGTATCATTTAGGTAGCACTCGATACATTTTAGGTATCATTTTTGTTAGGACAAGATATGGAAAGGTGGGCTGGGGATTTGGGTTGGGTTGGGATGGGATTGGGCTTTGGGATAGAAGGCCTACTGTGGGTGGTGGTGGAATCTAGGGTCGAGGGACTGGACTAAGTCCATCTGGGTTCAAATGGTTTCGGCCAGATAAGTGGGATTCCTCAAAAGGAGGTCCAGGGAACATTCCCTGGAGTGGTGGTTGACTTACCTACTGGTTGGCAAAGAATCTCATCCTGGATGAGGGAACAACGATGTAGGAGGCCTGCTGTCCCGTTGGTTTGAGGACTGGTGACCAGGAGCCTGAGTAGGAAGGCAGACAGCAAAGCTGAGCTGGCCAATGATTTCCTCCTCCTTTCTGCCTGCCCAGGCACAGTCTTCCCACTCCAGGCCCCACTCCAGGCCCCACTCCAGACTCACAGGCTCCCTATCTGGAAAACTAATGGAAGAGGTCCAGACTTGGGTCCCAGCCCAAAATGGCAGACTTTGCATTATGTGAAAAGCATTTGCTCAGCATTTACATTTACATAGCTCCAGGGGAGAAATAGTTAAATGCATCTGCTCTCTGCCTGCTGACCTACCCTGACAGAAATGGGAGTGGTATTGATGGTAAATAAAGACTCTCTGCTTTTTGGGGAGGGGGTGGGTAGATGCTAGGAAGCCATCAACAGAACAGCTGGTTCTGTCAGGGGCACTGCTGGCTTCCTAGTGGCTACCAGGGGAACTGACCCACCTGGCCTCAGTGATGGTATTTCTTGAGAAGAGCATCCTGGCACTGCTATGCAATGGGTCAGTCAGAAATGGAGGTTTGATTCCAAACTCATTCTATGAAGCCAGCATTGCCTTGATTCCCAAACCAGTCAAAGACCCCACTAAAAAGGAGAATTACAGGCCAATATCCCTGATGAACCTGGATGCAAAAAATTCTCAGCCGTGTACTAGCAAAGCAAATTCAATAGTACATCAAAAGAATTATTCACCATGATCAAGTTGGATTTATTCCTGGGCTGCAGGGCTGATTCAATATTTACAAATCGATCAATGTGATACACCACATTAATAAAAGAAAGGATAAGAACCATATGATCCTTTCAATAGATGCAAAAAAAGGATATAACAAAATACAGCATCTTTTCTTGATAAAAACCCTCAAGAAAGTGGAGACAGAAAGAACATACCTTAATATCATAAAAACCATATATGAAAGGCCTACAGATAACATCATTCTTGATGGGAAAAAACTGAGAGCTTTCCCCCTAAGGTCAGGAACATGACAGGGATGTCCACTCTCACTACTGTTGTTCAATAAAGCATTGGAAGTCCTAGCCTCAGCAATCAGACAACAAAAAGAAATAAAAGGCATCCAAATTGGCAAGGAATAAGTCAAATTCTCACTCTTCACAGATGACATGATACTCTACATGGGAAATCTGAAAGACCACCAAAAAACTGCTATAGCTGATACATGAATTCAGCAATGTCGCAGGATATAAAAACGATATACAGAAATTAGTTGCATTTCTTTACACCAATAATGAAGTAGCAGAAAGAGATATCAAGGAACTGATCTCATTTACAATTGCACCAAAAACCATAAGATACCTAAGAATAAGCCTAACCAAAGAGGTAAAAGATCTATACATTGAAAACTACAGAATACTTATAAAAGAAAGTAAAGAAAACACAAAGAAATGGAAAAACATTCTGTGCTCATGGATTGGAAGAACAAATATTGTTAAAATGTCAATATTACCCAAGGAAATCCACACATTCAATGCAATCCCTATCAAAATAATACCAACATTCTTCACAGAGCTAGAACAAACAATCCCAAAATTTGTGTGGAATGAGAAAAGACCCAGAATAGCCACGTAATGTTGAAAAAGAAAACCAAAGCTGGAAGCATCACAAGTCTGGACTTTTTAGCTACATTAGAAAGCTATAATCATCAAGACAGTATGGTACTGGCACAAAAACAGATACATAGATCAATGGAACAGAATAGAAGACCCAGAGATTGACCCACAAATATATGGCTAACTAATCTTTGACAAAGCAAGAAAGAGTATCCAATGAAAAAAAGCAGTCTCTTCAGCAAATGGTGCTGGGAAAACTGGACAGTGACATGCAGAAGAATGAACCTGGACCATTTTCACCATACACAACAATAAATCAAAATGAATAAAAGACCTAAATGTGAGACAGGAAACCATCAAAATCCTACAAGAGAAAACAAGCAAAAACCTCTTTGATCTCAGCTGCAGTGACTTCCTACTTGACATATCTCTGGAGGCAAGGGAAATAAAAGCAAAAGTGAACTATTGGAACATCATCAAGATAAAAAGCTTCTGCACAGCAAAGGTGACAATCAATGAAATAAAAGGCAACCAATAGAATGAGAGAAGATATTTGCAAATTACATATCAGATTAAAGGGTTAGTATCCAAAATCTATAAGGAACTTACCAAACTCAACACCCAAAAAATAAATAATCCAGTGAAGAAATGGGCAAGAGACATCAATAGACACTTTTCCAAAGAAGACATCTACATGGCTCACAGACACACGAAAAGATGCTCAACATCACTCATCATCAGGGAAATACAAATCAAAACCACAATGAGATCTCGCTTCACACCTGTCAGAATGGCTAAAATGAACAACTCGGGAAACAACAGATATTGGTGAGGATGCCAAGAAAGGGGAACCCTTTTACACTTTGGTGGGAATGCAAACTGGTGCAGCCACTGTGGAAAACAGTATAGAGGTTCCTCAAAAAGTTAAAAATAGAGCTACCCCACGACCCAGCAATTGCACTACTAGGTATTTATCCAAAGGATACAAAAATGCTGATTTGAAGGGGCACATGCACCCCAATGTTTATAGCAGCACTATCAACCATAATCAAGTTGTGGAAAGAGCCCAAATGTCCACTGACTGATGATTGGAGTAAGAAGACATAGTGTGTATATATATATACATATATATACATATATACATATATATATATAACAGAATACTTCTCAGTGATCATAAAGAATGAAATCTTGCCATTTGCAACAACGTGAATGGAACTAGAAGGTATTATGCTAGTGAAATAAGTCAGTCAGAGAAAGACAGATATATGATTTCACTCATATTTGGAATTTGAGAAACTCAATAGATGAACATAAGGGAAGGGAAGGAAAAATAAGAAAAAAAACAGAGAGGGAGGCAGACCATAAGAGACTCTTCTTAAAAAAAATTTTTTTTAATCTTTATTTTTGAGAGAGAGCGAGAGCACATGCATGCATGAGCAGGGGAGGGGCAGAGAGAGAGGGAGACACAGAACTTGAAGCAGGCTCCAGGCTCTGTGCTGTGAGCACAGAGCCCGATGTGGGGTTCAAACCCATGAACTATGAGCCAAAGTGGGACGCTTAACCAACTGAGCCACCCACACACTCCACCATAAGAGACTCTTAAATACAGAGAACTGAGGGCTGCTGGAGGGGAGGTGGGTGGGGGTATGGGTTAAATGGGTGATGGGCATTAAGGAGGGCATTTTTGGGGATGAGCACTGGGTGTCATATGTAAAAGATGAATCACTGGGTTCCACTCCTGAAGCCAAGACTACACTGTATGTTAACTAACTTGAATTTTTTTAGAAAAGAAAGAAATGGAGGTTTGAGGGGTGAGTACCTCAGCCTCATTAAAGCAGCCTCCAGAAATAGTTCCAATGGCAAACTTTACCCCTTACCCCAAGCCCAGAGAGACAGCAGAGTCCAGTGTTAGCCTAAGCAATCTCCCTATCCACGCTGCCCAGGGATAACTGGTTTACCTCAAAACAGGGCTTTTGAGTAGGGGGTATTGAGGAAGTGGCCCTGAGGCTGGGCTTGGTAACAGTGAACTACGTCCAAGATCTTTGTGCTGAGGGCAGTAAGGGAGTCATGGAGGACTTGACAAAGGGGATTAGTCTGTACTTTCAAAAAGGTCAAGATGTAGCTATGGTGAATCGGGTGGCAGGAATGAGGTACCATCTCTACTTCCTTGCTTCCCATCACTCTATTGTAATTATAAAATAGATCATTTACTTACCTCCATGGATTAATAATAATAATAATAATAATAATAATAAAGCCTATACCTGTGCCCCCAACCCTCGTTTAACCCACCCCAAGCTGATTCCACAAGCTCTTGTCAAGGTCATCAGTGGTCTCCACCTTGCCAAATCCAATGGACACCTTTCCGTCCTCATCTTCTTCAACCTTTCAGCAGCCCTGGACATGTGACCATCTCCTCCTTGAAACACTTTCTTCTTGATTTTCCCCTAACTCTCTTAATACTCCTTCTGAGACTCTTGTTGGCTTCTTCACTGTCTAACTTCTAAATGTTGTTGGAACCTTGGGGTTTGGTCCTTGTTTTCCTTGCCAGCACATTCTCCCTAGTGATCCCCTCCAATCCCATGGCTTCAATACACCTATAAATGCTGAACTTCTGTGGCCAAAGAATCCCTCCACCAGAAGTCAGACCAGCATAGCTGTAAGAAATAGAATAATGCCCCCACCACAGATGTCCATGTCCTAATCCCCAGAACCTGTGACTGTGCTTTTTATGGGTAAAGGGATGTTGTAGACTTAATTAAGTTAAGGATCTTGAGATGAAGGAAATAATCCTGGATTATCCAGGTAGACCCCATGTAATCACAAGGGTCCTTATAAGATGGAGGCAAGAGGGTCAGAGTCAGAGAAAGATCTGAAGATGCGACACTGCTGATTTTCAAGATGGAGGAAGAGGCCAAAAGCCAAAGAATGCAGGTAGCCTCCAGAAACTGAAAACGGTGAGGAAACAGATTCTCCCCTTGAGCCACCAGAAGAAACACAGCCCTGCTAACACCTTGATTTTAGCCCATTAAGACCCATTTTGGATTTCTGACCTCCAGAACTGTGAGACAATATATTTGTGTTGTTTTAAGCCATAAATTTTGTAGTTGTTACAGCAGCAACAAGAAACAAACACAATAACCAACCCCCCACTGTCTAACAGGCATCTCAAACTTTAGAATGTTCAAACTGAGCTTGGGGTCTTGTCCTCCCAAGCCTGTGTTTCTCCATCTTCCCCAAGGCTATTAATAGATGGATGGTAAAACCAACCACTACATTCTAAAGCCTGAATCCTGAGGGCATCTTTGCTTCATCTTTTCACTCATCCCTGCATCAAGTCCATCAGTAAACCCTGTGGGGATCCTTCCTCCAAACTATTATCTATGGAGCATCTCTTCTCTCCATTTCCCATCACCATCCTGGCCACCACCATGTTGCCTGGTCTATGGTAATAGCCTGCTGACTGGTAGCATTTGTTTTTGAAACTTACCCTTGTAGTTTACACCCTGTCACTCCCCTGCTTCAGTAGCCTCCCATGTGCTTAGAAAGAGTCCATACTCCTGGATACAGCCCACAGGGCCTTGCAGTCTGACCCCTCCCTGCTCTGAGACCTCCCCTCCCGTCTCCTTTGCTCTCCAAGCTCCAGCTCCAGATGGTTTCTGTTCCTTCACAGCCCCAGTTCTTTCCTACCTCAAGCCCTCTGCCTTGCTGTGTCCTTTGCCTGGAAACCCTGCCTTTCACTCCCCAAGGCTGGGTCACTTTCATCCCCTGGCTCTGCTTAACTGTCACTTCCTGATAAATGCTGTCTCCAGCCAGCCCCACCTCACAACATAGCTACTGTTTCATGTCACCCTGTTTTATTTCCTTTTCAGAACTTGTCATCATGTCTGATAATATCCTCTTTCCTTGCTTGTGTGCTTGTTATCTGTCTCCCCCACTAGACTGTAAGTTCCTCGAGGATCATGTCTACCTTGTTCACCATGGTATTTCCAGGGCATGGAAGAATGCCTGGCACAGAGCTAGGGCTCGGTAAATACGGTTAAATGAAGACTGAATGACAGCCCAGGCAGCAGGTAAGGGGGCTAATGTGGGCCAGGGCTGAAGAGCGGAGGGCAGGTGTAAATGAGCTCTGTGGGCTCTGCAGCTGAGCTCCCAAAATAGGTCACCTGCTCAGCAACCCTGTCTCTGCTCCAGACCCTTCCCCAGCCTGAGCCACAGCCCTCCATCCAACACCTCATCCCTTGTCTCCAACAAAGATGGGCTCAGAACTAGTCTCCACCCCAGATCATGTTTTGGTGGGGTAAGTCCAGGCCTGGAATAGCTTCAGCTCTCCTTCCTCCTTCATGCTGTTACCCAAGCTATTTCCTTTGCCTATAATTCCTTCCCACCTCCTTTTCCTGCCAAAATCATTCTAAACACCAGCTCCTTAGGAAGTCTTCCCAAAAGGAGCAACTTGACCCCCTCCAAGCCCTCCAGGTAGCCTTGACTACTGGAACCCACTTCCATATTCACCTAGACTGTGAGTTCCCAAGCGACTACCATATGCAGCTGTCCGGGCTGTGCAAGGTTGCCATTCATGTCACAGTCATGAAGTGCTGTGGCCTGGGGCCCAGTATGAGCTGCCTCTGTTGTCTCCCATTTAATCCCCGCCCCCCCCTCCATGGTGGGTAGTCTCTTGATCTCCAGGTTTGTTGACTGAATGATTGACTAACTAAACAATAATCAAACTATCATCAGCTCACAGCCTCAGGGACCCTATTATATGCTGGGCTGGAAGCAGTCCATTTCCCGCCTTGACCCGCCTCCAACCTGTTCAGAGTCTATTCCCATACCTCGCAGGGGAAGGCCTTCTTTTTTTTTTTTTTTTTCCAAGTTTTATCATGGTTTGTTTTTTTTTTTTTTTTAGTTTGCTTTTTATGGTTTTATTTGCATTTTTATTGAAGTACAATTAACATACAATGTTATATTATTTTCAGGTGTGGAAGGCCTTCTTTATGTTCCATTCATCTCACCCTACAGCAACCAAACCCATGATGCGATGAGCCCTGGCTGTTATATTTTAAGGAGAAACAGGACAAGGGAGTGAGAGGTACATGCCACCCTCTCACAGGGCTTTCTGGCTGCTTTCTGTGGCCCTGGGGCAGCCAGCAGTGCATTTCCTGCCCTGCACAAGCCCGTGGTCTTAGGCTTCACCATTTGTGGCAGGAACCAAGAAGTGCCTCCCACCACATCCTCCCATGAGCCCTCTCTTCAGCAGGTATTCAGGGAGGTTTTCATGAACCCAACTGGGCTCTTCCTGCAACCCCGGGGTGGACTCAGAGCCTTCTGCTCCAGGAGCTTCAAGCTCCTCTCATCCACCATGTCCTCTCAGATTGGCTTCTAAGAGGCAGGGCCCTGCTGAGGTACTGGTGGGAGGGGAATGGGCAAAAGATGGTCACAGATAACTGGGACTGACTCCTGACCTTCACGAACATATGGAGCAACCAGAACGCTCGTGCACTGCAAGTTCGCAAAACTGAATGTTGGCCCACTGCGTATAATGCCTGATAAAAGGAAGTACACCTGCCTCTTGAAAGAAAGTGCACAGCAGCAAAATTTGTCCAAGGAAACTGGCCAAACGCTCATCATCAGCACCGTTCACATGATGGAAAACTCTACCAATGAGAATAAGTATCACTGTCTCAGGCAATACCACATTCAAAATTCACAGACTGTATATTGAGGGAGAGGAGCCTGACATAAGAGACCACATACGGCACACCTCGTTTATAAGTTCAAGAACAGGCAAAACTAATCCAGGGAGATGGAGGTCAGAGCACTGGTTAGCTCTTGGCAGGGGATGTGCCTGGAAGGGAGCACCAGTCTAGAGAGGGCTTAGGTGAGGCTGGTAATGTTCTGCTTCTTCATCTGGGTGCTACTTACATAGGTGGTTCACTTTGCCAACATTCACTGGGCTACAGGCTTACGATGGGTGCATTTTTCTGTGTGGCAAATGTCCATAAAATTTTACCAAAACAAAAGACAACAAACAGCAACCTTTAATTCATCTCCCTGCAGCCAAAAACTTGCTAACAACCTTCTCACCTCCCCTCCCTGCTTCAAAGCTTTCTGGCTCCTCAAACCCTTGATGCCCAGGTAACAAGGCACTACCCACTTCTCCCAACCTAATGCTCATTACACTCAGCTTCAACCACCTGCCATTTTCTGTTCCTTGACTTTGCTCAGGCTAATTTCCAGGCTTCCGGCCACACTGCTGTCAGTTGGGATATCCCCCTCCCCTGCCTTCTCACACTAATTCCTACTCATCCCCTCGGTCCCAGTGTTGATGCACACCCTGTGGCTGAAGGGTACGCCTGCCTCTGTGTCTCCAAAGCGTCCTGGACATCTCCACCAGAGCAGCCATCACACCCCTTGTCACTGCCTGCCTTGTCTGTCTCCTCCAGGAGCCAGGGAGTTCCATGAGAGCAGGGACTATGCCTGTTTCACTATCTTATCCTCACACTTGGCCTGTCATTGAGTAGATGCTCCATAAATACTTGCTGAATGAATGAATGAATGAACGAACAAAGTGTCCCTGCCTTCACCATTTACATGGTCACCAGCCTCTTCGCTGTACAATGAGGAAACTACAGTCCAGCAAGGGGTCCAAGCCTGCTAGGCTGGCAGGGTCGTGGCCCAAGTCCCAGGGCTATAAGGCTACCTCAAGAGTTGCTACTGCCCACCCACGCTCCACCAAACAGAGCTTCTGCTCTGCTCAGCTCAGGAAGATGGGGAGCTCTGCTCAGCCAGAAACCTTGAGCACCTCATCTGGCTCTGCCCCAAGCCCATCTAGATGCGAGGCTCAAGGTTCATGTGTGCTGTGCAAGAAGGAAACCCTTGACCAATGACTAGAAGCAAAGCAGAGGGGAGGGGGAAGGGACTCGCCTGAGGCAGGGCATGAGCATGGCTGGGTCACAGAGCAAGCACAGAGAAAGCCATATAACCATCATGAACAAAAAGGAAAGGAAAAATTGCCCTAGATTAAAAGAGAATAAAGAGACACAACAGTATGTGACACGGGAACCTTGACTGGATCCTGGCTTCAAAACAAAGCAGCTCTAAAGGTCATTGTGGTGACAATAAGGGAAAAAACTAAAGACATGCTTCTACATTACCATCTCACCACTATCACCATCCGATACGACACGTATTTTGCTTGCTTGCTTATTGTCTACCTTCCCTGAGCCAAAGAATTTTTGTCTACTTTGCTCACTGCTGTGAGCCTTCAGGGCCTCTTGAGGGCTTGGCACATAGCAGGTGCTCCATACGAATATTTGCTGACTAAATGACCACGGTATATATAATCCCACAACTTGCCTTTTTTTATCTTATGTTTCAGGATTGATTCAACCACTATGCTCATTTCATTCATTTGAGCTACGTCTAATATTGCATTGTATATGATTCATAACTTATTTCTTCCATTTTCCTAATGAGGAACGTTTCCAGTCTTTCACTACTCCAAGAAATGCTACGATAAATACCTTTACATGTGCCCATTCGTATCTTTAAGGTTGGTGTCTGTGAGTGGAAAGGCCGGGTCAAAGGCATCTTCAACATTACCAGATATGGTAAAACTATTCTCCAGGTTGGTTATATCAATTTACAGTCCCACACGTCCCCACATCCTCACCAGTAGAATTTTGTCACGTTTAAAATTGGCGGCTTATCTACTGGGTGGGTATAGATGAGATTTTAAGAAACATAAAGCAATGTTTAGTGAGCTTGATTTCGGCCAGAAACTGTGCTAAACCCTTTATGTGCATTAATGCAAATAGTCTTTGCAACAACCCTGTAAGGTAGAGAAATCTCTACCCCCGTAAAGATAAGAAACTGAGGCTATGGGTTGAGCACCTTGCTACAAATACAGAGAAAAGTTGTCACTGACCCATGGCTGAGATTCACAGCCTGCCCCTGAACCATGTTCCCTGCTGCCTCATATTTTCCATTTTTTCTTTGATATTTTTGTCACTGTCCAAAGTTTATATACTGAGCATGTGTTACTTCTGTAAGAGATAAAAGAGCCTTAAGAAATTTTATTTTAAACTAGTTTTGAGGTCATTCTCCCACCCCCGGCAGTGAAGAGGGCAAGGATTGGCCTGGTGCTCACAGCCTCTCTCCTGCACACCCTCTGTAGGCGAAGGGAGGTTGTCCCCAAACTGGGGGAGGGATGCCAAGGCCTCCTCGGCAGCTTTTTCAGGCTCCCCAGAGGCCCCCTCAATTATGCCTCCCATCTGCCGGGCCCTGCTCACCAGGTCCGGTTGGTGCTGGAGTCTTGGTGCAGAAGGGCGTTGAGCACATAGGGTACGCCTCCCTCAGGAGTCACCCAGGTCCGGGCCACATCCACATTGAAGGCCACCAGAGGAACAAGGCCTGTGGAGAACAGAGGGACATTTAAGAGATGCCTGTTAAAGCCATGGCTGGCCCTTTGACTCCCATCATTCTGTCACATCTGGTGGTGTCATCATCCCCATTTTACAGATGAGAAAAATGAGATTCCCCAGGACCTTTTCCCTATGGGAATAGGACAGGAGTGTAGGCATGTCTGACCCAGAGCTCCTGATCCTCTTACTATGTCAGCACCAAGGCCCCTCCTCCAGCAAGCCTTCCCTGATTCTCTCCTAGAAGTACTTCCCACCTTCTCACACCTCCCACTGTGCACTTTCTGTACCTGTCAGATAGCATATACTCATGACAGTGTCTTGTACCAAAGTTCAAATAGACTATGAGCCCTAGGGCTAGGATATACATACATTCTGTCTAGGAGGCCCCATCAGATGACCCAGGAGAAAACATGTCCTCAAACATGTACAAGAATGTTTACAGAAGCTTTACTTGTAATAGTTCCCAAGTGGAAACAACCCAAATGTCCATCAACGGGGGAAGGGATAAGCTAACTTGTAGAGTCACACAATGGAATACTACTCAGGAGTACAAAGAAATGAGCGATTGACACACACGACAAGATGGGTGAATCACAAAAATCATTATGCTGACTGAAAGAAGCTTTACATAAAAGAGTACTGTCTAATTCCATTTACATGATGTTCTAGAACCAGCAAAGCTAATCTATAATAAAAAATATTTCCTGGGGGTAAAGGGATGTGGCTTAACTGGGAAGGGACAGGAAGAAACTCTGTAGGCTTATGGAAACACCCTAGGTCTTGATAAGAACTTGGATGACAAAGGTGTGTGCGTTTGCCAAAAACACACTGAATGGTCAACTTAAAACTTGTGACTTTCACCGAATATAAATTTTCCCTCAAAAAAGAACGAGCAACAAACATTGACCTCTGGTTGATATGTATGCTGAAGCATTTAGGGATGAAGTGCACCCACCTCCGCAATTTACTTTGGAATGCATCAAAATGGGGGCGCCTGGGTGGCGCAGTCGGTTAAGCGTCCGACTTCAGCCAGGTCACGATCTCACGATCTCGTGGTCCGTGAGTTCGAGCCCCGCGTCAGGCTCTGGGCTGATGGCTCAGAGCCTGGAGCCAGTTTCCGATTCTGTGTCTCCCTCTCTCTCTGCCCCTCCCCCGTTCATGCTCTGTCTCTCTCTGTCCCAAAAATAAATAAACGTTGAAAAAAAAAAAAAGAAAGAAATGCATCAAAATGTAACGTGGCTTGATGGATGGATAGATGGATATATGCAGATGGATATATAGATATATGTTTACATATGTGTCTGTGTGATGTTGCAAATATAACGAAATGTTGACAACTGTAAAATCTAAGTGTGGCATATAGTTTTCCACCGTACAATTATTTCAACTTTTCTGTATACTTGAAATTTTTCACTAAAAAGTTTTGGGGAAAAACTGATATTCACAGATTGCCCCCAACCTCAGAGGTTGTGCCAATCCATACCACAACAGAAGAGGAGGAGGCCTGTTTCCTCACAGCACTGCTTGAGGTGTGTGCAGACCATCCTTGTTTTGAAAGAGTTTATCATTTTGTTCCAAAATATCATTTTTAGTTCTGAATGAGGTTGAGTCTCTTATTTTAAGTTGTTTACTGCCTATTCATATACATTATCCATTTGTAGGAAATATTGCTTTCTTATTAATTTGCAAGAGCGTTTTGAATCAAAAAAAATTACCAATGTGTTCAAGATAATACTTCACACTTAGCTATTTGATGTAGGTATCTTTTCCCACATCTAGAATTTATACGTAGTCAAGTTATTTTTCTCTTATGACTCTTCAGTTTTATGTCATGCTTCCCCATTCAGAGATTATTTTTTTTAAGTTCACTCATGTTTTTGTCTGTATTTTGGGGGGTTTTGTTTCACTTCTTACGCTTGAATCTTTGATTGATCTGCACTCTATTTTTTGTGTACAGAGTGAAAGAGGGATCCAGCTTTTACTCTTTCTCCCCACAATTGAAATTGTCTCAACATTTTTCCTTGAATGGCTCGTCTTATCCCCACAGATCTGCAGTATCACCTTTATCATTCTCAGAATTCTCATATGCATTTGGGCCTCAGCTGGGACTCAGTTCTGCCCTACTGACCACATTGTCTCCCGCTTGGATATGTTCATTAGTCTCCTGACCTTTCTTTTCCAAGTCTTGTCCCTCTGGATACAACCTCCCCATATCAACTGCCAGAGAGAATTTTAAAAGTATGTCCTGACTATGATACTCCACCGTAAAAACTCTAATGTATATTTACAGAGAAAAAGGGCAAGGTGAAGTTGAGTGTACAGAACTTATCTGTTCAATTACTGTTCAATGAACAACGTTTTGGGGGAAAAAAAGCTTTTTGGAAAACACTCTTTTTTAATGATGGTATAATGACTTTTTCGTTCCTAAATATACCACATAAACATGCCATAAGAATGATGTTCTGACATCACACATTCATGCAAAAACATACTCACTAATTTACTTAGTAAAGCAGTTTTTAGCCCCACAATTCATAGGAAACAAATGTGAACTGCTCATCTTGCTTGGATAAATTCAAAATGTCTTGTTTAGCATGTACAAGCCAACTGAGACGGCTGAAGGGGTAGTAGCTTCTGTGATCTGCAGTCTGTTAAAATGTACAAACTATGCCATGTATTTTGAAGTGCTTGCAGGTTTAGCATTTATTTTCCCTCAATGTATTTTTTGTGCTATAACTATATTTAAACATGTTTTTAATGTTTATTTCTTTTTGAGAGAGAGAGACAGAGACAGAGAGAGAGACAGAGCGTGAGTAGGGAAGGGTCAGAGAGAGAGGGAGACACAGAATCCAAAGCAGGTTCCAGGCTCAGAGCTGTCAGCACAGACCCCGATGTTGGGCTTGAACTCGTGAACCACGAGATCATGACCTAAGCCGAAGTTGGATGCTTAACCGACTGAGCCACCCAGGTGCCCCAATGTGCTATAACTTTATTTTTAAAGGTAGTTTGAATGCAAGATAACCACGAGTACCCAAAAGACTGAAGAAACAGTGAAGAAACGGTGAATGAGAAATGTACCTTCTCAATAATGACTCCCTCACAATTATCCTCCACTACTCATCATTAAGTCTTCATTTCCTCTCTTAATGAGGACAGTAAACTTTTATTACAGTAAGTTGTATATGTAAATTATATTTTATATTCAAATTAATTTTTTTGGTATAAACTTGTTTTATCGGCCAGCTAATAAATTTTTCCATCAGTAAAAACTGTTTGGGTATATTGAGCTAGATGGAATGAACCACAGTTTTTCCAATGAAATTGATGGAAATAGTTTTTCCAATTAATGACTTTTCACTTAGCAGCACAGACGTTAAAAACAAAAATCATTAGGCAAAGGATACGTTAATGGACTTTTAAGTAAGGAAGAGAAGGAAATATATACATATAAATATACTGTTCTTCATTCACCAAGATATAAATTTAAAATCTATATGCCTCCATTAACATCACTTCAAAATATATTTTAAAAATTGACTGAATTAAAAATACAAAAGTCCACAACCAAAATGGGAGACTTTAATGCTTTAACAAATCTTTCATCAAGCTACAAAAGCACATTAAAGTATCAATAATGATCTAGAAGATCTGAATATCACAACTGACTAACAGAACACTATACCTAACAATGGTAAAAGAAACATTTTTTCAAATGCACATGAAACATTTACCCAAATCAAATATATATGAAAGGTCAAAAAGCAAGCCTCAATAAATTTCAATGCATTGAAGTAATGCAGAATAGGTACTCTGACTACACTGGAATTAAACTAGAAGCCAATAACAAAAAGAAAACTATAATAACTTGAACTTCTCAGAAATCAAGCAATGCACGTCTGCATAAGTCAAAAATGAAATGGCCATGGATATTTTTTAGTGATAATTAAGATATGACAAATCAAAACTTGTGGGAAACAGTTAAGGCAGTGCTCAGAGGAAATGTGCAGCCTTAAGTGCCAATGTTAAAAAAGACAAAAAGCTAAAATCAATGATCTAAGCTTCCATCTCAAAAAGGTAAAAGAATAGTAAATCAAACCCAAAGAAAGTACAGGAATAAAGATATGAGTATGTATCAATGAAATAGAAAACTAACTTAGAGTAGAGAAATCAACAAAGCAAAAGTTTACTTTTAAAAAAGCTTAATGAAACTGATAAACTCTTAGCAACATTGTCAAGAAAAAAAGAGAGAACACACAAGTTACCAACATGAAGGAAAAAGAAGCCATCAGAATAGATCCTAAGACATTAAGAAATAATGAGGATAGTATACACAACTTTATGCCACTATACTTCACAATTTTGTTGAAATAGACAAATTCCTTGAGATAAAGATTTTTCACAACTGATGAAAGAAATGCAAGCTGAATAATCTTGTATCAAAAAAAGTAAATCCCATTATTAAAAATCTTAGGAAGAATTCCAACCCAGATAGCTTCACTGTGAACTCTTCCAAACATTTAGAGAAGAAATGCCAAACTTACACAAACTATTCCAAAGAACAGAATTAAAGGAATACTTTCCAATCATTTTACAGGACCAGAATAACATTGATATATGTTTTAAACGTTTATTTATTTATTTATTTTGAGTGAGGACAGAGAGAGAATCCCAAGCAGACTCTGCACTCTCAGTGCAGAGCCTGACACGGGGCTCGATCCCACAAACTGTGAGATCATGACCTGAGCCAAAATCAAGAGTCGGATGCTTAACCGACTGAGCCACCCAGGTGCCCTAACATTGATATTAAAACCTGACAAGAGCAAAGACTTAAAAAACAAACAAACAAAAATCAGAAAAAGTCTGACAGGAGCCGTACAAGGAAGGACAATTGATGATCTCTCTTGAACACAGATGTAGGAATCCTAAACAAAATATTAGCAAATTAAATCCGGTGACATATAAAAATCATAATACATCACAACCAAGTGGAGTTTTTTCAGGAATGCAAGGGTGGTTTGACATTTGATAATAATTTATTTCTTTTTCACATTAACAGGAAAAAAATCATATGATCATTATGATAGAAGCAAGAAAAAGGCATTTGATAAAATCCAGTACTGCTCTGTGATTTAAAAAAATCATAGTAAATCAGAATAGAAGGAATTTATATAATCTGATCAAGAATATCCACAAGAGGGGCGCCTGGGTGGCGCAGTCGGTTAAGCGTCCGACTTCAGCCAGGTCACGATCTCGCGGTCCGTGAGTTCGAGCCCCGCGTCGGGCTCTGGGCTGATGGCTCGGAGCCTGGAGCCTGTTTCCGATTCTGTGTCTCCCTCTCTCTGACCCTCCCCCATTCATGCTCTGTCTCCCTCTGTCTCAAAAATAAATAAAGGTTAAAAAAAAAATGTAAAAAAAAAGAATATCCACAAAAAACCCTCAGCAAACATCACTCTTATTGGTGTGTTATTAAAATCTTTCCCTAAAATCAGGATTGAGACAGGGATGACTACTCTCACCACTTTTACTCAACATTTTACTGGAGGACTTAGAGCAGTGAGAAAAGGGGGGAAAAATGGAGCATAGAGATTAAAAAGGAAAAAATAAAACTGTCATTATTGGCAGGTGAAACTATTAAGTACACTGAGAAATCCAACAGATCTACAAACACTGAGAATTAACAAGAGCCTTTTTAGCAAGGTTACTGGATACAGAGGCAATATATGAAGAACCACTGTACTTCTATACACTATCAATGATCAAATAGTGAACAATTTTTAAAGATGTCATTAACAAAAGATAGAAATATCAAATGCTTAAAAATAAGTCTACTTAAAGATATGTAAAACCTCCATGCTGAAAACTATAAAAGATTAGGAGATATTAAAGATGTAGATGTATGGAGGAATAGATCATGTTCATGAAGTTAAGACTCAATAATTGTTGTCAGCTACCACTCTATTGATCTATAGCTTCAATAGAATCCTAATCAAAATCTCAGCAAATTATTGGGGGGGGGAGGGGGGGGTGTTAACAAGCCAATTAAAAATGTATATGAAATTGCACAAGGCAAGAATAGTCTGGCACTCTTAAGGGAGAATAACAAACTTGTAGGACTTGATAACATTACACTATTATTCATCAAGACATTACAAAGTTATAGTCAAGACAGAATTATACTAGCACCAGACAGGCAGATAGACCAGTGGAACAGAGAGTACAAACACATATGATCACCTGTTTTATGACAAAAGTGACAGTGAAGAACAGAGAGGAAAGAATGATCTTTTAAATAAAAGATGCTGGGTCACTGGGATATCAATATTGAAAAAAATTAATCTTGACTATTCTCACACGATCACACACACACAAAAGTTCTTGATGGGCTGAAATGTGGATTTAGATAGACTGTATATCTAAATGTGAAAAATGAAACAATAAAGTTTTTAAGGGAAAATGAAGGACCCTGGGGTAGACAAATATTTTTTTCAACAGGACACAAACCACACTAATGTAAAGGAAATAACTGATAGACAGATCTTCATTAAACTTAAGAACTTCTGTTTATCAAAAGATACCATTGAGGGAATAAAGAGGCAAGACAGAGTGAGAAGAGATATTTGCAAAACAAATATCTGACAAAAGACTATCAGAATATGCATAAGATTCCTATAGATCAATAAGGAAAATGCATGTAAGCTAACAGAAAGACGTTTCACAAGAGATTATCCAATGGCTAGTAATCAAATGAAAAGGCACTCATTAGACTTCAGAGAAAGGCAAATTAGAACCACCATATAATACCACCACACAACTACCAGAATGGTTAAATGAAAAAAACAAAACAAACCAAAACAAAAAAACCAATAGCAAGTGTTGACACTGATTGGGAGCAACTAGAACTCTGCTGATAAGAATGGAAGTCAGTACAACCCCTTTAGGAAACCATTTGGAAGCATCAACTCAAGTTGAGCATAAACTGAATAGTCACCAATGGAATACTCTACAGCAGTGAAAATAACCTACAACAAGGTGGCTGCATTTCAAAAAACACAGTGTTGGGTGAAAGGCTAGGAACAAACCAGATCGTATCGTATAATTCCACTTATACAAAGTTGAAAACAGGCAAACTAATCTATGCTATTGAAAGTTAGGAGAGTGTTACCCTTGGGGGTAAGGTAATGAATGACTGGAGGGAGTGATAAAGGGTATTTCTGGGCTGTTATTCATACTCTGTTTCTTGAAATGGGTGTTGGTGGCATGGATTTGGTTTAGTTTGAAAATTCACTAATCTGAATTTGTCCATTTTATTGTGTAATTCAAAAAAGTTTACATAAAAAAATAATCGCAAGTTTCTGAAACACACTGAATATATAAACATTCTATACGTTAATAATAATATTTCGGAGAGAGGAAAAAAAAACAAAAACAAAAATTTTAAAACTGCATTGGTTAGCATTGGAAGTAATGAGGGCAACCATCCCTCTACTCTGAAAATTGTTTACTAAAAGGAAAATATTAAGTAGTTTTCTTGTCTTTCCTATATAAATTGAATTTCAGGATCACCAAATAGTTCTAGTTGATGTGGGAAGAATAATAGAATCATAAAAACACAATTTGGCAAGCCATTATACAATAATTAATTCAGGCCATGACCATCAATGGATGAAACTACTAGAAGAAAGTTTGGTAGAAAACTTTACAATTAGACTGACACCACCTGAGCCCACCAGTCAATCTTAATGTCCCCAGGAATACTGGGTCCTCAGACATATGTCCCTCTGAGTGTGACACCACAGGAAGATTATAGGAGCCCTAGACTCTGTGTTCCTAACAAGCTCCCAAGTGATGCCCACGCTGCTGGTCCTCAGACCACATTTTGAGTAGCAAGTATTTAAAATACTTTAGCAAAAGAAACAAAAAGGGGGGAGTGAGATAAATCCAGGAAGTATGTCACAACCCCCCGAAAGTTTTAGAGTGTGCTTGCCAAAACAGTTAAACCTGAATTTAATGAAGTCATTGCCACCAACATCCAGGTTTTGGGAAATTCAGGGGATAGAATGACAAACTGCACCAAAAGGAGGAAACACACAAACCCTGAATGAAGCTGTTCTATAAGAAAAGTGACCAAGATCTGCAGTAAAGGAAAAACTTCAAAAAGACACACAAACCAAAAAATTGGCAAGGGGGCCACTCTAGACTAAGAGAGGCACAACAACCAAATGTAATGTGGACCTCGTTTGGATCTTGACTTGAACAAACTTATTGTTAATAAAAAGATAAACGGAGACAGGAAGATTCGAATGTGGACTGGGCATTAGATAATACCTCAAAATTATTTTTAACTTTGTTAGGTGATTAAAAAAACATTGTGGCTATGTGAGAAAATAACCACACAGCTCAGAAACCTGCACTGAAGTACTTAGGGGTGAAACGACACAATGGTTTTTTGGGTTTGCCTTAAAATAATGTTTCGGAAACATTAAAGTGCTAGTGAATCACCCAAGTTTCTTATTAAAATACAGGTTCTGATTCAGTGGATCAGGAGTGGGACTGAGAGCCTCGTCTAATGAGATCCTCGTGATGCCAGACTGCTGGTCACAACACCAAGTTTGAGCAGCACAGCTTTAAAGGAAACCAAAAGGGATAGTGAAATAATGCAGCCAGTGTGACGGTCTATCTGGGCGATGGTATATTGAGTTTGTGACTGTTATTTCCTCTGCTTTTGTACATGCTTCAAATTTTGTTCAAAAGTCACCTTCCAGAGGCTCAAGTCGGTGGCACAATGTGAGAGGGCAGTGTTGGAGCTCTCATTTCTCAATTCCCAGGCCCTCTCCCTGAACCCGCACAAAGCAGCCACCTGTACTTTATTTCGTTCCCTTTATACCTCGGCCTTGCCCAGAATGATTTGTGGCAACTCATAAAAGTATACAATGCATTAAGATAAAACTTATTTTGGGGCGCCTGGGTGGCTCAGTCGGTTAAGCGTCCAACTTCGGCTCAGGTCATGATCTCACGGTTCGTGGGTTCGAGCCCCACATCGGGCTCTGTGCTGACAGCTCAGAGCCTGAAGCCTGCTTCAGATTGTGTCTCCCTCTCTCTGACCCTCCCCCGTTCATGCTCTGTCTCTCTCTGTCTCAAAAATAAATAAACGTTAAAAAAAATTTAAAAAAAAAGATAAAACTTATTTTAAAATAAGGAGGCAGGCAAAAGGAAGGAAAATGACAGAAAAAGCGGGTGAACATGGAAGGGCACAATTAAACCAGGAAGGAGGCTAACAGCTAACCTGTGCGTCAGCAAGTACTAGCACTTTCTGTGGTGAGCCCCACTTTGGGCTCTGAACACAGTACAGGTACACAGTGGGTGCCTCATAAAATGATTTCTTGAAAACCTGTATAAATGGATAAACTTCCTTGAAGCCAAAGTAAGGATGAAGATGATAAGCTATACTATTCACAGTGTCCACAAAATCAGAGGAAAAACTTCTCCCGGGGAAGCAGAAAAAAAACAAAACAAAAAATTTCCCTGAGGATTCTCTTCATGAGACCACTGAATGAATGGGGGCAGAGTGGGGTTAAAAAAAAACAACAGCAGCAGCAGTGAATGAACAAACCTACATCCCAAGTTACCCGCAGCTGTTATTCGTGTCCTCCCTGCCATCACCCAAAGTACAATGCATAAAACACGACCAGACCGCAAGCTGTTCCCTGTCTGGGGGCCATGGATCACTTTGAGAATGGGATGAGAGCATCAGAGCCTTCCCCACCCACCCAACTGTATCTATGCCCAAGTCTTACCTCTGCTCTACTCCGAGGTGATCTCCTGCCTTGCCATCTTCACCATTCAACTCCTCCAAGAGGCCTTCCTGACCTCCAGACCCCTATCTGGGCCCTCTGTACCCCCTGCAAACCTTCGATCACAAACTGAAACTCTCCTGCTTATCTCCTTGTTTATTTATTGCCTGTGACTCTTTCTCCCACCACCGGTGAGCCCCCCTGAGGGCAAAGACTGGGCGTCAGCCTTGTTCATCATGTCATCCCAGGGCCTGGTAGGTGGCCTACACCTAGTGCGTGCTAGATGAGTGAACGGGGCTCACAGGCACCTCTGTAGCCAACCCATGGATCCTCAAGGGTTCTAGATCAAGACCCTACGTGGGGAATGGGGAGCACTGTTCTCCATGAATACAGGAGGATTGGGCTCAGGCTCCTTGGCTCATTTTACACCAAGCCCTGTGTTTGTTGGTCAGGCAGGTTAGGGTAAGCAAACTGAGTAGGAGAGAATTAAAAAGTAAGAACGAGCAGCTTCTTCTTGCAAGGAGTGATTAGGAGGCTTTCTTTCCCGTTTTACCGTGTAACTGATAGACATGGTTTGAAACCCCTGAGGTAAGTCCAGTCTCCTCACCTGGGCATCTGCGGCATCTCCCTGCCCAGCCCAGTGCCTTCTGCCAGGTCTGCTCTCCAGCCGCTTCAAGCTCCTCTACACCTCACTCCCTGAACACCATCCCCATACCTCCCACCTCTGGGCCTTTGCACAAGCAGTTCCCTCTGCCCGCATGTCTTCCTTGCTCTCACCTCTGTCCCGTCTTTGGGGACCTGCTCAGGCACTAATCCAGATCCTCAGCCAGAGTAACTCACTGGTCTCTGAGCCCCCACCACATCCCGCAGTGTCTCTGTCTGGCTCTGACTAAATCCTGTCTAGGTCAGAGTGATCTGTGATTAAGTCTGTCTCCCCCCAAAATGTGACCTAATCTGAGTCATCCATGACAACCCCCTAACCACAAAGCCCAGTTCAGCACAGGGCCGGGCCCAGAAGAGGTGTCCTGGAACTGTCAGAGTAGGTCAGAGATTCCTGTTCCCCACCCCACCCCTGGCCCCATTTTTGCCGTTCTCAACTGAGGGATCGTGGAGCAAGAACCCTGAGGGGTGGCAAAGGGGAGGAGACCAATCACAGCTACCCTCCCGGAGCACCTGATTCCTTCCAGGCACCACACTGGGTGCTGAGGCTCAGAGAAGTTGAATGATTTGCTTGTGGCCCATCAGCAGATTGAATACTTGTGTCTAGGGCCCAGGTCTGCCTAATTCCAAAGGCTTTAGTAAAAGCTGGAGGCACCGAGGGGTTGGTAAACAGACAAGAGGGTCACAAATGGTCCCAGAAGCTGGGCACGCTGTGCCAGCAGCTCACTGAGCCTGGGCAGAGCTCTGGGTTAGATAGTTGGTAATGAGGTCAGCGAGAACCTCCTGCGCAGGCACAGTGGCACGAGAACGTGTGTGGAGGGCAGCACCATATTCACTGAGCTTTCCCAGTTACCAGCACCCACCCTGAGAGCTGGCTGGTGCCTAGGATCTGCCAGCCGTAGGCCACCTTGCTAGAGCAGACTCCCTCCAGGCCCCTGGCATTTTACTTTTGCTTGGGCTGTCCCTAGATAGGGCAACTGCTTCCTTTCCTACTGAAACAGAAAAAATAGCATGGGTCCCAGAGGGAGACGGTCCTGGGTTCAAATCTTGCTTTGCCACCGAGTTACTTAAGGACCTTGGGCTTGTCACCTCACCTGCTTCCCCATCTGTAATAGAGGGCTGTGCTGTGCAGAGCAAATAGGGCAATGCCTGCCCAGTGTCTGACACACCGGAGGCCCAGTGTGGGCGCTGACGTCAGCGTAAAGCCACAAGGGAGGGCCTGTCATGCTCCCTCTGACAGCCTTATCCTCCATCTCAAGCCCCTCTTGTGTGCTGTCAGACATGAGATCCCAGCCAAACCAGTGTCTGTCACCACACTACCCACAAGGCTGCCTCCCCTGAGCCGTCTCTAGCCACATAGGCCTGCTGAGTCAGAATAAGACCCTCCCTCCATCCTGTCAGCCAGCATTGCTTCCCCCCCAACCATCTATCTTCCCCCAACACACTGGGCATTTTAAATACACATTCTCACGGCACTAGTCTCTGTTTAGCAAACTCAGGCCCAGGGGGAATGGTTTGCCCAAGTTTATACTAGGAGCTGGCTGTAGAACTGGGACTAGAGTCAGGTGTCCTGACCCGCCACTCAGAACACCCAGAAGGGCCTTGGGGAAGCTCTTGCCTCAGAGCCGCCTGCAAGGTGCCTGTCCCACAGAGGAGCTCACCTTCAACCCACCCACCCACACCAGTCTTTCACACAGGAGCCTCATCATCTCGCCTTTCTCCAGGACTCCACCTCCCAACGTGCAAGTCTCACTGTTGCCACCCTGCTCAAGACCTGCTGTGGCTTCCCGTTCCCCTCTGGGTGAGGTCTAAGCTCCCTTAGCCTGGTACTCTGGCCCTCCACACTGCCCACCAGCACCCTGGACCTCTCCAGCCTGACTGCCCCACATGCCCCCCATATATACCCTATAAGCCGACCTCCCAGCCAACGTTGGAGACATCTGGTTCCCAAGTGGCCTACAGTCCACACCTGGCTTGTCCACAAACACCGCACTTCGCAGATGTTTTTCCTCTGCTTGCAATGCCCTTTACCCATCCCCCACGCGGGAGACCTGAAGGAATCCTCAATGGATCTGCTGGCTGGGGCTAGAGGTTTCTCTGTGTGTGAGTGCAGCCGACTTTCTCTTCACACAGGGGACCCAGGACAGGGATTGGTACACGCTCACCCCCAGGGCTCAGCATGTTCTGGCTGGGGGTAGGGGGTGCAGGATAGACAATGTCAGAGCAGACAGCCTTCTGCTCTCACTCAAGCCTTGCCCTGCATCTTCCTGAACAGACCCCTCACACTCCCCATCTTTGTCCATACTGTTTCTACGCAGAAACACCCCCCGCCTCACTCCAGCACTCTATACTTGCCAAAGACCTCCTCCATCCTCAGGGCCACATTGGACACCACGGTCCCCCATCCCTAACAACCAAGGTTTGTCATTATATAATTGCACACAAATATAGGGGTGTTCCTGGGGCAGAACCAGGACTGACACCTTTCTACCCCCCCACAAGGGCCCAGCAGGGCCACAGGCCTCAGCCTGAAGTTGGTGCGACAGCACAGCGGGCCCTAGACTTCTGGCTCCTTCTTCACCATTGTAAGGTGACCTGGGGAAGAGAAGTTAAGTGGCTGGGGTCACAGAATGACTCAAGTGTAAAAACTAACCTGGGGATAGCAGGCTGCATGGTAGCAGGATGAGATGGGGCTAGGGGTGTGGGTATGGGTAGCTCCAGCATCACAGTGTGTCTGTGTATCTGTTCCTGACTAGAAAACTCTTTGATAACTGATATTATCTCATCTGCTCCCACAGATGAGAAGTGGACACCACTGTGGGTGGCTTGGGAAGGGTGGAAGGTCAGGGTCAGGCGAGGAACAGTCTGGATTCTCTTCAGCCTAGAGAGGCCCAGCCTGGAGTCATTCAAGGCCCTGGACCTGGAGTCATAGTCTAAGGGGTCCCTCCCACCTTCGCTGCATCTCCTTGTCACTTTCTCAGACTCTCCCCAGCCCTTAAGACTCAGCACCAGTCTCACCTCCTCCAGGAAGCTCTTCAGGATTGGTCCATCCCTCCATCCCACCTCACAGCTCAGAGCAGAACTGTCACAGCTTTATTTCTCCCACTCAGACTGGAGCCGTTGGGGCCTTGCTCTTACACCCTTTCCTTAGCTTAGCCAAGCTGAGGGCTCAGTGACCTCATTGCAAGCCTGCTCCATCTTGCTCTCTGCTGTCCATTGGCCTGGGGACTGTCTAGGCCCCAGAAGGGCTTTGATAAATGTCTCCTGGATTGACATTACTGAAAAAGGTGCTGGGGCAATGGCTGGTCATGCCTTAGGCCACAGGAAACAGAGACTAGCAGGAGCCCCAAATGATGCCAGGGTTAGCATCCCAGGCCATGGGGTAGTCTAGAATTTGGGAGGCAGGACAGAGGCCTGAGCTTGAGCCCCATTTCTTTTTTTTTTTTTTAATTTTTTTTTTAACATTTATTTATTTTTTGAGACAGAGAGACAGAGCATGAATGGGGAAGGGTCAGAGAGAGAGGGAGACACAGAATCTGAAACAGGCTCCAGGCTTGAGCCCCATTTCTACTGGTACTTGCTTATAACCCCCGACAGTCACTGCACCTCTCTGGGACCCAGTCACCTCCTCCATTCTGAGAGGGGGGAGGACCAGAGTCTAGTCTAAGCATCTTTTTCAGACATACTTGGTGATGGGGCATCAAAGCCATATGCCATAAAAAGTGTGAGATTTTCTCCACACTATGTGACTGAAAATAAAGAGAAGTCTAAACTGTAAAATAAGGAAAAGGAAGTTCAACAAACTTTCGACCTTTTCATAATGACTATTTTGAACATCAAATATGAAAATGTGTCCAAAAATGTATGCTTTGCTGGTGCCCTACATGTTTGGCCTGCCTCCTGGTGACCTGGCCCCCGGCTAGATGCTAATTTTGAGTTCCCTCCAACAACGGATCCAGCTTTCTCAGACACTGTCTAGTACTCACTTGCTTGCCCCTGCCCATCCTTCAGGGAGAACTCAGGCTCCCAAGAGCCTTGAAACTGTATCTGCCTGATGTCCATCTCATTCTTCTGTCAAGTTTCTGCCCAATGCAGGAGACCCCTGGGGAAGCTTGTCCAGATCACTAGGCTGGACCACCCTGGCTTGATCTGAGCGGCCTCCAGGGGCTCGCTGACCATGTTGAATCTCAACCGAGGCCATCTGGGCAGTTGTCGGCTCATGGCTTGGCTTGCCCCAAGTGGTTTCCATGGTCTCCTAGAAATGGGACCCCCAATCCGGGAGAAAAGGAAGTGGCCCCCTCTGCCCACACACAGGTTCTCATACCGGCCCTAACATCAGAAACAGGAAGCAGACTCCCCCAGTACATTCGCCTTCTGCCACACAGACACCTGTCCCCGTCTCTCCTCCATGCTCACCTTCTCACAGGGCCCTCACCCTCCTCAGCTGAACCCGTCTGTGATGGAAGAGGGTGCTCTACTGGGCAGGATGGGCATCATCAACCTCCATGTTCAGAACAAACTCACACAGACCCAGGGACCCGCCCGTAAGGGGTGCTGTAGAGAGAAAGCCCAGGGCGGGGAGGGGAGGCTGGCTGGAGGAGGAACAGGGCGGCAGAACTCTGGAATCTGAAGCCCCAGGCTGTTGGCACCGTCAATAGCCTCAGATGCCCTTCTGAGCAAGGCTGGGGATCCAGCAAGCAAGAGTACCTCCCTGAGGGATTCCCCACTTTCTCTGACTTCTGGCTCTGAGTGACCCCATTTAGACAGACAGGCTGTGCTGAGGGCACAGCAGTCTCTCAGGGCAGGGGGTGAGGCTGACTTACTGGTCATGTAGAGCAGAGTGTGGAAGAGCCACATCCTAGCTGGAGCAGAGGCAGCAGTGTGGACCTCGGCCTATTCAGCTTCCCCTCTTCAGCTTGGGTGGCCAGAAGGCGGGGTCAGAGACACACAAAAGCAAGGACCCACAAGCAGATAAGCACTTTAAAGTAGACACGGAGGTTCCCACTTGTACACAGCTAGCTGTGTGGCTTCCTCAGCAGTTGTGGGCTGGGTTCTGGAAGCTTAGAGACATTCGTCAGCCCTGCTCCATCAGGCACACTTCTGTGAATGATGAGCCCGAGGTTTGGCCTAGGAACATAGTTCTGGATGTCCTCGTCAACAGATGTTTGAGTGTAGGAGTATTAACCTGGCCATTGTTTACCATTCATGTGTGTGAGAGTCCCAGTCCCCTCCCCTGTCCTAGTACCTACCACCAGATGCCTCAGCCCAACACCCAGCCTATGGTCCTTGGTGGTGTTTGCCTCAGCAGAGAGAATGAGGTCCCCTTCCCACTGCAAGTGCTCCCACAGCTAGAAACTGGGCTCTTGCACCTGGCTCCCACACTCAAGGCCCTGAGACTATGGAGGGCCTGGTAAGTTGAAAGACCCAATGCACTGACTGAAAACACTGGCTCAGTGAATTCAGCTTTGGCTACATTGTCTTTAAAACCTGACTATAGTACCATACTGTGGGGAGTAATTTAAAAGAGCTCTGAGGTGGGGTGCCTGGGTGGCTCAGTCAGTTAAGCATCCGACTCTCAGTTTCAGCTCAGGTCATGATCTCACGGTTTTGTGAGTTCGAGCCCCACATCAGGCTGTGCACTGATGGTGTGGAGCCTGCTTGGGATTCTCTATCTCTCTCTCTCTCCCTCTCTCTCTCTGCCCCTCCCCTAGTCACGCTATCTCTGCGTCTCTCAAAATAAATAAACTTTGAAAGAAATAATAAAATAAATAAAATAAAATAAAATAAAATAAAAAATAAAATAAATAATAAAATAAAATAAAATAAAATAAAATAAATAAAATAAAAAATAAAATTAAAATAAAATAATAAAATAAAATAAAATAAAATAAAATAAAATAAAATAAAATAAAATAAAATAAAATAAAATAAAATAAAATAAAATAAAATAAATAGTTCTAAGGTACCAGGACAACAGATGAGGTAAAATTCCATGTCTTTCCAGCATACCTCTGATCCAATCCAGCACCCCAACTGCCAATAGTCTGCAACCATATTTAAAAGCTAACTTCACAATTTGTCAATTTTCCATGTGTGAGCACGTCTGTCGCTTAAGGAAGTGTCGCCTGCACCCCTACTTCCCAGATTGTTGAAAGTGCAGAGCATCGTCCAGCAGAACTATGATGTTCTAGATCTGCATTGTCCAACACAGCAGTCAAGAGCCACATGTGGCTACTAAGCCCTTGAAATGTTGCCAGTGCAACTGAGGAGCTGAATTTTTAATTTAATTTTAATTAAGTTACATTCAAAAAGGCAGGACATTCTGTCTCTCACATGTTTGCATCCCCGGGAAGAGCACTCGAGTGTTAATGTTAAGTGTTAAGGCAGACAAGGGTGTTGGCTTAATGACTATATAGATGAAAATCAATTTTATTTTGTTTCTCACACTGAAAGCTTACTTGGCCAAAGTCTTGTGGAGATCAATGACACTTAAAACATTTTTGCATTGTCTGCTTTGGTCTGACAAAATACCTACAACCTAATGCAATAGTTCCCCGATGCTATATGGTTGCTTGAACAGAGATTACAATGTATTCATTATTTGGCCTGCTAAAAAAGAAAAAGAAAAAGAAACAACAAAAAAAATGAAATTCTAGGTCTGATGCTCTGCCTGCCAGATCACAATGAAAACCATCCAAATTGGCTTAACCTTGTCACAGGTCAGAGGCCTGGCTGGTCTTCCTACCACTCCAGGGTTCAGTAACTCTCCCCCTATTCCACACTTGTTTGGAGTGCCAGGGGCACATGGCAGAGCCAGGAGAGGCTCCTCTCCCCACCGCTGGCCCAGAGCAGGCAGAGAGAGTAGCCTCAGGCCACGGAGTAGATCAGCAGTAGGGACAGGCTAGAACCCAGGACTGCAGCTTGCTCAAGATTTCTAAGAGCAGGACTTCATGTCTGGAGTATAAACTTCAGGACACCTCAGGAGGCCAAACCAAGGTGATGACCGGAGGAGGGTGGACAGGGCGCAGGGCCACTTCTGCATCTTTGGAGACTCCTAGAATGCAGACTCATCCTGCATCCCTCAAAGATGCATTTATCCAAGCTTGGTGGTGTCAGCATGGCAGACTCCTAATCATGAGCACACAAAGGCCCTTCAAGCCCATTTGACAGTAACTGCTGTCCCCACACATAAAAACTTAAGATCCCAAACAAAGAGCCAGACTGTGCTGTACAATGCTTCCACTCACACAGCCTCATACAGGCTTTAGACAAATGTTAAGGGACCAACTTGAGGGACATTCCACAACATAACTGGACTGAACTCTTCAAAAACATCAATATCATAAGACAAAGGTTAAGAAATTGTTCCAGGTTAAAGAAGACTAAGGAGAGGACACAAAATGCAGTGTGATCCTGGATTGGATCCCAGAGCAGAAAAAAAAAAAAAAATGCTTTAAAAAACCTTATTGGGATAATTGGCAAAATTGAAACATGAACTAAAGATTAGATATCACTGTACTGACCAGATAAAATTACGTATTTCCTGAATTTGATAACTATATCATGGTCATATGAGAGATTATCCTTATTCTTAGGAAATGTATACTAAAATATTTAGGGGTAAAGGGGCAGGATGTATGCAAATAATTCTCAAATAGTTCATGCTTTAGAGGTGGGGAGCTGTGGAGTGGGGGGAAGGTGGAAGGCACAGAGACAGAGGGGAGAAGGGAAAGAATGAATGATAAAATACGGCAAAATATTCTTTGTCCTACCCTCGAAACTTTTCTGTAATTTTGGAATTATTTCAAAATAAAGTCTTAAAGGTTAAGAGAATAGAGAAGATCTGTTCAGCAAGAGGTAAAAAAACTAACTGCTCTGCCTTGAGAGCGAGTCAAAAGCTCCTGATGTCTGCACTCACCAGTGGATGCGGGGCTGTTCCTCATAGCCTCTAGGCACAGGTTTCTAACTACCCATTGGCCTTCTTGAGTCCTGGGAAGCTAGGAAGAGGGAATTTGGAAGTGAGGACTTACTTAAAATAGGACTGCAGTAGAGGACAGAGCTGGCAAAGGGAGCTAGGGGAAGTCTGAAGAGCAGTAGGAATCACTACCATTTGAGTGCTAAGGAGGGAGTGCCAGACTCAATGCCAAGGGCCTTCCATGCAAGGCCCTCAGCTTATCCTAGCAGCCACCCTACTTGGCTATCCTGATTTCCCAAATGAGGATGATGGATCGGAGAGGTTAAGTGACTTGCCCAAGGCCATATGGCTAGTACGTGGAGAGTTGGGACTCAAGACAGGTGTATTTCCTCCAGAGCCAGAACTCTGAACCACTACAACCCTATTACCCTCACATCCATTGGTCTAAATCCTTCCCAGTTTGTGAGCTTTTAAAAGCAGAGACCTCATTTCACAAACATATACTGGGTTTTTTGCATTACTGGGTGTCATGGACTAAATTGTGTACCACCCACCTCCCAGCTGCCAAATTCACATGTTGAAGCCATACGCCCCAATGTGAGTAAGTACATTCGAGATAGAGCCTAAAGATCCTAAAGGAGATAATTAAGGCCATAAAGATAGGGCCTTAATCAATAGGCTTAGTGGCCTTAGAAAAGGAAGAGAGATCTCTCTCTCCACGTGCATGTACCTAGGAAAGGCCATGTGAAGACACCATGTCTGTCTACAAGCCGAGAAGAGACCTCACCAGATCTTGACCTATGCTAGCATCCTGATCTTGGCTTTTCAGCCTCAAGACTGTGAGAAAATAAATTTCTGTTGTTTAAGCCACTCAGTCTATATTTTGTTATGGCAGCCCAACCTAATACAGTGGACTACCTCCTAAAAAAACCAAAACACTGAATGGTGTGTGTGTGTGTGTGTGTGTGTGTGTGTGTGTGTGTGTGTGTGTGTGTGTGTGTTGGGGAAGGTGGGCTTAATGGGGAGGGAGCATGGAAGAGGATCCTCTTGGTTTTCCCTGAGGGGTTGGTTTACGGACCAAGGGTCCAAGGACTTGGGCCTCTTGCTCGCCCCTACCTCCTTCCTGTTCAACTTAGGTTCCTAATGGTCTTTGGAAAACTAGAGCAAAGATCCTAGAACACAACATTAGCACTACAAGGAAACCAGGAGACAATCCCAGGTGAGCCCTTCATCTGACAGATAGAGAAACTGATATCCAGAGAGGTGAAGGGATTTGTTCAGTCTTTTCCAGTTTGTATGGGAGACAAAATGAGTCCCCAGGGCTTCAGGCCCAGCCTCTGGCACTCTATTTGACCCTCCCCAAAAGACACCCTACTTGAGCTAAAAGTGCTGCCTACTGCTCATAGGCCCTCTAATCCTTGCCAATGACAAGAGGGGATGTGTCACACAGGTAAACACACAACACCCAGGAAGGGACAGAAAGGTCATGTCTCCTCTCCTGCCAATGGTGTGGGCCTCCTGCCTTCACTAACTAACCTACACCAGTCAGGGGTGAGGGTGACAGACAACTGGAGATAACACAAAGTTTCAGCTACTGAAGAATCTGGTCATGCAGAGAGGGCCTCTAGAATTGCTCAAACAAAAACAGGTAAGAAGCCTAGGGCAGGTTAGTACCACCCATACTCTAGAGTTTTATTTATAGCACAGGAAAGTCCCACTTTAGTGCTCACAATCTGAAATAGGCTTTTGAGCCAGCATTTCCGTAAGTGTTCCGAGGAACATCAAAGTCCTTTCAAATGTTCATAGAATTTCATTTTTAAAAAACGCTACCATATTTTTTCTTCTAAGATTTATTTAATAAACATGTAAGAAAAGTTCTGGATTTCTGTTGGTCAGATTATGCAATAACAATCTGCCTTGAGGCAAGTGTGATTTTCTCAAAATTATCAAAAACATTCTGTACTTTTAGTTCTTAAAGGAAAAAAAAATGGTTTAACTTCTCATTTGTTTCCCATTATATAAAGTTTAAAAGCAACTATTCATACACCAAATTTATTTGTGCAGTGATGAATTGATCCGTGAAGCCATGATCTGCTGTTAATATGAATCCAAACTGCCCACTAGCACTTCAGCATAACTCTCAGAATGCCCAGACTGAGAGGTGGAGGGCTGCTGGAGGCAAAAGAGCTACTGCCCGAAAAGGGGTTCCTCTTCACCTTCTCTGGACTGATGTCACTTTCCTCTCCAACAGGACCCACCTAAGACCTGGCTCAGCAATCCCTCTTTGGGGCCTCTCATCCACCGGCCAGCTTCCTTTCCTGCTCTCCTGGGGCAGATGAATGCTTTCTAAAAAATATCCTCCATGATTCTCTAACAAATTCTTTACACAGCAAGTAAGCTTCAGCTCAGATATGGCCAGATCATCAAAATTTGAATTTTATGGAGATCGAATTAATGAGGTTTTTTTTTTCCTTATACAAGTACAGTTTATGCACTTCTGGATCATCTTCCTCTTTTTGAATCTGGTAGTCCTACCTAGAATTTGACCAGCTTGCAGACAAAGGAGCCAGAGCTGGGTTGTTACCGTAATTCACTCATTTACCAACCACTCTTTAAGTACTACTTACTCTGAACTGGCATGGTAGGAGGACACAGAGATAACAACATGAAGACACCTGCTCGTTAGGAGCTCACAGGCTAACAGGGAAAATAAAACATGAACATCAAGTATTGTGTGTACAGGGCAGAAAACAAGGACTAGCCTGTAATAGGACCCCAGGGCCTCAGAAAATGGAGCTGTTCCTGCAGCTGAAGGATTTATACACTCACCCACCACATGTTTCCAGACGACCTACCAGGTGCCAGACATGTTCTAAGACTGGAGAAACCCCCATGAACAAACCAGACATGGTCTCTGCTCTCATGGAGCTTACAATCTAGCAAAAAAGACAAAGTAGGATCAGGGTATTACAATTCAGCATATAGGTGTGCTGACTCGGGGCAGGGGGCGGGGACGGGTACAGAGATTTGGCATCATACACACATTTCACTTAGGCAAACACAATGGTATATTTTTCTGAAAAGTTAAAAAAAAAAGACAAGGAAAAAGGAAAACAATGTTAAGTCATTTGCGCCATTTCACCGGCGCCTCCACTCACTGAACAGACCGGCTGGAGGGCCTAAGGCAAGCTTGTGCGCCTGCCGCTCCTTGTGGCCTGTTACAGTTCCCAAGAGCCCTTTCAAAAGTGAGCTGCTTGCCTAAGTGTAAGTCCAACACCTAAAAATATGTGGGTATTTTTGCACAATATGGCCCTAATTGCAGGCCAACCATTTTATCTGGAGCTCAACCAAAGAAACTCTGATGTATTCCCACACAGGAAGGAACCAACTGTGCTGGATCTTTCGACGCTGGTTTTCAACATGGCACCTTACTCAGGGTTTCCAAGAGGAATTTTGGTTACACTCCATTTTTATCTTAGGTGTGACTGTATAACCCAACCGTGGAAGGAGCCGAGTCTCGTCCAAGGCAGTACTGTGGGATACATAGCAGGGGCCCATGATCTGGCTCTGGAAGTTGGGAGGTAGCCTCCTGGAGGGGTCTCTAAGTCCTTGAAGATGAGCAAAAGAGAAGGCAAGGCTCAGATGGGAGAGAGAAAGGTCCGGGGGAGCACGTCACTGCTAGAGAAGAACAGCACCGAGCAGAGTTTGAAAGGCTGGTGAGATCAAGGTGGGTCCAGGGAACTTGTGGGCACAAGGGCAGGGGAGGATGAGAACACGAGCCTTGTGAGCTACCACAGTAGTTTGGAATTTATTCCAAGTGCAACAGTGAAGTTTGGAAAGGTTTTAAGCAGAGGAATAACAGGAATAACTTTAAGAAAGTTCATTCCGAAGTGCATGAAAAGATGCCCAACATCATTAGTCATCAGGGAAATGCAAATCAAAACCACAATGAGACACCAATTCACACTGCAAAATAACAAGTGTTGATGAAGATGCGGAAAAACTGGAACCTTTATACACTAATGGGAAAAATGGAAAATGATGGAGCCACTTGGGAAAACAGTCTGGCAATTCTTCAAAAGGTGAAGACGGAGTTACCATATGACCCAGCAATTCTACTCCTAGGTATATAACCCAAGAGTAATGAAAACATCACCACGTAAAACTTGAACATAAATGTTCCATAGCAGCATTCGTCATATCAGCCAAAAATGGAAATAACTCAAATGACCATCGACTGGTGAACGGATAAATAAAATGTACTGTTCATACAATGGAATATCATTCGTTAATAAAAAGAAGTACTGACACATGCTACAATACACCATGATCCTCAAAAATATGTTTAGTGAAAGAAGCCAATCACAAATCACCTTACAAAGTGTATGATTCCATTTATATGAATGTTCAGAATAGGCAAATCCATAGAGACAACAAGTAGTGGTTGCCAGGGTGGGAAAGGGGACTGGAGAGTGACTGCTAATGGGTACTGGGTTTCTTTAGGGTGATGAAAATGTTCTAAAATTGACTATGGTGATGGTTGCACAATTCTGTGAATAGACTAAAAGCCACTGAAGT
This sequence comes from Puma concolor, assembly GCF_028749965.1. Classification (NCBI taxonomy): domain Eukaryota; kingdom Metazoa; phylum Chordata; class Mammalia; order Carnivora; family Felidae; genus Puma; species Puma concolor. Next base: position 13,927,134 of record NC_141680.1, on the reverse strand, counting down.
GTATACTGTTTTTTTAAAGGTATTTTTAAGTAACCTCTACATCCGACGTGGGGCTCGAACTCACAACCCTAAGATCAAAGTCACATGCTCTACCAACTAAGCTGGCTAGGCGCCCCTGAAGTGTATACTATAGAAGAGGGAACTGTATGCTATGTAATTAATATCTCAGTAAAGCTGCAAAAAACAACGAAAGTTTATCCCAGCTGCAGTGCACATAACAGAGGAAGGGACGGGGTACGGGGCAGAGACCGGGGAGGAGGCTGCCACAGGGATAGAGCAGGAGAAGATAGTGACTGAACTAAGGGGAAGATTTCATGGGACCAGACTAGAGGCCAGAGGAGCGCTTGTCACGGGCTCCCCAAGTTCTCCTGGGTAGCTGGTGTGTCTCCCAAGAGGGAGAGTGGGGACACAGAAATGAGGTATCCGCAATTACTATCAAGCAGCAAAACGTATTTGAAATCTCATGTGTAAAGACTAAGAAGAATACAGAAACGTGTGTAGCTCTCCTGCCCACATGCATGAGGAGCACCCAGGCACGCTGAGCTGCCACTAGGGGACCATCCTGACTATCCACCCCCACTCCCAAACTCCAAAGAGAGGGCCTGGGCATTCAAAGCCCCTGTAAGATGTTTCAAGATCTGAGTGCCTGAGTGTAGGCTGGAGAGTGAGACAGGAGGTGACCAACCATAACTTGGGGAAATAAAATCTTTAAGATACTTTTCTGGTTCTGTGTATTTGTAAGGACTGCAAGGCTGTTCAAGCAGGCATTTTTCGTGGTTAGGTCAAAAGTCCAGTTTTGACTATACACCACCACCACCCTCCCAGAAAGCCTTCCCTGATCTCTAAAAGGAGACTGGCAAGGGCTTAAGGTCATGGGACAGATGGGCCTGAACTACTGGTGGAAAAGGTCATGACTGGGAAACACAGAAGCATAAAGAAGGGCATTTCTTGAACACTGCTGAGACCACATCAGTTAGGACCCTGACCACAAGGACATCTTTGTCATGCTTGAAGACCCACAGACTGTAATGGAAAAGGGATGGGGGTGAATCCTTGTCCACAACCTCATGGTGTCACAACCCTCAACTGTCTCTTTGACCCACCCCACGCCTGTAACAGAAACCAGGGCTGGCCAGCCCACCACAACCATTGCTTCAGGAAGAGTAAAAACACCACAGAGATGCACCAATGAAGTCAGAAGCTGTGGTACCAGCCCATTCAGTTGCCAGATGGGAAAACTGAGGCCCAGGCCCGTGGACAGAACCAGGAGTTGGCACCCGGGTCTCTGACTCTCAGGTCCTTGTCCTTCTCACTCTACCAACTCCCTAAACCTTGCCCCTTCTCAAGAACCTGGCTCTCAGCTGTGTGCTTCACAGGACCAAAACAGCTGAGAAACTTCAGAAACATTAGGTCTCAACTGGCAGAGAACCAGCTCTTTCCCAGAATCCTATCAGGAAGCAGAAACATACAATAGTTACAGGCTCCGATCTTTCTAAAGGGAGTGAAAAAAGCAGTTTAACCAACAAAACATGGTACAGTACAACTGCTGCAGCTCTTAAGTCCCACAGCCCTTTATTTTCTTTATTAGCAGCAGCATTCTGCATTCAATCACACCATACTGTAATCAACTATCAATGCGACCATTAGCTCAGCCACAAGTAAAGATCTCTAGAATCCAGGGCTACACTAGGTACTGAAACAAGCCAGACAGGTGAAGAGCTGTGACACCACAAAGGGACAAAGGTTTACAATCTCTAACTCCTAAATTCTAGTGAATTGAAGAGAAACACTATTTTTAAGCCTGCAAAGGAATATAAACATTAAATACTTCAAGATAGAGATCAAACAGGAAGACAAAATAATCTACTACCTTTAAAATAATCTGAAAGGAGTTTAGAAAAAAACAAGAAATAAACAAGCTAAAATTTCCATAACTATGATCTTATTAGCCAGTTTTAAAGATAACTTCAGGCGCCAGAACTTGGAAATAGAATAAATACCAACGTATCACTTCTGAAGTGATAATAAACAACAGGACCCCATCTCTGATGGATGGATTTTTTTTTTCCTACAGTGGCCAAAAAGCAAGTTGAATTCTATATACAACAGACAGACTATACAATTAGGATCATTTAAAAATAATGAGACTCCTCTCTTTGCCTTCTTCCAAAGTATATAATATATATTTAACAGCACACATAAGACACCACTTGAGCTCCCTTGTAGCCAACAGGAAGTATTTTCACATATAAAAATTAAAAATTTTAACTTTTAAATCATTAATATTTTTAAACATAATACAGACTTAAAAATTGTTCAACATTAACCCATGACCCCACCCCTAGCACAAAAGTCCACCCCAAATCCAGAAGTCACAGTTTTTTGTTCCTAAAAATCCCACAGCACTGAACTTGATCTTCACTTCAAGCTGACTGCTACGAAGAGGCCCCTAACAGAAATCCCCAGGAAGGAATGGAAGCACGATCGACGCTGCATCTCTTATCTACCTGGGCGGCACTGGTGCACCTCTGTAGTCAGGTCCATGAGATTCGGCCCCGACACTAGGGTCCTGGAAGGGTGAGCTGGCAGCTTCCCTCATCTTCCCCCTCGAAGGCTGTCCAATAAGCACCTGGGAATTGACTTTTCTTGGGAAAAGGGTGCTGGTAACAGCTGTCAGGGCCAAGGCAATAGTGAGAAGTTCAGTTCTCTGCTCTTTGGATGAACTGTGTAAAACATTTCTTTAAAAGACACAATGTTAAAAATATTAAGAAAAACGTCTACAAAATCTGGAGGGCTGCCTTTTCCTCAAAGGGTAAAGCTTGTGGGATAGTGGGAAAAAAGTTGAGGGCCCAGAACTCTAACTCTGCAGCAAAAGATAGATGCCCTTCAAAACACGTCACATTCTTAATATGTCTTGCTGAAGTAGCAAGAGCTGAGGGTGACTGTGTAAGAGCAGGAGAGGCGCCAACTCCTGCAGGGGGAGGGAGGGAAGGTTCCTACTGTGCACCCCACCCTGCACGAGAATGTCAGACTTTAGGGCAGCTGCCATTGGCCCCAAGGGCATCAGGACTCTGCCTCTGAACCAGAGCTGCTTTCCCGACTAACTTCAATCTGGAGAGATGGTAAGTTATCTAACCGGCTCTTCTTTTGGCGAGACTGTTCTTTCTCCTTTATCAGAGCCCCCCATGCCCTTTGCAGCTCAGAGTCGTCTTCCTCAGTGCCCGGTGTTCTGTGATCCACCTTCTTCGTGTTCTTTTCTTTGGTCTTGGGTGCAGATCCTAAGCGAGTCCATAAACTACCTGTTTGGGTGAGAAGGCATTTCAGTTTTGGTGGTCAATGCTGAGAAGCAGGGGCACTGCCAACAACCTAATGTGCAAGAAACACTGGGGAGGGGGTCTGTGGCTCTTGGAACCTTTGTGCAGTGTTGGGAAGGTTATCTCCTTTCCCTGGCTATAGTCCCCTGCCTGCAAAGTGAGGGATCTGGACCCAATGGGAGACTCTCACAGCTAGGGACATGTGCCTCCCATATGCATATCAGAATCACCTGCAAGGCTACTTATGCTACATCTCCCCTCCCTGGTGAGACTCACCATTCAGTGTAGAGCTTCATTCTGCCGGGAGCGGGCCATTCCCAGATCATTCCCAGCTATAAATTCTGCAAAGTGAGGGACCTGCTACACTGTAAACTTTCAGAGATTTGGCCCAATATCTATTCATTTTTAAAATATACTTTATTAATATCTCACAATAGAGAAATATGTGTTTAGAATTTCATAGCATAATATAAGGCAATTAAACATTTTATTTATAAAGAATTTTAACAACATGTGGGGCACCGGGGTGGCTCAGTCAGTTAAGCCTCTGACTTCGGCTCAGGTCATGATCTCACGGTTCATGAGTTCCAGCCCCGCATCAGGTTCTCTGCTGTCAGCACAGCTGTCCCCCTCTCTTTGTCCCTCCCCTGCTCGCGCTCTCTCTCAAAAATGAACATTTAAAATATTTAAAAAAAAAAAAAAAAAGAATTTAACAGTGTGGAAAAATGATCACAATAAAATGAAGAAAGCAGGTTACGTCTATGGACAAAGACTTTAATGGAGACTTAAGACTAAAAAGTATTTGTGCTAAACAGAAAGAACCAAGGCTGGTTTTGTTTTTTTCTATTTTCTAAGTTTCCTATACTGTTATTATTACAATTATGACAATGACTATAACGGAAGAGGAAAAATAATTTAATTTTGACATATGCTATTTCCTGCCTTCAACTAACAAAGTATTTCTATGCTATAGTCTGCTCTCCTTCAGTCCTATCTCCTTCAGTTTTAAGTGTTACCAACCTGATTTCTTCTCCCGAGTATCAGAGTAGAGGCCTTTAACATCTTGCCTGGGAACACCCAGTCTACTATGTACATCAGAAAAAGGCTCTCTCCGAAAGACTGGGTTACTACTAAAAGCCTTTTCTGGAGAATATGGTCTTTTTCCTAACCGCTGGCGTATATCTAGAAGAAGAAAAAAAAGTATTACTGTGACCAAGCTTGTGTGCTTTGCTATTCATACTGTCAACCTGAGATCTCTACAGGACCTAGTGCCAAATCTCCCCAAAGGAGGACAAAGAGCCTGACAAAATCAAGCTTCTAAAATTCTTCTGTGTAATCAGTCTGGATTCCCCTAGGAAAGTGCAGACATAGGGGCTTTCAATGGAAAAAAAGCCTCTCAGCTGACTGCTCCAGAAAGGAATTTCTGAGGCAGAATCACCTGTTTGGATTTTTTGTTTTTTTTGTTTTTGTTTTTTTGTTTTTAGTAGAACCAAGTATACCAAAGAATTTCCAAACATCTCAGCTAACAATACTATAAGTTCCCTGAGGGCAGAAGCCACAGTCTTTGAACATATAAGGAATTTTTGATAAACTTATTACATTTAACAATAAATGTAACAAGATGGCTAAAACCCAAAGGATCAAGGGAAGATATTCCAAATCAAATTTGCTTTTCCTCCCTCCCATCCCTCCGAAGTCTGTCCTCTTGAGTTCCCTCTAACAATACACAGCAGCAGCAGCAGCAGCAACAACAGGTTTATTAGCAAGTCATTGGGGTTTTTACCCATCCTGCTAATTGTCTCACAGAGCAGCATTCCCAACTTTCTCGTTCCTCAGGGCTGAGCCCTTTGGCTCCTTTCCCTTTGCTCCCTTCTTCCCAATGCTGAGTCTTCTATCTTCACAAAGTTTGATGTTCTCATCCATTCTGTCTCCACTTTCCCTGATCTAGTTCAGGTCCTTGTTACTTATTTAAATCTCTACCCTACCCCACCTGGCCACAAAATTATCTTTCTAAAATAGACATAAGATTAGGTTACTTCCCACATCAAAAAACTAGGTTTGCCAACTGAGAGCCCACACCACCCCTACCAAGGCCTTGCACTAAAGCCACTTTCTCTGAGAAGCCTTCCACAATTCCTTGAGTAGACCTCCCTCCCTCCGTGTGCCCACTGCCCACTGCTTACAGACCTATGAGAACACTTACACTCTGCTGTGGGGTGGGATTACCTGAATGTGCACACTCACGTTACTACATCTGAGTCCTAGGATGACTCGGCAGACCCTCCAAAGATTCTAACACTCCCAGCACCTACCCCTGGCACACAGCAGGCATGCCCAAGTACCCACTCTATGTGTATTTGCACATACATACTATCTAGTTCAAATTCTTAACCATTTACACAACAACCCAACCTAATTTCTATTATCGTTATGTATGAAGTATATCAATGACATTCAGAGCAAAATAATTGGGACAAAAATATTGAAAGCCAGTATTGCAAAAGTATGATTATGTTCCATGTCTTAAGGTTCCAATGCCTAACCAAAAATTTAGAAGTGATGAAGCAGGGTAACTAAATCAGTTCACTAATGGCAATGTTTTAACCAAAGACTTATCTCTGCCTGAATTCACTTTCTGGAGCTCAGAATGAAGCTGAGAAATGCAAATGAATACTACCTGATTTAGTATTGCTGCCTGGTGGCCGTGGACGTGTGTGCTGACGTTTTTCATCTAACAGATGTCGGACATCTACAAATTTCTCAGTCGGTAACTTGTTACCGATTCGGTTTTTGATATTGCTTGTGGATACAGTATCTGCCCTCATGGAGTTCCTTTAAAAAAAAAAAAAGGCACAATTAACCAACTTCAACTGTGGGACAACGCCTATGCAACAATCTCATATACTTTGGAGAAAACTTAAGATACCCAATTTAATATACCAAATATTCACTCACAAATACCATACACCAATAATTATTTGCTTATAAAAATCATGATCAGCTTGCTACAGAGAGACTAGTCAGGGCAAATAGGTTCCTGAGTTTTCCAGGGTGGTTTCCACAAATGATACCTGTAAACTATCACAGAATGTATAATTACAAGTTCCCTCCCTTCTGAGACAAACATTAAGTAAGGCCTGCAAAGCGCTCAGGGATCTCTGTTCATGCAGGCTGTGATTTCACAGTAGTCAAGATACAAGAGGATCTATAATCTCTTTCGTTAAAGAGCAGACTTCTCTGTCAAAGACATCTGCTACCATGCACCAGCATTATTCTGACAGCATTCAACACTGGAAAGTTCTCTAAAAACTAAAAATAAGGATATGAACAAAGTCATACAAACAAACCAGATTGAACTGTTTTTCCTTTCCCCAAACATACCACCAAGTACACTTAGGGAGAGCAACTCTAGACCCCAACCAACCCTTTGAGCTGTACATCTGCCCTCAGGAATCTGCTCATCCCCACTAGTCATCAAAGAAATACACATTAAAATAACTTTTTTTTTTTTTTTTTTTTGGCCCACAAAGTTAGCAAAAAGTAGACAGTGATAAGTTTGTAAGTATATAAGTAATAGGTTATAAAGTGAGTAAAACCCTTCTGGAAAGATATTTAGCAACACCACATTTTTAAACACACATATTGTTTTGTACAATAACTGGAATTCAAGAAATTTAATTAGTGCAACAGTAAGAAAATAGAAACCTAAATGTCCATCAATAAGGGACCGGTTAAATAAATCATGCTACTTTCAAACAATGGACTACATCTGGGTGAAAAATAACAGAGGTCTATATATATGAAATGGAAAAAGCACACTGTAAAACAATATAAATCCAACTTCATTTTTGAAGAAATATATTTCTCCGTGTGTTATGTATACACATAAAATTAGCAGGAAAATTATTCATTCAATTGCTAAGTCGCTATTTTAGGAGAGATTGAAACCATGGGTGATTTTCACTTAATATACTAACATTTTTATAACAAGGAATCAATTGTGTATTTAAAGAAACAAATGGATGCTTTTATTCAAATTCTTCATAAGACTGAAATTAGAACAGATAAAAGTGATTATAAAATTAAGAGGAGCTAAGAGGAAGTTAGGAATTAGTATTTAAAATCAAATTAAAAGCAAGTGGCTCAGTCAGCTGAGTGTCTGACTTCAGCTCAGGTCATGATCTCGCGGTTTGTGAGTTCGAGCCCCACATCGGTCTCTGTGCTATCAGTGCAGAGCCTGTCTCAGATCCTCTGTCTCCCTCTCTCTCTGCCCCTCCTTCTCTCTCTCAAAAATAAATAAACATAAAAAAAATTTTTTAATTAAAAAAATCAAATTAAAAGCTCGCATTGATAAAAAGAAAAGGCTTTTACCTAATGTTTTTCAACTGAGATTCCACTTCATCAGCGTACATGGTCATTTTCATGCTTTTCTTTGGTGAAGGAGTGGAAATCATTTTCAGTTCTAGATCATAGTCCATTTCATCGGAGTCTGAACTGCTGGCACTGGACTGCCTAGATGTGCTCCGCTCCCGGGTCTGCTTGAGAGCTGGGAGCTCCTCGTGGTACTCTACCACCACTCTGTCATCTGCATCCATGTCCTGGTCTTCCTCCTCCTCCTCCTCCTCCTCTTCCTCCTCTTCAATGGGTTCCTCCGGAACATTTACTAGTCCTAAGAAATTTAACCAAGAAAACATTAGGAAAAGTATTAAAACTAACGAATCTGATTTTCTGCTCTACACTGGTGGCCTTTTTTAAAAAGGTGGGGTTCCCATGCCTGAGATCTTACTGGAGCATTATCTACATTAGTGCCAACCCAGTTGCCATTCCGATATCTACAACAGAAGAATGGCTAGGTAAAGTATGATCTAGCAAGCTGACGGATATTATAAAATTACCTACAATCCAGTCGACTGTCGTTATTCATGAGTATTTGCAAATCTGCCAAATTTATTTGTAACTCCAAAATCCACACTCACAGTGCTTTCATGATCATTTGTGGACATATGCGGAATGGCAAAAAAACCAGACAGGCATATTCCCAGCTGAGGTCAAACAAGGCAACACTCTGCCTTCATGTTTCAGCTCTCATATTATACACAAGTATCCTTTTTGCAGACTATTAAGTGTCATGTTTTTCATATTTTTGAGGCTTTTGTTGGTGATTTCACTGTTGAAAAGGGCTTCCAAGTGTAGTTCCAAAGCTGTCTAGTGTTTCTAAGCTCAAGAAAGCTGTGATATGCCTTATAGAGAAAATACGTGTTAAATAAGCTTTGTTCAAGCATGAGTTATAGTGCTGTTGGCCGTGAGCCCAATGTTAATGAATCAATAATATGTATTAAATGTCTTTAAACAGAAACACACATCAGACAAGGTTATATATTGATCAGCTGATGGAAATGGTGTGACCAGAGTCTCTGAATGGTTTAGTATTCACTATATCAATTGTCACAGTGACTTTATAGCACATAACCACTGTGAACAATGAAAATCAATTCTAACTTCAAAGTTCATGAGAAGATGCTCATAAGTGGAGGACTATAAAATATATGTTCGTAGCGATTATATTTATTATGAAGAGACAAATAGGAAAAATGTAAAATGAAATCAGTTGTTATATTAGAGTGCTAGGATTATGGGCAATTTGCTTTTTAATTTCTTTAGTAATATATACAGAAAGATTATAAAAATATCTTAGAGTAACTGAAATTAGAAGCCTATAACTGTGTAATAGAAAAGTATGTGCATTTTTAAGATGCAGATTTCAAATATACAATTTTGGATATACACATAAAATAAAAATGATAGACTTCACCTCTCCTTATCCCTGTCACAATGATAAACATGTATGCATGTTATCCCATGTTTGTATGCTAACTTAGTTCTCAAAGCATGTAGAAGATTTCACATCTTTAGATTCAAAATAAAAACAAATCTTTATAAAACATAATGAAAATGGTTCTTCTATAATAAGCACCAAAGAAAGAAAGGAAGGAACAAACGAACAAACGAAATGAAACCCAGGTCATGATATCTCATTTAGCTGAGGCATTCGTGTGCATGAGCCAATAAGCATAAAACACCAGACACAGCAGCCTATTTTCATCATCAGACAAAAAAAATAATAAAATCAAGTCATCTGATAAATTTTTTTCATTCAGCTTTTGATATTAATAGTAGAAAAATTAGATTCTTACAAAAAATTTTCACTTTTTCCTATGTCACATTTGGCCTTTTTTTTGTTAGAACAGCTTTCATAAAATCATTTGACCTCTTTTGTATGGGCAATTTAAAATTAATTGTGACTTGACTTACTTTCCTATATGTTGGCAGAGGGTGAGGGCAAGGAAGAGAGGATGATAAAGTTTGGAACCTTAAAAGACTGTATTAAGAATAAGAATATGATTTCGGGAGCCAAACATGTGTCTACCCAAGAGCTGAGCAGGCAACTACCGGAATGTCGGTGTTTATAGGACGTCAAGCCAACATCATCCCCAATCAGGGCTCTCTTCTTGATCACATCCCGCTGAATGCGACGGGAATGATACCTTCGCTTCCTGCAACGTTCCAAAATAAGCACATGATCAAAAACCAACAAGAAGGACTCTGAAATCCACTAATTGAATTCAACTATACACTGATGAAATGTTAGGTACTGAAACAGAGACATTTTACATGAAACTGTAACTCAGCCTTTCATACCATTTACCACAGTTAAGAATCCTGACTCCTTCTTGTCTTCCTTCAAGTCCACACATGGCACTGACACTGCACTGCAGAAGACCAACTGAAGGATTAAGAAAACCTTAAGTACTATTTAAACTACTGTATTTTAAAGTTTTGGACTCACCAAGAATTACTAAGAATTCCTTTCATGCCTCCGTAATTTGGATTCCCGTATTTCATGTAATACTGACTTCTTCTGGCTGCTCCAAGTTCCTTTTTGTCATCTAAAAATTAATTACAACAGTTACCCAGGATTTCCCATTGGTGTGAAGACAATGTTGAATGGTTTAAAAAAATGTTTGCCGGGGAGCCTGGGTAGCTCAGTCGGTTGAGCGTCTGACTTCGGCTCAGGTCATGATCTCACGGTTTGTGAGTTTGGGCTCCACGTCGGGCTCTATGCTAACAGCTCAGAGCCTGGAGCCTGCTTTGGATTCTGTGTCTCCCTCTTCCACCCCTTCCCCTGCTCGCTCGCACTTGCTCTCTCTCTCTCTCAAAAATAAATAAACGTAAAAAAAATGTTTTCTGTAGCTGGGATCACACCAGCACAATTTGCCAATAAAAGGGAAAGATGCATTACAAAATTCACTCTCAGTGCCTATAAAAGCACTGCAGTGTTGAGGGGGTGGGGCAAAAAACAGAGATGAATGAGGTTAAGCTGTTGTTAAGGAGCTGACTGACCTCACAGAGAAAATACTATTAAAAACAACAACACAGCATACAAGGTTCCAAGAAGCATAGGAGAACTTCAGTCATTAGAGCTGTTCAAAAACTAAAAGGCTTTCTAGATGAGGTAGCTTTTTTACTGGTCCCCTGAAAGGCATTTGTTTCTGAATGACAACACCAATAACACAGAATCTAAGTATTAAAGAAACAGATTATACATAATTCCATATATTTGGTAAACCAGTTTTTCCAATTTATTGTTAAGTTCCTCAAAATGGCTTAAAGAAAATAGCCGAGCACCATTTATCTAGAATGCACTCCAATAAGCCACTCAAATGAACACAGAAAAGATCACTTCTGTCAAGTTAAAATGCCAGTTAACACAAAGAAAAAGTGGGCAGTGATCTTTCATAACATAAACATCTCTGACGGCTTTCATAACATAAACATCTCTGATGTTTTCATCATAAACATAACATAACATAACATAACATAACATAACATAACATAACATAACATAACATAACTTTCATAACATAAACATCTCTGATGGCTCCTAGGGCACTCACTGACTGCAAAGGATGAAAACCAATGCGATGTATCCATCCAGTACTACAAGTAAACAGTGGCACAAGCTAGTATGTACACCCTTCAGAAAGACATGCCCACCAGCTCCTTGGAGAAATGGCTGATTCCAGATCTGGGACAGGAAAAGTACAAGTTGAGTCTGGGAAAACAAGATGTTTCACTGGGCCACAAAGTAAGAAAGTGCTCAAAGAATCATGGAGGCATGGCAAAATAACATAACTTGAAGGGACTCCTCTGGCCCAATCTAAGAACATTTGTAAATCAAACAAATGATACGAATGAATGATAAACCACTGAATAAGACTCGTGAGTCTAAACTGATATAAGTAAATAAACAAATGGGTACAAAAAGAAAGTTCTTCCTTGTAGCAGAATGCCAACTCATAAAGAAATATAGAATTAAAAAGTCCTCAATGGATGATAATTGGAAGTATGATGAGCAGAAAGCAGTTCACATAATCTCAAAGTACCTCCCTACAAATTTTAGATTTACAAATGGAAAAACAGGAGAAACCTGACAATCATTACTTTAACCAAGTGAGAAAAGTTACCACCTCCAGAAACGGGACAAATAAATATCATGTGCCTCCTGACACGATGCACTGAAAATGATAACAGCAGCACTTCTGTGGTACTCTTGCGAACACGCACAACCCGATTTAATCATGAGGAGGTAACAGACAAACCAAAACTGAGGCAGAGTCGATAAAATAATGAGCCAATACTTTTTTTTTTAATTTTTTTGTTTTTACATTTATTTTTTTTTTCAGAGACAGACAGAGACAGCGTGAGCAGGGGAGGGGCAGAGAGAGAGGGAGACACAGAATCAGAAGCAAGCTCCAGACTCTGAGCTGTCGGCACAGAGCCCGATGCGGGGCTTGAACCCAGAAACCGTGAGATCATGACCTGAGCCGAGGTCGGATGCTTAACCAACTGAGCCACCCAGGTGCCCCATTTTTTTTTTTAAACTAGGCTCCATGTCCAGTGCAGAGCCCAACATGGAGCTTGAACTCACGACCCTGAGATCAAGACCTGAGGTGAGATCAAGAGTCGGATTCTTAACTGACTGAGCCACCCAGGCACTCCAAGCCTATACTCTTAAAATATGTCTCAGTCAAGAAAAACAAACCAGAGTACTCCATATTCAAAATTCTTACATATTTTAATGTACACCAAAATCATTGTGCATAAAGAGCCTTGCAAACTTAAGAGGCTTGGTGCGACTGAGTGGCTTAGTTGGTTAAGCACCTAACATCAGCTGAGGTCATGATCTTGCAGTTGGTGAGTTCGAGTCCCACATCAGGTTCTTGGCTGTCCACGCAAAGCCCGCTTTGGATCCTCCATCTTCCTCTCTCTACCCCTCGCCCCCACATGCTCACATGCACACTCTCTTTCTCTCTCTCAAAAATAAATAAAAACATTAAAAAATTTAAGAGGCTTTTAATTGGACTCCTTAGAGAATTAGAGCTGAATGGCACTATTAGCAATGTCCAGGAGGACACTGCTGTGATAAATTTAAAAGTATAATTTAAAAATGTTTTCAGGGGGGCGCCTGGGTGGCTCAGTTGGTTAAACCTCCAACTCCATCTCAGGTCATGATCTCGCAGTTCATGAGTTCCAGCCCCACATCGGGCTATGTGCTGACATCTCGGAGCCTGGAGCCGGCTTCAGATTCTGTGTCTCCCTCTCTCTCTGCCCCTCACTCACTCACGCTCTGTCTCTGTCTCTGAGAAATGAATAGATAGATAGATAGATAGATAGATAGATAGATAGATAGATAATGTTTTCAGGGACGCCTGGGGGGCTCAGTCGGTTAAGCATCCGACTCTTCATTTTGGCTCAGGTCATGCATGATCTCATGGTTCATGAGTTCAAGCCCTACATTGGGCTCTGCACTGACAGCATGGAGCCTGCTTGGGATTCTCTTTCCCTCTCTTTCTGCCTCTCCCCTGCTCACTCTTTCTCTCTCAAAAATAAATAAAAACTTAAAAAAAAATGTTTTCATAGTTCAGATGATAATTTGGCTGAAAAACACAGAGGGCAAAGTAGCTTTAACAGAAAATAACTTCCTTTAGGCAAAAATCACAAAAGTATACAAATAGCTAACATTCACTTTCAAAGTCTGAAATTTAACTTAGGCAGCAAGCCATCGTTTTACAAGCATAGAATATTATACAGTTTGAATGGACTTTGAGATTACTTGACCGAACTTCCTATTCAAAAGAGAAGGATGTCACTGAAAAATAAATGACTTTGATTAAAACTAAAAATCAATGCCAAGAATCACATTTACCTTTTGTAGCAAATCTCATGAATAACCTATTTCCTTTAGCAAGTTTGTTAGCTGGACGAAGATCGTTTCTTAGCAGAGACTCTTCTTCTACTTGAGACAATGTGTCCAACTTAAGAAAAAAGAGCATTTTCAATATAAACATTAAAGCTTCTTTAATATTTATTCAACAGCAAAGTCACCATTGATTGAGAAAGCATTCTTTAACAATTCTCAAAGCATGACAGCACTGTTCCTCTGAAGCACTGCTAAGTCAGATGTTCTCCCTGAACATTCTAAGAGTCTCTATCATTCTCTATCTGCTTACCCTTCTTTACTTTCCTCCATAGCACTCCTCACTTCCTGACATTATATTACATATCAGTGTATCTGTGCATTCTCTGTCTTCTCCACTAGAATGTATGTTCCAACAGGGGAAGGACTTTGGCTTGATCTATATCCATAGCACCTAGAATTTGGTATATAGCAGGTACTCAGTAAATGTTCTTTAAATGAATACACTTTGATATTTCCAAGAAAATACATGCTCCGTCAGGAAGTATTCCATCAGTTGCTTCTTCTTAATTTTACGGATTAGACAGGTAACACTTCAAAGTATTTCTCAATAAAACCATTTTCTTTTATACAGAAGTATGAGTACAATTCTATGATCTCAAGAAGAATCACTCATTACAGCCACATGAACTGAAAGGCCAGGCACCTGGTGCACCCTCCGAAGGTCTAAAAGTGAAAGCCAGAGGAAGAATGCAACGCACTAAGTCTTTAAGACTTATATAAAAAGACAGCTTTTGCTGTCATATAAAAAGACAGCCTTTTGCACTCAAACCTTTAATATATCTTTGCCCTATTACTAACCTCTATATCACTGGAGTTCTCATCTTCAACTTCTCCTTCTTCGGCCTCATCATCATCCGAACTGTCTTCCTGCTTGTCTAAAACATAATGCAAGCAACAAGATGAACCTTAACATAACTCCATCTCATGTAATTTAAAAGTTCAAGATTTTCTCCCTCTTTGGATTATCATAGCTTATTTTAGAAACAACTGACAATGAAATGCTATATAATGCTCTGCACAGAAACCCAAACTAACTGTGTAAATAACAGGACTTTTAGCCCAAAAGTCCCTCCTTTGTGTTGTTACCTTTTTTACTTTTCTCAGATGACCTGTCCTCATTGGCATCCCTGCTTCTTATCTTATCCAGGGCTGGCAAAGAGCTCATATTGATAAGGGCTCGTGTGGCTGTCATTTCATCCAGCCAGACAACATTACCTGAAACAAAATGTAAAATAAAACCTGACATCGCATCTAAATGGTAAGTTTTTTAAAAACAAAGACTGCAACATGTTCCTTGCTATGGCCTCATCTAGCTACAGATCAGCATCAGTAAATGTACAAACCAACTAATGAAAGAAGTACAGAAAGTGGTAGTAAAACCTCCTTGATAAAATCAGCCTAGAGCTGCATTCCCAAATGGGGTTCCACAAAATAACTGTCAAGTATTCGATGAAAATGGGTTCTGTGTATTAAACCTGCCTGGCTCAGCAAGTGTTACGTAGTGTTAGCAGTTCTGATGATGATGATGGTGATGATGATGACGACGACAAGATGATAACATCAAAACAAATTTGGATTATCCTTCATACTACTGTCCCCTACAGGGAAGCCATCTGCTGTTCCTTATCACTCAAATGTGCTGAATGACTGTTTCCCACTGTAAAGTATGAGTGATGATGGCATCCACAGAATATACAATGGAGGCATGACAGCCACTTGGCTTTGTAGCAACTACTTTTAATCTGCTTCTTTAAGCAAGAGAATTTAGCAAGAAAAAGGTGTTGAAAAGTCTTGTAGAAAACAAATCTGTTTAATTTTGTTTAAAACAGCATTTCTCAAACTAAAGTTAACCTTACATCTCACTTACATCTCAGTTTGGGAAATGAAAGGCTACAGATTCTTTCTCACTTTTGTTATAAATATGCCATGTGGCCTTGGGTAAACAATTTCCCTTCTCTGTTTTTCAGTTCTGATGTACAACATGAGTTAGCAAAACTGTGTAAATCTAATAAGGGTCCCTCCAACTCTAATATCCCTTAGCTATAGTTTGAGTGACTTAGATCAGGAGTTAGCAAACTACAACCTATAGGCCAAATCCAGTCCACCACCCGTTCATTTATTTATTTGTATTAGTACCAGCTTTATATAGGTATAATTAATGTAAAATAAAGTATACATCCCCCATGTTTTTGTAAAAAAAATTTCTATGGAAAACAGCCAGGCTCGTTCAATAACATATTGTCTATGGCTGCTTTCATGCTACAATAGCAGAGCTGAACCAACACAACAAAACAAAGACTGTATGGCCTACAAAACCTAAAATATTTACTGTCTAGCCCTTTATAAAAAAAGGTGTGTCAACCTTTTATTTAGATGGTGTAAGTTAAGCAAATGGAAAAATGGAGAAAACTCTTCAATCATGTTTCTTCTTTCAATGAAAACACTGAATCAACATCTTTAAAAGCTTTTTTTTCTTTTTAATGTTTTATTTATTTTGGAGAGAGAGAGAGAGGCACAGAGGATCTGAAGCAGGCTCTGTGCTGATAGCAGCGAGCCCAATGTGGAGTTTGATCCCAAAACTGGGAGATCATGACCTAAGCCAAAGTCAGACACTCAACCAACTGAGCCACCGAGGTGCCCCTGAATCAACATCTTCTAAAGAAAGCAGCTGGGAAACCCAGGCAGCTATTCAGGGTACAACCTAGCAGATCAGCAAGCTGATAGTTAAGTAAAGCCAGACTAGAAGTGAGTTAAGACAAGAAGCTGGCAGAGTGGTTACCACAGGTCCTGCCAGGCTTGGAGTGGGGAGGCAAGTAAAAATTACAGCTAGTTCACAAGTTAGAGCAAGCAGGTGAAGTTCCAAAGCAAGTAGAGATGAAAGGTCTGATACAGTGTCAGAAGGTTCTGGTTCAGTTCTAGCTCAGATACTAAGGCAGAACCAGACCTGTGAGTAGCTACATGGGAAGGTGCACTGACAAAAGCTAAAGCCCTGAACATACAGCCCCAAGTCTATACAGTTGGATCCACCCTTTTATTGGGAAATTGTGGGAGTTAAGGAGGCCTCGGTCATGTACATAAGACTTAGATGCCAGCAACCAACCTCCTAGATCCCTGGTCATCACCACTGAGCTGATGTGGAATGTTCATGGAGTATGATCTGGCAGATTGGCTAAGACACTCTGGTTCTCATCAATGGGCAATCTTTCTCTCCTAGGCTAAAGGCAGACGTCAGGGCTAGACAAGTAGTCTGAACCATAATCATTCACCATCTGACATGGCAAGAACTCCTAAAATTATAAACAAAAGCATATTCAAAAAAAACTTGCATGTACTTACAGGAGGTATCATCCAACCATTCAATGTGAGCTGGAGGATATTCTTTAAAATAGGAAAAGATATCCTGGGTACTCATCTCATCTACTCCGCAAATGTAGATTGTCTCCAATCTCACTTTGGGGATTGCTAGAAAAACAAGACACAAAAGAGATGATAGAATTTTCCCACCCACTATTGTACATCCCACAAGTAGTCATTTATGACAGTTCAGATAACATATATTTAGAAAAGAAATATGTTAAAAGAGATGACCATTATTTCAAAAGAAAGGAAATATGACAGAAAGGTAAACTATTTTAATTTTTATCACAAAGCAACAGCATTAAACAAATGATCTAATTCAGAACAGGCATATTAGGCTGGAAAAGATGAAACAAATGGTGTTGGTAAAATACATGATACCTCTCCCCAGATTAACCTGTAATAATTAAAGCAATACCAAATTCAGCAGGATTACTCCTTGAACTTGACAAGCTGATTCTGTAATTTTTAAATGCTTGTCAAAGAGAGATGTGCAATAATAAAGACAATTCCAAAGAGTTGTTGCCTCTGAATATAAAGCAAAGTATCAAACTAGAGTAAAGAAATCTTACAAATCAATAATAAAATGACAGCCCAAGATAAACATGGACATGAACAGACATTTCACACAAAAGGAAATATAAGTGGTCAATAAACATATAAAAAGGTTGATCTCACTAATAATCAGGAAAATGCACATTAAAACAATACACCAGCTTTCATTGCCCATCTATTGTTTGGTGTAGTCACCTTCATTAATTATCTTAGCTAGATCTTCTGGATTATCTGCTGCAGCTTCTACGTGCTTGCTGCTTCACTTTGTGCTTTTACATTACAGAATTGGATGGCTTCCTTCCTTAAACCTCATGACCCAACCGCTGCTGCCTTCGAACTTTTCTTCTGCAGTTTCCTCACCTCTCTCAGCTTCACAGAATAGAAGAGAGTCAGGGCCTTCCTTGCTCTGGATTAGGCCTTGGCTTAAGGGAATAGGCTGGTTTGATCTTCTATGCAGACCACAAAACTCTCTCCATATCAGCAATAAGGCTGTTTCACTTATCATTTGTGTGTTCCCTGGAGTAGTACTTTTAATTTCTTTGAGAACTTTTCCTTTGCATTCACAACTTGGCTGTTTGGCACAAGAGCTCTAGTTTTGGCCTGTCTTGGCTTTGGACATGCCTTCCTCACTAAGCTTAATCACATCTAGCTTTTGATTGAAAGTGAGGGAAGTGGATCCTCCTTTCACTTAAACACTTAGAGGCCATTGTAAGGGTCATTAATTGGCCTAATTTCAATACTGTTGTGTCTCAGGGAATGGGGACTCAAGGACAGGGAGAGAAACAAGAGACCAGCCAGTTGGTGGAGCAGTCAGAATACACACAACATTTATCAAAGTTCTCCATCTTATAAGGGAGTGGTTCGTGGCATCCCCAAACAATTACAACAGTAACATCGAGATCACTGATCAGGGATCACCAAAACAAATACAATAATAATGAAAAAGTTTGAAATATTGCAAGAATTATCAAAATGTGACACAGAGATACAAAGTGAGAAAACGCTATTGGAAAAATGGCACCAACAGACCTGCTCGAACCAGGGTTGCTACAAACCTTTAATTTGTTAAAAGTGCAGATGCACTTTGCATCTGCAAGGTGCAATAAAGTGAAGTGCGATGAAATGAGGTGTGCCTTAAATGTGACGACATGAAAAAATTAAAATATAAACACCATCATACACTTTCTAAGGGTATGTATTTGTGAACACAAAGACCTAGAAAAAGGCTGGTATAATTCACACTGATAACAGCTGTTACTGCTGGGGAAGAAGAAAGGCTGACGGCTATAGTCAAGAAGGAACCTAAAGACCTGTATTCTGAAAACTGTAAAACACTAAGGAAAGAAATTCAAGATGGCACAAAGAAATGGAAAGACATTCCATGCTTATGAGATGGAAGAACAAATACTGTTAAAATGTCTATTAGCCAAAGCAATCTACAAATTTAAAGCAATTCCTATCAAAATAACAACATAATTTTTCACAGAACTAGAACAAACAATCCTAAAATTTGTATGGAACCACAAAAGACCTCAAATACCCAGAGCAATCCTGAAAAGTTAAAAAACAAGAAGTATTACAATTCCAGATTCATTTACATTACAAAGCAGTAGTAATTAAAACAGTATAGTACCAGGCACCTGGGTGGCTCAGGCTCTTGATTTCCACTCAGGTCATGATTTCATGGTCGTGAGATCGAGCCCCACGTTGGGCTCCATGCTCGTTGGGGATTCTCTCTCTCCTTCTCTCTGCCCTTCTCCCGCTAGTGTGTGCACGCTGTCTCTCTCTCTCAAATAAATAAACATTAAAAAAAAAAAAAAAGAGGGGTGCCTGGGTGGCTCAGTTGGTTAAACATTCAACTCTTGATTTTAGCTCAGGTCATGATCTCACAGTTCATGAGTCTGAGCTCTGCATCCAGCTCTGCACAGGCAGGGCAGAGCCTGCTTGGGATTCTTTCTCTCTTTCCCTCTCTCTCTGCCCCTCCCCTGCTCACACGCTCTCTCTTCTCTCTCTCAAAATAAATAAACATTATAAAAAAAAAAAAAAAAAGAGTACACGTATCATGATGAGATAAAATAAAATAAATAAAAGCCAGAACCCCCTCCCCCCCACAAAAAGGAATCTCAGCTTTACCAGGATCATGTTAATTTTTTACTAAATACTTTAAACACTTAAACTTCATAGTTGTGAAATATACAAACATATCAATAAAAAAATTTTTAAATACCTGTACATCCACCACCTAACCTTATGCTTAACTTCCTAAAAAGATGAGGCACATAAAACTTTACATATAAAATTGGGGCCTGTGTAACTCCTCACCCTTCTCTCCCTCCCATCTTTGAAGTAATTCGTCAAGAATTCAATGTCCATTACTCCCAAGTACGTTTTCATGTCAATTTACTTATTTATTTATTTTGAGAAAGAGAGGATGCGAGGGAGAGTGGCAGCGAGCGGGGGAGAGAATCCCAAGCAGGCTCCATGCTGCCAGCACAGGGCTGGATCTCATGAACCATGAGATCATGACCTGAGCAGAAATCAAAAGTAGGATACTTAATTGACTGAGCCACCAAGACCCCCCCCCCCATATGTCTGTTTAAAACAAATGAACTTAAATACTTAAAAGTAGGTGAATACTTTCAGATTAAAAAATCAAATGTTTAAATACTTGTTGTTCTGTCATTTTGGTCTTGTTTGTTTTTTAAATGCTTATTGATTTTTGAGAAAGAGAGACAGACAGAACATAAGCATGGAAGGGGTAGAGAGAGGACAGACAGAATCCGAAGCAGGCTCCAGGCTCTGAGCTGTCAGCATAGTGTCCGACGTGGGGCTCAAACTCACGAACCATGAGATCACGACCTGAGCGGAAGTCAGACACTTAACCGACTGAGCCACCCAGGCGTTCCTATTGTTCTGTCCATTTGAAGAATACAAGCCAGGTTTAACTAGAAATCATGTAGATATGGCCAAACTAAATCAGTTGACTGCTTTCCTGCCAGCCAGATTCAGGAAGACAGAGATATCAAGACTTACAAACTCTGGCAAGTCCTTCTTAGTGACCAGCAGTTCAATAGTAAACAGAGGCGCCAGGATTACCTTGATTCCAAAATCAAAGACCCCACAAAAAGGAGAATTACAGACCAATCTCCCTGATGAACATGGATGCAAAAATTCTCAACAAGATACTAGCAAACCAAATCCAACAATACATTAAAAGAATTATTCACCATGATCAAGTGGAATTTATTCCTGGGCTGCAGGGCTGGTTCAACATCCGCAAATCAATCAATGTGATATATCACATTAATAAAAGAAAGGGTAAGAACCACATGATCCTCTCAGTAGATGACAGAAAAAGCATTTGACAAAATACAGCATCCTTTCTTGATAAAAACCCTCAATAATGTAGGAATAGAAGGAACATACCTCAGGATCGTAAACGTCATATATGAAAGATCCACAGCTAATATCCTCAATGGGGAAAAACTGAGAGCTTTCTCCCTAAGGTCAGGAACATGACAGGGATGTCTACACTCTCACCACTGTTGTTCAATGCTGTGTTGAAGTCCTAGCCTCCGCAATCAGACAACAAAAAGAAATAAAAGGTATCCAAATCGCCAAGGAAGAAGTCAAACTTTCACTCTTCACAGACCACATGATAGTCTATGAGGAATACCTAAAAGACTACACCAAAAACTGCTAAAACTGATATATGAATTCGCCAGAGTTGCAGGATATAAAATCAATGTACACAAATCATTTCATTTCTATACACCAATAATGAAGTAGCAGAAGAAATCAAGGAATCGATCCCATTTATAACTGCATCAAAAACCATAAAATACCTAGGAATAAATTTTACCAGAGGCCAAAGATCTGTATGCTGAAAACTACAGAAAGTTTATGAAAGAAATTGAAGAAGATACAAAGAAATGGAAAAACGTTCCATGCTCATGGATCGGAAAAACAAATATTGACTTTTTTTTTAAGTTTACTTATTTTGAGAGAGAAAAAATGCATGAGCAGGGGAGGGGCAGAGAGAGAGAGAGAGAGACAGATATCCGGAGCAGGTTCCACACTGTCAGCACAGAGTCCGATGCAGGGCTCTAACTCACAAAACACGAGATCATGACCTGAGCTGAAGTCAGATGCTTACCTGACTAAGCCACCCAGGCACCCCAGAACAAATACTGTTCAGTGTTGATACGACTCAAAGCAATCTATACATTCAATGTCAATCCCTATCAAAATAACACCAGCATTCTTCACAGAGCTAAACAACTCTAAAATGCGTATGAATCCAGAAAAGACCCTGAATAGCCAAAGCAATCCTGAAAAAGAAAACCAAAGCTGGAGGCATTACAATTCCAGACTTCAAGCTGCATTACAAAGCTGTAATCATCAAAACAGTACTGGCACAAAAACAGACCCACAGATCAATGGAACAGAATAGAGGACCCAGAAATGGACCCACAAATATATGGCCAACTAATCTTTGACAAAGCAGGAAAGAATATCCAATGGAAAAACGACAGTCTCTTTAACAAATGGTGTTGGCAAAACTGGACAGCAACATGCAGAAGAATGGAACAAGTCCACTTTCTTACACCATACACAAAAATAAATTCAAAATGGATGAAAAGACCTAAACATAAGACAGAAAACCATCAAAATCCTACAGAAGAAAACAGACAGCAACCTCTTTGACCTTGGCCAGAGCAACTTCTTACTAAACAAGTCTCCAGAGACAAGGAAAATAAAAACAAAAATGAACTACTGGGACCTCATCAAGATAAAAAGCTTCTGCACAGCAAAGGAAACAAACCCCAAACGAAAAGGCAACTGACAGGATGGGAGAAGATATTTGCAAATGATATATCAAATAAAGAGTTATATCCAAAATCTGTAAAGAACTTATCAAACTCAACATCCAAAACACAAATAATCCAGTGAAGAAATGGGCAACAGACATGAAAAAACACTTTTACAAAGAAGACATCCACATGACTAACAGACATGAAAAGATGCTCAACATCACTCACCATCAGGGAAATACAAATCAAAACCACAACGAGATACCACTTCACACCTGTCAGAATGGCTAAAATGAACAACTTGGAAAACAACAGATGTTGCCGAGGATGCAGAGATAGGGGAACACTTTTGCACTGCTGGTGGGAATGCAAACTGGTACAGCCACTCTGGAAAACGGTATGGAGGTTCCTCAAAAAGTTAAAAATGCCCTATGACCCAGAATTGCACTACTAGATATTTATCCAAAGGATACAAAAATGCTGATTTTAAGGGGCACATGCACCCCAGTGTTTATAGTGGCTCTAGCAACAATAGCCAAATTATGGAAAAAGCCCAAATGTCCATTGACTGATGAATGGAGTAACAAGATGTGGTATATATACACAATGGAATACTATTCAGTGACCAAAAAGAATGAAATCTTGCCATTTACAATATGGATGGAACTAGAATATATTAGGATAAGAGAAATAAGTCAGTGAGAGAAAGATAAATACCATATGATTTCACTCCTATGTGGAATTTAAGAAACAAAACAGATGAACATAGGGAAAGGGAAAAAAAATATGATAAAGACAGAGAGGGAGACAAATCATAAGAGACTCAATACAGAGAACAAATACAGTTGCTGGAGGGGTGTTATGTAGGGGGATGGGCTAAATGGATGATGGGTATTAAGGAGGGCACTTGTTGGGATGAGCACTGGTTTTATATGTAAGTGATGAATCACTAAATTCTACTTCTGAAACCATTATTACACTATATGTTAACTAACTTTGATTTAAATAAAACATTTTTTTAATTAAAAAAATTAGTGAACAGCGGCCAAATGCAAATGAGATGGATGTACACATTGGACAGGAGCCTTCTCAGTTCTTTAAGCTAAATCATTACTTTGAAGAAACAATCCTGAGAAACACAGACATGGTTCTGAAGAAGGTAATGAACAACCAGGAGAGCTCCTGGTGATGACAGAGGGAAAAGAATAAAGATCAGGGAGAAAATACCTTGTAGGAGACTTGTTGATCTGGTAATAAGGATTTAATCACAAATGAGACAATCAGAAAAAATAAAGACCAAAAAAATGACAAAAATAAACATCAAGAGTATCACAGCACTGTTCTATCAAAACCTAACATTAAAAACAAAAACCCTACGTGTGAGGAGAAAATAGCTTAAAAATGATAGTAAAAGAGCGTAAAGAACAAAGCTTCTAGCCTCAGATGTTTGTATTTTAAAAAAATTTTTCAACATTTTTTATTATTGTTGAGAGACAAAGAGAGATAGAGCATGAGTGGGGGAGGGGCAGAGAGAGAGGGAGACACAGTATTTGAGGCAGGCTCCAGTATCTGAAGCACGCTCCAGGCTCTGAGCTGTCCGCACAGATGCTACATGGGGCTCAAACCCACCAACTGTGAGATCATGACCTCAGCCAAAGTTGGACACTTAACCGAATGAACCACCCAGGCACCCCCAGATATTTTAAAATAGAGAGAATGATATACAAATCTAGAAATGGACAGTGGACAATCTTGTTCAAAAGAAGCAGGTAAAGATGCAAAAAAAAAAAAAAAAAAAAGATGCAAAGTCGTATCATTGCAGAGAAAAACTACTCTTAGTCATCTGGAGGATAAGAAAGATTCATTCTCAAAAGAGAACCAAACTGACTGACAGTGGGAAGACCCACTGGAAATGGAAACCTTAAGCTCAAGAGTTGATGAAAGACTGCCAAAGGAGAATGCTCAATACTCCCTCACCTTGCTGACAAGGTCACTGCTTAAAATAAAACAACAAAAAGGCGCCTAGATTTATGCCCAACCTATGAGAAAGGGCTAATTGCTGAAGTGGCAGTGAACAGATGCACTGGGGAATGAGGACTGGACATGTGAGTGCTAACTATAAGCAAGGTGGCGAGGGGCATCACCTTGGATTTTCTAACAGAAAATAAGACAATGAATGACAGACAGTAGGACACAAAACTCAAGGAAAATCCAGAGAAAAAGTAGCCAATTCTAAGACCTCAGATAAAAATGATTAAAAACTCTGGGAGACACTAAATACAGTAACTTGGAGTATGAGAGAGGCAATCTCCAAAAAAGAGAAGGCAGTGGAGCTTAGGTGAGCACAAGTTGCCAAACAACAAACACGGAAAACAGATAAAGAGTAAATTACTAATGATTACTGTAAGAGAATGAACATCAAAAATATAAAAATCTAGAAGACTAATATCAGGCATGGAAAATGTTGATGATCAGCTATCAAGCAAAAAGGAAAAAATCAATATGACTACAAAGGGAATAACAAAAATAAAGCCCCTACCCAGAAAGGATTAGAAGAAAATACACAAAATGTCAAAAATGACTGAGTTTAGGTGGTAGACTGTGGGCAACCTCTTTTCTTACTCTACTTTCCTAATTTTCTTTGGTGAATATAAATTGTATAAAATCTAATGAAGGAAAGGTTAAAGTCCAGAGTAAACGGGCTTATCAAAAATGCTAATGGCTTTGTTTTTAAGTGTTTGGAGCAACACTGCTTTGGGAAGAGAAGCAAGAAAAAGGACAGAACTGTTGCTCTTTTGTGCTATTCTAGTAACTGACAGTAGAGCAGCTATTTTTACATAAGAACTAAAACCCAAGAGGGCACCTGGGTGGCTCAGTCAGTTGACGGCTCAGAGCCTGGAGCCTGATTCAGATTCTGTGTCTCCCTGGCTCTCTGCCCCTCCCCCACTCACACTCTGTCTCTCTCGGTCTCTCAAAAATAAATACACATTAAAAAAAATTTAAAAAAACAAAAACAAAAGCCTAAAACCTAAAACCTAAGATAGATGACAACAGCGAGAATCAGTTTTAATAGACTTAAATCTTCTAGTCCAAAATTACACCTGGTTGCACTGGACTCATACTCAGCTATGAGTTTACACTTAAACAATAATCTCTAAATCAGGTAAACTCTAGAAAATTGCAGGGGAGTAAAGTTCCTTAAAGTCTTGAGAGGGACTAATCCTGTACTGATTTTATAAGAGGAAAAGAGAATTTCCAAACCACAGATTAAAAAGATCAATGTTGGGGTGCCTGGGTGGTTCAGTCGTTAAGTGTCCAACTCTCGATTTCAGCTCAGGTCATGATCTCACAGTTCAATTCGTGAGATTGAGCCCTGCATCAGGCTCTGCACTGACAGCACAGAGCCTGCTTGGGATTCTCTCTCTCCTGCTCTCTCTGCCTCTTCCCAGCTTGCATGCACATGCTCTCTCTCTCTCTCTCTCAAAATATAAACTAAAAAAAAAAAGAAAGAGGAAAAGATGATCAATGTCATTCTCTGAAATTAAAAACAAAAAACAAATGGGGCGCCTGGGTGGCGCAGTCGGTTAAGCGTCCGACTTCAGCCAGGTCACGATCTCCCGGTCCGTGAGTTCGAGCCCCGCGTCAGGCTCTGGGCTGATGGCTCGGAGCCTGGAGCCTGTTTCCGATTCTGTGTCTCCCTCTCTCTCTGTCCCTCCCCCGTTCATGCCCTGTCTCTCTCTGTCCCAAAAATAAATAAACGTTGAAAAAAAAAAAAAAAAAAAAATTAAAAAAAAAAAAAAAACAAAAAAACAAAAAAACAAAAAACAAAAAACAAAAAACTTCTCAGAATCTATGATCCTTTAAGAAACTAAGTCTTTCCCATAAGAAATGACAAGAGCTTACACTAATCTCTTTCTTTTTTAATAGGGTCACCAGACCAAGAAATTCAAAGAATACCACAGACGGTGTTCTACCTCAAGTTTATTAAAGCATATAATCTAGTTTCTCATGACAACAAAATTAAATGTGGACCTGAAAACAGAATAAGACTAATAATTCATGGATTTTGTTTAAGATTTACCAACAAGATAAGGATGCAGAAGCCATGCATACAGAAGTGAGGAGTATAGCTAAAATGTTTAAAGGCAGAGTTAAGATAAAATCAACTCAACAGGCTGAAATAGTCTTGAAACCAACAGGATGTAAACTGATAGGGACAAATAAAAAGGTAACTTCTTTAAAGTGCCTCAAGTACAAGATGAGAAAGATTGTTTTGACGGGTGCAGTCCTAGGAAAAAGCCCTGGATGGTTAGGTTGACTAGAAGAGTAATACAATACTATGAAATAGCTAGAACAGAGACTAGAGTAACAGTCCTGCCACACTCTCCATCTGGAATCTACACCTCACCTTATGTAGGGCATTTTGAGACTGGAAAGAATCTAGAGGAAGAAGACCAGAAAGTCATGTCACATAAAGAAAGTGGGCATAGGCTGCCCATCCCTTCACCAGGAGGTTCACTGTGTGAATAAGGAAAGGACTTAATGTTGTTCTAAGAGGTACACAGTAACCAACAGAAATTACTAGAAAGCACTTTCTGCTCAACATGAGGAAATATTCAAACACAAGACCGACCATTTCATAAATAGTTCTTGTGCCATCACTAGGAAATGTTCAGGCAGAGCCAAATGACCATTGGAAACTTTGCCAAAAGGCCTGCAGCACTGGGCAGGAGGTTGGTCTAGATAACCTCTAAGGTCCTCCTTCCAACCACGAGAGCTTTGAACTTGGGAATAAGGAGTCTGAAGCTGCTTACACTGAATCACTCAAGAATAGCAAGAACTCTTACTGCAGAATGGTCTAGTACAGCATATCCCAAACTATGTTCTTGAATGCTGGCAGAGGGATTAGGAACACAGGCCTCAGTTAGACTGGCCTTCAAATCCCAGCCTTGCTGCTTACCTAGCTGTGGGACCCTGGGCAAGCTTCTCAATCTCTCAGCCCCTTAGTTTCCTCATCAGTAAAACAAACGATGAATATTCTTCCCTCACAGCATTGTTCAAAGGGTAATAAACTGACTACCTAACAGAATGACCAGCACATAATAAGCATTTATCAAGTGACTGTTTATTTTTATTACTGTTGGTATTAAGAAAAAATAACTTGACACCTGGTGTAGCTCTAGGAGTTAAGATGCTTATTACGATGTCCCCATTCTCCCAAGAGGCTAGGCCACTTAGATGACTACCTGGAATATGGAGAACACCAGATAATGATAACAACACATTTATTGGGCACTTAACTATACGTCAGTCATACCACTCTAAGAACTGTAACATTTTAATAAAGCTTCTCAATAACCCTATAAGAAGTACTGTTATATGCCTTTCCAGAAGACGAAACGGAGGGTTAGAGGCTAAATAACTTGCCCAAGGTCACGCTTCAGAAAGTAACAGGTCAGGCTTCAGAACCCATGATCTTAACCATAACTATAACAGCTCTCAATCCTGACTGTACATATTTAGAATTACCTGGAGAGACACAAAAGAAAGAATGATCTCTGGGACCTTTATAACCCCCCCTCCCATTCTGACTTCAATTGATCTGGGATAGGCAGCAGGGTTCTCCAGAGTTCAGCAACACTATCCTAGGGCATGCCACCTCCTAGAGGAAAAACAAGTTGTAACGAACAACTTGCTCCGGCTGACATCCCAAGCAGATCGACTGCTTTTTAGAAATATCTTTAGAACCATGAGATCAGGACTGCTTTTCCAAAAACAAACAAACAAACAAGACAAACAAAAAACAAAAAACAAAAAACAAAAACCACCCACGGGGCACCTGGGTGGCTTAGTCAGTTAAGTGTCCAACTTCAACTCAGGTCATGATCTCACGTTCATGGTTCGAGCCCCACATCAGGCTCCGTGCTGACAGCTCAGAGCCTGGAGCCTGCTTCAGATTCTGTGTCTCCCTCTCTCTCTGCTCCTCTCCCACTCATGTTCTGTCTCTCTCTCTCTCTCTCTCTCTCTCTCTCTCAAAAATAAACATTAAAAAATTAAAAAAAAAAAACAAAAACTACCTACAACTTTTTATTTATTTATTTATTTAAAACTTAACCCTGAAAGTGATCCTTTTCAGGTAGGTGTCATTTTCCTACTTTATAGACAAGGAGACAGACATAAAAAGATTCAGTAACTTGCCCACATTCACAAGGAAATGAATACTGAATTCTAGGAGGGCTTAGGACCCTAAAGAGCTCCAACAGAGTTGGGAGAGAAATTTGAGTGGATGATTAGGGCTGCTTTAGGAAGGAAGTGACATCTGAGCTGGACAAAGCATGGCATAAGAAAGGGTTAATCAGCAGAGTGAAAAGCATGAATAAGAGACAAGATATCACAAGAAATGTTCACAGGACTATAAGTAAACAGGTGGTGAAACTATGGTCTTAAAGGTGGAATTGTGAGAGCAGCCGCAGAGCTCTACTTCAGCCCAGACTATACATGCACATGAATTCCAGGCTGCACAGCTGTCCTTGGCCTTCAAAGGAGTTTTCCTAAAACAGAAATCCACTCAAGCGGATGCCTGGAAACCCAGTCGGCAAGGGAAGCAAGGTCATATTTCCAACTTGAACTCATGATGCAGAAAAAGAGCAAAGCAGTATCCAAAGTTGAGCTCTGCATCCAAGCTACGGTGTCCGTTGGGATGGACTCAGGAGGTTTGAGTTTATGGCATCATATATATTATAAGGCAACAGAGCAGAGTAATTAAGAGCAAGGCTTTAGAGTCAGAGAAACCTGGGTTCATACCCTGACTCCACTTATTACTAGCTGCGTAAGCCTGGGAATTTATTAAATTTCTTTGAGCCTGTTACCTTCTTTGTAAAATAGGGATAAAAATATATTCCTTAGAGGGTTGTTGTGAGAAACAAATAAGAAAGGAGTATGTAATATGCTAATTAACATAGTGCCTGGTAAGAGAGCAAGCTCCCAAAAAACAGTAGCTATTCTTTCATTCATTCAACATGCTTTTATTAACCAAGTAAGCCTAGAGAAACTCTCTGCGAAGTGGTGAACTTTAAAATGCATCCAGAGGGATGTCTATTAAGCCCTTCACAAATACCCAAATTTGCAAATACAAGAGAGGGAAACTTTCTGCATTGAGTGGAATAATACAGGTTGCGAACTAAAAAAGTAGTACTTTTTCCTGTTATTCGTAAATTGCTTTGGAAGACTGGAGCAGATTACTATATATAATTCATGGTGAGTTTTAGGAAGCAAAATATTTACCCTAACAAAACATAAAAATAGAATTACAAGCCTGTATCAACAGATGTATAAATGGCTTTCCCTACCAATCCCAGTATCCCTCTGACTCCCCTAAAAAAAAGTGGCACTGTGATACACTTCCACTACATTTACAGGCAAGGAGAAGTTAACACTTCCAGGATAAAAGCAGAAAATCAGTAAGAGTCTGTAGAAGTGTAGGTTCTAATCTCAGCTCTGCCATTAACTGGGTGACCTTCACTGGGCTTTCCCAAACAAGATCATCTTTTTTTTCCAGCTATAACATCTGAGACATAGCTAACAGCAACTCAACTTTAAACAGGTCACTTCAGACACGGAGCTTTCACAAGTCCCTTCCTTTGGGAGTGTTTGGATGAGGACTGGGCATGCAAGGCAAGGCCAGAAGCACAAGGCCATGACAGGGAAAGGTCATTCTCTGGGGAAATGCAGAAAAATGCCCCCCAAACACCGCGTACCTTTCTTCATCATGTCTCGGTCCAAGGCTACATTTCTTTGGGCAAGATTTACTTCTGATCGAAAATGGAAGCGCTTGGCTCGCTGTTCTTTCTTTTCAATTGCTTCCTACAAGGTACAGAAAAGGCCAAAGAAGTGACACGTGGAGAAGGAAAGTTAAATCACAAATGCAACATAACGATTCAGTGACAACCCTGAAGTAAATCAGAAGAAATAAGCAACATCATGCCTTTAATAATTTTTGCAGAGAACTGGCTATTGACAATGACTGGGAGAGTGTACGCTACCACTGCTATAATTTGCAATCACCTCCATGATTCAGTGCCTATCGCTATGTCTGGGGCATAGTAGGAATTCAGTGAGTATTTGACTCAATGAGTAATGAATGTTTCAGTTCTCTGACATTTTATTTGTTATTTGGAATCACGCAAACAAATTACAACTGAACAATCTCCCTCCAATCTTCCAGGTGCAGAAACTGAGGTATAAAAAAGTCAAAAGGTTTGTTGGAGATACTTTGGCTAGTGGGGGGAATAGATCTGATGTTGGTTCTATTTCTAGAGGCCCCACAACCACCACCCCCATTTCACATCATCTGTGAGCATGGTAATCACACCTATCACATTATGTCTGCCTGAGCAGTGCACTCCCTAAAGCATTTTCCCTGTTTAAAAATAACACCAAAGCAAAGAAACTCTTCTCCTCTATTCTAAGCTTGTGTCCATGGAATTGCCAGTTTTCATCTGTAAGTGACAAGCAGCACTGATACTTCACTGAAAAGCGAAATAATCAGCTTCATAAATTTTTCTCCAAGAGCTAAAATAAATCCAGATCCAGGAACTCTTCACTCATTGTATATTGACTTTGCCACCCTGGCTGAAGGTCTGACTACAAGAAAGCTTGTGGGGATTGGTGAAGCAGCAACACTTTGTTATTTCCCAATAGTTATGCTAATTTTCTTCAAGGGCTGCAAACAACTAACCTATCTTCCCTTAGTAACCTGAAGTACCAATTCTGGGGCTACCATCTTTTCCCCCACACGTTTCACATAATGGCAAACTGTACAGGAGCAAGAATAGCACAGTCTACCGCTTTTTCAATTACAGTAAGAAAACACTTTATTCCATTTTCTTGCCTGTCTAAAAGATGATCAGTTCCTTCTTTTGGCCTTTAAGCAATCTGAAACAGACTGAGACCCAGATAAAATATAAAAAGGTGAGCATGACATATTTATTTTTATTTTTTGTTTTTATACAGCAAATATAGTTAAATAGTACTATTATTTAGAATTACAATTCAAAATTCTATCCTAAACTTAACTGCACACATTAAAATCAGAAAGAATGTCTAAGTTGGACGTCACTAATTAAAGTGACAGATGTGTACTGTTTGTAATAAGGAAAATAATAGGTTTGGCTCTGTGAAGAGTTATAGGAAAGCTGGTAATCTAGTAATAGTAATCACCAGATAAAAGGCAATATTCCCAGGTACTGAGTAATTCGGCTGACTTGGCCTTCAAAATTTAGACAGCCAACATAATCAGGAAATCCTATTTTTCTAAGCCTGCAACCAGTGAAAGAATAAAGATATTTACTAACGGCCTACTATATGCCAGGTACTTTTCATGTTTCTTTCATATAAAGTGGAATCAGTATACACATTTTTAAAGAGTGGACAAAACACAAAAAAAGCATTCCCAGAGCAGAACTTTTTCCAGACATGGTTAAGCATGGGCAACTAGGTACATGGATTTTATCTTGTCATAAATGCCAGAACACAAATGCTACCTGGATGTTTTCAGG
Organism: Puma concolor; assembly: GCF_028749965.1. Taxonomy (NCBI): domain Eukaryota; kingdom Metazoa; phylum Chordata; class Mammalia; order Carnivora; family Felidae; genus Puma; species Puma concolor. Next base: position 13,895,216 of record NC_141680.1, on the reverse strand, counting down.
AGGCATGAAGGCATCATTGTGTAACACAAAATTTAAGTTAAGGAAATGTTTTAATCCACCAACAAAAGAAAAAAGGAGGTAAAGAATAACTGCTATTCTACAAGTCCTGGGGACCAAGCTCATGGAGTTCACTTGCTTAGCAAAATGAATAAATTATGGTCTGTCTTACCTTGGAGGTGACATCAATTCCAGTGATGAAGCTGCCAGCCTTGTTTTCGTATCTTCTGCTTGTGTCCTAACACGAGGGGGAAGGGTGAGAAATGCTAACAGCAATTGAGGAAAAACTCATGATAAAAGACAGTTCCGTGGGGCGCCTGGGTGGCTCAGTCGGTTGAATGTCTGACTTCGGCTCAGGTCACGATCTCGCGGTTCGTGAGTTCGAGCTCCACGTCAGGCTCTGTGCTGACAGCTCAGAGCCTGGAGCCTGCTTCGGATTCTGTGTCTCCCTCTCTCTCTGCTCCTCCCCAGCTCACACTCTCTCTCAAAAATAAATAAAGATTAAAAAAACTTTTTTTTTAATTAAAAATTTTTTAAAAACACCAGTTCTGCAACAGATTCCTCTGGGATAGTCATTCCTTTCAGCAATCCTTCCTCACCCTGACAACCCTTTATTATGAGGAAGCCTGTCTCAGCGACTCTGGGTAGTAAGCAATCAACCCCTCTAACAAGAAGTCTTTTCTAGATCAGCTCCTGTCCCAAACCTTAACTAAGTCTATCAGCTGAAGGTATTTAGGTAAAAAAAAAAAAAAAAAATCTACAGGCTTCCATGAAAAATGTCCAAGATAAGTTAAGGCATACTCATTCATCTCCCCAACCCACACAGGACAAATTCATCATGTCATGCCACCAGGTGGAGCACAACTCCTCACCAAAATGCAGAAAGTCCAGACTCACCTAGATCTCCTGGGAAAACAGTACAGTGCAATGAAAAGAGGATGGGACTTCAAAGCCCAAGACTCAAGTCACAGCTCTGACATTCACTGATTACATGACATTGTACAACTCCTTTGGTCTCTCTGGGCTGGGTCTCCTCCATGGTATCTGCCAACCTACCTGAACTCTTTAAATGCTCTCCCATTTGCTCTACAGAACTTAACATTTCTCCAACAAAACAATCTTGTTCCCATCTCAGAGCCTCTGCACCTACTGTTGCCCCTGCTGGGAACACTTTCTTCCAAATCTGCACATGGTTGGTTCCTTTTTTGTCATTTAGGCTTCAGCTTAAATATCACTATCTCAGAGGAATTCCCTGACCATCCTATCCCATTGGCTTCCCACACTGCACACCCTCTCTGTCTTCTGTATACTCTGTCCCATTAATATGTTTTACTTTCTTCATAGCACTTACCACTGCTAGAAATTCTTTGTGTCCTCCAACCGAAACATAAACTCCAGTAGAGAGTTTAATAGGGACACAAGAATTGCATGTTGCACTGAATGAGTAAAGGGATGATGCCTACTTCACAACTGCAGTAATATTTAAACAATACGATATAGTAAATGGTAAAATGCCACTACGTTGTTACCAGAGTCATTATCATTTGCTGTCTTTAGTGATTTCTATCTTCACCTTTTTCCATAATTTCAGTTTAAAAGCCAGACTTGCTGACATGTGGTAAAAAGTAGTTCATGTTAGATGAGAAATTAAGTACATGAGAAGAGCCATGCAGGACTGAGACCAGCCCTAAGAACCAGACCCACCAAATCAAAAGCAAAACGCCTCTCACCAACCCCCTTGTGATAAAAGACGGACCACTGTTGGTTCGTTTACGTTTTGGTCTCACTAAGGGTCACATGCTGGGGCCACGGTGAAGGTGTTATACAGAGCAGCTGAAATGAGGACAAGATGCCTCTGAAGTCACAAAAGAAACACTGAGTTTCTGCTGCTGACAAGTCCAACCCTCCAAGAGAAACCGCGAGTGCTATGTTTAACAAATATCAGCTCCACCGGAGCTGAACTCAAGGGAGACCTGGACACCGGCGTCACTCGACAGTTCCTTCTGTTCCCGCCTGCCCCCCCCCTCCCCCTCCTTTATCTCAAGCCCTCAGACAACCCCAGCCCCTCCTCACTCACCCCTTTGCACAGCCTGGCTCAGAGAAGCAGCAAAGGGGGTGCCCTCAACTACCCCCCTCCGCTCCCCCATCTTCTCCAGCCCCCTCAACACCCATTTCCGGGCGCCCTGGGGTCCCTTCTCCCGCTGCCCGTCTCTCCTCGAGCTTGGCGCCTCCGTCCCCTGAGCGCTCGCTCCCGGTGACTCCCCCAGCCCAGGCGCCGGCCGCCTCCCCCGCGGGACACTAGCTTGGCGACCTCCTCCTCACCCCCGCCCCCCGCCCGTACCGGGATCAGTTCTTTCAGTGAGCGCCGCACCGGCACAATCTCCAGCTCGCCTTCCTCCACCTCCATGGGCTCCGGCTCGCCACGCTCCAAACTAGAGTCCGTCTCAGGCGACGGGAGGCCCAGGGCCGGCCCCGCTGGGGCCTCTGCTTTCACCGACACTCGCAGGCCCCGTACGGCCGCCATAGCCGCCCGCCGGCCGCACCACTGAGAGCCCGCCTCGCACACCCGCCGGCTAGAGCGCCGCCGCCACTGGCTATAGAGCAGCCGCCGCTGCTCCCTAGAGTGTCACCTGCTTCGGCTGGAAGGCCCCCCCACTCAGCGCTGCCGCCCCCTGGTGGCAGGAGAAACCCAGGACAGATGGAGCGGGACCTGGTGAAGAGAAGGCGGGCTCGAGTGAAGACGTGGGCGGGGCCTGCTGGAGGGGGCGGGGCCTGAAGGAGATTGGTGTAGTCCGCTCTGAGAGAATAGCTATGCCTTGAGCAGTAAACCTGTTAGAAAAGGCAATTTTACTGAGAGAGCATTACATGTCAGTGTTCCAAGTGCTTGAAATCATACAACTCTATTGAATAGGTGTTATTATTACCCTTTCACATATGAGGAAACTGAGGCATAGAAATTTACCCAAGGGTTTATTTAAGGAATAAAACCTGAACCTGAGCCTACCAAGTCTGGCTCCAGAGCCCAGAGAAAGCCTTGGTCTATCACTTCTGGGCAATATGTAGGTTTACAACATACTTATCTTGAGAACCTTTGTCTCTTTCAAGTCTCCCAATAATTGGCCCATTTTACATGCATAAAAATTGAGACTCCAAGAGGGTAATGAACTGCCCAAAGCCCAGAGCTTGACCCCCAATTTCTTGACTCCCCAAGGCTCAGTCCACTGTAAATTCCTGAGCATGGTTTCTTGCAACATTTCTAACAGCCTGGTCGGGAGACAGGGAGAGTCCTCTAGGCTTCCAGAGGGCACCACTGGTCAGTTTTTGCTTTGAGTCCTGATTTTTCACCTTTCTCCCTGTGTTACCTTGGTCTAGTTCTGGCCCCTAACTGGGCCCTATCTTCCCATCTGAAGAGGGCGTAGGTGGATTCCTACGGTCTCCCAGGCCCTACCAGCTCTGACGGTGGAGGAACAAATAATTATAAACCAAGGGAGAATATGATCAGCATCAGACACACCTGGGTTCCAAACCGACTGGCTCTGCCCCTTGCACCATGTGTGACTTTGGCCAAGCCACTTAACCCTTCAAAAATCTTCAGTAAAATGGGACAATATTTCTTACCTCCCCTCAAAGGAGATTGTGAGGGTTACATGATGTATGTAGATGCAGGACCCAACGGAAGGGGTACAACATATCAAAGTTTTTCTTAAATGTGGGCTGTATCGCAGCACGAACACAAGATGGGGCTCTTTAGAGGGCTAGTTTTGCTTGGCGACAATAGTTACAACACTGGATTGAATGCATGGAATGCATATGCATGCATTTTTAAGAACATTTCAAAGACATTTTTTGCTTGGAGTGGCCAGCTTTGGGTGACAGTTACAGACCCCACCGTTACACTTATTTTTAGGCCTGAAGGGGAGAGGGATGGGGAGAGGAGGAAGCAATCCTTCCTCAACTTTGGCCTCAGGAGGCCAGCACATAGAGCTGGGTAGGCCCTCTCCCTTCAGCATAGGAGTCTTCTTGCTTGAGGATCCAGGCATTGCAGTTCAGCACAGTTCAGAGGAAAACCAGTCCCCTGGCGGAGCTCTAGCTGGCAGGAGAATTAGTAATCCAGAGCAAGCCAGGGCATCAGGCAAACATCAAGGTTCCTAGACTCCTACCAGGAAAGCCCTTTGTGCCTATCCTTTTTGGGTTCACATAATTTATCCCCACCTCACCACCTTCACTTCTGTCCTCAGTGTTAGCCTGCTGTGGTGGAGCCACAGAATTAGGAGGGGTAAAGAATAATTTTCAAAAAAGTCAAAAAACATGACTTACGTATAAAATGAACACATGTCAAAGTTTTTATTCACTGGTTAATGAATGAGGACATCAATAAGATATTAAGACTTGTTCAAAAGAGAATTTGAGAATGAATACAGATTTGGTCAAAGGAATACTGAAATGAACTTAACAAGACAGGTTAATGCCCCACAAGGCAAGAAAGTGCAACCTTTGGGGTTCCATTTTCTACCAGGCAGAAAATATCTACATTGCTATTGGACAAGAATTATTTACTCATTATAAGTCTCCTAAAAATTAGTCTCTACACTTACAGAGTTGTAAAATACCCTAATCAATAATAAGTCAGAAGTCAAGCAAAGATACACATCCCTAGAAAATCAGGTGATCGCCAGCTGAACTGGCAGGTTGGACAACACCTGACACTACACTGAGAGGACATCAGTGTAGTTCTTTTTCCTATTCCTTTTTCCTATGTCCAAGTCTGGATGATTTTTTTATTAACAGAGGAAACCAGGGAAGTGGGACATTGGGACAGACAGGATAGGGAGTTCCACGAAGGAAATGATCAACTGGCAAATGTGGTGGAACTTGGCTTGGGTCTAGAGGTTTGTTGACTGTTGGTGACCTTGAGGAGACCAATGTCCATGAAGGGGAAGGTACATTAATGGTGCAATGTGAGAAGTTATGGATGACTCTTTTGAAAAGTTTGTGAAGATGGAGGCTAGGAGACAAGGGAGGATATTAACAGGGTGTTCTATAGAATTCACTTTCTTTTTTTTCTTTGACTGAAGTTGGCCACACCCTTTCCTTTCTTTCTCTCCCATTCAGGGATGAGGGGAATAAAAATAATAGAAGCATACCTCTCCTAGGGTAACAAAAGGAAAAGCCATTAAAAGGCAATATAAGCTTCTAAGGTGAAATCAAATGCTACCCGAGAACTGGTAACATGGCCCACTGACCTGATGTGATGCCTATTCAGAGATGTTCTTTAATGCTGTTTTAAATTGGGCAAACATAACCTCATGCTCCACACCCCCAAGTTCATGTCTATCCTTGGAACATGTACAGGTTGTTAGTTAAGGAAAAATTTCCACGGTTAAAAGAAAGGTTATGAGGCAGCTGGCCCTGGTGAGGGGGTTGTATCCATGTCCCCCAACCTGCTACACAGCTGAATTCTTGAAAGGACTATCATCCCTCATTTTCTCCATCTGACTTGACCATTCAGCCTCATGGACACTGATGGCAACTCCCTAGTTCTTGAAACTGCACACACTCTTCCATTATAAAGCCACACTTGGTTTTTCTTTTTCACCTTCCCTGCCCCTCCTGCTCCAATGCCTTTTTGGGTTCTTCCTCTTTATCCAGTCCTCCATGGGTCAATTCTAGACCCTCTTTCTTCTCACCCCACGCTCACACTCTAGGCCATCTTATCACATCCATGGCTTCCAATTCCACTGCCAACCATACTCCAAGGACACCCACATCTCCATCTCTGGTTCTCCCCTCTCCTCCAAGCTCCAGATCCACATGTCTAACTACCTACCGCACATCTTCCCTTGAATATCTCAAGGCACCTCTGCTTCCTACGTCTCCCTCATGTCCGTCTGCTTCTTTGCATCCTGTTGGCTACTGCTCCTCAGCTTATTTCCATCCCAGCTATCATTGTATCCTATCTTGTCTGGACACTGCAGTGGCCTTCCCCCCTCCCCCCCGCCCCCCGATTTCTCTGTTTTTCTGATTTCTTCACCCTTATGCCTCCTCTACACTATAGCCAGACTGATCCTTTCAATACACATTATCCAGGTCTGCCTCCCCTCCAGCTTCACTTTGCACTGTTCTCCTCACTCCCAACATCTCCGCTTCAGTTGGTAAGCACCATGCTCCCTCTTACCACAGGATTCTTGCACAACCGGATCTCTGTTTGGAGCTTTCTTTCCTCCCCCTTGGCCTAGTTAGTTCTTCCTCAACTTCAGATCTCAGCTGGAACCTCCTTTTCTCTGGGAAACCTCCCTAACTACTCTTAGAAAGCCACCACAACAAGCCTTTCCTATACAGCACTCATGTCAGTTCAAAATCATCCACACACATGCGTGGCAACTTGATTAATGTCTGTTGCCTGCAATAGACTGTGAGAGCCATGAGGGCAGGAATAGTGTTGATTTAGCTGAGTGTCTAAGTCAGTGTCTAGTCATAGAAGGCCCTGGACATATACTGAAACGATGGATGGATTGATGGATGGATGGATGGATGGATGGATGGATGGATGGGTGAATGGATGGACATACCTAAAGAAAGTGAGACTTTTGTCCACATTATATTTAGAAGCATGGAGCAACAGATCTACTACCCATCTTTACCAAATTCTAGACCAGGGCTATCCATGTCAACCATCACTGTTTGTTAAAATCACCTAGGTAAGGATACATACTTGCAACTGGTAGATAAATAAGTTTTGGAGATGTAATACATGGTACAGTGATTATAGAAAACAAAACTATTATAAAGATTAAACTTTCTAAGAGACTAGATCTTAACTGTTTCCACCACTAGAAGAAATGATAAGTATGTGAAGAGACAGAGGTGTCAGCTAATGCTACAATGGCAGTCATATTGTAGTACAAATGTATCAAATCAATATGTTGTACACCTTAAACATACTATATTAAATGGCAATTACATCTCAATTAAAACTGATGAAGAAACTTAAAAATCAACTGAAAAGATTGGAAGCTAGGAAGCTGAAAAGATTACATACTGTATGATTCCAACTCTCTGACATTCTGGAAAAAGCAAAAGTATGGATACAGTAAAAAGACAGTGGTTGCCAGGGGTTGGGGATTTGTAAGGGGTGAGGGTGGGGGGAGGGAGGGATAGACAGGTGGAACATGGGGGATTCTTAGGGCAGTGAAACTATTCTGGACCAAACTGTAAGGATGGAGACATGATATTATACATTTGTCAAAACTCATACAATGTACAACACAGAGTAAACTCTCAACTGTGGTCTTTAGTTAATGACGATGTGTCCGTACTGCCTCACCATTTGTGACAAATGTACCACACTAAAGCAAGATGTTACTAACAGGGGAAACTGGGAGGCCAGAGAGGAAGTTGAGAGGGTATAACAGGGGACTCTCTTTGTACTTTTCCTTTCAAAGTTTCTGTAAGCCTAAAACGTTCCAAAAAATACAGTCTATTAATTAAAAAAAAAAAAAAAAAAATCATGACTCCCAGACCAGTTAAATCAGATCTCTGAGGGTTGAGCCCAGGCATCAGGGTGTTTTCAAAGTTCCCTAGGAGATCCTGGCATGTAGGCATGTTGATAACTACTATCTAGACTGAATTGGGAATGGGAGGGGGAGACGGCAGCTGGGAGCCCTCTCTCAGCTCTGAGGCAGGTTTCCCAGGAAGGTGGGTGGATATTGGCACGCCTTGCCTAAAAGGAGATGGGAACGGCGAGGGGATCCTCTTTTGTGAAGGCCCCAGAACCTTAGGGATGGTCCCTTGGACTCTGGGGGAGACCAAGTGTACAGGTTTAACCAGCTTCTTCCTGTGTTGCAGCTCCGCATTGTTCCCTTTCTGTTCCTTCAGCATAGAGCCCTGTCCAGGCCATGGGGGGTGGGGGGGGGGCTCTTGAGGAGACCAAACGTCTGCGGGGGGGGGGGGGGGGGGCGGGGCAGGGAGGGGAATGTCACAAGATCCTCAATGCAGACAGCAGCAGCCAATTGCAAGGACCACGGCTAAGAAAGTGACTGATCTTGCAGGGGATGGGGCAGAGTGAGCCAGTCAGTAACAGGAAAGAAAGAGCCACAGCAGAGGGCATCTGAGAGAGAAAGCAGGAGGGGCTTCCTCCCACATATCCTGGAGTGTGGGGCAGTAGCCTTTGGAAAGCCAAAGGGGTGGAAATCTGGGTTATAGCTACAGGGGAGTCCTGAGCTAGTTTGCTAGGCTGAGGAGCAGCAACAGGGAACTGGAAAAAGCCAGAGATATACAGGCCAGAGAAAGGCCTCATTACAGATCAGGTGGAGAGAATGGGGCTCCCAGAGGGAAGGCCCCATCTTGTGATTCAGCTGAGAGATGCTTTTTGAACGGTCTTCATCATGGTGAAACAGTCAATGGGCAGATATAAGTTGAGAAAGTGACTCAGCCAGTGGATGAGGTTGCAATTCCTGGGCCCTGATTCCAGTCTTGTGGGAGGACTGGACACCAGACCACATACCAAGGGTGTCTCGGGGGCTATGGACCAGGGATGGATTCCTAGAGGAGGTGACTTGGAGATGGTGGGGGCCCAGGCAGTGGGGAGGGCAGGGAGGCTGACCACAAAGCTGGGATGGGCTAATGACAAACTGGTCAGCTTAACCTGGGAGGGGATTGGCAGCTGCCCTGGAGAATGAGAGGATACGGACTTTGTTCCCTGGGTTGTCCTAGCTGGAGAAATAAATGGGTCTGAGATCCCAGAGGGCAAAGCCAGGTCTGTGTATGTATGGGGGAGGGGACCTGGGAAGAAGATGGTCATTTAAGCCATGGCCACCCAGTCCACCAGGGGGCTGGAGTGGTGCAGGGAGTCCTTGCAGACCAGGGCTCTGTACTGCCGGTGAGAGGGAGAACAAGCCTTTCTCCAGACCCTTCTGGGCCTCAGTTGATCCCCAGAGTCCAGTGCCACCCACTGCATGGCTCCCCTGGCCGCTCTCGGCAGGGTCCCAATGGCCCAAGAAGCAGGCCTGCTTGTTTGCCCAAAGGGTGTGCAGGCATGTGTGTGTTTGTGTGTAAGAGACTCCATTATCTGTGGGGTGCTTATATGGGTCCCAGTATATGTCTGGGTGTCCCCCTGGGAAAATTGGAACCCGCAGTAGCCTTGAGCACTCCTCCCTCTTCTACCTTAGACTGAGACCACATAGGATAATAAGCATTGGGGAGATCAGATACCAAAGTGCCCATGGGTCCCAGAGCCCAAAGAGATTCTCTGCACGTAATCAGGGCGCTCCAAGGGCAAACCCCAGACTGGCCCCGGGCCTTCAGTTGGACACCACTGGCCTCAGCTCAGCTCCCCTGTGTTTAGGCTTAGAAGTACAGCCTCTGTCTCTGGTTTTCCTAGATGTCCTTACCCTGTGCAGGGTTCTCCATTTTCCTGGCAGCTGATGTGGGAAGACCTGGGTGGGGTGGGTGGGCTGGGGACCTGGGCTCTAGTCTGGCTCTTCTCTGGCTTGCCATGTGACGGAGCGAGACACTATTTCCTGAGCCTCAGTTTCCCTACCACGGTGTGCCTCCTAGAGTGGTTGTCCTTGTGGGGAAATGGTGTCATGCACCTGTGGTCCTATTCAAAGCTCTTATGCATGATTTGGCCTGTCGTACCCAGGCCCAGGGCTTGGTGACCGATGCCAGGGATGAACCAACCCCTTGAAGGTGGGACTGACTTTGACAAACAAAGGCAGGGATGAGGGAAGGTGGTGTGCTAGAGAAGTGGGTGGGTCTGGAGAGCTGTGGGGAGTAAGGACTCAATGGAGTGTGGGGCATGGTTAGGAAACCATCCGGAGAGGGTAGCAGGGTTGATGGCAGGGGCCTCAAACTGGAGGAGCATGGTAGGGTTCTGAGAGGGAGGAGTATGGCCAGGTTGGTGCCTGAAGATTGCTCTGGCAGGCAGTGAGAGGATGGATTGGAGTCCTAAGGACCAAGGCCAGATCAGTGAGGAAGTGAGAGATGGTGGGGAAGAACTGGGAACAGATCTACTTACTGGTCTCGGCATTTGGGAAACTTCTGCCTGGCTACCAGTGTCCCTCTCGTAGAGGGCTTGGTACAGTCCCTCATGGGACCGTCACAGGATGACCAGAAAACATGCAGGAGAAACTTTGGTATCTATTCCTCAGACGGAAAAACTGATCCCCAGGCTGGGTAGCCTTTGGCTTGGTCTCCTGGTGGGCTCCAGTTTTACCCAGCTGGGAACTCCACAGACGGGTAAATACCAATCATGCAGGATTAAGCTGAGCCCATAGTCATGAAGGCTGGTTCCGGGCAGCTCCAGAGACAGAAACTTCTTTTTAAGACCCTCCCTTGCTGAGTCCTTACTAGATACACAGCACTGTATCAGATGCTTGGCACCAGGACTTCATCTAATGTCACAAGAACCCCCCGAGGAGGTGCTGCTGTTCTCCACATTCTACCAATAAGACAACCAAGACTCCTCTCCTCCGATGGCTTGCCAAAGGTCGCACAGAGCTATTAAAACAAAAGCTTGGATTCAAGCTCAAGGCTGTCTGGCCTCAATGATGACTGTTCATGATGGCCATGGGGGGCTACTATGAGCAGGAGGCTGCAGGGTCCAGAGAGCCCATAGCAGTGCTCAAGGCCAAGGGGCCACAGTAAAGACACTAGGCTCATGTCACAGAGACTCCGTGATGCTCCACTGGGACTTTTGCCCTATGAGGAGTGGGATGGCTCCCAAGGACCCGACCTTGGGCTCCCTGGGCCCCTGTGAAACATGGGCAGCCCATTGGCTCCTAAACATCGTGTTCTTCCCAAGGAGGGGCAGCAGAACCTGCTCCAGAGCCTGAGCCACATCCTGGACTGTAGCTCCTCACCCTCCAGAGCCAGTCTTTCTCCCTCCCTCTCCCTCCTTTCCTCTTTCTCGCCTCCATCCAGAGCGCCTCTCACCACTGTCCTTTTCAGCCCCTTGCAGAAAAACTAGCAAAGCCAGCGATCCAGCTGGTGAGAAAGAGCACACATCCCGATGTTGAAAATGTACACACAGTTTGTTGTTGTCGTTGTTGTTTAACTCAAGAAAGGGCTTTTATTGTTTTTAACTCACTTCCTGGGAAGTTAATTTTTTAAACACTCTTATGGAGTTTGTTTATCATTTGTGCTACATTCAAAAGCAATAATGCCAACCCAAACCTTCAGTGATGCGGTAAGCACCCCATCCAGGCTCACGTGGGCAATGAAGCCAGGCCCACCTTTGAGGTCTGCGAGGGCACGTCCAATCGATGTAGGCCCCTGAAACTCCCACCCTCTGGGCCCCAGTGTAGAGATGCTCAAGGAAACTTGTGGATCTGTGATTAGCCTCCCATGAACTCTGAAAAAGTGTTCTTAAAAACAGTATCGAATTATTGTTTAAGCCCTGGGTTACAATGCCTTAGTGCAGAGGGGCCAGGGAGAAATGTGGGCCCATTGACAATGGGCCACATTCTGCTCATAGCCTTAAAGACACATAGAAACTATATTACAGATGCACGTGCCAGTGCGAGACATGCAGGTGTGCTGTGTGCAGCAGATGGGCACGCACATGCGTGTGTGCGTGGAGGCGCGACACATACCCACAGGCACAAAGATGAACAGGACACAGACACTCCTCCAGCCCAGCCTCCCTTTCCTTCTCAGTGCCCGCCTTCCTGCAGTAAGAACCCCACGGAGGCAACTGAAATCCCGTGTTTAGCCCATGTTTTCAGGGGAGGTATCTGAGTCCTGCTTTATTTTCCTTTGGGGTCAATCTCTTGAGCATTTGGTCAGTAAGTGCCAAGCCAACCAGGCACAGATCCCAGGGAGAAGATAAAGTCTGCCCCAGCATGGCCAGGTCCACACACATGCTCCAGCGCACCAGCTCTGAGCAGGCCGAATGTCAACCGTCTTTGGGGTGAGGCAGTGGCAGGAGGCCCACCTCTCTGTGGCCACCTGCCAGCATGCACACCCCACCAGGGTCCCGCTTCCAGTGCTGCCTCCAACCTGGGCAGTTTGTCCTTCATTGTAGGAACGTGAGGGCAGCTTCTGGGGCCAGATGGGTAGGCCAGTGTAGGGTCGGAGATTGGATTCCAGTTACATCAGCATCTGCAAGGCCACAGCCCTGTGAGTCCAGGGCCTTTGGTCGGCCAGCCCCTGGTGTCTCTCCTACAGGGGAGCCACACGGGGAGGGAGTAAAGTGGGCAGGGAAGGTGGGTGCTCCTGGCTCAGGCCCCTGCCGGAAGCTTTCATTTAACCCATTCTCCCGGTGGCGCCGAGTGTGACAAAATCAAGGAAGGTCAGTCCATCCCACCTGGCTGCCAAATAATGAGGAGTGTGCCAGGAACCACCCAAAGCTGTAGGAGAGCTTTCTAGGTGTTCCCAAGCAGGCTTTTACACCACTCCACTCCTGACATTAAAAACAAAAGTAAAAGACGGCAAAAAAGGAATCTGAATTCTCCAATGCTGGCCCCTGCCTCCCTGAGGCCTAGGAATATCCACTGAGGGCTCAGAGCCTCCATGTCAGCATTCTCAGTAGACAAGAGTTCCGGCAGGACCCCCTCTGAGGTGGGCAAGGTACAGCTCTCCATGCGCATGAGGCAGTGAGCCAGGCCCGCCTGGCTCCCCGTGGGCGGTCTCTGCTATGGTGGTAAGCCAGGACTCCACCTGCTACCTTGGTTTCCTACCTCCTGCCTTGCCAAGCAGCCAGGTGGCGTTTCTAAGGCACCATGGGTACCTCTCTTTCCCATAGGATGGATCCCATCAGGGAGAGCCAGGATAAGGAGAAAGGCCTTATGGGAGCCCCACCCCCCAAGCCCCAGATGACAAACATTCCAGTCCTGTCCCTGGACTTGCGCGCTGAGGTCATGCAGCATGATAGAAGGAGGAGGGCCGGAAGAGGGGCCACAGTCCTCAGCCCCCTGCCCGCAGGGGCGACTGTCGGCATGAGGGCAGTGGGCCTTTGGAGGCGTGGGATGAGCGTGCTGCCGGCGGCCCTGGGCGCATGCAGGGGCTCAGGATGCAGCCTCATCTTCTTGAACGCCGGGGAGCTCCAGGCTCTTGCCCCCTTCGCCACACCTGTCTTTCCTGTTCAGGGGACACCACGGGCAGAGGGACCTCAGGGGTCAGAACACGCACTCAGGAAGACACTCTCACACATACTCACACAGCCATTACTTTCCACAATTTCTCAGCCACGTCCCCCTACCCATTTCCCCAAGCTCACCTCAGCCTCGCCCCCCCCCCCCCCCACTGTGGCCCCTTGCCAGTCTCCCTACCCCTAGCGTCGGCCCACAACCCTCCACCATTCCTTGTCGCCTGGAGATGAAGTCCACACTTCCCAGCCCGGCTTTCAGAGCTTCTCACAACCTGACCCGGCTGGCTCACAACCTGACCCAGGTCACAAGCTCTCCATGTTGACCTAGCTCAGCCCCCATGGTCCTGGGTAGAGGAGCTTTGGTTTTGAATTTCCTTTGCTTTGTTCACAGGGAAGAGTCTACCTACCAGTTTTGGAATTTCATCATGTAGCGAATAGGTTCCTGTATCTGATTATTCCCCTAAGATCTTTCTTTTTAAATCATCAATGAATAGGTTCTGATATTAAAAAAAAAAAAAAAAAAAAAAAAATCAATCCCATTTAACTCTACTATAGAGTTTCACCAGTTATCCCAAAGCATAAAAAACAGAGTCTGTCGGGGAACCTGGGTGGCTCAGTTCTGACTTTGGCTCAGGTCATGATCTCATGGTTCACAGGTTTAAGTCCTGCGTCGGGCTCTATGCTGACAGCTCAGAGCCTGGAGCCTGCTTTGGATTCTATGTCTGCCTCTCTCTCTTAAAAATAAAAATAAAATAGGGGCGCCTGGGTGGCTCAGTTGGTTGAGCGTCCAACTTCAGCTCAGGTCATGATCTCACAGTCCGTGGGTTCGAGCCCCGCGTTGGGCTCTGTGCTGACAGCTCAGAGCCTGGAGCCTGCTTTGGATTCTGTGTCTCTATCTCTCTCTGTCCCTGCCCCGCTCATACTCGTGTCTCTCTCTCTGCCTCTCAAAAAGAATAAATGCTAAAAACATTTTTTTAATAAAATAAAACATTAAAAACAAAAACAAAAACAAAAAAAACCACAGAGTCGGGGCACCTGGGTGGCTCAGTCGGTTAAGCGTGCAACTCTTGATTTCAGCTCAGGTCATGATCTCACTCACAGTTAATGAGTTCGAGCCCCACATTGGGCTCTGCACTGACAGAGCCTGCTTGGGATTCAATCTCTCCCCTCTCTCTGACCCTACCCCACTTGCTCTCTCTCAAGATAAACTTAAAAATAAAAAAATAATAAATAAACTTAAAAATTAAAAAAAAAAAAAACAGAGTCTGTCAAGGATAAATGTTGGGACTCTATGATGAAGTAAAACCTACTTTTCAAAATTCAACTTGGGTCACAGAATTATAGAATTTTATAGCTGAAAAGGATTAAGCCCAGTCCTTTCACAGTCCAGATGAGGAAACGGGCCTTTCTCCCCATTAACGTGTCCATAAAAGGACAATGATTAGTACAACCTTGCTCGGTTTTATTCCTGGGTCCCAGTTCTGTGCCAGATATAGACTAGAGGTCTTTAGCCTGTGACTGCCTTTTCACACCCCTAGGGGGCACTGAATCACAGGCACTGAGCTAGAGTTACCAGATGTCCAGATTTGTTCATTACAGTCCTACTTAGGCCTTTTGTCCTGCCATAAATAGTAACAGATTCCTCTTTCACTCTCAAAAGTGGCTCCATTTAGATGTTAAATATGTGATCCCCTATACTAAACCCAATTCCAGCCTCGAGGCCTGCAGACCTAGAGGAACCCAGGGAACCCTTCTTCCAGTCCTGCCCACCTCACTGAAGAGACAGGGAACTGAAAATAAGCTCAGTACCGTCAAGGCCTCTCCAAAGCCCCCCCCCCCCCCCCCAACTCAACTTCCATTGGCCAGGAAATTTGTCAGCTGGAGGGCAGGAAGTTGGTATATGGACATTACTGAGTGCAAGCAACCTCTGGCTGAAGCAGACCCCAGCTCACCCACTGTGATGGGACTTGACATTTCTGAAGAGCCCACTTACAAAAGGGTGGCCTCACACGAAGCCAGCGTGTGGGCCCCTGCACAGCACAAGTGGTGCTACTCTTTCTGGACAGGCTGAGGTACGCAGACAACATCTGGCACTCACCTCTCTAGGGAGCACGCCTTTTCCACACAGCGGGTGGAAGGGGCGGAAGATGGGGGTGGGGGTGCACAACGTCTCCTCCCTGCAGCATCCTTCATGGGCCAGAGGAAAGCAACCAATGTCCCAGGACCACCTTCTGGTCTAGGACCCCTCAGGGTTTTCTCTCTGCAGGTCTGCGCACAAACTCCAGCAGGCCTTGTTGGCATCCCAAACTGACTTTTATTTTAATGGAAGAAGGCGGAAAAGCTGAGGACAAGGCTCACAGAGGTTTGGGGAATTGCTTCTCTGACCTCTCCTAGGAGGTGGTGAATGCACATGCCTGGGTCACAGTAGGGAGCCTTCAACAAACGGGACTCTCTTCCCTGGCCCTATCAGCCAACCCATCCATACTTGCTGGACAAACATTTACAAAGTGATGACGGAGCACATGGCCTCAGCAATGGCTGGAGGTAGCATGAGCCACTCAGGAAGGCAGCTAACAATCCCCCCGGGCCAGGAAGAGTCAGCAGAAGTGCCCCTCCTTCCACAGACAAGCAACCTTCTACAAGGAGCGGATACGAGGCCTATCCGCAAACCTCTACCAGGCTGCCGTGGGCTGAGGACAGAGGTGTAAACAGGGCCCTCCTCTGAGACCTGGCGAGTCCCCAGGCTCCAGGCTCAGCTTGCACAGCCCAGTGACAGTGAGAGTCTCGGGGATATAACACAGCCCCCACCCTACCCCAGGGATCACCCTGCAGGCCTCAGCCCACAGATACTTACGACAGTAAGTTTCCTGGAGCAGACATAGATCGCTCTTCCCTCCGAGCTTGGGGCTCAAATGGGTTCCCAAAGGAACGCTTTCTCAGCATGGACTTAACCAGGATCTGGGGAGGACACACACGTCAGAGTGAGGAACACAGAAACCCAGGCTCCCAGACACATTGGCAGCCTCTACTCTGATTCCCTGAGGGCACAGCTTCCAGGTGGCCCTGCTGAGGCTCCCTTTCAGTCAGCAGAGAAAGGAAGAGAATTCCAAGCAGAGGAAATGGCAAGGGCATGAGCGGTGATGTTGAAAGGTGAATTCTGGGAATGGTGAGGAGCTCGGCACAACTGGTGGGGGTGCCCAGAGGCCAGGAACAGACTATGAAGGGTCTGGAATGCCAGGCTGAAAGGGGGCTTTATCTTGAAGACATGGGGCGTGCAATCAGGAAATGCTTTACAGCTAAGGTGGGGAGCATGCAGTGAAGGAGAGGTTGTGCCAGGCAGAGCAGAGAGGAAGCGCACAGCAGCCTGGGGGAGATGCCTGGACAGGTAGAGGCTGCTGCACCCCAGCTCTCTGACTTTGTCCCTCCTCCTGCAGCAAGGACAGTTCTAGGCTGCTGCCTACACACACACACACACACACACACACACACACACACACTCACAAACACATGCCTGGCATGGGGGTGCATTCAGTCATTCGTTTACTTCATTCATTCATTCATTCATTCATTCAATCAACAACTATTTATCAAATGCCTAGCATATTCCAGACACTATTCTAGGTGCAGGGGCCACACTGAGGCAAAAATTCTTGCTCTTTATGGAGTTTATGTTCTAGTTAGGGGGACAAGTAGTAAATAAGACAAATCATTAAAATACGTGAGTTAGTGATACGGGCTAAGGAGAAAACGGTAAAACAAGGCGGGAGGATATGGAAGGACAAAGAGGAGATGGGAACTTTTGATAAGGGGCCAGGGAAGGCCCACTTCTCACTGAGGTGACTTTGGAGTAAAGGTCTGAAGGGAGTGAGGAAGCGAGCCCTGCAGATTTCTGGGCAGGAGCACCCCCCAGGAGGAAAGGGAAGTGCAAAGGTTCTGGAGCAGCAGCTTATGCAGCACATGGTTGGAGCTGAGCAAATGGAGAGAGGAGAGGAGAGACGAGGTCCACAGGGAGATGGGGACGGAAGGTACGCAGACTGTGCAGGCAGTCAAGGTTGTGGCTCCTACTCCGAGTGACATGGGAGCCTACGTGAGCAGGGTAGACATGAAAAGTGACATGAACAGTCACTGGGACCCACCCTGGCTGCTGAGCTGAGCACTAACTGTCATGCGGGTGACGGTGGAAGCAGGGGACAACTTGGGAGGCTATTCCAGTGGTTAATGGTGGCTAAGACAAAGGAAGGAGCAGCAGAGACCCTATGGGAGCTGACTGGTTCCAGAGACCACAGAGCCCTGGGGCTCTATGGAGCACAGGAATAAGCAGGACTCTGGCCACCTGTCCCTAGCTGGGCCTGGACCAAGCAGGGAGGGCTAATGCACACAGGCCTGATGTACCCATAGCACAGGTACCAGCTCTCTCTTTGCCTTGTGCTTACTCTGACTCGCTGTGATACCTCAGTGCAGGGCAGGTCATGGTTCTCAGTGTCCTCCACAAAACCCCATGTGGCCACGAGGGGCTACATGAATAACTTCCAATAGTTAACATGGAAGATGTCCAGAGAAAGATGAGAAAAAGTAAAATGTGAGAGGAGAGTGGAGGGAGCACATGGGTGCGGTCCAAAGAGCTCAGGGCCACCTCTCCAATTCAAACGCTTCCTATGCCTTCTTAGCGTCATGTCCTTGACACAAAGTACAGCGCTTGGAAGCAAGGAGGGAAGGAGGGAGGGAGGGAGCGAGGGAGGGAGGGAGGGAAGGAAGGAAGGAAGGAAGGAGGGAAGGAGGGAAGGAAGAAAATATTTCTTCCCATCATGATGAAAGATCCTCGGTGAGGGCAGTATATTTTTTAAATCACTCACTCTCCTCACCAAGCCTCCTGGTCTCCCTACTGCAAGACTGAATAACATGGCCTCTTTCCCCACTGCCTTCCAGCAGCTCCCCAGTAGATCAGCATTGGGGATGACTGACCAGATGGCCCTCTGTCCCCTGACAGGGCCCGCATAGAGCAAGTCTCAGGCAATGACCATGCCCTCCTCAGGCCCTCCCAGGATAAGGGAGTCTTTGGCCCATCACCCTCTTACCACCGTGGTCCAGCTGGGGATGAGCTTGACCGAGTTCTTCACTTCCTCCTCGGTCACCTCCACCACACTGCAGTGTTCCTCCTCTGAGGGAAGGGGCTCCTCCCCACTCTTGGTCACCCAGGGGTGCAACTGTGGAGTGGGAGGACAGAGAGAGGTCAGACAGACACCCAGTCAGCAAAGAATACCACGGGCATTCTATCAGCAATCGCCTTGAGGGGACCCAACACCCATAAACTCCCAATCCAAACCCAATATATATATGACTTGGTGTAGGGCTCTCTAGAAGGAGACACTGAGGCCTGTTTGCTGTGTCCAAGGCCAGCCCAGCTCAAGACCTCTGGTTCCCCAACCTTGATGTCTGGCACCCCAATCCTTGTTTCAGGATTCTTGTCTAGCATCTTCAGGATTAGGTCCTTGAGCTCCTCACTGATGTTTGGCCTAAAAGTGGGGAAGGAAGGAGATGAGGGAGAGACAGTCAGTGAGGATTCTTTCTTGCCCACCTCTCCATCCCCACCTGCTCTGGGATTCCCTGAATAGTACATGCCAGGTCAGAGACACACCCAACCCTCACTTCTCAGAGAGCAGGAAGGTATTGAGGCAGAAGGAAAGAGTTTCAGAACAAGTAGATGGATATCCTTCTTTCCTGAATAGGAAGTAAAGCCATCTCCTCCAGAGGCAGGGGCCACAAATACAAATGCGGTCCAGGGGTACTGGATACCCTCTCAGTGCAGAGATGGTGAGGATAGTGAGAAAAGTCATTTTATGGGACACCAGGGGCCTTCACCCCGCTCACCATCTTATCCTCTCCTCTGCCTGGGAGGTAGCCAAGAAATACTCTCATTTGACAGAGGAGGAAACTTAGGCCCAGAGAGGTTAGCGGGTTGGCACATTGCTACCCACAAGAGTGAGGGCAGGGATGAGAGATTCAGGGGAAGGGGGAGCAGGACACTCAGCCCCACATTAGCCTGACTGTTTCTGCCCAAACTCCAGGCTTCTTTGCTACCAACATTTTTGGGGAGCCCATCCATCCAAGCCTGCAGAGAAGGAACTCACTCTTGGGACTGTTGACCTTGGTTCCCTCTGCTGTCCTAGATATTTAATCCCATTTACAACTCTTGGGATGGGAAGAAAGAGACCTCCGGCAGGGGGTACAGCAGGAGGAAAGGTACAGAGGCAGGCAAAAAGGGGTGGAGTCTAGTTGGCTAGTGCTGTGGGGGAACAGGTGGCAGAACCCAGATGTCCTTGAATGCCAGGGTCAGGGAATGGCCTCTTCATGCAGGCTTTTGGGAAGCCTTGGAAAAACTTTAAGCAGGAGATATGGCGAGATTTGTTGTGCTTCATCAGGGTCACCCTGGCCTGACTGGCGGCTGGACTGGAGGGAGGCTGGCAGCAGGGAGACCAAAGAGAAGGTAGCTAGATAAATCCAAGGACAGAACCAGTCAGGGGCGCAGGTGGCAATGGAGTCAAGAGATACAGAAGAGGTGGACTCAACAGGGCTCGGGGACCAGACAGGGAGTGGGAACGAGGGAGCAGGAGTCATTGAGGACAATGCCCAGGTTGGTTTCTGACCTTCCCAGGGCACTTTGATCAGATGGCAGAAGGGCCTGAAAAATAAGGAGCCATGGTAGCCAATATCATAACCAGAAGAACCACAGATGAGCAGGGAGACCTCTCCAAATAGTCCCTCTCGGCTCAGAGACCCCAGTTACAAATGAAGGGATGGGGAGGAGGGAGTGGCTTCAAATCCCAGACCCACTGATAACTCTCCTCTGGAGCCTCCACTTTTCCATCTATGAAATGGGGAAGCAAACTGGGATCTTGAAGCCCTCCTACCCCATGTGGGGAAGATAGGGGTTCCCCATGATTCCAGGGTCCGTGTAAAGTTGATGCCCATTGACCCCACACAGGCCTTTAGTGAAGAAGTAGTGTGAATGTGTGACCTGGGGTCATTCTTGCCCAACTCCCAGCCTCAGAGCTCCATTTGTACAGTGGAATCCGATTAGATGTCTCTGAGACCTTGCTCTACAGTCCCACCCCTCCATCTGCTCAGGAGCCCCTCCCAGGGAACAGCACCCCCAGAAAGTTGGGGTGGGGCCTTCAAAAGGCAAATGCTCTGCTACAACTCAGACATGCCTCCCTGGGGGTGGGCAGGAGCCCCCTTTCATGGGCAACTCACTCCTCGGGAAATACCACGGCCTCATTCTTGATCTTCCTATGCAGGGCCAGGATGTAATCATCGATGAACGGGCACTGTGGGGTGTAAAAACAGACAAAGGATGCAGGCCCAGGGCCTCAACTTGCCTTGGGGGACTGACCCCATTTCTTGGTGTGGCCAGAAGTGGGGGGCAGCTCTGCGCTCCTTAGTAGAAGGGAAGAACCCCGTCTAACTTGTTCAGGGCTCAGCATACAGTAGGTGCTCAAGAAACACTAACTGAACAAATGAGTCATTGAGGGAACTATGAGGCTGGGTGTACCCACTGGCCATAGAGCCACCTGCAGAAAGGCTTCCACTCCCAGGGCTTGGAGTTTGTGAACATGTTCACTGAGATTCCCTCCTGGCTCTCAGTGCAGTCACTAGAGTAGGAGCACCTGTGGACAGGGATTTTGGCTAAGTCGATGTTGAGTGTTCCCAAGGCCCATCCTGACCCAGAGCAAGAGTCAAGGACAATTTGCAGAATGAATGAATGAATGAACATGCGAATGGGGGCGCCTGGGTGGCGCAGTCGGTTGGGCGTCCGACTTCAGCCAGGTCACGATCTCGCGGTCCGTGAGTTCGAGCCCCGCGTCGGGCTCTGGGCTGATGGCTCAGAGCCTGGAGCCTGTTTCCGATTCTGTGTCTCCCTCTCTCTCTGCCCCTCCCCCGTTCATGCTCTGTCTCTCTCTGTCCCAAAAATAAATAAACGTTGAAAAAAAAAAAAAAAACATGCGAATGAACACAAGAATGAATGGCATCAGGGCCAGAAGGACAGGGAGCACTCTGGTGGGAAGATGGCAATACCGCCATCTACACCTCCCATTGGGATGTCTGCTGTCCGGGACTCCTTCATATGGTTCTCCTTCCAAGGGTCAGGAGAAAAAAGAAAAAAGCCTCTTTTCCCTCAGTCTTCTCTGGGTCAGGTGGCTCCTTTCAAAAGTCGCTTTACCTTAGGACACAAAGGAAATGACAGCCTGCAGCTATCATTCATCCTGGTTCAGCTTGGCCCCGCCCATGGCGCCAAGGGGCTGGGCCCACCCAGCTCTGCCAGCCCACCCAACACTCACCTTGCCATAGACAAAGCAGTATAATGTGACCCCAGTGGCCCACACGTCCAAGGCCTAGGAAGAAACAGCTCGCATCAGTTCCCCAAAAGGAACCAACACCCCTTGCTCACCTAGCTCCCATGGGCTATGGGAGAGGGCATGCTGGGACCCTCCTTCCTCAGTCATACATTCACTCAACAAACACTCCCAGGCACTCGTTCCATGCCTGACCCTGTGCTGAGCACTAGGGACACAGGGCTGACAAGAACAAGGTCCCGGCCTCTCAGGGTTTCCATGTCCCCCTGTCACAGACCCAAACCAGATACAGTTCCAACTCAATAGGTGCAAAACTTCCTTCACCTACAGGGTCACATTGCTATACCTGTGACACAGATGCACCCCAGAAACCATGCTATGTATTGACCTTATACTCACTAAATTAGCTCGTCATCCCTTTTCCTGATATTCCATTGGAGAAGCCACCATCCACCTTTCTTCTGACACCAAAAACAGCCCCTGCCCACCCCAAGGCCCTGGCCCTTGGCCACCTCCACAGCTCCTCACGGCTTCCCCATATCCTGGGTTCTAACATGTGCTCTCTCTACATCTTCCCCCTCTGGAACCCCACCTCCTCTCCTGGTTTCCACTTTCTCTCCTATGTGAATGATTCTCAAATGTCTACCTACATATTCCTGACACAGATGATTCAATCTGAATCCAACCAGGGAACACCAGACAAATGCAAACTGATATCATTCTGCAAAGTAACAGGACTATTCTCTTCAAAAATGTCAAGGTCAGAACAGACAAAGAAAGGCTGAGGAACTCTTCCAGATGAAGGGACCCCAAAGAGATGTGACAAGTGAACGCAGTGACTAACTTTGAATCAGATCTTAGACCAGAAAAAAAAAAAAAAAAAAAAGGCATTAAAGAACAGTATCCAGACAACTGATGAAATCTGAATAAGGTCGATTAGATAACAGTCTTTTATCAATGATTAGTTTCCTAATTTTGATAATTGTACTGAGGTTATGTAAGAGAATGTCCTTGTTCTTAGAAAATATCTGCCAAACTATATTGTGATAAAGGAGGGTAAGGTCTCCAACTTAACTCTCGTACAGTTCAGAAAAATGTAATACGTGTATAATAAATATAGGGAGAGACGGTGAAAAGGTAAATGGGATAAAATGTCAATAATTGGTGACATGGGTAAAAAGATACACGGGAGGGTGTTTTTTTTTTGTACTATTGTTGTAATTTTTTGTAAATTTGGAATTACATCAAAATTAGAAATTCTTGAAAACAATCTCTATCTACATCCCTGACCTCTCTTGAGCTCCACACCCACACACATGTCCAAATGCCTCCTGACCATCGGCTCCCTGGCAGAGGCACAGTGAGGCAGCCAGCACTCCACAGGTGGGAACAGGCATGTGGCCAGGGGAACAGACGGAACTGCAGCCCTCTGCTCAGAAAGCTTTGCCCACTGCCTCTGTCAGTTAGGAGGAAGCACAAACTTCCAGGCCTTCTAAACTCTGCCCAAGACCCATCATGCCCCCTTCCCAATGCTCCTCAGTGCTCTTGTACATTCTGTGGTCTCCATCTCATGCTCAAATCCTCCCCATTCTTCAAGGCCTAGTTCAAACCCTGCCGTCTCCAAAAAGTCTGAGAGGAGCCTCCAACTTCTTCCCAAACACGAGCTCTCCTGTTCTTTTCACCATCTCCAGAAGGACAGAGAACTGGGCCATCTGGGCTCTGTCTGTTCCACAGCCCAGCCCAGTGCTCCATACAGAGAAGCTGGCAGGAAATATCTGCAGTGGAGACCCGGGGCCATCCTGCTGGAAAATGACAGGAAGCCAAAGATGGGGAGTTTCTCAGACTTCAGGAGGCAAACAGGAAGGAGAGGACTGTGTTCAGTGTTCGCGCCTGAGACATAAGGACTCTGATACCCTCAGGTTGGAAATGAGGCTCCACTGCAAACCATTCCACCCCTCCACCTGAATGCCAACTCAGCCTAGGTCCTAGAAGCCACCTTCCCACTGAAGCTCTGGCCGGAATCAGAAATGGCTTCGGGGGCCATGAACGCTGGAGTCCCAGCAGTGCTGGACAGCTGAGCGTCGTTCCCCTCAAACTGGTTGCTGACGCCAAAGTCGGCAATTTTCACATGCCCATCATCGCCCAGGAGCAGGTTGGACGGCTTGATGTCCCGGTGGATGATCTTCTGGCAGTGCACTGCAGAAAGAGGCAGCTTGAGTGCTGGCCTGGGGGGCCACTGCCTGGAACCCCCCCCACCTGCCCTCGCCTGGCCAGGGAAGCCCATCTTAAACTCTAGGCGAGAAGGAGCGGGGCTATCCTAGCCCATGCACACACTCATCTCGTGAGGACCTCAAAAGAATTCAGGGCCTTCTGCTCCACTATGCAGTAGTGACATCACAGCCAGCCCAGGCTGTCAGAAGCAGAGCTAGGACTGGAGTCTTTGGACTCCAAGTGCAGTGCTCCCTGTGGCAATCAAGACACCTTGTTGCTGAAGGGGCTGTCAGAGGAAATTGGGGAGGGAGCCTCTCCAGAGGCCATCTCTGGCCCTCCCCATGTTGTCTGCAGTCCCAAAGCCTGTCAAAACCTTTTCTCAGTCTCTTCTCCCACCCAGCCAGGTCGGAAATGTTCCTCCTCCTCGGACTTAGGGTGGAATAGTGGGGTATCCTGCAGAAGTACAGCCTCGGGCTTAGGGATTCTGGGCTGAAGAGCATCAGGGGGAGAGGGCATCCCAAGCCTTGGGACTGCTAGGATGAACATGGCTGGGGTAAGGGTCAGCCTTCTCCAGTGGACTGAGAGCTCACCTTGCTTCCTGGGTTCAGCAGTGCCAGGAAAAGATGGGAAGCTCAGGCTGAGATGGCCAGAGACATCCCAGCTTAGAGAAGGCACTGACTCTACCCCACAGTCACCCACTTACGGGCTCTACCTCAGCAAATACTTTCCTCTGGATCAGCAGTCCCCAAGATGTTGGAGAGGAGGGAAGATGGAAAGGGCAGGAGGAAAGAAGAGAGGAGAGGCGGAGATGAAGGGCAAAGGGAGTGAGTGTCACACAACAATAACAACCAAACCAATGTTCCTCTAGTGACGGCCTCTTATGTGCCTGATGCACTCAAGAGATTTGACACATACCCATCAGAGTGCAGAGGCTCAAGGGACTGTGTATTTGACCACGGAAAGCGGTCTCAAATTCTTATCTCAAACCCTGGCCTCTCCCCTGAACTCCGGGATATTTATCCACATGGATATCCGGCAGACATCTAATGTATTTCTCAAAATTTCTCAACAACACATCTAATTCAGAACTTGATTGCGCTGTCTGCAACCCCCTCCCCATCCCTCACCAAACAAACAAAACAGAAGACCTCTGCTTCTCCTCTAGTCTTTCCTATCGGGTTAATGGCACATTACCAGTTGCTCAGGCCAAAAACCTCAGGATCATCTCCAACTCCTTTCTCTTTCAGACACCACATCCTATTCAATCAACAAGTCCTATGGGCTCAACTTCTAAGATATATTCCAGATGTGACTGCTTCTCATACCTGCATTGCTACACTTGCCCATCTACAAGAATCAGGTCTGGGCCCCCTGACCATGGAGCCTTCCCCAGGCAGCCTTCATCTTCCCTTCTGAGGACCAGAATGACAAGGAAGGTCTTCAGCACCTGATGCCTCCATTCATCTGCCTGTCCAACCTGTGGTTCTGACCAGTGGGCTCTGGGAAGCCCTTCACTGTGATTAGCTGGGTCTTGACAAGACTTTACTCCAAAGCCAGATGGGATTAGCTTGTTTTGGGATGGGGGAAACAGAGGATGGGAAACAAAAGGCACTGAGCTGAAGAAAAGGGCCCAGGACAGGAAGGGGTGGAAGCCAACCTGGTACAGGGTTGTGCCCACCACTCATCACACCCAGGGTGAAATGCCCCCTTCCCATAACTCTAAACCCTTGGGAGTTTCTGCAAAGCCCTCCTCTCTGTGTGCCTCAGTTTCCCCGTATGTGCAAAGAGAGTATTAGAGGGCAGTGGAGTGGCTCAAATGAGATAAAGACAATCCCGGCTCCTGATACCTCAGATAGGTCCTCACCCTGTTCCCCTAGGAAGAGAATATGCTCCTGATAAATCCAGTTAAGATTTGAGAGAGATGGGCACCACTCCTGTTCCCCAAACCAGGCCAGAACCCTCAATGTCTGAGGAACCTCGCCTCCCCATGACCAGCCAGTCATCCAGTGCTGCCCCCCCTCACCTCCTTCATGTCTCCTCCCCACTGCCACTGCCCTAATCCAGGCCTCACCATCTGTCACTTGGGCTGTAGAAAAAGCCTCCTTCCTCACCTCTTGCCCTTCATTCAGCCACTACACAGCTGCCGAGCTTTCTGAGATGCAAATCCTATCATGCCCCTCCCTTCTCAAAGCCCTCAGCGGTTTACAATGCTGACAGAATGAAGTCATGAAAGTCCTCCGTGGAGGTATTCCCAGCCCTCCTGGTATGGCCTGAGTAGCTTTCCAGCTTTGTGTTTCACCACTCTCCACCCCATGCTTCAACCAGATTTTACGTCTCCCCATTCTTAAATAGGACATGCCCACTCCCCTCTGTGCCCCTGCTATGCAGTTCTCTCTGCTTGACATACTCTCTCCCATCCATCCCTCAAGCCTGGCCGATGAACTCCTACTTATCCTTAAGGACCCTGGTCACAAATGGTCTCCTCTGGGAAGCCTCCCTTCAGTCTCCGACAGCCCTGTGCCACCCCAGCCTTAGCCAGCACTGCACTGTATCTGCCTGCTTAGGTTCCTGTCCCTTCTGCTACACTGAGATTCTCAAGGTCACATTTGGGTCTTTGTCAATCTCCTGGCGTCTAGCTGGCGCTTAGTAGGTATTCATATATGAAAGAAGCAAGTGAAAAAAAAAAAAAAAGAAGTAAATGAATGAGTAAATAAGTGAATTCCAGGGATAGAGGCTAAGCTAACATCCTCCCTCCTGAGCTCTCATCACCTTTGAGCCCTCACAGTAAACCCACCCTTCCTCATCCACAGGACGCATGACATGACAGACTATTCTTCAAGCAGCTGGACATAAATCTCTTCCTTCCTACATCTCTTGAGGCCCTGCAGAAAGGTTAAGCTTGACTAATAACTCAGCAGAAGAGATACAGAGAACACCCAAGGCGCAGCTCCACTTGAACAACCTGGTGCAAACCCAGCGAAACCGGCCACCACTCCCTTCCCTTTTCCAATCCGGGAGGTTCTGGCCCCTCCCACAGTCCACACCACGCCCCCAAACGAAGCTGATTGGCAGATCAGCGCTGACTGATAGGACTGCTAAGAGCTAGCTCAGCCCGGGCTCTACCCTTCCGGTGCTCGCCCCCCCCGCCCCCCGTCCCCCGTTCCAAGGGGCAAGCAGACCCTCGCTCACAGTACTCAAGGCCCAAGATGATGTCCCGCAAGTAGAGGCGAGCTTGCTCTTCGGGGAAGGGCTTGTCGCTGGGCACCTCCATGACCGGCCTACAGAAAGGGAGGGGAGGAGGGGTGTTCAGCTGAATCATAATGAGTAAAAGCAGACAGCTGGTAGGGAGACAGGGGCTGGGCCATTTAGGCCCCTCAGGACTTCCCGGGAGCCCTCTATGCTCAAACACCTCCCCAGAACTCAAGACATTAGCTTTTTCTCCCATATAATGAAACATTGAAAACACATAGACACAAATATCCCCTTACAATCATTATAATTTCAAATTAGCTTTATCTTAATTTCTGATTGGCTTGGTATTCCTTCTACTAAGTACTTCTCTATAACCAAACTGTTGCAAAGATGCCATTTACCGCAGTGTTTTTCAAACTGTAGGTCCAGACCTAATAGAGGGTCATGAAATTAATTTAGTGGCTGGCTAATGCTTTTTAAAAATTTTCTAATGAAGTAGAATTTATCAGAGTACATCATATGTGATAAAGACATGTAATGTTTTGTAAAACTTTGGTTTCAATTACAGAGATGGATGACAATGTAAAACTTGTATTTCTTACTTCGATGAAGGTCAAAAATGTTTGAAAAGCTCTGAGTCTTAAAGGGATACTACTCCCAGCCCCCTACTCCCCGCAGAGAGGCAATCACAAGCCATACCCTGTATTTAAGGTCTTGACAGTTAGGGCCTAGGGTCCACCCAGGCCTATGCCCACTACCCCAAGTCTGCTGCTTTGCTAATACTGTGAGAAGGCCAAATAGAGCAGACATGAATTAGACTCACTGTGTGACCTTGGGCAAGCCACTTACCCCCTCTGAACCTCAGCTTCCCCTCTTGTAAATGGGAGCAAATGGAGTCCCACCCACCCAACTCATAAACTTGTAAAGCTGAAAGAACTCTTTGTGACTTGAATCCAGGTGAGAGCCCCATCTCTACATATTTGCTTGAGAAACACTCCTTTCTTCTCCCACTCCTCCCTCAAAATCTTTCCAGTTCTTCAAGACCTGGCTCAAAACCCACCCCCTCTTCCAGAGAACTCTCTGAATATTCCAGCCTCACTGACCCCCAACAGACTTCA
This sequence comes from Puma concolor, assembly GCF_028749965.1. Classification (NCBI taxonomy): domain Eukaryota; kingdom Metazoa; phylum Chordata; class Mammalia; order Carnivora; family Felidae; genus Puma; species Puma concolor. The sequence continues at coordinate 13,867,260 of NC_141680.1, read as the reverse complement.
AAGAATTGCCCCTATTTGTCTCTCATTTCCCCCCAGATCAGAGCTCCCCAAGGGTAGGGCCTGGGTCTCTGCTTTCTCCTAGAGTAGCTGACCCTGGGACTAAGGGCATAGGGAGGGAAAAGAAGGCCTGGATTAGACTTGACCTGCCTGATTGGGATGGGGAACTCACCCCTTTCTCAGGAGGTCAAACACTGAAAGAAAAGAAAAGAAAAGTAAAGTAAGTAAGATGCAGCCAGGCTTGCAAAGCAGGTGATGCCAAGGTCCCTCCCTGTTCTGGAAGGTAGGAGAGGGTCAGGCATCCAGGCATACTTGAGGGATGGATGGGACAAGGGTCCCAGGGTATCAGAGGAAATAAATGGGTGAAAGTATGGTCTACTTTGGTCTACTATGGATCTGCCTCATCCTGATTCACCATGGATTCCTTTCTTGGGAAGGAGGTGGGTAACTGAGGCTTGCAGAAGGGGCAGGAATTTCCCTGAGGGTCACAGCAGATAGGCAAGTAGGACAGGGAGTGAAGACTAAAGCCTTGACCTTAATTTCTAAGCCCAGTGTTTTTTCTGTCCCGTTTCTGGAGGGCCTCTAAACTCGTGAATCAGGCACCGTGAACTTAAATGATAACAACATTAATAACAATCTTGTATATAATGACTCATTTACTCCTAATATCAACCCTATGAGTTAGATATATTATCCCCCATTTTACAGGTGAGGAAACTGAGGCACAGAGCTATCATACAGGGTCTGGGAACCCATATCACATAGCCTGCTTCGTGCACGTACTTGATCCACTGTCTCTCTGATCAGTGGAGTGGGAGCTTGGGAATATTTATTGAATCCATGTGGGTATTCTAAGTTTGGATTGGCAGGGCTGGGCAAGGGAATCCAGGGTTTGAGAACATGCTCATACAGCCCATTTGAAGGTCATATGTGTCCCTGGGGAGGCCTTAGACTGACCCTAGGTAAGCTGCTTTGGGAAAAGCTGGGTCACTCACCTAAATAGAGATTGTCCTCAGCTGGGTCATCCAAAACCTAGTCAGAGGGAACAGACATGGTGGTAGGGCTTGAGGACCCCAGTATGCTGTGCAGCCTCCCTGGACAATGGAGCAGGAACGGTGTAGGCCCCAGACAGATGAGGCCTCGAAACTCACTGACCCCCAACCCTGGCCCACCAAGTGACATCCAGCTGTTCTCTCCTCCTGCCATGACTGGGGGCTCACTTCTTGCTTCTGGGCAGCCCCTTATCCTCACTGAGACCTTGAGAATATTGCAGACCAGCCTGAACTGAACCCTAAAGCCTCCCTATAGCTGCCACCCCAAGTCTAGCTCTGTCTTTGGAGGCCTTAGCCACAGATACTTTGGGAGGAGTATCTGGTGGGAACCCTGGGTCTGTGCTGAGTGTCCCCAAGCACCACAGGTTGCTTCACAGGACTTGAGTCCCCACCCACTCACCACTGCCTCCTACCTCAATCAGCTTGACCACATTCACATGGTCCAACTTCTTCAAGATGGCAATCTCCTGGTACACTCGCTCCAGCGGCAGCAGCTGCTTGGCTGGTCCTCCTTGGGTAGCTTGGGACCCCCTTGGGGGAGGGCGACCTGTGACCAGGAAGGGGAGTCGAGCCCCTATTGCAGGAGGCTAGGCCTCACCTTGGCCCCACAACCAGCCTCAAGCAAGAATCTTGCAATGGTCTTGTCCCCAACCCACCAAACACATCCCCACTACCAGGCCTTTGCTCATGCTTTCCCCACCTCTACCCCCAGTCCTAACAAAAAATAGTGAGGGACTGAGGTGTCCTCCTCTTCTGCCCCCAAGCAAGGAGCTCCCAAGCATAGGACCCAATAGATACATACGTGGAAAGCCATACTGCTTCAGTAACTTCTTTTTGGAAAGAACTTTCATTGCCTGAGGAGGGAGGGGTAGAAATGTCATTTGTGTGCAGCCACCAGGAGCTAGAACAGGCTGGTTACATGTGGATGGAGGTCCAATCACCAGTGGGTGACTGCCACCAGAACTGAAAGTATGGCCTAGGTGTGGTTAAGCTGGGTTAGGAGGTGACCATATCTGAGTCTAAGCCTTACCCTATTTCCCCAACAAGCCTTTCTGGAGCTCTCCTCTCAGAAGGTCCAGCCTCTGCTTGCATTTTCTCAAGAAGCTTACTCCTTTTGCATTCCCTTAGGGACAGGAGCCCACTCCCTCTAGAGGCAGCCTTGTCCTCTGTCTTCCCAGCAGAGCCACTGCCCACCTCCCAGGCTTCTGGGGCCTGGCTGGGGCAACACCTCCCTCCCATCCCCAGACTCACATAGTGCCTGTCTTCACTTTCGTTGTAGGCCAGTCTCACCACGCCGTAGGCACCCTGGAAATAGGCACCGGTCAGCCCTGCCTGGACAGGGCAACCTCCTCCAGGACTAGCTCAGGGAATGGGGAGCCTGAACAGCTCCGGCTCCCTCCCCCCTCATCCCATCTCCACCCCCACCAGCTGGCCACCAGCAGGCATACGTTTCAGGCAGACAGAAAGAGGACTGCTGTTCCTGGTAATTGCCTCTGCTTGGCTCGATGCAGCTCTATGCTGCCTCAGACCCTCTTTGTCTTCCATCAAAAACTAAGGAATCAGGAATGGAGAATCATTTCCCACCCCACCTTAGGTATTTCCCAGAGGACAAAACTGTCTTCATTTCTAAGCTGGGGCCTTCCCGGCTCTGCCTTACATTCCCAGGGAGAAAGAACTGCCAAGCAGAGGATCCTGATAGGCTGCCTACCCAAAGCCTCAAGAGAACAGTCCCCACTGCCTGTCCCAGTCCTACCTTGCCAATCTCACTCTGTAGCTTGTATTGGTTCAGCTGCACACAGTCCTGGGGAGGGGGGGGGGGGGGAGGGGAAAGGGAAGCATCAGGTGAAGCTTAATCCAGAGGCAGTATTGATCCCACTTCAGCAGCCTGTTCAGGGCCCAATCCTGGCTCTGGGCCCCTCAATCCCAGCCCCCCCCCCCCAACTCATCAAGCCTTCATGTTTGGATGGGGAAACTTGGTGGTCCCTATGCCACGAAAAAGGACACTCTCATGTTTGCAAACACACTCATGTTTGCAAACATGAATGGTGAGCCATGGCTGTACTTTACTCCCTAGGAAGTGGTGAAGGAAAAATACACTGATTCCTGCCTGGATGCTGGGGTCTGGGAGACCTAAATCTGTGAGAAATGCATAAGCAAGTATTTCTAGAGGTAGCTGAATGCAAGGTCTTGGCTGCATGGACAAGAAAGATGAAGAGAGCCTTGGGGACAGGAGACCACAGCCCTGGCTCAGGCATAAGAAGCTCAGCCTCTGCAATCGGTAGATTGCTCGGTACTAGGGTTCACTGTCAGATCTAAGTGGAAAACAGAGCCAGTGGGATAGAGGGGCAGAAGTAAGAACAGAGACTGGAAGCATGCTGGCAGCTTCTGAGTCAGAGGAGACTCTAAGAAGCAGGATTAGAAGTGGAGGCTAAAGCTAGGTTTGACTTGTGGTGGGGAGGGTGGACATACTACCGATCTTCAAATTTCTAAGAGAACTTCTTGGGGGACAAGGGGAGGGCCTATTTCTGAGGCCTGGCCTAGGGATAGGAATGGTGGGACTTAACAGTGATTGGCTCAGAAGGAGCTCCCTGGTGGGAAGAGCCATATTGTGAGGTAGCAGGCTCCTCAACTCTGGGGGTATGCAAAGCAAAGGCTAAACAGCTGTGCAGCAGGGGCACAGAAAGAAAAACATCTTCATTTAGGACTATTAAAAGCTTGTGAGCACCCCCTAGCTCTGCCCCACCAACCTCTGTATCTGAGATAGCCACATGGTGGGACTCAATGGTGGGCCTCCGCCAGACCCGTGGGGAGATGTGGCTGGCAGGCCCTGTGGCATAAGGCCCAGCCTGGGCCTCCAGGCAGCTTCCTGCTGGCCGCTCTTGCAGGGAGAACTTCCTGGCTGAAAGGCTGGGCCGGGCTAGTGGGGGTCTTGAAGCACCACCAGGGATCACAGAGGCAGCTCTGGTCCTTGGCGGAGGGTCCACGCCATTCCTGGCAGGCTCTGGACCACCACCTGCCTCCTCCAAGTGGGCCACATCAATGGCTGCCACTCGCTCCACCAACTCTGCCCGAGGGTCCTGGCAGCAGACTGCTGGCCCCCCTTCCATTGCCACAGTTAAGGGGGTCCTCTGTGCAGCCTTACTGGGAACCTGAAAAAAGAGGACAGAGAAGGCTTCAATCCTGAGCATGGACTAAAGAGGTCAGATTTCCAGGCCCTTTGGTCCCACCTTCATGACTTTGCCCTCCCTGTTCCCCCTGCCTGAGTTGCCAGCATCCGAAGTCAGGTCTGCCCCTGCTAACTGAAGGAGTTCCAGGAACTCATCTGGCTCTGCTGCACAGCAGCCCTCTAGACCTCAGTATCCCCATTGGTGAAATGGGCATAGTCACATCTGCCTTGCTGGCTTCACAGGGAAGCAGGGAGAATCCGAGATTCTGGAGTCAGGACAGACTGACATGGGCAGAATACTGGAGGCCCAGCAGCAATGGGAGAAACAGAGTCCAGGGTCAGCTCAGGCCCCTTCCAGCAGACAGTCCAGTGAGTCACCAGCCCCACCCTGGACTGCAGAGCATTCCAGTGCTGCTGCCTGGAAGCTGAGCTGGGCACTGGTAATGCAAAGGCCTCCCTGATACTCCAAACCAGTCACTTACCCTCCAGGAAGGCCTCTCCAGGACCACAGAGCGAGTTTCCCATCCCGCATTACTCCCTTCCCTGCCTCAGCAGAGCCTGAAGCCTAGGAGAGGGTCCTTTAGGGGAGGGACTGCTGCTTTGGTGGCTGTCAAGAGAGAATTCACTAAACTAAAAGGTCACTCCCGGGGTGCCTGGGTGGCTCAGTTGATTAAGTGTCCAACTTTGGCTCAGGTCATAATCTCACAGTCTGTGAGTTCGAGCCCCACTTGGGGCTCTGTGCTAACAGTGAGGAGCCTACTTGGGATTCTCTCTCTCTGCCCCTTCCTTGCTCATGTGCACACACTCTCTTTTTCTCTCTCTCTCAAAAATAAATATTTAAAAGGTCACTCCTTATTTTTCCTGGTTTTTCCTTCCAGTTTATTTGTGTGCCCCAAATATTTGTCACAGCTACTCAGACTGAGATGTTCTCCGTGGCCTGACCTTACACCCACCCTGACCCCACTACATTCTGAGCCCCAAACCAGGCTCGGGGCCAAAGGCTGACCCCAGCTTGAACCCCAAACTGACCTCTAACCCAGCCCTCACCTTCTACCACAACCCTGGGCTGAACCCTGACCCCAGGCTAAACCCTGACCCTCAGACTGGGCCTCCATCGCTGACCTGCTCTAGGCTGAGCAGTGGCCCCACTCCAGCCCAGTGCCCTTCCCCCTTCCTGGGCCAGACTCAGCATCTTCTCAGGAAAAGGAAGTGAGTGGACTCCTGACCCTCTGCCCTTCCTGTTTGGTGGTAACCTCCTCTCTACCCACACAGTGACTTTAAGAACGTAAGTCAGGGGCGCCTGGGTGGCGCAGTCGGTTAAGCGTCCGACTTCAGCCAGGTCACGATCTCGCGGTCCGTGAGTTCGAGCCCCGCGTCAGGCTCTGGGCTGATGGCTCAGAGCCTGGAGCCTGTTTCCGATTCTGTGTCTCCCTCTCTCTCTGCCCCTCCCCCGTTCATGCTCTGTCTCTCTCTGTCCCAAAAATAAATAAACGTTGAAAAAAAAAAAAAAAAAAAAAAGAACGTAAGTCACCCTTGTGCCCCCATCATCTTGCTTTGAGAGATGTCAAGCAGGTAGGGCTCACTGGAGCCCACTGGCCACAGAGGAGCCTGGGCTGGGTTCTAATCCTGCCTGTCAGCCTACTGTGGGGTCCTGGGTGGGCTCCTTCCTGAGTCTGAGCCTCAACCTCTCCATCTGTACCATGGACACAGGATCTTCCCAGATTCCCTAGGGCCAATCTTCCCAGATTCCCTAGAGATGGACTGTGGGCAAGGGTGTCATCCAGAAGCCCTGTGCTTGGTACAGTGTGCTGAATGAGTGGAAACCCAGAGGTGGTATCGCTGATGCTGACATGCAGAAAGGAAGGGGGAAGGGAATCCAGACTGGCAATAGGAAAAGACATGAAGGCTGGACCTAGAGGAATGAGGAAGCAGTTGGTGAGCCCAGAGAATCAAGGATGCCTCCCTGGAAGAAGTGAGAGAATGAGTAGGACTGGAACATCAGGGAGACTACCCTGGAGGAGGTGAGGGAGGCAGGTAGCGCTGGAACATCAGGAAGGCCTCTCTGAAGGAGGTGAGGAAGGTGAGTAGGGATGAAGCGTTAAGGGGTCCTCCCTGGAAAAGATGAGAGGGACAGTGTATGCAATTGAAGGAAGCATCAGGGAGGCTTCAGGAACCAGGCCACTTGTGGGAAGGAGGAAGCCAAGGATGAAAGGAGCCCTCCAAGCTTGGCTGGCCTAGTCCACTCCGTGTAGATGGCCCACTCTGTTGCCCGTCACCCCCACCCTGTAGGACTCTTTCCTCCTACTAGAATATAAGGTCCATAGATGAGGGCTCTTGTCTGCCTCGTCTCCATGAGATCATCGGGATCTGCAGCAGTGCCTGGTACATGGTAGAAGCTCAATAAATGTGTGTTGAATGAACGAGGGGTAGCCATAGGGATCATTAGAGCGCTGTCCCCAGTCGACACGGGAAAGCAGCGTCAGAAACGGGACCCCCAACAAGCCCGGGGCCCCAGTCTCTCGTAGGGAATGAATCAATGTCAGGAGCTCCGGCCCTAGGTCTGCAGCCCCCTGAAGAGCAGCGGCCACAGGTGGCCCGGGCCCATAAAATTTGCATATGATTTCCCTGAGGCTGTTATCCCAGCATGAAGCCAGCTTCCTCTAATGCCCTTCCTTTTCTTTTCTGGAGGGGAAAGTGAGGTCCAGCAAGGGCCAGGGAAGGGCTCACACAGAAAGCCAAGGCAGAAGTCTTTCTGCTCCACCCTGGGGCCCTATTACCTGGTTAAGGGTCCAGGCTCTGATGCCAGGCTGCTGTCCCCATCTCTTCCTGGTCTGGGTCCACGGGCAGGTGACTTCACCTCTGTGCCCCAGTTTTCCTCATCTACAGAATGGGGCTAATAGCAGTCTCACCTCCCTGGGTAGTTGTGAGGCATAAACGTGTGAATCCTGTCCGTACCAGTCTCAGAACTGAGCCTGTCACTGCGGAAGCTCCGTAAAAGTGAGTTGTTGTGGTGCTGTTGTTGTGATTGCCTAGGACACGCTGTGGCCCAGATGGATGTGCAGGCGGCACAAGGCGGCTATGAGGGCTGACGTCAGGCCCTCCACCCTCCCTCCTCCCTGGATCAAATTCAGGTGACTAAGCATGTCTGCACAGGAGGCACTGGGGAGGCCCCAGGTTCCAGCCTCATGTCCGGGCAACGGCGCCTGGCACCTGAGGCTATGCATCTGAGGGCATGTGTCCACACGTGAGAGAATGTGCGGCCACATGTGAGAGAACTTGTACAGGCAGGGATGTGGGCCGGGGTCATGTGTATGTCTGGGGTGGGTGGGGAGGGAGTCCACACATAGAAGCACATCTGCAGGGAGAGAGAACTCTACACAGGTGGATAAATGTGTTAATGTGCACTGGGTGCCTTTAGGTCCTCGTGTACGCGTGCTCCAGAATTGGGGTGGGGGGCGGTGGCTGCACGGGGACCATGGGAACCTGATCTTAGAAGGTCAAGTCTGAACTTCCCACACAGTCACCTGTCCACCAGGCTGGGCTGTGTGTCCTGGGCAGGCGCCACCCCTCTCTGAGGGGCCACCGAGAAGGTCTCTCAAGGCCCTCCCCAAGCTGAGGCCTCAGTAGTCACTTTATTGCAACTGACTGTGGAGGCAAATGGGGGCTATGTGGGCAAATAGAAGGACAGACATGGGCGCCTGGGTGTCTCAGTTGTTAAGTGTCTGACTTGGGCTCAGGTCATGATCTCCCAGTTCGTGAGTTTGAGCCCCATGTCGGTCTCTGTGCTGACAGTGCAGAGCCTGCTTGGGATTCTCTCTCTCCCCCTCTCGCTCTCTGCCCCTCCCCCACTTCTGTGTGAGCACAAGCACACGCATGCTCGCTCGCTCTCTGTCTCTCTCAAAATAAATAAAGTTAAAACAAAACAAAACAAAACAAAAGGACAGACAGGCTAGGACCGAGGTCCAAGGCCCAGCAAGGACTCTATGGGCATGGAGAGTCCCCCAGGAACCAGCTTAGTCTGGTAGCCAAGAATGACTAGACTCAGGCCCTCTCTCACTGGGAAAAGCTACTGTAATCCTGTCCTCCCAGACTTGGGTCATGTTGCCTTGGAAAAGTCATTGAGACTCTTGGAGCCTCAGTTTCCTCATATGTGAATCAGACAAGAGGCTGCCATCCTGCCAACTCCCAGGGCTATAGAAGTAGATGAGATTGTGGCTAGAGAAGCAATTTGTGCCTGAGTGATATGGAGCTAAGATGTATATACATGTAGAAGCCACTGAGAGAGAGCCTTGATGTACAACGTACAACCCCATATCTGCCCCCTGGCTCCAGGAGGGCCTGGCACATAAACCCCTCAGGGAATCCCCCCACCCCCAGGCATCTGGCTACTTCCAACATGCAGACCCTGGCCCCAGATGCCTACTTGGCCTGGCTTCCTCCTCAGGATGTTCCCCGTCTACCTGAGTCTCTCAGACGAGACCCAGAGTACCAGAGAGCAGGCAGATCCCGCTTTTGTCCAAATGTTCGAGCAGCGCCTCTTGGGATGACTTCAGGCACCACTCAGACCTCACTGTGAGTTCTGGAAGGCTGCTGAGAATCTCAGGGCTAGGTTGAGCAGCTACCATGCAGGCAGAGAAGACACGGCCCTGGCCATCCAAACACTGTCCAGAAAGGAAAGCTGCAAGGAGGTGGTCAGGCCACCCAGGCCAGACTCAGAAGGTGGCCCTGACATCGCCAGGCTGCCTCACAGGAGCCGTGTTTATGCTCCTGACAAGTGTCTGGATGGCCCTGGCAACGGGTGCCCTCTGCAGTTCCTGCCTCCGCCCGGGATGACTCAGTCCTCCTTGAGGGAGGCCCAGGCATCTAGTGCCAAGTCATGCTTGAGGATGCCTACCGTGAGGATGTCCCCTCCCATCATCCCCGGAGAGGCCCCAAGCACCGAGGTGGGCCCTGCACCCAATTTCGCACGGCAACCCTCAGCGCTTCCTCAGCACATCTTGGCTGATGGTCTCCAGGCATCACCTTCTATCTCTGCCCCTCCTCATCTTCCACACCAGATCTGCACCTCCAGCCCCACTCTTTCCAGCCAGCTGCCTCCTTCCTGCAATGTTCCTGGGCGTTTCAGACCCACAGAGTCCCCATTGCACTTGGCACTTCCCCCAAGTCTGCTCTTCCTCTGTGCCTGTCGCAGAGGTGGATGCCATCATCCTCCCAATTCTCCAGAAACCCGGGAGCCCTCCGTATCACCCATCTTCTCCCTTTTGCTCATCCTTGCTCCCTTAGCCCCACACTTACTCTCTCCTCTGGCTGCACCACACCACTCGCGGCTTCCCAAACTGCAGACTCTGTTCCGCTGCCAGGGCTTTGTACAAGTTGTGCCTTCTGCCAGGAACACACCTCCCTCTATTTTGCTGCTGGAGGATAGCTCAGATATCTCCTCCTCCGGGAGCCCTCCTTCGTCTCCCCACTGCTGGGTGAGGTTACTAAGTCGGACCCCCTACAAAATCAGGATTTAGATCTCTGCTTTTCTTTCCCACTGCTTCTGCCACACAGTCTCCCCACCTCCAGGCTCATACCTTGAACCCACCCCAAGCCCTCCTCCACATCAGTCGCTAGAGGGAAGATTTCTAACATACAAATATGGTCACAGTTCTCCCACACCTGGCCTTCCAGGAACTTGGAATCTGGAGGACAGAAGAGGAGGAGGCCTAGCCTCATACTGGGGGCTCATAGGCTAGGGAACAGCCAGAGACACAGACTTCTGGGATCCAAATCCAGAGTCACTCATTCATGCAACAAATATTCAATAAGTACCTGCTATATATGTGTCCAGGGACTGTGCTAGGTGTTGGGAGATAAAGCAGTGAACCATAAAGTCCATGCTTTCATGCAGTTTAATTTCTAGTTAGGGCAAGAAGCAACAAACAAGAAAGGCAATAATTAACAGATGATATGTCAAGTGGTACGTGCAATGGAGAAAAATACAGTCATGTAAGGGGGATCAAGAGTGAGGGGCTGGGGGGGGTACTATTTACAGTGTGGTCAGAAAGGCCTTTCTGCAGGATTTGAGTAGAATCTGAAGAAAGTGAGGGAGCAAGCAGTGTGCACATCTGGGAAGGGCATTTCTGGCAGAGAAACCGGCCACTGCAAAGGCTGTGAGGTGGGATGGTGCTCGCACTGTCTGAGGAACAGCAAGAAGGCTAATGTTGCTGGACTGGGATTCTGCATGTGAGAGGTACCCAGGCGAACAGAGTTACACCCAGAGGAGAGGGCCCAGCCATTTGCCGTGCCTGGTCCCAGGGATGGCTTCCTGGAGGAGGTGGCATGTAAGCTCTTTCATGACCACTGAGTAAGGATTTCAGAGGGGGAGTGGATGGAAGTTCTCACTATGCATGACAGAAAGCCATTTTCTGGCTGAGACTCAGGGCTTGGCCTTGGAGGGGTTCGTGGACAGAGACCAGGAGGCCTCAAAAACCGGAAGATGCTTTTGAGCAGGGGAATGGCTCAGTTGGATGAGGTTTAAAATGATCCCCCTGCCTGCTGTGGGTACTGAGAGAGAGAGGCGAAGGAGGAGGCAGAGGTCCCCAGAGTCTGTGGGCCTAGGACACAGTCTGACACACAGTGGGTGTTCAATCTGTATCTGCCGAATGAGGAGTGAGGGCCGTGTGGGGGCCAGTGCATCCTCAAGAACACAAGCTGCGTGCTCCTCCCAACTCCCCAGCCCATTTGGCAGATATACAGCCGCATATGCACCCACCAAGACATAGTCCTGTGACCTGGGACACAACCTTTTCTACACACCTCTGTACCCTCAAGGCACACACAGACGCCTCCCCAGATAGGCGCACGCCGACGTCCACGTCCATGTGATCGGCCCTCACACACCACTCCATCCAGTCATGCACTCCCCTCACACACACAGGCACACTCGTGTCCACGTGACACACACACCCACCTCCAAACACCACACACAGGTCCCTGCGCACGTGTGCACCCTTCCAGCCACCAGTTCTGTGCCCATCAGGCCCCTGAGGCCGCAGCGCCCGCTTTCGCCGCCCCTCTCCACCCCGCTCCATCCAGGGGAGGACTGCGCAGCTAAAGCCACCCGCCACATCTGTCCCATTCATCCACCCCCTCTCCGCCTCTCCCCAGCTCTTGCAGGAAGACTCGGCGGAGGGCCGTGTAGGAGGAGCACTCAGCGCAGATCCACACGTGGGTGCACAGATCTGGGCCCACTCCGCATAGATACGGCCTCCCACCCACAGCTGGGGCGGGGGTGGGTAGTGCGCCGGGTTATGAACGCCGTCCCGCAGACTGGAGCTGGGGAAGGGACGCAGACGGCGGGGCGCCCGCATAGATGCGGTCCCGGCTGCCGGCGCCGACAGAAGCAGGCTCCGGAACGCACCCAGTAGATCCGGCCCCCCAAAAGGGGGAAGGATCCCCGCACCGATGCGGTCCCAGCTGCCCTCGTTAGACGAGGCCTCATAGACCGTCCCTCTTCCCTGCAGGCTCCGCCGAGCAGACGTTCAGGTGTTCGTCCCCTCCCGCTCCCTGCCCCTGGTCCCCTCCCCACCAACCCCTACCTCGGCGCCCGGCGACAGTCTCCGCGGCCCGGCGGGCGACCAGGCTCGCTCCCGCGGCTCGCGCCCCGCCCCACCCGCCTGGCCAGGGCTGGGATCGCGGAGCTCAGACTGCAGGCGCCGCTCCTCCAGACAGCGCTCCCTCCCTCGCTCGCCGCCGCGCCCGGCCCTCGCTCATTGGTCCGGCTCCGCCGCCCGCGGCGCCGCCCAATCAGTGCCGGGGACTCCTGCCCGGCTCCTGGAGGGGAGGGGCCACGGCGGGTAAGGGCTCAAGAGGGGCCCCTCCCCCTGCGGTGGGGCTGGACCTCCTCACGCCCCCGTCGCCCCAATTAAGGCCGCCTGGGCTCCCCCCAAATCCCTCCAAGCCGCGGTCTGGGCCTCTTAGCCGGGCCTGCGAGGTCCGAGGGCTTACCTCCCCAAACCTTTTGTCTCCTCCCGTCTCGGCCTGGCTGGGGCATGGGCGCTTCGCGGGTGGGTAGTTGGGGGTGGAGGTGCGCGGCGCTTACTAGGTGAGGGGCAAAGTGAGATCCGCGACTGCGGGATGCGGCAGAGGTTGGGCGCCAGGGGAAAAGGCCAAGAATGGGAGACTCAGGACTTGAGCCTTCTGCTGGGTGGGGGGTAGGGGAAAGCGAAGTGGTTTATCACAGAGTGTTGGGGTCATAGTTGGATTCATGTTTGGGGAAGGGCTCTATGAACAGGCGGCAGGAATGGCCTAGCTGGAGCGGACGGGATGGAAAGAACTCAATAGGACGTTCTGACCTTCACAGGGGCAATTCCTAGGGATTCCAACCACCCCCATCCCTCTCCTCGGGATTGCTCACCAATTCTTGGTTCAATTATGCAAAGTTCCCTTGTGAATCCTCTGGCACCTCACCCCACCACCTGCCCAAAACAGAGCCCCATGTCACTCCCCCAAACCTGGCCTCTTGTGTCCCTGTCTCAGTCGGGAGCCAGAAAGCTGGGAGTCACCCTAGCCTACCCCTCCCGGCAACCAGTCCTGTTGACACTGCCTCTTAAACATGGCTGGAAACCATCCACTTCTCACCGGCTCTCTGCCTCTATGTTAGCTCAGGCCACCATCTTGCTGCACCTGGATTGCTGCAGCAGCCTCTTCTTTGGCCTCCAGTCTCACTCCTACGACTAGTCTTTCTCCATTCAGCTCCTGCTTAGGAATCTTCTGTGGCTCACCGGTATTCTGAGAATAGGTCTCAACAAGACCTCCATGACCTCAGTCCTAACCACCTGCCTGTCTAACTCCTTTCAGGGCTTGGTTCAATGTCCCTTCTGCCAGGAGCTCTTCCCTATGACCTCCTCACTACCCAGCATGGCTTAGCAGCCCCTCCTAGGGACTGCCCTGTACTCAGCATTCGTTTACCTGCCTATTCCCCCTCTGGACAAGGTCTGTGTCTGATTCACCCAGCATACTGTCTGACACATCGTGAGCATGTAGGTGCTCAAAAGATGTTTGTCTAATGAATAATTAGATATGGCACTTGGGTTGGATATGTGAGAGTAGAGTTTAGGAAAGAGGGCTGGACCAGAAAGACACTTTTGGAAGTTGTCAGAAAAGACCCCTGATGGTAAGTAGAGCCATGGGAAAGGGTGAGATAACTCAGAGCAAATAAAGCAGACGCCAAGGACGGAGCAGTTGCTTTTAAGGGGGAAAGATTTCTGTACCAGGTAGGATCAGTTTTGACTTAGGTAACAGAAATCCCCATATAAGCCTCAGAGAAGATTGTCCAAGGCTAGTATGTCAGCTGTGTTCCACAAAGACCTTCCAGATGTGGCTCTTTCCATGCCCTTTCCACTCCAGCAACCCCTTGGCATGACTCTCGTCCTCATGGTTCAGGATAATGGCTAGAGCTCCAGTTGTCACATATGCATCCCTTGCAGTGGATGAAGACAAGGATGAAGAAGAGGGCAAAGGATCTGCACCAGTTTTCTTTTAAGGAAAGGTCCCAAAAGGTGTCACATGATACTTCCACTTTCATCCCATTAGCTAAAACACTCACATGGCCAGACCCAGGTGCAAGAGGAGACTGGGAAATGCAGTTTCCATTCTAGGCAGCCACATACCCAACTAAGAACCAAGGGTAGCATCACTGTAGACTAGATATCCAGGGACAACTAGTTGACCCCACTATTGAAAGAGAGGCTAGATGGAGAGGCAGAGCACTACTGGTGTGCCAGGCTCTGTGCTAGGCACCTTACATATCTTACCCCAACCTGAGTAGAGGCTATTATTATCCCTGCCTTGTAGAGGAGCTTGGAGAGTTAAGCAACTTGCCTAAGGACATACAGTGACCCTTGGCAAAGCTGCAATTGAAAACTGTCTTTTCTTTGTGTACTGGTCTGGCTGGAAATTCAGGAGAGGGTGGGTCCTAGGAGCTGTTGGAAGGAAATCTTTTAACAAAGGAGGGCTTGGTCAACAGTGTCAGAGGCTGACAGGCCAAGCAGGATACGGGCTGAAGTGTCTGCTTGGATTTGGCAGCAAGGACGCTGTTGGTAACTTTGCCAAGGGCATTTAGGAGAAGTGGGGGTGGCCGCTGGAGACCAGCTGCACAGGGTGGGATGCAGAAGGAAGTGTAGAAATGTGGGTCTTTCTGGAACAGTGGCAGTGAAGGGAGAGCACGCAGAACTGCAGAAGAACAAGGGCCCGGAGGAGGCAGAAAGGAGGAGCAAATGCAGGTATTGGCAGAAAAGAGAGGCAGCCTCTACCCGGAGGCCTCTGGGCTAGATAGAAGGGTTGGATACAAAGGAGGAATCCTCTGCTCATTCAGGAGGGAAGAGGGCAGGAGTTGCAAAAGCAGGTAGGACTGGAGAAGGAACGGAGGGAAGAAGAAGGAATTCCTGTCTTGTAAAATCTGAGGGATGGTTCTTGGCTGGGGAAGAGGGTAGAAAGCCAAAGGCCTGAAGGACAGGGGAGGGGCTAGCCTGTGTCATCCAATATCATTTCTTACTGCCGCTAGCCACATGTGGTGATTTAAAGTAATTAAAAGTGAATAAAATGAGAGGCTCCTGGGTCGCTCAGTCAGTTAAGTGTCCAAATCCTGATTTCGTCTCAGGTCATGACCTTATGGTTCGTGAGATCAAGCCCACGTCTGGCTTGCGCTGACAGTGCAGAGCCTGCTTGGGATGTTCTCTCTCCCTCTCTCTCTGCGCCTCCCCCTGCTTGCATGCTCACGCGCACACTCTCTCAAAATAAATAAGTAAACTTAAAAAATAGTGAATACAATTAAAAATTAAGTTCCTTGGTTGTACTAGCCACGTTTTAAGTATCCCGTGGCCACATGTGGTTAGCGAATACTATTTTGGGCTGCACAGATAATGTTTCCATCATTGCTATTGGACAGCATGGGTCTAGATAGAGCACGGTGATGGTGGGGGGGGGGGGGGTTCCCAGAGATGCTGCCTGGCCATAAGTCTAGCGTGCAGGTCTTGTCACAGCAGAGCCCCTGGAGAATCCCTCCACACTGCCTCCATTCAAGACCTTCCTCCTCTCTTTGGGATTCTCTCAGACCTCCCTCCTGGGACAGCCAGCCCCAGTCTTATCCTTGCTGTCATGAGGCCACTTCTGAGGGTATCTGCTTGTACGAGTGCCAGGCCTCTCGAAGCTGTGGGAGGGGCATATGGAGGACCAGGAAGAGCTCCAATGTTCGGGTACAGTGGCCCATGGACAGAGGTGAGCCGACCTCCAGTACTGGACTGGAGGACTGAAGACGTAAATATTGGCTCACCACTGTCTACCAAGAGATGCAGAGGACCTCAGAGATCTCTCAACTCGGCCCCCCACATTTCACAGATGGGGACACCTAGTTTCAGAGAGGGAAAAGTGGGGAAAAGTACAGAAGGCAGAGGTTTGTCCTCATTCCTTTTATTGTACTCCGCCCCTCACTTTCCCCAGACCTTGTGTTCAAACAGAACTGGGCAGGCCTTAGGCGCTGAGGCTGGGACAGGAGTAGGAAGCCCAGGATTTGGCCAGGTCTCCACCCCAACCCGAGGTAGCTGAGTAAGGATTCATGGCTAGAAGGGACGGTCTCAGCCTGACATACTTGGGGAGAAGCATATCCCCATGGAGGTGCTGTGGCATGGACCATGTGTCTGTACTCAAGGGCATAGGTACGTTTACATGGTTGTGTTTGCAGGGCTCTAGCTGTTCAAAAACAGAGTGTGGATGGGAAGGGGGTGTGCATGTGGATGAGTATGTGTGTGGGGGTGTGTACGTGAGACACCACGTGGCTTATAAACACACCGTACACCTGCTCAGTACCTGCATCTGCGAGGCCATGCAGGCCCAGGCTGAATCTGATACCTAATCAGAGGCAATTCTTGAACTTATATCCTGAAAATGGTCTGGAGTTTTCCATCCTTACAGATCTGTGGCCAGCCCTACAGATTCTGGTTGAGGAGGTCTGAGGTGGCCCCAGGTGCCTGCACTGTCGATAAGCTCCCTAGGAAAATCTGGGGCCAGTAAGAAATGGGGCTTATGCAGAGCCGTCCAATGGAACTTTCTGCAATATTCTATGTGGTTCAATATGGCAGCCACTAGACACATGTGTCTATTTAGCAGTTGTGATGTGGCTAGTTTTAGGAACTGAATTTTGTATTTTATTCAATTTAAGTTAATATAAATTTAAATTGTCATCATGGCTAGTGTCTGCCATATGGGAAAGCATGGATCTAGAGACGTGAGGCAGTGGGGTAGCGTGAGGGCCCAGAGAGAGAAGCACACTTCTCTGACACAGGAGTGTGAGAGGAGCCTTGCCCAGCCCCAGCTGCTCTAGACCAGGAGTGGCTGAGGCTGGGTGAAGCTCCCTTGGAGGTTGCGGAGTTGGGGCCAGAGCCCAGAATTGCACAGGTCTCTCCCAGTGTCCACGCTGAGCCGCAGGCAACCTAGTGTCTGCCTGGCTAAGAGGTTGGAGAGCTCCTGAGGAGACCTCTGTGTCCTGGCTGGGACCCCACCAGGGCCCCCGCCTGAAGTGTCATGCTGTGTCCGGTTAGGAGTCAGGGGCCGAGGGTCAGGATGTCTTCATGTTGTCCTGCAGGCCCAGGGTGGAGCTGGTGGCCGCGGGGTCATGCTCCCCCTGTGTAAGCATTGGAGGGGATAAAAAGTCAGCCCCAGGGAAGCAGCTGGCCCCCCAACACAGACACATGGGCCTAAGACCTCAGATAGGCCCAACTCAGGGATTCTCTTACCGCCCCTGGCCCCATGTCCTCCGCATACTTGAACTTCTTCTGCTTGTAGTAGTGCCTCTTGGGCAGGATGTGGAGCAGCAGCAGGTCACAGAGAACCGTGGCCTGAGGGCAGCAAGACAGTGGATATAACATGGTGGCGAGGACCGAGCCCTCCACAGCCCACATCAGTCCCTACTGGCTGTGGGGGCCTGGCTCAGTCCTGCCCTATCCACACCTTAGGTTTTGAAGGAGGGGGGCGGGGATGATGCTCTGTTGTTCCCTCAGGGCATCAAGATCATCCCAGCCCACCTCTGTCCTGCCCCAGCTCTGGGCCTCAGTTTCTGCAGACATACTGTGGGTCTGAGGCAGTGGGATAGGCACCGTAGGGGTGAGAGACTTGGCTGCCACCGAGATGTGGAGGAGGGACTAACCCCTGGCACATTGGCCCCGTGATTCTAACACTTACCACTCCAAAGATGCCAATCCCAGAGCCGATGGTCGTCATTGTGGGGATGATGTCAAACTTCCCAGCCTGGTGGCAGGGCCCAGGGAGAGAAGAATTAACAGTCAGAAGGAGCCAGGTAGAAGCGGCCTTTCTCAGAAACCCTAAGGCCAGACCTGGGGCAAGGGGCTCCCCATCTGCCCCCACCCCCGCCATCAGCTGGCCCCACAGACTGCTCCCCACAGCTCTAGCTCTACATGGGGACCCAGCTGCTGGTTAGAAGCACTGGGTTTTGACCTTGGCTCTGCCTCCCTGGATACAGGGAGGTAGCGGAGGAGGTGAGGTCACAGACTGGAAAGACCTGCCCTCAGCAGGTATCCGGGTCCATCTGTTATTAGAAGTAAAAATACTGAATGAAGCCCAGTCAACTTCCCGTTGTCCATAACCGTGGACCCCCAACAAGCACTCACGGGAACTGAGATTGTGTCTCTGGCTGTCCCTCGCACCGGACACTCACCTTGCCATCCACGAGAATGTCAAAGCGAATCCCAAACACCTTGAAGAGGTGCCGGTGGTTGGTCCCGTTTTCCACGAAGTGCCTGGCAAACCTTGGGGAAAGGGTGAGGTTGCAGAAATGAGTGATGGAGAACAGTTTCAGGTCCGGTGTTCTCAGAGCTCAGCAGGAGCCCTCAGAGGTTTGTGAGGACAGTCCCATGCCCCCCAACATTCATTCCAGGAATGCTGTGTTCAACCTTCACCCTAACTCCTGAGGTCGGCAATTTCCCCTGCCAGCCCTGGCCAGGCGGGCCTCAAAGGGCGGAGCTCAGGCTGCCAAGGTCCTGTTCCCTGCGGGCTCCCTGCTTGGCCAGTCCCAGGAGAATGGGAGCTGCCCGGCTTCCTCTGCTTCCTCTGCTTCCTTCCTGGGCACACTCGCTTGGCCTCAAGGGGTTCTGGGACCCCAAGGAAGGGTGCACCGGTGGGGTCCTGCACCTGAAATTGGGTGCACCTGTTCAGGGGGACAGGCACCTGAAATTGAAGCCTGGAGACAGGTTTTTCTCCTCATACAGTCCGTGGAACTCGTAGATGGGCTTGCAGTGCTGTACCTGCCAGTCCAGGTCACAGTTCCAGTCAATGGTGATGCCTACCACGCCGCCCTGCAGGGACACGGGTGTTTAAGATCCAGGATTTTGGGATCAAGAAACTCCTGTCTTATGCTGATGCCAGCAATCTCTTGAGTGGGGCGGGGGGTGGGGGGAGCAATTTTGGTTTGTTCGGGAAGAGACTTCGAGAAGCTGCTTCAGGGTGAAGGTCCTGTCAGTTTCGCTGGCCCCACCTCCCATCCATCACACTTCAACTTTCCGATGGTTTCTAGAACACACCAAGTTCTTTCTACCTCAGGGCCTTTGCACATAAAGTTCCCTTAGTTCCAAAAGGCTGGCTCTTTCTTATCTTGTGGTCACCTTCTCTGAGGGGTCTTCCTTAACCACACCTTCCAGTCTCAAATGTGTGCCTGTTATTCCCTCTGTGTTTTCTCCTGGAACATTTGCCACCTTGAAATCATATATTTATTTCGTGTGATTATTAGCCCATCTCTTCTAAGACTGTATGCTCCATGAAGGTGGGGCTGGCTGTCTCATTTGTCACTGACTCCTGAGTTCCTAGTGAAAGTCACAGCATGGAAGGCAACCATGTTGAATAGTGAGTCTGTCAAGACCTGGGCTAGGAAGAGAAAACTTGAACAAGTAAAGCTCCTCTGGGCAAGGCAAGAATCAGGGACACGCGGGGTTAGGCTGAGCAACAGGAGTGCTGGGAAGGGGTCAGAGTGAGAGGAGATCTGGGCAACTAAGCAGGAGGCAGATACGCAGGCATCTGTAGATGATGGGGAGGGGTAAGAAGTGCAGGTGATGGGGAGATTTTAGGGACAGGGAGGTCCAACATTCAGCTTTTGGTGGCATGTGTTGCTACAGTGTAACCCCCTCCAGGGTTTGGCAAGCTGAAGCCAGAGGGCCGAGTCTGTCTGCGTATCGTCCGTGGCTGCTTTTGCCCTACAGCAGCTGACTTGAGTGATTGCAACACGGTCCATACAGCCTGCGACACTGAAAATACTTACTCTCTGGCCCTTTAAAGAAAAAGTTTGCTGGCCCCTGTGCTAGACGTGTTGTGTGTGTATGTGTGATATCACAGAAAAGAAGCTGATTTCCTGCCCTAAATGGGCACCTGCAGGAGAAGGATGATAATGATCATGTGGGAACATGTACGGGGTGGGGGGGGGGGTTGCCACATGCCAGGCAGCACTGAAGTGCTGTCCCACGCGTGAGCTCACTTGATCCTCAAGACAACCCCCCTGAGCCTGGTACTGTTACTGTACCCACTGTGTAGGTGCAAAAGCTCAGTCACACTCAAGGTAAAAGACTAGTCTGAGGTCACATTGCTCGTTAGGGGCAGAGACAGGATTTGAACCCAGTCAGATAGGTCTGCGCTCCTTATAAGGTACTGCTTCTCTCGGAGCCCCAGGTGACTGTGCAAATTCCAGCTTCTGGAATTCCCAGGAATCCTGGGCAGGGTGCAGGATTTCTCAGGGCCATGGGTCATGGAATTCAAGCTGCTTTTATCTAATATTTAAAAAACAGTGTGACCTCAGCAAACATCCAGGTGATAAGATCTGCCCACATCCAATCATTCTGGGTGCCTCCTCCGTGTCAGGTCCATGCCAGGCTGGCTGAGGACTCAGGCCTGACCCTCAGGAGTGCCCAATATTAGGGAATAGATGCATATATATACTCAGCCCTCACCAGAGAGGCTGGAGGGGGGCATCACCTGCCACTTAAAAGCCTTTGTTGGGGCGCCTGGGTGGCGCAGTTGGTTAAGCGTCCGACTTCAGCCAGGTCACGATCTCGCGGTCCGTGAGTTCGAGCCCCGCGTCGGGCTCTGGGCTGATGGCTCAGAGCCTGGAGCCTGTTTCCCATTCTGTGTCTCCCTCTCTCTCTGCCCCTCCCCCGTTCATGCTCTGTCTCTCTCTGTCCCAAAAATAAATAAACGTTGAAAAAAAAATTAAAAAAAAAAATAAAATAAAAATAAAAGCCTTTGTTGACCTGATGATCCCAGGACCCAGCCTTCCTCACTCGCCTGGCACCATACCTTTTCAGCCAGGGTGCTAAAATTCTGTCCTGACTCTTGTACCACATAGCCAAGCTTGAAGACGGGGCACAGTGGGTGCAAGGCCTTGTGATACAGGCAGGTCCTCATGTAGGCCGCATCCACCTCTTCCACCAGGTTGCGCCTATAATGGGAGTGGAGAGCATCAGTGGCCGCAGAATGCCAGCTGGGAGGTTGCCCACCATGCCCTAAAGCTCTGGGGATCCGTCACAAATTCCACTAAACCCCGCCCTTGGAGACTAAAAGCAGCCCACCCGAGGGGCCCAGCTCAGGCTTCTGTCTCCAGAGTGAAATCAGCAAGAGTAGAAGGTGACAGAGACAGTCAAGACCAGCTGGAACAGCCTCGAGGGGCTCCTGCATTTCTGCCCCCTTTTCCCACAAACCTGTTGACCTTGAAGCGTGGAAAGCTGATGCTGTTCTTGATGAAGAGAGTGAAGTTCTCGGCTTCTTGGAGAAGGGCAGGGCTGGAGGAGACTGCACTCACTCACTGCCCCCTCCCCAGGAGTCCCCCATGCGCCCACCAGAGTTTGTCATGGGTGTGGGGGTGTGATAACCTATGGGATCTTCCTGTGGCCTTGGCTTTGTGGGGGATGGGTATGCTGAATGACCAGGGGCCAGGGGGATCATTGGCTTGGGCCATACAGATGGGGTAAGGGTGGGGTTGGAAGAAGGCAGGACAGATCGTTTCCAGAACTGGATCCAGATGCCCCTCTGTCTGGGTTAGGGAACCTGCTTCTAGCTCCCTGGATGGATAAGGCATTACCGTGGGACGTTGTCGTCCACCTCCACGGGACACCAGCCAAAGATCTCACATGTCTGCACAGTGTCATTGAAGGCCACACACTTGCCTGTGCGGATACCTGGAGCAAGGGAGGAACCCGTGGGTGCTCATCCCAAGCTGGGGATACAGAGGAGGCCCCTCATCCACAAGAGCCCCCAGTGATGGGACACCCGAGAGCAGAAACCTGAGGACAGAAATGTGTCTGGGTCTGGGACAGGGTAGGCCAAGGCTAGGATGGCAGCAAGGGAGAGAGCAGGAAGGATCTGCTGGTGGAGGAAGCTTGGAGCTTCAGGGCTGTGCAGGGGGACAGGAGGAGGCTGAGCTTACCTTGGGCCTTCCTTTCTGCCTTCCCTGGGGTGCAGCCAGTGTCATTTGTGCATATGCCCCCTTCCGGGTGCTAAGGGAAGGGAGAGTTGCTGGTCCTAGGCCCCTTGGGTAGGGTTCTAAGAAACTCTCCTCTCACCCCCAGGGCCCTAGGGAAGTCGTGGGGCAATCTTGGAGCACCTTGGGGTGAACTTTGCTTACAGCTTCCTCCTCCCCCCAGACCCCTCCCAGGACCCTTCTGGGCTCATGTCCAGCTGCCCTATTACCAGTGTCAGCTGGCAGGGTACAGGGACGTTAGGGTTTGGGGATTGGGTGAGCACTGAGGCTCAGCATCTTGCTTGACACACAGATGGGAGGGAAATCTCGGATTGTTACTTTGTGTGAGTCTATGCCTAAAATTTCACCACTGCAGTCTCCTTGGGAATCCTATCTTCAACCCCCAGGGGGACCTTCTCTTCCATGTTACTTTTCCCTGGGTCCAGGAAGCGGGGAGAGGGGATGGTAGCAGTCCTCACCTCTGCACAGTAGCCTTGAGCCTGCCGGGGGGTTGCAATGAAATTCGTCATGATCACAAAGGAGCTGTCCCCCTGGAAGTGAGGGGCAGGGGAGGGGAGACCAGGGCTCTGAGTTGGGAGAACAGCACCCCCCAGAACCCAAGCACGGCTCCAACAAGCCCCTAGAATCCACACGATACCCAGCAGCCTCCATAACCGATGATGGCAGAGTGGGATGATATAACAACCTGTTTTTGCTGGTTAGGGAAGCTGAGGCCCAGAGGGAGCTAGGAGCTGAACTGGTCCCATCTGTTATTGGACAGAGTCCAATCCTGCTCTGAACCAGGCCCTGTGGGTGGAAGGTGTATTCCTGAGCCAGCTCACCTGGGCTGGGAAGACGTAGTCAGCTACATCCCAGACTTGGGGGCCCAGGCCTGGGAGCTGTGTCACGGCCAGACCCTTGAGTTTCACAGACACGCTGCTGATGAGGCCACTTGAGGTCTGGTAGCCTTTCTCGTAGACAAACACCCACCTGTGGAGTGTTTTGGGGGTTAAAACGACCAGAGCTGGGCAGAACCATTCAAAGATGGCTTGAGGTTACATGGGCTGCTACCCTTGCTGGCACCGGCTAGACATGTCAAATCCTTTGCCCTCCTGTCTCCAGAAGCATCTCTGAGCCACTCTTTGCTCCTAAAGCTAACATCTTGGGCTGGGGGCAGGAGAGCCTCACCTGCCTCCTTGAGCTGGCCTGTACCTGAAGTTCCACCCTGCTTTTCCCCGGGAAAATACTAATTCCCAGGGAGGAGAACCGCTGAAGGACTCTCTCAGATCCTTTTCCAAGAAGCAGGATTTTCTGGAGCCTGGAGGCCAAGCTTCTGAGACCATAATCCTTATGCCAGAGTTCTCCTTCCTTCCTAAGATTCTCCCACTGAGACCTAGCAGAGCATGATGGCTGAGAACCTGGTATTTGGTGCCCAAGAGCCTGCATTGGAACCCCAGCTACACTACCCATGGCTGTGTGATTTGGGATAAACTCTTCAATCCCTCTATGCCTCAGTTTCCTCATCTGTAAAATGGGAATAATAATAATAGTACCAATAGTACTTGTTGTGACTTAATGCACATAGATCACTTAGAGTGGGGACTGGCAGGTGCGGTAAGTGCTGTAGAGACATTAGCTATGATTATCTCAGCCATGCTGGGAGCCCCTGGCAAGGGGGACTGGAAGAGAAACAGAGGGGGGCAAGTGGCCCTCTGAAGAGCTTGTGTTATCTGGCTCCATTTGAGGCCTTTGTGGGAGTGACTCAGGCTGGAGGCCTCCCAGCTGTCTTGGGACATTCTGGCCTTCCCTTCCAGCATGAAGAACCCCTGTTGCTTTAGGTTCTTCACTTTCTATCTGGGAGGTTCAGTGAAATTTACCTCCGTCCTAACCTTGGGGGCTGGAGGGTGGGGCACACGACCAAGGCTTGCCAATCAATGTTCCATCGCCCTAGCAACAGTGATGGGTCTAAAGATGGACACACAACCTGGGGAGTTTCAGCAATGAGGCCAGGGTTTTTCTGGGAATTACTGGGAAAGAGACATCCTTTCTGCAGGATAGCAAAACAATGTAGCTATAAGACCAAAACTAAGGTTAGGCATTTTGCTACCTCACAGAGAGAGTAAACCTGAGAATGAAGCCAACTTAGAGGGAAGTCAGGCCAGGAGATGGAGAGGGCAGCCTCCTGATAATGGTTGAGCTCCTGGATCTAGCCATGCCTGAGGCATGTTAAAAAAATTTACTTCTGGACTTTTCTGTTACATTAGCTAATAAATTCCCTTTCTTTATTTAAGCCAATTTGGGTTTGGTTTCTGTTACTTAACAACTGAGGATCCTGGGTATGCCCCATTTCCTTCAGGAGAGACTGCATGGAGATTCAGGGTAACTCTGTGTGTGTGTGTTTGTCCATGTGTGGTGCCCGTCAGAGTGTGTAGCTATGTATCTCCAGGGGAAATCTGTAAGCACACCTGTGGCTGTGTCTGACTGTAGGCAGGTATGTTTATATCCCCTTCATCCCTCACCCTACCCTCAGCCCACCTGTCCAAGCAGAGCTCAAAGCCTCTCTCCTGCGTCCCAGAGCTCAGGCCTGATAGCAATTCTCTGGGCATCTTAGTCCCAGAGTCAGTGCTAGCTTTTTGGGGGCTGTCTTCCTGCCCCAGGGCCCAGAAGTCATCACACCCGTCCGTCCCTCTCCCGTCCCATAGTCCATTCTTCATCTTCTCTAAGTCCCTCCCTCAGCCTGGCTCTGGAGGTGCCCCCAAGCCTAAGCATGGTCACTGCTGCCCCCTGCAGGTCCCAGATGGAAACAGGTGAGGCATGACAAAGGCCTCGAGTCCTCAGTGCTTCCAGCCTCATCAGGGAGACTTGGGGACATCACCTACTGCCACCCTCCTTAACCTCTTTCCTCCAGGGACGATTCTGGATTCATGCCCAAGCTCAGAGGAGCTGTTGGGGGTGATGGGGAGCTGCTCCATGTCCTGATCCCCTATAAGAGGGTCACAGGCCTCCCTCTCTGCCGCCCCCATCCAACATCTCAATAGAATTTCTCTCTGGGTCCAATACCAACTCCTTACAGTATAGATGGGGAAACGGAGGTCTGAGGGAGTGTCCTTCCCGAGTCAGGGGCAGACCCCAGGCTTGAGGTCCCGGCCCAGGTCTCTGCCCCTCTCCACTGATCAGCCCAGCATCAGCATGTCTGCTAGGAGGCAGGAGAGTGGAGCCACACCACGGCTGTGTGCAGGGACTGATACAGTCACTCTCGGCTAGGCCCGCCCCCGTGGACTGTCAATCATGGGGGTAAAATGGTAAAGTCAATCTGACATCAATGACCTCGGTTCTGATAATAATGGATTAACCGTGGCATCAGCCCCCCGCCCCCATGCTTACCTTGACCTGGCCTAGCTGTCACCATCAAGGGGGTCTGATGCCAAAGACATGAACATCTTCAGAAGTCCCTCCTTTTCCAGACATTATCTTTCTCATTCTTTCCACCTCATCCTCAGCAATACCCTGTCCCGAGTCTTTTCTCAGACAGCCCCTCATGGAAGACGGCACATAGTGGACTGGCCAAGAGGGACTGCCCAAGTGCCCCCCCCCCCCACCCCCAGGGAATAGAAGCCAAGATTAGGGTATCGGCACTGCCACTTGGCAGCTGTGTGACTTTAGCCTCACCAGGCTAAGGACAAAACCTCTGAGTCCTGGCTTTCTCAGTAAAACAGAGTTGGTGGCACCTACCTCAAAAATGCTGTTCATTCAACAAATATGAGCAAGGCCCTACCATGCACTCAACTGTGGGCTGGGCCCCAGGAAGAAAACAAGTCTAGGTGACTAGGGGATGTTCCCATGAGTTCTCTTTAAGGAAATGACCATGCAGTAGGCATGTAATAAATAATTCTCTTATTTTCACTGTCTCAAGTCAGTGATTTCTCTCTAAATGTCCACCTGCCCCCATGGCCCTGGCTGCCATCCTCAGCCCAGACAGAACCTCGTGCGAGCTGTCACAGATACATTGTGTTCCCAGGTTTTTATCCCTACTTCTGCACCTCTCCTGAGAGATCTAATTCCACACATTCATTTAGTGATTCAACAAATACTTACTTATTTGTTATTTACTCACTGTTCTAGGCACTAAAAATACAGAAGTGAACAAAACAAACCAAAATTCTGCACTCAAGGAACTTACATACATGTCTACATGGCCCACTGCTTTGTGACACACATTCCTTCCCTGTTTCTTGGTCCCTCACCCCAGATATCACACAGGCACCTCAAACTCAAACTCAACCCTTTTCAAAACAGGCAATTCCTCAAAAAGTTAAACATGGAATTGCCATTGACTCAGCAATTCCACCCCTAGGTATGTGCCCAACAGAACTGAAAATATGTCTGTATGAAC
This sequence comes from Puma concolor, assembly GCF_028749965.1. Taxonomy (NCBI): domain Eukaryota; kingdom Metazoa; phylum Chordata; class Mammalia; order Carnivora; family Felidae; genus Puma; species Puma concolor. Next base: position 13,841,158 of record NC_141680.1, on the reverse strand, counting down.
ACTTGTATACAAGAACACTTGTATACAAGTGTTCACAGCAACATTATTCATAAGAGGCAAAAGCGGAAACAACCCACATGACCATACACTGATGAATGAACAAACCAAATGTGGTATGTCCATACAGTGGAATATTATTCAGCCAGAAAAAGGAATGAACTACTGATACATGTTACAACCAACATGGATGAACCTAATAAATATTGTGTTAAGTGAAAGAAGCCAGATGGGAAAGGCCACATATTATATGATTTTATTTATATGAAATGTCCAGAGTAGGCAAAATAGGCTGTAGAGAGAGAAAGAATGGAGGGTGATTGCTAAGAAGTGTAGGCTTTCTTTTTTGGACTCGTGAATATTTTGTGGACCTAGATAGTGGTGGTTGTACAACTGTGTGATTATACTAAAACCACGGAGTTGTATATTTTTAAAGGGTGAATGTTATGGCATTTGACTTCTATCTCAAAACAAAAATTCAGTGGGACCAACCTGAATGCCTCATGTCCCCATAGAACTTGCCCCTCTGGTGCCTTCATCTTGGAGGACGGCACCATACCTACTGTATCCCCCTCAAAGCCCAGGTATCATCCTCACACCCTCGTTCTCCATTATCCCCACATTCTTTGGGGCAGATGCCAAGGGAACTTGGGCATGGGATGGGAGGGTAGGTTGTGGCTCATGGGACACAAGGTGTACCCATGGACTGTAGGCAGCAGGTGACCAGCCCAGGCACATGCTACGGGGCACAGAAGCCTTGGGGAGGGCTAAGACCAGACTCCAGGCATGAGAAGGACTGAATTCACAGCTGGGACCCATGCTGAGTGTTCAGAGGTTAATCAACCTGCAGTCTGCAGGTAAGTCAGGCTGACAATTTGTGTTTTTAAACAGTTTTAATGAGTCACCCACTTCTAAACACCAAGAGGTTCCTTTTGCCCATAAATTCCAATCTCCCCCTGCTCTTGAGAAGTCAAAAACTCTGGCTGATCTGGGCCCATGTCCGCCTGCAGCGATGATGTGCCGAAACTAAGCAGTGGGTGCTCCCTCCACACATACCTCCCTGGTGTGGGGCCCACTAGGGTGACCACTTCTGTCTTTCTGGTCACTGCTTCTGCCTGGGCATGGTGTAATCCTGTCCTCTTATCACTGCTGCCTCTTCACAGCTGCCCACTTCTGGCCTCCACCCCCACCCCAACACCTGCCTGCCCTGGACCTTCCCCTGATAGACATCCTTCTATGGCTCCCCACTACCCTCTATGGCTCCCCATGTTCCTCAGCCTGGCGTTCAGAGGCCTGGATCAGTGGCTGTTCTCACCCTCCACTTCCTTTCCCTTCAGTTCTCTCATTATCCACAGACTAATCCTAGTGACTCTTTTGCTGTTCCTTTCCTGCCCCAGGACCTTTGACCATACCTTGCTTTCCAGCATGAGTGCCTGGACCATGTAGTCACACAACCAGACTCTACTAACCAGAGTATCTCATTTCCTTGACCATAACAATTGGTTTTGTGGTAGGCCCTTGACCTAACCCCTGCCAGTAAGAGTTGGATCTGGGACTTTTGCTGGAACTCTGGAAAATGATACAGTCTTATGCCCCAATGATGGCTAAGCTGGTGGGACATCAGCCTGGAGTTGCTGGGGGACATTTTGCCACCATGAGGACAGAGAGACTGCCTAAGAATGAAGCCCAGAGGATGGCAGAGTGGGGAAGGGGAGAAGATCCTGGCTTCTTTGGAGAACCTAAGTGGGACCAACCTGAACTCCCCACCATTTCCCTGTGGAACTTTCTCTTCCTGTGCTCTCATCATGGAGGATCCAGCCAGGCCCAAATCCTGCTTTGATTTTTTTTTCCAGTTATATAAACCACTCAATAGCCCCACTCTTCACTAGGAACCAAAGAAGTCCTGGCCAACTCATTCTTCACTCCTCATTTTTCCTTTGCCTACCCTGTACCCCACCTTTTTCTCATGGAGCCCAACACAGAAATAGGCACAGAGAAGATGCTGTAGAAATGTCCCTGAATCCATTTTTCCCAGCAATAATTTGTATCTATCCTAATCCCTGATTGGTGTGTTCCAGGATTCATCTGAAAATCTTAGAAGCATGTGAAATTCTCAAGCACTCCGTGTGGAGGTGCACAGGGGGTTAGGAAAGCCAAGAACAGGCTTTCCTGGACTATAGCCCCTAGGCTTTTTTGCTCAAGGTGGTTCCGCCACTGTGTTGCCTCTTTCAGGAAGCCTTCCCACACTACTCTTACCAAGCAGCATTCACAAATCCCACTGGGACTCTCCTGTGAGCTGCAGCCAGACCTCTCTCTTCTCCAAACCAGAGCCCTCCAGGCAGGGACATATCCCAGTATGCTCCTTATATGGATGGGCCTGATAGGTCATGGATGACAGCCCACAGCCTATATGCTGAGTTCCAGAGAGCGCATCACCACCCAGGAGATAGTTCTAACTGCAAATTAACCATTTAAAAATATTTTATGTTTATTTATTTACTTTGTGTGTGTGTGTGTGTGTGAGAGAGAGAGAGAGAGAGAGAGAGAGAGAGAGAACACAGCAGGGGAGGGGCAGAGAGACAGGGAGAGAGAGAATCCCAAGCAGGCTCCACACTCAGTGCAGAGACCAACCCAGGGCTTGATCTCAGACTGCAAGATCATGACCTGAGTCAAAATCAAGAGTTGGATGCTTAACCAACTAAGTCACCCAGGCGCCCCACAAATTAACCATTTTAATTTGAGCCAAAAAGAGTAACAGCTTAGTTCAGCCCGCTGGGGCCTCAGGCCCACTTGCTCGCTCCACTTGCCATGGACTTCCCAGAAGAGTGTGACTGATAGAGAACACAGCCTCAGTTTCCCTCCTCAGAGTCTGTTCGGGTTCTCAGCATCTCAGCCTCTCTGCCTCCATCTCAGTAATTCTCCATCTCTAAGTCTCAGGACCTGTCTCTTCGTCAGAATGGTTGTGCTCCAATGTCTGTCCCTCTGTCCAGGTCTGTCTCTCTGTCCGTCCATCCCCCATCTTGTTTGTGCCCTTGTCTCTGGAATGCAGAAGTCTGGCTCTTCTCCCATGCTCCCTTTTGTACCCTACAGCAACCACAGGACCAGACAGACAGCGGCCTTGGGAAGGGGGGGTGGGTAAGTAAAGAAAGGCCATTCCTCCTCAGGAATGCGCCTGTGTACAATATCTTTAGAGGGGATCTCCCCGCCCTTGTTTTGTGGAACAGCTGGGAACTTGAAACCTGAGATAGTAAGACCAAGTCCAGGCTGGTTTCCATCTCCAGCTGAGTGGTTAGCGAAGCAGTGGGCAGTGGCCAGATGAGGGTGCCAGAGACAGCAGGAGTCGGACGTCTGGGCTTGTGGGTGGGGTTGTGGGGGGGTGGGTATCATAGGACACCCTGCCTTCCTCTCTCTGCTATACGCCTGGGCAAGTCGGTACCCCTCTCTGTGGATGTTTCCTTTTCAGGATCTCAAGGCCAACTTTGGAAACTTGCAGCTGGATTCAGAGCTGGTTCAGCCTCTTTCTAGTTGTGAGATCCACACTAAATCACTCATTGTCTCTGAGCATCACCAACGCTGAGGAGGCCACATCCATTTGGAAACTGAGTAGACTGTCCTTGGGAGGGAGGAAAGGAAGGAGGGAAGTAGGCAGGTCCCTGTTACTGGAAGTATGTGTTCAGGACTGAATGGTGGCTCGGGGCATATGGTGCAGCTAGGGGTGGGGTGGTGGGAGGGGAGGACTGTCCCTTTCCCTCTGACAGGCTGTGACCAACACACAAGAGGGTCCTGGCGCTGGTCCCAGTGCTGACCTGAAAGCAGAAATAGGGAGCCACGGGGGTCACAGTGAGGACAACCGTCTCCCATCTCTTTGGGTGAAGGATGGGCTGGGCCTGGGTGGGCAACCTCTCTTTTCCCTGGAGGATCAGGAGTGCAGCTAAGGATGAACTTTTAAGCCTGTCCTGTGCCTGGCATCATAGCATCAGTGCCTCACTGCAAAGTTCTCAGAGCCCGTGTGAGGTGGGAAAGGAGAAGGCAGCATTAAGTCTTGGGGGCAGGAGGTCTCAGTTCTAGCTGGGATCCACTGCTCCTTTCTGGAAGAGCTCACATGACACTGCAGATGTCAAACTGGTCTGTGAGCAGCAGGGAGGCAGAGGCTGAAGGTATCAGAGGCCTAGGTCCTGGCTCTGACTCCACCTGACCAGCTTTAAGACCTTGGGGGCCAGATGGGAAGGCTGTTTTGGATAACAGAGGCCCTGGAGGGACCAGAGAGATATGGTCACTGTTTGGCCTCCTGGTCAGCCTGCCCTGGGCTCCAGTCAGCAGTCCTGGTTTGGTCCCACAACAAAAATGGGGATATGGAGAGCAGAGGGGCACGGCCCTCAGAATCACAGAGCAAAATGATTCTGCCGGGCATCCCTCAACCCCTCAGCAGGAGCTGAAACCCTTTCAGTGGCCCTGGGGCCTTCAAGAACCCTTTGCAGCATCACTGTGAGTGGACATGGTGATCTCCCCACCTCCACACACATGTAGGGATGAACACGTAAGGTACCTAGCCACTTCAGCCACAGGACATGCATCATGTGGATACCCAACCCCAGGGACACACCCAGTAGGCACATGCCCAGACACATGAGAACACGTGCATCCACACAGAGCTCTAGGTACAACACAGATACATACACCACACACACACACACACACACACACACACACACGTGCTCACACAAGCACACACATGGGTAAGCCCCTGCCAGGCCTGTCTTGGCTTCTGGGACAGCAAGGCTGATCTTAAGAAGATGGCCTTTGCACAGTTCCCAGGACAGCCAGACTGCAGGGGACTCTCACCTTACTTCTGCCTCAGCGGGACAGGTCTCAAGATGCCCATAAAGGAGGAGTCATCCCTGCAACCTGAACTGACCTCCAACCTCTGCCTGACATGCCGCCGTTTAGGTGTCAGGTGTTCTGAATTTGGAAGTTTCTTTGCTCTGGGGGTCTCAAATATTGCAGGATGCCTCTAATTTAGGCGGGGCAGGTGGAAGCAGGGCCTTTCCCTCTTTGGCCTATAAAATGGGGTGCGGCCTCCATCTCTTAGTAGTGGCCAGCGTGGCTGGGTGGTCAGAAGTAAGACTTGGATGTGGTTTGCTGGGGCCCTGGCCTCCAGCACCACTCACCACTTGAGAGACTGTTAACAGTGAGTCAGTTCCTTAGAACCCAACGGCTTTGCTTCTTGTTCACCATATGACCCAGAGCAAGGCTTCCCTTCTCTACCTTAGTGTCCCCATCTTGACAGTGAGTTATCAGGCTTCCATTCTTTCTGAATAGCACTACAGTTTGTCACGGAGGATGACAACCGATGGAGAGAAAGAGGGGCTCATTGGGATCCTGGGGGGCATCCCCAAGCCTGGAGAAAAGGCCCAGGTTGGGAGCTGGTGCAAGAGGGTGGCAGTTAGGGGGCCCAGACTCACCCGATGACGTAGACCAGAACCACGAACTGGATCAGGCGGAAGACGACGCCCACCTTCTTGTTGCGCACGAGCACCATTCGGGGAGTGTCATACTCAAAGAAGAAAGCAGACAGCTCATCCTGGAGCCGCTGTGCCATGGTGGGCCAGGCTAGGGGCTGAGAACTGAGCGCCTTGCACAGCCTTTGCTCTTGAGGTGAGACCAGCGTCAACGCCCACGTCTACAGTGGAGCTTCTAGGGGTTTCCTGGTCCCTTAGGAAGGGTAGGGCAAGGCAGCTTGGGGCCAGAGGTCAGGAGTCAGGGGTTAGTTGGAGGCATTTGGATTGAGAAGGAGAGTCCTTGGGTGGTCAGAGCAGCTCTTGGCCCCTGGCAGGCAATGGACTGTGGGCCAGCCCTGTCTGTGGACAAATAAATTCCCAAAGATGGATGGGGGCGGGGCTAGTGGGGCCACCCAGGCCCAGCCCCACTGCCCCTCCTGGCTCCGCCTAGGCCCTGCTGAGCCTCCGGAAACAGAAGCTGTTGGCAGGAAAACCACAGGCCACTCGTCACAAGGCAAAGATAAAGCTGTCAACCCCCAACGAACCTGGCAGAACAGAACAGAACAGGGCCAAGGGCTTGGGTGGAGTGGCCTCAGGCTGAAGCCCTCCCCAAACCGGGGATCCATCCCCATATCCAAACATCCTTCTCACTCTACCTGTGGCCCCAGGTGGGGAGCTCAGTCCCTGGGAGGTTTGCGGCCAGGAGAGCAGAAGAGGACGTAGGACATTTCTGGTCCAGCTACCTGATACTTCCAGAGCCTGTGACAGGACCCCCACCTCTGTCCTTGTAGACCACCTTCCATCCACCTGTCCGAGTCCAAGCCTGGCTGTGCCCAGTCAACCTTAGCATTGGGCTGGCATCTCTATAGCTTACCTCTCCTCTCCCATCACCTGCCCTGTCCTGTCCTAGCCAGGCCTCCACCTCCCTGAAACAAGCAGAGGGAGGCAAGTGCCTAGAAGAGTCAAGGGCCACATCAGTTACACATTGCCATTGGGCTCCCTCAGATGCATCCGGGTAAGCCTGACAGCAGACGGCCTTGGTTAATATCCTTGGCTTTGCCACTAGCTGCCTGTGAGGGCTTGGGTTATTTGCCTCACCTGTCTGAGCTTGTGTCCTTATCTGTGAAATGGGGATGATAATGGATTTCTTTCATAGGTAGAGGCCCTAGCCAGGTGAGTCCCAATAATGCTGAGGACAAAAAAAAAAACAAACAAAAACAAAAACCAGAGCCCCTCTGTATCCCTGTCTTCAACCCCAGCTCAGGGCAGGAATGCAAGGCCCCGGGGACTGGGATGGGGCAGAGGCCTCATGTTCGCTTTTGGAGCCCTAGAGCCAGAGGCCTCCTCCAACCCCATGCCTTGTTTTGCAGATGAAGAAATGAGCTCAGAGAAGAGAAATGAATTGCCCAAGCTCACCCTGGGTGGTACTGGAGGCTTCAGCTTGAAGCAGGAAGGCCTTGCTGGCTGCCCCTCAAACCAGGCCAGGTGTCCTTGGGACTTCCTCTAGAGGTGGGAGGTGGAGGCTGGGTGTCCCAGGGGTGTGGGGCGCTCCCCTGCAGTCCAAACTGCCTCACCCTGAGGGCTGATAAGAGTCTCCTTCATGGCTGGGAAATTAGCTGGGAAATTGCTCTAGTCAGGGAACCAGACCCAAGGGCTGGAAATCCCAGGTGTGCCTGAACAGAGCTGCTCTCTGGATGGCAAAGGCCCCAACCGAGGGCAGGTCCGTGGCCTCTTGCAGCACCCTGGGCCAATCCCCCTTTCAGACAGATCAGTCTCGCCAGTCTCAGACTCAACTGTGTGTCCAATGCCACCGTCAAGCAGGGCAGGCCAGAACCATGTCCTGGGATTTTCTAAGCAAAAAAATCCAGAGATGCTGGGAGCCAGACCTAAGGGGATCACATCCCCTCGGCCTGGTCTTGATCCCACACAAAAGGGCCTATTCTCTTTCCAGCTGATCCCGTGGCTCTTGGAATAGCAGGTCCCAGGACATGAATTGCTTGTGATGAAGAGCCGGGGTGGATGCTGGCATTACCTGAGCCATCTCTGTGTCCCTCTCCTCCCATGATTCCTGGATATTAAGGAGGGCAGCCGGCACTTAGGTGAGGGGAGGAGGAGGGGGCAAAGGAATTCAGGCAGTCATCCTCCAATCTGTATCTGCCCTTTGGATACCATCACCGTGACCTCCTCCACCTCCTCCTCCTTCTTCTCCCCTCTGCCCCGTTCCAAGGAGCCAGCCTTGCTGACAGACAGATGGACCAATGGACAGATGGCTTCCTTTGCCTGGCTAAATTTAGTGGCCGGTGGGGTGCAGAGGGGGCCTCTGCTCATCGGAGGCCAGCCCAGGCCCTCAAGGGGTTTCGGCACAAGGCTCCAATGGGTCTCCTTAGCTACTCAGACACCCTTGCTTGGAGCACACACATCTGCTCCTGTTAGAGCCTCAGTTCTGACCCTGACATTCAGAAAACAGACTGTCATGGAGGATTATTTCATTTGAACAGACTGTCATGAGGATTATTTCATTCATATTTCATATGAAATCTAGAGCACGCCCCAAAGAAAAAGAAGTAAAAGCAATTGCGTTTCTCTTCCCAGATCTCTTTTTTCCTAGTAACTTTGCCAGAGTAAGAGAGGCAGCTGATAGGATCAATGCATCTTTCACTGGTTCTAAAATGCATCTTTCCATCCAGGACTATGTTTTCCCGCCCTTGCCCCCACTCCAGCATCCCCAGGGACAGACATCTGTGATTGTTCTAGGCATTGTGGGGAGCAGGGGTGGGCAGGGCAGGGGTCAGAGTTTACAGGGGACGTGGTGCTTTCACACTCCACAGATTTTATTTAAAACAGCCCTGTGATGTAAGCACCGAAACCCCCATTTTACAGATAAGGAAACTGAGGCTCTAGAAATTGAGTGCCTTGCCTAAGTAGCTCCCATGCCGGCCAGTGGCTGGAAAGGAGGCTCCCCAAAGTCTGAGAGCTTGGCCCAGAGCCCACCCCAAGACTCCAGTATTTGAGAGCTGCCAGACCTTATAAGCCCAAAGGCCAAGTGGCTGGCTCTGGTATTGGGCCAGACCTTGTAGGGAGACAAAGCAGTGCTGCCAAGCCCTCAGCCCCAGGACAGCCTCCTCTGCCTGGCTAAATTTAGCCACTCTATGGAGTGTAGAGGGGGCCTGTGTCCGTCCTGGAGGCCAGCCCAGGCCCTCAAGGGGGTCAGCACAGATTCCAATGGTCTCCTTAGCCATTCAGGGTCCCAGAGTTGCAGGGATAACACCTCTGCTTGAAGAGTTCAGGCCAGTCCCCCACACCGGGCCCGTCGGTGTCCCAGGGCTCGCTCAACGCCACTCGACTCCTTAGGTGATGGCCAGAACAGGGCTCTGGGCCAGTGTACAGACACTGTCAAGGGGAGGTTGTAGGGGCAGGCATTTATGGGGAGGCCACAGCAGGGGTCCTCATGGTTGGCCTCTCCCAGACCTTGCACTGCTTCTCTGGCCTCTTCTAACCTCCCCAGCTGTGGGCCATGACCTGGCCGGAGCCCCTTCTCCCCAGCATCTGAGGCATCACAACCCCCTGGTTCTCCTCCATCCTTTTGAGTCATTTCCTCTTGGTCCCCATCCACTTCCTGCCCCTGGAATATGAGGACTCCTTGGGCCGACCTAGGTCCCTGCCCCCTAAACACTGAGCGCTCCTTGGGAGGCTTGTCTCCTTGCCTCCTGATGTTGCTGAAACTTTTACACCCACAAGGCAGCCACATGCCCACCCACCTCCTCGGGCTCCTACCTCCATCTTTTCTTCTAAATCCAACTGTATTGAGGAGTAACTGACATACAATAAAATGTACCCATTTTAGGCACAGAGTTTGATGAGTTTTGACAAATGCATGTAACCCCCACCCCCACCCGTCATCTGTCACCTTAGAATGTTCCCTCCTGTTCTTTTGCTGTCAATCTCTCCCCAACCCCCAGCCAATTACTGATCTGTGTTGTCACTAGATTTGTTTTGCTTTTTCTAGAATTTCATGGAGGTGGAATTGCACAGTATGAGCTTCTTTCACTCAGCACAAGGGTTTTAAGCTTCATCCATGCTGTGGCATATATCAATAGCTTGCTCCTTTTTTTCACTGAGAAGTATTCTGTCGTATGGACATACCACAGCTTGTTGTCCTTCCCCCGTTGATGGTCATTTGGGTTGTGTTCGGTTTGGGGCTGTGATGAGTAAAGCTGCCACAGACAGTTGAGTTCAGTTCTTTGTATGGACGTTAGGTCATTTTCTGACTTTGTACCTCCATTTCTCCCGGTGCGGCCCCAACGAGGTCTCTCCTACCCCTGTGAGGGGTGTAGCATGGGAGGCATTGGGGGGCACAACATGGGCCAATGGAGGGGGCAGGACAAGGCCACGGACATTTTGGCAGCTGCCATCCCTGAGCCAGTGCAAAGTGAGCCGGGGCTTGCCCCAGAACTCCCTCTTGGGTGAGTGGCTGTGAGGTAGGAAACCTCTGTTTACCTTGGCTGCTCCATCCTGACCTGCCAGGCTCCATGCTGTGGGCTGGCAAGGCTGGATTTGTGCAGGCTTGGGTAGGGGCAGAGGTGAAGCCGGCCTGCCCATGACCTCCAGCAGCTGATGGAAGTCCTGGAGCTGCCCTGTCTCCTAAGCAAGCCCCCCAAGCCCATCTTAGCTCCACGCTCTGCCTATACATCATGAGGAAATCAGCTACATAGTCAGGCTCTCAGAGTCTTGGGGATCTTTTATCTGTAAAATGGAGCCCTAACCCCTGGCTTGGCCCATCTCAAGGAGCTGGCTGGGCACCGAGGGAGATGCAGAGTATGCAGAGGTTTGGGGATCTGAGAGGTCCTAGTGATGGACCACGCAGAAGGAAGCATCCTGCCCATCCTTGGCTCCAGCTGTGAGCCGTGTGCCAAATCTTGCCCTTCCCCCCACATAAAGTCTAGGAGCTCCTAAGGGCGAGTTCTGTCTCTTCCAGTCATGGCTGGCTTCATGGATGTGTGCTCTACGAAGGTGCACTGGACCCCATGCTCAGAAAGGCCCTGGTCTTGGTTTTAATGCTCTGCTGTCACTGTTATGAAACTCTCACTTTTTAAACAAAGGGCTCCGCATTTTCATTTTGTACTCAGCTCGCAAATTCCAAAGTCAGTCCTGTCTCTGGCTCTGTGGGCAGGGCCTGATTTCCCTTCCCAAGGCAGCTGGGCAAAGGATTAGATACAGAAACTTCATGAATGAATCTTCCCTACAGAGGAAGAAAATCAGGGAGATGGGGATGCACAGCTATTCCTTTTGCAGAGCCCCTGCTCCCAGAGGGCAGGGTCACCTGGGTGAGTCAGGAGTTAATATCAAGCAGCCTCTCAAAGGGTCTTGGACAATGTGAGCTGAAGGAAGCCATGGAGAGGTGCCTTTGAGCTGGGCTTGGAAGGGTCAGAAATTGAAGGCATCCTTGGGGTTCAAGGAGGGCAAGGAAGCAGAGCGAGAAACCTCAGGGAGAGATTCAGGACCCACAGAATAGTCAGGGCTGGAGGTCCCTGATATTTAGGTTCCAGGCCTAGCTCTGCCCCAGACCAAGTCGTAAACCCCTCCCAGCCTGTTTCCTCACTGATGACATGTGAGTCTTAACATGTGCAGGGGGTTTGAACACATGCACCAACTATCAAGTGCTGTCCCTGTGAGGAGCAGAGTTGTGTCTCTGCCATTTGGGAGTGGCTGGGGAAGTCAGTGCCTTATCTCAGAGGAAGAGGGCAATCCCTGGCTGGCAATGTGGGAACCCCAGACCTCGACTCTTGTTCCCAGAGGTGAGGTGGGTATAGCTGGTGACAGCTCAGGTAGACACATGGGCAGATGGTGGAGCCACTCGTTAGGAAAACAGATGGTGATGACCCTCCATTGCCCCCGGCACTCAACCTTTATTTCTCTACCAACTTCACGTCAACAGGTGGGTTCAGGGCCCTCCAACCATCCCCCACCTCAAGATCTCCCTTCCCTTCAGCAGGACAGAAGCAGAGAATCTCTGTGGGCTAGTGCCCAGGGGAGCCCCGCCTGACTGAGAGAGGGGAGGGAAGAAAGGTGTGGTAAGAGGCCACAGAGCCTGGAGCCCATTTGTCTGCAAGGCAGGCTAAGGGGGCTTTTTGATTCTGGGGACCAGGACAGGGATGTGAGTCTTGATTTACACATAAAAGAATCACTTGGTGTACTCTCCAGGAGGGGTGAGGATGTACATTGACCCACTGTTTTCTTCCATGCCTAATTTTCGCCAGAGGGGCAAGAGCCGAATTAAAAGAACATTTATGTCCATCAAACGCTCTTTTCCCATCATCCAACATGATCCACAATGGACACACATTCTTCCAGCAATGAGGGAGGGAGAGTAAGTGCTGTTGGGTAACTAGCCATTCTTAGTGACATCCTTTCAGCTCACGGATATGTGGGGTTGGAGGTGAAGAGTGAGGCCAAGAGTCTAGAAGACTCAGAATCACCCAGCCATGCAGACTGTGGGATGGTGCACACAGGGTTGAGCTGAGAGGGCACAGTGATCAGGTACCCAAGGATGTCTGGGGTCTTAGGCACCAGGGACATGGAGGGCAAATCCAGCCTCTGCTTGGCAGACTGGACAGCAACGAGACTTGGCATGTCTCATTTGCTTAGGACAGGGAAATCGCAGTCTGGGAGTGTCCAGAACTGAGGCAGCCAAGCCAGCTGTCTCTTGGGAAGGGGATCCTTACCCAGCAACCCCCTCCCCCCCCCCACTACTACCATCTCCCTCCCACTGACCCTTCAACCCCCTGCACATATAAACAGTAAGAGGCTCAAACCCTCACGTGCCAACTTTGTGGGAAAAGAGCAGAGTGGAGGGGGGTTGTCTGCCCTCACTGTGCACAGCTGGGCCCAGATGTCCTCCCCTTCACCGCCCCCCGTCCCGCTGACCAGGCCCCAGACCAGGCACTAAGTGAGAGGTCAGAGCTAGCAGGAACTCCAGGAGTCCTCCATCAGTACAGAAGCACCAGTGACCAAGTAAAATGCCCAGCCTCCAAGCAAGGGGGTGCCTGCTCCAGAATGTGCTCATAGATTTGGGGGTAGAGGCCTCTGCATGTCTGGATATGCTTCCAGCTCTGGCTTCTGGGCAGGCCCCTCCTAGGCTGCTGCTCTGGAGCCGGAACGTCAGGGGTGAACTTCCCAGGAGAGTCCCAGAGGCATGAGTTGCACAGCCCCCATGCATATGGAAGCAAGGACAGAGACCCTCGGCAGGGCCCAGTGAGCAAGCGGTGAGCGTGACGGCAGTGTGGGGAGTAGGAGTGAACGCTTGGGCATCATCAGGCTGAGGTACGCACTGGAGACTCCACTCTGTTCCCAGCACTCACTTCTTGTCCTTTTCTTCTGGAAGAAAGACCCAAGAGTATGCTGAGATGTATGTGTGACGGTACACAGCCAGACTGGTTCTGTCTGGCCCCTCCCACCCTCCATTTCTCTCGGGACAGCTGCATTCTCCCACGGTATCAGTCAGGGGACCCAGTTCCACTGAGTCTTCTGATGCAGCTCCACATATCCAGCTGCTGCCCGGGCACATTTCCCTGATGCCCCCTGGGCCTCCTTCACTCTACATGTTCTATCAACACCTCCAGGGCATATTTTCCTCTCAGTTTTCAGTTTGGGGAACCATACCTAGCATGACGACATCCAGAAACTGGTGGCATTAACTCTTTGTTCATCCCATAGACTCAGGCTTGCTGAGTTTACCACCGACGTCTCTCGAGTTCTCTTCCTCCTGCTGCCCCATGCCTCAAGTCCTCTCAGCCCTGCTCTTAGCCCCCATCTTACCTCACCATCACCCTCCTGCCCCTGGCATCACATTACAAATCCAGCCTGTCATCCCCTTTGATGGCTCTCCATTGCCTTCAGAATAAAGTGCAAGCCCCCCTCGCATTCTGGACTCTCCCAGATCAGCTCCTCTAGGCCTCCCTTCCCCTCGGTCTGGCCCTTTGGCTTCTGCCTGACAGCTGCTCAGTCACACCTAGGTATGGCCAAGAGATGGGGCAAGAGGACCACCCCCCCTCGCCTACCCCCTACGGATGACCCGGCATCTGCAATTCTCCCCAGGACACATCCCTCATAAATCATAGGGAAGCTTATAAGTATCAGGCCTCAGTAAAACTTCCCTAAAAGGCCACCAGGCTTGCTGGGAATGTAACAGGGTCCCCTCTCTCACCCCCGCCCCATCCGGCTTCAGAAGGCCCAAGGGACTCTGCAGCCACACAGGGCAGAGCTGTCTGGACTTGTGGCAGGCACACACCAGGCCACCTCTCAGATGTGGCTGCAGGTGCCCAGCCTGAGTCTTTCCCGTGGGCCCCATAGCCACTCCCTACAGCAGGGTACCGCCCTTTCAAGCCAAGCCTCACCAGAACCATAGTCAACATCTCAGGTTAATGGTGGAGGTGGAGGTGTTGCCCAGGACCAGTTCGCCCTGGGCTGGCACTCAGTGTCTCCCCCTAGACCAGCTCAACACAGCTCATCAGCCTCCCTGCTTTGACCCTCCCATCTGTCCTCCATGGTTACCCCAGTCCCTTCCATGCTTCTACCCTTCTGTGGCTCACACTGCCATGAGGATAATGCCCAGGGTCCTTACCTTGGCATTCGAGGCCCTTTCCACACTGTAGCCTCACTTCTCTACCCTGCACTCTGAGCCCCAGCCCCACTAGAGACGCCAAGCCATGCTAGCCCAGCCCTTTCACCCCCAAGTTCCATCCTCCCCGTTTGAACCTCTGCTTAGATCTTGTCTCTTCTGGAAACCACCTGCAACCCTTAGCCAGCAGGGATTGCTTCTTGCCTAGCCCTTCCAAGCTGCCCTGTCCTGTTAGGTGCCTTCCCTCCTCTCAGGCCAGGAAGCTTCTACCATGTGCCAGCCAGTGCCGAACATAGGCTTTTCCCCATTGGCTGAGAAATTTTCTCACTTCTAAGTTTTCTCAAGAAAATGTGCTGAACTCCTTAGCAGATATGGCTGCTAGGGAAGGCTCTCAGGGAAGACAGAGAAACTGCCCGAGCTGCCAATGAGGCCTGACTTCCCAGGTGAGTTAGCGTGATCAAGGCCGGCCAGCAGAATTCCTGGTAGGTCACCTCTGTGCTTCAGCCAGAAATGGAGAAGCCCTGGGCCCCCAAGGGTGGAGTTTTAGGTGACAGTCCTATTTCTCCTTCTTCAGCTCCCTAGGAGTGTCCACGGTGGGTGGGTCAGAAAGAACCGTACTGGGGGCAAAATGCCTTGTCTGGCTCCCGCTACCTCACTCGTGGGTCCCAACAAGGCCTTGCTTTGGCTGAGCACCTACTTCCACCTCTAAATGGTCTGGTCACACTATGGACAGACCTGTGGTGGGCCAGCTTCTCCAGAGAAAGAAGGCCAACTTGTTTTAGCCTCTTTAATAAGATAAAATGTTTACAGCATCTAGGAGGGTTGGCCAGTGTGAGACAGAAGCCGATTGATCGCCTTGGCCCCTATGGAATGACAAGCACGTGATCTATTTATAGCCCTCCCCCCAACTCCAGGCTCCCTCCCCTGGGGCCGTGACACATTCCTGCCTGAGATGACCCTCAAGGACCCAGCCGCTCCAGTGCAGGCCTTGGGCTATGGCTGGGACTAATCCAGACCCTCCCTAGCAATCTGGCCACGGGGCTACTGCCTTGGCTCAAACTCCCAGGAACAGGGAGTTTCTCATCCCTGCCTTCTTCCATTTCTAGGCAGCTCTGGAGTGAGAAGATGGTGCCTCCCTTGTCCTTGGGAGGTTAGAATCACCTACTCTCTCAGGCTCCTCCACCAGCAGAAGCTGGCAGATGGATGCCATGCCCCAGCCCCCTCCTCTAAACACTGCCTCCAATGCTGACCCTGCCATTCTTCCTCTATTACTGGATCAAGGCAGACCCAGAGCAGTGAGCTTAGAAACAGAGAACGCCCTCGTCCACCCTCCTACAAGGTAACACCAAAGAGGCCAATCCAGTGTGGTCTGGGATCCTGGAGGTGGTCAGTGGCTGCTCACTCCATGCCTGGGAGACTGCCCTGAGAATATCTGCATTAAGACAGGCTGGGTTCAGAGAAGTCAGAGGCCAAGGCCCAGAGAAGGGCACACTGGGCCTGGCCATGCAGGGTGGATGGCAAGTGAGGAGAGGGAGGCAGCATGGCCCTGAGTAGTGATCCTGCTGGCTGTGCCCTTGTAGCACAAGACCCTGCAGGTATCATGAGTCATAGCCACCAGAGCAGAGCCCCTTCTTGTCCTCTACTTGGTGATCCAAGAATACTTCTTTCTCTGTATAGACAGGGAGGCTGAAGCTGGCACCAGCCCGTTGCCGCCTGGGAGCAGAGGCAGGCAGGGAAGTGGGCAGGGAAACAGGCTAGAGGCAAGCAGGGTGGGGAGGGCCTGGGGCTTCCTACTCACCATCCACGTGGTTCCGGGACAGGTACTTGAGGGCCTCATCAAGCAGGATGACAGGCAGAGATATCTGGAGCACCACTACCCACTGGCGCCCACTCAGTGGGGTCACCTGGAAAATAAGCTGGGGAGTGGGGAGGTTTGGTTAAGGGAAGGACTTCTCATGTCCCCGTGATCCACCTGCTTCATACACCTGGGCTGCAATGGACCCGACATGAGCAACTCCAAGATGCTCCTTGAGGTCCCACCTCCAGATCTTTGTCCACTCTGTTTCCCCTGCCAGAAGTGCCCTCCCCTGCCCTTAGCCAAGGACCAAATCCTGTTGGTCCTGTTGAGAAGTGGGAGGCATTCTGTCCTGGGGAAGAGCATAGTGTTTCCTCCTGCCCTAGCCTTGGGCAATTCCCCAGAACAAGAAGTCCGGTCTCCACCTCTTCTGTTCCCCAAGTCTGAGGGCTCCTGAAGCACAGGCTGTGTGCACCAAGCACCTTCAGATCTCCCCACTCCCAGTCCTCCAGGCTTTCCATAGCAAAAGGGTCCACAGAGGCCCAGTGGCCAACCCAGGGCCAGAAATGTTAAAGGAAGGTTTGGACCCTGTTGCAGAAGGGATTTGGAGTCAGGCAGAAACTCACGGGCAGGGGTGGCACCAGCAGGATGAGGAAGTGCAGGGCCATGGACATGGCCACAGCTGCCAGCAGCCAAGGGTTCAGCCAGGGTGGCATCCGCAGCAGCGACTGGTTCTCCGAGACGCTGCCAATGGTACAGGATACTCATCTTGGGCCAGGATGGGAGCAGGCCCTGCGGTGGGCACCCATCCACCCACGTGGAGGTGCAGGGAGTGGCCTGAGCCTCAGAATTTCCCTAATTGGGCCTGTAGGCTGGAGTGCTTCTGGGAGGCCAGTGCAGCTGGGAGGGATGTGTCACAGTTGTCTGCTCAGCCCCCCAGCAGCCTGTCCTTAGAGCTTGAACCTCCTTTCTCTGTCCCTCAGACCCAATCCTGGCCCCTCCGTTTCTTTAGACCCCAATCTTGGCCCTCATTGTTCCCTAGATCTCAATTCTGGCCCCACTCATCCTCAAAACCCTCTTCTGGACCCCTCTGATCCTCAGCCCCCACACTTAGGCCTCACCCCCCATCCCTCAACCCACTCCGGGCCCCTCAGCCCAGCCCACCTGTTGAGGGCATTGCACATTTCAATGGTCACCAGCACAGACAAGGCCATGGTTGTGGGGAAGCGTGACTCGAAGACCTCGCAGTCAATGTCAGCAAAGAGTGGGTTGTCCTCGGAGCACTTCAGGAAGTTCCTCTGAGGGCACCAAGGTGGGGTGGGGTGGGGTTGGGGAGAACAGTGGTCAGGGAGGGGCCAGTGTGGGGGAAGAGGGAAGCCTCACTCCGTCCTCAGCCTATATCTGAGGACATAATACAACCAGTGGGCAGGGTGCTGCCATGGGGTGGGCCCAAGGAGGGGTGCCTACCCAGGATGGGGTCAGAGGGACTACACTGTTCCAGAGAAAGGAGAAGCTAGCATTAGGATGGGGAGGACAGCAGAGGGCCCTGGGATCAGAGGGAGGATGCAGGCATTACCCTGAAGGTGCTTGGGGGAGCCCTGAATACTGGGGATGCAGGACTGAGGGTGGTGATTACCTGAGACCACAGAATAAATAAATGCATATGAAAACCAATCAGCCAAATTGTTCGAATAGAATTCACCTCTGGTGGGTAGACAAAGGCTGCATGTACTCCCAATCACCATTAAATAAGATTCCACTCATACTTCCCTCCAATTCTGCCACTGAAATTGAGCTCTACCACACTTGCCTTTTGCTTACAACATGGATTAATGAATTGCTAGGTGCAGGCTTACTACACAGCTTCTTCATAATTAAGAAGAAGCTCTCGGGGCTTGATAAGGGAAGTGGCTCTTGCCCTTGCAGTCCCCGGGGGAGAGTTTTCTTCCTGTTCATAAACTTTGCTCACAGATTCTTCTGTGATAAGATGCTGAGCTGAGGCCATGTATGAGAACTTCTGGCTTGTTCTCTTTTGCATTACTGGGATGAGTGTGAATGTTCATAACTGTTAAACAGCTCTGTTCTCTAATAATATAAATTTGTTCTCTGGACTCTCCTCTGAACACAGAGATCTTTTAAGCTAAAGGTTTAGAAACTGGAATCACATGCTGTAAAAATAACCCTCAAAGAGAAGCCTGTAAAATGACCGGCTGTCTGAGCTCCTGTCCAGTAAATACATCCCTGTTTTCCCACACTGCATAAATATGGGTAAGGTGACTTTCAGCCAGAAGGGGCCGCTAGCACTTTCCTTTTCTCCCTCACGCAGGATAAAAAATTACAAAAGACTAAGGCTTGGTCAGATTTCTTATTTTAACAAAGAGATGGAGGTTCTTATCTCATTTAAGCCAGCAGTGGGATTTTCTCCCCAAATCGAGCTCCAGTATTTGGGACAAATGCATGTTTTTATTTGGCACTGATCATAGAGCAAGAAGACCAAATGCCCCTGCCTGCTGTGTCACTGTGGTCAGCACCCCCCCACCCCCCCGCCTTTCCAGATCTCAATGGCCTGTGTACACATGTACATACAAATGCCGTATACACACCTCCCACTCAGGCATGTGCACGTCTAGATCCTTATGCATGTGCAGAGGGAAAAAATACAAAAAGGATCACACTAAGAGGTTTCAATAGATAAATACACTGTCCAGTTTAAACCTTCTGGGTTTTACTGGTGTGCCTCTGCCACATGCATACATTATGCCCCAGGTCATGGGTCATAGAGTGGCCTCCTGAATTGATTAGAAGGTACATCGGGCTGAAACTTCAGTCTCCTAGTTTCATCATGAGCCTTGTGGTGGTGGGGGCCTGTTTCTTTGGGTGAAGCCACTGTTCTGCCTATTCCTTCCCTTTGCCTCTCTGGCTATTTCCTATTTACCTTATGCTGCAAGGCCTCCTCTGTGTTTCATTAACTTAGTTCATCTGTACGTAGCTCTTACTATGTGCCAGATGTTGGTCTAAGCACTTTACAAGCATTGACTCAGTTAATCCTCCTGATAGCCTTATGAGGCTGAGGCAGTTCTATTATTATCCATTTTGTAGATAAGGAAACTAATACGGAGAGGTTAAGTAGCCTGTCCAGAGTTACACAGCTGGTGTGTGGTGGCACTAGGGTTTGAACCCCGGGCAGCCTGGATCCAGGCTCCATACTCTGTGCTCTTAGTCACCGCTGCATTTTTGACAGCTTTCTTCAGGAACCAAGCAGGCGGGGGAGGGGGAGAGGGCTCTAGTCAGTTCTGCTGAAATTCCAGCATCTGAAGCTGAAAGTTCTACCTTAGGTCTAACCTTTGACCACCTCCAAGTCTCAGAGACACCTGCATTCTCTGCTGCAGCACTTCTCACCTTAAAATGTGAACGCCCACTGCCATGCTCTTCCCAGCTCTTCCCAGAGACTTTGCCTGCTTGGTCACTACTAATTTGTGCCTAGCATACAGTTGGTGCTTAATAGCCATTTCTTAACCAGACGGATAAATGAGAAATGGAATGACCTGAGGACAGTTGGGAAGTTGGCACCAAGGGGACTGGTGACTAATTCGTGGTGGGCGTGGTGTATGTGTCTACCACGACCCCCAGCTGTCTGGCTGGCATGGGTGACCAGGGAGGCAGTAGAACTGAGATGGGGATGAAGGAAAGGGATTATCTGGGGAAAGGTGATAGATCTGATCTTGGACTTAGTGAATACAATGGGCCTGTGGGACATCCCAGGGGAGGTATCCAGCTGGAATTTTGGGACTGGGCTCAGAAGAAACATTGAGACAGCGCAGTGGCGGGGGAGAGGGGGATCCTGGGAGATTTGAGATCTATAGATGAAGGAGGTTAATTGAGACAATGCTGGAAGAAGGCAGCAGCGGGATGGTGAGCACGCCCTTGCTCTGCATCTTGCTGCTCCCACAGGAGCTAAATGAGCAGAGGTGCCTGAGGCTGGCCCGAGCCTTCTGCCAAGGGCTCGGGGGCACGAGCCTTTGGGATGAGGGCATGGGCCTATGCTCTGCACTGCTGCAAGAAAGGAGAGCCCATGAGCTTCAGGGCTGGTGGGTACAAGAAAAGCGTCCCTGAGCTGACTGTACCTAGATACGAACACTGCGAGAATGCCTGAAATCATCACAGAGCCTCCCCAGGCAGGATGGGGCAATGAGTCAGGTCCCTCTTTTGAGCTCTTCTATCTACAAGAAGGTAATGAAGACAAACACTCTCAGAGGAAAAAGATCCCAAATCCCTGCAGCTCTCAGCTTTACATGAGAATTCCAAAACTGACATTGCCAGATTCAGTGCAAAGGTTCTTTCAAGCAAAGGAGATGCCCAGACAGAGGGTCAGATTGACAGACAGAGCTGAGGGGTCTCCTTGCTTGCTCAGTTCAGAGCTGTGCTGAGCTAAGCCAGCCCTGTGGTGGGCATGTACCAGCTAGGTGACTTCGAGAGGTCAGTGGATCCCTTTCTTGAGAAGCATGTTGTTATAGGGGTGGGGTGGGGAGGGAGAGCCTGGCAGATTCTTCCCTCCATTCTTAATCTCCTTATTTAAAAAAAATTTAATGTATATTTATTTCTGAAGAGAGAGAGAGAGAGAGAGACAGAGAGAGCGCGTGAGGGGGGGAGGGGCAGTGAAGGGGGAGACATAGAATCCAAAGCAGGCTCCAATCTCTGAGCTGTTAGCACAGAGCCCAACGCAGGGCCTGAACTCACGAACCGTGAGATCATGACCTGAGCCAAAGTCGGACACTTAACCAACTGAGCCACCCAGGTGCCCCCCTTAATCTCCTTATTGACCCTCCACCTGAAGTTCTACATATCTCTGAACCCTCAATGTTTTGGGGGTTCCCTGATGAAGGCAAGATACTTCTGGGCATTTATGCCCCTTGGCAGCCCCCTAACCAAATGACTGGGAGAAGCAGTAACCACTTCTCTGGCTCTGGGGCTGGGCTGCTATCTCTAGGTTTCCAGTGGCTTCTGAGCTTGGCTCCTTAGATGGTGGATGTCTATGTAAGTGTATGGGGGTAGGGAGGGACAGCCATTGGCCAACCGTGGAGTTCCAGATCCCTTTCCCCTGGAGCTCCAACAACTTGGGCAGTGAGTTCTACCTCAGAAATAACCCCAACAGAGTCCCTGGCCATCCTTGCTTACCAGCTGGTAGAAGGTGACGTGAGGTCCCTCGGCATCATATAGGAACCACCAGGTGGCGGCAGCCACCGTGGCCAGGCCTACGTACACTGCAAGGAGGGCAGGAGGAAGCTGGCTATAGTGGATAGCTGTGGTTTTCTGGCATCCATTTCCCCTTCCTAAAAATGCCCTGAGTTTCTGTCAGGCAACCGCCCTCTCCCTCTCTGAGCCATGTGGTTTATAGCACCTACCCTTAGTGACAGTGGTGGGCCCTGATTGGCAATCAACATCTGCCACATCCCTGGCCGCGGTGACTGGCTAGGAGATAAGCAGGTGGCCCAATGTGGGCCAAGAACAGGCCTGAGACTTTGATCATATTACTGACGGACACTCTCTCTTCTGCTGAATTGGGGGTTGTAAGAGAGTAAACATGAGGGCTACAGCTGCAGCAGCCATCTTTCCATCTCAAGGAGCACCTGTCCGAGAATGGAGCTGAGGCAGAGCCAAAATAGGCCAGTGATACTGAGGCCTGGATCCAGCCATGCCTGAGGAATGCTCCAGTATTTTCCATTAGATGAGCCCACACAGCTTCCTTTGGCCTATGCCAGGCTGAGTCATACTGTCTGCAGTTTGCAAGGATCCCTGATAGAAGCTCTCAGGAAGCTCCTGAAACCCCACTGAGGGCTGGGGCCCCACTCACCTCCAATAGCCAGATATCGAAAAAAGAGCCAGCCGCTGATGAGGGCCTCACGAGGGTTCCGGGGCAGCTTCTCCATGATGTCCAGGTCTGGTGGGTTGAAACCCAGGGCTGTGGCAGGTAAGCCATCCGTCACCAGGTTCACCCAGAGCAGCTGCACAGGGATCAGGGCTTCCGGCAGGCCCAGAATTGCCGTGAGGAAGATGCTGGAACCAGGGTCAGAGGCTCTAGGGCCCAGCAACTGGAGAGCCCAGCTCCTCCTCACACTCTAGACTGGGAAGCTCACCTACTGTCTTCACAGGAGCCCCCCCTCACTTTTCTAGTTCTTATGTGTGTGCACAAGTGAGACTTGCATATACATGGCTCTGCTTCACACTGGACCACTCGTGCCTCCTAATCTCAGCTCTGGAGGCTGGATGATTCTGCTCTTTAGGCCTCTCCTGTTTAGGCCAGAACTCCTCTCTAGGGCATGTACACGTGTGGACAATGCATGCCTGAGCACATACAATTTGTTCACAGACAGAAGTAAATACAGCACAGGCCATACAATCGCACAAACACAAGCAAACACCTACATGCTTGCCCGGACAAGCAGAGGTGACAGAAGTCACATGTGTCCAAGCAAACATGTGCTCACCATCCCCCACAGGCATCTCTCACACGTGAACCTAAATGTGTACAAATTAGATGCTGGCACAAACCCTCCGTGCTTCTGCTTATGCCTCAAGATGCACAAGAGCACACATGCACATGGCTACCCACACCTTTCATTCGGGTACACACGCCATGTTTGCACACACCTGTGTGCACACACTCACACACACACGTGAACATGTTACTGCCCCAGAGCAGCGCTAGTTCTCCCATCTTGGCAACTGTGAATGTGGGGATTATGGCTAGAGGGATGACAGGGACTTTTTAGGTATCTCCTTGGGGGCCGGGATGCACCAAGGCCTCTGGAAGAATGACAAGGCCCTGCCCTCCTTGAGATGAGGTCCTAGAACGCCGTCTCCAGGGCAGGGCATGTGTTCCTCTATCCCTACAGCCCCATCTGAGGAACAGGCATTTCCCTTAGTGACCTAGAGCTGGTCCAGAGGGCTGGGAACAGGAAATGCAGGGCCTTACCAGACAACCTCGCCGACATTGGAGGAGATGAGGTAGCGGATGAATTGCTTCATGTTGTTGTAGATGGCCCGGCCCTCCTCCACTGCAGCCACAATTGAGGCAAAGTTGTCATCTGACAGCACCATCTCAGCTGCCGACTTGGCCACAGCTGTGCCGGAGCCCATGGCAATGCCAATCTCTGCTTTCTTCAGAGCCGGGGCATCATTCACCCCGTCTCCAGTCTAGGGGCCAAGGTAGGTAGGACCATGCCTGAGAAACTTCTCTTCTACCTCCTTGACTCCTCTCAACTAAGCCTATCCCTAAGCTCAGGGGACGTCCCCAAGGAAGCAGACAGCTGAACAAAACAAATGGTGAGGTTGAGAATGAGCTCAGAGATTGGGCTGGGGTATGAGGCTGAGGGGGAAGCCAAGCATTGCAGACAAGGACAAATTTGAAGAGAAGGTCAATTCTAAGGTCAGAGAAGATGGTGAGGGTGGAGTTGGGGATGACAGTGGGTCACTGATGAGGATAGAGACGAAATTCAGGTTGGATGTGGTATAAAATACAAAGCTGAGGTTAAGGGCAAAGTTAAGGTTAAGTCAGGGATGAGGTCAAGGTTGTGGCCCAGGCAAAGGATCAGGTGGGTGTTATAGTTAAGGTAAAGGCTGGAGCCAAGGTGAAGGTCAGGGTCAACACTGGACTCAGACTCAAAATTAAAAACTAGACTAAGGCAAAGGTCAAGTCAAAGTCAAAGGTCAAATCAAGGTTACGGCCCACATCAGGAGTGATGTCACAGACAAGGTTGGAATTGCAGTCAAGGTGAAGATTAGAGGCCACATAAAGTTGAGGTCTACAAAAAGTATTGGGTTGGAGGTCAAGGTCAATGTCAAGGATCAGGTGAGGGTGCAGGTCAAGACTGCAGCCCATTTAGGGCTGACCCAAAGTAAAAATCAGATTAAGATGGTCAAGTTCAAGGTCAGGGACCAAGTCAATATGAAGGTCAAAATAAAGTCAAGAACCAGATTATAATTATGGTCAAGTCAAGATTGGTGCCCAGCTCAGTATCAAGGTCAAGACTGGATCACAGGTCAGCATTAAAGTAAAGAACTGGGGGCTGGAGGTCAACAGAGGCCAGGTCAGGGGTGAGACTGGGTTCAAGAGTCAGCTGAGTGTTGATGAATAGGTTAGTAATCAAGAATGAGACAAAACAAAAACTGGGCCCAAACAAAATGTCCATTGAAAGGTGAATAGATAAGTAAACTGACTCACAGTGGAACGCTACTCAATGCTTAAAAAAAAAAAAAAAAAAAAAAAAAGCAATCATCTACTGATACCCAAAGCCACGTGGATAAATTTCAGAACAAAGAAGCCACACACAAGAATACATACTACATGATTCCATTCATGTGAAAATCTAGGACAGACAATCTATGGTGGAAAAATGGCCTGTCGTGGGAGAGGGTCCTGATGGGGAAGCTGCATGAGGGAACTTCATGTCTCCATGGTAATATTCCTTATCTTGATAAGAGTTTGGATGACACCCAAAGGTGTGTCTGCATTTATCAAAACATGTCAAGTGAATGCTATGCTTAAGACTTGTGCATTTCATTGCATGTTAGTTTTACCTCAAAAAGGAAAAAAAATAGAACCACAAAGAAATGCTGCTCTCTAGATAGAGTATGCATTCTAAATTATGTGAGGGTGAAGTGTACTGATGCCTGCAATTTACTTTGAAATTTACTTAAGAAAAGCTGGATTAAGGATGGATAGATGGATAGGTATGTGCAAAGCAAATATAACAGAACGTTACTTGTAGAATGTAGATTGTGGATATTATAGATGTTTACTGAAAAACTATTTTAATTTCTTTTTGTGCTTGAGACTTTTTGTAATAAAATGCCGAAAAAATAAGAATGAAGCAGGGGCAGATGTTGTACGGGTTGCTCTTTCCAAGCTCTACGGTCAGTGACCCTCCTCCCCCTCCCAACTCCTCACCACCTCCACTAGGCTCCCATCTTGTGGCCTCACCATGGCGGTGATCTCATTGAAGGACTGTAGGTTCTCTACAATTCGGGACTTGTGTGCAGGTTCCACACGGGCGAAGCAGCACGCTGTGCGGCAGGCCTGGCGTTGCTGCTCAGGGCTGAGGTCATCGAATTCGCGGCCCGTGTAGGCCTTGCCCACCACATCCTCTGTGTCCTTGAAGATGCCAAGCCGGCGGCAGATGGCCACAGCTGTGCCTTTGTTGTCCCCTGTGATCATGACCACACGGATGCCGGCCTGGTGGCAGCGTGCGATGCAAGCAGCCACCTCGGGCCTTGGAGGGTCCAGCATGCCCACGCAGCCCACAAAAGTCAGGTCCATCTGTAGGGAGGGCGCAGATGCAAGTGGGGCCTGGGCCCACGCTCAAGCTGCTACCTGCCCGGCCCTGGCAGGGAGACACGTGGCTCCCAACCCTGGGCCCTGCCCTGGCACGCACCTCGTACTGCGCAAATTTGCCGCAGTCATCCAGCTGCATGTCCTCCTTCCTTGGGGGTGCATCCCGAGTGGCCAGTGCCAGGCAACGCAGTGTGTCTGAGCCGGAGCCCCAATCCCGGATCTTGGCGAGGATCTGCTCCCTGGAGGTGGCGTTCAGGGGTACTGTGCGGCTTCCCACTCGGACTGAGCTGCAGCGCTCGATCACGCTCTCAGGAGCCCCCTGCGTCACGGGGGAGGGGAGAGGTAACTCTGTCAGTTAGGACCCCTCCTTTCCCTCTTGCCCAACAGAGGAAGTTGAGGCCCAGAAATGGGAAAAGGGCATCCAAGGGGACACACAGCAAGGCATGGACCAGAATCCATTCTCTGGAAGCTCAGAGTGGAAACCAAGGGGGCCCCACTGGGAAAAACCCAAAAGGAATGGGGGGTAGTGGCTGCCCGTGGGGAGGCCCCCTCCCCCCACCAATCCAGAGCTGAGAAGGTCTGCTACAGCATCTGGGGCAGGGGGTGGGAATAGGATTGGCAGTCCTCCTACATGCCCTGTTTCCCTGCCAACCTGGTGCTACCAGGATCCCAATTCTGTAGGGGGGTTCAGCAACGGGAAGCAGACTGAGCCCTGCCTGGGGACCAGAGACACAGCCATGCTGAGGGGTGGTGGGTGTGGCCCTGGGAAAATGTGACGGAGTGACAGGCTCCTCAGTAGCCTTGGGGTCTCACCTTGGGTCTCACCCCGGGCCTGGGAATAGCTTCTGAGCCCTTCGTCATGCCTTCTCCCTCTCCCCAAAAGAGAGGAGAGTTTTCAAAGTGGCTAAGTTTTCAAAGTAGCCTGAGATCCCAATACAGAAGCCTTTTCATTTCAAAAGAAGTTAAAACTTCCACTTCAGCATGAAGTTAGGGCTGTGATTCCTACTTCAGGTTGAAAAGCAGTGACAGTAACAGTGCTATGGGCAGAAGTCTGGATGGGAGACTTCCCTCTCTAGGACTCAGTTGCCAAAACATGAAGCACCAAAGATGGGCACCAACTACCTCAATGCCCCTCATCAGAGGTGAAAGGCTTCCGAGACCTTCCAGCTTGATCCTGCCATTTGGATGGGGAGACTGAGGCCCATGGAAGAGCAAAGGTGACCCCAAGGTCATGTGGTGAGGCAGTGCCTCTCAGCCCAGGGCTGGGACCATGGTGAGGGGCAGGCCTTGGTGCCTAGCCCCGGCTTTATCTCCACCAAGACCAGATCCTGCTCCCAGTGCCCCACGGCAGGCTGACCACCCTCGTTCTGGATCCGCTGCTTTGACCGTGGGCCTCACAGCTCCCTTGGTCTCCCACAGCTGCAGTCACTGGCTCTTTAGAACACTGGAGATCGGATCTCCCAGGGACTCCACATGGGCAGCGGCCCTAGGCCAGTTAGGCAGGCCCCACCTTCACAAACATCTTGCTGCCCTGGGCTGCCAGGCCAGGGCGAGTGGGCGTGCAGTACACTGACATGGACTTCCGGTCCCGGGAGAACTCCAAAGTAAACTCCTTCCGCATCAGCTGCTTGATGACCTACGGGGCCCAGGAGGGTCAGGATGTGAGAGGCAGAGCCAGCAAGTCTCACTGCTTTCTTTCCAGCTGCCCGATCCTACGAAGAGCCTCCCGCTCCCTGTGGGATGGTGCCTATCCTCCTCTGAGCCTGGCATTGGAAGCCCCCATCTCCCTCTCCAGCCTGAGAAATGCCAAAAGGTTGCCACTTCCTGACCATGCTGTGTACTTCCCAACTCTGAATCCTCGCCCACACTCAGTCTTTTCCTGTCTTTTCTTCCTAGCCAAGTCTTACTAGCGTCTGACGTCCCTCCTCCTCCCAGAAGCCTCCCAAGATTTCGCCTTCCTCTCTCCCTTCTCTAGATGCCCAGAAGCCCCCGCTATGAGGCCTGTGGCCAGAGCTCTCACTCTACTCACCGCATTGCAGGCACTGGCTCGTTCCACTCGGGACAGAGCCTGGAGGTTGGTGTCAAACACGTTCATTTTCTCCACCAGGCAAGTCAGGGCTGTCTCCGTGGCCTCTCCCACCTTCTCATATACGCCCTTAGCCTGGTGGGGCCCAGAGTACAGGGCGTGAAGAGCAGGAAAGCCTCCAGTGGACCCCCAAGCCTCACCTCCCACTCACTCCCTGACCCCTAGAGCTCCCTTGGCCAGTTACCTTAAACCTCCTTTGCATCAGGCCTCTGGACCCTTCCCAGCCCAGCTGACATGAGGTCTGGGTAGCATCCGACACTGATGCTTCCCTTCCCTTCTGGCCCTTCCCTGACATCAGAGAACATGTGTTCTCCCGGCCGTCTACCTCATGCTCCGCATGCTCCTTCCCAGCCTCCTTCCCCAGATTCCTCTTTCTAAACCCTGCTGTCCGGTCCCTGCTTCTCCCCTCCCATCTTCTCTCCCTGAGGCCTCCTACGCTCCCTGCTCCCCCCACCTTTCATGTGCTTGACTTCCAGTGCCCAGCCTGGCAGTGACCTTTCCCCTGAACTCCAAGCTGCCTGTTGGACTTGGTTCCTTACTGACCCTCAGGCCACCTCCCCTTCCCCCTGTATTTGCCATTCCAGTGACAGTCCCAGCCCGGACACCAACCAGGAGCTATCCTCCGACTCTTTCACCTAACCAGTCACCAAGTCCCAGGAGTTTCGTTCCTAATTCTCTCTCCAACCTATGCCTTCTCCCCTTTCCCTGAAGCCCCAGCCAGCAACTCTCCAACCTGGAGGACCACACAGGACTTCCTGAATCCAGTCTTGCCCTACCTGTTCCATCCTTCACATAGAAGCCTGATCTTTCGTAAATGCAGATCTGACCATTATCACTCTCCTGCTCAAAACCCTTTGGTGGCTCACTATTGTCCTCAGCTTGTTATGGGACCTGACTTGGTGTGGTCAAGTCCTTCCCTCAGGTAGGAGTGTCTTCCTGCATGTTCCATTCTACTGCTCCAGCTGCAGTCAAGGGCATTCAATGCCTACATCACATCAGGCTGTTATGACCTATGGGCCTTTTTCGGGCTGTGCCTTCTACTTTAAACACCCTCCCTAGCCCTGCTCCCCTTATTTCTTCCTCTAGGCACCCTGGCACTACAGTCCCTTACATTACAGTCCCCCACAGTCCAAGAGCCCTAAGGCACTTAGGGCACTGGTTCTAAAGCCAGTCTGAGGAAGGAATGGCAGTGGGGGATTGTGCAGGGGTGGCAGTGCCCCTGGGGTGTGGTACTCCAAAGGGTAAGGGACTACCAATCCTGGGAGTTCTGAGACTCAGAGAAGCGTCTGTCCTGGGCACCTGGATACTAGGGAGGTCACGAAAGGGAGCTGGGGCCCACCTCATTGTAGTCCAGCGCTGAGTCGTTGCACAGGGCACAGATTGTCGCCAGCTCCACCAGCCCATCGAACTGCCCACAGCGCACGAGCTGCTCCGCCTGCCTCCTGTGGGGCTGGGTCTCAGTACCGGGGCATTTGGCCCGGCCCCTGGGAGGCGCACAGCTTCTTGATCCCGCCCCCAGGAAGCCTCGCCCACTGACGACTCTCGGAGCCGTCTGTCCGGTGTAGCCCAGCTCACCAGGAAACCACGCCCACCCGCTCTCCCTCGCCCAGCACTCACACTTCGCCCTCCGGGGCGTAAGTGGTGCCGGAGATGGTGAACTCGTGCAAACGGCAGGAGCTTGCTTCAGCTTCGGCTACCACGAACATCTGGGGAGCGTAGAAGCATGCTCAGGCAAGCCCTCACCTCTCTCCTCCTTGGGCAACGGGTCTGAATAAAGCCTGATAACAGGGTGGGATTCTCTGGGCCCCCAGAAAAGCCACTGGCCTTCCCTCTTGCCAAGGTCTGAGAGATACAGTGTTAAGGGTAGGGTTCAGGCTGAGGCAGGGCCTCTGCTCTGGACCCCTGACGGGTTTATGGCTGGTTCTTCAATGTTCTGGAAGGAGCGGCAGAAAGCCTGGGTCCTTGCCCATTTTGTTATGCGATTCCTGGCTGAGAACCTGAGCATTAGTTTCTCCACCGGTAACATGAGAAGAGAGTGGGGTCACACTAGAGCTGCCCCTCTCTTCCCTTTGAAAGGAGGAGTTCCTGGTCTCCAAGGGAGCAAACCCACAGCCTGCTCTGAGGCAGAGACCCTCCTGCCCAAAGGTGTTCCCAGAGAGTGTGCTCTTAGGCCTGCCGGGTCACCCAGCCCCTACCTGTGCACTTCAGGGACAGGGGGTTCACCCCTCCCAGGGCAGCCCATTTTCTTGTCTGCCAGCCAGCTCTGCCAGGGAGAGCTCTTGCTTTCTGGAAACTGCTTTGCCTTACATTCCCAAGCCAATGGCCAGCTCAGCACCCAGGAGGTGCTCACTAAATGCCCCTTCCTTTGAGCTCTCCTCCCTGCTCCTAGGGGGCAGCCCTCCAGCCAGCATAACTCTTGAGAAGTCGTTTCTCAGCCCCCTGTCCAGCATGCACGGCCTCTACAACTTCCCCATAGTGTGTTTTTCAAATCTTTATTTCAGTTAAGGAACCCTCTGTTCAAATGAAGTCCTACTAGAGATTTTAAAGGTCAGGGGCCTCAGGATATAAAGCTTGCTGGTGCCCCTTCCCCTGTGACAACCTCTGACGGGCTTCAAGTTCTCGGATACAGAGCCTGAGTTTCCCAGTGGGCAGATTATGGAGCAGAGGTGAGAGAAGGGGGATGGGAGAATCTGAGAGGGGTGGGAAACCCACAACCTGCACCATTACCCCACCCACCCCTCTGCCCCATGGAGTCTCAGCCAGAATCCCTGGAGCATGCAGGCAGCAGGCCCAGGATCTGGGACTGAGTGCCAGGAAATGAATAATTCCTGCCCTGGCCCTTCCCAGGTCACTGGAGCTGACATATCTGGTGACAGGCGTTGACTGCAGAGTCACAGTGGAGCAGGACAGAACCTGGCTCAGATGCCAAGGCTGCACTTGACCCCCTCCCGTGTCCTTTACGGTTGTCTACCAAAGCTTGCAAACCCAAACTGCAGGTGAAGAAACTGAGCTTCATAGGCAATGACCTGCCACAGTGACATGTGGGCTCTAGTGACACGTGTCCAGCCAGACTTAGCTGCTCTGCCCCGGGAAAACCTGGATCTGCTCCCCACCATGGGGCAGCCCACAGGCTCTCTCCTCCAGCCGCTGCCAAAGAGCAGTCAAGGGGCAGCCCAAAGAGGGAATTCGGCCAGCTGAACGCCACACGGCAACACCGGTGGGGCCCCAAGCTGGCCGCAGCCACTCACCCGGCAGACAGACATCTGATTGGTGGTGAGTGTGCCTGTCTTGTCGGAGCAGATGACCGAGGTGCAGCCCAGCGTCTCCACAGAGGGCAGACTCCGCACAATGGCATTCTTGCGTGCCATGCGCCGTGTGCCCAGAGCCAGGCATGTAGTGATAACAGCTGGGAGGCCCTCAGGGATGGCAGCCACAGCCAGAGCCACGGCAATCTTGAAGTAGTAGACGGCACCACGAAGCCAGGAGCCACCATGGGCTGGGTCAGCGAAGTGGCTGATGTTGATGACCCACACGGCCACACAGATCACAGAGATGGCACGGGACAGCTGCCGCCCGAACTCATCCAGCTTGTGCTGCAGCGGTGTCCGCTCTGGCTCCACTGCCGCCATCTGACTCCGGATCTTACCCAGCTCTGTGTGCAGGCCTGTGGCCACTGCCACCCCCAGTGCCTTGCCCGATGCGATGTTGGTACCCTGGCCAAGGGAGAGGTGAGAAGGCTGCTTAGCACCCTGGTTAGGGCTGAGGACCCCTGACTCCTTCGGGCTGGCGTAAGGTGCTTATCCCCCTACTAGGCTTTTTGTCTCCGTGTCACTTAGTGCTCTCAGCATTATGCAGCTATGTAGGACCAAGCTATCGCTGTCATCTTGATGACAGTGTCAGCTCTATGAAGGCAAGGGCTTGGTTCAGCACCACGTCCCCAGTGACTAGCATGGGGAAGCACCAGGCCAATATTGACGATAGGATCAACCAGCACAGCACAACACCAATCCCCCAAAATGTGATTCATAAAAAGCCAATGTGGCCATGTAGGAGTGCCAAAGCTGACTGTGATCCTAGGTAAATAATCTGTAAATATTTACTGAAGAATCCAGAAAACAAGTTTACATCCATCCACTCCCAGGGCCCTGGTAAAATCCTTAAGTCATGATGTAAAGGCTAGCTAGCCTTGAGCCTCTGTGTCCTCTTTGATAAAATGGTCCCACAAAGGAGCTTCTCTGAGGGGGCTAAAAACACCTTCAGACAGGTGTCCTGGGCTGAGGCTGGAGAAAAGGTAGGTGCCAGTAGCAACCTCAGTTTCTTTTCTCTTGTCCTGAGCATTGCAGCTTCTACTCTCCCATCCCCCTGCCCACACAATTTGCAGGCCCCTCAGCTAAGGAAATGACCTGCAGTTAGCCAGAGCGTGCACCTCAGAAGGCTGCTTAGTGACAGCTGCTGATGCTGGAGCATGCCTTGTCAAGTCCCTCCCCACCCCAAAGCAGCTTGTCCAAGGCTTCCATGCATCTAGGCAGGCAGTTCTTAAAAAGAACTCGGAGCAAATGTTGTGTTCTCCATTTCTGTTCACTTCTGGGGAAGTCTTCTAGCCCTATAACTTGGTGCCCTGGGACATGGCCAAATGGCCTGACCTATCGTGGCTCCTGTGTTCAGCTTCTGGCTGTTTCTGGGCGGCCTGTAACCTTCGCTGGTTAAGTACCTCTGAGGCCACAGGGCCATATCATTCCCACCATGGCTGAACCCACCACTCTCCCTGAAAAGAACCACCGGGCCCTGGCATCTTGCCTTAGGGGGTCAGTTTTCCCATCTGAGATATGAACTGTTTCTGCCATACTCCACCACTTTGGCAACCATCTTCTCTCTAGAGGCGTCTCCACTGGGAAATTATAAGCTAGCTCTGTCCCTCTATAGATTAAGGCAGGGTAAAGCCTAGCAGGTAGGAGGAAAAGCTCTGGACTCCGAGCGTCTGAGTTCACATCCCAGCTCTGCCATTCACTGGCTGTGTGACCTTGGGCAATTTACTTACCCTCTCTGTGCCTGTTTCCTTGCTGGAAAACGTGAAGAATAAGAGTACTCATTTCAAAAGCAGTGTGAGGAATAAATACACGTAAAGGGCTTAGAATAGTGCCAGGCACACAGCCTTCAGTAAACAGAAGCTATCACTAATACCATAAATTTGTACATATTGTCAATAATCGATGAAGTTCTTTTTGTAGGGCTTAACTGATTCATCTAAATGTTACTGTTTTTATTAGCAGTGTCCAGCCATCCCAGGGACTTACAGAGAATAGCATGTTCTTCTTGTCCTGGTTCACAGCTCTGGGATCCAGGATAGCATCTGTGTGTTTGGTCACAGACACGGATTCACCTGGTTGTGGAATCAGAAATGAGAAGCCTTATGTGAAGACACCCCCACCCCCTGACCTAGCCCCTGCTCTCCAGGCCTCACCTGTCAGGATGGACTGGTCCACTCTCAGAGTGGTGGACTTGATCTCGAGGAGGCGGAGGTCAGCGGGCACTTTGTCTCCCACTGTGGGGAGAGAGTTGGCTGAGTGTGGCTTTAGGCACCACCCCCTAGCAAAGCCAGGAGAGCTGCCAGGAACCAAGACTGGGGCTGAGAGGCAAGGGCCTGAGCTGTGATCCCTGAGATAGGTGCTGCTCCCTGGCCTACAGTCTCCATATCTGTCCAACGGGGTTTTGGCCAAAAAGCTTTGGAGGGATCCAGCAGCCACCCCGCTCTGTGTATACAGCCAGAAAGATGGGGACAAAGGGAGGGATGGGCTCGCCAGCATCACATAATGAAAAGAGGCCCCCAGTGTACCTGCTACTTCCACGATGTCTCCAGGGACGATGTCCCGGGCGCGGACCCTCTGCACGCCCTTGCGGTCCGAGCGGATCACCTTACCCATCTCAGGCTCATACTCTTTCAGGGCCTCAATGGCACTCTCAGCATTGCGTTCCTGCAGAATATGAGGCAGGTAGGTGGTCTGTCCCTATTGGCCCTAGCTGGCTGACCCCTTGTAATGACACCCTTGGGGCCTGGGATACAGCTAGAAGCAGAAGGACCTGCAGCGGGACTCGAACACCAAGTGGCGGTCACATCCAGCAGCTGGGACACCCCAGGGTCCAGCCCACCTCTACCTCCCACCTGCCATACGCCCACGATGGCATTGGCCACGAGGATCAGCATGATGACCAGAGGCTCCACGAAGGCTGTTGTGGTCTCCTCGCCCTCCTCAAACCAGGCCAGGACCTATGGAGTGAGAGTTGGTGAGCTGGGACTACGATGTGCGCCAGGGTCTGCTCACCGTTTCCTTCACACCCCGGATCTCCTGTCTGCTCTCCTGCTTTGGGAGAGATCCCCCCAGGGCGCCCTGGGCTTGGAGAGGGCTGCTCTGAGGCTCTGGCTTAGAACACTCAGCTCTTGCAGTTAGTGACTGTCATGGCCCACATCCCACCCAGCCGACTTTCAGGACAAGGGGCGGTTATACAGCTGCCAGCGTGCCCAGCTGTGGTTCTCCAAGTGTGATGCCAGACTGGCGGCAGCAGCAGCATCTGGGAACTTGTTAGAAATGCAATTCTCAGGGTCCATCTCAGTTCTCCTGAGTCAGAAAGTCTGGGGTGAGGCCCCAACAGTCTATGTTTGAACAAACCCAGCTGATCCCATTGCGGACTAATGCCTGAAGTCCACTGGCCAGAGAAGCATAATTTCAGTCAGAGTCCAGGCCTGGAGGCAAAAGACCTGGTTAAAGTCCCATTCCCACCTCTTGGCCCAAGTGGGTACTTGTTACTCCCCTCCACGGGTCTCAGTGTGTCCATCTGTACTGTAGAGGAGTATCAGCACCCTTTTGGCTAAGCTGTTGTAGGCACCTGCATAGATAGGGTTTTTTTTTTCCTCTGGAGGAGTCCTCAGTTGCCAGGAAGGCCAGATACAGCTGGCTGGGCCCCCGCTGCCCCGCACTCCATGTTACCTACATGAGGTCTCCTCCCCAGGCCCTGCTGGGCACAGGGCCAACAGCAGGAACTGTGTCCACTCCCAGGGGGCCATTTCCCTGCATTACCCTTGGGTTTCTGCTGCTCAGCCATCAGTGACAATCACCGTCCCCCCCCCCCCCCCCACAGCTCCACCCTGGGCCCCTGATCCTACAGGTCCAGGAGGGTTTCAGGCAGTGAAAATAGCGGAAGAGTAAAGAGAGAAGCAGCCACAGAGAAGCTGTAAGAGGTTAAGGTCCAAATTCTTCTGTGGGGCATTGGGAACCATGGAAAGGGCACTCCACCACCAGGGATAATTTGGCAACATAGGGAGACTTTTTTTTTAATGTTTTATTTATTTATTTTGAGAGACAGCACATGTGTGCACTCATGCATGCGCATGAGGGGGGAGGGGCAGAGAGAGAGAGAGAAAGAATCCCAAGCAGGCTCTGTCCTGTCAGCACAGAGCCCAATGCAGGGCTTGATCCCATGAACCTGTGACATCATGACTTGAGCTGAAACCAAGAGTCAGACGCTTAACCAACTGAGCCACCTAGGTACCCCGAGAGACATTTGATTGTCACAACTAGGGAATACCACTGGGGAGGCAGGCTTTGAGGGAAGCTGAAGTCTGAGCAAGGCAAGAGGTGTGTAGCGGTCCAGGGATGCCCATGGCTAAGAGGACAGACCTGTGATTCAGAGCCTAGGCCTCTGAGCACTGCCCCAACCTGGCCTTCCCTTCCGGGAAGACTGATGCTTGGGACGGGGGCCTTACTTACGAAGGAGACCAGGGCAGCCAACAGCAGGATGCGCACCAGGAGGTCTTCAAACTGCTCCAGCACCAGCTCCCACAGGGACTTCCCTGAGAACCAGAGTACTAGGTGAAGCCTGGATTCCTTACCAAGTGACTTGCCCCCATTCAGAGCTGGCACCGCCTCAGAGACCACCTGGCCCACTCCCTCCATACTATTTAAAGACTGAGAGCCTGAGGCCCTACAGGCACAGGTGGGTGATACTGGGGGGGGGGGGGGGGGGGGCTTGGCAAAGCCTCACTCTGTTGGGGAGAGGGAAGGCTACAACCTGACAGTGAATGGCCCAAGAATGTTGCCTGGTGGCCTTGCAGCCCACCCTGGCCCAAGCCTTACCTTCTTCAGTTGGGAGCTCTGTGGGATCCAGGCAGTCACAGGAGCCATGAGGAGACAAGAGATAATCGGGTTATGCAGTGGGGCCGTGGAGGAGTCTCAGCAGTCCCTCCCCACTATGCCTACCCAGACCACCATGATGGTCGAGAGATGTCCCCACAGCTCTCTGAGGTCACAGAATGGATGGTCTGAGCACAGAGGCTTCCATTGCTCCCCTCGCTTCACCCCACTCTGGTTGAGGAAGATCTGGTATGGCATGGTATGGCATGGCTCACCTTGGGACATGGGTCCTTCTAGACCCCCCTCCACTGCACAGAGAAACTGAGCAAACTGTTGAAGAGAAGGGACCCCAAAGGTCACCAGTGAGCTGATAGCTCCCCTGCACTGCTCTTTCTCAGACGGCTGCCCAATCCTGTTCAATGTCCTCTATGGCCATGGCAAGGTAGCCCCTCCCTCAAATTTAAATGAATGAAAATTAAGTAAAATTTAAAATTTTACTTGATTTTAGCTCAGGCTACTTCTGACTTACCTGGTCCCCTGGGAATACTTGGACAAGGTCTATAGCACAGCCAGCCTGCTGAGTCCCCCATACCTGGGGGTTCCCTTGGACACAACCTCAGCAGCCAGCATCCCAGGCACCCTGCCATGGTTAAGTTCCTAGAGGCTGAGTCTCACCTTGTCCCCCCCCCCACCCCCAAACCCTCCACTCTGGGCAAACTCCATGAAGATCCATCCCACACGCCTGGTCTGTGACCCGTAGAACAGTTTGAGGAATGATGTTCCCAAACACCACCACCACCTGCTGTCACTTTACAAGCTCTATTTTTATCTCCTCCATTTCCTGAAGGACCTTTTATTCCAGGCGAGCCGGCTGCCTCACTACCTGGAGTCTTTGAATCTTCCCAACAGCCTAAAGGGGAGACAGGGCAGGAATGCTCACCCTGTTCCACAGGTACAGGAACTGAGATCCAGAGTGGAAAAGCGGCTTGAACAAGGTCACAGAGCAAGTAGGTAAGTCTAGGGGAAGGGACAGGAGCTGGGACTCAAAGGGTGGAGTCCAATGGGCTTCTCCCTCCAAGGGCTGAAGTCAGGCTCTGTTGAGGCCTGAGGC
This sequence comes from Puma concolor, assembly GCF_028749965.1. Lineage (NCBI taxonomy): Eukaryota > Metazoa > Chordata > Mammalia > Carnivora > Felidae > Puma > Puma concolor. The sequence continues at coordinate 13,804,597 of NC_141680.1, read as the reverse complement.
TCCTCCCAGACTGAGCCTCCCTGAGCCCTGCTACTCATTGGCCTGTCTCTGGGCTAGCAGCGCTGGCATCACCTGGGAGCTTGTCAACAACGTGGACTCTGAGGCTCTAACCTAGGCTGGCTCTCCCTTCCTCTTCTTCCTTCTTGGCACAGGTCCTTGTATCTGTCCACCTGTTTTGAGCTCGAATACCCGCAACCATTCTCCCTGTGGGAGGCCTCTCCCCAGACCACCTGTTCGGAGGATCTGGGGCATCCGGCAGCTGAACCATGGAGAGTATCAAGCAGCCCACTGGGATGCAGAAATCCAGGAGGGAAACACATAACCTAAAAATATATTTTCTGGTCCTATTTTAGGCAACGGCTGACATTTTCCGTGGAAAATGTAATCTCCAGTGTCCTGCATTGAGATTAAAATCAAACAGACTTTTTCCTTCTGATCTATTTAGCTGAAGTGAACAGGAAAGGCAGGGGGAGGGCCAGGCCTAGTTTTCTGGGCCAGTTCTCCAATCCAGCGGGGTCCTTTAGAGGTCATGTCTGCCATGCCCCAGTCTTGGCACAGAATATTTCCAACCTCATGGCACACCTCAGCCTGCTTCAGCTGTGCTCTACTCAGGAGACTCCCGAACCCCCCCGCCTCTGTGGGGATGTTCGGGGTTCCTGACCAATGGGAGTTTATCCATAAGTCTCACCCGAATCCCTCCTGCTGTCTCCCTAACGCCTCCCTCTGTCAGGCATGTAGCCTTTAGGCTACCATACTCCTGAGGGCATTTTTTCTGGGCAGGGTCAAGGCCTGGGGTTGGGAAGCATTGTCCCAGGGCACACGTACCAGCTCGAATTCCCCCCAAGCTGCCCTCTGCCTGCCTCAGTCATCTGTCAAGTTCTCCCCTTCTGCTCTCTGACCCAACATCTGACTCAGGATCCACTCTTTGGTGGCCGTTTGTTCTCCAAATGCTTCTGATTGTCCCCACCTTGCGGGCACATAGTATGACTGCACTTTCTGGCCCTTGTGCAAGTTACAAAAAGAAGGATGCATGTTAGTTCTGGGCGGGGGCATTAAATTGGTGGCAGGAGACTCTCTATTTAGAAGGGTACTGTCTAGTGGAACTTTCTGTGATGATGGAAGCGTCCTCTAGCTGCACTGTCCCATACAGTAGCCACTAACCACATGTTAACTATTGAGCATTGGGAATGTGGCTAGTGTGGCTGAGTAGGTGAATTTTAAATTTCACTTAATTTTCATTCATTTACATTTAAACAGCCAAACAAGGCTAGTGGCTATAGCATTGGACAGTGAAGATCCGGAGCTCTTTGTCCTTCTGCTACAACAACCAGCAACCCGTGAGACGTGTCTGCTCTGTGAATCAGAATCACAGAGTACAGGAGACACAAAGCCCCCAGACGACCTGCCACTGACATACAGATCTACAGCGTGAGCAAGAAATGACCTGTACTGTTTTCAGCCACTGAGATACGGGGTTTGTTACTGCAGCATAACCTAGCTGATCCTGACTGATACCCCCTTCTCCCCAGACCTGGCCTCTACCACAAGGTTCCCCTTCTAACCTACCCACTGCCCTTGGGGGAGGCTCAGCCAGCCACGAGGTCACAGAAGATGCCCTGCCCGTCCCTGTACATGCAGTGCACATGCTTCTAGTTTTGCCTGAGCAGCTGGCTCCCTGTGGGATCCTGAGCCTCTTTGGAAGATGGGGTACCCACTCCCACCCTGAAGGGCTGCTGTCATTATTAACATTAGTAAGAACCACATTTACTGAGCACCTATTATGTACCAAGCAGTGTGCCAAGTGCTTTATGGGGTGGGTACTATATGCTGACCATATAAGAAGGTACTCCACAGCAGAATAATTATAGCAGAATTATTAGTGTTGGGCGTGCCAAATGCCATGCATCCTCTTGGGCATTAACTCTCTTGTGATGCTCAAACAACCTGAGAAGGAAGATACCATTATTATTCCCCTTTTACAGAGTAAATAACTGAAGCACAGAGAGGTTGAATGACTACTTTATGGTCATACAGCTGCGAAGTGGCAGCTTTAAACTTGGGTAGTCCAGGGGCGCCTGGGGGGCTCAGTCGTTTAAGCATCCGACTTCGGCTCAGGTCATGATCTCACGGTCCGTGAGTTCAAGCCCCACATCAGGCTCTGGGCTGACAGCTCAGAGCCTGGAGCCTGCTTCAGGTTCTGTGTCTCCCTCTCTCTCTGCCCCTCCCCTGCTCACGCTCTGTCTCTCTCTCTCAAAAATAAGTAAGCAAAAAAATTTTAAACTCGGGTAGTCTGGCTCTTGACCCCCTGCTCAGCACCTCCTGCGCTGACTCCTAAGCTGCTCTGCCTTCCCATCCCTGTTGCACTGCCTTCGCTAGCCAAAGTCATCTGAAAAAACTTGGCATCCTATGTCCTGATTGTTAGGCTGGGTGCCCTGATTCCATCGACTAGCTCACCCCTTCGTCGTGATCCCAGAGCCACTAGCCAAAATCGTCCCTGCCCACAAAGGCTCTGCTGTCCTCACAGGTGGTGTTCTGACGGTTACTAGGCTCCGTCTGCTCAGGCCTGGTCTACTTCAAATTCAAATTCTGCCAAGACCCCAGACAACCCTGGGGCTGTCCCTTCACGTGACCGGGTCCTAGGGCCACAGAGGGAACCCAGGGGCTAGGAAAGCACTGTCCCAGCCTCTCCCCAGGCATCCCTGGAAGATGCTGGTTCCCCCTTGCTATCCTCAGGCTGCATGTGGAGGGGGTGGTGCGCTGAGCCCTCAACAGTGTCAGATGCTCCATTTGTTAAATGGGGAGAATGCCCCAGCCCTGCCCACCTCTTGGTGCCATTCAGCAGGCTGCAGCCAAAGACAGTAACAGGAAGTGCTATTCCCTTCCGCATCCCAGCTGGGCCAGCCCGGTGGCATGCAGTCCCCCACTATTCTTCTGAAATAGTGTACGTGGTGGACTCTCCCAGCCAACCCCTTCCCTAGGTCACTACTGTCAGTGAGCTGGCCCACGCCCCCAGATGCCCAATGTGGGGCTGGTCTGAAGGGGCCTGGAAGATAGCCTGTGGGCCCTGGAGGACAAAAGGGAGTATATGATCAGAGAAGCTTCATGGCTTGGGGCAAGGAGTCTGGTCCAGAGGGCTAAGTTCAAGTCATGCTCTATCTCTTGATAGTTCTTTGGCTATGGACAAGTCAATTAACCCCCTCTGTGCCTCAGTTTCCCCATCTGCAAAATGGGGATAATGATAGTAACTACTTCTGAAGTCACTGTGAAGATTAAACAACATGCACGGCACATGGTAAATGCTCAGTAAATATTAGCTATAATATTGGTTATTAAAACGTAAGCTCCATGCCAGTAGTAATTTGTCAAGTGCAGTGTCTTCAGCACCTAGAACAGTGCCTGGCACATAGAAGGTGCTCAATAAAGATTTGGAAATGAGTGAATGACCCTGCCTCTGTCCTGCTCACAGACCAATGGTGGCTCCCCTTGGCCTGAGGAATAAAGACCGACCTTAGCATGGCCTTCAGGGCCTTCCTGGATCTGCCCCAAGCTGACCTTTCAGAATCCTCCTATATCCTGGACATCTGCCAGCCAAGTGAGATGCCTTAGAATTGCCACTACCTTCCCTGGTTTTGCTAAAGCTTCTTCCCCTCCAAAGTTTTGCTTGGGCCATTCTTTCTGTGCAGAGTACCTTTTCTCAGCTCCTCATCTAAACCCCAGCCTTCCAGGAAGCCTTCTTGGAAAAGCCCGTCCACCCATCCCTCCGCTCTTCTCTTACTAGTCATCAGTATTGCGGTCACCCCCACCTGATGGGAGCCCTTCCAAGGCGGGGAGGGAATGAGTCACCCCTGGGTCCATAAAGAGCCTCACAGAATTGTTTACTCAGTCGCCCCATTGTTCAGGTCAAGGCCCTGGGCCCACAGCCTGGAGCCCAGGAGAAGTGGGGTATACGGCCAAGGCTACCCCAGGCTGCATGCATCACCTGCTCCCCTGATCTTCCCTCTTGACTCCTTTTTCTCATCTCAAAACATTGGAAACTGGTATTTCAACTTCTAAATTGTTGATTCCAGCCTGGAGAGGCAAGAGCTCGCCAAGGTCTTCCTCAAAAGTAAGTTTACAGGGCAATTAAGTTATCACTTGCAGAATCAGGGAGACGCCTTCACTGGGCAGACCGCACCCAGTTCACCTGGCCCTGTCCGGGTCTCTAGGACCTATCTAGAGTGGACAACATGGTCCTGCCCTCCAGGGGGCCTTGGGAAGCAGCTCCCCAAATGCAGAGGCCTACAGACTACCTGGCTGATCTGGCAGTAGAAAACCCAGGCAAAGGGTCTGCTTAACGTCTATATGCCAGCATGGTGTGGACAGACTCGGTCCTGCCTCAGGGAGCTCCTGGTGTGAGGGGATGCTGTTCCTGGGGTGGGGGCGGGGGAGTGCCAAGGCTGCCCAAGAGGGCCAGTGGGCATGAAATCTAGGGGGGACCTAAGAGGCCTGGAACTTCCCATGCCTGTAGGGAAACCACACTTTCCTCAGATCCAAGAATCGTTTCATATCCCGCAAGGCCTTCAGGGGAATCTCAGGATCCCACGTCTGCACTGAGGAGGGCACTGAGGCCAAGGAAGGACAAGTCTTCCTGAGGCCACCCAGCAAGGTGGACCACTCAGACCTCACCCCCTCCTCCTGCCTGGCCCCACACCCCTTGGCCAAGTTTCCTACGGCCACACACATGGGTTTCCTGAGTTCCAGCAGCCAACTGGGGCCCGGGCTGAAGGCAGGAGATAAGGTCACAGCCCAGACACGACTGGCAATAATCTAAATCTAGCCACCCCTCCCACCTGCAGCTCTGGGGCCGTTGTATCCAGTGTACAGATGGAAGGCTCCAGTTCCTGTTAGAGCCCTTTCCCTAGCTCCCTTGAACAGGAACCACCCCAGACCTTCTGGGATCTTGCCTGACTTCCGCATCACTGGGCTCTCCAGGGCCGTCAGGTGTTGGCCTGCTTGGTAGGACATGCCCAACACAGTCCTGCCTCTTGCATTGGCTCACATCCAGCAAAGGTGATGGGCAGCCCATTCACGGACACAAGAAAATCAAATGGCTCCAAAATACATGGAAAATGGCCCAACATGACTGGTAACCAGATAAATGCAAAGTAAAACTATGAGAGGACACTTTTCCATCAGATTGGCACAGATCAGAATGTCTGGTGATGCATGGCAATGGTGCAGGGGTGACGAAACAGGCAGGTCAACAGGTGCAACTTTATGGAGAACAATTCAGCAATAGCTGTCAAAATGTAAAGTACACATGCTGTTTTACCCAGCAACTCCGCTTCTAGGAATGTATCCTTTGGCAATATTGACAAGTGTGTGAAGTGATGTGGGGACAAGAATATGCCTTGTGACGTGTGACAGGAGAGGCTATGAACAATCGCAGTGCCCTCCAAAAGCCAGGTGAAGAAATACCGGAAGAGCCACATGAAACCCTGCATAGCTACTAGGAAGCCCCAGGATGCTCCACAAGGCACCATCTCCAAGAGTGATTATCACGTGGAAAGCAGGGGCAGAACAGCACTCACGATCCACTCCCTTTCGTGTGAAAAAGATCATAAGGATCCAAAGGAGTATGTACACAGCATACCTTGGGAAGGAGACACAAGACCCTGGGAATACTGGGTGGCTGGACAGGTCTGGGGAGACTTTACTGTACCTTTTAACCCTTTGAATGTTGTACTGTGTGTACATTTTTATTCAAAAAATAAACTGAAAGGATGTAGAAAGCCCCCCAAAGAAATGGAGTCCTGGGCACCTCTGGGACCTGCTGGGAAGGGCACACTCTCCAGAGGTGCTGGGCCAGGGGCCTCCTGTGCACTCCCCTGTTGGGGTTTCAGAGGACACATCTGTTCACTGGGGTTGGGAGAGGCTGTGTTCGGTGTGTATGGGGCATTCCCAGCTGGCAGACTCACAGCACTGCTGAGGCCCATCCCCCAGCTCTGAGGAGGGAGGAGTTAGAGAAGGTAGGACAGGATCCCCAGCCCCTGCTTTCCAGCCTCCCTTCCTCCCTCTACCAGCAGAATTTGCAAACTTCAGGACTTAAGCAAATGACTTCCTTGTGGTTTCCAGCACTAACGACCTTGCAGGTGCACAGACTCCTGGGGTGGGGAAGACACTTGTCCCTGGGGTGTTTCCCTCCACCTGTAGGTCTAGCCCACCCCACCACCCAGCTGGCCCAGATCCTGGCCCAGACTCTTCTGCTACCAGGAGGGATGGCTTGGTGCACACAAACACTCGCAAGCAACTCCAAGACATGGGTCCTATTACGGCCTCACTTACGAAGAAACCAAGGCACAGAGAGGAAAAGTGGCTTATCCAGGATTGCACAGCTGTGAATGGGACAGAGCTAAGGTTCAAAATTCTGTCAGCCCAATCCCAGACACAAGTAGACACCACTCCAGGTTACCCAAGAGGGAAAGACCCCCCCCCCCCCAGTGCCCATAGAAACTGCAGAACACAGATGACTCCTCCTCAGCTGGGGCTGGTTGGAGAGAGCATGATGCGGGAAGGGGCAGCTGGCTCCCCTCTCCTAACCTGAGGACTTCCAGAGTCCCGGAATGCTTCCTGAAGAAGAAGCCAATCAGTGATCTGAGGGATCTCTAGAGCCCTGTGAGGGCTGGGGGCATTGCTGGGATAGCTCCTGCCTAATTGACCCACCTCCTAGCACAGCCACCATCAGGGGCCCAAGGCCTGTAGAACCAGTGACTCCCTTCTACACACAGAAAAAGGGAGGCTAGAGAGGGACAGGTACCAAGGACCGGCTCCACCAAATATTATGTGACCTTGGGCGAGTTGTCTAACCTCCTGGTGACTCAGTTGCCTCCTCTGCAAAATGGGAATGACAACGGCTGTTTTCACAGAATTGTTTTGGGGAAGAAATAAGAGATGAAAAGTGCTAATAGTGCTTGGCACATAGTAAGTGCTCGGTGAACATTACCTTTTATTATTACCACTATCAAGGCACAAGGGAACCAGGGACCCCATCAGCGCCCCCCCCCCAACTTTTCCTACTTACCACCCTCCAAAAGCACATCCACCTCTTTGTGGATCTACACACCACACCAACATCCTTATCTATCACTTCACACAGATGCTCAGTGGACTGGTCACCCCCAAAGCCCCTCACTAGACAAAATAATATGGGGGAGAACTAAGGCTCCCTCCTTCTTAAGCAGCCTCTCCTCTCCTGGATCAATGAACACATGGGAGCCAGAAAGAAGAGGGATGTAGGCTAGGGTCACACAGGGCTTCTGGAGGCAGAACCAAGGGCTAGGTCTCCAGTTTTCCTTGGGAATCAGGACTCCCAAGCTGGAGGCCACAGTGGCACAAAAGAGGCTGTGAAACCCCAGACCTGCTGCCCTGACCCCCATCCCCACCCCCACCCCAGGGTTGGGGGAAAAGTCCTGCTGCCCTGTCCTCTTGCAGCAATGACACCCTCCCTGCCAAGTCACTAATGGAGGATATTAAATAATATTTATCTGCCTAGTTCCTCCCACAGCTCAACTAAATATAGCAACTAATTTTTTTGGAAAAGGATTTCTGCTCCAGAAAGATAATATTTATATAAGAGGTGGTTTTCATAAGCCAATACAAAACCCAAAGCTCCCTTTCTGACAGCTCTTTGTAATTTTCAAGCCATCCCTGAGCAGTAAGACACTCAGGCCAGAGCACCTTCCCCTCTGGCTGGCCAGGATCCCTGAAAGGGTGAGGCCCCAAGTCCTAAAACAAAGTGGGTCCAGGTTGCACTTGGGGGGGTGGGGGTATATTTCCATCTGGATCCCAAAAGTTGTGCACAGTACCCTGGGGGTGAATGAAGCGGGTGGCAAGTCCTGACTGGAAGTGACTTGAGGAGGGGACCCCTCCATCTCCCACCTGTGTGCCTGGGCCACATCTGGGTAGTACCTGGTACTTGTGCCTTTTGGCAGATGGAGAATCCCAAACTCCTTAGAAGATAAGAAGAAATGATACCATTTCCACCCAAACAGCAACAGCATAAACGCTCCCTCCCTGCCCAGCGGCAGTCAGGTGCTGCTCCCGGTCACGGTCACGGTCACGGTCACGCAGGAGGGAAAGGCCTATCCTGGCAACTCCCTGAGTGAGGCCTTGAATCTGCCACCCCCAGGGAGGTAGGTCTCCCGCCTAAGCAGTTCAAAGCCCCCACCGACTCCCTCCCGCCAGCCACATCCGCCTTGGGTTGCAGAAAGAGGAAGACCTGAAGGTGGGGGTGGGGGCACCAAGGCTGCCAGCTGACAAATTGCACCTTCTGGGTGTTTATTGAGCCCTCAGGGGAGACCCTCTGCGCCAGCTGGGAGGCTGGGTCTTAGAGTCCCTGGTCAGCTGAGGTCGGCGAATGCCTTTGCACAATGGGGGCAGGTTGCAGTGCGGGACCGGAACCCAGCGCTGACCGCGGATGGGGGTGGATTAAAGCTTGCGGGAGTGGATGGATGGGGAGTGGATGTGGAAAGCCTCTAAGGTCCGGACAGATCCCTGAGCCTGGGGAAGGGCAGCCAGGAGTCAGGTCTCTAAACCCGGAACCCGCCCTGCACCCCCACGCGAAGGTGGCCGCGCAGCCCGTCCGAGTGCCCCAAGAGCATCTGCAGAAGTTTCTGGAGCCCTCGCTTCCGGCCCGCCTGCGGTAACCGAGGGTTGGAACCGGAGAGGTCCGCTCCCCTTTGCGGCGCAGGGGAGTAAACTGAAACTGCGGGTCCCCGCTTCCCTGGCCAGGCCGACGCTCTCACCGTTGGGGCCGTAGCGCTCTCGCGCGCTAGTCACCTGCTCTGGCCTCAGGCCGCCCTCGACCGTCACTGAGAAGCGGCGCAGCACGTCGGCTGCCGAGAGCAGATGCGCCGCCTCCATGCCGCCCGCCTGGTTTTCTGCGCGGTCTGCACCGTCGAGTCCGCCGCCTCTTCGCGGGGCTACTGCGCTGGGCGCCGGGAGCTCCCGCCCAGGAGAGAGGCGCGCGAGGTCATGTCCGCGCCGGGACCTTTCCCGACGGCAGTGGCTGCAGCGGCGGCGGAGGCCCGCGCCAGGATGCAGCGCCCCGGGCTCCCTCCCCGGGGCGGGGCGGCGTGGAGCCCGCCCCCGCACTCACACCCCTTCCGGCAGCCCTAGGAGCCCGCTGCCTCCCCGCCCCGCCCCCGCAGCGCCCCGGGGCGCAGAGGCTGGGCCGCCAGCCCATTCTGCGGAAGGGGGAACTGAGGCCTCCTGCGGGGAGCGCACCTAGCGTGTCCGGGAGGGTCCGCAGCCCCTGTCCTCAGGGCTCTGGGCGCCACCAAGGGCCGAGAGCTGCGGCGGGCTGCGGAGCACGATTCTCAGGGCTGTCCTCTTTTGAGCCTTCCTGGGTCCTGGGGAGTTGCAAAATGGAGGTGTCCATAGAATGGCTTCCTATCCCCGAACTTGAATTATGCAAAGGAGGACCCTGGGTCTAGAGAGAACCCAAAAGCCTGTGAATAAGCGCAACTACTGCGGAGATTACTTGATGTTTTCTTCTTTTGATGTCTGTGCTTTCTTGATCTCTTCCAAATGGTCAGCGATGCATGGTTATTCCTCATACAACCGAACCTCTAACAATGAACCAGTGTATGAGAAAGAAAATCAGTCTCATTACCTTAGACTCACAGTCTTACCCCAGCAGGAAATGTATCTGCCAAGGTGGGGGTGGGGCTCCCTAGAGGCCTGAGGGGCTGGGGTGGAGGCCTCTGGCCAGGGTCCCCAGGGAGAGTGACCCTGAGTCAGGGATGGGGAGGGACCTAGGAACCCCCACTCCAGCGCTCCCTGAGTTCCAGCCTCTCTAAGGGGTGCCAAGAGAAGGAGTTGCAGGTCAGGGAATCGAGCTGTGGGAAGGCAGAAACCACTCACCCCGTCAAAAGAAGGAGCAGAGAGCAGTCTACTCCAGGCACCCCCTTCAGCTTAAGAGCCATCCAATCTCACCCATCTGCCCTCTTACGCCCCACCCCCTCCCAAGCTGGCCTCTGCTGTCTTCAGCCTCTGGGATCCACCTTGGCTGCACAAGGTCATAGATTCCAGATTGAGCCCACCCAGCCAGCTGTTCAAACCCTAAACCCTACAGTGAGTTCCTGTGCAGCCAGAAAGCCTTTCCAGATACTGCAACTGCACACACAAGCCCAAGCTTTCAGCCTGGCCCTGGTTGCTGACCCCTATCCGACCGTGTGTACCCCACAGCTCCTGATCTCTCCCTGCCAGGATAGAATGTGGTCCTCCTCCTCCTCTGTCTGATCTTCACTATGCCTCCTTAAGCATTGAGACACTCAGTGAGTGTATGCTTTATCTGCACTTGGACAAACAGCTGGTGGCCAAAGTGACATGGTCACAGGCATGCTGTCCAAAGGGCACGTCTATCCTCCCCACCTCCCAGCTGCCGTGTACTGAGAACTTCGGTCCTGGCACCTGGGCCCAGCTCTTTCGAACTCTCTCACAGGATAGATGGTTGGCAGAATTTACCGCCTCTCTGGCAACAGACATGCCTACCTCACTTCACCTGAGGAGACCAGGCTGGAGCATGGGGGAAAGGTAGGTCTTCCTTAGAAGGACTTAGACACATGAGAAAAAAAGGGTGTTGCAGTCAGAAAAAAACAGCCAGTGTTGAAGGTGGGACACCTCAGCTGTCTGCCAGGGGTAGTGATTCAATCCTTCAGCATGGCTGGATCATAAGGAGCATGAGCACCAGGATTAGGAAGGTAGGTCAGAGAGACAGAGCTATGACGCTGAGAACCTTGATTGTCCATATAATGGCCTGGATTTTGGACTGAAGGCTTTTTAAGCATTAAGAGATGGAGCTTTTGAAGGGGAGAGCAGAGGCTGAAGGGACCCTGCAATCCTCCTGACAAAAAGTGAAGCAGTGTGAACCAAGACAGACAGGGATGCAATGGACTGAACCTAGTAATGGATTAGATTCAGTGATGAGAGATAGTGAGGAGTCCCAGCTAATCCCCAAGTTTCTGGCATCAGTAGCTGGGTGGGAGAGAGGTTCAGCCGTGAGGTAAGGGAGCAGCAGATTGATGTGGGGAGAGGAATCAAGGGGTATATTTGGCGCCAAGTGGGGAACCAAGGGGTATGAGGGGTCTGGGAGACTCCAGGTAGAGATGTCTTAAGGCAGCTGTGGTTTGGGGCTGAAGAGGGATACCTGGGAGGCAGCCTGAACTGCTCATGTAATCCCCCTCCCCAGCTGAGTGACGAGGGGAGGGCTCTGAGCCAGGAGTCACTCAGCCATAGGCAGGTGAACTGAGCCAATCAAAGTCTCTCTCGAAGAGATTAAATGTTGAGCCAGAGGTTATATCCAGACCTATGACCATAGGCGCTTGGACTACAGTTAGAGGGCAGGAGTTAACATCATGTGAAGTACAGCAATGGGAGAGCAGAGGGAAAACCAAGTCTACACAAAGCAAGATATTGAGACAAGATACCATGTGGTGTCAGAGACAGGGAGAGAGAGGCAGAGATAGAGACTGCTTAATGGCATCCAAGTTCCTCAGAGCCTCTACCGTACTTCTGCCCTTGGCTCCCCGAGATTCCATGAGGCACAATTTTGTGCACTTTGCATAGACCTGCCTTTATTTGTCACAGTTTGAGCAGGTTTTTGTCTATTGCAGCCAAAGGGCTGTGACTAGAGTCTGGTAGGCTCGGCTTTGAATCTGGGCTCTGCTTCTTGCAGGCTGTGTGGCCTTGGGCAAGGCACTTCACCCCTCTGAACCTCACCTTGTTCATCTGTAATTATTAGGGTAAGTCAACTACTGTAACAAGGTCACTCCAAAATGTGTAAAGACTTAAGCAACATGGAAGTTTATTTCTCGGTCATGTTAAGTCTGAAGCAGGTGTTCTGCTTGGTGGAGTGGCGACACTGAGGCCCAGGCTCTTTCTGCTCTGTGATTCTGCCATCTCCAATGTGGTTCCAAGGTTACCACACTCACGTGCATCCAGTCAGCAAAAGGAGAAAGAGGAAGGAGGGTGGTGATCAGTGTATGAGGCAGTCCAGAAGGTGAGGACCTCATTTTCTCTCAAGTTCCATTGATCAGAATTCAGTCATATGGCCACATCTAACTGCAGGGGGAGCTGGGAAATGTAGTCTACCCGTGCTTAGAAAGAAGTGGGGGGGGGGGGGGGCCTGGGTGGCTCAGTTTGTTGAGCGTCCACCTCTTGATTTCCTGTCAGGTCATGATCCCAGGGTCGTGGGATGGAGCCCTGCATCAGGCTTGCGCTGGGCCTGCAGGCTGCTTATGACTCTCTCTATCTTCCTCTGCTCCTCTCCCCCACTCGTGTGTGCTCTCTCTCTCTCTTTCTCTCAAATAAAAAATATATATATTTAAGAAAGAAGAGAAAACTAGTCTGGTGAATAGGTAGTCTTAGCCATATATGGAGATAATAATGACCCACTTCCAGGATTGATGAAACCCAGCATCCATCCTCCTTGCTTGGTTTTCTTTATTAGAATCTTCCCTGCTCCTCCCTCATTCCTTGTGGTTCCCTTAGAACTGATCCCATTTCCTAGATCTAGGGGTGGTCTTTGACTCTGTTCTAGCCAAGGAGGGGCCTATAACTCCCTGGCCATAGCGACTGATTGGTTCAGGACAAGCATGTGACCAGAAGTTGGCCAATCAGAGCCATTGACTTGGATTTTTATGAGAATATTAGGGAAAATATTGTTATTATGTCCCTAAAGTGGTGGTGAATCTGGTGCAATGTAAGTTTGGTGTTGCTGGCAGCCATATTGCCACCATGAGAGTAGAATTTTCCCGCCATGAAGTTACCACAAAGAGAAGTAGAGAGATGGAGAAAGGCAAATTTCTGATGACATCTACCTGCAATCAGTCCATCCCTAGTTTTTTGTTTTGTTTTTTTTTTTTTCAGTTGCGTGAGTCAGTAAATTCCTTTCTTAGTAAGGGCTTCTGCCATTTGGAAACGGCCTTAAAGAGCTGCTGTGGGAACTAACTGATGGATGTTGGTAAAATATGGTGTCCAGAAGTAGTACGTGCTCAATAAATGGTTCCTAGCATTACTCTTACTCTTATAGGAGTGGGATAGGGACTTGCAGGGGAGATGGAGAAGGAGCAGCCAGAAACGAAGATGAAAAACATGGGACCAACAGAGGAAGGTTTCCCAGATGTCCCTCCTCTGGGCCTTGTCCTAGAGCCTCATTGGCTGGCCTGAGCGCTGTGCCCCAGCACTCTGATATGCCTCTTGCCTGTCACCTGAGGTGAAGAGTCACCGTGTGCCAGGCCCTGTGCTAAGTTCTTTTCCCATATCATCTCATTTAATCCCCACAACAACACTGGGGTTGTTATTATTATTCCCGGCTACATGGGCATATAAAGTGTATGATTACGCAGGGTCTGGTGCTTGGTTAATGCTCTGCTATCATTGTCTCGTAATTCTGCATAATTTTATCTCTGAACTTACACTTTGTAAATGAAGTCAACAGAGCATGTATGTAAGCCGAGAGGCTATGCCAAATATGCTGTCCCATTCAAATATAGAGTTTGTGATGCTCTATGAGCTCAGAATTCTGGTGGACTCATGATGCATGGGAGTTCAGTGAGACTCAAACTGGGTATAAAGCAAGCGTGTTATGTCTACAACTGAGTAAGTGGGAGTGCTGACCACCCTGATAGGCCATGCTTTGCCTTTGAACCAGAACTTGCTTCAAAAGCAAAAAGAAGGCAATAGTATCCTAAGAAACACTTCCTCACTCATGATACTTCCCAGCATTTGCCAACCACTTAAATTAGAAAGGATGCCCTATTCCATGCTGATGGTGCAGAGCCTGCATGGCATGGGATTCTCTCTCTGCTCCTCCCCTGCTCACTCTTTCTCTCAAAATAAATAAAACAACTTGAAAGAAAGAAAGAAAGAAAGAAAGAAAGAAAGAAAGAAAGAAAGAAAGAAAGAAAGAAAGAAGAAAGAAAGAAAGAAAGAAAGAAAGAAAGAAAGAAAGAAAGAAAGAAAGAAAGAAAGAAAGGATGCCATAGAAGAAAGGGGAAAGAGAGGGCAACCCAGAGTTCCCTTTTCTTTTAGTATATCCTTACTCATCTGTAAGCCCAAGGGCTAGGATTCACCCATGTCAAGAAGTGAAATGAAAACAGTGAGTAAGTATTGTGCAGCATTCCCGCTGTTCTGGTCCAAACCACATATATATGCATGCACGGCAGAGTTGCACAGTGGAAGTGTGCTGGGCCCACATATGCACACACCAGCTATGAAATACAATTGGTGTCATTTTAGTGATTGAACATATGAGTGAAATGCTCTCAATTTTGCGTTTAAAACTGGCATTGCACAAAATAAAGATGAATGGTACAATTCAGGCTAATAATTTAAATTTTTCATTTTCCTTTACTTAGAAGAGTGAATAGCAAATTAAAAAAAAAAAAAAAAAAAAAAAACAAAAAAAAAAAAAACACCCCATCATGACCAGTAAAGCAGAGATTGCAGAAGGAAAAGCTTTGTACAATGTATAATGGACAATGGCACATTCCCCCCCTCTTTTTTTATAGAAATTTTTTCTTAATGTTTATTTATTTTTGAGAGAGAGAGAGAGAGAGCAAGGGGTAGAGAGAGAGGGAGACAAAGAACCCAAAGCAGGCTCCAGGCTGTGAGGTATCAGCACAGAGCCCGACATGGGGCTCGAACTCACAAACCACGAGATCATGACCTGAGCTGAAGTTGGATGCTTAACCAACTGAGCCACCTAGGCGCCCCTTCACCCTCTTTTTTAGAGGGGGGCTCCACATTTCATTTTGCACTGGCCCTACAAATTATGTTGCCAGCCCTGTTCTCATTTCCTAGACAAAGAGAGGCTCTGAGGGCCCAGGGGACTTGCCCAAGGGCACACAGCTGGGTTTCAAACCTGGGCTACTCTGACTCCAGAGCCCAGGCTCCTAAACACCCCACCAGTCTACCTACCTGGAAGCCCCTCCCAAAGCACGAGGTGAATGGAGCTTTGACCAGTGGAGAAGGGTGGTCTCCTGCCTGCTCTATTCTTCCTGCCTCCTACTTTATTATCACTGCCTGAGCTCAAGCCCCACCTTCTCTCTCAAGCCTCCTCCCTGGTCTCCCCGCTTCCAGACCTACCTCTGCGTATACAGATGGCCTGACTGAGCTGGTGGTTTCATGAGTTCATTCCTCTGCTTATGAACCTTTCTTAGCTCCCTATTACTTCAGGGTAAAGTCCAAACTCTTCAACCCAGCAATCACAGCCCTTTACCGGTTGGCATCTCTAGGTAAACTGGTCTCAAAATTCCTCAAACTGGCCTTGTGCATTCCAGCTCCACCTCTTTGTTCACGCTGTTCCCCTGGCCTGGACTGCTCTCCTAGGCTCCTCTCCCTAAAATCTCTCTCCACTTGGGAAACTCACTTCCTTGGCTACCTCAGTCCTGTGTATTTGCTCTCCTCCCTGCACACTTTTGATGGGCTCTGAATGAGGCCAGAGAAAGGCTTCCCTTTCTCCCTCCCTCCCTTCTTCTAAAATATTTAACAAGGACCCAGCATGTACCAGAGACAGTGCCAGGCCCTAGAGGGATGGCCCCTGTTCTCCCTGAGGTTTGTCCCTCAGTCATTAATCCCAACTAACCACACATAGAAACAGACTGCAGGGTGGCCATCAGAGTCTTGACACATGGTCAGGAGGGGGTTCTCTCAATCAGGGAGCTCAGGGAAGATCTCCCAGAGGAAGGAACAGGGGAAATCTGAAGGAACAGGGGAGGGAAAAGTGATCTGGGCTGAGGGACAGCCTGTGTAAAGTAGGCTTTTCTGTGAGGCCTTGGAGGTGCCTGCTGTCTCTGGGCCTCAGGCTCCCGTCTGTCACATCAGTGCTGGCTGTGGGAGGGACTGAGGCAGTGCAGTCCTTTGAGAAGACAGAGAGGCCGGGGTTGCCCTGCCACTGCCCCACTTTGGTTTGTAAATGGTTTGACTGAAAATGCAAACAGCCCTAGAGACCTGGGAACCTCATTTCCTCTTCACCAGCGTCATCCAGGCCCAGCCAGCAGGTGTCCCAGGCTCCCTAAGACCCTGCTGCTGAGCACCAATTCTAAGTCCACTGTCTTATCCTCCTACCTCCACCTACTTGAACAGTCCCCTCTGGCGGGGCAGGAAAGACTGGCTCCCAACTGTTCAGACCGGGAGATGCTCCTGTCTGCTATCTTCTCTCTGATGCCAAGTTCTTTTATTTTGATCTTTTGGGCTTGGGGACCCCATGTAAGCACGCCCACCAGTCCTCCTGGGCCGGAGCCCCACCTGGCCTGGAGCCACTTGTATAACCTCTCCCTTCAGCCTCTCCCTGTGCTCTAAGATGGGGACCTTCACCGTGTCATCTCCCCTCAACCTTGCCTCTAAGAGGGTATCTAGATTTCCCAGCCCACCATTCAGCCGCACTACTTCCTGCCTCCCATGGTTGCCACACGGGGGCCACATCTAGGTCATTGCACACAATAGGAAGTTTCTTGCCTCTGAATCTTTGTTTATTCAGTCGTCCCCTCTGCTTGGAACACCCGTCCATCTTTTAGTGCTGCTCCCTACTAGTTCTTAAGGCTTGGAAGCCACTTCTCATCAGTGAGGCCAACAGGGCTCTGGTAGCCCGCATGACCCCATCAGGCTCACAGCACCCTGGTGTCCATTGTCTGCTCTGCTCCCTGGCCTGTTGATACCCTTGAGGGCAGATGTCTGGTCTGACTCACCTTTGTTTCCAGGAGGTGTCAGGGAGGGTGTTTGCATGACAGAGTTGAGGTAGGAAAACTCCAGAACCTCTTCCTGGAACAGGAGCATACCTGGTCTTCAAGGGCACGGGAAGTGCAGACCTGTCAGCAGCAGGACAGAGCAGGCACCCAAGGGCCCCTCAGCCAGCCCAGGACACCTGGATCGTTGCATTTTGGCCTGAGGGGCCTGGTCTCCTTCCCCTGAATTTACCTCTACAAGGACACCCTGCACAGGGTGGGGGTGGGGGCTTTGGCCAGGCTGCCAACTCCTCAGCTCCTTAAGACAACTTCCTGTCCTTGCCACCTTATCTCCCTGGCCAGGCTGAGGAGAGGAAGTTGTCCACTTTCTCCCAGTGGTGGGCAGAGACACCCCAGACCTCAGGAAATGGGGAGCATATCATGTGAGGGTATGCCTGCCTCCTTTTGCTGCTGCTACCAGATTTCTCTTCCTAAAAAAGTCATGCTAACTAACACTCTCCTGTTCAAGTGTCTTCCATGGCTTCCTATGGTCTTATTGGGGAATAAGATCAACTCCTCAGCGGCGCCTGGGTGACGCAGTCAGTTGAGTGTCTGACTTTGCCTCAGGTTGTGATCTTGCGGCTCATGAGTTCAAGCCCCACATTGGGCCTGCTGCTGTGAGCCCAGAGCCCACTTGGGATCCTCTGTCTGCCCCTCCCCTGCTCACGCTCTTTCTCTCTCTCTCTCTCTCTCTCTCTCTCTCTGTCTCTCAAAGAAAGAAAGAAAGAAAGAAAGAAAGAAAGAAAGAAAGAAAGAGATCAACTCTTCAGCCTGCCAACCTTATCTTGTTTTCCTGCCCCCTCAACACCTTAAACCCAATCACATTGGTTTATTTTCTCCTTTCTTGCTCCAACAATTCCCCTCTTTCTGCCTTTGCCCATGCTGTTACCTGTTCTGGGAAACTAGCTCATTCATCTTTACCTATCTGAACCCTCCTCCCTCTTCAGATGCCTTCTCCAAGAACTCCTCCTTGACCCCTTGGGAGCCAGTGACCTTGTACCTGCTGAGTGACCTGTTTGTGTGCCCCTCCACGTTTGCCTGAATTCGCAGCTGCAGCATCCAGCTGTATCCCTCCAGAACAGGAGCTGTATCTGAATCATCTCAAGATCTCTAGAGGGTGGCCCAGTCCATGAAGGTCATTATAAAGTTGCCCTCTAGATTGAGAATCTCCTGAGGCCTAAGCTGAGTCTATGGCACTCATCATTGCATCTCAGTGTCTCGTACCTGGTTTGGTACCCACCAGACTTAAAAATGTATGGCGGTTAAATGAACAAGGTTCTAGCCAATGCAATAAGAGATAAAAGTAATGAGGTACAAATACTGGAAAGTAAAGGAATGAATCCATGTAAAACAAAACAAGTTGAAAGTAAAAGAAAACATTCATGAGCTGTGATATTCTCACGGTGGGATGTATCAGAGTTAGCATTCCCATTGTATGGACAGGGGTTTAAGGCCCACCAGGGTCACATAGGGACTTGGGTTCCCGCCTAGCTGTATGCTTCCTTCCTTGCTCCATCGTCTGGCACAAATGCATAGTCTCTCAGCTAGTCTTTGGCAATGCCTATCAGCACCTTGGCCAATGAGGCAAGAGGACCTGCCTGGCAAGGAGGGGGCTCCAGCTGTTCCAGGCCACGTCTGACCAATCTGCCTGCAGGGACTCAGCTGGTAGTGGGTTGTAAGAAGATAAAACACAAAACCCTTATTTGCCTTGTAAATTGTTATACTCAACCAGGCTCATCAGCCTGAGGTACAAACTTGGAAAAGTATTTGGGGGGGCGCCTGGGTGGCTCAGTCAGTTAAGCATCCGACTTCAGCTCAGGTCATGATCTCTGCAGTTCGTGGATTGAGCCCCGCATCCCCGCATAGGGTTCTGTGCTGACAGGCTCAGAGCCTGGAGCCTGCTGCAGATTCTGTGTCTCCCTCTCTCTCTGACCTTTTCCTGCTCGCGCGCTCTCTCTCTGTCTCTTAAAAATAAATATTTTTAAAAAGTTAAAAAAAAAAAAGACAAAAGAAAAGGAGTTTGGAAGCTGAGACCTGCTCCCTGGTATGGGGAAAGGGCGTTGGCCCTAGAGCATCTGGGGGCAAGGCTTGTCTTAGTCAGTCCCTTAATCTGGGGTCCCGGCCTTGCTACTTGTGTGCAGAGAGCAGGGACTGCTGGTTTAGCCTCTCCCAGAGGGTGTCTCCAGGACTGGGGCTGAGCTGCGGGGCTAGCCAAGTCCTCAAGCAAGGCTGGGCCCTCCTCATATCATCCTGGCCATAGGAGTCTGAAAAGGCCTCTCTCCCTCAGGACCCTGGGTCTTTGTCCCAATAGGGGTGGGACAGATGATATCTGGAGCTCACAGGAACCCTGGTGGGAACTTGCTCACACTGCCTACCCAGGACCAAAATCAAGACAGAGTGGCAGGAGACTGGGTCCTGCCCTTGGTTCCCAGGCTAGGGGCTGAGGAGAAACTTAGGTCTTTATCTGTGGGCCCCTCACTGCCTGTAGCTGTGGTTTCCATTGCACTCCCAGCCTGTCCTTTACCCTCTCAGGGCCCAGCTGTCCTGGCT
Source organism: Puma concolor (assembly GCF_028749965.1). NCBI lineage: Eukaryota > Metazoa > Chordata > Mammalia > Carnivora > Felidae > Puma > Puma concolor. Next base: position 13,785,281 of record NC_141680.1, on the reverse strand, counting down.
TTGTCTCCTCGGTGTGCTTTTTGGGCCTCTTGTCAGCAGTGCCAGCCTCCACCCCAGTGTTCCCTGTGTGGCAACCAGCCCAGCTCCCTGGGGATATCCTGTCATTGTGGCCCCAAGCCTAGGCATTGAATCCTGCCAAGTCAGCCCCAGTACTCTGGGTTCCTTCCAGATCCCCAGATGGGGACCACAAACCCAGAGAGGTTGGGGAAGTTGGCAAAGGCACCCAGATCTCCCATGTGGCAGAACCAGGCACTGTGCCCAAGACACCTGACGCCTGGGCTGTGGCCAGCCTCTGGGCAGACACATGGGCAAGGCCCGCTGCCCTGTCGCCAGCCCTACAGGTGACCTTGGCATGTCCTCTACTTCTCTGGGCTCCCTCCCAGACCCAGACCAGGCCCTGCAGACTAAGGGAATCTGTGTGAATGGTGAGTGCGGTTACTTCCAAAGGGGCTGGGCATGCTGGGCATACTCTCTGGATCTCGGGCTGACCCTCTGCACGGTGAAAGTGGGAGCATGGGAGGGGAGCTTCAGCTGGGCCCCATCTCTTGACCTCTAACAACCATTCTCCATGAAAATGACCAAATTTGCAAGTGGGGTTCCATTTGCATTTAATTCCCTGAAGTCACACCTGCCTCATTTGTGCAACCAAATCAGTCCAGGCCTTCCTGGGTCTTTCATTCACAAAGCCAGCTTCTGGGGCAGAGGGAAGGATGGGATTAGCTGGGGACCTTTGCCTGGGGCCCCTCACAGCACTGTCTGCACTGGGGCGGGGATAAAAGAACTACCTAACAAGAACTGGCTCGGTGCCAGGCACTGAGCTGAGGACACCATTTAATCTTTACAAGCTGCCTTTAGAGCAGGTTCTTTATGCTCTTCTTTATAAAATTTCACAATGGGGTGAGGGTCACAAAATTGGTACCTGGGAGAGCAGGAATGTGAACCCAGGCTGTCTGGCCCCAGAGCCCAGGCTTTTAACCACTGGACTATGGACAGAAAGAAAAAGGTAGTGTGTCGCCTGCCTAAAGTCCCTAGGCAGTGTAAGGCTGGGGTCCTAACCTGGCTCTTATTCAAAGCCCCTGCTTGTGACTACTGACTACTGGCCTGGTGAAAGCTCCGAGGATGGGCCGGGGACCTCCTTGGCCTCCAACAGCACTCTCTCTGGGGTGCCTGCGATAGTAGTCACTCTTGACTGCAGAATGGACCCCACCTAAGAAGTTCACGGGCTTAAGTTTTTAATCCAAGCTCCACTGTGTGACCTTGGGCAAGTGACCTCACCTCTCTGAGCCCCAGCTTTCTCAGCTGTAAAATGGGGAAGATAGTAGTCCTAAGCCCACAGGTCATCGGGAGTGCTAAGTGAGCCAGTGTATGTGGAGTGGCCAGCCTAGTCCTTCTGGACTGCAGATGCTCGGGGCCCATCTTTTCTTGCATTCACTCCCAAGGACCCAGATCCAGCCTGGTTCTGCCCTGTTCCCCAAGACACACCCCTCCAATCCAATTGTCTGTGACCTGACCAGGAAGCTGGCCAAGGGCAATACCCACCCAGATCCTGGAGGCAAGAGGCCAACAGGCGGGAACAAAGAATTTTCCATGGCTTCATAGTTAATGAGGAACTGACTCTCTTTAGGGCCTCAATTAGTCTTTCACCCTCCTCTCCTTCCCCTAAATTTCCATCATGGGTGATATTTACATTGGAATTCTTCCCGGGACTTCAGGAACCCAGTATGGGTAAATGGAAAACAATACAGAAGAAGAGATAGGTGTATTTTTTAAAGGTAGCATTGCCAAGTTTGCATTCTTGGTTTTAAAACACACGACAAAGCAGCAAGTATCAAAACAAAATAATTTTGTATTTCAATCAATTCAATTAAGCTTCTGTCAATCATAAGACACTGCAGAAATGCAAAGATGAAGACATGGTCCCTTCCTTCAATAGGGTCATGGCCTAGGGTGATATATACCCAAGAAGCAGTTACCTAAGGGTATACAGTAGTTAAGAGCGTGCTTTCAGGAGATAGACCTGGGATTGAACCCCGCTAGTTACCAGTTATGGGATCTTGGGCAAGTTACTAAATGGCTCTGAGTCTTAGTTACACTATTTGTAAAATGGGAACTTAGAAAAGGCCCACCACAGTGGACTCCTGTGAGTTTCATTGAGAAGACACATGGCATTGTTAGCTACCCCACAAAGGTGTCCCCTTTTTTGCTAACAGAGCCCTGACTTTGTTTCAGGTAGCAAAGTGGCCCAGTGTAGTGCATGAATCATGAATGGTTTAAGCCAATCACAGTGATGTCCTTCTTCTTTGCCAGATACTGGTTTTCCCAGTTCCCTGGCAGCTGAGGATGGGTATGCGACTCATTTAAGGCCAATGAGGTGTAAGGGGAAGTCGGCAGGGGGCTTCCTGAAAAAATACAGAGGATGAAGCCTTTGCTTTTCCTGCTTCCTGCCTGTGAAGAGTTGGGATGCTTGGAACTGCAGCATCCACGACCATGAGGCATCTAGCTTGAGGATGTGAAGCCCACATATTGAGGATGGCTAAGTAGTAGGATATTGGCAGGGGAGGCATTATCAAGCTATAGAACAGCCTGAGATTAACCATCTACCTTTCTTGTTCTGAGAGATGATTTTAAAAGCCCTTATATAAAGCAGTTGGGAAATCTGTTATCTGCTCCTTTCAGCTGAAGGCACCCTTTGATACAGGATCTTAGCACCAAGCTTAGCACATGGTAAGCATTCAATAAATGCTATCTGTGACCTTACAGACAAGTCACAGCATATTCCACATTCACTTACACGTGCTCTGTAGACAGAGAGGGAAAGAGGAAGGAAGGGTGTAAATGGTGTGAGTGACTCCACTTGCCTTGCCATTCAGTGGGTGAATCTGCTGTCTCCTGAGTATCTCTCAGGACCTCCGGATATAAAGATGGCCTTGGCTGTGGGATCCACTGGAGAAACCAAGATTATTCCAGGCCTGGCAGGAAAACTAGCAGGCAGGAATCACCAATGAGTGATGGCACCTGGCTCCCCACCCCTTCTAGAAGGGTTTCAAGGGTAATTTCACTCATCTTCAGTTTTTACCTTATGCTCCAACTTTGGAATGGTGGCCTTGTTTTTGAGTCAGAACTGATGGAGGTGCCTGTTACCCCAGCGGATGGAACAGCTGGAGAGAAGCCAGCAGACCTAGGAGCTGACTCCTTCTCCAGAGGTTTCCCAGGGAGAACAAAGAAAGGAAGAGGGAGAAAGACAGCTCACTTAGAACCTAAGTGATTAATTACAGTCTTAATTTATGAATGAATGCTGTACCCTACAACAGGCCTACCTGGGACTTTATGTGACATCCCAGTTTACACGGGCTTTGGAGTGAAACAATTTGACATCTCAAGAGCTGGACTCCTTTCACATGAAATTTCTGTGATGATGGGGACGGTCTGGGACTTGTGATAATGGGTGGTACCCAAGCAAGATAAGTCCCATTTGGTATCTTGGCCCCCAAACCTTTCTGGCTAGCTCCCTGGGTTGTAAATACTACAAACTGGGTTTTTAATTTCTATTTATTTTATTTATTTTTTAAATGTGTATTTATTTGTGTGTTTGTGTGTGTGTGAGAGAGAGAGAGTGCACGCGCACGCGGGGGAGGGGCAGAGAGTCAGGGAGGAAAGAGTATCGGAAGCAGGCTTTATGCTGACAGCAGAGAGTCCGATGAGCCGCTCAAACTCAAGAACTGTGAGCTCATGACCTGAGCAGAAATTGGACACTTAACCGACTGAGTCACCCATGTGCCCCAGGTTTTTATTTTTGTTATTATTTTTTTAAACAGGAGGTGGTGCAGTGTAGAGGTTAAAAACACAGATTCTAGGGGCACCTGGGTAGCTCAGTAGGTTAAGCCTCGACTCTTGATTTTGGCTCAGGTTATTATCTCACTGTTCCTGAGATCAAGCCCTGTGTTGGGCTCTGTGCTGTTAGCTTGGAGCCTGCTTGGGATTCTCTCTCTCCCCCTCTCTCTGCCCTTTCTCTGCCTGTGCTCTCCTTCTCAATCTCTCTCTCAAAATAAATAAACATTAAAAAAAAATCCACAGGCTCTGCTCTCTGTTTTTCTGTCTGAGAAATGGGAATAATACTAGAAAACCATCTCAGCTGGTGTTATGTAGCTCTGTGAAGTGAGGTGTCAGCCCTGAGCATAAGGCCCAGCATAAAGAACTGCACCAGGGGCCCCTGCAGCGTTCGGTCGGTTAAACGTCTGACTTTGGTTCAGTTCATGGTCTTGCAGTTCATGGGTTCGAGCCCTTCATCGGGCTTTGTGCTGACAACTCAGAGCCTGGACCCTGCTTTGAATTCTGTGTCTCCTCCCCATGTCTGCCCCTCGCCCACTCGCACTCTGTCTCTCTCTCAAAAATAAATAAACGTTGGGGCGCCTGGGTGGCGCAGTCGGTTAAGCGTCCGACTTCAGCCAGGTCACGATCTCGCGGTCCGTGAGTTCGAGCCCCGCGTCAGGTTCTGGGCTGATGGCTCGGAGCCTGGAGCCTGTTTCCGATTCTGTGTCTCCCTCTCTCTCTGCCCCTCCCCCGTTCATGCTCTGTGTCTCTCTCTGTCCCAAAAATAAATAAACGTTGAAAAAAAAAAATTTTTTTTTTAAAAATAAATAAATAAACGTTAAAATTTTTTTTTTTCAGGGGCGCCTGGGTGGCTCAGTCGGTTGAGCGTCCGACTTCAGCCAGGTCACGATCTCGCGGTTCATGAGTTCGAGCCCCGCGTCAGGCTCTGGGCTGATGGCTCAGAGCCTGGAGCCTGCTTCCGATTCTGTGTCTCCCTCTCTCTCTGCCCCTCCCCCATTCATGCTCTCTCTCTGTCTCAAAAATAAATAAACATTTAAAAAAATTTTAAAAAAAATTTTTTTTCAATTAAAAAAAATAAAGAACTGCTCCAGATGTCTTAAGTGTTAGTGGTGTTGCCCTGCCATCATGCAGGAAAAGGCACTTTGAGCACAGATAAAGAAGGATGTCCTAGGCACCACACCTTCTCTGCAAGGTGTGCTGATGAATCGCTGCCTTAGGGAGGAGGGAAGGAGGCTGTGGCTCTGTCCCTTGCCCCATCTTATATGACAAAACTGTACAACCCAGGATATCTGACCTGGAAAGGGCCTCTGAGTCATCTCTGCCCACCTCTGCCTTGCACAGGTGAGACATGAAGCCTGGAAAGGTCAGGGACTTTCCCAAGGTGAAACAGTGAGGCCAGGCAAAGGGGAAAGGAATCCAAGTATTGAAGAAAACAGGTAATGTTATCAGCAAGAAGATAAATGAGGGCAAATGAAAACAATACACTTTGTGTGATGACTTTTTTTTTTTTGTCATAAACACCAAGAAAACAGCCACAGAACGGGAAGCACATGGGGTGGCAGCAGTCACACACTTTTGCTCACATATGGCAGTGTTGGGATCTGGCACCAGCTTGACCAGTGCCCATACTGGAGGGACAGCCCATACCCTCAGATGCATATGCTGCATGTGGTTATTGGGGGAAGTAGAGAATCTCCCTTGCAATAAAAATGCAATGTAAATCTATTCGTGCAGCTTGAACTGGTGACAGACACTCCCCCTTTGGACTGGATGCCCAATCGGGCCCAGAGTCTTCTCAAACAGCCAAGGCTCCCAGAGTTCTGTGGCCAGAGGTTATGCTAGACCATCTCACACTGTCCCGCCCTCTTGAGGCTGACCAGATTCCTCCAGCTCTGCCCTCCGGGAGAACACATTAATTTGCGTGAATTAACGATGGGAATGAGGCAGATACCTTGTGCCCCTAACAACTTACCTGAGACCCCTGCCCTGTCCCTAGCTCCCTGACTCCCCTTAATTGTGCAGCCTGGGAGTGCACAGTTCGTACCTCTTCAGCAGGCTGAGGGCAGCCGGGGCCAGCCAGAGCCCTCCAAGCTGGTGGAGCCTTGAGTTGGTCCTGAACCACCTCCACCTGAGCACCCCCCACCCTGCCCAGGGCAGAAGGAGACCTCCCCATAAAAATCTTTCTGAGAGGTACCTGGGTGGCTCAGTCAGTTAAGTGTCTGACTTCGGCTCAGGTCATGATCTCACAGCTCGTGAGTTCGAACCTCACATTGGGCTCTGTGCTGGCAGCTTGGAGCCTGGAGCCTGCTTCAGTTTCAGTCTGCCTTTCTCTCTGCCCCTCTGCCACTTGTTCTCTCTCAAATATGAACACACATTAAAAAATTAAAAAAAAAATATTTCTGAGGTGACAGTCCCCAGTAGAACTGGCTGCCTTCCTGATGGGGTCTTAGGCTTACCAGGAATCAAAACTCCCAGATGTCTCTTAGTGCAGGATACCCTAGCAGCCACATAGGCCCCGTCCAGGCAAGGCAGTGTAGACACCTCCAGCTTTACCTTGGGAGAAATATGCACGTTGGCATAGAATAGGGTTTGGAATTAGGCAAGGGCCTTAGGCTGCCAAGGTCCAGCTCTCGTGGCCTGGTCTCTGGGCACCATGCCCTGTTCTGGGTCCCTGGCTACCTGTGCAGCTCAAGCATGTGCAATAGGCATCCTCCACCCTGTGTGGGGAAGCCAGAGCCCTCCAGGCCTGTGGAACTCTGGCAGGGCTGAACCATTTGGATAGCCTCCTGGGTGGAAGGATCCCATCTCCAAGGATCTTCAGAGGTGGCACCTTGAATGTGGTGACAGTCAGTCCCCATTTGGACTGCCTGCCTAATGGGGTCCCTGGCTTCTCTAGCAGTTGACTCCCAGGAGTCTCTTGCAAAGGGATACCTTGGCCAATGAGGCAGATGCCAGGTACCTCCAAACAGCCTACTCCTGTGACCCAGCCTCTCTGTATAGTTGTCCTGTCCCAGTCTCCCAGCTACTCTGACCTGCGCAGTGAACAGATGCGTCACCTGTGCCTTATCAGTCCACATTTCTCCACCTCTTTCTTCTGGGACAATATATACCTTTGTGCAGGTTTGGACTCAAATTAGGATGATGTCCTGTATCTCCGAGTGTCTGCTCCTGTGACTCTGCCTCTCCCTGCAGTTACCCTGATTTAGGTGCCTGGGTCCCTTGGCCTACTGGGCCTGCCTGCTCATTCTGACCCTGTCCGTCAACCTTGGGTAGCCAGGGCACTCCAGACGTGTGGGGCTTGAGCTGAAACCCAACCACCTGCAGAGCTCTTGAGTTGGAGGGAGCTCACCTACCAAAATCATTCTGACATGACAGCTTTACACTTGTGACTGTCACTCACCATGTAGACAGGTTGCCTGATAGGTGGCAAGCTTCTTCAGAACTCAAGGCTCCCAGGTGTCTCCTTTGGCTGCTAACCAGGCCAGTGGTCAGGCCCTGACATGACAGGGCAGTTGGAGTCCTCCAGGTCTGCCCTAAGGGGGAATAGGCCCAATAGTATAGGTGAAGTCCTGGAAAAATGTAGATGTCAGGTACCCCCAATAGTTTACTCTGGTTACCCAGTCCCTCCCCACATTGCCCTGTTCCAGGTTCCTGGCTTCCCTGACCTGTGCAGCTTGTGCATGTGCAGTCTGTACCCTGTGAGCTGGCTGCAGGGGGACACTCCAGGCCTGTGGAGCCAGAGCCAATTTCTAACCACCTGCATGGCTTCAAGGGTAGAAAGAGCCACACTCTGAATAACTTTCTGTGGGCTATTTTACACCAGGGATTGCGAGGCCTCATTTGGACTGGCTGTCTCTATGGAGCCCAGGGCTTCTCCAGCAATCAAGGCTGCCTAGGTGTCTCTTCTTGGAGGTTACCCCTAACTGTCTCATGGGGTCCCACCCTGCGAAGGCGATCCAGATTCCGCCTGCTTTGCCTTCAGGGAAAATATGCACATTTGTGTAGGTTAAGTCTTAGAATTAGGCATATGCTAGCTACACCCAGTTGCCTGCTACTGTGGCCTGGTCTCTTCTTACAGCTGCTCTGTTCTAGGTCCCTGGCTCCCCTGACCTATTCTGCCCATGCATGTGCCACTGCACTGTGTCAGCCAAGAGTTGAGCGAGGGCTTTCCAGTACTCAAGGCTCTGAAGTGTTTCCTTAGTAACCTTCTACTCTGACTATTCCTCTTCAGTCACTTGTCCTTTTCCATATCCATGGTTATCTAGACTTGGGGTACCCATGTATGTGCAGTTAGCACCCTGTCAGTTGGCCTTGGGCTGCAGGTGCACTCTAGATCTGTGGAGTGGAGTGCTAGCTTGACCCTAACCACTTGAATGGACTCAGGGCTCAGATATCTTTCTAAGTCTACTTTTTTTTTTAATGTTTATTTTTGTTTTTGAGAGTGAGACAGAGCATGAGTGGGGGAAGGGCAGAGAGAGAGAGAAAGAGAGAGAGACACAGAATCCGAGGCAGGCTCTAGGCTCCGAGGTGTCAGCACAGAGCTTGACGTGGGGCTTGAACTCACCAACCATGAGATCAAGACCTGAGCTGAAGTCAGATGCCCAACTCAATGAGCCACCCAGATGCCGTTCTGAGTCTACTTTTTAAAATGGGCGTCTTTTATTGGATATGAGAATTCTTGGAATTAGTCATATGCCAGGTATTTCATATAGTTTGCTACTGTGACCCAGCCTCTCTCTACAATGACCCTGTGGGACCATGCTGCCCAATGATAGCTGACAATGTGTGCGTGTGTTGGCCTCTTAAGTTAGGTAGTCTAACTCAGGCCAGTCCCTGACTCTTTTGTGGCCTCTGTGGTACAGAGAGCCCACCCCCAGAAAAATCTGAGGCTTTGTTTTAAATAGGGGACCATTGATTCCCCATTCAGGCAGCTATCTGATGGGGTCCAGGCTTTTCCAGTAATTCAGGTTCCTAGGTAGCATGCAAAGGTGGCACAGGCCAGGGAAGCCAGGGAACCTGGAACAGGGCAGTTGAAGGGAGAGACCAGGTCTCACAACCTCTCTGCAGTGACTGGCATCTACCTAATTCTAAGTCTTAGCCTACATGAATGAACATGCCCCCCTGAGGGCAGAGCTGGAGGAATCTGGACTGCCTTGTCAGCTTGGGGCCAGGAAAGAAGGTCTGGGTAGCCTTTACTAAAAGACACTTAGGGAGACTTAGTTGTTGGAGAAGTCTGAGACCCCTTCAGGCAGCCAGTCCAAAAAGAGACAGTCCTGTTTCAAATTTAGGCTCAGAAAGATTTCCTGGGAATGTCCTCTTTCTATCCTGGAGGTTCTGTAAGAAATTGGGGACTGGCTTGAGCCCCACAAGCCTGGAGGGCCCCTGCCAGCCAAGCCCATCTGACAGAGTGTGCTCTGTACATGCATGGTCTGTGCAGGTCATGGGAACCATGGACCTGGAACTGGCAACCTCTCAGGGAATCTAGGTTTCATGGGCAGGCTCTTGGGGGCCATGGAATCTGCCTAACCTATAAAAAATGCACATATTTACTGTGAAGGTAGAGATGGAGGCATCTGGGCCATCTTGCTAGGGTGGCACCAGGCAGGCTGACAGGGGTGTCCTTCACTAAAAGGGACCTGAAAGCCTTAATGACCGGTAAGCCCAGGACCCCATCAGAGAACCAGTCCTAATTGGGACTGACTTCATGCTAGTTTGAAGCTGAAGCCTCAGAAAAAAATTTGGGGGTGGAATCTCTCCACACAGGAAGCTGTCCTAGTTGTTGAGGACAGGCTGAAGCTCCTCAGGCCTTGAGGGCCCCAAATGCCCAAGGCTGGCTTCAGGGCAAGGGCTATCCCAGGTCCTCCAGATCAGGGCATCAGAGGACCTGCAGCAGAGCAACTGGAAGGGGAGGCTGACATATAGGAGCAAGTTGTGTGGGGCACCTGGCAACTGCCTCACTGCAAGTTTTATCCTGTTCCATAAGAGGCACCCAGTTTGAAATGCTGCCTTAAAGAGCTACTTGGGGGGCACCTGGGTGGCTCAGTCAGTTAAGTACCTGACTTCAGCTCAGGTCATGATCTCACAGTCTGAGTTTGAACCCCTCATGGGGCTCTGTGCTGACAGCTCAGAGCCTGGAGCCTGCTTCCGATTCTGTGTCTCTCACTCTTTCTCTGCCCCGCTCCCACTCACACTCTGTCTCTCTCTCACACACACAAAATATTTTACAAATTAAAAAAAAGAGAGAGATTTGGGAGGTGTGCCCTGGAGGCTCTACAAAATTTGAGGGCTGGTTTGTGCTCCACCAGGTTGGAGGACCCAGGCAGACAAAGGCCAACTGATACAGCACAGACTACCCATGTCGGGGAGGCTATGGTCTGGGAAGATGGGGACCTAAAACAGGGAAGCTGTAGTAAGAGGCTGGGTCACAGGAGCAGGTTCTTTGGGGGTACCTGATATCTGCCTCATTTGTAGCTTTGGTTGATACGAATGCACATATTCCCCCTGCAGGCCAATCTAGAGGCACTGCACTGCCTTGTCGGCACTAGGTAGGAGAACTGACCTGAACAGGGCAAGTGTCCTGAAAAGATGGGTCTTGGGAGTGGGCTGTTGGGGGTACAAGGCACTTGCCTATTCCAAGCCCTATCCAACACAAAAGTGCATATTCTCTTTAAAGGTACAGGTGGATGGATGAGTCTGGTCTGCCTTGCCAGGATGCAGCTTGTTGGGATACATGCGTATCCTTCACTGAAAGATACCTGGGAGCCTTGATTACTGGTAAGCCCTGGACTCCTCAGGTAGCCGTTCAAAATGGGGACTGAGCTTGGCCAGTTGAAAGGTTCCATCTCAGAAAGATTTTTGGGTGGGCAGCTCCCTCTGGCCTGGAGGCTATGCAGGTGGTTTGGGACCAGCCTAAGCTCCACAGGCTTGGAGGGCCTCCTAGATACTCTCAGCCGGTTGATAGGGTGTTTCTTGCCAATGCATGAGCCATGTAGGTGAGTGTAGCCAGGGGTGTGGTATAGGGCGAGTCTCTCTGGAGAGGCTGGTTCACAAGGAGTGAGCTAGTGGGGACACATGGCACATGCCTATTTACAGGTGTTAATCCACATAAATGTACATATCCTCCAAAGGCAGAGCTGGAGGAATTTAGAAGCCCTGCAAGTGCTGATTCTAGTGTGCTGACCATGGTATCCTTAATAAGAGACATCTGGGAACCTTCATTGATGCAAAAACCTGGGACTTCAGCGAACAGTAAGCACTGTTTGGGAACTGACTGCCACCCATCTCAGTGGCTGCCTCAAAGAGAATTTCAGGGGTGAGCACCCTTCACGCTTAAGACAATGCAGGTAGTTGCAGATAGGCCCTATATCCATAGGCTTGTAGGGCCCTGGCTGCTCATGGGCAGTTGACAGGGTGTGTCTGTACAGGTGTCAGTTTCACAGGTCAGAGTAGCCAGGGACCTGGAACAGGGCAACGTTAGATGAGGTCCGGGCATATAGTAGCAGACTATTGGGGGTACCTGGCATATGCCTAAATCCAAGGCCTGACCTACACAGATGCACATATTTTGCCTGAAGTCTGGTTTTGGGGGGGGGCACCTAATGCTCAGACTGTTTATGTCATTGCCAACAGTGTCCTTAACACTGGTTCACTGTGGGAATTACTCCAACTGTTTTCTAACTAATATGAGTTTGCTCCTTGGTGAGTTACAGGTAGAGACTACACCAGGTGAAGTTGTCACACAAAGGAAACTTTATTTGCAACAAATAAAGACATCCCAGGGATAACCTCCAAAGCCATGACTCCCTGAGCAGGGGCAAGTGGGTTTCTTTTATGTAAGGTTATGGTGAATATTCAGAAAGGGGGGCCTTGTCATCATATATAGAGGTAGGCATAAGGTCGCACATGCATCTTAAGGAAACATGCCTATACACACATTGTATGTTATGTTAAATTTTGGACAGAGATTTGAACATTATAATGAATAACAGGTAACTGACACTCCATGATCCACCCCTACAGGTGTGGGTTGGTGGCCAAGCTCAAACTGGTCTAGGCTTGCCAGAGCTCTTTCTGCTGTTTGCCTCTAAAATATAAGGTTAACATTCCTGTGAAGATGGGGAGTAAGTGGGGGTCTTCCTGGAGAACATTTTAACCTATTAACCCTGAGGCATAGTTTCAGTCCTGCAAAAACAACTCAAGAATGTGCCTTAAGTCAATTTCTACTTTTGAAACAGCACTAGGAGTTTTTTAATTATAAGTTTTATTGATTTCCATTTTGTGTTTTATTAATTTTTTTCTAGTTTACAATTAATCTCTTCTGATTTCCTTTTTTGTTTGCTTTTAGAGAGAGAGAGGGAGGGAGAGAGGGAGAGGGGCAGAGGGAGAGAGACAGAATCCCAAGTAGGCTCCATGCTCAGTATGGACTCCAACATGAGGCTCCATTCCTGGGATCATGACCTGAACCAAAATCAAGAGTCAGATGCTCAGCCGACTAAGCCACCCAGGAACCCCTATTTTTTTTTTAAGTTTTTATCTAGGGGCACCTGGGTGGCTCAGTCGGTTAAGTATCTGACTTCAGCTCAGGACATGATCTCACGGTTCATGAGTTCAAGCCCTGCGTCGGTCAGGCTCTGTGCTGACAGCTCAGAACCTGGAGGTCTCCTTCTCCCTACCCACCCCCCACCTCACTCATGGTCTGTCTGTCTGTCTCTCTCTCTCTCTTTCTCTCTCTCTCTCAAAAATAAACAGTAAAAAAATTTTTTTTAAAGTTTTTATTTAAATTCCAATTGGTTAACATATAGTGTAATATTAGCTGCAGATGGTGTATAATATAGTGAGTCAATACTTCCATGCATTACCTGCTGCTCCTCACACCAAACGCACTCCATAACCTATTTCACCCATCCCCCCCTTTCCTCTGGTAACCATAGTTTTCTTCTCTACAGTTAAGAGTCTGTCTCTTGGGGCACCTGGGTGGTTCAGTCGGTTATGTATAAATATAATCTCCCACATCTTCTTTATATGTTCATCAGTCAATGGACATTTGGGTTCTTTCCATAATCTGGCTATTACTGATAATGCTGCTATAAACATTGGGGTGCATGTATCCCTTGAATTGGTATTTTTGTATTCTTTGGGTAAATATAGCAGTGCAATTGCTGAATCACAGGGTAGTTCTATTTTTAACTTTTTGAGGAATCTCCATAGTGTGTTGTAGAGTGGCTGCACCAGTTGGCATTCCCACCAACAGTGCAAGAAGGATACCCTTTCTCTACATCCTTGCCAACACCTGTTGTTTCTTTTTAAAATTTTTTTAATGTTTTATTTATTTTTGAGACAGGGAGAGACAGAGCATGAACAGGGGAGGGTCAGAGAGAGGGAGACACAGAATCTGAAATAGGCTCCAGGGGCGCCTGGGTGGCACAGTCGGCTAAGCGTCAGACTTCAGCCAGGTCACGATCTCGTGGTCCGTGAGTTCCAGCCCCGGGTCAGGCTCTGGGCTGATGGCTCAGAGCCTGGAGCCTGTTTCCGATTCTGTGTCTCCCTCTCTCTCTGCCCCTCCCCCATTCATGCTCTGTCTCTCTCTGTCCCAAAAATAAATAAATGTTGAAAAAAAAAAATTAAAAAAAAAAAAAAAAAAGAATCTGAAATAGGCTCCAGGCTCTGAGCTGTCAGCACAGAGCCCGACGCGGGGCTCGAACTCACGGACCTCGAGATCATGACCTGAGCCGAAGCTGGCTGCTCAACTGACTGAGCCACCCAGGCGCTCCACCTGTTGTTTCTTATGTTGTTGGTTGTAGCCATTATGAAAGGTGTGGGGTGATATCTAATTGTAGTTTTAAGTTGAATTTCCCTGATGATAAGTTATGATGAGCATATTTTCATGTATATGTTGGCCATCTGTATGTCTTCTCTGGAAAAATGTCTCTTTAGGGGTGGCTGGGTGGCTCAGCTGGTTTAGTGTCCAACTCTTGATTTTGGATCAGGTCATGATCTCATGGTTCATGAGATCAAGTCCTGTGTCAGGCTCTAGGTCAACAGTGTGGAGCCTGCTTGGGATTCTCTCCCTCCCTCTCTCTCTCTTTGCCTCCCCCCATCAAAATAAATAAATACACATTTTTTAAAAGTTTTAAAAGTGTCTATTTGTGTCTTTTTCCCATATATAACTGGACTATTTAGTTTTTGGGTGTCGAGTTTGACAAGTTCCTTATATATTTTGGATACTAATCTTTTATCAAATATGTCATTTGCCAATATCTTCTATTCCATAGGTTGCCATTTAATTTTGTTGATTGTTTCCTTTTCTGTGCAGGAGCTTTTTATTTTGATGTAGTCCCAATAATTTACTTTTGCTTTTGTTTCCCTTGCCTCAGGAGACATATTTAGAAAGAAGTTTTATGGCCAATATCAAAGAAGTTACTGCCTGTGTTCTCTTCTAGGATTTTTATGGTTTCAAGTCTCATATTTTGATCTTTAATCCATTTTTAATTTATTTTTGTGTATGGTGTAAGAAAGTTCAGTTTCATTCATTTGCATGTTGCTGTCCAGTTTTCCCTACACCATTTGTTAAAGAGACATTCTTTTTCCCACTGGAAATTATCTATAGCTTTTTCAAAGAGCAATTGACCATATAATTGTGGGTTTATCTCTGGATTTTCTCTTCTGTTCCACTGATCTATGTCTATTTTTGTGCCAGTACCCTATGGTTTTCATTAATACAGCTTTGTCGTATATCTTGAAATTTGGGATTGCAATACCTCCAGCTTTGCTTTTCTTTTTCAAGGTTGCTTTGGCTATTCAGGGTTTTTATGGTTCCATACAAATTTTAGGATTCCTTGTTCTAGCTCTGTGAGAAATGCTGTTGATATTTTCATAGAGATTGCATTAAATGTGTAGATTGCTTTGGATAGTATAGGCATTTTAAAAACACTTGTTCTTTCAACTCAAGCATGGAATGTCTTTTCATTTCTTTGTGTCATCTTCAATTTCTTGATCAGTGTTTTATAGTTTTCAGAGTACAGATACTTCATATATTTGGATAGGTTTATTCCTAGATATCTTTTTTTTTTTTTTTGGTGCAATTCTAAAAACGGTTGAACTACCCAATGATCCAGCAATTGCACTACGAGGTATTTACCCGAAGGATACAAAAATATAGATTCAAAGAGGTACATACACCCCAATATTCATAGCAGCATAATCAACAATAGCCAAACTTTGGAGAGAGCCCAAATGTCCATCGACTAATGAATGGATAAAGAAGATGTAGTAGATATATATACAATGGAATATTACTTAGCCATCATAAAAAGGAAATCTTGCGATTTGCAATGACATGGGTGGAGCTAGAGAGTATTATGCTAAGTGAAATAAATTAGTCAGAGAAAGATAAATGCCATATGATTTCACGCATATGTGGAATTTATTTATTTTTTTATTTTAAGTTGTTTTCTTTTTTCTTTTTTCTTTTTTTTTTTTTTGAATTTGCATCCAAATTAGTTAGCATATAGTGCAACAATGATTTCAGGAGTAGATTCCTTGGTGCCCCTTACCCATTTAGCCCATCCCCCCTCACACAACCCCTCCCGTAACCCTCTGTTTGTTCTCCATATTTATGAGTCTCTTCTGTTTTGTTACCCTCCCTGTTATATTATTTTTGTTTCCTTTCCCTTATGTTCATCTGTTTTGTCTCTTAAAGTCCTCACATGAGGGAAGTCATATGACTTTTGTCTTTCTCTGACTGACTAATTTCACTTAGCATAATACCCTCCAGTTCCATCCACGTAGTTGCAAATGGCAAGATTTCATTCTTTTTGATTGCTGAGTAATACTCCATCGTGTGTGTGTGTGTTTGTGTGTGTGTGGGTGTGTGTGTGTGTGTGTATATATATATATATATATATATATATATATATATATATATATACATACCACACCTTCTTTATCTATTCATCCATTGATGGACATTTGGGCTCTTTCCATGCTTTGGCTATTGTTGATGGTGCTGCTCTAAACATGGGAGTGCATGTGTCCCTTCGAAACAGTACACCTGTATCCCTTGGATAAATGCCTAGTAGTGCAACTGCTGGGTCGTAGGGTAGCTCTGTTTTTAGTTTTTTGAGGAACCTCCATACTGTTTTCCAGAGTGGCTCCACCAGCTTGCATTCCCACCAGCAGTGCAAAAGAGATCCTCTTTCTCTGCATCCTTGCCAACATCTGTTGTTGCCTGAGTTGTTAATGTTAGCCATTCTGACAGGTGTAAGGTGGTATTGTGGTTTTGATTTGTATTTCCCTGATGATGAGTGATATTGAGCATTTTTTCATGTGCCAGTTGGCCACGTGGATGTCTTCTTTGGAGAAGTGTCTATTCATGTCTTTTGCCCATTTCTTCACTAGATTATTTGTTTTTGGGGTGTTGAGTTTGATAAGTTCTTTATAGATTTTGGATAGTAACCTTTTATCTGATATGTCATTTGCAAATATCTTCTCCCATTCTGTCAGTTGCCTTTTAGTTTTGCTGATTGTTTCCTTCGCTGTGCAGAAGCTTTTCATTTTGATGAGGTCCCAGTAGTTCATTTTTGCTTTTGTTTCCCTTGCCTCTGGAGATGTGTTGAGTAAGAAGTTGCTGCAGCCAAGATCAAAGAGGTTATTGCCTGCTTTCCCCTTGGGGATTTTGATGGCTTCCTGTCTTACATTGAGGTCTTTTATCCATTTTGAGTTTATTTTTGTGTATGGTGTAAGAAAGTGGTCGAGGTTCTTTCTTCTGCATGTCACTGTCCAGTTTTCCCAATGCCACTTGCTGAAGAGACTGTCTTTATTCCATTGGATATTCTTTCCTGCTTTGTCAAAGATTAGTTGGCCATACGTTTGTGGGTCCATTTCTGGGTTCTCTATTCTGTTCCATTGATCTGAGTGTCTGTTCTTGTGCCAGTACCATACTGTCTTGATGATTACAGTTTTGTAGTATAGCTTGAAGTCTGGCATTGTGATGCCTCCAGCTTTGGTTTTCTTTTTCAAGATCGCTTTGGCTATTCGGGGTCTTTTTTGGTTCCATACGAATTTTAGGATTATTTGTTCTAGCTGTGTGAAGAATGATGGTGTTATTTTGATAGGGATTGCATTGAATATGTAGATTGCTTTGGGTAGTATCAACCTTTTAACAATATTTGTTCTTCCTATCCATAAACATGGAATATTTTTTTCTTTTTTGTGTGTGTCTTCTTCAATTTCTTTCATCTATCGTTTTCAGTGTATAGATTTTTCATCTCTTTGGTTCAATTTATTCCTAGGTATTTTATAGTTTTTTTGTGCAACTATAAATGGGATCGATTCCTTGATTTCTCTTTCTGTCACTTCATCGTTGGTGTATAGGAATGCAACTGATTTCTGTGCGTTGATTTTATACCCTGCAACTTTGCTGAATTCATGAATCAATTCCAGCAGTTTTCTGGTGAAATCTTTTCGGTTTTCCATATAGAGTATCATGTCATTTGCGAAGAGTGAAAGTTTGACCTCCTCCTAGTCAATTTTGATGCCTTTTATTTCTTTGTGTTGTCTGATTGCAGAGGCTAAGACTTCCAATACTATGTTGAATAACAGTGGTGAGAGTGGACATCCCTGTCCTGTTCCTGACCTTAGGGGAAAAGCTGTCATTTTTCCCCCATTGAGGATGATATTAGTGTTGGGTCATTCATATATGGCTTTTATGATCTCGAGGTATGCTCCTTCTATCCCTACTTTCTTGAGGGTTTTTATCAAGAAAGGTTGCTGTATTTTGTCAAATGCTTTCTCTGCATCTATTGAGAGGATCATATGGTTCTTGTCCTTTCTTTTATTGATGTGATGAATCATGTTAATTGTTTTCACGGATATTGAACCAGCCTGCATCCCAGGTATAAATCCCACGTGGTCGGGGTGAATAATTTTTTTAATGTATTGTTGGATCCGGTTGGCTAATATCTTGTTGAGGATTTTTGCATCCATGTTCATCAGGGAAATTGGTCTATAGTTCTCCTTTTTAGTGGGGTCTCTGTCTGGTTTTGGAATCAAAGTAATGCTGTCTTCATAGAAAGAGTTTTGAAGTTTTCCTTCCATTTCTATTTTTTTGGAACACCTTCAAGAGAACAGGTGTTAACACTTCCTTAAATGTTTGATAGAATTCCCCTGGAAAGCTATCTGGCCCCGGACTCTTGTTTTTTGGCAGATTTTTGATTACTACTTCGATTTCCTTACTGGTTATGGGTCTGTTCAAATTTTCTATTTCTTCCTGTTTCAGTTTTGGTAGTGTATATGTTTCTAGGAATTTGTCCATTTCTTCCAGATTGCCCATTTTATTGGCATATAATTGCTCATAATATTTTCTTATTATTGTTTTTATTTCTGTTGTGTTGGTTGTGATCTCTCCTCTTTCATTCTTGATTTTATTTATTTGGATCCTTTCCTTTTTCTTTTTGATCAAACTGGCTAGTGGTTTATCAATTGTGTTAATTCTTTCAAAGAACCAGTTTCTGGTTTCATTAATCTGTTCTACTGTTTTATTGGTTTTGATGGCATTAATTTCTGCTCTAATCTTTATTATTTACTGTCTTCTGCTGGCTTTGGGTTTTATTTGCTGTTCTTTTTCCAGCTCCTTAAGGCATAAGGTTAGGTTGTGTATCTGAGATCTTTCTTCCTTCTTTAGGAAGGCGTGGATTGCAATATACTTTCCTCCTATGACCACCTTTGCTGCGTCCCAGAGGTTTTGGGTTGTGGTGTCATCATTTTCATTGACTTCCATATACTTTTTAATTTCCTCTTTAACTTCTTGGTTAGCCCATTCATTCTTTAGTTGGATGTTCTTCAGTCTCCAAGTATTTGTTACCTTTCCAAATTTTTTCTTCTGGTTGATTTCGAGTTTCATAGTGTTGTGGTCTGAAAATATGCACAGTATGATCTCAATCCTTTTGTACTTAGGGCTGATTTGTGTCCCAATATATGGTCTATTCTGAAGAACGTTCCATGTGCACTGGAGAAGAATGTATATTCTGCTCCTTTAGGATGAAATGTTCTGAATATATCTGTTAAGTCCATCTGGTCCAGTGTGTCATTCAAAGCTATTGTTTCCTTGTTGATTTTTTTGTGTTTTTTTTTATTTTAATGTTTATTTTTGAGAGAGGGAGAGAGATGGAGAGTGAGTAGGGGGCAGGGGTGCAGAGAGAGAGGGAGACACAGAATCCAAAGCTGGCTTCAGGCTCTGAGCTGTTAGCACAGAGCCTGATATGGGGTTCGAACCCACAAGCTGTGAGATCGTGACCTGAGCTGAATTCAGACACTCAACTGACTGAGCCACCCAGGTGCCCCATCCTTGTTGAGTTTTTGATTAGATGATCTGTCCATTGCTGTTAGCGGGGTGTTGAAGTCTCCTACTATTATGGTATTACTATCGATGAGTTCCTTTATGCTTGTGATTAACTGATTTATATATTTGGGTGCTTCCACATTTGGCACATAAATGTTTACAATTGTTAGGTCTTCATGGTGGATAGACCTCTTGGTTATGATATAATGCCCTTCTGCATCTCTTGATACAGTCTTTATTTTAAAGTCTAGATTGTCTGATATAAGTATGGCTACTCCGGCTTTCTCTTGTTGACCATTAGCATGATAGATGGTTCTCCATCCCCTTATTTTCAGTCTGAATGTGTCTTTAGGTCTGAAGTGGGTCTCTTGTAAACAGCATATAGATGGATCTTGTTTTCATATCCATTTTGTTACCCTATGTCTTTTGATTGGAGCATTGAGTCCATTGATGTTTAGAGTGAGTACTGAAAGATATGAATTTATTGCCATTATGATGCTTGTAGATGGAGTTTTTGGTGGTATTCTCTGGTCTTTTCTAATCTTTGTTGCTTTAGATATATATATGTATATATATATATATATATATATATATATATATATATATATATATATATCTCCATCTTTTCTCCCCTCAGAGAGTCCCCCTTAAAATTTCTTGCAGGGCTGGTTGAGTGGTAACAAACTCCTTTAATTTTTGTTTGTCTGGGAAGCTTTTTATCTCTCCTTCTATTCTGAATGACACCTTGCTGGATAAAGAATTCTTGGCTGCATATTTTTCTGATTCAGCACATTGAATATATCCTGCCAGTCCTTTCTGGCCTGCCAAGTTTCTGTGGATAGGTCCGTTGCAAACCTGATCTGTCTTCCCTTGTAGGTTAGGGACTTTTTTCCCCTTGCCACTTTCATGATTCTCTCCTTGCCCAAGTATTTTGTGATTTTGACTATGATATGACTTGTTGATGGTCGGTTTTTGTTGGATCTAATGGGGATCCTCTGTGCTTCCTGGATTTTGATGTCTGTGTCTTTCCGCAGGTTAGGAAAGTTTTCTGCTATGATTTGAGCACATAACCCTTGTACCCCTATTTCTCTCTATTCCTCTTCTAGGATCCCTATGATTCTGATGTTGTTCCTTTTTAATGAGTTACTGATTTCTCTAATTCTTAAATCGTGCTCTTTTGCCTTAATCTCCCTCTTTTTTCTGATTTATTATTCTCTATAAGTTTGTCCTCCATATTGCTGATTCTCCATTCTGCCTCGTCCTTCCTTGTCGCCGCTGCATCCATCCGTGATTGCAGCTCAGTTATAGCATTTTTAATTTCATTCTATTTTTTACTTCTTTAATCTCTGTAGAAAGGGATTCTAATCGATTTTCAACTCCAGCTAGTATTCTTATTATCATGATTCTAAATTCTGGTTCAGACATCTTGCTTGTATCTGTGTTGGTTAAATCCCTGGCTGTCGTTTCTTCATGCTCTTTATTTTGAGGTGAATTCCTTCATTATGTCATTTTGAAGGGAGAAAAGGAATTAATGAGGTAGAAAAATTTTAGTTAAAAAAATTAAAATTGAAAAAATATTAAAATTAAAAAATTAAAACACACACACAATCTAATAAATGATGCTGGATCCTAGGTGTCTGGGTGTTGACAGTGGTTTGATAGATTAGAGGAAAAAAAGTGGGGCAAAGGAAATCGTTTGAGAATTTGAAAAAATGAATACACTGAAGTAGACTAAAATGAGGTGATGGGAGTGAAATAGACTTTGAAAAAATTACACAGAAGTAAAGAATATAGTAGAAAAAATTAAAGAAAAATATTTTTAATAAGAATTAAAAATAAAAATGAATTTTTTTCTCTTTCTGTATTCAAGAAAAAGAAAAGAAACAAAAAAGAGGAAAAAAAGAAAAAATCATTTGAAAATTTGAAAAAGTGAATACACTGTAGTAGACTAAAATAAAATGATGGAAGTAAAATAGAATTTGAAAAAATTTACATAAAAGCAAAAAATAGAGTAAAAAAGTTAAAGAAAAATATTTTAATAGAAACTGAAAGTAAAAATGAAGTTGTCCTCTTTCTGCATTCAAGAAAAAGAAAAGAAATAAAAAAGAAAAAAAAGAAATCGTTTGAAAATTTGAAAAGGTGAATACACTGAAGTAGACTAAGATAAAATGATGGAAGTAAGATAGAATTTTTAAAAATTTAAACAAAAGTAAAAAATATAGTAAAAAAATAAAGAAAAATATTTTTAATGAAAATTGAAAATAAAAATGAATGTTTTCCTGATCCCATTCACAACTGCACCAAGAAGCATAAAATACCTAGGAATAGGGGCGCCTAGGTGGCGCAGTCGGTTAAGCGTCCGACTTCAGCCAGGTCACGATCTCGCAGTCTGTGAGTTCGAGCCCCGCGTCAGGCTCTGGGCTGATGGCTCGGAGCCTGGAGCCTGTTTCCGATTCTGTGTCTCCCTCTCTCTCTGCCCCTCCCCCGTTCATGCTCTGTCTCTCTCTGTCCCAAAAATAAATAAACGTTGAAAAAAAAATTTTTTTTTAAATAAAAAAAAATACCTAGGAATAAATCTAACCAAAGATGTAAAAGATCTGTATGCTGAAAACTATAGAAAGCTTATGAAGGAAATTGAAGAAGATACAAAGAAATGGGAAAACATTCCATGCTCATGGATTGGAAGAATAAATATTGTCAAAATATCAATACTACCCAAAGCTATCTACACATTCAATGCAATCCCAATAAAAATTGCACCAGCATTCTTCTCAAAACTAGAACAAGCAATCCTAAAATTCATATGGAACCACAAAAGGCCCCGAACAGCCAAAGTAATTTTGAAGAAGAAGACCAAAACGGGAGGCAACACAATCCCAGACTTTAGCCTCTACTACAAAGCTGTAATCATCAAGACAGCATGGTACTGGCACAAAAACAGACACATAGACCAATGGAATGGAATAGAAACCCCAGAACTAGACCCACAAACGTATGGCCAACTAATCTTTGACAAAGCAGGAAAGAATATCCAATGGAAAAAAGACAGTCTCTTTAACCAATGGTCGTGGGAGAACTGGACAGCAACATGCAGAAGATTGAAACTAGACCACTTTCTCACACCATTCACAAAAATAAACTCAAAATGGATAAAGGACCTGAATGTGAGACAGGAAACCATCAAAACCCTAGAGGAGAAAGCAGGAAAAAACCTCTCTGACCTCAGCCATAGCAATTTCTTACTTGACACATCCCCAAAGGCAAGGGAATTAAAAGCAAAAATGAACTACTGGGACCTCATGAAGATAAAAAGCTTCTGCACAGCAAAGGAAACAACCAACAAAACTAAAAGGCAACCAACGGAATGGGAAAAGATATTTGCAAATGACATATCGGACAAAGGGCTAGTATCCAAAATCTATAAAGAGCTCACCAAACTCCACACCCAAAAAACAAATAACCCAGTGAAGAAATGGGCAGAAAACATGAATAGACACTTCTCTAAAGAGGACATCCAGATGCCCAACAGGCACATGAAAAGATGCTCAACGTCGCTCCTCATCAGGGAAATACAAATCAAAACCACACTCAGGTATCACCTCACGCCAGTCAGAGTGGCCAAAATGAACAAATCAGGAGACTATAGATGCTGAAGAGGATGTGGAGAAATGGGAACCCTCTTGCACTGTTGGTGGGAACGCAAATTGGTGCAGCCACTCTGGAAAACAGTGTGGAGGTTCCTCAAAAAATTAAAAAATAGACCTACCCTATGACCCAGCAATAGCACTGTTAGGAATTTACCCAAGGGATACAGGAGTACTGATGCATAGGGGCACTTGTACCCCTATGTTTATAGCAGCACTCTCAACAATAGCCAAATTATGGAAAGAGCCTAAATGTCCATCAACTGATGAATGGATAAAAAAATTGTGGTTTATATACACAATGGAGTACTATGTGGCAATGAGAAAGAATGAAATATGGCCCTTTGTAGCAACATGGATGGAACTGGAGAGTGTGATGCTAAGTGAAATAAGCCATACAGAGAAAGACAGATATCATATGTTTTCACTCTTATGTGGATCCTGAGAAACTTAACAGAAACCCATGGGGGAGGGGGAGGAAAAAAAAGAGGTTAGAGAGGAAGAGAGCCAAAGCATAAGAGACTCTTAAAAACTGAGAACAAACTGAGTGTTGATGGGGGGTGAGAGGGTGGGGAGGGTGGGTGATGGGTATTGAGGAGGGCACCTTTTGGGATGAGCACTGGGTGTTGTATGGAAACCAATTTGACAATAAACTTCATATATTGAAAAATAAAGAAATAAATAAAAATAAATAAATATGCAGTGTTTATGAGCCAAAAAAAATGAATGTTTTCTCTTTCTGTATTCAAGAAAAGTAATGTAAAAGAGAAAAAGAAAAAAGAAAGAAAATTGAATAGATGGACCTTCTAACAGATTTAAATAGGACTGAAATTACTTCGTTTTCCCCCAGAAGTCAGACTATGTAGCACTTTATAGTCCATAAACTAAGTAGGCGGTGAGACTTGTGTCCTTGAAGAACGAGGTTGGCCCAGTTGGGTGGGGCTCAGTGTAATGGCTCTGTTCTCCATTAGATGGCGCTGCTAGCCTACTGGAGTGGATTGTTGCCGCACTCATAGATGCTGTATGCGCATGCGTGGGAGCGGTGAAAATGGCGCCACCCAACTACCCAGTCTGTTCTCCTGGATCAGCAATCGCGCACCCGTCCTCTGTCTTCAGCCTTCGTCCACTCCCCGCTCTTTCACTCTCCGTGACCAGGCCTCAGGCAGTACCTCTCTCCCAAGTTTTGTCTCAGATGCGGCTGTTTTCCCTGGCCCCTTACTTCTGAAGGACTGCGGCTTTGACCCATTCTGCCCCTCTGCAGGAGGGTCTCACCAAGAAATGGCCAAATGCCAGCTGCACCCAGGAATGCTTGCTGCACCCTGCTGCTGCCGGCGCCCTGAGACTGCAGCCAGGTGCCAGCCCAGCCCAGAAAAAGTTCACGAGGTAGTGTAGCAGCAGCATTTCAGGGATTGTGGAAAATTACAACACACATCTGCCACTAGGCTTCACCCTTTACGACCTTGTTCCAGCACCAGCAAATGTGGCTGTTTTCTGGGGTCTATTGGCACCAGGTGGCTTCAACAGTCTCTACCAAATCTCCTTCCAGCAGTGGAACCGCTTTTCCCTGTGTGGCTGAGAACCTCCCGGACCCCACTCTCTTCCTGGGGATTTGCCCTTCCCACCAGAGCACCACCAGGTATGGAGCTGCGGAGTTGAAGACTGTGCACCCCTTGTTTACAGTCTTAATGGAATTTAAACCCTCTCCTTTCTCCCTTTTTAGTTTAGTCCCTGCGGCAGTTTCCAATTTTCCAATTTCTCTCCAGCTGCTTTTGGGAAGGGGTGCTTTTCCCATATTCTCCCCCCTCCCCCAGTGTCTGTCCTCTCTCTGCCTGCAAAAGCAGCTCTCTGCCCACTGCCAGCTTCTCTCTCCCCCAGTTAACCTCTCCAGGCCACGTACCTGCTGAATTCTGTGGTTCAGGTTGTGCAGATTGTTGTGTTAATCCTCAAATCAGTTTTCTAGGTGTGTAGGATGGTTTAGTGTTGGTCTCGCTGTATTTCATGGATGTGAGACACACAAAAAACTTCCATGCTGTTCTGTCATCTTGGCTCCTCCTTATGTGGAATTTAAACAAGAAAAAAGATTAACACATGTGAGAGGGGAAAAAGAAGAAAGAGGGAAACAAACCACAAGAGACTTTTAATGATAGAGGACAAACTGAGGGTTGATGGAGGGAGGTGGGTGGGAGATGAGCTAGATGGGTGATGGGTATTAAAGAGGACACTTGTGGGGCGCCTGGGTGGCGCAGTCGGTTAAGCATCCGACTTCAGCCAGGTCACGATCTCGCGGTCTGTGAGTTCGAGCCCCGCGTTGGGCTCTGGGCTGATGGCTCAGAGCCTGGAGCCAGTTTCCGATTCTGTGTCTCCCTCTCTCTCTGCCCCTCTCCCGTTCATGCTCTGTCTCTCTCTGTCCCAAAAATAAATAAACGTTGAAAAAAAAAAAGAGGACACTTGTTGTGATGAGCACTGGGTGTGTGTGTAAGTGGTGAATCAGTGAATTCTACTCCTGAAACCAATGTTGCACTATATGTTAACTAACTAGAGTTTAGATTAAAATTTAAAATGAAGAAATAAAAGGTTGTTTTCTTAATTTCTCTTTCTGATGTTTCATTAATTGGTGTATAGAAATGCAATAGATTTCTGTATCTTGATTTTGTATCCTGTGACTTTACTGAATTCATGTATTTATTCTAGCATTTTTTTGGTGTAGTCTTTCAGGTTTTCTACATTCAGTATCATGTCATCTGCAAATAGTGAAAGTTTTCTTTCTTCCTTGCTGATTTGGGTGAGTTTTATTTCCTTTTGTTTTCTGATTGCTGTGCCTAGGACTTCCAGTACTATTTTGAATAAAAATGAGAGTGAACATCCTTATCTTGTTCCTGACCTTAGGAGGAAAGATCTCAGTTTTTCCCCATTAAGAATTATGTTAGCTGTGTTTTTTTTTTCACGTATGAACTTTGTTATGTTGAGATATGTTACCTCTAAACGTACTTTGCTGAGGGTTTTTATCATGGATGGATGCTGTCCTTCATCAAATGCTTTTTCTGCAGCTATTGAAATGATAGTATGCTTCTTATCCTTTCTCTAACTGATATGATGTATCAGATTGAATAATTTATGAATATTGGACCACCTATGCAACCCAGGAACAAATCCCACTTAATTGTGGTGAATGATTTTTTTTATTTTATTTATTTATTTTTTTGGATTCAGTTAGCTAGTATTTTGTTGAGGATGTTTGCCTCTATGTTTCTCAGGAATATTGGCCTGTAGTTCTCCTTTTTAGTAGAGCCTTTATCTGGTTTTGACATCAGTGTAATGCTGGCGTCATAAGATGAATTTGGAAGTTTTCCTCCCTTTTCTATTTTTTGGAATAGTTTGAGAAGAATAGGTATTAACTCTTCTGTATATGTTTGGTAAGACTCACCTGTAAAGCTCTCTGGTCCTGGACTTTTGTTTGTTGGTAGTTTTTTTATTACTGACTCAATTTCTTTGCTGGTTATTGGTTCGTTAAAATGTTCTACATTTTCCTGTTGCAATTTTGGTATATTTTATGTTTGTAGGAACTTATCAATTTCTTCTAGGTTGTCCAGTTTTTTTGGGATATAGTTTTTTAAATAATATTTTCTTATAATTGTTTGTATTTCTGTGGTGTTATTTCTCCTCTCTCATTTCTGACTTGAGTCCTTTCTGCTTTTTGCTTGGTAAAAGTGGCTAGAGGTTTATCAATTTATTGATTGTTTCAAAGAACCAGCTCCTAGTTTTATTGATCTATTGTTTTTTAGTTTTTCTATCATTTATTTCTGCTCTAATCTATTATTTCCTTCCTCCTGCTGGTTTTCAGTTGTGTTAGTTGCCTTTTTTCTACCTCCTTCAAGGTGCAAGGTAAGGTTGTTTATTTGAAATTATTTTGCTTCTTGAGGTGGACCTGTATTGCTATACACTTCCTTCTGAGAACCGCTGTTGCTGCACCAGGAGGTTTGGGACCATTGTGTTTCATTTTTGTTTCCATGTTCTTTTAAAATTTCTTTTTTTTTAAAGTTTTAATTTAAATTCTAGTTAGGTAACATATATTATAAAATTGGTTTCAGGTGTAGAATTTAGTGATTCATCACTTACATATAATACCCAGTGCTCAATCCAACAAGTGCCCTCCTTAATTCCCATCACCCATTTAGCCCATCCCCCACCCACGTCCCTCCCTCCATTCAACCCTCAGTGTGTTCTCTATTGGTAAGAGTCTCTTATGGTTTATTTTCCTCTCTTTTTGTTCTCTTGCCATATGTTCATGTGTTTTGTTTTGTAAATTCCACATAAGAGTGAAGTCATATGGTATTTGTCTTTCTCTGACTTAGTTTGCTCAGCATAATATACTCTAGCTCCAACCAGGTCATTGCAAATGGCATGATTTCATTCTTTTTGATGGCTGAGTAGTATTTGAGTGTATATATATCTACCACATCTTCTTTATCCATTCATCAGTTGATAGACATTTGGGCTCTTTTCACAGTTTGGCTATGGTTGATAATGCTGTTATAAACATTGGGATGCATGTGCTCCTACAAACCTGTATTTTTGTATCCTTTGGGTAAATAATTGCTGGGCCATAGGGTAGTTCTATTTTTAACTTTTTTGAGGAACCTCCATACTGTTTTCCACAGTGGCTGGCTACACAAGTTTGGATTCCCACCAACAGTGAAAGAGGGTGCCCATTTCTCCACATTCTCGCCAACATCTGTTGTTTCCTGTGTTGTTAATTTTAGTCGTTCTGACAGGTGTCAGGTGGTATCTCATCATGGTTTTGATTTGTATTTCCCTGATGATGACTGATGTTGAGCATCTTTTCATGTGTCTGTTAGCTATCTATATGTCCTCCTTGGGACAATTGCTGTTCATACCTTCAGTCCATTTTTTAGTTGGATTATTTTGTGTGTGTGTGTGTGTGTGTGTGTGCGTGTGTGTGTGTGTGTGTTAAGTTTGATAAGTTATTTATAGATTTTGGATAATAATTCTGTCAGACATGTCATTTGAAAATATATTCTCCCATTCTGTAGGTTGCCTTTTAGTTTTGTTGGTTATTTCTTTCACTGTGCAGAAGATTTTTACCTTGATAAAGTCTCAATAGTTCATTTCTGCTTTTGTTTTCCTTGCAGGCAGTGACATGTGTAGTAAGAAGTTGCTAAGACCAAGGTCAAAGAAGTTTCTGCCTGTGTTCTTCTCTAGGATTTTGATGGTTTCCTGTCTCACATTTAGGCCTTACATCCATTTTTAATTTATATTTATGTATGCTATAAGAAAGAGGTCCAATTTCATTCTTCTGCATCTTGCTTTCCAGTTTTCCCAACAACCATTTGTTGAGAGACTGTCTTTTTTTCCATTAGATATTATTTCCTGCTTTGTCAAAGATTAGTTGGCCATATAGTTGTGGGTTCATTTTTGATTCTCTATTCTGTTCCATTGATCTATTTGTGCCAGGACCATACTGTCTTGATGATTACAGCTTTGTAATACAGCATGAAGTCTAGAACTGTGATGTCTCAAGCTTTGCTTTTTTTTTTTTTTTTTTTTTTTTTTCAGAATTGCTTTGGCTATTTGGGGTCTTTGGTGATTTCATACAAATTTTAGGATTGTTTGTTCTAGTTCTGTGAAAAATACTGTTGGTATTTTGATAGGGATTGAATTAAATGTGTAGATTGCTTTGGGTAGTATAGATATTTTAACAATATTTGTTCTTCCAACCCATGAGCATGGAACATCTTTCCTTTTCTTTGTATCCTCTTCAATTTCATTCATAAGTGTTCTATAGCTTTCAGCATACAGATCTTTTACCTCTTTGGTTAGGTTTATTCCTAGATATCTTATTGGTTTTAGTGCAATTGTAAATGGAACAAATTCCTTGATTTCTCTTTCTATACTTTAATATTGATGTATAGAAATGCAATAGATTTCTGTACAGTGATTTTTATATCCTATGACTGCTGAATTCATGTATTGGTTCTAGCAATTTTTTGGTGGAGTCTCAGGTTTTCTGCATAGAGTATCATGTTATCTGCAAATTGTGAAAGTCTGACTTTTTCCTTGCTGATTTGGATGCCTTTTATTTATTTATGTTGTCTGATTGCTGAGGCTAGGACTTCCACTACAATGTTAAATAACAGTGGTGAGAGTGGACATCTCTGTCTTGTTCATGATTGTAGTAGAAAACTCTCAGCTTTTCCCCATTGAGGATATTAGCTGTGAGGCCATCACATATGGCCTTTATGATGTTGATGTATGTTTTCTCTGTTCCAATTTTTTGAGGGTTTTTATCAAGAAAGAATACTGTATGTTGTCAAATGCTTTTTCTGCATCTATTGAGAGGATCATATGGTTCTTATCCTTTCTTTTATTAATGTGAGGTATCATATTGTATGATTTGTGAATATTGAACCACCCTTTCTGTCCAGGAATAAATCCCACTTGTTCATGATGAGTAATTCTTTTACTGTACTGTTGGATTTGATTTGCTAGTATCTTGCTGAGGATTTTTGCATCTTGGTCCTTCAGGGATATTGGCCTGTAATTCTCCTTTTTAGTGGGGTCTTTGTCTGCCTTGGAATTAAGGTAATGCTGGCCTTGAGAATGAGTTTGGAAGTTTTCCTTCCATTTTTATTTTTTGGAACAGTTTGAGACGAATAGGTATTAACTCTTCTTTAAATGTCTGGTAGAATCCCCTAGGAAGCCATTTAGCCCTGGACCTTTGTTGGGAGACTTCTGAGTACTGATTCAATTTCTTTGCTGGTAATGGGTCTGTTAAAATTCTCTATTTCTTTCTGTTTCAGTTTTGGTAGTTTGTATGTTTCTAGGGATTTATCCATTTCATCCAGATTGCCCAGTTCGTTGGCATATAATTTGTCACAATATTCCAATTGTTTGCATTTCTGGGGTGTTGGCTGTGATTTCTCCTCTTTCATTCATAATTTTATTTATTTAGGTCCTTTATCTTTTCTTTTTGATAAGTCTGGCTAGGGGTTTATCAATTTTATTAATTCTTTCATAGAACTAGCTTTTGGTTTCATTGATTTGTTCTACTGTTTTTTGTTTTGTTTTGCTTTGTTTCTGTATCATTTATTTCTTCTCTAATCTTTATTATTTCCCTTCTATTGTTTTTAGCCTTTATTTGCTGTTATTTTTCTAGCTCCTTTAGGTGTAAGATTAGGTTGTGTGTTTGGAGACATTTCCTGCTTTTTGATGTACGTCTGTATTGCTACATACTTCCCTCTCAGGACCACTTTTGCTGCTTCCCAGAGGTTTTAGACTGTCGTGTTTTCATTTTCTTTTGCTTCCAAGTATTTTTTTATTTCTTCTTTAATTTCCTGGTTAACCCATTCATTCTTCAGTAGGATGGTCTTTAATTTCCATGTATTTGTGGTCTTTCTCAATTTTTTCCTGTGGTTAACTTCAAGTTTCATAGTTTTGTGGTCTCAAAATATGCATGATATGATCTCAATCTTTTTGTACTAGTTGAGGCCAGATTTGTGACCTAGTATGTGATCTATTCTGAAGAATTTCCATGTACCCTTGAAAAGAATTTGTATTCTGCTGCTTTAGGACGAAATTTTCTGAAATGTCTGTTAGGTCCATCTGGCCCAGTGTGTCATCCAAAGCCATTGTTTCCTTGTTGGTTTTCTGCTTATATAATCTGCCCATTGCCATAAGTGGGATGTTAAAATTTCTTACTATTGTATTATTATCAAGGGGTTTCTTTATGTTTGTTGTTAATTGATTTATATATTTGGATGTTCAAGTTGGGGGCATAAATATTTATAATTGTTAGATCTTCTTGATGGATAGACCCCTTAATTATGACATAGTGCCCTTCTTTATCTCTTGTTACTCTCTTCGTTTTAAAATGTAGTTTGTCTGATATAAGTATGGCTATTCTGGCTTTCTTTTGATGTCCATTGGCATGATAGATGGTTCTCCATCCCCTCATTTTCAATCTACAGGTGTCTTTAGGTCTAAAATGAGTCTCTTAGAGGCAGCATATAGATGGATTTTGTTTGTTTTTTTTAATCCATTCTGATACCCCACATCTTTTGATTGGGGCATTTAGTCCATTTACATTGAGTAATTGTTGATAGATATGAATTTACCTGCAAAGTTGATGTTTCTGGTGATGTTTTCTGTTCCCTTCTAGTCTTTGTTGCTTTTGGTATTTCTTTCCCACACAAATAGTCCCCTTTAATATTTCTTGCAGGGCTGGTTTAGTGGTTACAAACTGCTTTAGTTTTGGTTTGGAAAACTATCTCTCCTTCTATTCTGAATAATAGCCTTTCTGGATAAAGTATTATTGGCTGCATATTTTTCCCCTTCAGCACATTGAATAGATCATGCCATTCCCTTCTAGACTGCCAAGTTTCTGTGGTAATATCTGCTACAAACCTGATTTGTGTCCCCTTGTAGGTTTAGGACTGTTTTCCGTTTTTGCTTTCAGGATTCTTTCCTTGTCTATGTATTTTGTAAATTTTTCTATGATATGTGTTGGTGTTGGCTAGCTTTCAGTGATTCTCATGGGAATTCTCTGTGGCTCTTGGATTTCAATGTCTGTTTCCTTCTCCAGATTAGGGAAGTTTACAGCTCTAAATTGTTTAAGTAAACCTTCTTTCCTCTTTTTCCTCTCTTCTTCTTCTGAGACTCTTATGAAACAAATCTTGTGCTTTATGGAGTCACTTAGTTCCCTAATTCTATATTCGTGATCCAATACCTTTCTTTCCCTCCTCTTTTTCAGCTTCATTATTTCCCATAATTTATCTTCTATATAATTGAATCATTTCTCTGCTTCATCCGTCCTTGTTTTCACATATCCAGTTTTGCATCTCGGCTATAACATTTTTTATCTTGGTCTGACAAGTTTTTAGTTCTTTTATCTCTGTGGTAATGGGTTGTCTAGTGTCTTTTATGCTAAATGCTTTCCTCAAGCCTGACTAGTATCCTTTTGATTGTTGTTTTAAATTCTGGTTACTTATATCTGTTTTGATTAAATCCCTGGCCATGACCTCCTCTTGTTCTTTCTTTTGGGGTGAATTCCTCCATCTTGTCATTTTGTCTAGGTCTCTATTTTGGTGTGTGTTAGGAAAGCCTGTTATGTTTCCTGCTACTGGGAGTAATGACTATATTAAGAAGAGGCCCTATACTGTACAGGGCCTGACACTTCAGGAAATGTTTCAGTGTGTGCACTGTGTCGTGTTTCAGCTTTTTCTTTCCCTCAGGTCAGTCCTCTGTAGAGTTTCTCCTTCCCTGAAGTGGAGAGTGTTTGGACCTGGTCCAGTGTGTGGTGTTTTAACTAGGTGTGTTTTGGTCTGCTTGTTAAAATAAGTTTGATCCTATTTCCACTAGATCTGAAGCTTTGCAGCAGTTTACGATCAGTAGAATTGGTGCCTGCAAAGGGTTTGTGCTGGTCTTCTGGTGGAGGGTCCTGCTTCTCTGGTTCTCAAGCTGACTTTCCCTAGTAAAGATGCAGCTGAAGGTCACAGGGGTGTGAGGCTTGGTGTAAGTGGCTCCAGCCTCCACTGGGGGTGCTGTGTAGCTCACTGAGGTCTGTCAGTGTTGATGCATGGGGGCAGGGGGAATGCCATCACCCAGTTGTCTCTTCTCTGGAGCAGGGAGTTTGTGGCCAGCCACTGGTTGCGAAGCCCTCACAGAAGAGCAAACAGTCTCCCCTATTGTGTCTCTGGCTTATGTCATATCCTTGTCTTCACCCTGACTGTGTCTGTGCTGTCTGCCTGCCAGGTGGGTGGCACAGTACATATGTTTTATCTCAGGTGTGGTGCTTGGTTTCAAAACTCATATTTTAGGGACCTGGTGTGGCATGGACCCATGCTAATCCTCTAGGGTATGGTCTTGCCAGGCTGTGGCTGGTGCCAGTTTATCCCAGAAAAGCAGTTGTGTGATCATACAGGTGCTCGGAGTTTATGGTAAAATGCAGTAAAAAGTTGACACCAAGGTTTTCTGCCCTCAGCAGGTGTCTCTCTCTCTTTTTTTTAATTTTTTTAACGTTTATTTATTTTTTTGAGACAGAGAGACAGAGCATGACAGAGAGAGTCTCTCTGTGTCAGAGAGAGACACAGAATCTGAAACAGGCTCCAGGCTCTGAGCTGTCAGCACAGAGCCCGATGCGGGGCTCAAACTCATGGACCGTGAGATCACGACCTGAGCCAGAGTTGGATGCTCAACCGACTGAGCCACCCAGGCACACATACCCACACACACATCTCTTTCTATGCTAAGGAATGGGGAGCACATTGGCACCTGCTGGTTCTTTTGTTCCCTGAGAAACTGTGCCACCTCTCCAAAATGCACTCTAAGAAGGGGAACTGTCTCTCCCAGTGCGACCCAGGGAACCCTCAAACCACACTGTCTTCTCACAGGCCTCTTCCCTCCTTACCCACAGGAGCACCTCTAGGCCCACCAGCCTCCATCCAGTGGTGGCACAGATTTATAAAACTTCAAACTTTCAGCTCCACTGCTTGTAAAAACTTGTGATAATCAGATGCTCTAGTTTTCCCAATCAATGGTTTTGGGGAAGTGTTTCTCTTGTATAATCCCTGTGTACTTCTTTCTCTCTGTTTCTCTCTCTTTCTGTTTCTCCTCTCTCAGATTAAAACTCCCTCCCCTCTGCAGCACCCACGATTCTTTTCTCCCCAGAATCTTGTTTCTGCAGCTTCTACATTCCATGATGTGGCTTCTTTTCTCCCTCTCATTCTGAGGTTTGTTCTCTCAGCATTCAGATCTTTGATATCCTGGTTGACCCATTTGTTGCTTAGTAGCATGTTATTTAAGCTCCATGTATTTGTGGTTTTCTAGTTTTGTTTTGTTTTGTTTTGTGGTTGTTGATTCTAGTTTCATAGCACTGTGGTCAGAAAAGGTTCATGGTATGATTTCAGTCTTCTTGAATATGTTGAGGATTATTTTGTAGACTAATATGCGGTCTTTTCTGGAGAATGTTCTGTGTGCACTTAAAATGAATATTCTTCTGTTTTAGGATGGAATGTTCTGCATGTATCTGTTAAGTCCATCTGTCTCAGTGTATCATTCAAAGCCATTGTTTCCTTGTTGATTTTCTATTTAGATGATCTGTCCATTGATGTAAATGGGGTGCTAAAGTCTCCTACTATTATTGTATTATTTTCAATTGGCTCTTTTGTGTTTATCAATTATTTCATATATTTGGATTGTCCTATGTTGGGTGCATAAATATTTACAATAGTTATATCTTTTTGTTGGGTTGTCCCCTTTATTATTATATAGTGCCCTTCTTTGTCTCCTGTTACAGTGTTTGTTTGTTTGTTTGTTTCAGTCTTTTTTAAAAGTCTGTTTTGCCTTATGTAAGTGTTGCTACTCTGGCTTTCTCTTGACATCCATTTGTATGTTAGATGTTTCTCCATCTCCTCACTTTCAATCTGCAGGTGTCTTTAGGTCTAAAATGAGTCTCTTGTAGGCAGCATATAGATGGTCTTGTTTTTTAACCCATTCTGACACCCTATATATTTTTATTGGAGCATTTATTCCTTTTACATTCAAAGTAATTATTGATAGATATATATTATTGTCATTTTATTATTTGTTTTGTGGTTGTTTCTGAAGATTTTCTCTGATCCTTTCCTGTCTTTATTGCATGTTTTGCTGATTTCCTTTAGTGATATATTTGGATTTCTTTTTCATAATTCTTTGCACATTTATTAGTGGTTTTGATATTTGTTTACCATCAGGTTTGTAGATAACATCTTTTGCATATAGCAGTCTATATTATTGATGGTTGTTTAAATTTGAACCCATTCTTTTCTCTTCTGTCCTCACATTTTAGGTGTATGTTATGATATTTTATATCTTTTTTTGCGTGAGTTTCTGACTGATTTTTTTAAATAAGAATATTCATTTTTACTGCATATACATCACCCACAAACCACACATATGCCACATACACAAACACACATGAAAGTATATATACTTATAGCACACATATTCCACACACCACACACACACAATACAAATACACCACACAGGAAAACACTCCACACAAACACCATACACACTACATACACACAATGCACAGAACACACATACCACACAGATATCATCACACATGCACCAAAAACACCAAAAATATAACACACATACACCAACCACCAACCACTCATAACAAATGCACACACAACACAAAAATACACTGCATATGCAACATTCACACAAATACACCATTCAAACACCACACATATACCACATTCTGAAACACTCAACATCTACACAAGTACATCACTCATATACAACATATACACCACACACACCTCATACATCACACATAAACCATACACATACCACACGAACACACCACAAACGCAACTCATACGCCAAACACACATCATCACACAACACCACAAACACAACATACATACACTAAAATTACCACACATACACTACACACGTGTACACACCACTCATTCTGAACACACACAACAAACACCTAACACACACAAAACCACAAACAACACACACCACACATACACCACATTATACCACACACATACCCACACACACACCACACCACAGACCTGACATACACCACAAACAGAAGTACCATAGATATGAACACATACCACACATACACCACACACATAACACATATACTACACACATACTCATATATCATACACACAAACACAATACACATACACCACACACACAAATACACACGTCAAATTTATACCACTCAAATCACACACACACACACACACATACACACACCACAACTCCCCCCAAACACCATACATAAAACAGATACAATACATGCACAAAACTCTTGCCACACATACATCACACACCTATACCACACACACCATGCACTTACCATACCTGCCACATAAATACCACACTAGCTCCCAAACCACACATACAGCACATACAATACAAACATCACACATAATCACACATTCACCACTCCAAAAACATGTGTACCACACACCACACATAGAACATACACACTTCACACTCACAACACATACACCACTCATATACTGCACTGAAACCATACATACACCACATATCCATGTTGCTTATCTACACACATACACCACATGTGCACCAAACACTTACATGCATTACACACACCACACACACCACAAAGATACCTCCCACACACCACAAACACCCCATATATACCACAGATATACATCACATATGCACTACCCAAAACATACTTATATCAGATAGAAACACCAAACCCTAACCACACATACTTCACACACACCACATATACATACCATACACATACACCACACATACATGCCACACACAGCACACATCACACATATACCACGTATACATGACACATATATTACACATATTCATACCACACATACACCACAAACACACCAAACATACACCATACACATACTCCACAATATACCATACACTCACCATACATATCACACATACACACCACAAATATAGCATACGTACCACATACACCACACACATCACACATATACCAAACATATACAATATACATACAACACATAACCACAAATACAGCACACTAAAAGGCATATCACATGCACACAAAACACATATTACATCTATTAAATACACTCTGCACAGGCACCACACTGGGAAACACCACAAACACACACTGTACATACTCCACGTACACAATACATAAACCACAAAGAACCACACATACCACCTACCTACAACAAGTATACCACAGACACCACACATACCACACACACATACATACCTACTACATGCAATATTTACACAACACATACACTACTCCCACACCACTCACATATCACACACATTATATATATATATATATATATATATATATATATATATATATATACTGCTCACAGACCACAAATATACTACACACACATAGCACTCATACTCAACACATATACCACACAACCACTACATGTATAATACCAACACTCACCACACAACACAATTTGCACTCAACACATAAGACACACACACACCACACACACACACATACCTTAGATACACCACAAAATCTTCCTATACACCCCCCAAAGACCACACATACACAATAAACTTACCACACATACCATACACTAACACAAAAAATACATCATATGTGGTGTATATACACAAACACACATACCACATATACTCCAAACCCACATAATATATGAAATATACACCACGTACACACCCAGATACCAAACACATAAAGTACACATACACCACACATATTCCGTGCAAATACACATCACATATGCTCCAAACACACACCATATATATACCACAAAGATACCGTGCCCACAAACTATAGCATATAACACATATATACCACACACATATGCATACACCACATAAACCACACATATAACACACACAACCAGAAATACACCTCACTCACACCACACACATAACACATACCACACATGCAGCACACACATCACGTATATACTATATATATAGATATAGATATATAGATATGTATAATTACCATCATAAACTCCATATATACCTCACCCACAACACATACACCACACAGAAACCATACATTTGCCACACACACATCTCACAACACATGTATACAAAGCACTAAAAACACATGTACCACACATACACCACATACACACCACACACACCACATACACACCATATACATCACCAAAATACCAAACACATACACCACATATACCAAAAATACGTAACACACAACCACACATACACATCACACACCACACAAAGACACATACACCAAAAACACAACACCCCCCCACACACACACACATACAACACACACATCACAAACACACCTCAAATATACCACTAACAAATGTGACACAGGTACACCACAGACACCTTACATATGACAATTACACATACACCAAAGAAACCACACACACACATCACAGGTATAACAAATGCACGCCACACATACATTGCACACATAAGCATACAACACAAACACGACACCCATGCATACAATACAGACATAACACACATACATCACAGAGATAACACAAATTCCACACATATACCACACTCACAGCACACATTCACCACACACAGATATCAAACATATCACCACACTCTTAATATACACCCACACAGTCACATATAGTCCTCACACACATAAACCACAATACAGCACACATCACACACAGAAAACAGATACCAAACACACACCACAAACACACCACGCATGCAACACATACATATCACACACACCTGAAATATACTGCCAACACACACAACACAGATACACCACAGTCACCAAACAACACTTACACAAATACCACATATACACCAGAGAAACACCACACACACACCACACAAATACCAAATACACACACACACACCACACACACACAATACATTCAACACAGATACAGCACAATACAACACAGTGAAAACACACAAACTCCACACATACACCACACTGACCACATATTCATCATACATTCACCATATACATGCCATTCATACCAAACATCTGCAATACAAGCTCACACCACAGATATACCAACACACACCAAACATATACCACACACAGACATCAAACATACACTGTATACACACCACACACACACTTCACATACACCGAAAACACAGCACAGATATAACGCACATAACTACCATACACAACACACATATACCACACAAACACCACACAGATACAAATACACATCACATACAACACACAATCACAAAACATATATCAAACATACATCACACATAACCACATGTACAACAAACTCACCACACATATAATGCATACATACACCCTCCACGCAAACCACACATATCACATACCACACTTGACATACAAATACCACATACACACCCACATCACACATACATTGTACACACCATATGTACATTACACATACCTCATATACACCACACACTTACCATGCATATACAACAAACATGTCTAATATCTAACATGTCTAACATCACACATGCACCATACACCCACACTTACACCCCCTCACACAAACTTACCACATACAACGTGCATACAACACACATATACCAAACAAAATACCACACATATACCACACAAATGCAATCAATATATATACCACACACACCAAACATATACCATACATACACCACATATACACTAAAACCACACCACACCATACTTCACACATATACCATACATATGCCGTACACACACCACAATGCCACACAATACCATACAAACCAAAACACTACACACACACTGCACAAACACCATGCATACACCCCCCAGAAACAATTAGCACACACAACACACATACAACATACGTATGCCAACAAAACACATACATGTGTACCACATGAACATACTTCACGTATACACCATGCACACCATATACCACACACGCACAACACATATACCATACATGCACCATACACTACATATAAACCAAATACATACCACAGTACTTCACATATTACCTCATACACACCACACATCTCACACAAACACTATACATATACCATACACGAAAAACACACATACACCAAACACTGCACAACAAAACACACACTCATTACACACATCACATAAACATACATGCCACAAAACACACAACACACACATACCCTACACATATAATGCACACACACACACCTCTCATATACCAGATATATGATATTTTATAATTAAAGCATCCTACAAGTAACATCTTAGTTTCATGAAATTAGAGGCTTTTAAAATGTTATGAGTGTAGGGACACCTGGTTGGCTCACTCAGTTAAGCATCCGACTCTTGATTTCAGCTCAGGTTATCTCACTGTTCGTGAGCTCAAGCCCCACATGGTTCTCTGTGCTGACAGTGCCAAACCTGCTTGCTATTCTCTCTCTCTCCCTCTCTCTCTGTCCCTCCCCCACTTTCGCTGTCTCTCTCAAGATAAATAAATAAACTTAAAAAATAGAATTTTATGAGTATAAGCAGTTGTAAGTCCATGTGCTTAAACCTTGAAAGTGGACTCTGTTTAAAGGGTTCTTCAAATAACACTTTTCATCATTATATGTGTTTTTTTTAATTTGTAAATTTTATTTAAATCCAAGTTAGTTAACATATAGTGTAATAATGATTTCAGGAGTAGAATTTAGTGATTCATCACTTATGTATAACTCCAAGTGCTGGGGCGCCTAGGTGACTCAGTCAGCTAAACATCCGACTTTGGCTCAGGTCATGATCTTACGGTTTGTGAGTTCAAGCCCCATGTTGGGCTCTGTGCTGACAGCTCAGAGCCTGGAGCCTGCTTTGGATTCTGTGTCTCCCTCTCTATCTGCCCCTCCCTGGCTCATGCTCTATCTTTTTGTCTCTCTCAAAAATAAACAAACATTAATAAAAACCCACCAAGTGCTCATCCCAGCAAGTACCCTCCTTAATGCCTGCCCATCATTTAGCCCATCTCCCCCTCTACCTCCCCTCAAGAAACCTTCAGTTTGTTCACTGTATTTAAGAGTCTCTAATGGGGGCGCCTGAGTGGCTCAGTTGGTTAAGCGTCTGACTTCAGCTCAGGTCATGTTCTCACAGTTGGCAAGTTCAAGCCCCGCATTGGGCTCTGTGCTGACAGCTCAGAGCCTGGACCTGCTTCAGATTCTGTGTCTTCCTCTCTCTCTGCCCCTCCCCCACTCATGCTCTGTCTGTCTCTCAAAAATAAATAAACATTAAAAAAATTAAAAAAAAATAAGAGTCTCTTATGGCTTGCATTCCTTCCTCTTTTTATCTTAGTTTTCCTTCCCTTGTATTCATTTGTTTTGTTTCTTAAATTCCACATATGAGTGAAATCATATGATATTTATCTTTCTCTGACTGACTTATTTTGCTTAGCATAATACACTCAAGTTCCATCCACATTGTTGCAAATGGCAAGATTTCACCCCTTTTTGATTGCCGAGTAATATTCCATTGTATATTTATACCATATCTTCTTTAACCATTCATCAGTTGATGGACATTTGAGCTCTTTCCATAATTTGGCTGTTGTTGATAGTGCTGATATAAATATTGGGGTACATATGCCCCTTATAACCAGCATTTATGTAGCATTTGGATAAATACTAGTAGTGTAATTGCTGGGTCATATGGTAGTTCTATTTTTAATTTTGGGGAGGGAACCTCCATACTTTTTTCCAGAGTGACCACACCAGTTTGCATTCCCACAAAAAGTGCAAGTGTTCCCCTTTCCCACATCCTTGCCAACATCTATTGTTTCCTGGGTTGTTAATTTTAGCCATTCTGACAGGTGTGAGGTGGTATCTTGTTGTGGTTGATTTGTATTTCCCTGATGTTGAGTGATGTTGAGCATTTGTTCATGGGTCGGTTGGCCATCTTGATGTCTTCTTTGGAAAAGTGTCTATTCGTGTCTTTTGCCCATTTTTTCAGTGGATTATTTGATTTTTGGTGTTGAGTTTGATAAGTTCTTTATAGATTTTGGATACTAACCCTTTATCTGATATGTCATTTACAAATATCTTTTCCCATTCCACCTGTTACTGGTAAGTTTTATTGATTGTTTCCTTCACTGTGCAGAAGGTTTTTATCTTGATGAGGGCCCAATAGTTCATTTTTGCTTTTGCTTCCCTTGCCTCTGGGGACATATCTAGTAAGAAGTTGCTGGGGACATACCTAGTAAGAAGTGGTGAGGTCAAAGAGGTTGTTGCCTATTTTCTCCTGTAGGATTTTGATGGTTTCCTGTCTCACATTTAGGTCTTTCATCTAGTTTGATTTGGTTTTTGTGTATGGTGTAAGAAAGTGGTCCAGGTTCATTCTTCTGTATGTCGCTGTCCAGTTTTCCCAACACCACATGCTGAAGAGATTGTCTTTTTTCCATTGGATATTCTTTTCTGCATTATCAAGGATTCGTTGGCCATAGATTTGTGGGTCCATTTCTGGGTTCTCTATTCGGTTCTATTGATCTATGTCTCTGTTTTTATGCCATACCATACTGTCTTGATGATTACAGTTTTGCAATATAGCTTGAAGTCTGGAACTGTTATGCCTCCACCTTTGGTTTTCTTTTTCAATATTACTTTGGCTATTTAGGCCTCCTGGTTCCACACAAATTTTAGAATTATTTGTTATAGCACTGTAAAAAATGCTGGTGTTATTTTGATACGGATTGCATTGATGGTGTAGATTGTTAGGGTAGTATAGACATTTTCACAATATTTCTTCTTCCATTTCATGAGCATGGAATATTTTTCCATTTCCTTGTGTCTTCTTCAATTTCTTTTATAAGTTTTCTATAGTTTTCAGTGTACAGATCTTTTACTTCTTTGGTTAAGTTTATTCCTAGGTATTTGATGGTTTTTGGTGAAATTATAAATGGGATAAATTCCTTGATTTTTCTTTCTACTGTTTCATTATTGATGTATAGAAATGCCACAGATTTCTGTATGTTGATTTTATATCCTGTGACTTTCCTGAATTCATGGTTCAGTTATAGCAGGGTTTTTTGTTTTTTGTTTGTTTTTTTTTTTTTTTTGGAGTCTTTTGGGTTTTCCACATAGAGTATCATGTTGTCTGCAAAGAGTGAAAGTTTGACTTCTTCCTTGACAATTTTGATGCCTTTTATTTCTTTTTGTTGTCTGATTGCTGAGGCTAGGACTTCCAACACTATGTTGAACAGCAGTGGTGAGAGAGGACATCCCTGCCATGTTCCTGAATTTAGGGAGAAAAATCTCACATTTTCCCCATTGAGGATGATATTAGCTATGGGTCTTTCATATATGGCCTTTATGATCCTGAGGTATGTTCCTTCCATCCCTACTTTCTTGAGGGTTTTTGTCGGGAAAGGATACTGTATTCTGTCAAATGCTTTTTCTACATCTATTGAGAGGATCGTGTGGTTCTTATCCTTTCTTTTATTAATGTGATGTATCACGTTGTTTGATTTGTAGATATTGAACCAACCTTTCTGTCCAGGAATAAATCCCACTTGATCGTGGTCAATAATTCTTTGATGTATTGTTAGATTCAGTTTGCTAGTATCTCGTTGAGAACTTTTGCATCCATGTTCATCAGAGAAGTTGGTCTGTGGTTCTCCTTTTTAGTGGGGTCTTGTCTGGTTTTGGAATCAAGGTAATGCTGCCTTCATAGAATGAGTTTGGAAGTTTTCCTTCAATTTCTATTTCTTGGCACAGTTTCGAAGAAATAGATACTAATTCTTCTATATGTGTTTGGTAGAAATCCCATGGGAAGCCATCCGGTCCTGGACTCTTGTTTGTTGTGAGATTTTTGATTACCAATTCAATTTCTTTACTGGTTATGGGTCTGTTAAATTTTTCTGTTCTTCCTGTTTCAGTTTTGGTAGTTTATATGTTTCTGGGAATTTATCCATTTCTTCCAGATTGCCCAATTTGTTGGCATATAATTACTTGTAATATTCTCTTATTATTGTTTGTATTTCTGTGGTGTTAGTTGTGATCTCTCTCTTTCATTTGTGACTTTATTTGGGACCTTTCCTTTTTCTTTTTGATAAATCTGGCTAGGGACTTAATGATTTTGTTAATTCTTTCAAAGAACCAGCTCCTAGTTTCATTGATTTGTTCTAATGGTTTTTTTTTTAATTTAGATATCACTGATTTCTGCTCTAGTATTTATTATTTTCCTTCTTCTGCTGGTTTTGGGCTTTATTTGCTGTTCTTTATCCAGCCTCTCTAGGTGTAAGGTTAGGTTGTGTATTTGAGGCTTTTCTTCCTTCTTTAGGAAGGTCTGGATTGCTATATACTACCCTCATATGGTTGCCTTTGCTGCATCCCAGAGGTTTTGAATTGTCGTGTTTTCATCTTCATTTGCTTCCATGTACTTTTTTATTTCCTCTGTAAGGAATCTGCTTTAATACAGATCTGCTGTGAACTGGATTTGTCTTCCATTGTAGGTTAAGAACTTTTTCCCTTCCCTTGCTGCTTTCAGGATTCTTTCCTTGTCTATGTATTTTGTGAATTTGACTCTGATATGCCTTGGTAATGGTCAGCTTTTATTGAAATTAATAGGATTTCTCTGTTCTTGGATTTTGATGTCTGTGTCTTTCCCCAGATTAGGGAGGTTTTCCATTATAATTTGCTCACAGAAATGAGCTGTCACTGTTTCTCTGTCTTCAACTTTGGGACTTCTATAATATGAATGTTATTCCTATTTTATAAATTGCTGAATTCTCTAAGCCATGTATTGTGATCTTTTGCCTTTGTTTCCCTCTTCTGTTCAGTTCCATTATTTTCTTTAATTTTATCTCTGTATCATTGATTCTCTGCTCTGCTTCATCCATCCTCACCGTCATGTGATGATGCATTTGAGATTACATCTTAGTTATAGCATTTTTTACTTCAACCTGACTAGATTTAGCTCATTTATCTCTGCAGAAATGATTC
The DNA here is from genome assembly GCF_028749965.1 of Puma concolor. Lineage (NCBI taxonomy): Eukaryota > Metazoa > Chordata > Mammalia > Carnivora > Felidae > Puma > Puma concolor. Next base: position 13,741,082 of record NC_141680.1, on the reverse strand, counting down.
TCTGCTGTCATCTATGATTTTTTTTTCAACCCCAGCTAGTATTCTTATAATCAAGGCTTTAAATTCGAGTTCAGACATCTTACTTATATCTGCACTGATTAAATCGCTGGCTGTCATTTCTTCCCATTCTTTCCTTGATGGTGAATTCTTCCATCTTTTCATTTCAGAGAAGGAAAAAATAATAAAATAAAATATGAAAATTTAAAAATTTACAACAAAACAAGGGGCGCCTGGGTGGCTCAGTCAGTTGTGTCCGACTACAGTTGAGATCATGATCTCACAATTCATGTGTTTGAGCCCTGTGTCAGGTCCTGTGCTCACAGCTCAGAGCCTGGAGACTGCTTAGGATTCTGTCTCTCCCTCTCTCTCTGGCCCTTCCCCCACCTTGCTCGTTCTCTATTTCCCTCGCTCGCTCTCTCTCTTTCTCCCTCTCCCCCCTCCTCTCAAAAATAAATAAACATTAGGAGTGCCTGGGTGGCTCAGTTGGTTAAGCATCTGACTTCAGCTCAGGTCATGATCTCATGGCTCATGGGTTTGAGCCCCACATCAGGCTCTGTGCTGACAGCTCAGAGCCTAGAGCCTGCTTCGGATTCTGTGTCTCCCTCTCTCTCTCTGCCCCTCCCCCAGTCACCCTCTGTCTCTGCTCTCTCTCAAAAATAAACATACAAATTTTTTTTGCATAAGTAAACATTTAAAAAATCAAATAAAAGAGCTAGATCCTAAGTGTATTTTGATCTTCTTGTTAAGACAATATTGATAGACAATAACAAAAAGAAAAGAAAAAAATTAAAAATATAAAAATTTTAAATAATTAAATAAATAAAATGAAATAGAATTAAAAATTTGCTCTGGGTCCAGGAAAAAAAAAAGTGAGGGAAAAAACAGCAACATAAACAAAAACAGAAGCAAAGAAAGAAACAAATGATCAAACAAACAAAAAGAAGCCCAAATGAAGCTAGATCCAGTTTCCCCTAGAGCTGAAACATTGCAAAACACTATGATCTTTAGACTGAGTGGGTGGAAGGGATTTGTGCTGGTGGTCTTGGGGCAGGGCCTACTGTGCTGATTCTCAAGCAGACTTGTTTCGTTGGAAATGCACTTCCAGGTTGCAGGTGGGCAGGGTTTAATGTAAGTGACTCAGGAGAATGGTCATGACTTAAACAGTCTGAAATGGTACTGTGCTTAAAGGAGATATCAATTAGCATTTCAGATAAATATAGTAAGAAGTGTTCTTAACCTTTCTTCAAAGAACTAGGGAGGGGCTTAAGTGTCTGAAACTACGTTGTGCTTATAGCATCACTTATGAAGCCCTCACATAAATATCATAGGAACTTTTGTTGAAACAGTCTATGTTAGCAATAGAAAATGACCATGTGCTTAACTGCCTAAAACTTCACTGTGCCTCATGCATTCTTCATGTAGTCTTTTACATTAATTCTCCTAGGAACTTTTGTTGAAACACTATATTAGCAATGTAAAATGCCCATATGCTTAAATACCTAAGACTGCACTGTGCTTCAAACAACTTTATGGAGACTTTCACATACATCCAATAAGACCTGTGTTTAAAAATTTCATACTAGCTATAAGAAATGACTAAGTGCTTATCTGCCTAAGTATGCTGTGCTTCAAGCATGTTTCAAAAAGAGTTTGGGATACATACAGTCATAAGTGTCCTGAAACCCTTGTGTAGAATCACTAAGAAATGGCCTTGTTTTTAAGTATCTAAACTACATTGCTTACTACATCTTTCATATAGTTTGTAACTGACATCTAGTATAAACTTCTGTTTAAACCCTACGTGCTCATGAGCTTATTTGTAGATGAAACACTGTGCTTAAAGCATTTTGGGGTTAGCTTCTTAGATTTACCCAGTAAGAAGTATGGTTAAATCCTTTAGTTAAGCACTAGGGAATACCTATGTGCTTACCTACCAGAAACACCTGTGTTCTCAGTGAAACTATCCAATGCCTCTTAAACACATGTAGTAACAAGTATCCTTAAACTTGTTTATACCAGCACTAAGGAAGGGTCTTATGCTTAACTGCTTAAAACTACACTGGGCTTCAAGCATTCTTCATGTAGCTTTTCATATTTATCTCATAGGAAATTTTGTTGAAACACTATATATTATCAATAGGCAATGGCTGTGTGCTTAACTGCCAAAACTATACTGTTTTTCATGCAGCGTTCACAGACCTCTTACACATTTAATAAGAAGTGTTTCTTAACTGTTTTCTATAAGCTTTCTTTTCACATCCATTGTCATGATAAATGTTTCTCCATCTCTCACTTTCAATTTGCATATGTCTTTAGGTCTGAAATGAGTCTCTTGTAGGAAGCATACAGATGGGTCTTGTTTTCTTATCCATCCCATCACCCTCTATCTTCATATTGGAGAATTTAGCCCATTTACATTCAAAGTAATTATTGAAATGTGCATTTATTACTATTTTATTACTTGTTCATTGTTGTTTTTGTTGTTCTCTGTTGCTTTTGTCCCTTGCTCTCTTCTCTCATGATAAGTTGGCTTACTTTAGTGACATATTTGTATTCCTTTCTCTTTATTTTTTGTATATCTATGACTAGTTTTGGATTTATGGTTACCATTAAGTTTGTATATAACATCTTCTGCATACAGCAGTCAACATTAAGTTGATGGTCGCTTAAGTTTGAACACTTCTTAGGGTCTTCCTACTCTGTCACTTCCCCACAATCTTGGCCTTTCTTGTGACCTTTAATGTACATCTAAGGAACTTTTGTATAAACACTCTATATTAGGAGTACGGAATGGTCATGTGCTCAGCTGCCTAAAACTCAACTGTGCTTCAAGTGACCTTCATGCAGTCTTTAACATACAACTGAGAGAAACTTCTGTTAGAACGTTCTATAAAAGCAATAAGGAATGACTTTGTTCTAATTGGTTGAAAAGCAAAATGAGCTCATAGAGGATTTCAAGGAATCTCTGGGAAACATGAAGAACGTTTTCTTAAACCTTTTTGTGTAAGCACTAGGAAATGACCATGTGCTGAACTGCATGAAACAGCTCTGTCCTCAATGAGGCCTTCAAAAACCTCTAAGTACATGTAGTAACACGTGTCCTTAAACTTCTATTTATAAACACATGGGAAGGACACTGTGCTTGTCTTATTGAATCTAAACTGTGCTTAAAGCCTCCTTCATGTAGCCCTAATGTATACTCAGTATGAACTATCCATAAACACTCTATATAAGGTATTGAGATTTGCCATGTGCTAACTTCCTAGAAATAACTGCATTTCAATCCCCTGAATAGACTTCTTATATACATATTATAAGTGTTCTTCAATGGCTCTATATAAACATCTGGAAATGGCTTTGTGCTTAATTTTCTAAACATAAACTATTCTTCAAATGGCTTTATTGGACATCTTAGACACATAAGAAGAGTTCCATGGGAGAAGTTAAGATGGTGGAGTAGTAGGGGGACCCTGAGCTTGCCTCATCCCTTGAACAGAGCTAGATCAACATCAAATCATCTTGAACAACTAGGAAATCTATCTGAGGATTAAGAAAACAATCTGCACAATTGGAGAAAGAAAAAGCAGCAGATGTGAATTTCAGAGCCATGAATTGGAAGGGAGAAAATCCACAGTGCCAAGAAGGGAAGGGAACCCTCTTTGTGAAGAGTGATCAGGATGACAAAGAGAGAACAGGGGTGGGGTAAGGGTGGAGGGAGCAGTGTGTAGTGTTAGCACAAAACTATGGTGTGGGGATCCCCTGGGTTGTACTGGGATAGATTCCTCCCCTTCATGGAGTACATTTTAAAAGAGGGTATTTTGCTTCTCCAAGAACAAAAGGCCCACCAGAAGCCCTTGAGTGGCCATTCAACAGCAGGGAACAGAGGTGTGCACAGACATCAGATAACCTGATCACAAGTTTTCACTGTGCACCACAATAGACTATAGCCACTGTGCACGCAGTGTGTGACTGTTTTTCTGGGACAGAATGGAGCTAAGGAAAGAGGCACGTGCAGAAACCAAATAACCTGGTCACAGCTTTTCACTATATACCACAATAGACTCCAGCCACTGTGCACACACCATGTGACTGATTTTGTGGTACAGAATGGTGCCACAAGCCTCGAGGAGGGGAGTGGGTCAAAGTGATGTGGGAAACAAAGGCAGAAGGAAATGGAAGATGAAATTAAATTTCCTTATAACCTGCAGCCCATTGCCAAATACTTGAGGCAGTCATAGTATAACATTTCTCCAGGAACTCCCTACTGTCTCAATGTTAATGCTTTGCTAGAGGGAAAAACAACCTTAGCTTGACAATAGCTGTGAGCCTTCTTTAGCAAACGAAAATCTCTTTTGAAACTTCCTCTTGACTTTACTTCCCCCAACTCTCTTCATGGTCCTAGGGCAGCTCTTTCTGCCTACAAGTCCTGTCCCCATGCTTTAATAAAAATCACCTTTTTTTGCACCAAAGATGTCACATGAATTCTTTCTTGACTGTCAACTCTGGACCCCACCACCACTCCAAAACCCTATCATGAATTTTGCCAGGCCACTGGCCAGAGATAAAACACAGAACAGTGGTATTGGGCTTGCCAAATTCTGGGAACAGAGGTTAAGAACAGGGTTCTGACTAAATCCTGGGACACTTTTCTGTCAGTACCTCCTGAACAGTCATGGCCCTGAGTTCTCTTCCCAGGGTATGAGAGGATGGGATGACATCATCTTCCACCACCACCTCTTCCTGCCCACCAGCAGGGTCAGACTTCAGAGAGAAACACAGTGCCACCTAGTGGAGGCTGGGGTCACTTGCACCAAAACTCACCCCCACTGCACCCTGGAGCAGCATTTCCACCAAAACAAGTCAGCCTAAGAAATCAGGCCCCTCCTCTAGAAGACCATCACAAACAACACACTTGCGCCAAGCCAACTGATCATAGAGTGCTACAAAGTTTCAGCTCTAGGGGAAGTAAGATCTAACTTCCATTTTACTTTTAATCTTTTTTTCATTTATTTTCTTATTTTTTCCACTCTTTTAAATTTATTATTATATATATACATATATATACACACATATATATGTATATATATACTTTTAGACATACATATTATTTAATTATTTAATTTTTTATTTTATTTTTTCTGTTTTCATTATATTTTATTTTTGGATCTAGATTCTTTTAACAAATAGACCAAACACACCAAGGATCTAGTGTTATTTTGTTTTGTTTTGCTCTTTGGAGTTTTTCTCTTTGCCTTGTTTTGTTTTTTTTCTTCTTTTTGTTTCTGGCAAAATGACAAGGTGGAGAAATATGCCCCAAAAGAAAGAACAGGCAGTAAAATTCACCATCAGGGATTTAATCAATACAAATATAAGAAGATGTTTGCACTAGAATTTAAAAATGCAATTATAAGGATACTAGCTCTGCTTGAAAAAAGCATAAAAGACACAGAGAATACCTTTCTTCTTTTATCTAGAGATAAAAGAACTAAAATCTACTCAGGTCTAAATTAAAAATGCTATAAACAACACGCAAGCTTGAATGGATGCCATGATGGTGAGGACGGATGAAGCAGAGGAGCAAATCAGTGATATAGAAGATAAAATTACAGAAAATAGTGAAGTTTAAAAGAAGAGGAAAACAAAGGTAAAAGATCACAAAGTCAGACTTAGGTAACTCAGTGACTTATTAGAAAGGAATAGCATTTATATCACAGGCATCCAGAAGATGAAGAGAGAGAAAAAGAGGCAGAAGTTTCATATGAGCAAATTATAATGGGAAAAAATCCTTAATATGGGGAAGGACACAGACATCAAAATCAACAAGCACAGAGAAAACTCATTATATTCAACAAAAGCCGACCAGCACCAAGGCATATCATAGTCAAGTTCACAAAATACATAGACAAGGAAAGAATACTGAAAGCAGCAAGGGAAAAAAAGTCCTTAGCCTACAAGGGAAGACAGATCAAGTTCACAGATCTGCCCACAGAAATTTGTCAGTCCAGAAAGGAGTGGCAGGATACATTAAACATGAAGAATGGGAAAAATATGTATCCAAGAAATCTTTACCCAGCAAGGATTCATTCAGAATAGAAGGAGAGATAACAAGTTTCCCAAAGAAAAACTGAAGGAGTTTGTGACCACTAAACCAGCCCTGCAAGAAATTTTAAAGGAGACTCTTTGAGGGGGGGAAACAAAACAAAACAAGATCAAAAGCAACAAAGACTAGAAAGGACAGGGGACATCACAAGAAACACCAACTCTACAGACAACACAATGGCACTGTGAGAAATAAGCCCACTGACCCAATCAAAGAAGGGACTCAGAGACTCAGAGCACAGTGAAGTGAGGCTTTACTCAATGTTCTTGCAAGAGTGGGTGTCTGATGGACAGGCACACTCAGGACAGTTACAGCAGACAATTTATCTCCTAGCCTGCAAGTCCCTCTCTCGATTCCTCATTGGCTGAGTACAAGAGGTTACCGCCTTACCTGGACATTGCCTATGCCCCTCTAAGCCAAAAAGTACTCTGATTGGAACAAACGTACATTTCCTGAGGTGACACGGAGATTTTCTGTCCCTTTGTTCTTTGACACATGCTCATTGCAAAGCTCACAAAAATAAGCCCATGAAACGGAGAAGGGAAAAAGAACCAGAAGTGAAGTGTCCAAGGGTTTGGGACTCCATTATGGGAGAGGGGAGGTTGTATATATTTCCAAGAGGTTGTAAATCTATTGTTAACTAGATAGCACAGTTTTATATGGTATTTCTGAAAATGAATCATCTCCCTCACTTCTCACAATCCTTTCTCTTCTTTTCTAAGTTGATTCCATTTTTATTTATATTTCCTTTATTTTTTGAGGCCTCACTCAATCATGTTCAGCAAAGTTGTCTCTCCTCTTCACAGTCAGGTGTATCTTCCAATAACAGGTTATTTTGGGCATTAGGTACAGACATTTGTTTCTTAAGAGGAACCTTACACCCAAGGGGGTTTGCTGTAATCAGATGCTCCCAGTATTGTTTCAAAATATGTGTTTTTTTTCTACCCAGGGACCTCAGGTCCTAACCTTTCCCTCTTTGCCTACTGAATCCCATCTTTTCCTATCATATTCCCCCCCTTTGAACACATGACTCCTAACTGCCATTAAGAATTGGGATGATGACTCAGCTTAACTGCTTCCTGCTGAAAGAGGGCCACAACAGGAGTACAGCAGTCAGGGCAGGTTCAGAGGTCGATCCAGAGGTCTGAAATAATGAGAGGGTGTTTGGAAGGTCTAGGCTAGCAAAATTTTCTTGGATATCCTATTTTTACGGCATATGAGATGGCTTCTACAAATGACATGCAAAAAGAATATTAGACTAGCAAGCATTAATATTCCCAATCTAATGCCTCCTAGGGAGGAAGTCACACCATGGAAAGGAAAGATGCATTGTAGCCACCCAAAAAGTCCCTGACATGTCTGGTCTTTTTTTTTTTTTTTAACTATAGTTTTTCCTCCCTCTTCTTGGTATTTATTTGGATCTTGTGATATTGTTGCTTAGAATAATTACACATTTGAAGTAGCTTTTGGTTCTCAATGCTCAAATCTTCCTTTGGCCATCAATTTTTCCATAGGAACAATTCCATGAGGCATATTTAATTTTACAAGAAAAGATTGATCTTAGATATCCAGGTTACTATAAGTTTAGACAATTGTTTAACAGTCCTGGAGCTAATAGCACTATAATCTGTAATTCAGTCAAAATGTCTCTTTCTAGAAAGGGAGTGGGGCCTCTCTGGCACTATCAAAAAAGAGAGAGAGAGAATGTGAAAAAAGTCTCCCCATATGCACCCCAGTGGCTGAGAGAAAAATTTAGTAGTAACTTTTCTGGAGACACCACTAATTGTTATGCTGTGTTTGGATGGTTGCACAGGAGTGTAAAGGAGGACAGAAAAGGTGGCTCTGATGTCAAGGAGGAAATTAACTGGTTTTCCTTCTATTTCTAGAGTTACCCAGGGCTCTGTATCTCTAATAGACAGTTGGTTCAGGGGAGCCACTATGAAGAGCCCCAGGACCCTTTAGTTCTTTTCAGGGGCATGGTTATCTGAGCCCTTGCACACTGAGGTCCCCAAGGGCATTCAGATTTTTCAGTGACTATCTCCATACAAGGGGCATGCATGGCTTATGGGGTTTCAAATTCGGTTGTCCCCTCCGAGGACATTCTCATTTCATAAATGGTGCCAGGACCTCAGAAGTCTGGTCTGACATAGTAAGTAAGGCCATGACTAAGGCCTTAGTTGTTTGTTTGTTTTTTTTAAGACTCCTTTCCTGTTCCTTATTCTCTTTATTTTGGTTGTGATATACCCAATCGGAAGCTCATAAAAACTCCTCCACGACCCCTTCTGGGACAATAGCCAATTTTTGCAGTTTCCTTCAAGTATCTGGGGCCAACTGAGTGACAAATTTGTCCTTTAGTATTGTCTCAGCTTCAGAGAGTATCAGGGGAGATAGCCATATATTTAACCTTAACCTTTCCAGGAAGGCCACCAGGCTGTCCTCCTGTGTCTGTAAAATAGTGGCTAATTTAGCATAATTTAAGGGTTTAACTATAGACCTCCTTAGTTTTTCCAAAACACAAGTTTTGAAGTGGCAATGATACCATTCCCTAATGGGATTATCATACTCCCAATTAGGATCTTGGGATGGAACTGGGAGTTTGCAAAGGATCCCCAGTCCCATAATAATTAATGAGTTGCTCATCCCCATATTTCTCAGCCACTGACAGAATACCACACTTCTCTGTCTCATTAAGACCCTGATTGAAGGGTGCCTGGGTGGTTCGGTCGGTTGGATGTCCAACTTTGACTCCGGTCATGATCTCACAGCTCAAGAGTTCGAGCCCCACATTGGGCTCTGTGCTGACACCTTGGAGCCTGGGGCCTGTTTCAGATTCTGTGTCTCCCGCCCCTCCCCCACTCACACTCTGTCTCTCAAAAATAAACATTAAAAATTTTTAAAAAGAGTTTGATTCAACAAAAGCATCATATATTTCCAGGTCAACTCAAAAACATACCTAATATTCTGGAAAGCCTCTATATACTTATCCAGATCATCAGAAAATTTATCTAGATTTTCTTTTACCTGTCTTAAATCTTGCAATGAGAAAGGTACTTGTAATCTTGGTGGTGCCTCCCTGTGTTTCTCCTTCTGACACTTTAGCTTCTTGTAGGGGAAACATGTCCGTTACATTACAGGGAGTTCCTGGACAAGGTGGACAGCAGGGAGCAGAAGTGCACGGGGTATTTTTTTAATGATTTTTAAAAATTTACATCCAAATTAGTTAACATATAGTGTAATAATGATTTCAGGAATAGAATTTAGTGATTCATCACTTACATATAACACCCAGTGCTCATCCCAAGTGTCTTCCTTAATGCCCCTTAATACCCATTTATCCCATCTCCCACCCAAAACCCCTCCAACAACTCTCAGTTTGTTCTCTGTATTTAAGAGTCTCTTATGGTTTCTCTCCCTCTCTGCTTTATACTATTTTTTGCTTCCTTTATGTTCATCTGTTTTGTAACTTAAATTCCACATGTAAGTGAAGTCATATATTGTCTTTCTCTGACTTATTTTACTTGGCATAATACACTCTAGTTCCATCCATGTTGTTGAAAATGGCAAAATTTCATTCTTTTTGATCGTTCAGTAATATTCCATTGTGTGTGTGTGTGTGTGTGTGTGTGTGTATGTATGTATATATACACACCATATCTTCTTTATCCATTCTTCAGTCGATGGACATTGGACTCTTTCCATAATATGGCTGTGGTTGATAGCGCTGCTATAAACATTGGGGTGCATGTGCCCCTTTGAGACAGCATATCTGTATCCCTTGGATAAATACTTAGTAGTGCAATTGCTGGGTTGTAGGGTAGTTCTATTTTTAATATTTTGAGGAACCTCCATACTGTTTTCCAGAGCGGCTCCACCAGCTTGCCTTCTACCAGCAGTGCAAAAGGGTTCCTCTTTCTCCACATCCTTGCCAACATCTGTGGTTGCCTGAGTTGTTAATGTTAGCCATTATGACAGGTGTGAGATGGTATCTCAATGTGGTTTCGATTTGTTTTTCCCTGATGATGAGTGATGTTGAGCATTTTTTCATGTGGCTGTTTGCCATCTGGATGTCTTTGGAAAAGTGTCTATTCATGTCTTTTGCCCATTTCTTCAGTGGATTATTTGGTTTTGGGATGTTGAGTTTGATAAGTTCTTTATAGATTTTGGATAGTAACCCTTTATCTGATATTTCATTTGCAAATATCTTCTCTCATTCCAATGGTCGCATTTTAGTTTTGTTGATTATTTCCCCCACTGTGTAGAAGCTTTTTATCTTGATGAGGTCCCAACAGTTAATTTTTGCTTTTGCTTCCCTTGCCTCTGAGTACATGTCTAGTAAGAATTTGCTGTGGCTGAGGTCATAGAGGTTGTTGCCTATTTTCTCCTGTAAGATTTTGATGGTTTTCTGTCTCACATTTAGGTCTTTCATCTAGTTTGAGTTTATTTTTGTGTATGGTGTAAGAAAGTGGTCCAGGTTCATTCTTCTGCATGTCGCTGTCCAGTTTACCCAACACCATTTGCAGAAGAGATTGTCTTTCTTCCATTGGCTATTTTTTCCTGGTTTGTCAAATATTAGTTGGCCATATGTTTGTGGGTCCATTTGTGGGTTCTCTATTCAGTTTTATTTGGTACCATCTATATGTCGGTGTTTGTGTCAGTACCATACTGTCATAATGATTACAGTTTTGTGATACAGCTTGAAATGAGGAATTGGACTTCAAAAACAGCTTTGATTTTCTTTTTCAGGATTTCTTTGGCTATTCAGGGTCTTTTCTGGTTCCATACAAATTTTAAGATTGTTTGTTCTAGGGCTGTGAAGAATGCTGGTATTATTCTGATAGAGATTGCAATGAATATTAGACTGCTTTGGGTAGTATTGGCATTTTAACAATATTTGTTCTTCTAATCCATGAACATGGAGTGTTTTTCCATTTCTTTGTGTCTTCTTCAATTTCTTTCATAAGCTTTCCATGGTCTTCAGTGTATAGATTTTTCACATCTTTGGTTAGGTATTTATTCCTAGGTATTTTATGGTGGTTGGTGCAATTGTAAATGGGTTGATTCCTTGATTTCTCTTTCTGCTGCCTCATTATTGGTGTATAGAAATGCAACCGATTTCTGTACATTGATTTTGTATCCTGCAACTTTGCTGAATTCATGGATCAGTTCTAGTAGTTTTCGGGTGGAGTCTTTGGGTTTTTTACATGGAGTATCATATGTCACCTGCGAAGAGTGAAAGTTTGATGACCTCCTTCCTGATATGGATGCCTTTTATTTCTTTGTGTTGTCTGATTGCTGAGGCTATGATTTCCAACACCATATTGAATAACAGTGGTGAGAGTGGACATCCTTGTCATGTTCTTGACCTTAGTGGGAAAGCTCTCAGTTTTTCCCCATTGAGGATGATACTAGCAGTGGGTCTTTTGTATATGGCTTTTATGATCTATCCTACTTTCTTGAGGGTTTTTATCAAGAAAGGATTTTGTATTTTGTAAAATGCTGTGTCTGCATCTATTTAAAGGATTATGTGGTTCTTATCCTTTCTTTTATTAATGTGATGTATCATATCGATTGATTTGTGGATATTGAATCAGCGCTGCATCCCAAGAATAAATCCTACTTGATCATGGTGAATAATTCTTTTAATGTATTGTTGGATCCAGTTGGCTAGTATCTTGTTGAGAATTTTTGCATCTAGATTTATCAGGGGTATTGGTCTGTAGTTCTCCTTTTTAGTGGGATCTTTGGTTTTGGAATCAAGGTAATGCTGCCTTCATCAAATGAGTTTGGAAGTTTCCTTTCCATTCTATTCCATAAAAACAAGGAGGGAACAAAACATAAGAAAATATAGAGAATAAACAGAGGGCTGCTGGAAGGGTTGTGAGAGGGGGGATAGGCTAAATGGGTAAGGGGCTTAAGGAATCTATTCCTGAAATCATTGTTGCACCATGTGCTAACTAACATGGATGTAAATTATAAAAAAATTAATTATACAAAATTAAAATATATATATATATACAAAAAATGATCATACCCTTTTTAAAAAGTAGGAATAGAAGGAATATATCTCAACATCAGAAAAGCCACATATGAAAGACCTACAACTAATATCATCCCCAGTGAGGAAAAATGGAGAACTTTCATCATAAGGTCAGGAACACAACAGGAATGTCCACTCTTACCACTGTTGTTCAACGCAGTACTGTAAGTCCTAGCCAGAGTGATTCAAAAACAAACAGAAAAAAAGTCATGCAAATTGGTAAGGAAGAAGTCAAACTTTCACTATTTGCAGATGACGTAAAATGGATGTAGAAAATCCAAAATACTTCACCAAAAACTGCTAGAACTGATACATGAATTCAGCAAATTCACAAGATATAAAATGAACATACAGAAATCAGTTGCATTTCTATACACAAATAATAAAGCAGCAGAAAAGAAATCAAGGGATTCATCCTATTTACAATTGCACCAAAAAATCATAAGATTCCTAGGAATAAACCTAACCAAAGAGGTAAAACATCTGTACTCTGAAAACTATAGAACACTTGTGAAGAAATTGAAGAAATACACACACAAAATGGAAAAACATTCCATGTTCATGAATTGGAAGAACAAATATTTTTAAAATATCTGTACTACTGAAAGCAATCTACACATCCAATACAGTCATTATCAACAGAACACTAGCATTTTTCACAGAGCTAGAACAATTCTAAAATTTGTACAGAGCCAGAAAAAAACCCTAAATTGCCAAAGTAATATTGAAAAAAAAAAGAATACAGGGGCACCTGGGTGGCTCAGTCAGTTAAGTGTCTGACCAGCTCAGGTCGTGATCTCATGGTTTGTGGTTCAAGTCCTGCTTCAGACTCTGTGCTTACAGCTCAGAACCAGGAGCCTGCTTTGAATTCTGTGTCTGTCTCTGTCCCTCCTCCACTCACACTCTCTGTCTCTCTCTCTCAAAATAAATAAATATTTTTTAAAAAAAAGAAAAAGGAAAAAAGAACACAAACCTGGAGACATCACAATTCCAGACATCAAGCTTATTACAAAGCTGTAGTCATCAAGACAGTATGGTACTGGCACAAAAACAGATACATATATCAATGGAACCAAATAGAGAAACAAGAAATGGACCCACAATGTATGGTCAACTAATACTCAACAAAGCAGGAAAGAGTATCCAATGGAAAAAAGATTGTCGATTCGACAAGTGATGCTGGGAAAACTGGACAGTGACATGGAGAAGAATGAAACTGGGCCCTTTTCTTACACCATACACACAATAAATTCAAGATAGATGAAAGACCTAAATGTGAGACAGGAAACCATCAAAATCCTAGAGGAGAAAAAAGGCAGCAACTTCTTTGACCTCAGCCACAGCAAGTTTTTACCAGAAATGTCTGCAGAAGCAAGGAAAACAGAAGCAAAAATGAACTATTGGAATCTCCTCAAGATAAAAATCTTCCTCATAGTGAAGGAAACAATCAACAAAACAAAAAGGCAACCAACAGAATGGGAGAAGACATTTGGCAAACGACATGTCAGATAAAACAGTGAGTATCCAAAATCTATAAAGAACATAACAAACTCAACAACAACAAAAAAGCAAATAATCCAGTGAAGAAATGGGCAGAGGACATAAACAGACATTTTCCCAAAGAAGACATCCAAATGCAGGTGCCTGAATGGCTGTCAGTTAAGTGTCCAACTTTGGTTCAAGTCATGATCTCATGCTTTGTGGGTTTGAGCCCCACCTCAGGCTCTGTACTGACAGCTGAGAGCTTGAGACTGCTTCAGATTCTGTGTCTCCTTCTCTGTCTCTGTTTCTCTCAAAAATAAGATAAACATTAAAAAAATTAAGACATCCAGATGGCTAATACACACATGAAAAGATGCTCAACATCACTCATCACCAGGGAAATACAAGTCAAAACCATGACGAGATATAACCTCACACCTGTCAGAATGGCTAAAATTAACAGCTCAGGAAACAACAGATGTTGGCAAGGATATAGAAAAAGGGGAGCCTTTTGCACTGTGGGGAATATAAACTGGTAAAGCCACTGTGTATAGGCTCCTATACACAGTATATAAAAAGCTATATAAAACCAGTATATAGGTGCCTCAAAAAATTAAAAATAGAACAACCATATGACCCAGCAATTGCACTACTATTTACTAAAGGATATAAAAATGCTGATTCAAAGGGGTACATGCACCCCAATGTTTATAGCAGCACTATTAATAATAGCCAAATTATGGAAAGAGCCCAAATGTCCATCAACTGATGAAGAGATAAAGATTGGTGTATATATACAATGGAATATTACCCAGCAATCAAAATGAATGAAATCTTGCCATTTGCAACAAAGTGGATGGATGGAACTAGAGTATATTATGCTAAGCAAAATAAGTCAGAGAAAGAAAATATCATATGATTTCAGTTATATGTAGAATTTAGAAACAAAACAGGTGAACAAATGGGAAGGGAAGGAAAGAGAAATAAGATAGAAACAGAGAGGGACTAGAGCACCTCAGTGGCTCAGTCGATTGGGCATCTGACTTCAGCTCAAGTCATGAACTCGCAGTTAGTGGTTTTGAGCCCTGCATAGGGCTCTGTGCTGACAGCTCGGAGCATGGAGCCTACCTCAGATTCTGTGTCTCCTTCACTCTTTGCCCCTCCCTCACTCACAATGTGTGTGTGTGTGTCTCTCAAAAATAAACATTAAAAAATTAAAAAAAATAAAAACAGAGAGGGAGGCAAACCCTAAGAGACCCTTAAATATAGAGAACAAAGTCAGGGTTGCTGGAGGGGACATGGGATAGGTGTTGGGCATTAAGAAGGACACTTGTTGGGAGGACCACTAGGTGTTGAATGTAAGTGATTAATCCCTAAATTCTGCTCCTGAAACCAATACTACACTATATGTTAACTAACTTGAATTTAAATTTTACAAAAAGAGTTTGATAATTACTCCATACACTTCTAAGGAATGGCCCTATGCTCAATTGCCTAAATGTACACTGTTCTAAAGTGTCAGTCTATTAGCATTTAAATGCATACAGAAATAGGTGTTCTTAAAATTTTCTTTACGGGAACACCTGGGTGCCTCAGTCAATGAACCTTCCAACGTCAGCTCTGGTCATGATCTACGGCTCGGTTCATGAGTTCGAGCCATACATTGGGCTTTCTGCTGTCAGCACAGAGTTCGCTTTGGATCCTCTGTTCCCCTTCTCTTGCTTATTCTGTCTCTCTCTCTCTCTCTTTCAAAAATAAGGAAATATACCTAAAAACAAATCTTTTTTTTTTTAATTTTTTTTCTCAACGTTTATTTATTTTTGGGACAGAGAGAGACAGAACGGGGGAGGGGCAGAGAGAGAGGGAGACACAGAATCGGAAACAGGCTCCAGGCTCTGAGCCATCAGCCCAGAGCCCGACGCGGGGCTCAAACTCACGGACCGCGAGATCGTGACCTGGCTGAAGTCGGACGCCTAACCGACTGCGCCACCCAGGCGCCCCAAATCTTAAAAAAAAAAAAGCATGAAACATGTTTACTAACAGACAGAAGTGTCTTTAGTTTTTCTGAATAAGGCAAAAGACAAAAAACAAAACAAAATACACTGTTTAGTAATTCACCCTTTAGTATTTTATCTTATGTGAAAAGACTTAGATGTCCGATGAATTTAACCCAATTTATCACTTAACTCAGCAAAGCTTTGAAGTCCCAGGTTATCAAAGATCTGGGAAGCCATTTTAAAAGTTTACCTATAAACCTTTTTATGTATTTAACCTATATCCTCTCAACAATCACCCATGGACACTGTATGAGACAGACAAAATGAAACATCATTTGAAGTAATTTTCCCTGACAAACTGAAACAGGTACTAGTTAACTAATAAAATTAAGTCACATAAAAGCTGATTAGGCTTCTCCCTCAGGGATGGATCCTGAAGTGAGTGTCAGGGTAGAACAAGGGTGTATTTGTTAAGGTTTTTTTTTTTTTTTTTTTTTTTTTGATACCTCTTGTAAAACGAGGGATAAAACGTGTTGTTTTGTTTATAATGGCCACAATTTTTGATAACCACAATTACAGACAGGCTCAGCATTGGGACAGAAGCAAGGCAATTCCACTGCCCACCCCAAGGCTTGTAATGCAGAGAGTACCAAATTCAAGTGATGATTTTACTACAACAACAACAACAACAACAACAACAACAACAACAACAAAGAATAAAGCCTGATTATCTGTATTGTGTTTGATGTTGAAAGCTCCAAAAACATGTCTGTTTTAAATAAGCAATCAACCTTGAATGGGATTTAGTACTGAATATGTCACATCTGTGTCCACTAAAAACTCAAACAGTTCACTTCCCCTCCATCAGGCTCCTGTGGGAAAGTCTGAAGTGGGCAGTTGAAGCCCAGGGGACCTCTTGGCCCCCTTCTGCTGATTTGGTAGGTGCTCCAATTTGAACCTCATCAGGAAGTGGCCCAAAGTCGCCCTCACTGGAGGCCCCACCACTGGAGATGGCTGAGGAGATCACTGGAGCCACACCAAGTGATGCATAAACAGGAGGAGTGGGGGAGGGAGGGGAAGGGAGAGGTGGCAAGGGAGCCACTGGCAAGGCCCCGGGCAGATTTAAAGTTTTGGAATAACATTTTTCCATTTCTTTTATCTTTTTATTTCATCTTTTTTTTTTTTTTTTTTGCACATCAGCATCAGCCACCTTCTTCTTCCTCTTCTTCCTCTTCTTCCTCCTCTTCTTCCTCCTCTTCTTCCTCTTCCTCTTCCCCTTCCCCTTCTCCCATCTCCCATCTCCCATCTCCCATCTCCCATCTCCCATCTCCCATCTCCGTCTGTCTTTCCCTCCTGCTAAAGTGGCTTTGTTTCTGTTTGCTTTTCAGCCCTGTGGAAGACGTGAAGGAGCAGGCCATGGGATGGGCACCAATTCTGGCGCTTGTGCTTGGGGAGGGGGAGGGGTGGGTTTAGAATCACTAGCATCTGCCTGCCTTCCTCCTCTTCCTCATTCTTCTGACTATTGGGAAAGGGTGTGTGGGTGTGGGTGTGGGTGTGGGTGTAGCGGGGAGGGCAGGTGTGTTGAATTTTTATCTCTCTTTCTCTCTCTGGGCCATCAATTGTGTCCCTTCCTGTGAGGCAACTTTCTTATTGGAGTAACATAAAACTCTGAATGTAGAGAATTTCACACACACACACACCATTCACGTTAATGTGAAAAACATTTGAGTTTGTTCTGATCTTCCTGAGTGTTAGAATGCCCAATGTTTACAAGAGCTTGCCTTGAAACACATTAACGAACTCATTTACAAATTGGTGTTAGCAATAGCATCCAGAGGTAGAGAAAACATCTCACATGGATAACACCTGTGGCCATAGATCCACAAACAAGATGCAAACCAACATCAGCCTTCGTTTCACTCCTATTTGTGGAGAGGACACGAAAGACCCAATGGTCAAATCTCCCCCTTTTGTAAAAACAAATCCAATCGCACGAGGGCATTGCCGTGGATGGATCCCATCGCGCAGGTGTTTTCCATTTCCAATGAGAACACAGCCAATTTGGTGCAAAGAAGCCAAAAGCTGCAGCAACCAACAAACCAAATGTGGCCCGGGATATCTCCGTGAGCATTGGTTCCTCCCCAAAAGGTGGCGCTTCACTGATGGAACCAAAGGGCTTCCTAGTTTCTGGCCGCGTCGTCTCACGGCCAGCTTTCTCTAAGGGAGCACACAAGAAAACTCATTCAGACACCTCCAAAGAACCCCATCTGGGCCATCAGGGACTCAGGTGACCCTTCCATGTTCCCACGTAAGTAAGCACTTGCAAGTTTAGGCTCCATATGTCCTATACGTGTAGCCTGCCGAAGTTTCCTTTTGGGGACGGGTGGTTGCTTTCTCAACACTTAGAGCAAGGTTATTAAGTGGTGGCGGTCACGGTGGTATTTTTTCCTCTTCTGTAAAGAGTTACAAGGTGGCCATTTCGTGGGAGCGAAGCGGTAGCTGGGCTGCTCCTGGATCCCTCGCTGCTTCGGGTTCCCTATCAGGCTTCCTAGCAGCGGCCTAGTGGAGAAATAAGAGCAGGTGTCTGAATGTACTCGGGTGACCAAAGATGAGAATGACGAGCCCATTTAAATGCCATCGGAAGACGATGGGACAGTGCTGCTGTCCACAGTGACAGCCCAGTTTGTTGGGAGCACGTGGACTGCACTACCGGAATCTAGCGTCTCAGTGTATGAGAGGTGTCCGGCTGGTCAAAGACATTCTGCACATCCCTGATGCTGGCTGGGGGAATCTGGTACCTGTCGTCAACTTATCCCAAAGATAGCCAAAGAAAAAGGGACGAGACAGATGCCTGCTTCTTCAGCAGAGAAAGTGAAGAGAGCCATCCAGAAAACGTCCGATTTAAGAGTGTTGGGTCTCCCGTGGAAAATAACCAAACAGGATCTGAAAGAATATTTTGGTGGCTTTGGAGAGGTTTTATGGTTCAGGTCAGGAGAGATATGCACACTAGTCCTTCAAAGGGGTTTGTCTGTGTTTGTTTTACGGAACAGGAAACCCAGGTGAAAGTCATGTCACCTGTAGAGACATACGATCAAGGAACGATGGTGTGACTGCAAACTTCCTGAATCTCATCGAAGCCCAGATGAGCTTTTGAGAAGCAGGAAGGCGTTTGTCGGGTGCCTTACAGAGGGACGTGACTGCCTATAAGCTGCAGCAGTTCTTTTGCCAGGACTGAGAAGTGGTAGACGGCTTCATTCGCAAATTGTTCCAGGACTTTGCCTTTGTTACATTTGCAGAGGATCAAGTTACCCTGTCTCTCTATCTTTCTTTTTAATTTTTTTTTTATTTTATTTAAAAATTTTTTTTTTCAACGCTTATTTATTTTTGGGACAGAGAGAGACACAGAGCATGAACGGGGGAGGGGCAGAGAGAGAGGGAGACACAGAATCGGAAACAGGCTCCAGGCTCTGAGCCATCAGCCCAGAGCCTGACGCGGGGCTCGAACCCACGGACCGCGAGATCGTGACCTGGCTGAAGTCGGACGCCTAACCGACTGCGCCACCCAGGCGCCCCTTTTTTAATTTTTATATATTTTTAAATTTACCTCCAAATTAGTTAGCATATAGTGCAACAATGATTTCAGGAGTAGATTCCTTAATGCCCCTTAATGTTTCAGCCCACTGCGCCTCCCACACCCCCTCCAGTAACCCTCTGTTTGTTCTCCATATTTAAGAGTCTCTTATATTTTGTCCTCCTCCCTGTTTCTATATTATTTTTGCTTCCGTTCCCTTGTGTTAATCTGTTTTGTATCTTCAAGTCCTGATATGAGTGAAGTCATATGATATTTGTCTTTCTCTAATTTCCCCTGGCATAATATCCTCTAGTTCCATCCACATATTTGCAAATGGCAAGATTTCATTCTCTCTGATGGCCAAGTAATACTCCATTGTAGATATATACCACATCTTTTTTTTTCTTTCTAGTACTGAGTTTTCAGTGGAAGCTCAACTTGAACTCCTTATTTTAGTTTGAAAAATATAACATAGGTTATTCAGATAGCATATAGAACACAGCAAGGTGGGGGAGTCGTGGAGGGAGTGACTGTAAACCATGCATTTGACTCTTCCCTTCCCCACCCCTCCTAGAGCTGAGCTCCAGAAAGGCAGAGACCATTCTCCACCTCCCACCCCCATCCCTTCTGTGTCTTAAAGCCTCATAATCTGAGGCTCCCCTTTCTGGTCCTACTTTTTAAAACCTTCCTGTAGGTGGAACTTATGAGAAACTAAGCTCAGTAGGATGTTAATGACTGAAAAAGGTTAATATACTGGTTTCCTAGGGGTATTTGAAATGTGGTAAGTGCAGGAAGCCACAGCTTAAAAGAATAAATCTGTGAATTTTTAGGCCTCATTAGCCAGATGGAGATATAATTTTATGAGTGTGGGAGAGGCCTTCTTGTTGATCCTGAAATTACATCATGAAAACAGCTGCTAATACTCCCTGTTGTTGTTGGAACCTGCACTTTAGGGACTAGTCAAGATAAGACTGAGCTGTGGAATTCTACAACCTTTGAAAATCTTTCATGTGAGGACAACATGGGACAAGCCTCCTACCGAAATAGCTCAGAAATCTGTGTCATGCCATGGTGACATGGCATGCCATGGTGAACACCCAAGAGCCTCCCCCTAAACCACAGCAGCCTCCTGATGACAGAGGGAGGAGAAAGAGAAATAGGGGTTATGGCTTTTGAAAAGAAAGGATATACATAGAGTGTGGAGTTATTTCTAGAGAATGTATTGTAAGCCTTGGGAAAGTGAATGGGGTAACTGCTGAAACGTCAGGGATGTTCTGGTCTCAAGGCTATGGAATGCCATAGCACTGTGAGATCCAGAGCCCCATGATCTCCCAGGAGCCAGTGAGGGAAGGGACCCACTGTCATTGCCTAGCAGTCCTTGAAACTGCACATCCTCCCTGCATGCTTTCATGTAAACACCAGATGTGTGTTTGGTCTATGTCTGGAGGCTCCTTGTGTTTTCCTCCCATGCTCTAACATTGTTTCATATTTATACCTGGTGAACATGAAACAAAGACAATGTGAAGTTTGCTCCTGCCACTATTTTGCTGGCAGAGGCAGCTCTGTACGTCTGCTCAGTCTAAGTGGGAAATTTTTCTTCAGTGTGCAGCTACAAAAGAGGCTATCCAGGCTGGGAGCCCAAGGATGGCAGCATTTTGGTGGGTCCAGCATGTTCTGAGCCTGTTCTTGAGTTGGTCAATTCCTCCAATTTACCTCACTGGTGTATCAGATTTGAGGGAGTCGATGGGGTCTGAAAAATCAGGTTATCTCAAAAGAGACTGTTGTACAGCCAGATACAATTGTTTATTTCACAGAGACTATGCTTGGCAAGAGGACATGAATACTAATGTCAATTGGTCACTGCATTCTCTCCCTGGAAGGAATTTCTTTGCAGGGGGCAGCATGATGTAACTTGTCATTCAGGAATTTGATTTTGGTGTTACAGAGCCAGAGAATCCCCGCTTTGCCAACCAGTGTCTATAAGACTTGGGGTATATCAATTACCTTCATGAGCTGCAGGCTTTCGCCTATAAAATGGATCTAGAAAGAGTGGGTGAGAGAAGAAAATGAATATGTGGGTGCAAAGTAATCACCACATGATTGGCAACTAGCTAGGTATTTTTAAAAATCTATAATGAATCTGTAAGCAGACCCAAAGGAATTAGGTAGAGAACCTACATGGTGAGTTTCATTGTTTTTATAATCGACAGAATCAAGCCTTCCAAGGGAAGTTTCTCCTGTCTGCTGGTCAAGTCCCCATCTTCTTTACAGTGTGCCTGCTCTTGACTTCCTTCTTTCTAGACCTTTGTGCAGACCACGACACATCCTTAAATTTGTTAGATTGTCCACTTAGTTGCAGGCCAGTTTAAGCCTGCAATAGAACCACGTTGATTGGCCTTGACTGGCTCCAGATTACTGACAGACCAACACATTCACAAACCATCTGAAGCAGAATTATTTAAGTAGTTAGGAGTTAAGTGGCCATGGTGTGCTCCTTCTTACTATTCTTACACACCTTGTGTGGCTTCATCTTATGCTCTAGTGCTTCACGTTACTGACGGTGGGGCCTGGTATATATTTCTGACAAATTCCATTTGGTTCAGAAGATATGGGTTTCGTTACCAATAACAGAAATGGTTCCAGCTAGTTTGGGTGGAAAGGGACTTCATACAGGGAATTAGTTGGCTATAACATTGTTTAAAATGCTGGAGAAACAGCGGTTAGGCTGAGCCTCTGGGAAGGACTGCAGAATAAGAGTCCCGCCAAAATTGCTTTAGCCCTGTCACGGTTATAATCCCAGGAGGTCAGGGGGCTGCTATTCAAAATTCTGGCCCCAGTTTCATTCCATCTCGGCCATAACCCAGCAAGTCACTGCTGAATTTGTTGGCTCCAGCTGCATGTGTCTGCTGAAGTCTACACCACTAAGGGATGGTTCTAGGACTACTTTTATCTCCATTTAACACATTTCTGAAACAACTCTTCGGTTGTGCCAATTACATGCAAATACAAAGTCACACTGATAGCCAGATGAACAAGGGTGGCTGGGGGATGTTTTTACTTTCCAGTCTTGCAGAAAAGTACAAGGAGGTTGGAATAGATGTTGAGTGGGCCAGTCAGCTGGACACATGCTAGGCAAGTACCTGTGGAAAGTAATAGTTCTGGTTCTATGGAGAAAATAAAGACGAGTAAGCTGGATTCTCTCTGTGAGAGTCATAATTTAATAGGGAGAGGAGACCAGTTCAGTGTCTTGATTATTATGGAATTGTTACCTTGAGAATAGGGGAGGGTTTCCTTTCCAGGTACCCACAAAACAGATTTCTCCTAACACAACTTCCACACACAGGATGGTAATTGCTGGTTATCTCATCTGTGTACTCAGTGGGCTGTGAGCTGTAAAAGATAGGGGCTGTATGTGCCTTGCTTACTGTCAATAGCCAATGTTTGATCCTATGCCATTAAATATATGTTAAATGATTGGGTAAATGAAAGAATATTTAAGTAGGAGTCAAAATGACAGCTCTAAGGATGTGTTAGCTTATTACAGCAAAAAGTGTTTTCTTCCTGCCAGATTTCAGCCTTGTCTGTAGGTTATATCTGAAGACTTGAAACAATAAATTGAACACTGATGTTAGGAGAATATAATTCCTCATTATGGTTCACCAGTCCTAAATTCTTCCTAAAGGACGACTGTATATTTGTGGCTGGAGAAGCTACATTGAATTTCCTTTTGCTATTAGCATGAGAAGTGAACACGGTGCACCCTAAGTGATGCCACTTGCTGGTTGGTATAAAAAATGAGTATCACATTCAAGGTTTCCTGCTCTTTAGTTATTTCTTGGGAATGGGCATTCCAAGGTGTTTCTGTATCTGGGATGATGCTCTGTTTATAAATAGTATTGGAAATACCACTTAATGTGGCTGCTACTACTATTAACATTTGCAGTACATGAGTGTGAATCTTAGGGCTTTATGCTTTATACTCATGATCTCCTGTAACTTAATATCATACCAGCTCATGAGGTGAGTTGCTATTTCACCCCATTTTACAGCTAACTGAGATTTGGAATTGAAATAACTTGTCCAATATTACCTGGTTAGTGATCTAGAAGGTTAGCTCTCAAAGTTAGGTCTGTGTGATCCTAGAGTCCACGTTCTTAACTCCTAAGTGAATTTCACTACTAATTATTCTGTAAGAAATTTCTTCTTATCACAAATATTAAGAATTTATAGGGATGTACAGCTCCCATGATGCTTTTCTGCATGGTAATGGTTATTAATCCTCACAATATCTGATAAAAGTATTCTCCTCTCCACTTTACAGATCCTAACACAGAAACTTAGAATAGGTAGAGTTAAACTTTGAATTGAGGTATTTGGACTCTAAACGCTGCTGTTGGGGCTTTTCATGATGTTTCCTCTGGCAATGTGTAGTAAAGACCTGCAGGCTGCCATCTTTTCCATATGGCTCCGTGGGACCCTGGGGTGCCAGAGCTGATGAGGTGATTCTTGGTTACCGTGGTGCAGCCGTCATGGCATGGGGAGACTCAGAGAGGGACATGTGCATTGAATTCCAATTTTTAAAAATTCCTGCTTCTCTAAAATGATTTGTTGTCTTTTTCATCCAGAGAGGACTCCTTCTGTTGTCTTTCCAGTGTAAAATAAAAAAAGCCATTACTTTAAAGGAAATTTCATTGAAATTCCTCCTGTTACAATGGGAACCCTCCCCTACCTTTTTTAATAATTCATTTCTCATTGAAAATAGAGAATAACCAGTCACTTCCATTAGATCTAATGCTCTTGAAGATAACTACCAAACAGACCTTGTTCTCTGGGAATGATTTGTGGGGTAAAACCCACTATTGTCCCAGTACTTTTTTTTTTATTTATTTTTTTAACATTTATTCATTTCTGAGACAGAGAGAGACAGAGAATGAACAGGGAAGGGGCAGAGAGAGAGAGGGAGACACAGAATCTGAAACAGGCTCCAGGCTCTGAGCTGTCAGCACAGAGCCCGACGCGGGGCTCGAGCTCACGGACCGTGAGATCATGACCTGAGCTGAAGTCGGACGCTTAACCAACCAAGCCACCCAGGCGCCCCTGTCCCAGTACTTTTGAGGATGTTTGGTATATGATCCATCTTCAAAGATTTAGGGTAGGTGGTACTGGTTAGACTAATTGAGTTGTTTTTTTTTTTTTTTTTTTTTTTTTATAAAAATTTTTTTTCAACGTTTATTTATTTTTGGGACAGAGAGAGACAGAGCATGAACGGAGGAGGGGCAGAGAGAGAGGGAGACACAGAATCGGAAACAGGCTCCAGGCTCTGAGCCATCAGCCTGACGCGGGGCTCGAACTCACGGACCGCGAGATCGTGACCCGGCCGAAGTCCGACACTTAACCGACTGCGCCACCCAGGCGCCCCAAGACTAATTGAGTTTTAAGGAGTTGAGGCTAACTCAAAATTTTCTCAGTCAGGGAACTTGTTATATGAGTATATAGGCATGGGACTTCAGAAAGAGCCAAACAAACTGAAAAGAGCAGAAGCCTGAGGGTGGTTCTGGGATCCAGTGGCTTAAGTACCACAGCAATTGGGATTGATGGCTTTTCATTCTAGGACTCCAACTTAATGTTATGCCCCCATGTGTCTTGGCTTTCTCATTATCTTACATTTTACTTTACCATTTACCTTACTCTTTGTATTTAACTTGTATTCCCATGAGTGGCAACATGAATTTCTTAAAGATAGACTTTATCCCAGGTTTGGGACAGATACTCCTCAGCTAAGAAGATGTCTTCTCCAGTATCCTGGACCTGATGGGTGGTGGGATTACATGGGCAAAATATGGTGGTCTCTTCAGCAGAGGTCATGAATGAAATTATTTCCATCAGACAGAGCTGAGGATTAAATGAGCTTTTAAATGAAATACATGTAGGGGCACCTGGATGGCTCAGTTGGTTGGGCATCTGATTCAGTTCAGGTCATGATATCTCATTGGTAAGTTCAAGTCCCACATCAGGCTCTGTGCTGACAGCTCAAGATCCTGGTGCCTAGGGGTGCCTGGGTGGCTCAGTCAGTTAAGTGACCAACTTTGGCTCAGTTCATGATCTCACGGTTCATGAGTTCAAGCCCCACATCAGGCTCTGTGTTGACAGCTCAGAGCCTGGAGCCTGCTTTGGATTCTCTTTCTCCCTCTCTCTCTGCCCCTTCCCTGCTCACACTCTGTCTCTCTCTCTCTCTCAAAAATAAATAAACATAAAAAAAAAAAAAAAAAGATCCTGGTGTCTATTTCAGATTCTGTGTCTCCCTCTTGCTCTGCCCCTCCCCTGCTTGCTCGTTCTCTCTCTCAAAAATAAATAAACATTAAAAAAACATTTTAATGAAATACCTGTAAAATGCTTATTATAGTGTCTGGTCCATATACTAACTGTAAATGTTAACTGTCCTTTTCACATAGGTGTTTCTGGGCATATATGGTGAGTACGGGGGGTGGGTGTTTGATAGGCAAATGCTTGGATGTGCATGTGTTTGTACATGAACATTGTGTGGCCAGTGATTATTAGAAATAGATAAAATGTTCATTTGCCTGGGTTCATTCTCTCAGGTTATTAGAATTACGTTGTATGCCAGAGAAAGTCTATGAAGGAAGGGTATGGAGAGAGGTAAAATAAGGGCTAAGAGGGAAGCTCCCTGAAATGAATTATTTGTATGACCTTTACTGGAGCCTCATGGATCCTTATTCCTGAAGATGGGCTCATGGTTTGTCTGCATTTTTTTCTGAATAATCCAAGTTACAATATGGCATTTATGAAGATGACAGTGTTTCTCTAAGTAACATTGACTTGTGCAATGTCTGTTACCAACACAGTGAAATGGAACCTAAAATGTTTATTTTTTTTATGTTGTAATCTGACATCCTGAATGATTTTCCTTTGATATTCAAATGACATTTTCGTTTAGTGTTGTGGGAAATCGTGAAATAGAAGGCTAAAATAATGTGGATTGCCAAGCAGAAATCAAAATTGATGAAGTGTCTTGCTGAATTTATCAAAGTATTTGGGGGTTGTTCTTTTTACCCCTATTAATTTTTAATCACCTAAATAGTGGTGGACACCACTAAGAGATTGATGTGTTTGATTTTTATACTACCAGGTGTCATGGACTGAATGCTTGTATCCTCCCAAAGTTCTTTTATTGAAACCCTAACCCCCAATGCGATGGTATTTGGAGGTGGTCCTTTGGAAGGGTGATCAGGTTTAGATGATATGATCAGGATGGGGCCCTGTGATGGGATCAGTGTCCTTAGAAGAAGAGGAAGAGATCAGAGTTCCTTCTCTTTCAGCCAAGTGAGGACACAGAGAGAAGTCCTGCAAGCCAGGAGGTCCACCTTCCCCAGTGAACCGAATCGGCCAGCACCTTGGTCTTGGATTTCCAAGCCACCAAAACTGTGAGAAATTCCTGTTTGTTTGTTTTCAATTAATTAGTTAATTAATTAATTAATTAATTAATTTGAGGGAGAGACAGCGAGCAGGGAAGGGACAGAGAGAGAGGGAGACAGAGAATCCCAAGCAGGGTCCACACTGTCAGCACAGAGTCTGATGTGGGGCTAGAACTCATGAACCACGAGATCATGACCTGAGCCGAAATCAAGATTCAGGTGCTCAACCGACTGAGACACCTTGGTGCCCCAAGAAGTTCCTGTGTTTTAAGCCAGCTAGCCTATGGTGTTTTGTTATTAGCAGCCTGAGTAGAATAAGACACAAAGGAAACGCCTATCAATTGTAAAAACAGTCTGGAAATTTATGATAACTAGTCTCTAGCAAGTTTTCTTAGTATATTAACCCATGTTGCTAGAATTTCCTATATCTAAAAGGGTAAATGTTACCTCATGATACAAGTGAAAGATTTTTCACTAGCCTTTATGGAGTCTATGTTATTACACAGTGTCTGTCTCTTATGTATTAAGCTGTAAGAAGTTAAGCTCTGAGCTCAACAGCATGTTTGCCCTTGTCACTAACACCTTTATCAGAATATTATGAGAAACTAGCTTTTAGTTTGTGTACACTTTGGAATTTTAAGTTTACCACCTAGTCGGTGAGTTACTTCAATATGTTTACTTAAAAATTTCACTTAGTGATGCTTGGGTGGCTCAGTCCATTGGGCAACTGACTCTTGATTTTGGCTCAGGTCATGATCTCACAGTTCATAGTTTCAAGCCCCGTGTCAGGCTCCTCACTGAGAGTATAGAGCCTGCGTGGGATTCTCTCTCTCTCTTTTTTCTGCCCCTCTCCTGCTCATGCTCTCTCTCTCTTTCAAAATAAATGAATAAACTTAATTTTTTTCATTTAAAAATATCAAGTTTTCTTTGTATAATGACAATGATTTTTACAAGCATTTCTGTTACCCTTAGGCCATTTAGAAGAGGATTTCTGGCAAGCATTAGAATATGAATATGTCAGTTATATTCCCCTCAAGGCTTGTAATACCTGGGCATTGGATGCATTTACTAAAATGGAAATTGGTCTTCTAGACAGGACAGCTACCTCTCACTTAGCTGATAGGATAGCCTCAGTGCAATCTGCAAATCTTATTGAATTGGATTGATTCCATTATCTTCCTCACAAACCTTTAATTCTTGTTATGTAGCAGAAATGTAATTCTCCTACTTCTTACCACTTAAAAAACTAGTGATTTAAAAAGTGAAAATTTCTTACAGCAAAGAGGAACTAAAGAAGTGGACTTCACATATACTAAATATAAGCTGTGTTCTAAAACAGAGCTGAATGCCTTCATTGTGATATTTATTTTCCAGAAGAACACTGTGCCATATGTGTTCTTATGTCCCTTTTGAAGATGAGCTTAGTAAGTGGCAGAGATGTTATTTGAATGGGATTTTGATTTGGCTAAAAGCTCATATTGTAGAAAACAGTGGTTGAGATCAGTCATGTATTAGCTACTATTCCTAATTAGTTAGATGCAGAACTAGGACCAAAGGTGGTCCTAGCTTTATATATATATACACACACATATATATATACATATACATACATGTCTGTCTGTCTCTCTCTCTCTCTCTCTCTCTATATATATATATATATATATGCGCACGTGCACACACATATATATATAACACATATATATTTATATTTCATAATTTGGTATCCTGCATCCAGTAACTGACAATCACGAGACAAATTTCATACCTTTAGAATGAAAACAATGGGTACATCACAGGCGTGTTCAGAGAGCAAAAAGAAAGAATAACCAAAAACTTTTATTATGAACACAAGGCTCTTGAAATAATAGTTGGAGGTTGAGTTTGAATCTTTAAATTGCAATTTGAATTTTAGCCTAGAGTTAAGACTATAACTAGGTCTCCTTTTTTAAGGCATTCAACAAATCTTTACTATTTATTATTTTTTAATAAATGTTTATTCATTTTTGAGAGAGAGAGTGCAAGTGGGGGAAGAGCAGAGAGAGAGGGGAACATAGAATCCAAAGTGGACTCTGCACTGACTGCAGCGAGCCCAATGCAGGGCTCAAACTCACAAACTGTGAAATCATGACCTGAGCTGAAGTTGGACACTCAACCGACTGAGTCAGCCAGGCGCCCCTGTACTATTTTTTAATATGTGTTGGACTTCATAAACACTAGTTCTCTTTGGCTCCAGGAAGCTAAAGAGAATCTTTATGCAGAAGTTTAAAAAAAATACTTTAAGCATAGTATTGTGCCTCTCCCTTTTCCCACTTAACCTAATTTCATTACTCATTTCACTGTCTCATAAACAATAGAGCATATTTCAGCTGTCTGATGAAATAAGTTTCATTGACCATCACAGAAGGCCTGATGAGAACTGCTGAATTTGCTCATGTGCAATGACAGTTAAGTGCAGAGGAAAGGGTATTGAACAGAAGCGTGGAAAGCTCATTTTAATTCTGTCTTTGTTACTTAAGTCATGTAGCCTATCTGTGTCTACCTTCTGCTTCTACAAAGTCGGAACAGTAGTACTGATAGAGCATTTTGTTGCAGTTGACACATAAATTGTGCTCAGCAGATCATTGTTGTTGGGATTTTTTTTTTCTGCCCATAAAAAAGAGAGTGTTATTATTTTAAAAATTCAATTTTGAATTTTTAAAATAATAACACTATCTGCAGTAAATACCTTGTGAATTAATGAACAATGCAAGCAGCTGATTCTACCTCCACCCAAATGAAAGAACAACAGGGCTAGAGGGAATGTCTTGGGGAATTTGCTATGAAGGGAGGGAAGAAGAGTGTCTGAGTCCATTTGGATTGCTATAACAAAAATACCACAGACCAGGTAACTTATACACAACAGAAACTTATTCCTCACAGTTTTGGAGGCTGGGATTTCCAAGATCAAGGTGTTGGCAGATTCAGTGTCTAGGGAGGACCCACTTCCTGGCTCCCAGATGGCTGTCTTCTTGCCATGTCCTCACATACTGGAAGAGACAAGGATGCTCACCTTCTGTGGTCTCTTTTATAAGGACTCAAATCTCATTCATGAGGGTAGAGCCCTCCCAAAGGTCTCTAATCACCTCCTAAAAGTCCTATATCCCAATATCATCACATTAGGGATTAAGTTTCAACATAGGAATTTAGGGGGCCACAAACATTCAATCTATGGTAGACATTGATATTTACTGAATGCTTAATTTAGCTAGGTACCATGCTAAATTCTTTTTATGTTTATTGATTTATCTTCAACAAATAATTATTACCTACTGTGTTCTACATACTAAGCTAGGCATTGGAGCATAGTAGTATGTAAGACAGGCATGGTCCATATTCTTTGGTGCTTATAAATTGAGCATTAGGGATAGATACTAAACAAATATACAGACAGTTAATTCTTTATTAATTAAAATTATGGCTATCACTAGAGAGATATAAAATTATTTAATCTTTTCAGCAGCCTTGTAAAATATTATTTGCCTTTTATAGAAGAATAAAATGAGGCTTGAAAGGGGTTTAAGAAATTATCTGAGGTCACAAAGCTAATAGGTGGTGGACTTAACATTGCTCAGGCTTTATCCCTTCCAGAAGACTGCTTGTGGGGGTCTCAAGACTGCATGATCTTAAGGAAGTCCACAACTTGACCAACCCCTTTCACCCATTTATCCCTTAAAGGAAGGTTTCTTGAGCACTTACCACATATCACCAGCACAATGGACATGATACCTGCCTACATGGAGTTCACAGACTAATGAGGACGACAGAGATTAATCACTTCTCAAATACATAATTATAAACTACCACAAAATGATGGAAAATTACATAGTGTTATGATAGCCTGTGATAGAGACACCCACTTTAGGAGTTCAGGAAGGCATCCATGAGGAGGTGACCTTAAAATAGAGATCTAAGGGATGAGAGGGAGCTAACTGGGTAGGAAGGATGATGGAAGCAGAGGATTTTATGCGGTGGGGTCAGGATCTGTAAAGGCTCTGAGTCAGAAAGGAACATAATGAAATTGGAACAAGTAAATGAAGATCACTATGGTCAAACTGAAATAATGGAAGAGTAGCACAAGATAAAGACAGGTAGGAGCGAGAACCTGGTGTTTTAGCCATTTTAAGGATTTTGGTCTTAATCATAGGAGCAAGGTGAAGTCATGGAAGGAAAATCACTTTATCAAATAATTCAGCGAAGAAATAGGCAGAAGACATGAATAGATACTTTTCCAGAGAACACATCCAGATGTCCAATAGACAGACACATGAAAAAATCCTCAACATCACTCATCATCAGGGAAATGTCAGTCAAAACCACATTAAGATACCACCTCACACCTGTCAGAATAAAATTAACAGAAGAAACAACTGATGTTGGTGAGGATATGGACAAAGGAGAACACTCCTGCACTGTTGGTGGGAATGTAAACTGGTGCAGCTACTCTGGAAAACAGTGTGGAGGTTCCTCAAAAATTAGAAATAGAACTACCCTATGACCCAGCAATTGCACTACTAGGTACTTATCCAAAGGATATAAAGATGCCGATTCAAAGGGACACATGCACCCAAATATTTACAGCAGCAGTATTGGCAGTAGCCAAAATATGGAAGGAGCCCCAATGTCCATCAACTGATGAATGGATAAAAAAGATGTGGTATATATATTCAATGGAATATTACTCAGCCATCAAAAAGAATGGAATCTTGCCTTTTGTGACAATGTGGATGGAACTAGAGTGTGTTATGTTAAATGAAATAAGTCAGAAAGACAAATATGTAATTTCACTCATGTGGAATTTAAGAAACACAGATGAACACAGGGGAAGGGAAGCAAAAATAAAAACGGAGAGAGAGGCAAACCATGAGAGACTCTTACGTAGAAAGAACTGAGGGTTGCTGGAGGAAGGTGGGTGGGGGTGGGCTAGATGGGTGATGGGCATTAAGGAGGGTACTTGTGATGAGCACTGGGTGTCTTATATAAGTAATGAATCACTAAATTCTATTCCTGAAATCTTAAAAAAAATAAAGAATTTAAAAAATCACTTTCACAGTTGTGTGGGCATATATCTGAAGTGCAAAAGCAGAACATAAGGATATTATTGCCATCTTTCAAGTGAGAAATGGCAGTAGCATTACCTGGGCTAGCAGGTGTGTATGAGAGAATTGAGTCAATGATGGAAACCTGAAGAAAGCAGTTAATTTTGTCTACTTAATGGAAATACTTCCATAATTCATACAAATCACCTGCTGATCTGAATATGTTCTTGATTTGGCATTACACAGGCTCATGGTGAGTTGATTCTTACAATGACTTTGATTTTGAAACGCAGTTTATATCTTATCGATGTTGACCTAGCTCTTGATAGAGATGTATATAATACAGTTTGACTCAGTCATAATTCTCTAAGTGTCTACTATGCTACACTCTATTAGCCCCTGCAGGACTTAAAAAGATAACTAAGATATTATCTTGCTTGCAAAAGTAAGTGACCTAGTAATGTACATAGGATGATAACAAAGTACAAACACAAGTGACTGTGGTGTACAATGTGCCACAGCCAAGTTGTATTGCATTTCTTTAAGAAGCAAAGATCACATTCTACCTAAGGATTTAAAGGATTAGCAAAGATAGAGCATGAAAATGGACTTGGAAGCATGTGACACATTTAACTCATGGAAGAGGGGTTGTGGAAGGCCTGTTTTCTAAACTATACTTAATCTGGGAGGATAAAAGATAATAATTATATTGATACCTGAGGCTATTAGGATTTATGGAAGTTAGATTATCTTCAAGAAACATATTTGTGATGAAACATTTTCATTTGATTCACTTATTTCATTTGATTCACGGGCTTCACTATGCACTTCTCTTTTTTTTATTTTTTAAAAAAAAATTTTTTTTCAATGTTTATTTATTTTTGGGACAGAGAGAGACAGATCATGAACGGGGGAGGGGCAGAGAGAGAGGGAGACACAGAATCGGAAACAGGCTCCAGGCTCCGAGCCATCAGCCCAGAGCCCGACACGGGGCTCGAACTCATGGACCACGAGATCGTGACCTGGCTGAAGTCAGACGCTTAACCGACTGCACCACCCAGGCGCCCCAACTATGCACTTCTTAAAAGAAGACTTAATATTTCTAGAGCAGTTTTAAGTTTACAGTAAAATGGAGAGTAAGGTACAGAAATTTCCCATACTCCCTGGCCCGTAGATTTACCCAGTCAGCATCACTCACCAAAATGGTACATTTTTACCAAGGGTGAACTCACACTAACACATTATAAACACCTCAAGTCCATAGTTTGCCTTAGGGTTCACTCTTGTATTGCACATTCTATGGATTTGGTTAAATATATAATGACATATGTTCATCATTATAATATCAGAGTATTTTCAATGCCTTAAAAATTCTTTGTGCTCTGCCTAGTCATCCCCTTCCTCACTCACCATTCACTGTCAATTACTAGCCTTTTTTGCTGTCTCCATAGTGTTATCTCTTCCGGAGTGTCATATAGTTGGAATCATATAGTATGGTGCCTTTTCAGATTGGCTTCTTTTACTTACTAATATGCATTCAAGTCTCCATGTGTTATCATGGTTTGATAGTTCATTTCATTTTAGTGCTGAATAATATTCCATTGTTTGCATGGACCACTTTATTTTTTCATTTACCTAATTTATCATTTCTCTGATGATATAGGATGTGATCCATCTTTTCATACACTGATTTGCCATCTGCATATCGTTGGTGAGATGTCTATTAAGGTGTTTGGCCCATTTTTAATCAGGTTGTTTTCTTGTTGATGAATTTTAAGAGCTCTTTATATATGTTGGATGAGTCCTTTATCAGATGTGTCTTTTGCAAGTATTTTCTCCCAGTCTTTGTCTTGTCTTTTCATTCTCTTGATACTATCTTTTGTAGAGCAGGTCTACAAATTTTAATGAAGTCAAGTGTATCAGTTATTTCTTTCATAGATCTCATCTTCATTATTGTATCTAAAAAGGCATCGCCATATCCCAAGGTCATCTAGACTTTCTTCTTTAGGACTTTTATAGTTTTCCCTTTTCCATTTAGGTCTCTGACCCATTTCTAGTTAATTTTTGTGAAGGGTGTAAGGTCTGTGTCTAGATTCATTCTTTTCATGTGGATGTCTACTCATTCCAGTATCATTTGTTAAAGAAACTTTTGTTGCTCCATTTTGTTGCCCTTGCTTCTTGTTTGTTTGTTTGTTTTGTGTGTGTGAGAGAGCACAGCATGCTCCGGAGAGGGACAGAAAGGGAGGGAGAGACGGAATCCAAAACAGTCTCCAAGTGGTCAGTACAGAGCCTGATGTGAGACTCAAACTCACAAACCATGATATCATGACCTGAGCTAAAATCAAGAGTCAGACCTGAGCTAAGAAGTCAAGAATTGGACACTTGACCAACTGAGCCACCCAGGTACCCAGCCCTTCCTTATTTGTCAACGATCAGTTGACTGTATTTCTAGGAATCTACATCTGGGTTCTCTGTTTTGTGCCACTGATATATTTGTTGGTTCCTCACCAGTATCACAATGTCTTGATTGATTACTGTAGCATTATTGTAAGTCTCGAAATTATTCACTTTTGTGACATTGACTCACTTTATTTAACACTCATTATGTGTTTACTGAAAATACAGTAGACATTCATTGATTTTTAGGGGCAATGTTTAAAGTTATGACAAATCAGGAATCCCTGGAAAACTTTTCTTGAAAGTGATAGACTCAGTAATTATTTTACAAAGAGCAAATGGATAATGATTCCAAGTAGAGCAGTAACTCTGAGTATAAACATGGTGGAGGGAGATACAGGAAGTTGGCAAAGAACTTTGAGTTCTTCATTTTGATTGGAGGGTGGAGGGAGCAGTGTGTAGTGTTAGCACAAAACTATGGTGTGGGGATCCCCTGGGTTGTACTGGGATAGATTCCTCCCCTTCATGGAGTACATTTTAAAAGAGGGTATTTTGCTTCTCCAAGAACAAAAGGCCCACCAGAAGCCCTTGAGTGGCCATTCAACAGCAGGGAACAGAGGTGTGCACAGACATCAGATAACCTGATCACAAGTTTTCACTGTGCACCACAATAGACTATAGCCACTGTGCACGCAGTGTGTGACTGTTTTTCTGGGACAGAATGGAGCTAAGGAAAGAGGCACGTGCAGAAACCAAATAACCTGGTCACAGCTTTTCACTATATACCACAATAGACTCCAGCCACTGTGCACACACCATGTGACTGATTTTGTGGTACAGAATGGTGCCACAAGCCTCGAGGAGGGGAGTGGGTCAAAGTGATGTGGGAAACAAAGGCAGAAGGAAATGGAAGATGAAATTAAATTTCCTTATAACCTGCAGCCCATTGCCAAATACTTGAGGCAGTCATAGTATAACATTTCTCCAGGAACTCCCTACTGTCTCAATGTTAATGCTTTGCTAGAGGGAAAAACAACCTTAGCTTGACAATAGCTGTGAGCCTTCTTTAGCAAACGAAAATCTCTTTTGAAACTTCCTCTTGACTTTACTTCCCCCAACTCTCTTCATGGTCCTAGGGCAGCTCTTTCTGCCTACAAGTCCTGTCCCCATGCTTTAATAAAAATCACCTTTTTTTGCACCAAAGATGTCACATGAATTCTTTCTTGACTGTCAACTCTGGACCCCACCACCACTCCAAAACCCTATCATGAATTTTGCCAGGCCACTGGCCAGAGATAAAACACAGAACAGTGGTATTGGGCTTGCCAAATTCTGGGAACAGAGGTTAAGAACAGGGTTCTGACTAAATCCTGGGACACTTTTCTGTCAGTACCTCCTGAACAGTCATGGCCCTGAGTTCTCTTCCCAGGGTATGAGAGGATGGGATGACATCATCTTCCACCACCACCTCTTCCTGCCCACCAGCAGGGTCAGACTTCAGAGAGAAACACAGTGCCACCTAGTGGAGGCTGGGGTCACTTGCACCAAAACTCACCCCCACTGCACCCTGGAGCAGCATTTCCACCAAAACAAGTCAGCCTAAGAAATCAGGCCCCTCCTCTAGAAGACCATCACAAACAACACACTTGCGCCAAGCCAACTGATCATAGAGTGCTACAAAGTTTCAGCTCTAGGGGAAGTAAGATCTAACTTCCATTTTACTTTTAATCTTTTTTTCATTTATTTTCTTATTTTTTCCACTCTTTTAAATTTATTATTATATATATACATATATATACACACATATATATGTATATATATACTTTTAGACATACATATTATTTAATTATTTAATTTTTTATTTTATTTTTTCTGTTTTCATTATATTTTATTTTTGGATCTAGATTCTTTTAACAAATAGACCAAACACACCAAGGATCTAGTGTTATTTTGTTTTGTTTTGCTCTTTGGAGTTTTTCTCTTTGCCTTGTTTTGTTTTTTTTCTTCTTTTTGTTTCTGGCAAAATGACAAGGTGGAGAAATATGCCCCAAAAGAAAGAACAGGCAGTAAAATTCACCATCAGGGATTTAATCAATACAAATATAAGAAGATGTTTGCACTAGAATTTAAAAATGCAATTATAAGGATACTAGCTCTGCTTGAAAAAAGCATAAAAGACACAGAGAATACCTTTCTTCTTTTATCTAGAGATAAAAGAACTAAAATCTACTCAGGTCTAAATTAAAAATGCTATAAACAACACGCAAGCTTGAATGGATGCCATGATGGTGAGGACGGATGAAGCAGAGGAGCAAATCAGTGATATAGAAGATAAAATTACAGAAAATAGTGAAGTTTAAAAGAAGAGGAAAACAAAGGTAAAAGATCACAAAGTCAGACTTAGGTAACTCAGTGACTTATTAGAAAGGAATAGCATTTATATCACAGGCATCCAGAAGATGAAGAGAGAGAAAAAGAGGCAGAAGTTTCATATGAGCAAATTATAATGGGAAAAAATCCTTAATATGGGGAAGGACACAGACATCAAAATCAACAAGCACAGAGAAAACTCATTATATTCAACAAAAGCCGACCAGCACCAAGGCATATCATAGTCAAGTTCACAAAATACATAGACAAGGAAAGAATACTGAAAGCAGCAAGGGAAAAAAAGTCCTTAGCCTACAAGGGAAGACAGATCAAGTTCACAGATCTGCCCACAGAAATTTGTCAGTCCAGAAAGGAGTGGCAGGATACATTAAACATGAAGAATGGGAAAAATATGTATCCAAGAAATCTTTACCCAGCAAGGATTCATTCAGAATAGAAGGAGAGATAACAAGTTTCCCAAAGAAAAACTGAAGGAGTTTGTGACCACTAAACCAGCCCTGCAAGAAATTTTAAAGGAGACTCTTTGAGGGGGGGAAACAAAACAAAACAAGATCAAAAGCAACAAAGACTAGAAAGGACAGGGGACATCACAAGAAACACCAACTCTACAGACAACACAATGGCACTGTGAGAAATAAGCCCACTGACCCAATCAAAGAAGGGACTCAGAGACTCAGAGCACAGTGAAGTGAGGCTTTACTCAATGTTCTTGCAAGAGTGGGTGTCTGATGGACAGGCACACTCAGGACAGTTACAGCAGACAATTTATCTCCTAGCCTGCAAGTCCCTCTCTCGATTCCTCATTGGCTGAGTACAAGAGGTTACCGCCTTACCTGGACATTGCCTATGCCCCTCTAAGCCAAAAAGTACTCTGATTGGAACAAACGTACATTTCCTGAGGTGACACGGAGATTTTCTGTCCCTTTGTTCTTTGACACATGCTCATTGCAAAGCTCACAAAAATAAGCCCATGAAACGGAGAAGGGAAAAAGAACCAGAAGTGAAGTGTCCAAGGGTTTGGGACTCCATTATGGGAGAGGGGAGGTTGTATATATTTCCAAGAGGTTGTAAATCTATTGTTAACTAGATAGCACAGTTTTATATGGTATTTCTGAAAATGAATCATCTCCCTCACTTCTCACAATCCTTTCTCTTCTTTTCTAAGTTGATTCCATTTTTATTTATATTTCCTTTATTTTTTGAGGCCTCACTCAATCATGTTCAGCAAAGTTGTCTCTCCTCTTCACAGTCAGGTGTATCTTCCAATAACAGGTTATTTTGGGCATTAGGTACAGACATTTGTTTC
This sequence comes from Puma concolor, assembly GCF_028749965.1. NCBI lineage: Eukaryota > Metazoa > Chordata > Mammalia > Carnivora > Felidae > Puma > Puma concolor. Next base: position 13,703,293 of record NC_141680.1, on the reverse strand, counting down.
TTAAGAGGAACCTTACACCCAAGGGGGTTTGCTGTAATCAGATGCTCCCAGTATTGTTTCAAAATATGTGTTTTTTTTCTACCCAGGGACCTCAGGTCCTAACCTTTCCCTCTTTGCCTACTGAATCCCATCTTTTCCTATCATATTCCCCCCCTTTGAACACATGACTCCTAACTGCCATTAAGAATTGGGATGATGACTCAGCTTAACTGCTTCCTGCTGAAAGAGGGCCACAACAGGAGTACAGCAGTCAGGGCAGGTTCAGAGGTCGATCCAGAGGTCTGAAATAATGAGAGGGTGTTTGGAAGGTCTAGGCTAGCAAAATTTTCTTGGATATCCTATTTTTACGGCATATGAGATGGCTTCTACAAATGACATGCAAAAAGAATATTAGACTAGCAAGCATTAATATTCCCAATCTAATGCCTCCTAGGGAGGAAGTCACACCATGGAAAGGAAAGATGCATTGTAGCCACCCAAAAAGTCCCTGACATGTCTGGTCTTTTTTTTTTTTTTTAACTATAGTTTTTCCTCCCTCTTCTTGGTATTTATTTGGATCTTGTGATATTGTTGCTTAGAATAATTACACATTTGAAGTAGCTTTTGGTTCTCAATGCTCAAATCTTCCTTTGGCCATCAATTTTTCCATAGGAACAATTCCATGAGGCATATTTAATTTTACAAGAAAAGATTGATCTTAGATATCCAGGTTACTATAAGTTTAGACAATTGTTTAACAGTCCTGGAGCTAATAGCACTATAATCTGTAATTCAGTCAAAATGTCTCTTTCTAGAAAGGGAGTGGGGCCTCTCTGGCACTATCAAAAAAGAGAGAGAGAGAATGTGAAAAAAGTCTCCCCATATGCACCCCAGTGGCTGAGAGAAAAATTTAGTAGTAACTTTTCTGGAGACACCACTAATTGTTATGCTGTGTTTGGATGGTTGCACAGGAGTGTAAAGGAGGACAGAAAAGGTGGCTCTGATGTCAAGGAGGAAATTAACTGGTTTTCCTTCTATTTCTAGAGTTACCCAGGGCTCTGTATCTCTAATAGACAGTTGGTTCAGGGGAGCCACTATGAAGAGCCCCAGGACCCTTTAGTTCTTTTCAGGGGCATGGTTATCTGAGCCCTTGCACACTGAGGTCCCCAAGGGCATTCAGATTTTTCAGTGACTATCTCCATACAAGGGGCATGCATGGCTTATGGGGTTTCAAATTCGGTTGTCCCCTCCGAGGACATTCTCATTTCATAAATGGTGCCAGGACCTCAGAAGTCTGGTCTGACATAGTAAGTAAGGCCATGACTAAGGCCTTAGTTGTTTGTTTGTTTTTTTTAAGACTCCTTTCCTGTTCCTTATTCTCTTTATTTTGGTTGTGATATACCCAATCGGAAGCTCATAAAAACTCCTCCACGACCCCTTCTGGGACAATAGCCAATTTTTGCAGTTTCCTTCAAGTATCTGGGGCCAACTGAGTGACAAATTTGTCCTTTAGTATTGTCTCAGCTTCAGAGAGTATCAGGGGAGATAGCCATATATTTAACCTTAACCTTTCCAGGAAGGCCACCAGGCTGTCCTCCTGTGTCTGTAAAATAGTGGCTAATTTAGCATAATTTAAGGGTTTAACTATAGACCTCCTTAGTTTTTCCAAAACACAAGTTTTGAAGTGGCAATGATACCATTCCCTAATGGGATTATCATACTCCCAATTAGGATCTTGGGATGGAACTGGGAGTTTGCAAAGGATCCCCAGTCCCATAATAATTAATGAGTTGCTCATCCCCATATTTCTCAGCCACTGACAGAATACCACACTTCTCTGTCTCATTAAGACCCTGATTGAAGGGTGCCTGGGTGGTTCGGTCGGTTGGATGTCCAACTTTGACTCCGGTCATGATCTCACAGCTCAAGAGTTCGAGCCCCACATTGGGCTCTGTGCTGACACCTTGGAGCCTGGGGCCTGTTTCAGATTCTGTGTCTCCCGCCCCTCCCCCACTCACACTCTGTCTCTCAAAAATAAACATTAAAAATTTTTAAAAAGAGTTTGATTCAACAAAAGCATCATATATTTCCAGGTCAACTCAAAAACATACCTAATATTCTGGAAAGCCTCTATATACTTATCCAGATCATCAGAAAATTTATCTAGATTTTCTTTTACCTGTCTTAAATCTTGCAATGAGAAAGGTACTTGTAATCTTGGTGGTGCCTCCCTGTGTTTCTCCTTCTGACACTTTAGCTTCTTGTAGGGGAAACATGTCCGTTACATTACAGGGAGTTCCTGGACAAGGTGGACAGCAGGGAGCAGAAGTGCACGGGGTATTTTTTTAATGATTTTTAAAAATTTACATCCAAATTAGTTAACATATAGTGTAATAATGATTTCAGGAATAGAATTTAGTGATTCATCACTTACATATAACACCCAGTGCTCATCCCAAGTGTCTTCCTTAATGCCCCTTAATACCCATTTATCCCATCTCCCACCCAAAACCCCTCCAACAACTCTCAGTTTGTTCTCTGTATTTAAGAGTCTCTTATGGTTTCTCTCCCTCTCTGCTTTATACTATTTTTTGCTTCCTTTATGTTCATCTGTTTTGTAACTTAAATTCCACATGTAAGTGAAGTCATATATTGTCTTTCTCTGACTTATTTTACTTGGCATAATACACTCTAGTTCCATCCATGTTGTTGAAAATGGCAAAATTTCATTCTTTTTGATCGTTCAGTAATATTCCATTGTGTGTGTGTGTGTGTGTGTGTGTGTGTATGTATGTATATATACACACCATATCTTCTTTATCCATTCTTCAGTCGATGGACATTGGACTCTTTCCATAATATGGCTGTGGTTGATAGCGCTGCTATAAACATTGGGGTGCATGTGCCCCTTTGAGACAGCATATCTGTATCCCTTGGATAAATACTTAGTAGTGCAATTGCTGGGTTGTAGGGTAGTTCTATTTTTAATATTTTGAGGAACCTCCATACTGTTTTCCAGAGCGGCTCCACCAGCTTGCCTTCTACCAGCAGTGCAAAAGGGTTCCTCTTTCTCCACATCCTTGCCAACATCTGTGGTTGCCTGAGTTGTTAATGTTAGCCATTATGACAGGTGTGAGATGGTATCTCAATGTGGTTTCGATTTGTTTTTCCCTGATGATGAGTGATGTTGAGCATTTTTTCATGTGGCTGTTTGCCATCTGGATGTCTTTGGAAAAGTGTCTATTCATGTCTTTTGCCCATTTCTTCAGTGGATTATTTGGTTTTGGGATGTTGAGTTTGATAAGTTCTTTATAGATTTTGGATAGTAACCCTTTATCTGATATTTCATTTGCAAATATCTTCTCTCATTCCAATGGTCGCATTTTAGTTTTGTTGATTATTTCCCCCACTGTGTAGAAGCTTTTTATCTTGATGAGGTCCCAACAGTTAATTTTTGCTTTTGCTTCCCTTGCCTCTGAGTACATGTCTAGTAAGAATTTGCTGTGGCTGAGGTCATAGAGGTTGTTGCCTATTTTCTCCTGTAAGATTTTGATGGTTTTCTGTCTCACATTTAGGTCTTTCATCTAGTTTGAGTTTATTTTTGTGTATGGTGTAAGAAAGTGGTCCAGGTTCATTCTTCTGCATGTCGCTGTCCAGTTTACCCAACACCATTTGCAGAAGAGATTGTCTTTCTTCCATTGGCTATTTTTTCCTGGTTTGTCAAATATTAGTTGGCCATATGTTTGTGGGTCCATTTGTGGGTTCTCTATTCAGTTTTATTTGGTACCATCTATATGTCGGTGTTTGTGTCAGTACCATACTGTCATAATGATTACAGTTTTGTGATACAGCTTGAAATGAGGAATTGGACTTCAAAAACAGCTTTGATTTTCTTTTTCAGGATTTCTTTGGCTATTCAGGGTCTTTTCTGGTTCCATACAAATTTTAAGATTGTTTGTTCTAGGGCTGTGAAGAATGCTGGTATTATTCTGATAGAGATTGCAATGAATATTAGACTGCTTTGGGTAGTATTGGCATTTTAACAATATTTGTTCTTCTAATCCATGAACATGGAGTGTTTTTCCATTTCTTTGTGTCTTCTTCAATTTCTTTCATAAGCTTTCCATGGTCTTCAGTGTATAGATTTTTCACATCTTTGGTTAGGTATTTATTCCTAGGTATTTTATGGTGGTTGGTGCAATTGTAAATGGGTTGATTCCTTGATTTCTCTTTCTGCTGCCTCATTATTGGTGTATAGAAATGCAACCGATTTCTGTACATTGATTTTGTATCCTGCAACTTTGCTGAATTCATGGATCAGTTCTAGTAGTTTTCGGGTGGAGTCTTTGGGTTTTTTACATGGAGTATCATATGTCACCTGCGAAGAGTGAAAGTTTGATGACCTCCTTCCTGATATGGATGCCTTTTATTTCTTTGTGTTGTCTGATTGCTGAGGCTATGATTTCCAACACCATATTGAATAACAGTGGTGAGAGTGGACATCCTTGTCATGTTCTTGACCTTAGTGGGAAAGCTCTCAGTTTTTCCCCATTGAGGATGATACTAGCAGTGGGTCTTTTGTATATGGCTTTTATGATCTATCCTACTTTCTTGAGGGTTTTTATCAAGAAAGGATTTTGTATTTTGTAAAATGCTGTGTCTGCATCTATTTAAAGGATTATGTGGTTCTTATCCTTTCTTTTATTAATGTGATGTATCATATCGATTGATTTGTGGATATTGAATCAGCGCTGCATCCCAAGAATAAATCCTACTTGATCATGGTGAATAATTCTTTTAATGTATTGTTGGATCCAGTTGGCTAGTATCTTGTTGAGAATTTTTGCATCTAGATTTATCAGGGGTATTGGTCTGTAGTTCTCCTTTTTAGTGGGATCTTTGGTTTTGGAATCAAGGTAATGCTGCCTTCATCAAATGAGTTTGGAAGTTTCCTTTCCATTCTATTCCATAAAAACAAGGAGGGAACAAAACATAAGAAAATATAGAGAATAAACAGAGGGCTGCTGGAAGGGTTGTGAGAGGGGGGATAGGCTAAATGGGTAAGGGGCTTAAGGAATCTATTCCTGAAATCATTGTTGCACCATGTGCTAACTAACATGGATGTAAATTATAAAAAAATTAATTATACAAAATTAAAATATATATATATATACAAAAAATGATCATACCCTTTTTAAAAAGTAGGAATAGAAGGAATATATCTCAACATCAGAAAAGCCACATATGAAAGACCTACAACTAATATCATCCCCAGTGAGGAAAAATGGAGAACTTTCATCATAAGGTCAGGAACACAACAGGAATGTCCACTCTTACCACTGTTGTTCAACGCAGTACTGTAAGTCCTAGCCAGAGTGATTCAAAAACAAACAGAAAAAAAGTCATGCAAATTGGTAAGGAAGAAGTCAAACTTTCACTATTTGCAGATGACGTAAAATGGATGTAGAAAATCCAAAATACTTCACCAAAAACTGCTAGAACTGATACATGAATTCAGCAAATTCACAAGATATAAAATGAACATACAGAAATCAGTTGCATTTCTATACACAAATAATAAAGCAGCAGAAAAGAAATCAAGGGATTCATCCTATTTACAATTGCACCAAAAAATCATAAGATTCCTAGGAATAAACCTAACCAAAGAGGTAAAACATCTGTACTCTGAAAACTATAGAACACTTGTGAAGAAATTGAAGAAATACACACACAAAATGGAAAAACATTCCATGTTCATGAATTGGAAGAACAAATATTTTTAAAATATCTGTACTACTGAAAGCAATCTACACATCCAATACAGTCATTATCAACAGAACACTAGCATTTTTCACAGAGCTAGAACAATTCTAAAATTTGTACAGAGCCAGAAAAAAACCCTAAATTGCCAAAGTAATATTGAAAAAAAAAAGAATACAGGGGCACCTGGGTGGCTCAGTCAGTTAAGTGTCTGACCAGCTCAGGTCGTGATCTCATGGTTTGTGGTTCAAGTCCTGCTTCAGACTCTGTGCTTACAGCTCAGAACCAGGAGCCTGCTTTGAATTCTGTGTCTGTCTCTGTCCCTCCTCCACTCACACTCTCTGTCTCTCTCTCTCAAAATAAATAAATATTTTTTAAAAAAAAGAAAAAGGAAAAAAGAACACAAACCTGGAGACATCACAATTCCAGACATCAAGCTTATTACAAAGCTGTAGTCATCAAGACAGTATGGTACTGGCACAAAAACAGATACATATATCAATGGAACCAAATAGAGAAACAAGAAATGGACCCACAATGTATGGTCAACTAATACTCAACAAAGCAGGAAAGAGTATCCAATGGAAAAAAGATTGTCGATTCGACAAGTGATGCTGGGAAAACTGGACAGTGACATGGAGAAGAATGAAACTGGGCCCTTTTCTTACACCATACACACAATAAATTCAAGATAGATGAAAGACCTAAATGTGAGACAGGAAACCATCAAAATCCTAGAGGAGAAAAAAGGCAGCAACTTCTTTGACCTCAGCCACAGCAAGTTTTTACCAGAAATGTCTGCAGAAGCAAGGAAAACAGAAGCAAAAATGAACTATTGGAATCTCCTCAAGATAAAAATCTTCCTCATAGTGAAGGAAACAATCAACAAAACAAAAAGGCAACCAACAGAATGGGAGAAGACATTTGGCAAACGACATGTCAGATAAAACAGTGAGTATCCAAAATCTATAAAGAACATAACAAACTCAACAACAACAAAAAAGCAAATAATCCAGTGAAGAAATGGGCAGAGGACATAAACAGACATTTTCCCAAAGAAGACATCCAAATGCAGGTGCCTGAATGGCTGTCAGTTAAGTGTCCAACTTTGGTTCAAGTCATGATCTCATGCTTTGTGGGTTTGAGCCCCACCTCAGGCTCTGTACTGACAGCTGAGAGCTTGAGACTGCTTCAGATTCTGTGTCTCCTTCTCTGTCTCTGTTTCTCTCAAAAATAAGATAAACATTAAAAAAATTAAGACATCCAGATGGCTAATACACACATGAAAAGATGCTCAACATCACTCATCACCAGGGAAATACAAGTCAAAACCATGACGAGATATAACCTCACACCTGTCAGAATGGCTAAAATTAACAGCTCAGGAAACAACAGATGTTGGCAAGGATATAGAAAAAGGGGAGCCTTTTGCACTGTGGGGAATATAAACTGGTAAAGCCACTGTGTATAGGCTCCTATACACAGTATATAAAAAGCTATATAAAACCAGTATATAGGTGCCTCAAAAAATTAAAAATAGAACAACCATATGACCCAGCAATTGCACTACTATTTACTAAAGGATATAAAAATGCTGATTCAAAGGGGTACATGCACCCCAATGTTTATAGCAGCACTATTAATAATAGCCAAATTATGGAAAGAGCCCAAATGTCCATCAACTGATGAAGAGATAAAGATTGGTGTATATATACAATGGAATATTACCCAGCAATCAAAATGAATGAAATCTTGCCATTTGCAACAAAGTGGATGGATGGAACTAGAGTATATTATGCTAAGCAAAATAAGTCAGAGAAAGAAAATATCATATGATTTCAGTTATATGTAGAATTTAGAAACAAAACAGGTGAACAAATGGGAAGGGAAGGAAAGAGAAATAAGATAGAAACAGAGAGGGACTAGAGCACCTCAGTGGCTCAGTCGATTGGGCATCTGACTTCAGCTCAAGTCATGAACTCGCAGTTAGTGGTTTTGAGCCCTGCATAGGGCTCTGTGCTGACAGCTCGGAGCATGGAGCCTACCTCAGATTCTGTGTCTCCTTCACTCTTTGCCCCTCCCTCACTCACAATGTGTGTGTGTGTGTCTCTCAAAAATAAACATTAAAAAATTAAAAAAAATAAAAACAGAGAGGGAGGCAAACCCTAAGAGACCCTTAAATATAGAGAACAAAGTCAGGGTTGCTGGAGGGGACATGGGATAGGTGTTGGGCATTAAGAAGGACACTTGTTGGGAGGACCACTAGGTGTTGAATGTAAGTGATTAATCCCTAAATTCTGCTCCTGAAACCAATACTACACTATATGTTAACTAACTTGAATTTAAATTTTACAAAAAGAGTTTGATAATTACTCCATACACTTCTAAGGAATGGCCCTATGCTCAATTGCCTAAATGTACACTGTTCTAAAGTGTCAGTCTATTAGCATTTAAATGCATACAGAAATAGGTGTTCTTAAAATTTTCTTTACGGGAACACCTGGGTGCCTCAGTCAATGAACCTTCCAACGTCAGCTCTGGTCATGATCTACGGCTCGGTTCATGAGTTCGAGCCATACATTGGGCTTTCTGCTGTCAGCACAGAGTTCGCTTTGGATCCTCTGTTCCCCTTCTCTTGCTTATTCTGTCTCTCTCTCTCTCTCTTTCAAAAATAAGGAAATATACCTAAAAACAAATCTTTTTTTTTTTAATTTTTTTTCTCAACGTTTATTTATTTTTGGGACAGAGAGAGACAGAACGGGGGAGGGGCAGAGAGAGAGGGAGACACAGAATCGGAAACAGGCTCCAGGCTCTGAGCCATCAGCCCAGAGCCCGACGCGGGGCTCAAACTCACGGACCGCGAGATCGTGACCTGGCTGAAGTCGGACGCCTAACCGACTGCGCCACCCAGGCGCCCCAAATCTTAAAAAAAAAAAAGCATGAAACATGTTTACTAACAGACAGAAGTGTCTTTAGTTTTTCTGAATAAGGCAAAAGACAAAAAACAAAACAAAATACACTGTTTAGTAATTCACCCTTTAGTATTTTATCTTATGTGAAAAGACTTAGATGTCCGATGAATTTAACCCAATTTATCACTTAACTCAGCAAAGCTTTGAAGTCCCAGGTTATCAAAGATCTGGGAAGCCATTTTAAAAGTTTACCTATAAACCTTTTTATGTATTTAACCTATATCCTCTCAACAATCACCCATGGACACTGTATGAGACAGACAAAATGAAACATCATTTGAAGTAATTTTCCCTGACAAACTGAAACAGGTACTAGTTAACTAATAAAATTAAGTCACATAAAAGCTGATTAGGCTTCTCCCTCAGGGATGGATCCTGAAGTGAGTGTCAGGGTAGAACAAGGGTGTATTTGTTAAGGTTTTTTTTTTTTTTTTTTTTTTTTTGATACCTCTTGTAAAACGAGGGATAAAACGTGTTGTTTTGTTTATAATGGCCACAATTTTTGATAACCACAATTACAGACAGGCTCAGCATTGGGACAGAAGCAAGGCAATTCCACTGCCCACCCCAAGGCTTGTAATGCAGAGAGTACCAAATTCAAGTGATGATTTTACTACAACAACAACAACAACAACAACAACAACAACAACAACAAAGAATAAAGCCTGATTATCTGTATTGTGTTTGATGTTGAAAGCTCCAAAAACATGTCTGTTTTAAATAAGCAATCAACCTTGAATGGGATTTAGTACTGAATATGTCACATCTGTGTCCACTAAAAACTCAAACAGTTCACTTCCCCTCCATCAGGCTCCTGTGGGAAAGTCTGAAGTGGGCAGTTGAAGCCCAGGGGACCTCTTGGCCCCCTTCTGCTGATTTGGTAGGTGCTCCAATTTGAACCTCATCAGGAAGTGGCCCAAAGTCGCCCTCACTGGAGGCCCCACCACTGGAGATGGCTGAGGAGATCACTGGAGCCACACCAAGTGATGCATAAACAGGAGGAGTGGGGGAGGGAGGGGAAGGGAGAGGTGGCAAGGGAGCCACTGGCAAGGCCCCGGGCAGATTTAAAGTTTTGGAATAACATTTTTCCATTTCTTTTATCTTTTTATTTCATCTTTTTTTTTTTTTTTTTTGCACATCAGCATCAGCCACCTTCTTCTTCCTCTTCTTCCTCTTCTTCCTCCTCTTCTTCCTCCTCTTCTTCCTCTTCCTCTTCCCCTTCCCCTTCTCCCATCTCCCATCTCCCATCTCCCATCTCCCATCTCCCATCTCCCATCTCCGTCTGTCTTTCCCTCCTGCTAAAGTGGCTTTGTTTCTGTTTGCTTTTCAGCCCTGTGGAAGACGTGAAGGAGCAGGCCATGGGATGGGCACCAATTCTGGCGCTTGTGCTTGGGGAGGGGGAGGGGTGGGTTTAGAATCACTAGCATCTGCCTGCCTTCCTCCTCTTCCTCATTCTTCTGACTATTGGGAAAGGGTGTGTGGGTGTGGGTGTGGGTGTGGGTGTAGCGGGGAGGGCAGGTGTGTTGAATTTTTATCTCTCTTTCTCTCTCTGGGCCATCAATTGTGTCCCTTCCTGTGAGGCAACTTTCTTATTGGAGTAACATAAAACTCTGAATGTAGAGAATTTCACACACACACACACCATTCACGTTAATGTGAAAAACATTTGAGTTTGTTCTGATCTTCCTGAGTGTTAGAATGCCCAATGTTTACAAGAGCTTGCCTTGAAACACATTAACGAACTCATTTACAAATTGGTGTTAGCAATAGCATCCAGAGGTAGAGAAAACATCTCACATGGATAACACCTGTGGCCATAGATCCACAAACAAGATGCAAACCAACATCAGCCTTCGTTTCACTCCTATTTGTGGAGAGGACACGAAAGACCCAATGGTCAAATCTCCCCCTTTTGTAAAAACAAATCCAATCGCACGAGGGCATTGCCGTGGATGGATCCCATCGCGCAGGTGTTTTCCATTTCCAATGAGAACACAGCCAATTTGGTGCAAAGAAGCCAAAAGCTGCAGCAACCAACAAACCAAATGTGGCCCGGGATATCTCCGTGAGCATTGGTTCCTCCCCAAAAGGTGGCGCTTCACTGATGGAACCAAAGGGCTTCCTAGTTTCTGGCCGCGTCGTCTCACGGCCAGCTTTCTCTAAGGGAGCACACAAGAAAACTCATTCAGACACCTCCAAAGAACCCCATCTGGGCCATCAGGGACTCAGGTGACCCTTCCATGTTCCCACGTAAGTAAGCACTTGCAAGTTTAGGCTCCATATGTCCTATACGTGTAGCCTGCCGAAGTTTCCTTTTGGGGACGGGTGGTTGCTTTCTCAACACTTAGAGCAAGGTTATTAAGTGGTGGCGGTCACGGTGGTATTTTTTCCTCTTCTGTAAAGAGTTACAAGGTGGCCATTTCGTGGGAGCGAAGCGGTAGCTGGGCTGCTCCTGGATCCCTCGCTGCTTCGGGTTCCCTATCAGGCTTCCTAGCAGCGGCCTAGTGGAGAAATAAGAGCAGGTGTCTGAATGTACTCGGGTGACCAAAGATGAGAATGACGAGCCCATTTAAATGCCATCGGAAGACGATGGGACAGTGCTGCTGTCCACAGTGACAGCCCAGTTTGTTGGGAGCACGTGGACTGCACTACCGGAATCTAGCGTCTCAGTGTATGAGAGGTGTCCGGCTGGTCAAAGACATTCTGCACATCCCTGATGCTGGCTGGGGGAATCTGGTACCTGTCGTCAACTTATCCCAAAGATAGCCAAAGAAAAAGGGACGAGACAGATGCCTGCTTCTTCAGCAGAGAAAGTGAAGAGAGCCATCCAGAAAACGTCCGATTTAAGAGTGTTGGGTCTCCCGTGGAAAATAACCAAACAGGATCTGAAAGAATATTTTGGTGGCTTTGGAGAGGTTTTATGGTTCAGGTCAGGAGAGATATGCACACTAGTCCTTCAAAGGGGTTTGTCTGTGTTTGTTTTACGGAACAGGAAACCCAGGTGAAAGTCATGTCACCTGTAGAGACATACGATCAAGGAACGATGGTGTGACTGCAAACTTCCTGAATCTCATCGAAGCCCAGATGAGCTTTTGAGAAGCAGGAAGGCGTTTGTCGGGTGCCTTACAGAGGGACGTGACTGCCTATAAGCTGCAGCAGTTCTTTTGCCAGGACTGAGAAGTGGTAGACGGCTTCATTCGCAAATTGTTCCAGGACTTTGCCTTTGTTACATTTGCAGAGGATCAAGTTACCCTGTCTCTCTATCTTTCTTTTTAATTTTTTTTTTATTTTATTTAAAAATTTTTTTTTTCAACGCTTATTTATTTTTGGGACAGAGAGAGACACAGAGCATGAACGGGGGAGGGGCAGAGAGAGAGGGAGACACAGAATCGGAAACAGGCTCCAGGCTCTGAGCCATCAGCCCAGAGCCTGACGCGGGGCTCGAACCCACGGACCGCGAGATCGTGACCTGGCTGAAGTCGGACGCCTAACCGACTGCGCCACCCAGGCGCCCCTTTTTTAATTTTTATATATTTTTAAATTTACCTCCAAATTAGTTAGCATATAGTGCAACAATGATTTCAGGAGTAGATTCCTTAATGCCCCTTAATGTTTCAGCCCACTGCGCCTCCCACACCCCCTCCAGTAACCCTCTGTTTGTTCTCCATATTTAAGAGTCTCTTATATTTTGTCCTCCTCCCTGTTTCTATATTATTTTTGCTTCCGTTCCCTTGTGTTAATCTGTTTTGTATCTTCAAGTCCTGATATGAGTGAAGTCATATGATATTTGTCTTTCTCTAATTTCCCCTGGCATAATATCCTCTAGTTCCATCCACATATTTGCAAATGGCAAGATTTCATTCTCTCTGATGGCCAAGTAATACTCCATTGTAGATATATACCACATCTTTTTTTTTCTTTCTAGTACTGAGTTTTCAGTGGAAGCTCAACTTGAACTCCTTATTTTAGTTTGAAAAATATAACATAGGTTATTCAGATAGCATATAGAACACAGCAAGGTGGGGGAGTCGTGGAGGGAGTGACTGTAAACCATGCATTTGACTCTTCCCTTCCCCACCCCTCCTAGAGCTGAGCTCCAGAAAGGCAGAGACCATTCTCCACCTCCCACCCCCATCCCTTCTGTGTCTTAAAGCCTCATAATCTGAGGCTCCCCTTTCTGGTCCTACTTTTTAAAACCTTCCTGTAGGTGGAACTTATGAGAAACTAAGCTCAGTAGGATGTTAATGACTGAAAAAGGTTAATATACTGGTTTCCTAGGGGTATTTGAAATGTGGTAAGTGCAGGAAGCCACAGCTTAAAAGAATAAATCTGTGAATTTTTAGGCCTCATTAGCCAGATGGAGATATAATTTTATGAGTGTGGGAGAGGCCTTCTTGTTGATCCTGAAATTACATCATGAAAACAGCTGCTAATACTCCCTGTTGTTGTTGGAACCTGCACTTTAGGGACTAGTCAAGATAAGACTGAGCTGTGGAATTCTACAACCTTTGAAAATCTTTCATGTGAGGACAACATGGGACAAGCCTCCTACCGAAATAGCTCAGAAATCTGTGTCATGCCATGGTGACATGGCATGCCATGGTGAACACCCAAGAGCCTCCCCCTAAACCACAGCAGCCTCCTGATGACAGAGGGAGGAGAAAGAGAAATAGGGGTTATGGCTTTTGAAAAGAAAGGATATACATAGAGTGTGGAGTTATTTCTAGAGAATGTATTGTAAGCCTTGGGAAAGTGAATGGGGTAACTGCTGAAACGTCAGGGATGTTCTGGTCTCAAGGCTATGGAATGCCATAGCACTGTGAGATCCAGAGCCCCATGATCTCCCAGGAGCCAGTGAGGGAAGGGACCCACTGTCATTGCCTAGCAGTCCTTGAAACTGCACATCCTCCCTGCATGCTTTCATGTAAACACCAGATGTGTGTTTGGTCTATGTCTGGAGGCTCCTTGTGTTTTCCTCCCATGCTCTAACATTGTTTCATATTTATACCTGGTGAACATGAAACAAAGACAATGTGAAGTTTGCTCCTGCCACTATTTTGCTGGCAGAGGCAGCTCTGTACGTCTGCTCAGTCTAAGTGGGAAATTTTTCTTCAGTGTGCAGCTACAAAAGAGGCTATCCAGGCTGGGAGCCCAAGGATGGCAGCATTTTGGTGGGTCCAGCATGTTCTGAGCCTGTTCTTGAGTTGGTCAATTCCTCCAATTTACCTCACTGGTGTATCAGATTTGAGGGAGTCGATGGGGTCTGAAAAATCAGGTTATCTCAAAAGAGACTGTTGTACAGCCAGATACAATTGTTTATTTCACAGAGACTATGCTTGGCAAGAGGACATGAATACTAATGTCAATTGGTCACTGCATTCTCTCCCTGGAAGGAATTTCTTTGCAGGGGGCAGCATGATGTAACTTGTCATTCAGGAATTTGATTTTGGTGTTACAGAGCCAGAGAATCCCCGCTTTGCCAACCAGTGTCTATAAGACTTGGGGTATATCAATTACCTTCATGAGCTGCAGGCTTTCGCCTATAAAATGGATCTAGAAAGAGTGGGTGAGAGAAGAAAATGAATATGTGGGTGCAAAGTAATCACCACATGATTGGCAACTAGCTAGGTATTTTTAAAAATCTATAATGAATCTGTAAGCAGACCCAAAGGAATTAGGTAGAGAACCTACATGGTGAGTTTCATTGTTTTTATAATCGACAGAATCAAGCCTTCCAAGGGAAGTTTCTCCTGTCTGCTGGTCAAGTCCCCATCTTCTTTACAGTGTGCCTGCTCTTGACTTCCTTCTTTCTAGACCTTTGTGCAGACCACGACACATCCTTAAATTTGTTAGATTGTCCACTTAGTTGCAGGCCAGTTTAAGCCTGCAATAGAACCACGTTGATTGGCCTTGACTGGCTCCAGATTACTGACAGACCAACACATTCACAAACCATCTGAAGCAGAATTATTTAAGTAGTTAGGAGTTAAGTGGCCATGGTGTGCTCCTTCTTACTATTCTTACACACCTTGTGTGGCTTCATCTTATGCTCTAGTGCTTCACGTTACTGACGGTGGGGCCTGGTATATATTTCTGACAAATTCCATTTGGTTCAGAAGATATGGGTTTCGTTACCAATAACAGAAATGGTTCCAGCTAGTTTGGGTGGAAAGGGACTTCATACAGGGAATTAGTTGGCTATAACATTGTTTAAAATGCTGGAGAAACAGCGGTTAGGCTGAGCCTCTGGGAAGGACTGCAGAATAAGAGTCCCGCCAAAATTGCTTTAGCCCTGTCACGGTTATAATCCCAGGAGGTCAGGGGGCTGCTATTCAAAATTCTGGCCCCAGTTTCATTCCATCTCGGCCATAACCCAGCAAGTCACTGCTGAATTTGTTGGCTCCAGCTGCATGTGTCTGCTGAAGTCTACACCACTAAGGGATGGTTCTAGGACTACTTTTATCTCCATTTAACACATTTCTGAAACAACTCTTCGGTTGTGCCAATTACATGCAAATACAAAGTCACACTGATAGCCAGATGAACAAGGGTGGCTGGGGGATGTTTTTACTTTCCAGTCTTGCAGAAAAGTACAAGGAGGTTGGAATAGATGTTGAGTGGGCCAGTCAGCTGGACACATGCTAGGCAAGTACCTGTGGAAAGTAATAGTTCTGGTTCTATGGAGAAAATAAAGACGAGTAAGCTGGATTCTCTCTGTGAGAGTCATAATTTAATAGGGAGAGGAGACCAGTTCAGTGTCTTGATTATTATGGAATTGTTACCTTGAGAATAGGGGAGGGTTTCCTTTCCAGGTACCCACAAAACAGATTTCTCCTAACACAACTTCCACACACAGGATGGTAATTGCTGGTTATCTCATCTGTGTACTCAGTGGGCTGTGAGCTGTAAAAGATAGGGGCTGTATGTGCCTTGCTTACTGTCAATAGCCAATGTTTGATCCTATGCCATTAAATATATGTTAAATGATTGGGTAAATGAAAGAATATTTAAGTAGGAGTCAAAATGACAGCTCTAAGGATGTGTTAGCTTATTACAGCAAAAAGTGTTTTCTTCCTGCCAGATTTCAGCCTTGTCTGTAGGTTATATCTGAAGACTTGAAACAATAAATTGAACACTGATGTTAGGAGAATATAATTCCTCATTATGGTTCACCAGTCCTAAATTCTTCCTAAAGGACGACTGTATATTTGTGGCTGGAGAAGCTACATTGAATTTCCTTTTGCTATTAGCATGAGAAGTGAACACGGTGCACCCTAAGTGATGCCACTTGCTGGTTGGTATAAAAAATGAGTATCACATTCAAGGTTTCCTGCTCTTTAGTTATTTCTTGGGAATGGGCATTCCAAGGTGTTTCTGTATCTGGGATGATGCTCTGTTTATAAATAGTATTGGAAATACCACTTAATGTGGCTGCTACTACTATTAACATTTGCAGTACATGAGTGTGAATCTTAGGGCTTTATGCTTTATACTCATGATCTCCTGTAACTTAATATCATACCAGCTCATGAGGTGAGTTGCTATTTCACCCCATTTTACAGCTAACTGAGATTTGGAATTGAAATAACTTGTCCAATATTACCTGGTTAGTGATCTAGAAGGTTAGCTCTCAAAGTTAGGTCTGTGTGATCCTAGAGTCCACGTTCTTAACTCCTAAGTGAATTTCACTACTAATTATTCTGTAAGAAATTTCTTCTTATCACAAATATTAAGAATTTATAGGGATGTACAGCTCCCATGATGCTTTTCTGCATGGTAATGGTTATTAATCCTCACAATATCTGATAAAAGTATTCTCCTCTCCACTTTACAGATCCTAACACAGAAACTTAGAATAGGTAGAGTTAAACTTTGAATTGAGGTATTTGGACTCTAAACGCTGCTGTTGGGGCTTTTCATGATGTTTCCTCTGGCAATGTGTAGTAAAGACCTGCAGGCTGCCATCTTTTCCATATGGCTCCGTGGGACCCTGGGGTGCCAGAGCTGATGAGGTGATTCTTGGTTACCGTGGTGCAGCCGTCATGGCATGGGGAGACTCAGAGAGGGACATGTGCATTGAATTCCAATTTTTAAAAATTCCTGCTTCTCTAAAATGATTTGTTGTCTTTTTCATCCAGAGAGGACTCCTTCTGTTGTCTTTCCAGTGTAAAATAAAAAAAGCCATTACTTTAAAGGAAATTTCATTGAAATTCCTCCTGTTACAATGGGAACCCTCCCCTACCTTTTTTAATAATTCATTTCTCATTGAAAATAGAGAATAACCAGTCACTTCCATTAGATCTAATGCTCTTGAAGATAACTACCAAACAGACCTTGTTCTCTGGGAATGATTTGTGGGGTAAAACCCACTATTGTCCCAGTACTTTTTTTTTTATTTATTTTTTTAACATTTATTCATTTCTGAGACAGAGAGAGACAGAGAATGAACAGGGAAGGGGCAGAGAGAGAGAGGGAGACACAGAATCTGAAACAGGCTCCAGGCTCTGAGCTGTCAGCACAGAGCCCGACGCGGGGCTCGAGCTCACGGACCGTGAGATCATGACCTGAGCTGAAGTCGGACGCTTAACCAACCAAGCCACCCAGGCGCCCCTGTCCCAGTACTTTTGAGGATGTTTGGTATATGATCCATCTTCAAAGATTTAGGGTAGGTGGTACTGGTTAGACTAATTGAGTTGTTTTTTTTTTTTTTTTTTTTTTTTTATAAAAATTTTTTTTCAACGTTTATTTATTTTTGGGACAGAGAGAGACAGAGCATGAACGGAGGAGGGGCAGAGAGAGAGGGAGACACAGAATCGGAAACAGGCTCCAGGCTCTGAGCCATCAGCCTGACGCGGGGCTCGAACTCACGGACCGCGAGATCGTGACCCGGCCGAAGTCCGACACTTAACCGACTGCGCCACCCAGGCGCCCCAAGACTAATTGAGTTTTAAGGAGTTGAGGCTAACTCAAAATTTTCTCAGTCAGGGAACTTGTTATATGAGTATATAGGCATGGGACTTCAGAAAGAGCCAAACAAACTGAAAAGAGCAGAAGCCTGAGGGTGGTTCTGGGATCCAGTGGCTTAAGTACCACAGCAATTGGGATTGATGGCTTTTCATTCTAGGACTCCAACTTAATGTTATGCCCCCATGTGTCTTGGCTTTCTCATTATCTTACATTTTACTTTACCATTTACCTTACTCTTTGTATTTAACTTGTATTCCCATGAGTGGCAACATGAATTTCTTAAAGATAGACTTTATCCCAGGTTTGGGACAGATACTCCTCAGCTAAGAAGATGTCTTCTCCAGTATCCTGGACCTGATGGGTGGTGGGATTACATGGGCAAAATATGGTGGTCTCTTCAGCAGAGGTCATGAATGAAATTATTTCCATCAGACAGAGCTGAGGATTAAATGAGCTTTTAAATGAAATACATGTAGGGGCACCTGGATGGCTCAGTTGGTTGGGCATCTGATTCAGTTCAGGTCATGATATCTCATTGGTAAGTTCAAGTCCCACATCAGGCTCTGTGCTGACAGCTCAAGATCCTGGTGCCTAGGGGTGCCTGGGTGGCTCAGTCAGTTAAGTGACCAACTTTGGCTCAGTTCATGATCTCACGGTTCATGAGTTCAAGCCCCACATCAGGCTCTGTGTTGACAGCTCAGAGCCTGGAGCCTGCTTTGGATTCTCTTTCTCCCTCTCTCTCTGCCCCTTCCCTGCTCACACTCTGTCTCTCTCTCTCTCTCAAAAATAAATAAACATAAAAAAAAAAAAAAAAAGATCCTGGTGTCTATTTCAGATTCTGTGTCTCCCTCTTGCTCTGCCCCTCCCCTGCTTGCTCGTTCTCTCTCTCAAAAATAAATAAACATTAAAAAAACATTTTAATGAAATACCTGTAAAATGCTTATTATAGTGTCTGGTCCATATACTAACTGTAAATGTTAACTGTCCTTTTCACATAGGTGTTTCTGGGCATATATGGTGAGTACGGGGGGTGGGTGTTTGATAGGCAAATGCTTGGATGTGCATGTGTTTGTACATGAACATTGTGTGGCCAGTGATTATTAGAAATAGATAAAATGTTCATTTGCCTGGGTTCATTCTCTCAGGTTATTAGAATTACGTTGTATGCCAGAGAAAGTCTATGAAGGAAGGGTATGGAGAGAGGTAAAATAAGGGCTAAGAGGGAAGCTCCCTGAAATGAATTATTTGTATGACCTTTACTGGAGCCTCATGGATCCTTATTCCTGAAGATGGGCTCATGGTTTGTCTGCATTTTTTTCTGAATAATCCAAGTTACAATATGGCATTTATGAAGATGACAGTGTTTCTCTAAGTAACATTGACTTGTGCAATGTCTGTTACCAACACAGTGAAATGGAACCTAAAATGTTTATTTTTTTTATGTTGTAATCTGACATCCTGAATGATTTTCCTTTGATATTCAAATGACATTTTCGTTTAGTGTTGTGGGAAATCGTGAAATAGAAGGCTAAAATAATGTGGATTGCCAAGCAGAAATCAAAATTGATGAAGTGTCTTGCTGAATTTATCAAAGTATTTGGGGGTTGTTCTTTTTACCCCTATTAATTTTTAATCACCTAAATAGTGGTGGACACCACTAAGAGATTGATGTGTTTGATTTTTATACTACCAGGTGTCATGGACTGAATGCTTGTATCCTCCCAAAGTTCTTTTATTGAAACCCTAACCCCCAATGCGATGGTATTTGGAGGTGGTCCTTTGGAAGGGTGATCAGGTTTAGATGATATGATCAGGATGGGGCCCTGTGATGGGATCAGTGTCCTTAGAAGAAGAGGAAGAGATCAGAGTTCCTTCTCTTTCAGCCAAGTGAGGACACAGAGAGAAGTCCTGCAAGCCAGGAGGTCCACCTTCCCCAGTGAACCGAATCGGCCAGCACCTTGGTCTTGGATTTCCAAGCCACCAAAACTGTGAGAAATTCCTGTTTGTTTGTTTTCAATTAATTAGTTAATTAATTAATTAATTAATTAATTTGAGGGAGAGACAGCGAGCAGGGAAGGGACAGAGAGAGAGGGAGACAGAGAATCCCAAGCAGGGTCCACACTGTCAGCACAGAGTCTGATGTGGGGCTAGAACTCATGAACCACGAGATCATGACCTGAGCCGAAATCAAGATTCAGGTGCTCAACCGACTGAGACACCTTGGTGCCCCAAGAAGTTCCTGTGTTTTAAGCCAGCTAGCCTATGGTGTTTTGTTATTAGCAGCCTGAGTAGAATAAGACACAAAGGAAACGCCTATCAATTGTAAAAACAGTCTGGAAATTTATGATAACTAGTCTCTAGCAAGTTTTCTTAGTATATTAACCCATGTTGCTAGAATTTCCTATATCTAAAAGGGTAAATGTTACCTCATGATACAAGTGAAAGATTTTTCACTAGCCTTTATGGAGTCTATGTTATTACACAGTGTCTGTCTCTTATGTATTAAGCTGTAAGAAGTTAAGCTCTGAGCTCAACAGCATGTTTGCCCTTGTCACTAACACCTTTATCAGAATATTATGAGAAACTAGCTTTTAGTTTGTGTACACTTTGGAATTTTAAGTTTACCACCTAGTCGGTGAGTTACTTCAATATGTTTACTTAAAAATTTCACTTAGTGATGCTTGGGTGGCTCAGTCCATTGGGCAACTGACTCTTGATTTTGGCTCAGGTCATGATCTCACAGTTCATAGTTTCAAGCCCCGTGTCAGGCTCCTCACTGAGAGTATAGAGCCTGCGTGGGATTCTCTCTCTCTCTTTTTTCTGCCCCTCTCCTGCTCATGCTCTCTCTCTCTTTCAAAATAAATGAATAAACTTAATTTTTTTCATTTAAAAATATCAAGTTTTCTTTGTATAATGACAATGATTTTTACAAGCATTTCTGTTACCCTTAGGCCATTTAGAAGAGGATTTCTGGCAAGCATTAGAATATGAATATGTCAGTTATATTCCCCTCAAGGCTTGTAATACCTGGGCATTGGATGCATTTACTAAAATGGAAATTGGTCTTCTAGACAGGACAGCTACCTCTCACTTAGCTGATAGGATAGCCTCAGTGCAATCTGCAAATCTTATTGAATTGGATTGATTCCATTATCTTCCTCACAAACCTTTAATTCTTGTTATGTAGCAGAAATGTAATTCTCCTACTTCTTACCACTTAAAAAACTAGTGATTTAAAAAGTGAAAATTTCTTACAGCAAAGAGGAACTAAAGAAGTGGACTTCACATATACTAAATATAAGCTGTGTTCTAAAACAGAGCTGAATGCCTTCATTGTGATATTTATTTTCCAGAAGAACACTGTGCCATATGTGTTCTTATGTCCCTTTTGAAGATGAGCTTAGTAAGTGGCAGAGATGTTATTTGAATGGGATTTTGATTTGGCTAAAAGCTCATATTGTAGAAAACAGTGGTTGAGATCAGTCATGTATTAGCTACTATTCCTAATTAGTTAGATGCAGAACTAGGACCAAAGGTGGTCCTAGCTTTATATATATATACACACACATATATATATACATATACATACATGTCTGTCTGTCTCTCTCTCTCTCTCTCTCTCTATATATATATATATATATATGCGCACGTGCACACACATATATATATAACACATATATATTTATATTTCATAATTTGGTATCCTGCATCCAGTAACTGACAATCACGAGACAAATTTCATACCTTTAGAATGAAAACAATGGGTACATCACAGGCGTGTTCAGAGAGCAAAAAGAAAGAATAACCAAAAACTTTTATTATGAACACAAGGCTCTTGAAATAATAGTTGGAGGTTGAGTTTGAATCTTTAAATTGCAATTTGAATTTTAGCCTAGAGTTAAGACTATAACTAGGTCTCCTTTTTTAAGGCATTCAACAAATCTTTACTATTTATTATTTTTTAATAAATGTTTATTCATTTTTGAGAGAGAGAGTGCAAGTGGGGGAAGAGCAGAGAGAGAGGGGAACATAGAATCCAAAGTGGACTCTGCACTGACTGCAGCGAGCCCAATGCAGGGCTCAAACTCACAAACTGTGAAATCATGACCTGAGCTGAAGTTGGACACTCAACCGACTGAGTCAGCCAGGCGCCCCTGTACTATTTTTTAATATGTGTTGGACTTCATAAACACTAGTTCTCTTTGGCTCCAGGAAGCTAAAGAGAATCTTTATGCAGAAGTTTAAAAAAAATACTTTAAGCATAGTATTGTGCCTCTCCCTTTTCCCACTTAACCTAATTTCATTACTCATTTCACTGTCTCATAAACAATAGAGCATATTTCAGCTGTCTGATGAAATAAGTTTCATTGACCATCACAGAAGGCCTGATGAGAACTGCTGAATTTGCTCATGTGCAATGACAGTTAAGTGCAGAGGAAAGGGTATTGAACAGAAGCGTGGAAAGCTCATTTTAATTCTGTCTTTGTTACTTAAGTCATGTAGCCTATCTGTGTCTACCTTCTGCTTCTACAAAGTCGGAACAGTAGTACTGATAGAGCATTTTGTTGCAGTTGACACATAAATTGTGCTCAGCAGATCATTGTTGTTGGGATTTTTTTTTTCTGCCCATAAAAAAGAGAGTGTTATTATTTTAAAAATTCAATTTTGAATTTTTAAAATAATAACACTATCTGCAGTAAATACCTTGTGAATTAATGAACAATGCAAGCAGCTGATTCTACCTCCACCCAAATGAAAGAACAACAGGGCTAGAGGGAATGTCTTGGGGAATTTGCTATGAAGGGAGGGAAGAAGAGTGTCTGAGTCCATTTGGATTGCTATAACAAAAATACCACAGACCAGGTAACTTATACACAACAGAAACTTATTCCTCACAGTTTTGGAGGCTGGGATTTCCAAGATCAAGGTGTTGGCAGATTCAGTGTCTAGGGAGGACCCACTTCCTGGCTCCCAGATGGCTGTCTTCTTGCCATGTCCTCACATACTGGAAGAGACAAGGATGCTCACCTTCTGTGGTCTCTTTTATAAGGACTCAAATCTCATTCATGAGGGTAGAGCCCTCCCAAAGGTCTCTAATCACCTCCTAAAAGTCCTATATCCCAATATCATCACATTAGGGATTAAGTTTCAACATAGGAATTTAGGGGGCCACAAACATTCAATCTATGGTAGACATTGATATTTACTGAATGCTTAATTTAGCTAGGTACCATGCTAAATTCTTTTTATGTTTATTGATTTATCTTCAACAAATAATTATTACCTACTGTGTTCTACATACTAAGCTAGGCATTGGAGCATAGTAGTATGTAAGACAGGCATGGTCCATATTCTTTGGTGCTTATAAATTGAGCATTAGGGATAGATACTAAACAAATATACAGACAGTTAATTCTTTATTAATTAAAATTATGGCTATCACTAGAGAGATATAAAATTATTTAATCTTTTCAGCAGCCTTGTAAAATATTATTTGCCTTTTATAGAAGAATAAAATGAGGCTTGAAAGGGGTTTAAGAAATTATCTGAGGTCACAAAGCTAATAGGTGGTGGACTTAACATTGCTCAGGCTTTATCCCTTCCAGAAGACTGCTTGTGGGGGTCTCAAGACTGCATGATCTTAAGGAAGTCCACAACTTGACCAACCCCTTTCACCCATTTATCCCTTAAAGGAAGGTTTCTTGAGCACTTACCACATATCACCAGCACAATGGACATGATACCTGCCTACATGGAGTTCACAGACTAATGAGGACGACAGAGATTAATCACTTCTCAAATACATAATTATAAACTACCACAAAATGATGGAAAATTACATAGTGTTATGATAGCCTGTGATAGAGACACCCACTTTAGGAGTTCAGGAAGGCATCCATGAGGAGGTGACCTTAAAATAGAGATCTAAGGGATGAGAGGGAGCTAACTGGGTAGGAAGGATGATGGAAGCAGAGGATTTTATGCGGTGGGGTCAGGATCTGTAAAGGCTCTGAGTCAGAAAGGAACATAATGAAATTGGAACAAGTAAATGAAGATCACTATGGTCAAACTGAAATAATGGAAGAGTAGCACAAGATAAAGACAGGTAGGAGCGAGAACCTGGTGTTTTAGCCATTTTAAGGATTTTGGTCTTAATCATAGGAGCAAGGTGAAGTCATGGAAGGAAAATCACTTTATCAAATAATTCAGCGAAGAAATAGGCAGAAGACATGAATAGATACTTTTCCAGAGAACACATCCAGATGTCCAATAGACAGACACATGAAAAAATCCTCAACATCACTCATCATCAGGGAAATGTCAGTCAAAACCACATTAAGATACCACCTCACACCTGTCAGAATAAAATTAACAGAAGAAACAACTGATGTTGGTGAGGATATGGACAAAGGAGAACACTCCTGCACTGTTGGTGGGAATGTAAACTGGTGCAGCTACTCTGGAAAACAGTGTGGAGGTTCCTCAAAAATTAGAAATAGAACTACCCTATGACCCAGCAATTGCACTACTAGGTACTTATCCAAAGGATATAAAGATGCCGATTCAAAGGGACACATGCACCCAAATATTTACAGCAGCAGTATTGGCAGTAGCCAAAATATGGAAGGAGCCCCAATGTCCATCAACTGATGAATGGATAAAAAAGATGTGGTATATATATTCAATGGAATATTACTCAGCCATCAAAAAGAATGGAATCTTGCCTTTTGTGACAATGTGGATGGAACTAGAGTGTGTTATGTTAAATGAAATAAGTCAGAAAGACAAATATGTAATTTCACTCATGTGGAATTTAAGAAACACAGATGAACACAGGGGAAGGGAAGCAAAAATAAAAACGGAGAGAGAGGCAAACCATGAGAGACTCTTACGTAGAAAGAACTGAGGGTTGCTGGAGGAAGGTGGGTGGGGGTGGGCTAGATGGGTGATGGGCATTAAGGAGGGTACTTGTGATGAGCACTGGGTGTCTTATATAAGTAATGAATCACTAAATTCTATTCCTGAAATCTTAAAAAAAATAAAGAATTTAAAAAATCACTTTCACAGTTGTGTGGGCATATATCTGAAGTGCAAAAGCAGAACATAAGGATATTATTGCCATCTTTCAAGTGAGAAATGGCAGTAGCATTACCTGGGCTAGCAGGTGTGTATGAGAGAATTGAGTCAATGATGGAAACCTGAAGAAAGCAGTTAATTTTGTCTACTTAATGGAAATACTTCCATAATTCATACAAATCACCTGCTGATCTGAATATGTTCTTGATTTGGCATTACACAGGCTCATGGTGAGTTGATTCTTACAATGACTTTGATTTTGAAACGCAGTTTATATCTTATCGATGTTGACCTAGCTCTTGATAGAGATGTATATAATACAGTTTGACTCAGTCATAATTCTCTAAGTGTCTACTATGCTACACTCTATTAGCCCCTGCAGGACTTAAAAAGATAACTAAGATATTATCTTGCTTGCAAAAGTAAGTGACCTAGTAATGTACATAGGATGATAACAAAGTACAAACACAAGTGACTGTGGTGTACAATGTGCCACAGCCAAGTTGTATTGCATTTCTTTAAGAAGCAAAGATCACATTCTACCTAAGGATTTAAAGGATTAGCAAAGATAGAGCATGAAAATGGACTTGGAAGCATGTGACACATTTAACTCATGGAAGAGGGGTTGTGGAAGGCCTGTTTTCTAAACTATACTTAATCTGGGAGGATAAAAGATAATAATTATATTGATACCTGAGGCTATTAGGATTTATGGAAGTTAGATTATCTTCAAGAAACATATTTGTGATGAAACATTTTCATTTGATTCACTTATTTCATTTGATTCACGGGCTTCACTATGCACTTCTCTTTTTTTTATTTTTTAAAAAAAAATTTTTTTTCAATGTTTATTTATTTTTGGGACAGAGAGAGACAGATCATGAACGGGGGAGGGGCAGAGAGAGAGGGAGACACAGAATCGGAAACAGGCTCCAGGCTCCGAGCCATCAGCCCAGAGCCCGACACGGGGCTCGAACTCATGGACCACGAGATCGTGACCTGGCTGAAGTCAGACGCTTAACCGACTGCACCACCCAGGCGCCCCAACTATGCACTTCTTAAAAGAAGACTTAATATTTCTAGAGCAGTTTTAAGTTTACAGTAAAATGGAGAGTAAGGTACAGAAATTTCCCATACTCCCTGGCCCGTAGATTTACCCAGTCAGCATCACTCACCAAAATGGTACATTTTTACCAAGGGTGAACTCACACTAACACATTATAAACACCTCAAGTCCATAGTTTGCCTTAGGGTTCACTCTTGTATTGCACATTCTATGGATTTGGTTAAATATATAATGACATATGTTCATCATTATAATATCAGAGTATTTTCAATGCCTTAAAAATTCTTTGTGCTCTGCCTAGTCATCCCCTTCCTCACTCACCATTCACTGTCAATTACTAGCCTTTTTTGCTGTCTCCATAGTGTTATCTCTTCCGGAGTGTCATATAGTTGGAATCATATAGTATGGTGCCTTTTCAGATTGGCTTCTTTTACTTACTAATATGCATTCAAGTCTCCATGTGTTATCATGGTTTGATAGTTCATTTCATTTTAGTGCTGAATAATATTCCATTGTTTGCATGGACCACTTTATTTTTTCATTTACCTAATTTATCATTTCTCTGATGATATAGGATGTGATCCATCTTTTCATACACTGATTTGCCATCTGCATATCGTTGGTGAGATGTCTATTAAGGTGTTTGGCCCATTTTTAATCAGGTTGTTTTCTTGTTGATGAATTTTAAGAGCTCTTTATATATGTTGGATGAGTCCTTTATCAGATGTGTCTTTTGCAAGTATTTTCTCCCAGTCTTTGTCTTGTCTTTTCATTCTCTTGATACTATCTTTTGTAGAGCAGGTCTACAAATTTTAATGAAGTCAAGTGTATCAGTTATTTCTTTCATAGATCTCATCTTCATTATTGTATCTAAAAAGGCATCGCCATATCCCAAGGTCATCTAGACTTTCTTCTTTAGGACTTTTATAGTTTTCCCTTTTCCATTTAGGTCTCTGACCCATTTCTAGTTAATTTTTGTGAAGGGTGTAAGGTCTGTGTCTAGATTCATTCTTTTCATGTGGATGTCTACTCATTCCAGTATCATTTGTTAAAGAAACTTTTGTTGCTCCATTTTGTTGCCCTTGCTTCTTGTTTGTTTGTTTGTTTTGTGTGTGTGAGAGAGCACAGCATGCTCCGGAGAGGGACAGAAAGGGAGGGAGAGACGGAATCCAAAACAGTCTCCAAGTGGTCAGTACAGAGCCTGATGTGAGACTCAAACTCACAAACCATGATATCATGACCTGAGCTAAAATCAAGAGTCAGACCTGAGCTAAGAAGTCAAGAATTGGACACTTGACCAACTGAGCCACCCAGGTACCCAGCCCTTCCTTATTTGTCAACGATCAGTTGACTGTATTTCTAGGAATCTACATCTGGGTTCTCTGTTTTGTGCCACTGATATATTTGTTGGTTCCTCACCAGTATCACAATGTCTTGATTGATTACTGTAGCATTATTGTAAGTCTCGAAATTATTCACTTTTGTGACATTGACTCACTTTATTTAACACTCATTATGTGTTTACTGAAAATACAGTAGACATTCATTGATTTTTAGGGGCAATGTTTAAAGTTATGACAAATCAGGAATCCCTGGAAAACTTTTCTTGAAAGTGATAGACTCAGTAATTATTTTACAAAGAGCAAATGGATAATGATTCCAAGTAGAGCAGTAACTCTGAGTATAAACATGGTGGAGGGAGATACAGGAAGTTGGCAAAGAACTTTGAGTTCTTCATTTTGATTGGAACATAGAGTAACTAAAAGTGATATTGGGGGGATGAAAGTGGAGAGTCGAAGCCCTATCACTGACGATCCTACAGGATAGACTGCTGGACAGCGGAAAGAAATTTTCAGTTGCCCACATCTAACTTGAAGAAAGAAATTTTGACTGCGAGTTTCAATATATTTTTCTTTTTTCAAGTGACCCAGTATTCAATAACTGTTATGATAAATAACCTGGGGTCTGACAGCAGCATTTTCCACAGGGTTGAGATTCCTGGGAAGAAACTGGAGTTTATACTGATAGATCTACTGAGCATATTATCAGAAGAGCTTTCTTTGATGAGCAGTCATTTGGAATCTATTTTCCCTCACTTCAGAGTAGTTCTCAGGTCAAATCACTGTTGTATTTATATCCATGACCTCTTTTCCAGTGCTGTATCAGCTGAGCATTGTAGAAACACCCTTAAAAGAAGTAGTATTTGGGTCAGAAACATCAGCCCAAATGAGTGAAATTAGACAAAATTTTTTTTTAAGAATGAGGGGTTTTTAAGTGGCTTTATCAGTAAATCCTTCAAGTAGTTTCCATTTGAATTGCCAAGCCATTATACAGCCATTAATTGAACCCAGCGAAATTTCTTTGGATCATTGAATACCTATTGTGCCAAATGAATCTCAACATTTTGTTTTGGGGGGGCGGGGAGTCTGGGCTAGGACTCATAGTTTGAAATTCTGATGTGTAAGGAAATCTTTGGAGAAGTTTATTGCCCTATGGATAGGGTAGAAGACAGAGAAGGAGTATAAGGAAATGGCTGGAGTTCAAGGGTAGGAGTACTTTTCTTCTCTTTCTTTCCTTTTTTCTTTTTCTTCTCCTTTCAAGATCTCATTGGGTCTTAAAGAAAAGGTGAATATCTGGGTAAATATTGTAGTGTTTTAGTTCATATACCAGAAGTCTTTGAACTTTGTAAATCATAAATATACCTGAGAATGTGAAAATGTAGATGGCTGGGCCTTATACCTATATTTTGATTTAGTAGATCTAGGTGTGGAGCCTTGGGGATCTCATTTTTAACAAGTACCCTCTGAGTGATTTTTATGTAGGTGATCCTGAGTTTTGCATTTGAAAACTTGACAATTCCAGCCTGTAGAAATTAGACACAATTTAAAGCATTCAGTAAAACTCATAAAAACCATCCTGCTACTGTGCTAGGGTCCAGGCATATAAAAAGTAAAATACATAGCTAGTAGAGGGAGAATATAAACACACGTGCATGTGTGCGCACGCACACACACACCCAACATCAACGTGATACCATGCTAAAGAGAGAAATTTATCCATTGGGTATGTGTATGTCAGTTACAGACTCAGAAGTGGGGAAAGAAAACTTGAAAGTGAAGGCTTCCTCTTGAGATAGACTTTGTTTGTCTACTTTGTAGTGTTAGGAACATGCCCTCCAAGCTGTGTAACCAGTGAGGTAGAAATAGTTCTTCTTTATGAGACATCTCCTTTCAAAATAATGAGCATATTCATGTGGTTTTCAAGGCCTTTAAAAAAGAGTAAATAAACCTGCTTTCAACCCATATGCTGATTCAGGATGTCTGAGGATAATCAGGTGTGAATTTTAAAGCTGTAGTGGGGAAAACAGTCCATGGGTAAAAATGACAGCTGACTGTAGGAGCACAAACTTTTATTTTCCTGAGATTGTGCAAAGAGTCGGTGTCTGTATACAGAGACTCCTCTCTCTGAAGTGCCAGTTTATGACAATGCCAAGTGAGAACTTTCAGTTCCTTTGTGACAAGAGGTAACATACATAGAAAGTGAGAAGTAATAGAAGGTTATTTTAATGACCCATCACACCTTCGTTCTTATTGCCAGTGACTGCATAAGGACCAGTACAGAGTGCTAGCCTTTGCAACATTAACTCATTAAAACATCAAAATTCATTTCAGAATATCAGACTTTTACATCATAAAATAGGACCCTACAATGAAAGTGCTAATATTGGATTGACTACAAGATGATCTGTAAAAAATTAAAAAAAAAAAAAAACAGGGTAATAATTTTGCTTTCCTGGTAATCATTGCATAGGAAGGGAATAAATACATAGAGATGAATTCCCAACATACTGTCTGATGAAAATGAATGTGCTAAGGAGGTGGAGGCTGCTTCTTGGCCCTGCTGTGGGAGATTGAGTTTCTTCTTAGTAGTAGTTACTGTTCTATCTAATCCCAGAAACTGCTGTCCCCAGTGGTGTGACAGTGGTATCCCCTCCTTTAGAGTTGGGGTGGCAGGGTGTGGCAATATCCAAGCTGCTGCATTCTGCCAGCCATCACTTGTGAAGCCTCAGTTTTCTCCCATACATCTGGTACTGGTGAGTGATATACTTTCACACCCTGGTAATGTCAGGTGGAGTGCCTTCAGAGATCTGGTTCATGGTGTCATAGAGGTCTCATGTGATGACTGAGGAGTATGCCACCTTCTCAGTGGCAGCAGAAAGAATTAGTGGATGAAGAGCCAATGGAGAGATGAGAATCCTGGAGAAGAAAAAAATGAATGAGGAGATAGAGGAGAAGATGAGGAAGGGATGTTCACATGAGACACATGAGACATGGTGCAGAAGACTAAAGTGGCGGAGGTGAAGGAAGTGGGGAGGCCCTGAGCCTTGAATGTGATCTCTTCAGGGACTTTGAGTGTGGAGTTAGAGACCATGGATGCTCAGGCTGACAGGGCCTTCCTCCACCTCAATCCCAAGTTGGGGTGAATGCAGCGGCACTTGGATGAGGACACAAGTTTCATCAACCAAAATATACCTGCATTGTGGGACCTACCTCACCTTTTGAACCAACCCCCACCTAACAAACACCCTAATGCAGATTTGCTAAGGTGTATACCAGTTAGGGATGAAAGAGTTCAGACATCCCAGGACGGCTACAAGTTGAGGGTCTTCTATTGGACAAACTCTTACTGGAAAAACAGGTGATCAGAGAGTGTGATGAGGTCAGATCTTCTGGACAGATGTCCTTTCTTTCCATTCAAAACATTGGATCAGGACCCTATGCCCCCCGTCCTTCATCTACAGGAGCAGGACACC
The DNA here is from genome assembly GCF_028749965.1 of Puma concolor. NCBI lineage: Eukaryota > Metazoa > Chordata > Mammalia > Carnivora > Felidae > Puma > Puma concolor. The sequence goes on along the minus strand of NC_141680.1, from coordinate 13,672,659 downwards.
ACTTGTAGCTTCTTACCTTCATCACTGCCTCAGACCACAGCCTCCCAGAATCAGACAAAACTATTGTTATTACTATTTTAGTATATGTGCTGCCCAAGAGAGCATGAAACTATTGTTATTGCTAACGGGGAACTGTAGTCCAGTTCCTACAGGAGTAACTACCATGTGAAGGGAAACCAGACTACTTTCAGCAGGGCAGCCCATGGAGATACTCAAGCTCTTTGGGTACTAGTGTGGTTAACTCCTGCCTTTGGAAATTGTTCTTGCCCCAGATTACCTGCCAGCAGTTGTTGGACCTCTGCTTGGCCAACAGTGGTGTGCATGTGCTGGCCTCTCTTCTCTGTCATTGCTGTCATCATCACTAATGTAGCTTTTGTGGACATGACCATGATTTGTCTAAGCCAAGGAAATGATAGTAAAGACAGCACTGCCTTCATCTCCATTGCTTGAATCTTTGTTTGTGTCAAGGCCTTCCCACCTGCTTGTGATGTAGGTACTTAAGAGTCACATTGGAAAAGGAACATTGTATCTTCAAGCACCATAACTACAAGAACATTGAAAAGCTAGATTCATGTTAAATGTTTGTGGCAAGTTGTTCATCTTCCAGTGGATAACGTCACGACCCTAAGACCTCGGCTTGGCCATCACCATCTGAATTTTCATCTTTGCCCAGGAGCCCATGTCACCCACCCTGCTGAGTATCTGGAAAAACAAGGACATAAGCAGTAGAGTGCTGCTGAGCTTGTATGAGGTAAAGGATAAAAGTAAGGGACCTCTAAATCTACCAAAATCCAAAATTTTTCAAGTAGCTTTTTTGCTGCTGATAAGTCTTCATGAAGGCCTATGCCATGCTCTACCTTTTCTATTAGCCTTTTGGATAATCTGTGTACCGAGCACCAGCAACCCCATTTTCTGGTTTCTAGGTGACAGGGACCTTCAGAACCACCCGTGGACTCATGCTCCCTACCAACCACTGGAAAGCTCTTCCACCTACCCTCCTTTCATTGTCACTCAAGAACCATACCTGATGTCAGAGAGGTGATTAGGCTGGCAGGTGTGGCTCTATAACTCTAAACAAGGGTGAATATGGTATCCTTTCTGGGCATCATGTGTTCTTAGCCACATCCAATGAGCCCATGGAGAATTTAGTGTGTTTCTCAGCCCCTTTTTACCTACCTGATCATGACCAGATGACAAAGTGTTCTGTGAGATGTCAGGAGAAAAAAGACACATTTTATTTGTAGACTTCTTCTGTCTGTCTACAACTCATTCCAACACCTCTCATCTCCTTTCTGTGCCTCTCTCACCTTTTCTCTCCTCTTTCTGTTCTTAATGACTTTAGGGACCAAAACAAGAAAGCAAAACAACTAGAAAGCAGACTCTCCAATTTGCTTCTCCTCTCGATGATATCTAGAAGGAGAGAAGGAGGTTGTCCAGTAAAATAGGCTGCCAGAGCTCTCTGACCCTCTATTTTTATGCCCCCCCACCACTTCAAAAGCTTTCTTTTACAAGTCCTAGAAAGTTCAAGTGAAGACAGACAAAGGATTGTGGGATTGAAGGACTGAGGTGGGTGTGAGTCTGTGGGACAGGGATTATTCACTGCCCTGTTATACACAGTATTCTTTTAGGCTAATCCTAGCCCAATATCACCACAACTACCCTTCCCCATAAGACATGCACACTCTTTTCTCCTTACTGTGTCCAAATTTCTAAGAAACCTTGTAGATATTTCTTCAGCATTAGCCTGGAGGGGATGGAGAAGAATGCTACAGGAATGAGATTCTATTAGGAATTAAATTAACTCTTTTAAATGATTACTTTAAATGTAAAAAAAAAAGGAAGAGTGTACAGCTCTGAGAAGTTTATCTACACCTCCTTTGTTTCTGGGATAAAGTGAGGGTTTTTACTAGCAAGGACTGAAAAGATGATATACAGAGATGGGTAAATTGTTTTAGTTTGATAAAAGCATCTATAATAAAATGTGAGGCATCGCTTCTCGGCCTTTTGGCTAAGATCAAGTATAAAATGTGAGGCAATAGTCGTACATAATATTTTTAGTTCAGAAGCCTCCTCTTCTATCTTCAGAAAAGGATGCAAGCACTATCCTTTCCATCTCCATGACTAGTTTAGCCATCTTTATTCTTATCTAATATCATTCAAGAACAGGCTGGAGATGCCAAAAATAAATGAAATGCACTACTTTAGGTAGTGTTTGTTGTACTTAAAATTGTATATAAAAAACACCAAGGCAATTGTAAAGGAATTCAGAACATAATCAACTTTTCTGGCAGTTTTTTTTTTATAATGTTTACAATTTCCACTTGTTTATCTGGTTTAACTCAAGGAAACAACCTTAGGAGCAAACATAATTGATATATAATGTTTTCACTTGTTCTGCTCCCTGCAAAGCAAAATTGACTAATGTTTTTGGAGGGAACCCATTAAAATTTGCATATATATTTAATTCTGCTAAACTTGCATAGACCAGAGTTAGATGAAGGGAGAGAAGAATAGAAATTCCATGGAAAGATGCATGACTAAGGTGGTAGCATTTTGACCAAGATTTTCAGGTTAAGATGCTGAATATATCTGTAAGGAAAAAAAAAAATCTTACAGATATATTACCTGCACTTTCCAGATATCTAAGTATTTGAAAACTTTTAAGCTATTACCTATTCATACATGTACATACAAGTGCTACTCACCAAATATTTCTGACTTGTGTCTGGGCAGAAGGGTGGTTGAATTTTCCCATCCGCTTTGCACTGATCATGGTCATGTGACTTGCTTTGGTGGATGAATCTTGAGAAGCTCTATGCGTCACATCTGGGACAAAGCTGTAATGGCTAGTGCACAGTTTGTCAGAACCTCTTTTTCTGTGCCATGGCAACCAGCCCCAGGTGGGGAGGTTCTATTAGCTTTGTCCTAGTGTAGAGAGACACAGCACATGTTCCTCCCCTTTCCTCCAATCCCTTAACCCACATGAATTTGTAGCATGAATCAAAAACAAGCCTTTGTTATTTTGGGGCGTCCAGATTTTGAAGTTATATTGTTATTGCAACACAATCTAGCCTAGCATGATGAAAACATCTTTTAGATTTTTTTTCTATATGTTGGGTGTTTATGAATAATTGTGAGAATTGCACATCTTGATACAGGCCATTATTTTTTGATGTCTATTTCTTGCCTAGTTTTTTTTTAAGTTCATTTATTTATTTTTAGAGAGATAGAACACAAGTAAAGGAGGGGCAGAGAGGGAGGAAGCAGGGAGGGAGGGAGGGAGAGAGAGAGAATGAATCCCAAGCAGGCTCCATGCTATTAGTGCAAAGCCCAACATAGAGCTTGAACTCATGAGCAATGAAATCATGACCTGAACCAAAATCAAGAGTCAGATTCCTAACCAACTGAGCCACCCCAGGCGCCCCTTGCCTAATTCTTGATCCTATTGTTTCTGACAGGTAAACAGACTTCAAATATTTGGAAACTAAATACTACAAAAGCTTACATGATCACGTATAGATTTTCATGTGAATTTGTTATATCGTGTGCACATTTATCCTGTACTTTCTTGGAATTCTGTGTCATATCCATTGGCAACTGACTGGTCCATATCCATACTACATTACACACTTCTAAAAAAAATTGTAACATATAACTAATCTGTGTTCTTATGGTACAAATTCTAGGAATACACATTTAGTGGAACTCAATAAACTTTAACTGAAAATATAATGAAGATTATGGCTGATAAAGAAGAGGAGGATAGGGATTTCAAGAAGAGATAATGCTTCAGGAACATGCATGTTCACAGTTCACTGTAAAACAATTCAGTTTGTACAAATAATTTACTACCTATGTGTTCTGATATCTGAAAATCAGAATTTAGTTTCAAAGTTCATAGCTCACAACATGTAGTATATACATACAATGGAATATTACTCAGCTATAAAAATGAATGAAATCTTGCCATTTGCAATGATGTGGTTGGAGCTAGGGGGTATAACGCTAAGCAAAATACGCCAGTCAGAGAAAGACAAAAATCATATGATTTCACTCATGTGGGATTTAAGAAACAAACAAGCCAAGGGGAAAAAGAGAGAGAGGCAAACCAAGAAACATACTCTTAACTGCAGGGAATACACTGATGGTTACCAAAGCTGGGGTGAGTGGGGGGATCAGTGAAATAGGTGATGAGGACCAAGGAGTACACTTGTGATGAGCACTGGGTGTTGTATCGAAGTGTTGAATCATTATATTGTACACCTGAAATTAATATTACACTGTTTAAGTGGAATTTATATAAGATTTTTAAAGTATATAGAAGCGCAAGAGGAAATTAATATGAGGATTAGCAGAGGACATTGTGTTTCTAGGGGAAAATGGTAAATTGACACATTTTAGACATTCAGTATTTACTGGATGTCTTTCTCAGTGGGAATTCTTTGGGGGAAGTATATTTCAGTCCTTGGAGTAAAACCTTTGGCAACTCACAATGCATTGTCTTTCTTTTCTTACCATATGATTTTATTTCCATTTTTCTGGCACAAGAAAACAGGTGAAAATGTTGAACTTCATGATAGGTCTGAGGGTATTGGGAATAATTTTTGATGCATATTTTCTGAGAAGATTCTGGTGATCAAGTGATCATTTTGGTGTTCCTCATCTCATGATCTTAACTGTCCTCATTATATTCCCTAAGTAAGCACCAATAGAATTTAATGCAGTACATTTTTAAATGCTCTATTGTTAAAATGCATTCACACAAAAATCTAATTATGTCTACTAAATCTTAATAGTATATTTTGTAAATTTTGGTAATTTATGATAGAAGCATCTCCAATCGTTCAGAGGTAATTTTTTTTCTATACACATCTATGTGGTGCTCATGAAATGAGCAGTGAACACGAGCACACTATTAAAATGATTTATTTTAATCGTGATAAACATGGTTGATTTATTTGCTTATTCATTTGGTAGATATCTATTAAATAGCTATATATTTTTTGCATGGTTATTTTTTGTTATTGATTAATGTAGTGTCACAAGATTATATATTTCTGTGATATGCAAAAATATTCTGTACTTGATACAGACATTGGGAACAAGGAAATGTTAAAATATGGGAACATTAACATGAAATGAATATATAAAAATCATTAAAATGGAAAGATAATAACACAAATATTAAATATTTTAGAATTACTTAGAATGAAATTTTAAAACATACAAAGCATTCATTGCCGTGATTGTCTTTTTTTTTTTTTCTTGACAGATATTCTGGATGTAGAATTTCAGTCTACATTCCATTTCATTGAATTGTTAAGAGGGTATACAATATGCTTTTTATTTATTTTTTTAATATCAAATTTATTGTCAAATTGGTTTCCATACAACACCCAGTGCTCATCCCTAAAGGTGCCCTCCTCAATACCCATCACCCACCCTCCCCACCCTCTCACCCCCATCTACCGTCAGTTTGTTCTGTTTCTAAGAGTCTCTTATGTTTTGGCTCTCTCCCTCTCTAACCTCTTTTCTTTTTTCCTTCCCCTCCCCCATGGACTTCTGTTAAGTTTCTCAGGATCCACATAAGAGTGAAAACATACGGTATCTGTCTTTCTCTGTATGATTTATTTCACTTAGCATCACACTCTCCAGTTCCATCCACATTGCTACAAAAGGCCATATTTCCTTCTTTCTCAATGCCACGTAGTATTCCATTGTGTGTATAAACCACAATTTCTTTATCCATTCGTCAGTTGATGGACATTTAGGCTCTTTCCATAATTTGGCTATTGTTGAGAGTGCTGGTATAAACATTGGGGTACAAGTGCCCCTATGCATCAGCACTCCTGTATCCCTTGGGTAAATTCCTAGCATTGCTATTGCTGGGTCATAGGGTAGGTCTATTTTTAATTATTTGAGGAACCTCCACACTGTTTTCCAGAGTGGCTACACCATTTTGCATTCCCAAAAACAGTGCAAGAGGGTTCCCATTTCTCCACATCCTCTCCAGCATCTACAGTCTCATGATTTGTTCATTTTAGCCACTCTGACTGGTGTGAGGTGATATCTGAGTGTGGTTTTGATTTGTATTTCCCTGATGAGGAGCGACGTTGAGCATCTTTTCATGTGCCTGTTAGCCATCTGGACATCTTCTTAGAGAAGTGTCTATTCATGTCTTCTGCCCATTTCTTCACTGGATTATTTGTTTTTTTGGGGGTGCGGAGTTTGGTGAGCTCTTTATAGGTTTTGGATACTAGCCCTTTGTCCGATATGTCATTTGCAAATATGTTTTCCCATTCTGTTGGTTGCCTTTTAGTTTTGTTGATTGTTTCCTTTGCTGTGCAGAAGCTTTTTATCTTCATGAGGTCCCAATAGTTCATTTTTGCTTTTAATTCCCTTGCCTTTGGGGATGTGTCAAGTAAGAAATTGCTGCAGCTGAGGTCAGAGAAGTTTTTTCCTGCTTTCTCCTCTAGGGTTTTGATGGTTTCCTGTCTCACATTCAGGTCCTTTATCCATTTTGAGTTTGTTTTTGTGAATGGTGTAAGAAAGTGGTCTAGTTTTATCCTTCTGCATGTTGCCGTCCAGTCCTCCCAGCACAATTTGTTAAAGAGACTGTCTTTTTTCCATTGGATATTCTTTCCTGCTTTGTCAAAGATGAGTTGGCCATACTTGTGTGGGTCTAGTTCTGAGGTTTCTATTCTATTCCATTGGTCTATGTGTCTGTTTTTGTGCCAATACCATGCTGTCTTGATGATTATAGCTTTGTAGTAGAGGCTAAAGTCTGGGATTGTGATGCCTCCCGTTTTGGTCTTCTTCTTCAATGTTACTTTGGCTATTTGGGGTCTTTTGTGGTTCCATACAAATTTTAGGATTGCTTGTTCTAGCTTTGAGAAGAATGCTGGTGCAATTTTTATTGGGATTGCATTGAATGTGTAGATAGCTTTGGGTAGTATTGATATTTTGACAATATTTATTCCTCCAATCCATGAGCATGGAATGTTTTCCCATTTCTTTCTATCTTCTTCAATTTCCTTCATAAGCTTTCTATAGTTTTCAGCATACAGATCTTTTACATCTTTGGTTAGGTTTATTCCTAGGTGTTTTATGCTTCTTGGTGCAATTGTGAATGGAATCAGTTTCTTTATTTGTCTTTCTGTTGCTTCATTATTAGTGTATAAGAATGCAACTGATTTCTGTACGTTGATTTTGTATCCTGCGACTTTGCTGAATTCATGTATCAGTTCTAGCAGACTTTTGGTGGAGTCTATTGGATTTTCCATGTATACTATCATGTCATCTGCAAAAAGTGAAAGCTTAACTTCTACTTGCTAATTTTGATGCCTTTGATTTCCTTTTGTTGTCTGATTGCTGATGCTAGAACTTCCAACACTATGTTAAACAACAGCGGTGAGAGTGGACATCCCTGTCGTGTTCCTGATCTCAGGGAGAAAGCTCTCAGTTTTTCCCCATTGAGGATGATATTAGCTGTGGGCTTTTCATAAATGGCTTTTATGATGTTTAAGTATGTTCCTTCTATCCCGACTTTCTCGAGGGTTTTTATTAAGAAAAAATGCTGAATTTTGTAAAATGCTTTTTCTGCATCGATTGACAGGATCACATGGTTCTTATCTTGTCTTTTATTAATGTGATGTACCACATTGATTTGCGAATGTTGAACCTGCCCTGCAGCCCAGGAATGAATCCTACTTGATCATGGTGAATAATTCTTTTTATATGCTGTTGAATTCGATTTGCTAGTATCTTATGGAGAATTTTTGCATCCATATTCATCAGGGATATTGGCCTGTAGTTCTCTCTTTTTTTTTTTTTAACTGGGTCTCTGTCTGGTTTAGGAATCAAAGTAATGCTGGCTTCATAGAATGAATCTGGAAGTTTTCCTTCCCATTCTATCTTTTGGAATAGCTTGAGAAGGATAGGTTTAAATGTCTGGTAGAATTCCCCTGGGAAGACATCTGGTTCTGGACTCTTATTTGTTGGGAGATTTTTGATAACTGATTCAATTTATTTGCTGGTTATGGGTCTGTTCAAGCTTCTATTTCCTCCTGTTTGAGTTTTGGAAGTGTGTGGGTGTTTATGAATTTGTCCATTTCTTCCAGGTTGTCCAGTTTGTTGGCATATAATTTTTCATAGTATTCCCTGATAATTGCTTGTATTTCTGAGGGATTGGTTGTAATAATTCCATTTTCATTCATGATTTTATCTATTTGGGTCATCTTCCTTTTCTTTTTGAGAAGCCTGTCTAGAGAGTTAGCAATTTTCTTTATTTTTCCAAAAAACCAACTCTTGGTTTCCTTGATCTGCTCTACAGTTTTTTTAGATTCTATATTGTTTGTTTCTGCTCTGATCTTGATTATTTCTCTTCTTCTGCTGGGTTTGGGTGTCTTTGCTGTTCTGCTTCTATATCCTTTAGGTGTGCTGATAGATTTTGTACTTGGGATTTTTCTTGTTTCTTGAGATAGGCCTGGATTGCAATGTATTTTCCTCTCAGGACTGCCTTCGCTGCACCCCAAAGCGTTTGGATTGTTGTATTTTCATTTTCATTTGTTTCCATATATTTCTTAATTTCTTCCCTAATTGCCTGGTTGGCCCATTCATCCTTTAGTAGGGTGTTCTTTAACCTCCATGCTTTTGGAAGTTTTCCAGACTTTTTCCTGTGGTTGATTTCAAGCTTCATTGCATTGTGGTCTGAAAGTATGCATGGTATGATCTCAATTCTTGTATACTTATGAAGGGCTGTTTTGTGAGCCAGTATGTGATCTATCTTGGAGAATGTTCCATGTGCACTCGAGAAGAAAGTATATTCTGTTGCTTTGGGAGGCAGAGTTCTAAATATATGTGTCAAGTCCATCTGATCCAATGTATCATTCAGGGCCCTTGTTTCTTTATTGACCGTGTGTCTAGATGATCTATCCATTGTTGTAAGTGGAGTATTAAAGTCCCGTGCAATTACCACATTATTATCGATAAGGTTGCTTATGTTTGTGATTAATTGTTTTATATATTTGGGGGTTCCCGTATTCGGCGCATAGACATTTAGAATTGTTAGCTCTTCCTGATGGATAGACCCTGTAATTATTATGTAATGCCCTTCTTTATCTCTTGTTACAGCCTTTAATTTAAAGTCTAATTTGTCTGCTGTAAGTATGGCTACTCCAGCTTTCTTTTGAGTTTCAGTAGCATGATAGATAGTTCTCCATCCCCTCACTTTCAATCTGAAGGTGTCCTCAGGTCTAAAGTGAGTCTCTTGTAGACAGCAAATAGATGGATCTTGGTTTTTTATCCATTCTGATACCCCATATCTTTTGGTTGGAGCATTTAGTCCATTTACATTCAGTGTTATTATAGAAAGATTTGGGTTTAGAGTGATGTCTGTAGGTTTCATGCTTGTAGTGATGTCTCTGGTACTTTGTCTCACAGGATCCCCCTTAGGATCTCTTGTAGGGCTGGTTTAGCAGTGATGAATTCCTTCAGTTTTTGTAGTGTGGGAAGACATTTATCTCTCCTTCTATTCTAAATGACAGACTTGCTGGATAGAGGATTCTCGACTACATATTTTTCCTGTGCATCACATTGAAGATTTCCTGCCATTCCTTTCTGGCCTGCCAAGTTTCAGTGGACAGATCCGTCACGAGACTTATCAGTCTCCCTTTATATGTTAGAGCACGTTTATCCCTAGCTGCTTTCAGAATTTTCTGTTTATCCTTGTATTTTGCCAGTTTCACTATGATATGTCATACAGAAGATCAATTCAAGTTACATCTGAAGGGAGTTTTCTGTGCCTCTTGGATTTCAGTGCTTTTTTCCTTCCCCAGATCAGGGAAGTTCTCAGCTACAGTTTCTTCAAGTACACCTTCAGCACCTTTCCCTCTCTCTTCCTCCTCTGGAATTCCAATTATGTGTGTATTATTTTGTTTAATTATGTCACTTAGTTCTCTAAGTCTCCCCTCATACTCCGGATTTTTTTTTTATCTTTTTCTCAGCTTCCTCTTTTTCCATAATTTTATCTTCTAGTTCACCTATTCTCTCCTCTGCCTCTTCAATCTGAGCTGTGGTCACCTCCATTTTATTTTGCAGCTCATTTATAGCATTTTTTTAGTTCCTCCTGACTGTTTCTTAGTCCCTTGATCTCTGTGCTAATAGATTCTCTGCTGTCCTCTATACTTTTTTCAAGCCCAGCGATTAATTTTATGACTGTTATTTTAAATTAATTTTCCGTTACATTGTTTAAATCGTTTTTGATCAGTTTGTTAGCTGTTGCTACTTCCTGGAGTTTCTTTTGAGGAGAATTCTTCTGCTTAGTCATTTTGGATAGTCCCTGGAGTGGCGCGGAACTGCAGGGCTCTTCCCCTGTGCTGTCTGGAGTAACTTGCATTGGTGGGTGGGACCACAGTCAGACCTGATATCTGTCCCCAGCCCACTGCTGGGGCCACAGTCAGACTGGTGTGTACCTTATCTCCCCCTCTCCCATGAGCAGAACTCACTGTGGAGTGGTGTGGCCTCTGTCTGGACTACATGCACACTGCCAGGCTTGTGGTGCTGCTTCGATGGGATTTGGTGTATTAGCTGGGGTGGATCCGCAAGATGCACAGGGGCAGGAGGGGCAGGCTTAGCTTACTTTGCCTTCAGTGGTCTGCTTCAGGAGGGGCTCTGTGGCACCGGGAGGGAGGCAGACCCCTTGGAGGATGGATCCACAGAAGCAAAGCATTGGGTGCTTGGGCGGTGCAAGCAAGTTCATGATGGGAACTGGTTCCCTTTGGGATTTCGGCTGGGGGAATGGGTGAGGGAGATGGCGCTTGCAAGTGCCTTTGTTCCCCACCAAGCTGAGCTCTGTCCTCTGGGGCTCAACAACTCTCCCTCCCATTGTCCTTTAGCCCTTCTGCTCTCCTAGCAGAGCTGTTGACTTATAGCATTCCAGATGTTAAGTCCTGCTGGCTGTCAGAACACACTCTGTCCAACCCCTCCACTTTCGCAAGCCAGACTCGGGGGCTCTGCCTTGCTGGGTAGGCTGGCTGCCCCTCCACCGCCCTGGCTCCCTCCCGCCAGTCCATGTAGTGTGCACTGCCTCTCTGCCCTTCCTACCCTCTTCCGTGGGCCTCTCATCTACGCTTGGCTCCAGAGAGTCCATTCTGCTAGTCTTCTGGCGGTTTTCTGAGTTATTTAGGCAGATGTGGGTGGAATCTAAGCCATCGGCAGGATGCGGTGAGCCCAGCATCTTCCTACACTGCCATCTTCCTCCACCTTCGAAAATCTATACTTATTCTGTATTCATTTTTTCATACATCACTTTTCCATCTAAAATATTTATCAAGATACTACTGTGTCCTTGATACCAGATCCTCAATAGGTATAGAAAAGTGCAATTTACTGTATAATTTTATTCTATAAATAAATCCATTATGATTGCATTTGGAGAGCATATATGACTTTATATTTTAAATTAAAACAAAGGTTTATTATTTTTTGTAGACCTACATTTAATTGAATATATTTGTGAACTTTTATAATTTTGTCTTGAATATTATAATAATGCTTTTACACATCTCTCTTCCTCCTCCCCCCATCTTTTTTCTCTTAATTTTTTATTCAAGTATAATTAACATAAAGTATTACATTAGTTTCAGGTATATAATAAAATAAAAAATTCTATACATTACTCAGTGCTCATCACAAGTGTACACTTAACACCTTTCACTTATTTCATCCATCTCCCACCCACCCTTCCCTCTGGAAACCACCATTTCTCTATAGTTCAGAGTCTGTTTTTTATTTTTCTTTTTTTTCCCTTTGTTCATTTATTTTTATTTTTTATTTTGCTTATTTATTTATTTATTTATTTAGAGACAGAGACAACACAAGTTAAGGAAGGGCAGAGAGAGAAGGAGAGAGCGCATCCTAAGCAGGCTCCACACTGTCAGCACAGAGCCCAATGTGGGGCTCATACTCATGAGCCACGAGATCATGACCTGAGCCAAAATCAAGAGTCAGACACTTAACCAACCTAGCCACCCAGCTGCCCCTGTTTTGTTTCTTAAATTCCACATATGAGTGAAATCATATGGTATTTGTCTTTATCTTATTCACTTAGCATAATACCCTCCAGGTCCATCCATGCTGCCGCAAATGGCAAACATGCATTCTTTTTCATGGCTGAGTAATATTCCATTGTGTATGTATACCCCATGTTCCTTATCCATTCATCTATTGATGCACACTTTGGTTGCTTCCATACCTTGGCTACTGTAAATAATGCTGCAGTAAACATAGGGGTGCAGACATCTTTTCAAAGTTTATTCTTTAAAATAAATCAGAAAATTTGTATAATGTCTGCATGTGATCGGTTAATAACAATAGCTCAGGACCTTGGGTTATAACATCATACTACTCTTGTCAGTAGTCAGATGCATTGGAAACCAGGTCGCTATGTCAGTTCTGAGGATGGGAATCCCTAAGGGGCTAGGAAAGTGATATATGGAAGTACTGAATCACTGCATCAAACACCTAAAATAATGTAATACTGTATATTAACTAACTAGACCTAAAATAAAAAATTTTAAAAAGACAAGTGAGGAGCACCTGGGTGGCTCAGTCAGTTAAACATCCAACTCTTGATTTTGGCTCAGGTCACGATCTCACCGTTCATGAGTTTGAGCCCCATGTCTGACTTTATGCTGACAACACGGAGCCTGCTTAGGATTCTCTTTCTCCCTTTCTTTCTGCCTCTCCCCAGCTTGTGCTCTCTCTGTTTTGTACACACACGCACAAAAAGCATAAATAAATTTTAGAAAATAAAATAAAAATTTTAAATATTTTTAAAAAGAAAAGTGATATAATCTAATTACCATGAGTGTCACTAACCTAAGGAGAATAAAACCTCATAAGAAGGTTTCATAAACTGGGCTTAATTAAACTGATTATGTCCAATTCTGCTGCACATCCTTTTCTGCCCCAGCTGTCAAGACTCTAGAAATGGAGCAGATTCTTCCTTTTGATTTGTGTACATTTTAATGTCTAGAATCGAGAGGCTACTTCTGAAATTCACTGAAGTTACCAAAGATTGAATAATTAGCCCTTTCTCTCATTAACTATTATGAGAGTCATTATTAACCCTTTGTAGTGAAAAGTATAAAATGTGCCAATGGCTATTCAAACACTTTCCAGGGCAACATTATCTTATCAGGACAGTATCCTTAAAGAGGAAATGTCTGAATTAATATTCAGTGGCACATAGAGCAAATTACCCAGGCATCATCTCTTCATTTAAGGAGCATGCATATGATTAAATTTCAGAGTTAAAAATTAATCCTTAAAAAAAATTCATCCTTAAAAGTTAAACTTTAGCAAAGCTGTCAATTTGATTGACAAGTAGGACCCATCAAGTATATTTATATTCTTGTAATTCAGGGACACCTTGGAAATATTTCCTAAGAGAAAAGAAAGAAATATATGGAGGGGGAAAAAAAAGAAAAGAAACAGTTTTTCTGATTAAGAATATACTCAAGATAAAATATAGACATTTTTCTATATCCACCATGTTGCTAAAACCACTAGGCTGGAAAATTCCTTAGTTGTGAGGGATTGGTATAAATCAAATACTTCATTCTTATGTAGCATGCATTTGTAGTATTGCATAATTCATTTAATTTCTAGGAGTGTCATTCTACATTTTTATGCAATTGGAATGGGTACTTTATTTTGTAATTGCAGGAAGGGCTTATCTTTCCTGTACAAGAATTCATAATTTTAGCTTCGTAATAGCTTATTGAAATATTCAATATTTTATTATGTTGTTATTATGGCACCTTTGGTGCTCAGTGTTTACACGTGGCTCTGCTGTATTGGAGGTCATCTAAGCCATGCGAGTAGATGTGGTTCTCATCTCCTACCTCCACAGTGAGACTGACGGATGGAACTTCAGCCTTGGAGACTGTGTTCTGTGTGGCATTTTACAGCTTCACTACTTCTGTCCTGGTGCAAGAAAGATGGGAACTTCAGTACCATCTTTTTTTTTAATGTTTTTTTTTAACGTTTATTTATTTTTGAGACAGAGAGAGACAGAGCATGAGCAGGGGAGGGGCAGAGACAGAGGGAGACACAGAATCCGAAGCAGGCTCCAGGCTCTGAGTTGTCAGCACAGAGCCTGACGCGGGGCTCGAACCCACAGACCACGAGATCATGACCTGAGCTGAAGTCGGACACTCAACCGACTGAGCCGCCCAGGTGCCCCCAGTACCATCTTTTTAAAATGAGATTTGATTCACATACATTAACATTCACCTTTATAAAGTGTACAGTTTGGTGGATTTTAGCATGTTTAATTAGTATTCAAACTTGTTTTACCATCACTGTCTAATTGCAGAACATTTTCAACACTTCAAAAAGAAACTCTGTGCTCATTAGCAGTCACTTACCATTTTCCTTCCCTCTCTTTGGCCTCTGACGACTTCCAATCTTTCTCTCTATAGATTGGCCTAACTTGGACATTTCATATACCTGGAATCACTTATCTGATTCCAGTAAGTAGCCTTTTGTGTCTGGCTTCTTTGGCTTAACATAAATATTTCAAGGCTCATCCATGTTTTGGTATCTATCAGTACTCCATTAGTTTTTATGGCTGAATGATATTCCATTGTATGGATGTTCATGCCACGTTTTGCTTATCAATTCATCAGTTGATTGCCATTTTGGTTTCCTTTTTTTTTTTTGCCACTATAAACACTGCTGCTTTGAGCATTCATGTACAAGCTTTGATGTGAACACATGTTTTCAATTCTCTTGAGTACATACCTAGGAAAACATTGCTGGCTCATATGTAACTATGTAGCTTTTTGAGGAACCACCACACTGTTGCCCAAAGCAGCTGCACCATCTTGCATCTCACAAGCAATGAGGGTTCCAATTTATTAATTTATACATCCTCACCAACACTTGTTATTATTTTCCCTCTTAAATACCATATATATTTTTAATGTTTATTTTTGAGAGACAGAAAGAGAGCACCAGCAGGAGTGGGGGAGGGACAGAGAGAGAGAGGGAGACACAGAATCCGAAGCAGGCTCCAGACCCTGAGCTGTCAGCACAGAGCCCAACACAGGGCTCAAACTCATGAACTGCGAGATCATGACTTGAGCCAAAGTCGGACGCTTAACCGACTGAGCCACCCAGGTGCCCCTTAAATACCATGTCTGAAAGGACCATGCACAGTATTCATCAAATATTTATCACGCAGCTTAATTTTTATGGCAATATTCTAGTAAACTCTACCTTTCTGTGTATTATTGTCACTAATAAGTAGAAATAAGAAAAATATAAAGGAAGCTGGAAGATTTGGAAGTGAGAGGGAGTTAATGACCGTGGAGTTACCTTCAAACCATATAGGATGGAGCTAGTGGATATATGCTTTTGCCTGCCTTTCCCTAGACAGAGAGCATTCCCTATGTCTTCTAGGAGGAATCCCCGGCAGAGTCTAGTCCACACGGCTCACAAGAGTGTAGTCTTGAGATGTAACCTTACACTATTCTTTCCTTCTCTCAATTTCATTCCCTATTCCCACTCCTGACCCCTGGTATCATCTTCCAAACAAACCATCTACACCTAAGACCTTATCTCAGACTCTAGAGAAAGACAGGAGAAAGCATATATCCACTATCCTTCCATCCTATATGGGTTGAAGGCTACCCCAAGGTCATTAACTCCCTCTCACTTCCAGGCTCTACTAACTCACCCCAGTAAACTCCACAGCATTAGAGAAGCTGCAGGGGAAAAAGTCAAACACACAAAGATGGATAGGTAAGAAGTTAGCAATTCAGAGCGAGTCTAAGAGCTTCTAGAACTGTCCACAAAAAATATGGCTGAACTCCATGGTGGCCCAGAGGCTGCAAAGTGGAGCACTGGAAGGACCTGGTAAGCATGGGGCATGTAACATAGCTTCTTCCACAGCACAAATGAAAACCTGACACCCGAATATCACTTAAAACAATGGATTTCAAATATTTGTCCTTATAAACAACAGTAAGAAAATATATATATATATATATATATATATATCATGAGTCTACTGGGCATACAGAGACGAAAGTTTATTAAACAGTATATCCTTACTGTGTACAAAGCAATGTAATATTTTCTATTCTGTACTATGCTGTTATTTTGTGTTTAATTTAAAACATGCCATTCATAACTCTCTAAATTATTTTTTAGATTAACCCATAGTTTGGAAAACACTGGCTGAAAAGATAATTAAACTGACTTACTAAGAAATTTAAAAAATAGCTTACTAGTGTAATTAAAATCTACTGGCCTGGAGTCCCCTACAAGGAAATTTTTAGACACAAAGGTCATAATCTCAAGGTCACTCAAAAGAGTAGACTGAATTCTTAAGAAATTAGAAAACAGGATTGCCTAGGTTCATGTTCCATGGTTCTGAATTTCATCTGTCAATGTTTCAGAATCTATAAATGGGTAGAGAACATCTAGCTCCATAAGAGAATGAATGGAGTGGGAACACAGAAGGGCTGAAAAATGAGGTGCTGTGTCTCCTGTTTTTCCCTTGGCTGCTTTGTTTCCTGCTGTCCCAATTCATGTGTGGACAGTGAGGAGATATAGTGCACATCTTGTGCACAGGTACATGCATGCATTCACAGCCAGCTATGTGTGGCTTATTCTTAGAGATGGCTGGTGTAGTATCTCAGGATCCTTTCGCATTTTATGTTCTGTTTCAAGGTTATTGTTTTGACAGTTGTCATTTCTAGGCTTCTTTTCTCCTCTCATAGAAGAAGAGCTTATGGTCTCTTAAGAGCAGAGCTCTATTATTGGGGCACCAGGGTGGCTCACTCGGTTAGGCGTCCAACTTCAGCTCAGGTCATGATCTCACGGTCTGTAATTTCAAGCTCCCACATCGGGGTCTGTGCTGACAGCTCAGAGCCTGGAGCCTGCTTCAGATTCTGTGTCTCCCTCTCTCTCTGACCTTCCCCCATTCATGCTCTGTCTCTCTCTGTGTCAAAAATAAATAAATACTTTTAAAAACTAAAAAAAAAAAAAAAAGCAGAGTTTTATCATCATAATAACCTTTCAGGAAAAAGAAAGTTACCTGTAATTTTTATTCTCTGAAGGTGTATCATAATAATTCAACCACCCACCTTATCCTCAAAATCAAATGGTGGTTTTTTAAGAAAAGAAACTACTTCATTCTTTCCTATGTCTTCGTGTTCTTTGGAGTAAATGAAATCTTGAGAATCTGGGAAATCCCACCCAGCTTCTGCAAGCTCTGATGCCTCTTTCTACTGTCAGCTGTTGTATTTAAGAATATCATTGCCATGGGAATCCACAGCATAATGGTTGTAAAACATTCTGATAAAAGGGCGCTGTTAGGGGGTAAGTGAACAAGTGCGGGATAGGAACTCTCACATCAGCCACAACCTTTCCATAAGGTCTTTTGCAATTATGAATACCACTTTTGCTGGTGTAGACAGCCCCTTCTAAGAGTTCCACCCCCACCCCCAAGCACTCCTATGAATATGTCTCATGGGAAAGATAACACATATGTACAGGGGTGCACACAAACACACACACCACTGAATCTTCAGGTTATCCATTAATATTAAGATCTCACAAAATCCCAGTTGTAATTGAATATCATCCAATTATGGTAGAAAAAACAACAACACAGGGACTACTGGGTGGGGGAAGCATTTTTTGCCATCTGTCGCTGGATGTCTCTGTACCTGGGTTCACAACTGGATTCCTGGGGGTGTGTCTAGTGAGAATTAGGACATCTTATTGTTCACCACAAAGTATTTCAGGAGTGAGGAGAGTGAACAAAAGAAAGAAAGGAATGAAGGAAGTAGGGGTGGGGACTAGTTTCCAAAAGGAATGTTTTGTACATGGAGATGAGCCCATAAGGAGAGTAGAGAGAAGTGGAGGTTATACATGAGGCAATGAATGATCTTTTGAGAGCTGTAATTAAGGCTCTGGCATACACTGCCTCTTCACTGTGGGCTAATTGCTTAATCTCCATGAGTTTCAGTTTCCTGATCTGTAAAATGTATAACAAAGCCTTCCATGCACACTAGTAAGAATTAGCACATGAAACACAGCGTCTGGTACCTTGTAATATTCAATAAGTGTCAGCTATTATGTTTGACTACTCTTGGCTAACTGATTTTGAATGTTTGGTCTTATTTTGGCTGACTCCCTGGAAGGAATTGGGCTGGTTAAGTGTCTGATCCAAATCTGTCACCTATAATTTTTTTAAGTTTATTTATTTTGAGAGAAAGAGAGAAGGGGAGGGGCGGGAGGGGGGAGAGAGAGAGAATCCCAAGCATGCTCTGAACTGACAGTGCAGAGCCTGACATGGGGCTCCAGCTCACAAACTGCAAAATCATGACCTGAGCTGAAATCAAGATTTGGACGCTTAACTGACTGAACCACCCAGGCGCCCCGTGACCTATTATTTTTAAAGGGAAAGTAAAAAGATAATTCAAGGAAAACATTTTATTTAAAGAACTTTAAAACACGTAGTCTCCCACACACACACACACACACACCCCATTTAATGTCACTGAACCCAGGGTCCGTGTGATTAAAAAGTCAGCCAGGCTGAAGTAATTGTTCCTGCCTGTGTATATGTAGACTCATTACTTCTGGTGACATGTGTACACAAAATGCAACCTAGATATTTCAATCTACAAACCATCTAAATACTATCTGAAGAAAGACTATGAGACATAGTGATTGTCTGCAAACATTCCTTTGTTCATAGTTTGGTAAAAGCCAGACATTTCACCATTCAAACTCGTTGAAGCGTGAACCTGTCGTCACAGAGGATGGTGCAGATGGAAAACCACAGACAACAGTAATGGAAGTTCGAAACATGGGTCAGAAGAGTTAGAGTGTGAACACAAGGAAGTGTTAGGAATAGTTTCACCAAAATTATTTCATTCATACTTGTTTTTATGGGTGCCCAGAGTGAATGTGATAAAAAAAATGTATATCTAAATAAGTCTGAATAAATATTTCAGTATTTGTTGAAGGAAATTCAAAGAGATATGAAACCATTATGTTATGGTTTAATTGCTTATGTATTTTTTCCCTTTGTCTGTGGTACATAAAATAATCATGCATCTTACAGTTTATGTAGTCTTAGAGTTTATGAAATACAGTACTTTTTCAATTTATTGTGAAAGAGAATATAAGTAAACACATGAGGCCCCAAATCGTCTCCTCAGATTTACTGGATATTCTTAATGTGACCAAACACTAAGGCAGCCCAAGGGCAAAGCCATGGAGTAAAGAAAATATATCTTTGATTTTGGTTCCTTTTGTTCTTTCTCAAATAGCAAAACAGGTCAGTACAGTCAATGGGCAAAGGATTTGGAGTGCAGACTCAGGTTTTTAGTTCTTCAGTAATTGCTGGATTTGTGAACTTGTGTGGGTCATATCAGCTCTGGGTTTCCTCTGGTGATAATAGTGTATTTGCTTTGTGTTCTTCAGAAGGTGGTTTGTTAAAAAGCACAGTGGAAAAACACTCCAAATTATTAGTTATCCTCCTTTTTCTTGTTTTACAGATTTAAAAAAGGGACCTCAGATTTATTTGTGTAGAGGACATGGGTGGAGGGAGATTCATATACTGTGATCTGTTCACACCCACAATCATACACTAGAACTGACCAGTTACAGTCTAGAGTGTACATGCAGCCATGTGCTTCAGTCTCCAGGAGCTGGAGGAATAATCCTGTGGGAGGTTTTGGTGAATTCATCTTCAGGAAAAGAATCATAGTATTTCTAAGAGATACTCCCTGATGTCCTCTGCTACTCAAGTTAGGGCATCCCGAGGTCCCTCCTCTTCCTGGCTCAGCATCCTCACTCTTTGCTTCTGGCTATTGAGGAGTCCAGGTTCCCTGCCCCAGCTCTCCTTCTTCTATAGTGTGTGCCTTGGGCTGGTCTGCCACCACTAGTCTCTCTCTCATTAGGAAAACATGGTATTTGTTCTCAGTATCTCTTATTCCCTCAGAGCTAGTCTCTCTGTGGCTTCTGTCTGTTAAATAGCTAAAATCATAAACTAGACTTTAAAGATCATCTCATTTTAATAAAAATTATTAAGAAATGATCTTGAGGCAGGTTTCTTTTTTCAGTCTTTTTCAATTTTTTTTTTAATGTATGTTTTTTTTTTGAGAGACAGAGTACAAGCAGGGGAGGGGCAAAGAGAGAGGGAGACACAGAATCTGAAGCAGACTCCAGGCTCTGAGCTGTCAGCACAAATTTCCACATGGGGCTCCAGCCCATGGGCTGTGAGATCATGACCTGAGCCGAAGTTGGACGTTCAATGACTGGGTCACCCAGGTGCCCCCTTTTTTTAGTCTTAAAGGAGGAGCTACTGTTCAAAGAGTATAAACTTCCAGTTGTAAGATTGATGAATTTGGGGATCTAATGCACAGCATGGGGATTACAGGTAGCTGTCCTGCATCACATAGTTAAGTTGTTGCTAACAATGGGTCTTCAATGTTCTTAGCACAGAAAAGAAACGACAACTATGTTTCAGGAGGGAGACAGTAGCTAATACTGTGGTAGTAAATCAAATCAAGGTGTTGTACACCTTAAACTTGCAGTGTTCTGTCAGTTGTATCTCAGTAAAACTGCAGGGGGCACTAATGGTGAGGCTTTAAGGTGAGGTGGAGAGAGAATGGTGCCTTGACCAATGTTGGGAAATTAACTTCCTCAGGAAACAGTGCTCACGGTCCTCCACTGACGTATTATAGGCATTCATTTACTTCATTTATATCTTGAGTTAGTCTTTCCTGAGGAAATTTAAACATTTCCATGAAACATTGTTAATGTATTCATGTTATTTAAGATGACCGCTTTCATATGGTCTGACTGTAACTCATAATAAATACATTTTACACCCTGAGCCACATCACACATATATGTTCATGTGTGTATATAAGGTACACATAATGTTTTTAAAAAGAATAAAACAACTCTTAAACTTACAACTCACTCAAAGACTGGAACCAGCAGTTTAAAAAGCACTGATTTAGAAAGATAAGTTCCTTGGGGCGCCTGGGTGGCGCAGTCGGTTAAGCGTCCGACTTCAGCCAGGTCACGATCTCGCGGTCCGTGAGTTCGAGCCCCGCGTCAGGCTCTGGGCTGATGGCTCAGAGCCTGGAGCCTGTTTCCGATTCTGTGTCTCCCTCTCTCTCTGCCCCTCCCCCGTTCATGCTCTGTCTCTCTCTGTCCCAAAAATAAATAAACATTGAAAAAAAAATTTTTTTTTAAGAAAGATAAGTTCCTTAAGCAAGCTTGACCAGAAAAATGCTCAGTAGCCTCTAAGTTACTTTTTTGGAAAATAAGTATTTCGGAAAGCATTTCAGTGCTAAAATGTAACAGATAATCTTAGATTACAGCCGTCTGTGATTATTCCAATTCTGAATTTTCCATTTCTACCTTATTTTTTTCTCAGGGACTAAATTTCTACACATAATTTTGTAGCAGATAAATGACCTAGAGTAATGATATTGTTTTTTATCAAATCTAGTCTGTATTTTCTACTCTCTTTTTACCCTATCTTAGGCTTTATTCTTATTGAGCTTCGGTTAAGGAATGATTTCTTTATCCATTTGCCGTGTTCACAAATGAGTCCACCGTCTCTTACTTTCTGTAATGAGAAAAATTGTCCATCCTTTTGTCAGAGCTTGAAGAATTTCCTGCTCCTAATATTACTTTTTCACTAACTCTAATCCCATTAAACATTTCATTGTTAGGGATAACATATCTTATGCCTTTCAAGGAAATGTTTCATCATCATTATTGCATAAATATGCTGTTGGCAGTATGGAAAGGCAATTATAATATTTGATATTTAACATTTTTAGGTTAGATATTCATTAAATATTTCATTTGTCATCATAAACAAATTCAGCAAAGGTGGATAAATGTCTTTTGAAGCTGTGTGTACAATAAAATTGAAGAATGTGAATATAAAAATATTTCATTTTAATTAAAGGAAGTTGCTTAGCCATTGAAGGAGTGACTTTTCTTCCATATCACTATAGAATAATATGCTTGGTGAAGCCATTGTAGAAAATAGACTATAATTATTCATTCTATCCATTCCAGAAAGATGACTTATGGGGATTAAAGATGTATATGGGAACAAGATTACAATCTAGAATATGAAGCAGACTTATAAAAATAATTAAAGTACAATGTGATCAATGAACTAGTTGAAATATATAGAGCACAGTGGTACTAAATGTCATGAGAGAGAAGGGTTCAAAAGTTTGGTTCCTTTAGCTGGATATTGGAGGAATGTGGAGGGAAGCTTATTCCAGAGGAAAGAATAGTTGTGAGAAGCCATCAACACGTTTTCAGTCTTTCAAGTCCTGCCTTAATTCATTGTGATGATTCTGGCTGGTATGATTTCCTCTAAATTTACAAAAAGAGTTAGTTCATCATTGAAGGAGGCATTTTTTTCCTCTGTTGATTTTACAATGATTGGCTGGCTTGCGTCATTGTAGAAAACAGTCTCTACTTAAAACTTACTGAATTTCTAAAGGGCAGTTTCCACTACAAGACTGCATATTCCACGCCCCCCTCCCCGCCCACCACCTTTAGTTTCCTCAGATAAGTGTCTCCCTATGACAAAAGTAAGACCTTTTTACTCAGTTTCCTGGCAAAGTTGCTTGTTTGCAAAGCCACACACCCAGCCCAGAGAAATGAAAATTTATCTTAGTCAGTCAGTTGGCAATGCTATTTATACAAATAAGTTAGGAACACTACAAGGATTTGAAAGATAGCCAAAATCTGAAATTGCAAAGCTCAGAGTTTGCATTGTGTAGTGGCAACAGTAGACAGCAAACCCCACCAATCCTTTCCTCCTAACTTCAACTCCCATATCTAACTTTTTAACAGGTTTTAAAAAGAACAGAGGTGGGGTGCCTGGGTGGCTCACTCATTTAAGCATCCCACTGCAGCTTAGGTCATGATGTCACAATTCATGAGTTTAAGCCCCATGTCGGGCTCTGTGCTGACAGCTCAGGACCTGGAACCTGCTTCAGATTCTGTGTTTCCTCTCTCTCTGCCCCTACTCTTCTTGCACTCTGTCTCTATCTATCTCAAAAAATAAATAAGCATTTAAAAAATCTTTTAAAAAGAACAGAAGCATTTTTAAAAATATGAATTTGTGGTACTGTGAGGTTTTCATTTATTTGCTTATTGTATTTTCATTAGAATGCAGATGTCATAAAAGCAGAGACCTCATCTTTTTGTACTTATTCCTGTATCTTTAACACATAGAACAGTGAGCAGCGTATATTAAGAACCCAAGAAATATTTGGTCTGTGAATGAATATATAGTGAAATAAATCAGTACTGAATGAAGTAAATCATTTCTCCAGCAATAATGCTTTTTAGAAATAAGAAGATGTGGTTGCATTCTCCTCAAAACCAGGGAAGAAGGGAATGAGCATTTTATGATTTTTTTTAAATATTGCAATTGAATTTCAGGTATCTGGGTCATTTATTCATTTAAAATTGATTGAACATTTACTATTTCTCACACAAAAATAGACATGGTCTCTCCTCTCGTAGAATGTAGATTTAGATGGGGTAGCAAATGTTTAAACAAGGTAGTGCTATCAGTTTGATCCTTGGTATTTATAAAATTTACATTCTAAGTTTGGATTGTTCACTAGTAAGTACAGAGTAGTTATACACCATAAATAGTAATTTCACTTAGACATATATTTATTTAAATTGTCCATGCAATAGGAGTTAGGCAGGGAGCTAGTCAATGAGCTTAGACGGGTTTTCACCATCTGCACATTCACATAGCTTATGTTCTGTCTCCTTCCTAAAAAAACCATTTTGGGGAGAAATTTATGATGCTGTGGCATTGTGAATTTAGGGATTTCCAAAGACTTGTCTGGATTGCCAAAGAAATGCCCTCTTCATCTCTTCAGTAAAAAATTTAAGAGTCTACTATTATTTGTACATGCTAAAGTAGAGGAGTGTACAAGAAACCAAGATAGCAGAGGAGATGGGATGATAGACTATGGCTGGCGAAGGGTGGGAAGAGGGAGGTCAAGAAAGCAGGAGAGTCTCTATTAAGAGGGAATTTGAGATGAGTGTTGAAGATTAATAGATTGAGTATGAATTTCTCAGGTAATTAAGATAGGGAGGACAGTACAAGCAGAAGAAATAGCATATCCAAAAGCCCAGCAGTGTGGAATTATTCTTTGAATTTAGAAAATGAGAAAGCATATGGTGTTTTGAGAGGAGAAATTATAAGGAGTGTCCGATGAAATGGGGCCATGGGAAAGAAGCCAGGCCATTAAAAAACATGAATTCCTTGCAAAGGGGTCTGGATATTATTCAGGAGGAAGCCAGGAACCATTGACAGATTTTAATTGGGGAGAAACCTTTTCAGGTGAATGTTCTAGAGCATTTTAGAAAGTACCACCTGGCAGCTTTGTATTGGAAGATTGAAGAGGAGCCAAGCTAGACACAACACATGTAGACAAGCTGGTAGATCAGGGTGGTACTCCGGGTAAGAGAATGACAGCCCCAGCTAAGGTAGGAACAATAGGGATGGGGAAGAGAAGTCAATTAAAGATTTTCTAAGTGATTTCAGTTACTAAACTAAGTCTAGTTTCTGAATACGAGCTGTTTTTCTTTTTAAGAGATCTGTGATTTTTTTTTTAGAAGTGTCACAGTATTTTTCTTCTTGTTGAATTCTTTCTAAATGACTGGGGCAAAGGAGCAACTCAAAACCGTGACCTTAGTGCCATATTTAGGAGATTGAAAATTCTTCTGAGGTTTAAGAAATTAAGAATGTCTGTGGTTTCCTTCCCAGATCAAGAGACTGAAGTTATCTAATTGAGAAGCTTATGTCCTCCGTTACATGTTCTCATCTTGTAAATATGGGAAAATGCCAGTGTCTGGATTCTTTTTGCCAGATTCGTGAGTCCGGTTCAGGGAACTCTCAGCGGGGAAACTCTCCAGATGGGTTGCCTCTCTTGGGACACCTCTCAAATTTGGTCTCCCATTGTCAGGATGGGCCTCTGAGTCTCTGCTTACTGCAACATGGATATCCTTTTTGCCTGCTTTCTTCTTGCTCCAGAACTTAGGCAGGTTTTGTTAAGGGACTGACTCTTGTCCTGATTGGTTTTCTTTACAACGAAGGTCCCCTTTTTTCGTTGCCTCAAACTTCATTACTTGCCTTCCCATGCATCGCCTACTTCTTGGTTTTGTCCTGCCATTTTTGCCCTGATCTACAACTCCTACCTGTGTCTGCTCTACAATTTCACTCTTGACTTGGATTCAGAACCTTGGCTTTACTTTGATTATAAATCTTTTAAATCAAGATTATTCACCCAGCTGTTTTTCTTTCTTCCCCCATGTTTCACTGGTCAATCTGTCAAAGACACGGCATGTAGAACCACTTCAGAGCTGATTTTTCCCATTCAAATATAACTTAGTTTTAACACTCCCATTCAAACGTTCATCACACCCAAAGGAAGGCATTCTTTCTCCTTTAGCCTTTATTTCAATCCATGACACCCAGCATACCAATCCAGAGTTTTGGGCTTCCTCATAATTCTTCTTTTAACCTTACCTGCATTTGGTCACCAAGTCCCATCAATTTGCCACCTAAATGTCTAAGAAGGCTCTTTCTCTCCATCAGCATTACCACTCATATTCACTAAGAACTCCTTTAGCCTACCATCTTTGTTGCTCAGCCAAAAGTCTAAAGTCATTTTCCATCCTGTCACCCATATCAATACTCCGAATCAAAAATACAATCTGTTAATGTACAACTTAAGTTTTGCTTGTTTACCTAATAAATTTGTATCAATCACCTATTTGCAAGACAGACATGCTTGAGTCTCACGCTCTTGATAGCTTTCTGAATCACATCAAAAGTCCTTATAATGCTTAAAACCCACAGTCTCTTCTTGCCTGCCTATTGGGGGGTGGCGGAGAAGGGAGTCATACTGTGTAAGATTTTCTTTTATTTGCTTCTCACCCCAAAGAAGTATTGCATAGTCCATGCACGGCTATATGAAACAATCTGGTGTAAGAAGCTAGGGTCTACTGTTGTCACTGTGAAAGTCACTAGAGATTCAGACACTTAATTAGACATGCACATGTCTGTTACTGACCACCTCTTAAGTTCATAATAAAAATTGGTATTTTACCATTTCTGGTGTTTGGTTCAAGGTACTCCAAAACATTTCTAACTCCTTTTAATGAGAATATACTCTTTATTAATATTGTGACAGAAGCAAATTACATATTGAAATGTGTTACCTTATACTAAAGAATGGTAATCTGCCATGCCTTGATTTTTGTTCTGATAATACCCTTCCCTATTTACAATTAAAGTAATTGATATAATTTTGTTAATTGTAGGATATATATGTTCTGCTCCATATGCCAAATAGATATCACAGCTTGATATTTCGGTGGCTAGTGTCAATAAGAAAGTGGGAATCGGCTTCATTTTGCTGTGTGCCTGGCTCCTGGTTACAGCTCTCACAGGTAACCCTTAGAGAGTTCCACTGGGTAGGTAACACTACTCAGATACAGTAACTTAACCTGACTGTTTCTTCTGTTTGTTCATGTGGTTGTTTGCCACTAGGTGGTAGAAGAAGTAAAATGAAAAGACATGGAGGGGTATCTTAGGCAAGTTTCTGGCAAATTATTCTTTACTTAAATCTGTATTTTAGGATATATCTTTTATGAAGAGGAACAGTTGAAGAAAACAAAACACATTTCAAATATCTAATTCTGAAGGCATAGTCATATTCTGAGGTGTTTAAAGAAATGACATTCATATTTCACTTCAATATTTATTGAGCCACTACTACATGCTGAGATATAACAGTGAGCAAAACAGATGCTTCCCTTGTTTTTCCTGAGATTAGCACCATGCTGTGAAGATAGATAATGAAAACAAATGAACAAAATGTAGTGCCTGTTAGGGGAAATGCAGTGCGTACAATTCATGCCGAGACATCTATCTTCCTAATGAAAGGCTACATGGAAAAAGTGATTTATAAACTGTGGTCTGAAAGGTGAGAGGCCATCCAGATAGGTCAGGAATTGGGGAGAGTAGAGAGAGCAGCTTAAGCACAGGCACAGAGCACTGATGATGGCCAAGCTGGGTCTCTGCAAATGTCCTGCAGGCAAGTGGTGGAAGGGTGTCAAATGAGGTAAAAAAAAAAAAAAAAAAAAAAAAAAAAAAAAAAAAAAGGCCCAAGGAAGTAAAGCAGTGTGGTGGTTTTAGGAATCTGTAGGTGACTTGGCATGATAATAAAATATGTCAAAAGAACTGTGTAGATTTTAATGGTTTTATAAAGTCACACATTAATAAATACAAAGTAAGAATCAGAAATCCTTTTTTAAATAGAAAAAAAAAAAGGTTTGGTTAAAGCTACCGAGTTCTTATGTCACATTTCAAGTGCTCAGAAAATGGGGGCAAAACAAATCTGTACACATTAACTCTTCTAGGAGTTCTCTGTGTGAAGAGATTCCTTAAAATTAGCATTGTGTATGCGACACACACACACACACACACACACACACACAGAATTGGTCTTTGATGACTGCTCTGTATAAGTTCTTCATTTATCATGTTACCTGTTTGAAGAAAAAGGTTTCCTGCTTTTTTTTGTTTTGTTTTTGCTTGCTTGGATGGCATCATCAAGTGTCGTGTTAATTAGAAATAAATAGTACAAAGCCTTTCATTTCAAACTTCAGAGCTTTCTCTCAAAGCCCATGTTAAAAGCAGAGCCCTAGTTCAATCAGATGACTTCTTCTATTCCATGGACTCATTGTTTCCTGAGAATCCATTATCCTTTTATTTAGTGCTGGAGAATACCATCAAAAAATAAAAACATCACAGCTGGACTGAAGCAGCACTAAAAGAACAATTTTGAGATTTGGTTGTAATTTTAAATTTTTTTTTCAACGTTTTTATTTATTTTGGGGACAGAGAGAGAGCATGAATGGGGGAGGGGCAGAGAGAGAGGGAGACACAGAATCGGAAACAGGCTCCAGGCTCCGAGCCATCAGCCCAGAGCCTGACGCGGGGCTCGAACTCACGGACCGCGAGATCGTGACCTGGCTGAAGTCGGACGCTTAACCGACTGCGCCACCCAGGCGCCCCTGGTTGTAATTTTAGACCCAGTTGCTAAGCTTTTTATTTTCTTTTTGCAGCCATTAACTAGCTTCTTCTAATTTTTAGTCAGATTTGGGATGATCTACAACTACAATTTTATAAAGTTCTGGGATGATGTTCCTTCATCAATTACTGGGCTAATATGACAAGCAGAGGCAGGATTGGGTATAAAAACACCAATTCAAGATCCCTTGTTTAAAAGGTCCTTTTCAATCTTAGTTTGCAAATATTGATGAGAGATACATAGATAAATAAGTATCCAGTGACTTGAGCGGTAAAAATATGTATAATGCTGTAAATATTTAGAGGAAGGGAAGGGGTGACATTTGTGCTCAGCATAGAATTTCCTTTTGTTCATTTTTCTGATCAGTTCATTTATTCAATCAACAAACTTTTTAAGATTGTGTACTAAATGCAAAATTTAGTGGTGGATGTTGAAGATAGGGACATGATTTGAAACTGAAAGGTATATTAAAATAATGGTTCTCAAATATTGGGGTATCCATGGCTCCTTTGAAAATATGATAAACATGATGGATCCAACATATACAGACATCTTCAGGAGATCTGTAGATGCCTTGAAATCTGCCTTTGGAGGCCTTGAGATTTGGGAATCCTACTTAATGGTTTCTTAATTTCTAGTTTTCTTCATTGTTTCAATTTTGCCTCCCAACCTAAGGTTTATTTAAACTTTGTTATGGGGTTAACTTTGTTTTCAAACAATTTACCTTTGAAATTAATACTGGACCAAATCTTCCAGAAACATCTCCAGTTGAGACATCTATTGGTGATATTATGAAGCCAACCTGCTCATTAAAATGAGCATGAGCACCGTCTAATGCCCAAATGGAATAAATGTTAGTAAACAATAATAATAACACAACATTGGTAGAAGATCATATGACTTACATTTTAAAATGTACTTTTTATTTTATAATAGTTTTCGATTTTCAGAATAGTTGCAAAGTGGTACAAGCAGTTTCCAAATAGTCTACATCAACTTTTCCCCAAACAGTAGTGTGGCACTATTGTTATAATTAATAAACCCACATGGATACATTATTATTAACTAAAATCTATAATTTATCCAGATTTCCTTAATTTCCCCATACTGTCCTTTTCCCCCAAGATATCATCAAGGATAGCACATTGCGTTAAATAGTCATGTCTCCTTAGGCTTAGTTACGATGATGGTTGTTGTGTTTGAATTTTATTGTAGGTGTTAGTTTGCAGAATTTTCAGAAAACAATTTCTCTTGGTTTATTCCCTTGATTATGCTGTATAACTAAGCAGATTTTATGGAGGTTTGTAGAAATATAAATTATAATTTTGCATTTTCCTCTCTAGTCATGAAAAAAATAATTAAGAAAGAGAAATACCAAGTCGTTAGGAGGCAAGGACCAATTTGGTAGAAACCATAAGAATTATGTTTCCATTTGGACTCTCATCCTTACTAGCTGCGTTCTTTAGCAGGCCATTTACCCTTTTGTTTAGGTTTCTGTATCTGTGGAATAAGGTCTGTCAACCTGAAAATTCCCCAGCCCTTGCACTATGAGAAGATTAAAAAATATTTTCCCAGTACAAGTTAATAGCCCTAGTGTTTCATGTTGGACACTAGCCAACACTTATTATGTATCACCTAAGCTGGTACAGTATCCCTGTACTATAGATGACAAGATGTAGAGAAGTAATTTGCTCAGGATCATTGAGCAAGTATGTGATGGGTCAGATTCTAGTCTATGACAACTTCCAAAGAGACAACACTCCTTTCAGCATCCACAAGCCTACAGCGCCCTCCATCCCAGCCACTATGTTTGTCCTAGGGTTGCTCTGATGACAAACACTCCCACATGAGGTTGTTTCTCTTGACAGTCCTATTGGCCCAGCCATATAGACTCTATAAAGCGCTATATGAGCCTGGGTTGCCACCCACCCAAACACAGATGTGCTGAGGTCTCAAAGAAAGCTTTGTCTCTAACCAAGTGAAGTGCATGAAGTCTGAGGAATATTCACAGTTCTACACGATTTGCTAGTATTTTAATTAAACATATATTATTATTTTCAAAAGTCTTCAGGAGACGTGCAGGAATATTGTCTTCTGGGAGCAAGAGGGAATATGTGTGCTTCCTTCTCAAAATTGAAAGGTGTTATGTATGTGTGAATGCATATGAAAGTATTTGCACAATGCTGGCTAAAACCATTTGCTGGGAAAGGGTTGGGCTATTTAAACTACTTGGCTCCTGAGGTATTGATACTTTGTTAATATATCCATGAAACTAAAATGATGTTCTATACTTGGTGGTTCTCACCTTTGGATGCACATTAGAGATTCTAGGGAGAGTTAAAAGCCCCACATCTCATTCCAGACCCATTGAATCAAAATCCCTGGAAGTGAGAACCAAAACACCAATTTTAAATCTCCCTAGGTGATTCTGATGTGTGGCCAAGAGTTCTCCATTGTAACTCAAGAATTTAATTTTGTTACTTTACTTTCATTTGGGAGATAAACTTATCCATGCTATCAATTCTTACAAAGGAAAAAAAAAAGATAATGGCTTATAAAAGAGGGTAATTATTAATGTTTAATAATTGAACTCATTAATTTTTTTTTGCTTACACATCTATCAAGTGCATTGTTTTCTGAGATATAGAACTTTCGAGAAAGGAAATGAATCAAATTTTCCCTGAAGAAATTCAGTTAACAGCGGTAAGCATGGACATCATTTTAATATATGCCATTTTCAAATGCTTTTAGGAAATGGTATCAATCACCTTCTTAAATTTAAAAAACATTCTAATCTTTTAATTCCACTATTAATCTTTATTATAATGAGCAGTTCTGTATGTGTTTAAAGTATAGCACCATGTTAATGATTTACCAATGTCCGTGTTTCTGGCACAAAATGCTGTGTGTTTCTTTTTTTTGTTGTTTGTTTCTTTTTTTTTTTAAATTTTTTTTTCAACGTTTTTATTTATTTATGGGACAGACAGAGACAGAGCATGAACGGGGGAGGGGCAGAGAGAGAGGGAGACACAGAATCGGAAACAGGCTCCAGGCTCCGAGCCATCAGCCCAGAGCCTGACGCGGGGCTCGAACTCACGGACCGTGAGATCGTGACCTGGCTGAAGTCGGATGCTTAACCGACTGCGCCACCCAGGCGTCCCAATGCTGTGTGTTTCAACTGCTGAATTATATGCTGGTTATTCCTAAATATACACATATTTAACTCAAGTAGATCAACTGCCTTAAATCGGTTTCTTCCTTTCAAAAACAATTCTTAACACATTTTTTTCTGCACAAAGGTAAACTTCAGATTCCACTTAAAGGCCTTAGTAATAACACTCCTACGAGTTCAGTCATATTTAAATCTTTTATTAGGTATTGAATGTATTTAAATAATCATGTACATGGTTATCAGTGCCCTGTGAGAAGGTGCAGGTGAAGGTGAACCATAGTGCTGTACCCTCCCCAACCCCTTGCAGTCTCTGACAATATTTCCGTGGTGTCCTTTGTAGGATTCCAGGCATGCCTTCCTAATCATCTTTTTAAGGTCCTATCCTTCCCCACCAAAACACCATAAACAAGATTACAAACTCACTTTCTCCCCTAACTCTAAACTATCAAGTATTTAAAATGTCACCATTTTATTTTTAAAAAGTCACCATGTATCTTGTCTCTGAAATTATGTCACCATACCAGTTATGAGAACCATTTTTTTGTCAAGTATTTTCTGTAAATTGAAATTTATCCGTGAGTGGTACATCTGTGGAGTTCACAGTAAACACAGGGAGACATTTTGCCCAAAGTGCTATTTGTCCAAGCATATTACTTGAGACTATGACATTTTGACACCATCAGTTGGAGGCTGAATCCCCTGACAGAAGGAAAAATGCCACATATTTAAAGATGATTTCTCCCTGTTTTCCTGCCCATGGGGAAAATAAGGAGAAATTATTAAAAAAAAAAAACTACAGAGGTTATATGCGTTGATTGTATTCTGCCTAAGAATCGTGAGCTTTGAAAATTAGAATTTAAAACATTAAGTGATATTTTCTTGTAAGGGAAATATTGGTCATTAATAAAATAAGACCAAAATGTGAAAAGCAATTTCATTTATTTCCTTTTATTAGTGAAAGAAATATTTTATGAGAAACTTATCATGCATGTTAATAGTGGTAGAAGAATAAAGCACTTGTTTTCTTCCCTGTTTCCTAACAAAGGAAGTAATGATTTCAGTCTCCTGGCTATTAAAACAGTTAATTAGCAAAACAAAACAAAAACAACCAAAACACCAAAAAAAAAAAAAAAAACAGTTCATTAGCTATCTTTTAAATAATTTTTAATGTTTATTTTTGAGAGAGAGAGAGAGAGAGCACAAGCAAGGGAGGAACACAGAGAGAGGGAGACACAGAATCCAAAGGAGTCTCCAGACTCTGAACTGTCAGCACTGAACCTGACGCAGGGCTCCAGCTCATGAACCCGAGATGACCTGAGCCGAAGTCAGATGCTTAACCAACTGAGCCACGCAGGGGCCCCAGTTAACTATTTTTAAAAGCTTAAAATCTTAACTACATTAGTCTAAGAATGATATTTAAATGCAAACACGAGTACATAGATAACTAGCTCTTTCCACAGAAGTCTTTCTTTTTTTCTCTACTATAGACCTTCTATTTTAATTTGGAAATTCTGTCTTGCTCCAGCAGGACTATTTCAACACAAATTGGTGTTTGGTTTTAATAACTTGCTAGCTCCTAACTCCTGTTAATAATGGTTTCAGTTTGATTCAGATATTTGGGAATTAGTCTATTTATTTACTGAACTTTTATAAAGTTCAGTAGCATTGTCCTTGACACAGAAGCTGCACAATGGGTGCCATGAGGTATGGGAAGGGAACTCATATTTGCATGAATGCCCCCTGTGGGCTAATTGCTCTTTTCAATGTGCTCCTCTGGACTTGCGTTTATTTATTATAAAATAGGGAGCTCAAGTAATGAATCCGTGCTGCTCTCCCCACCCAAAGATTCCTTCTTGATGAAACCAGGGAGAGTTTTGGCTGAGGTCTAACCCTATAAGCCTTCTATTTTTAGGCACCGTGGGAGAAATGTTATCTTAAAATGTGCTTGTTTATGTGCTTTAGCACATGAATAATCAGTTGAGTGTTAGGAGAATAACTACATCATTTGATAAGTGGGGATACTGATGCTTCCCAGAGCTTTGTAGTATTTCACACATTTCAGATAAGATAGAAGAGATTTGGTAACAGGTATCCTAACCTCAGGGTAGATCCAAAAGCTACTGTGTTTTCCAATAAATCCCTAGGATGAATACTTATTTTTTTTCATAAAAGTTCTGTAAAAAGTGAAGTCTAGTGTTACACATCAAAGCTTTGCTCTGATTAAAGCATTTATAATTTCGTGTGTGTGCTGGTCTACTAAGTATCTATAGGGTGCCAGAAGCCTGTGTAGGCCAGAGTTTCTCATTCTGCACCAATGATACTTTGGACTGGAAAATTCTCTGTTGTAGGGAGCCTGTCCTGGTCATCTCTAGCTCAACTGAATAGATGCCAGAAGCAGCTCCCCATCCCAGTTGTGAAAATAAAAAGTGTCTCAAGACATTGCCGGATGTTCACTGAAGGGCACAAATGTCCCTAGGTAACAGCCACTGGTTTAGTGCAAAGCGACCTTCTGTAGTGAGGACGTACAGGGCAGACTGATGCCAATGTTTCTGAGTGGTTACATTATTTAAATGACAGTAAATCTTACTGAAAGGAATCTACATTCCTCAGTGAGAGTTGAATGTATCTATTTTGTCTAAGCGCTCAATGTTCCTGACATATTCTGTGTGATGCAATCATTCACTTCCTTACATTCACTTCCTTACATAGGCAAACAATTCTTGCTACCCTTCCCAATTCTTGGGAAATCTCAGTAAGTTGTCAAAAGAAATGCAGAAGAGGGTTGCCTGAGTGGCTCAGGTCATGATCTTGCAGTTTGTGAGTTCAAGCCCTGCATCAGGCTCAGTGCTGATAGCTTGGAGCCTGGAGCCTGCTTCCAATTCTATATCTCCCTCTCTCTCTCTCAAAAATAAATACATGTTAAAAAAAGAAAAAAAATAGATATGGATCCTTCTCTTATAGGACAATCCAACATTTAAACAAAATAAACACAAATATAAATATTTAATGTATAATAGTGCTTAATTTTATGAAGGAAAAAATAGGGTTGTATATGAGAGTAAATGGAGGGAGAATAATAAATTTTTTATGTATTAGAACGTATACAAATGAAAAATGATTTGACCTGTAGTATAACCAGATTTATGTAGGAAATTAAATACAATTTTTTCCTATAATTGATTTACTTATTCCACAGTATTCATGTTCACTGCCACTATAATGGCCCAGATATCAGGCTCACAAAAATGACTAAGACCAACTTCCTGTCTTTGAGGAGATCCTAATTCAGTGGTTTACATAGTTAGCAGTACCTCTCATTAAAAGAATTGCATACCAAAAGGAAAACATAAATATATCCTTTTCATTTTTCTTTCTTTTTCTTTTAGATGAAGATAGGCACTCACTGGGGTTCTGTGCTCGCTGGAATTGTTAGGGTAAGAATGCCATGATATTGCCTGTTTGGAAGTAATGTCGCTCTGGCAAGCAAATTTGAATCAGGAAGTCATCCTCAGCGCATCAACGTCAGCCCTACCACTTACCAGTAAGTGTTCTCTGACCTCCACCCTCTCCTGTCTTTGATAGTGCCTTGAGCTGACATCTGTCATTTGTGAGACCCTGTGGGGTTTTTTTTTATCCTTTCACTCTCTGAGGTAATATGAGTAGATCCACCCAGTCTGAAAGATAGCAATAGTGACATAAACGTTTATTTGCACCCTGAGCGAGTACATGAAGAGCCTGACTTGGCTGAGAGGTAAACACAGGTTTGTCATTTCCCACAGTCATTGTCCTTCTGACAAGTGAACAAATGATAAGGGGCTGCATCACAGAAGAAGTGTTCACATTTTCAAAATGTTCCTCCACATTTATAAAAGTCAAAGGAATGAGATAGAAAAGACATTTTGTCTGCATTTATTCTTTGGAATAATTAAGATAAATAATAACTCTAAAGATAAATACATACTTGGTACATAGTAAAACTTCAAATTCTATTTATTCTTAAAAGTCATATTTGTTAACTCTATACATACAGGTGACAGCTGAAGACATGTGTATTTTGTGCTTGGTAGATGTCCCCTCACCCACTAGATACTAAACTCCATAGAGACAGGGATGATGTCTGCTTCAGCTCATCATCATTTTCCCAGAAGTTACAAAACATGTTTGCCACATAATCACTCTATAAATATTTATTGAATTATTGAAGAGGTGCATTGATATGGTTGGCTTCTCTGGAATAAGAAAACATGACTATCTCCTACATGTTAGACTTTGGCTTTACACTAGGCATCTGTGCGCATACTAATTAGTGCCATGATTTGGAAAACTAACAAATTGTATTGTAAACCTGTAGAGTAGAAATAGTGACCACTGATACTTTTTTATTGTATTATTTTTTACTGAAGTATAATTAACATGCAATGTTATATCAGCTCAAAGTATGTAACATATTGCTTTGACAATTCTGTACATTCATCAGTGTTCACATGGTCAGTGTAGTCAATATAAGTTGCCATAATGGTTTTATAGTATTATTGCCTATATTCCTATGCTGAAATTTTAATCTCTGTGAGTTATTTATTTTATATTGGAAGTTTAATCCTTCTTAATCCTCTATCTACTTTACCCATTCCCCCTCCCACCTCCCCTTTGGCAACCACCAGTTTGTTCTCTGTATTTAGACATCAGTTTGTCTCTTTTTTCTTTGTTTGCTTATTAGATTCCACATAGAAGGGAAATCCTATGGTATTTGTCTTTCCCTGTCTGACTTATTTCACTTAGTGTTATACATTCTAGGTCCATTAATGTTGTTGCAGATGGCAAAAGCACATTGGTTTTTAATGGATGAATAATATTCCATTGTGTG
Organism: Puma concolor; assembly: GCF_028749965.1. Taxonomy (NCBI): domain Eukaryota; kingdom Metazoa; phylum Chordata; class Mammalia; order Carnivora; family Felidae; genus Puma; species Puma concolor. The sequence continues at coordinate 13,636,415 of NC_141680.1, read as the reverse complement.
TGTGTATATATATATAAATATACACACACACACAGCATATTTATCCATTCAGCTCTTGATGGACACTTTAGGTTGCTTCCATATATTAGCTATTGTAAATAATGCTGCAGTAAACATAGGGGTGTATATGTCCGTTTTGAATTACTCTTTTCCTTTGGGTAAACACCCAGTAGTAGAATTACTGGATCATAGGCTATTTCTGTTTTTAGGAAACCCCACACTCTTCCACAGTGGCTGCACCATTTTTACCCACCAACAGTGCACAGGGTTTCCGTTTCTCCACATCTTCGCCAACATGTGTTTTTTCCTTGTCTTTTTGATACTAACAATTCTGACTGGTGTGAAGTGATGTCTTATTATTTGTTCTGTTGTTTTGGGGGGTTGAGGTTGGCTTTTTTTTTTTTTGGCATTTCCTTGATGATCAGTAATATTGAGCATCTTTCCATGTATCTGTTGGCCATCTATATGTCTATTCAGGTCCTCTGCCCATTTTTAATCAGATTGTTTTTTTTGATGTTGAGTTGTATAAGCTCTTCATATACTTTGGATATTAACCCTTTATCAGATCATTTGCAAATATTTTCCTCTATTCTGTAAGTTGCCTTTGCGTTTTCATTTTGCCATTTCATTGTTTCCTTTGCTATGCACAAGCTTTTTATTTTGGTGTACTCTGAAGTTTAGTTTCACTTTGGTTTCCCTTGCTTCAGCAGACATACCTAGAAAAATATTGCTAAGGCTGATGTCAGATTACTGCCTGTTTTCTTCTAGGAGTTTTATGGTTTCAGGTCTCGTATGTAGTCCTTTAATCCATTTTAAGATTATTCTTGAATATGGTGTACAAAATTGTCCAGTTTCATTATTTTTCATGTACCTGTCCAGATCCCTCAAAAACATTTTTTGAAAATACTGTCTTTTCCCATTATATATTCTTACTCTTCTGTTATAGACTAATCAACCATATGTGTGTAGGTTTATTTCTGGGCTCTCTATCTTCCATTGATCTATGTGTCTTTTTTGGCACAGGTCAGTAGTATATCTTGAAATCTGAGATTGTGATACTTCTAGGTTTTGTTCTTTCTCAAGATGGCCTTGGCTGTTTGAGAACTTTTGTGGTTCTTTACAAATCCTATTTGTTCTAGTTCTGTGATAAATGCTGTTAGTATTTTGAAAGAGATTGCATTTAATCTATATATTGCTTTGGATAATATGGACATTTTAACAATACTAATTCTTCACATCCATGAGCATGCTATACGTTTACATTTGTTGTTTCATCTTCAATTTCTTCCATCAGTGTTTTATAGTTTGCACAGATTAGGTCTTTCACCTCCTTCATTGATTTTAGTCCTAGGTATTCTATCCTTTTGGTGCAACTGTAAATTGGATTGCTTCCTTGAATTTTCTTTCTGCTACTTTTGAATTTCTGTATAGAAATGCAACACATTCATTCTTTCTACTGATTTTGTATCCTGTAACTTGACTGAATTCATTTATCAGTTGTAATAGATGTTTGCAGTGCGCCTTTAGGGTTTTTTACATATAGCAACATATCATCTACAAAGAGTGCTGGTTTTACTGCTTCCTTAGCAATTTGGATGCTTTTCATTTCTTTTTCTCATCTTATTATGATGGCTGTGGCTTCCAGAACTCCACTTAATAAAAGTGGCAAGAGTGGAACGGCTCCTCATTTTTCACCATTGGATTTGCTGTGTATGGCCTTTATTATGTTGAGATATGTTGCTCTAAACCCACTTCATTGAGAGTTTTTATCAGAAAAGGATGTTGAAAATATCAAACGCTACACCTGCATATCTTTACATGATCATATGGTGTTTATCCTTTCTCTTGTTAATGTGATGTATCACACTGATTGACTTGCACATACTGAAAATACCTTTACATCCCTAGAATAAAACCCACTTGATCATGTTCAATTATTATTTTAATATATTGCTGAAATGGGTTTGTCGATCTTTTGAGGATTTTTACATCTATGTTCATCATATATGTTGGCCTGTAGTTACTTGTTTGTTTGTTTTGCATTTTTCTTGTTGCTGTTATGTCTTCGGTCCACTCTTGCTATTGCAGTAATGCTGGCCGTGTAGGATGGGTTAGGAAGTTGGTTGACTACTGATTCAATCTCATAACTACTAATTGCTCAGTTCACATTTTCTATTTCTTCCTGATTCAGTTTTGGAAGATTATATATTTGACTAAACTGTCCACTATTTGGGCACATAATTTTTCATAAGACTCTTGATTTCATTGATCTTTTCTGTTGTTCTTTTAAGTCCCTATTTTGTTATTTCTGCTCTAGTGTGTATGATTTCTTCTTCTAACCTTGGGTTCTTTTTTTTTCTTAGTTTCTTTGAGAATTTTCTTATATCTTGAAGTAGGCCTGATTGCTACAAAATTCCCTCTTACTACTTTTGCTGCATGCCAAAGATTTTGGACTGTTGTGCTTTCATTTTCATTTGTCTCCATGTGTTTGTTGATTTCTTCGTTAACTCATTCATTGTTGAGTAGCATGTTATTTCACCTCCACCACGTATTTGTGGGCATCTTCCAGATTTGTTTCTTATAATTGATTTCTGTATCATATTGTGGTGGTTGGAAAGCATACTTCATATGCACTAAATATTCTTATATTTACTGAGATTTAATTTATGGCCTATCATGTAATGTATCCTCAAAAGTGTTCCATGTGCACCTAAAATGAATATGTATCTACTGTCAGGGGATGGAATGTTCTGTGTATTTGTCAAGTTCATCTGATATAATGTGTGTTTCAAAGCCATTCTTTCCTTGTTGATATTCTATCTGGATGATTTATCCATTGATGTAAGTGGAGTGTTAGAACCCCCTTCTATATTCGTATTATTGTCAATTTCTATCTGTTAATGTTTGTTTTATGTATTTTAGTGTTCCTATGTTATGTGCATAGATATTTGTAATTCTTATATCCTCCTGATGTATTGTTTCATTCATCATCATCATATAGTGCCTTTCATTGTCTCTTGCTACAGTCTTTGTTTTTAAAGCCCATGTTGTCTGATATGAGAATTCCTACACTGGCCCTTTGTGCACTTTCACTTGCATGGTGTGTGTGTTTGATCCCTTCACCTTTAGTCTGTATGTGTTTATAGGTTTGAAGTGAGACAGTTGTAGGCAGCATATGATGGGTATTACATTTTTTTATCCATTCAGCCATCCTATATGTTTTGATTGGAGCATTTAGACCATTTACATTTAAACTAATGATTAGTAAGGTATACACTTAATTGTTTCCTTGTTTTTATAGTTCTCTGTTTCTTTCTGGTTAGATGGCCTTGCTTAGTGTTATACTTGAGTTTCTATTTTTTTGTGTAACTGTTATAGGTTTTTGATCTGTGGTTACCATTGTTGTCATATATAACTTCTTTTTTGAATGTTCTTTTATGTTTATTTTTCAGAGAAAGAGAGACAGAGTGCAAGTGGGGGAAGGGAGGAGAGAGAGACACAGAATCCAAGGCAGGCTCCAGGCTCTGAGCTGTCAACACCGAGGGCTCAAACCCATGAACTATGAGATCATGACCTGAGCCAAAATCAGACATTTAACCAACTGAGCCACCCAGGCACTGCTGTGTTCCTAATAACTTCTGAAGTGTCTAGCAGTCTATATTAGGTTCAAACACATTGCAAGCACTAAATTTTTACTCACCCTCCATGTTTTTTGTATGTGATGTCACATTTTACATCTTTTTATTTTGTGTATTCTTGGACTAATATTTGTAGATACAATTGATTTTTAATCACTTTCATGTTTTAAACCTCCATACTGGCTTTAAAAGTGGTTAATCTAGGGGCGCCTGGGTGGCTCAGTCGGTTGAGCGTCCGCCTTCGCCTCAGGTCCGTGAGTTCGAGCCCCGCGTCGGGCTCTGGGCTGATGGCTCAGAGCCTGGAGCCTGTTTCCGATTCTGTGTCTCCCTCTCTCTCTGCCCCTCCCCCGTTCATGCTCTGTGTCTCTCTCTGTCCCAAAAATAAATAAATGTTGAAAAAAAAAAAGTAGTGGCCTTGTGTAGAAGAGGGCATGTGGTGTCCTATAGTAGTCCCCCTGGTCACTAGAACCAGGTGCTCCAGCGATGTCCCCTCTGTGGGCTGCATGCTCTTCCCATCTTGGCCGAGCCATGATTGTCTCTATCCCAGCCTGTTGCAACGACTAGCTTTGCTTGCTGTTGTGTACTGCGGAGTAGAGGTAGGGGGGTTAGTGTTCTCACTGTGGAGCTCAGGCCCAAGGCTGCAAGTCCAATTGACGGTCTTCAATTGAGATTTCTGCCAGAACTGCAGGTACATGAAAGGGAAGGGCTTTCTCCCTGCAAGTCTCAGAGATTCTTCTTGGTGTATGGGGCTAGTGGCCTACAGTTACCATATCTGCCACAGCTGTTGGAACACTGAATGGAGCTTACTGCCTCTGCAGACACTAAGCTGCCAGGATGCTGGAACTGAGGGCACTGTGGTGTGCATCTATCTGATGCCCTCCCCAGGGTAGGAGTCACTTTGGAGTGGTACTTGTCCCTGCTAGAGCTACTTACAGGGTGCTGCCTGCTAAGTTGAGTGGGTTGAATCACCGTAGCCAGAAAGGAATGTGGAAGTTGGGTGTACAGTGTTAGCAAGGTAGATGTAGAGCGTTATCATTGGCTCCTGCAAGTTTCCAGCTACCTGAGGCTGGGAGAGAGGAAGAAAAATGATGCTCACAAGCACTTTTTTCTTCCTTGAGAAACCTCTTGAAGATCTCTGCCCCTCCAGAACACATTCCAAGATTAGTAAAATCTCATTCACATATATCTCAAACTCTTTTAAACTGTTATTTCTGTCTTCTCTCAGAGTTCAGCGATTCTGAGTTTCCAACTGCCCTCTATGCTTCTGACATACCTTGCATTTATAGGTAGTCTCACTGGAAGTTTCGTTCCCAACTGCAGCTCCACCCCTCCTACCCTTTTCAATCCTCTCCAGAACTAGTCTCCAGGTCATTTTCAGAGTCAGTTATGCAGATGTAGCCATTATCTTAGTCTGTCTTTCGGCTGAGGTGAACTCAGGATCCTCTTTGCCATCTTTCCCTTGATTTATACAATTATATCTAAAACAAACACCTGAGACAGAAAACGTGAATGTAGATGATAATAACAAAATGGTGATATTTTCAGCCTTTTGATACATCTGTAGAGAGAGAACTTAGTCTTTTAGATGAAAGATATATAGAGAGAGATACAAGATAGATACACACACAGATTTCTGAGGTGATAAGGAAGGAAACAAATTTCAAATATAAACTCAAGAGAAAGTTTCATAAGAACTACCTGTCATTTAAGAGGTACTTATATAAGGGTTTTGCCTCTTAAATTTCTTCCATTTTTTTCTAACACAATTCTTTATTTTACAGTTTCCATGTTAAAAAATGACATGTAAAGAATGGATTCACTGTGGAGTTGATGCCCTGAACTGAGACAGGATACATATATCTGGGGTTTGCTTACACATAAACAATAATGGAAACCTTGCAAGCCACATAGGATCTGTGTATTTCGATGCTGTTTCTATCATAATCTGTTCACATTGAGTTTGTGATGGTCCTTGGTGGTTAATAAGGCTTCAAGGCTTGAATCATTTCAACTAAAACATTTTCTTTTACTATCTGTCTCCATCCCTCTCAAAGAAAACAAATGGAGCCATGGTCAGACACATTGAGCTGCCATATAAATACTGTCATTTGTACTAATACTTTATACAAATATTTTTACATTTTACCAAAAAAACTCTCCTTTCTCTTTCCCTGTTTCCCCCCTCCTTTTCTTTCATCAACCACTTGTTGAGAACCTCCTAAATTCCAGGCACTAACATTACAAGGATAAATAGCATAAAAATATCATCTCTGCCCTCAGGGACAAGACCAGAGACTAAATGATAAATGTACCTGAGCAAAACAAAGTAATTTAAACAGACTAGTGCTGAGGTGAAGAGACCCTTATTAGAGCAGGAGGAGGAGTGGGCTAACACAAATCTGTTACATCATTGTCAAGAGGTTTCAGCCTAATCCTAAATGTGAGGAAGGATATTGAAGACTTTTAAGCAGAGCAGTGACTTGACCACAAATGTGCTTTAAAAATCATGATGATGGTGGGAAAGGAGAATAGATTAGGTGGTGCATAGGAGCAGCACTCCATTGATTGAAAGCAGGTAATCTTACCCCCATTTCATTGATGGCAGCACAGCTTAGTTATACTGCAGCTCCTAACCTTTTGCTATTTCCACTTGTCTTCCAAGCTTGAGAAGAGCAGTTGGAATTAGTGACCTTTGATATCCATATAAATCTGGGATACCATTAAAGACAATGCACGTAGGGCCTGGCAATGATCTCAGTAGACTGGGTTTTCAGATTCTGGATCAGTTGGTTTAGCCTGTGCTAATCTGCACAGATGAGATATGTACCACGTGATTTATGAAGCCACAAGTGTGGAGTGTACCTTTCCTTTCCCAGGACACTGAAAGTGAAACACCAGGATTGCATTCTCAAGAACATTCCCTACAAGGAGGCAAAATTGCAATTTTTAGAGCAAATGAAACTTCCAAAAATAAAACGAAGTTCACCTCACGAGAGCTTGAAATTTCCAGTTTTCTTTCCTGAATTAAATCCTGTAGAATGTTCCCTATTGTCTGGTTATCTAGAAATCTTCAGAGGTTTATATTCACATTTTTAGTAAGACTATATGGTTATCATAAACATGGAGAGTGTGAATTATTTGCATATTATGATGAACTGAAATAATTTGACTTATTCATTCCAAAAACATTTTGCCAAAAATAGACATTTTTGGAAATTGCTGAACTTTTACAAATAGGTTGAAGTACTAAAAATTAAAATACTCGTGACCCACCACTTTGTTTAATACTTTAATATATTTACCTCAGATATTACTTAATAAACTTTTCTTTTGGAATTTTTACTCCCTTTCAATTCTGACAGACACCAACATGAACTTGGTATATTTCAAAGTTCACTGTTTTATACATTAACGTTCTCAAAAATATCCATAAATAGAATTTTATATATTTTTATTTGCATGAGTGATATCTCAGTATATGAAAATTTCTCTAACATTTTTATTTTTAAAACTTTCATAAAGATCGATTCATGATGAAACATAAGCTTAAGTTCATCTATTGCAACATTCCATTGAATATCTACACTGTATTTTAACATTATTTCACACCTGTTCCTCTATTGATCAACATCTAATTGTTTTTTCCTAATTCTTAACTATGACAAAGTGTGTTACTATGAACATTATTGTACATGTAATTACTTAATTTCACTTCACATTTCATGTCATAGAAATTGAGTTTCTTATACAAGATTGGAATTAGAGTATTTACAAATTTTGTAGACCGAAGGAATAACATTTTAAAAATCAAAGCTACAACTTCTATATGGTAAGCTTCACTTTTTTAGACTTAGGGTGGGAGTCATCTTACTGCATACATTAATGGCCAAGAACCATTCCTTCTTCACCTACAGGAGTTTGCTCACTTGTTTTAGTTGTGGAAAAAAAAGGTAGCCAGTGAGTTAAGTTTCCATATTTGAAGTTTCCCCTCCTTTTCTCTAATAAATGTGAAGTTTGTATTCATCTTTATTCCCACACATCCCAGTTTTGAACTAATGTACACATAACACTTGTCTTGTACTGATACGTTACCCATCTTTGGAGCTAAAATAACTGATTAGATTTAGGATACCGGTAGAACTTCAAACTTCTTTCAAACTTTCCCTTACGGTACTTGTTGACTATCGGTCTCGTGCCGGTATTTAGCCTTAGATGGAGTTTACCACCCGCTTTGGGCTGCATTCCCAAGCAACCCGACTCCGGGAAGACCCGGGCCCGGCGCGCCGGGGGCCGCTACCGGCCTCACACCGTCCACGGGCTGGGCCTCGATCAGAAGGACTTGGGCCCCCCACGAGCGGCGCCGGGGAGTGGGTCTTCCGTACGCCACATTTCCCGCGCCCCACCGCGGGGCGGGGATTCGGCGCTGGGCTCTTCCCTGTTCACTCGCCGTTACTGAGGGAATCCTCGTTAGTTTCTTTTCCTCCGCTGACTAATATGCTTAAATTCAGCGGGTCTCCACGTCTGATCTGAGGTCGCGTCTCGGAGGGGCGCGCGCGCGCGCGCGCGCCAGGAGGAGCCCCGCGAGAGCCAGGGCGGTAGGGGCGACGAGAGGACCGGAACGCCGGCCCCCGGGAAGAGGCCGCGCTCCGCAACCCGCCCGGTTCTCCGGCCGACAACCCAACGACGCGAAACCCCAAACACGACGCCCGAGCCGCCGCCCCCCAACCGACGACCCCCCCCCCCCCGCAACGCACCCACAACCCCCCCCCTCCTCCAAACCCCTCCGCGAGGGAGGGAGGGAGAGAGGGAGAGAGCGCGAGAGCGCGCGGGAGGGGAGAGAGGCGGGAGGGGAGGGGGGACGGGGAAGGTAAGGGTGCGCACGCGGGACGGACAGGCGGAACGGCGGGCGGGCAGGCGGGAGCACTGGCCGGCGCCACAGGCGGGAGCCCTGCCGGGGTTGGAAGGCGGAGGGGGCGGCGGAGGAACGGGGGTTGTGGGCAGGGCCGAGGCGCGGGACGCGCCGCCTCGCGACGACCACCGGAGGGGGAACCGCGGCGAGCGGCGCGGGGCGGGGGAGCGAGGGGGGAAGCGGGCGCGGGCGTGGGGGGGGTCCGAGCGCGGCGGTCGCCCCCGACCGCCGGCCCTTTTCCCCCCACGCGACACACCCGGCCTTCCCCCCCACACGTCCCACGTGCCCCGCGCGCTCCCGCCGCGGCCCCGGGCCGGGCCCGGCGGACGGCGCGGCACGCCTCCAACCACGAAAACCCCCGCGGAGAACCACACCGCCCCCGCGACAACGCGGGCTCGGGGCACGCAGTGCGGCGCGGCCGCAACCCGGGGGGAAGCGCGCAGCGGCGGGCGACGCCGCGGCGTCCCGCGGGCCGCCGCCGGGGCACGCATCCCCGGGGCGCAGCCCCGCGCGCGACTCGGCCTCGGCGCGAGCCGCCCCGACAGGGCAAAGGGGGCCGGGATCGCCAGCGGGGAGCGGGGGCGGGGCCGCGGCTCGGGCGCCGGACGCGCGGCCGCGGACCGGGGAGAGGAGGGGGCCACGGCCGGACCGCCGCGGTCGCCGCCCGGGGCAAGGCGGCGAGACCGACGGCGCCCCGGATCCGCACCTCCACCCCCCCACGACGGCCCACGGGACCGCGCGGCACGGGGCACCGCAAAACCCTCCCGAGACCCGGGTGGCGATCCCAAAGACCGCGTGCGGCACGAGGGATCTCCCCCCCAGAGGGACCGCGGCGGCGGCCGCGGCCCTCAGGCGCGAGCTCTCCTCGCCCTTCCCTTTACTCGCGGGCGGCGACCGGCCTCGGCCTCTCCCCCCCACCCCACCTTTCCCCCGCCAAACCACCCCCCCCACCACCGCCCCACGGGCGCCGGCCCCCAGCCCCCCCCCCCCCCCGTCCCACGCCCTCCCACGTCCCACACACACGCCACCGCCGAGCGGACCCGGCGGGGCGAGGCGGGGGCGAGGGGGGGGGCCGAGGGAGGCGGCGGGGACCGGACACACGGGGCCGGGGAGGGGGCGGGGAGGAGGAGGAGGAGGAGGAGGAGGAAGGAGGGAGGGCGGCAGCGGCGGCCACCGTCGTCTGCACTTAGGGGGACGGAGGGCCCAGCGGCCAGGACGACCCTGTCCCCAGCCCGCGGACGACCCCGCACACCGTACCGCCGCGCAGGCGGGCGTGGCAGGGCGCCCTCGGGCGGGGCTGGGCGCCGGCGGGGCGGGCCCTGCGAGGGAACCCCCAGCCGCGCCTTACCCCCGGGGAGAGACACCCACCCGGGGGAGGCGATTGATCGGCAAGCGACGCTCAGACAGGCGTAGCCCCGGGAGGAACCCGGGGCCGCAAGTGCGTTCGAAGTGTCGATGATCAATGTGTCCTGCAATTCACATTAATTCTCGCAGCTAGCTGCGTTCTTCATCGACGCACGAGCCGAGTGATCCACCGCTAAGAGTCGTACGAGTTTTTTGTGATCGCCGGGAGGGTCAACCCCGAAAAAGGGGCGCCCCCCCAACCTGGCACAGCACAGCCCCGAAGGGTGCCTCCGGCCGGCCAGCAAGAGACAACAAAGACCAGACTCCGAGAGGTCGGAAGGGTTGGAACGACAGGGCAAGTCCGGCAGCCCGCCCCGCCACGCCACACGGACGCGCGGGGCGAGCTCGGAACAACCCCACAGGCGCCCAGGGGGTTCCCGCCTGTCCCCTCCCCCCACACACACCCAAGGGACACGGGGCGCACGCACACGCACACGCTCACGCACCACCCGGCAGCCGCCGGGCAAGCCCCCTCCCGGCAACCGGGGAGGGCCGTGGCGTGGGCGCAAGCGCGGCGGCACCCCGGCCTGGGGCGCGGCGGGGGGGCGGGCAGCGGAGTCTGGAGGAGACACGGGAAGACCAGCCTCCACGGCTCCCCACGGGCCCGACCGCCCCCGACCCGAGGCGGACGGGCGACCCCCCAAGGGTCTTTAAACCTCCGCGCCGGGACGCGCTAGGTACCTGGACAGGGTGGAGGCGGGCGAGGTGGGTGGGGGACGAGGGAGCGCCCGCAACACCGCCAACCACCTCCGACGCCGACCCCCCCGGGGCCGCGGCCGGACCCACAAAGGGCAACCGAGAGCCCCGACGCTGCCGGCCCGTGACGGAGGCTCCGACGGGGCTAACCGCCCCCACAGACCGCCGCCGCCCGACGCCCCTCGCTTCCACCCCCCCCCCACGACCCCCACACGACCCTTCTTCCTCCCCCCCCATCCAGGGCCACCGGGGCCGACCGGCCCCGG